>NC_062285.1:71980645-73220460 GCF_902655055.1 Lutra lutra
GTAAATAAATACACAGATTACAAAGGTATTAAGAAGAGCTAACATTGGTTTTGTCACATAGAAAATACTGAACATGGGGTGCCTGGGTGGCTCACTTGTTAAGCGTCTGCCTTCAGTCCAGGTCATGATCCCAGTGTCCTGGGATCAAGCCCCACATTGGGCTCCCTGCTCAGTGGGAAGTCTGCTTCTCCCACTCCCACTCCCCCTGCTTGTGTTCCCTCTCTTGCTCTTTCTCTCTCTGTCAAATAAATAAAATATTAAAGAAAGAAAGAAAATACTGAACGAATTTTAACTTTAAAAAATGGAGAGATTGTTCCTGAAGTTTTATTTTAGTTCTGTTTTTCTTTTCACAATCTCACAAGATGACCCTGGATGTATGTTGCATGAGATGTAGAAAGTCGGTATCCTTCAAGCTAAGTGTATCTTTCTCACAAGATGGTCTATGCCTTCACATAAATCCTCTGTCTTCTAGAGTCTTTAATTCTATAGTACTATTGCCCCAGAGGTCCAAAAGGAATGACGTCATGTTCTTCACAAAACTAAGAAGAGGGTGGGAGGAAGAGATGTGTTGACAGAGATTTGAGTTGGAGTTCCACAGATGTAATTTGAAGAGACTTTGGCTCTAGAATGTCACTAATTCTCCATGGAGATTCTACAGCCAAAACCACTTAACTCAAAGCTTTTACAGAATACATAGCATCTTAAACTCTCAAGAAGAAGTTTCCATTAGTGTTATTTTCAAACACACAGATTTTTTCACTCCATTTTAAAAAGTCTGTCGTTTGTGGTTTGGCCCATCAGCAGTGATGAATGACCCTGAAAGACATCAGAAGTCCAGTCTGGTTTCAATAACACTGAAGATACTGAATACATTTGAAGGGGATTCTTTTTTCCTTCCAAAACCTTTTCTCAGTTCAATTTTTCTTCTATCCCTCATCCCATACAAAAAGTTTTTCAGATTTCCCTAACTCCACAAACTTAACCTCCTACATCCCCAATTCTTGAGGTCATCCACTCTGCTCATCCCCACATTTCTGAAAGATGACCTAATAAATTCTTCGGTAATCTCCTATAATCCAAAGGATGACAATGCTGGTTCTTATCAAGTACTTGACCTTCCTGCTGTCTTAATGTATAGACACTCTATAATGCATTCTTATCTTTGTGTCCATGTCCACACAACAGCAAACCATCATTTTGAGGCATGGTTATCCCAGTGTATACAAGGCATGAGTGGTAGCTCCTTCTTAGACAAAATCACACTGGCTCGGGGCGCCTGAGTGGCTCAGTGGGTTAAAGCCTCTGCCTTCGGCTCAGGTCATGATCCCAGGGTCCTGGGATCGAGCCCCACATCGGGCTCTCTGCTCAGCGGGGAGCCTGCTTCCTCCGTCTCTCTCTGCCTGCCTCTCTGCCTACTTGTGATCTCTGTCTGTCAAATAAATAAATAAATAAAATCTTTAAAAAAAAAAAATCACACTGGCTTGATAAATTAACAGAGGGCAAAGTAAAACTCCAGAAAAGCAGAAGAAAACAGCGGGTCTAAACATAGCTGAGTGCTCATCTCAACTGTATTTAGTAGTTTTAAAAATGATGTAGTGAAAAATTTAATATAGACTGACTTCCTGGTAAAAAGACTTTCCAAGCCTCAATTAATTCAGTCAGAAAATTGTGCATGTAATTTTGTTTGGTTACAAAAGTAGTAAATACATTCATATTTTTGTCTAATAGTAACACAAATAACTAATATTAATTATAACATGACCCACTTTAGAAAAGCATCTAATTTAATGTTATGAAATGTACATATTAATTTTAAAGACTTTCTTTAGACTTTTTCAGACACACCTTTCAAGAAAGTGATGTGATCCAATCTCACTGATTTAACTATCTAATGGCTAATCCCTCTTAAATTTACCCCATCTCCAATGCTGACTTCTCTTCTTAGAAGTCAATGAATATCTCAACATGATCATGTGCAAATATATCTTTTGATTCTACCTCAACACCAGTCCACTAACATCTTAGCCTCCCTATCCAGTCTATCAGCAAGTCTTTATCCACTCAACATTTTAAAAAAGTACACTGAATCTGCTCACTTTCTCATGATGTCCACTGCAACTGCCACAAAACTAATTCTAACATCATCATTTCTTGCCCATGTTATTATAATAATCTTTTTACTGATTATTATTATTATTATTATTATCTTTTACCCTTGTTCCCACTGATTACTGTCAACCCAGTGGCTCAGTCATTAAGCACCCAACTCTTGATCTCAGCTCAGGTCTTGATCTCAGGGTCCCAAGTTCAAGATTCACGTATAGATAGGTAGGTAGGTAGGTAGGTAAGCAAAATTCTATTAGTCCCCACTTTGAAACCCTCTTATGGTTTCCAACTGCATGTCAATACAATCCAGACCCTCAATCCTTGTTCTTACCTTATCTTATCTCTCTGTTCTTCACCAGGCTTCAACCAACGTGTTTCTCTGTTCCTTGAGAACAACAAATTCATTCCCGCCTCAGGGTCTTTGCATTCTTCCCCCAGTCTTTGCTGAACAGGTATGTATGTACTCTTTATTCAGGTCTCAGCCCAAATGCCAGCTCTTCAGAGGTGGCCTTTCTGGGAAATGGTCACTAGCTTCCAGTATCCCAGTCATTCTCTCGTACCCTATTTTATTTTCTTCCCAAAGTGAAATTATCTCACTTTTTAAACTTATCATCTGACTCCTGCCTTAAGAAAGCTAACTGTGACAAAGAGGAGTCTGTGTGCCTTGTTCTCAGCTATATCCCTAAAGTACAGGGTAGCCAATAAATCTAGAAACACAGGCAAATATATGGTACATGTCATCTTACATGTAATACACGACAAAATAATATTGAACATGTTTCCAGGCTGTATGTAGCTATTGATAAATATTTGTGTAATGGATGAATAAACTGGTTCTGGACTTAACCAGACTCAGGTTTTAATTCTGGCTCTGCTGCTAAGTTTGTGACTTTATTCAAACCACATAATACACAAACTCAATATATTCAGTTTTTATTCAAGATAAAAATAAGGTAATACAATTTATATTGAATCAAAAGATACAATGCATCAAAAGCACTTTTTTAAACTAAAAAGTATAATACAGCTAAAAGGTATTAAAAGAATATGGTGTGGGAGTTGGTAAGCTTACTTAATGTTATTATTATATAAAGTTTTGGGCAGAAAACCTTTCAATTTTTTTCAGTTGAACATGTGCTGTCCCTCTTGGGATATTTCTTTGATGATATCTAATGACAAGCCTTATACATTTGTTTATGCATTTTAGACTACTGAACTTTGTTATAGAAGCAGGTGGCAATTTTTCTTTATATAGGTTAAAAGTGGAGCTTACAATTTCTTCTAATCACACTGATTTGAAATCCTCTAGTCTTGGGCCAGTTACCTATTCACAGCTTCAATAATAAGAAAAAGCACTTACCACTCCAGTGTGCTTCTTACAGGACTCGAAAGGAAGAGAACCTTCACCGGTTCGCCAGCTATCCTCACCAATCTCGTCACTCAAGAGAAACTCATTCAGCTTTTGAACACTGCAAAAACCAACCAAACAAAAAAGGGGTTAAAAATAAAACCACCACCAACAAAATTCTACAAAAATAAACAAGCATTTCCCTCACTATCATGTTGAGCAAGCCACCTCTGAGAGTCATTTTTCAAGACCAACTGGGAATTCAACTGAGAGGAACAAGCATCCTAAGTAAATTGCCCAAGAATGATAGGCTCCCAGGACCTGGGACTTTCAGTGCTGAAACTAGAAATGTCTCAGGAAAACCAGTAACAATTTGTCACTCCTTGAATGCAGCCAAACTCTTTGCACCTTTTTTTTTTCTTTTTTCCAATTATGTGTCTTGTCAAAGACAGTGGAGTTGAGGAGGAACTTAAAACAGAGTGGCTAAAAATAATAATGGCACCAGGGTGGCTCAGTGGGTTAAAACCTCTGCCTTCGGCTCAGGTCATGATCCCAGGTTGTGGGATCGAGCCCCACATCAGGCTCTCTGCTCAGCAGGGAGCCTGCTTCCCCCTCTCTCTCTGCCTGCCTCTCTGCCTGCTTGTGATCTCTGTCTGTCAAATAAATAAATATAATAATGCCAATAATGCCAATACACACTATTCTAATTTTACAAATGAGGGGAAATAAGTAATAGAGAAGCTAAATAGTTTGCTTAAAAACATTTAGCATATTAACACATAGCTCTGGGGTCCATAACCATTCTGCTACCTTGCTTGAGCACTGTACACTACATATATTTTCCGAACCTGGCAGGAAGACGGGCCTCTACAGAGTTGCTGTTCGGTGTTGGCAAAGGACCAATAACATCAGCATCACCTGGAGTTTACCAGAGATTCTCAGGCCCCACCTAAGACCTACTAACTCAAAATACTCATTTTCACAAGATCCAGAAATGCTTCCTAAGCACATTACCATTTGAGAAGCCTGGATCTAGAAGAGTGGTTTGCAAACGTCCTTTCTTATGGTCTCCTCGGGCAGGGCACAAGACTCCTTGGCCCACCTACCCCTCGCATTCTAACTTTTTCAAACCAGTTATAGAATCAGGAGCAAAAGAAAAGAACCAGAGATACAACAACATGATTTGAAAACATCCTCCTATAAATAAAAGAATACACTAAAGAAAGTTCTGTGAAGTTGCAAAAGAAATGCTCCTTTTAGCATGTTAGGATGCCAAAGGTAAGCAAACTGCTTGCCCATGCCGCATCAACCATAGGCGAGATACCGCCTGTGGTAGGAAACTGGAAAGTAAAGATGTGGAACAAAAAAGTACTATACAGGGGCTCCTGGGTGGCTCAGCAGGTTAAGCCTCTGCCTTCGGCCAGGGTTTTGATCTCAGGGTCCTGGGATGGAGCCCCACATCGGGCTCTCTGCTCAGCAGGAGGGCCGCTTCCCCCTCTCTCTCTCTGCCTGCCTCTCTGCCTACTTGTGATCTCTCTCTCTGTCAAATAAATATTAAAAAAAAAAAGTACTATATATTTTTTTCGTTTGAACTTGTCGTCAAGTTAAGGGCTTCCAAATAGGTCTGTAAAGCTTGTTTTGTGTGTGTATGTATGTGTGTGTGTGTGTGTGTGTGTGTGTGCGGCCTCAAATGCCATAGAAACTGCTTCTTGTCACTGGGAACATAAAGGTGAGTAAGTTCCACTGTAGCAACTCTAATTAGCTTCCAAACTTCACTTACAGAGAACTAAAAAAGATAATGGTTTAAGAAGAAATTTGGTTGAATAATACTCCATCTGTATATACGACATTTTATTTACTTATTCATCCATTGATGGACATTTGGGTTGTTTTCCCTCTTTGGCTATGGTGAATAAAATGCTACTATGAACCTGGGTGTACAAACATCTATTCAAGTTCCTGCCACGTTGAGTTTTGGGGGGTATATATCCAGAAGTGGAACTGCTACACCGTATGCTAATTCGAAGTCTAATTTTTTGAGGAATCACCATACTGCTTTCAATAGCACCTGCACCAGGGTTCTGGAATTCTTGATTCAATAAGATAGAGTTATGATAACATGAATGAACCTTGAAGACATTATGCTAAGTAAAATAAGCCAGGCACAACCCCCACCCCCAAAACAGCGTATGAGTCCGCTACCTCTATGAGGTACTAGAAGAGTCAAATTCATAGAGACTGAAAGTCAATGAGTTTCCAGGGGCTGGGAGGAGGGGCAATTGTTATTGTTTGATGAATATAGCTTCCAATTTGCAAAGATGAAGTAGTTACAGAATGGATTGTGGTGATGGTTGCATAGCAATGTAGATGTACTCTGTGACTGAACTATACACGTAAATGGTTTAAATGGCAAATTTTATGTTATGTATATCTTACTGCTATTTAAAAAGAATTTCAGAGGAAAGGAAGGAAGGAAGGAAGGCAGGGAGGAAGGAAAGATGGATCGGAAGAAGGAAAAGAAAGAAAGTCTTCTGTTTGTGTACTTTCTTTGCGTCTTTGTCAGCAGATACTGACCATAGAGACTGAAAGCCAGCATTAGAAATGCCTTATGAAATAATGGCCATTTATTTATCTTAAAAGACAGGTATTTGTTCATTACTTTTTAAGTTGAGGTATAACTGACATGTAGTAGTTCCAGGTATACAACATAATGATCCAGTATTTGGATACATTGCAATCTCGTCAGCACAAGTCTAGTTAACATTGTCACCATACATAGTTATAATTGTTTTTCCTGGGAGAGAAATGTCTAAGATCTACCTCAAAAGTAGTAGTGAAAGATCTTCTTTACCTTTATAGATTTTAGTTGTCATTCTGTTCTTATATTTTGAAGATGAATTTTAAGGAGCACAGCTTTGCCATTCCAAGGAATACCTTTTGAACAGTCTCATACTATGTCTTTGCACACAAAAGAAGTCCAGGGGACAGGGTCATTTGCCTTGTGACTCTATGTCTAGCTGCTCCTGGAATATATTACTCAATGAATGTTTGCTGAATAAATCCAAGAAGGAATAAACCAGTGACTCAGCCATTTAAGTAAAGTCAGTTGATTCAACTCTCCATTTCACTTTTCTAGTACACACACAAATCTTACTAAAGTTTTTATGGAATTAATGAGCCCCATTCTTGCTAAACGTTAAGAAGCAATGGTCTCTGAGCATAACTGGGGCACAAAGAACTTTCTTTCCTCTATATAACTCTCCACTTTGGAATTCCAATTACAAGGAATATCGGAGGAATATTCTTCTCTGAACCTCCTGTCCTTTCCCTTCCCCTGACCTCATCATTCTAGGCTCTCTGGTTGAGGGTCCCCAGCACCGGTATTTTGTCATTTTTTATTACTATCTCCCTCGTTACACTATGAACTCCTTAAGAGCAAAGATTTTCATCTTCAGGATCCAGCCCAATGCCAAAAATACAATGTAGTAATGTCTCAAGAAATGTCTGGTGAATGAATAAATGGGTAATACAAAAAACATTTCCTATTCATCTGAGGTCCTTTCAGAAACCACTGAGGCAAAGCAATTATGGAAAATGCATGAATGCTGACCAAGGCTGAAGTAATTCCCACCATGCTGCCTGGGTTATATATGGAAAATCCAAATCTGTTTATGTAGCATTCCTCTCCTTAAAATAGCAAATGGCACCCCTCTGCCTTCCGCATCCTTAGCATCACTTCCGGGCTGCTCAGGATTTTACCCCCCACCCCCAGCTTCATCCCCTGCCACGTTCCACACCAGAACCCATCACCAATCACACTCAACTATGTCTAGTCCTCTAAATGCACCAGGATCTCTCACCTACTTACTTACCCTTTTCCTCCAAATACATTGCTCTCAGCTTGAAAATGTTTTACCTTTTTCTCCAACTGACCGAGTCCTACCTATTCTTTAAGATCTTATGAAGAAGCCACAGTAACTCTTTTAAATTTTTACTTGACTGTCTACTTTCTCACTCGATAAACTTCAGTGACACTCAAATAATGGGCCATGGTATTCTACACAGAGCTCTGTAAATAGCATAATACACCATATCGTATTTAGTTTCCCCTCCTGGTCTCTCTATCTAGACTGTAGGTACCCTGTAGATTTCACTCTACCTTTCATCTTTGCAATTCCTAATACCTTGTAATGTACCCGAAGTATTAACAAGTGCATGTAGACCCACAGAAGATGTCTCTCTGAAGCACAGATGGAGATTAATAAAATGGGAGTAAATTAGCAAAATTGAAATCGGTAAAGTATCTGAAATATTTAGGCAACTAGCTGGGCACTGTTCATATACTGTCTCATTTAATTGTTTCGATTGCCATAAGCAGGTGCTATTGCAGTACTCACTTAATAAGTAAGGCACTGAGCTATAGAAACACAAAATGACATGCTGGAGGTTAGACAATGAGTACTCTAGGGCTGTACTAGGATTTGACAGCAGAGGCATTTGATACCAACCAATTTTCTGATGTGCCTCCACCATCTTCCTAGGTCAGTCTTTTACTAATCTCCCAAGTGTTTGGATAATTCATATCAGTCTTTAAGGTTTTAGCTACACATGTTATTTTTTCACTTTTCAAGTTTCACTTTGGGTGTTTAGCTAAAGCTTGAGTACCTTGGACGGGTGCTATTATATTAATCGGGAATAAGTGACTTTGTTGCTGACAATTATGCGCTTTTCTTGTAAGAACTATAACATTTTTTTTGTAAACAGGGACCAGGTGGAAGTATGCATACTCTGTAATATCAGTAACAATTTATTTGATCAAAGGTAATTCTCCTGGACCAGCCAAGCATACAGTCCTTTGGGAGGTATGAAAGAATGGATACGAAGTTATTTTTTAACAAAGCAAGGGATTGGTTTTTACACATTTTACTCCTGGCAGATAACATCTTTCGACATAGATAATGCATTATACATAAAATACCAGAAACCTTCACTGAAATTATTTATAAAAGATACAACATATCAACTTACATTCTCCTCCAGAAAAGCAAAAACACATATTGTTTTCTTAGAAATAAAGCAAAGTGGAAAAGTGAGGCAAGCATCCTGGAAAATCACTCTTACTCAGTATTTTAATATTTTAGATAATAGTGATTTTTCCTACTTCTCCCCATTTCGTGACTCTGTTTTGCAAATGTAGACTAGATTAACATATCAAAAAACGTCCAGAAAACTCAAACAGTGTGGGGTGTAGGGTTGTAAGGAGAAAACCTGAATCATATCTGCCTCTTTCTTCCATTTTTTATTATGTATACATGGGGTCCCACCCATTGAGCACCACAAAGACCATTTTGGCTAACAAACTAAACATTTTTAAAAGAAAGTATAGAATTTTCACATAGGAAAGAATTTTACTGGCATGGAATTTTCCTCCATTAGAGAGGTTTGTAAGTCTCTAACAGGCATGTGTAATGCAAGTTTGGGAGTATGCTGCATCCCCTTCTAACCCACCAAATCTCTGATGCATTTAAGAGTGAAGCAAAGAACTTATGACTTCCACGGTCCTGAAGAAGAGGTTTCAAAATCAGCTCACCAAAGTCTCCGATTATAAACAGGCTGTTCAGCTTGTTGTGGGCCAACTGGCATCAAAGACTGGTCACGGGTTCCCAGGCACAGAAGAAAATGCCAAACCCAGTCAATACTGGGAAAAAGCTCATTTGGGTTCCCAGAACCAGCACACAGTGGGGAAAAGGCCTGGCTCCTCTGCTGACTGGTCATCTCTGTAGGACCCACAAATCAACCACTGAGACTCATTTTAGAGAAGCCAGTTTTTATAAGCTGATTCTATTCAGCCTATGGTTTGGGAAATCTGGAGCTGAGCCCTGAAAACAGACTGGTCTTTATCAAACTGGCAAATGCCTTTCCCTGGGACATAAAGAAAAAAGAGTGCTGTGCAGAAATATACAGTGAACATTATCCACTCTCAACTTCACCAGCATTTACTGCAGCAGGATTGTATACTATCGAGGTGGAAGAGCACTTCTGGGTTTTTTTGGTGTGTTTTTTTTTTTTTCTTCCAATAAACTCTTTAAGCCCTTTTGATGTTTGGAAACCCTCTGACTTCAGAGAAGTTAGGTAGAACTTATCAACTGTTTCTTATCCCCACTTGAGATACAAAGTCAAATTCCAATTAAAAATGAAACCATGAAAGGGACAGCTATTAAATGGAGAAAATGAAACTAAGGACCAAAATAGCAGACTTTGGCCATTCATCAATTTTATTGTTTGAAGTAGCTTCCCTTCCAGAGCACTGCCTAATTTGGAAGTGGCGCTATGAAAATCAGTCCATGTTCCATACAAGTCTTTTAAGAGGCAGAACAGTAAGAAAAGCAAAGGAGCCAGACGAGGCCAGAGGGTCTAATCCTTAAACTCCAACAGCTCCAGAATTGGTTACCCACGATCTAACCTACAGAACAGGACTAAAACCATTCTGTGATATTATTACAACCAAACAGAATTTCAGTTTATAATAAGATAATGGACACGCATCTTCCGGTTTTTGGGATTGAGCCAGTGTTAAACCAATATAAAAACTGTCCCAAACTGAAGACTCAGGTATTTTAAATGTCAAATACTAGTGTTCTTCATAATACATAGCCATTGGGAAAATTAACTCATTCTAAAAGACCTTACAAGAAAAAAAATTAATTAAAAAAAATAAAAGCCCTTATAAGAAAATTTTCAACATTGTTATCGGTGGCAACACCAAGCTCCATGTATTTAAGGCCTCCATTTTCCAGTTTTCCTTAGTATTGTAACATCTTGACATTTCTTTCAAAGGCCAGGCATTATGACTGTTTATGAAACATGCTGAGGTTTTATGTTTATCAGATCTTATACCATAAGCAAAATACTAATTAAAGACTTCCCTGTTCATAATAAAGTATCAGACACAGTAGACTGTGACACAAACAGCATTATATAATATAGCATAATAAAGTTTGGTAGCATACTTATTTATATAACACAAGAAAAATGGTGGGAAATGGTCATTATCATATCACATCCTATTTTTATTGTTGTGCATTGTAGGAAACTGTAGGTCTGAGACAAAATATACACTGGTTAAAAAACTAGAGAAGCATATTTAAAATAAGCAAAATGTGGAGGGGTTTTGCAAAGTATTTCCATTGGCAGAAACCGTGAGTCTTACTTAAATTTTTTACTGGTTTAATTAAAATTAAAACAGTAAATATATGTTGATGGGAACACTGTCCATCACTATAACTGCAAAGATAAACTGATACAGTTGTACTGGAAAATATTATGGCCATTTTCATTAAGAAAATCTTAAAAATTGGGGAGCCTGGGTGGCTCAGTCAGTTAAGTGTCCAACTCTTGGTTTCAGTTCAGGTCGTGATCAGGCCGTCATGGGATGGAGCCCCACACAGGGCTGTGCGTTCAGTGAAGAGTCTGCTTCCGATTCTCTCTCCTTCTCCCTCCTACTCACTTTCTCTCTCTATCCCAAATAAATAAAACCTTTAAAAAAATTTCAAATATGTGTATAATGTTTGACCTACCACTCTTTAAAAGCAACATAACAATAAGAACCTTAATGAACCCTGGGTTCATTAAGAACCTTAAAAATGGGGGCGCCTGGGTGGCTCAGTCGGTTAAGTGTCTGCCTTTGGCTCAGGTCATGATCCCAGGGTCCTGTGACTGAGCCCCACATTGGGCTCCCTGCTCAGTGGAAAGCCTGCTTCTTCCTTTCCCTCTGCCTGCCACTCTGCCTGCTTGTGCTCTCTATCTCTCTGTCAAATAAACAAATAAAATCTTAAAAAAAAAAGAAAAAGAACCTTAAAAATTCATACCATTCATACAATTGAACACACACACACACACACACACACACACACCAAAAAACAAACAAACAAGCAAACAAAAAACCCCCCCACAAATAATCTAATTAATAAATGGGCAGAAGACATGAATAGACATTTCACCAAAGAAAAGCTACAGATGGCCAAATAGATACATGAAAAGATGCTCAACATCATTCATCATCAAGGAAATGCAAATTAAAACTATAATGCAGTACCACCTCACACCTGTCAGAATGGCTAAAATCAAAAACACAAGAAACAAGCATTGGCAAGGATTTGGAGGAAAAGGAAGCCTCATGCACTGTTGGTGGGACTGCAAACTGGTGCAGCCAGTGTGGAAGACAGTATGGAGTTTCCTCAAAAAATTAAAAATAGAACTACCCTACAATCCAGTAATTCCACTACTGGGTATTTACCCAAAGAATGCAAAAACACTAATTCGAAAGGATAAATGTGCTCCTATGTTTATTGCAGCGTTATTTACAACAGCCGAATGATGGAAATCACCCCAGTATCCATCAACAGATGAATTAATACAGAATATAAGGAGATATATATATATATATATATATATATGCTTATACACACACACACACACACACACACACACGAATATTACTCAGCCATAGAAAAGAATGAAATCTCGCCATCTGCAACAACATGGTTACAACTAGAAAGTACAATGCTAAGTGAAATAAATCCATCAGAAATAGATAAATACCATATAACTTCACTCATATGTGGAATTTAAGAAACAAAACAAATAAACAAAGGGGGAAAAAAGAGACAAACCAAGAAACACTCTTACGTCTAGAGAACAAACTTGATAGTTACCTGAAGGGAGGTGGGTGGGGAGATGGGCGAGATAGGTGAAGGGGGTTAAGAGTACCCTTATCTTAATGAGCACAGAGTAATGTATGGAATTGTTGAATCACTGTACTGTATACCTGAAACTAATATAACACTGAGTGTTAAATATACTGGAGTTAAAACCTAAAAATTAATAAATTTTTTAAAATGTGGATACTGTTAGAACTAGTATCCCTACTTCCAAAAATCTGTCTTAAGAAAATAATCAGAGAAAAGTTTAAATATATAAAAAGATGTTTATCTCAATGTTATTTATGTTAGGCAGAAAATAGAAACACTCTAAGTGCCCAATAAGGAGGTAATCATTAAATTAGAGTACAGTACTTTCAAACAATGGACTATTGCATACCCAATAAACATCCTGATCTTAAAGAGGGGAAACATGTAAAAACAATATGTGAAATAAGGAGCCAAAAGCTACAGAAACTCAAAATTTTTATTTCAGAATAATAATTATTTTCATTTAGAAATAATTGTAAAAGACTGAAAAGAAGCCTATTCAAATTTTAACAATTGTTATCTCTGGACTGATTTGAATTTTTTTTAATACCTTCTCAAACTGACTACCACAAGCACAAATAATTTCTATAATCAAGCAAAGAATTCCAGACATTCCAGGGCATACCTTATGATGGCTTTGACTGCAAATCTGACCACTGTGGAGAGCAGGAACAAAGGGGTGACCAGGATATGAAAGAGAGACAGGGAAGCAAAGGCCTCTGCAGGTTTTAGATTGTTCCCACTAGCATACGCATGGGTCACAAATGTCTGCGCAAAGAGAGAAGTTCCTTAGAGCAAGCTGGAGAAAGTTTCACAAACGCTTACATTCAATTTTACAAACCTAACCTATTTTGCTACGCCAATACGTCCATCTTAACTCTGAAAACAATTACTTCACCCCAATTACTCCCTAACAAAAAGATTTGTTATTGATAGTCCTTAATGGCTTACATATCATCCTAGCAGTGAACTTGCGAGAAGGGCAGAGCAGAATCTGTTTACAGATTCGGAAATGGTCTTCTGTCAAATTACTTAGTAGGGGGATAACAGTGAGGTGAACCTAGAGTTCTTAACAACCAACCAGGTTCTATCCAGCCAATACTAAATTTTCTAAGAGAAAAAGAAGATTTTCCATTGTTTTAGGGTCCCCATTATGGATCTTTACTAAATGTGCCAACAGTCGTGTTCCATGCACACTTACTAAATGTAATTCCAGTTTGTCATTTTCGTTTGAAATGTAATGTACTTTTCTGGTTGTTGAACTAGCACTCTCTCGATGGAAGAATGTCTGGGAACCAGATCATGAAGATTACAACAGTTAGTTCCCAACAACTATGCATTTTGCTCCCCAGGGCACACTTGGCAATGTCTGGGGAATGCTAACAGCATCCAATAGCCAGGGATGCTGCTACACGTCCTCATGCAGAGGAGAGGACCTACCAACACAGAATTATCTGGGCCAAAAAGGCTTACGGGGTCACCGTGGAGAAACCCTGGATTAGAATTATTACAATGGGACTACAAGAGAAGGCTAGCAGAGGTGAAATAACACATATTACCACCTGCACATTCTTGCTCATTAATCATTTCTCAACACGGACTTAGTTCCATTTCTAAAAGCAAGAGAAAGTTTCTTACGGCAAGAACAGCTGCTATGGGAATTGCTGCGTTCATGAAGACTGTGGAAGGAAATAAAATATGTTAGGCTCATTGAACTGTGAAATGTTTTCAGTAACTTTAATTAATCATCTATTATTACTTTAACTTTCCTTAAAGACAGAGAGGACCAAGTGCATTAAATACCATTTTGTACAGTGTCCAAAAACAGTGCCCTGTTGGTGTTTCCTTGTTTAAAGTGCTAGGAGTTCCCCACATTAGTCTGAATCAAAAAATACTTCTCTTTTTTTAACAGAGTTTTTAAAAAAAATATTCTATTTATTTACTTGAGAGAAAGAGAGCATGAGCATGAGGGGGGTGAGGGGCAGAGGGAAAAGCAGACTCCCCACTGAGAAGGGAGCCTAATTTGGGGCTCAATTCAAGCCTGAGCTGAAGGAAGACGCTTAACTGACTGAGCCACCCAGGCACTCCAGAAAATACTCTATCTTACGGAAAAATTATTTTTTATGAACTGTTCCAAACTGCAAAATTTAGATGAAATACTCCTTTAATGATACAAATAATTAGAATCCATTCAAATGTGCCTTCCTGAGAGTATTTCCAGCCTATATTTCACTTGGTCCACTAAGCTAACTTAAATATATGAAAACTGAGTTATTATGGTGCATAAAAACAATAATTTGACTTCCAAAAGTGACATTTATTTCCAGATATAGACCTTTTGTTTAACAAAACACCTCCATCTCCTGAGCCCTCTGTTTGTCTGAATGTCTCTTTAGGAACATACTGTATTCATATTTGATGAGATGATATGTATAATGGAAACAAGGAAAACATCTTTTAGGCTAAAATACTAACATTTAGAGGTTATAGGAAAATTAAAAAGCCATGTTGATGACTTGTAGTTATATTTTTCATACACCACAGAGTTCTAGGAACTGAGGAGTAAAAGAGTACATGAATTGGTGACAGTGAAAGCTAGAACCTAGTTTCCTTGACATGCAGGAGAGAGTTCATCCAAAAACCAACATCAGTCCTCATAACCCACTCTCGTGAATTACCCTCACCACTGTACATAAAATCAGATTGTGCTTTTGTGGGTCCATACGTGGCTTGGTTATCAAATTCAAATTCTTGCACAAGACTGGGAATCCAAACACCGCCCTGAGATGAGGAGTTATGTTTCTACCTCCATCTTCTTTCTGTGGCTATTGTCATCCTGTTCTTTAAGTGCATTTTTTTCTTTTCCCCTCATCATTAATCATTCATTTTATAGTCCACGTTTTTGAATAGGTAATTTCCCCTTGATGAGGAAGAACAGGAACAACTGCTATTTGTTTGAAAACCATTTCTACAGCAATCTGCACCAGGTAAATGTAGCAGGTACTGTTCCTACACCATTACAAAGATGAGGACAAGAATCTTCAGGTCACACAGCTGGGATACAAACCAATGCAGTCAGGTGCCAAGCGGTCTGAGTGCTTGGCACCACCTTGTTCTGAACTAACATGTCACAAGCACTGAGGTATGATAAGAGAGCTTTACATACATTCTCATATTTTTTTCATTTTTTAAAAGATATTATTTATTTATTTGAGAGAGAGGAGAGAGAGAGACAGAGAAAAAAAAGTATGAGAGGGGAGTGGGTCAGAGGGAGAAGCAGACTCCCCACTGAGCAGAGAGCCTGATGTGGGACTCGATCCTGGGACTCCAGGATCATGACCTGAGCTGAAGGCAGTTGCTTAACCAACTGAGCCACCCAGGCAACCACATTCTCATATTTAATGACCATAACTACCCTACACAATAATGAGCAAGCAGCTTGCAAGATTCCAAACTAGGAGGTCATAGAGCTTGGATTTAAACCTAGACCTTTCTGGTCTCAAAGCTCTTTGCTCTTGGGGTACCTGGGTGGCTCAGTCATTGTGTCTGCCCTGAGCTTAGGTCATGATCCTAGGTCCTGGGATCAAGCCCCACATCAGGCTGTTTGCTCAGTGGGGAGTCTGCTTCTGTCTCCCTCTGCCCCTCCCCCTGCTCGTGCTCTCTCTCCCTCTCTCTCTCTCTCCATCAAATAAATAAATAAATAAATATGTTTTTTTTTTTTAAAGCTGTATGTTCTTTTCACTTCTCCATATAAGATTTTATAAAAGCGAAGACAAAAAAATATAGTACTGGTTTTTTGCCTTTTACCAATGGATTAAATCTATAAATAGTACACAACCATTTGGCAATGGAAATTAGGAAATTAATAGAATTTCTCTTCCCCCCAGATATTATCTCAAATGGCAAGAATAGTGATTCATAAAAGCAGAGATGAATCTTCAGTTCTACTAGTAAGTGTCCTGTTTAACTTTGCTTTTCAATATTTCCAGATACCACTGATTGAGCACTTTTATGTTTCAGGTACTTTTCTAGACACTTGACACACATAATCTTATTTAATTTCTGAAGATGCTCTTAATATTTCCCAGCTTCCTGATGAGAAAACTGAGACTGCCCCCAATACTAACCAAGGCTGTAGATCTGACAAGTTGTTGAGGCAGGATATCATTTTAGGTCAGCTTGCCCTCTAAGACACAATAATAAGCACTCTGTTATACAACTGACTTTTTCCTTTCATTACTTTTTATTTTCTTGTGGTGCTCTACAAATCCTATTTACAAAATGTGTGCGTGCGTGTGTGTGTGTGTGTGTGTGTGTCTTTTAAGTGGGCTCCATGTTTGGGCATGGAGCCCAATGCAGTGCTTGAACTCATGACCCTGAGATCAAGACCTGAGCTGAGATCAAGAGTCAGGTGCTTAACCAACTGAGCAACCCAGGTGCCTTATTTATAAAATTCACTGCCTCATTTGATTCTCACAATATATCTGTGATAATGATTTATTATTATTACACCAATTTTTAGATGAGGAAAGTGATGGTTGGAGGTTAGTGAGCACTAGACCATTTATCAGGTGCTTTATGAGATAATGACTATGAAGCATTTGATGTCATGCCTGGAATAGGATCAACAGCCCAAATCAACATTTGTATCATTCATTATTTTAATCTTTACTACAGTCCTACATGACAGACATCACCTCATGTTACAGATGAAGAAACTGGTGCTTGGAGGAAATAAGTAATTTGGTCAAGGCCACACTGCCAAAAAGTGGCAGAGCTGGGATTTATAGTCAGCTCTATGCAACTCCCACAGTTCAAGCTCTTAATCACCAAGAACACTGTACATAACCATATCATAAATCTTACAAATGGTCCAACTGGGAATTTTATACCATCGGCTCAAGAATTCCCGCTGCCTATCATAAACATCTGACTCTGTATTTTTACTTTCATTATTTCTTGTTTTTCTCCCCTGTTATCCTCTGCCCACCCTTCTTTTGTATCTGACTTTCAAAAACCCATCCAAATTTCATGTCTGGAGACAGACAAACTGGATTAACACCCTACTCGTGCCATTTAGTAGGTGGATGATTTAAATGAAATTCAAGTTACTTAAGCTCTCTCCACCTCAATCTTTTAATATCGAAAATGGAATTAATAGTAGAATCTAAATCATTGGGATGTTGGGAGGATTAAATGGGATTATATCTGTAAAGCCACTTAGGGCAATAATTGGCTGAGTATCTCAACTTTTTTAATTGTTACTATTTCTGACTTCATCCATCCTTTTCATGAGTATTTCAGTCCACTGCAGAGAGAAATATACATTCCCCTGCCAGGGTCACCAGATTAGAGTACTGTTATATAAACAAGTGGATATCAATCATTCCATCTTCTAGCATTTTGATGTCATATTAGCAGTGGTGCAGAGCTGGAAGAGAAATCTTCACATTTCATTTCTAATTCATCAGGCATTAGGGCTAGAATAAATAAGCTATACAAACCAAATATTTTCTCTAAATCTATTTCACACAAGAAGTATTTATAATTTCTAAGAATTAAAGTAGTTTAGAATTCAAGAGGAAACAATATATTAACTTCCAGCATTTTAACTTGTTCAAAGTCTTGAGAACAATAGAGATAAATAAAACTGACATACAAACCAGATCAAATGTTAGTGGGAGTAGTTTGGCTAAGTTTGTAAGAATTGTACTAACATAAGCTTAATTTTTCTTGAGAGAACTCAGTGTCACTCTGGGGGAAAAACAATAATTTTGTTAACAGCTGCTTTATAAAAATTAGAGTTGAAGAT
Organism: Lutra lutra; assembly: GCF_902655055.1. NCBI lineage: Eukaryota > Metazoa > Chordata > Mammalia > Carnivora > Mustelidae > Lutra > Lutra lutra. The sequence goes on from NC_062285.1 coordinate 71,998,662, forward strand.
AAGAGTGCTCCATATTTAAAAGTTCTTGAAAATGTATTGGAAAAGAGGATTTTATGTGAATATAAGTTGACTTCTTTCACTCAGAAGTGTTGACATTTCTTCTTCTCAATTTTCAAAAATAGCATTTTAAGTGTAATCTTCAAGAAAATATAATATCATAAGCTCCCAGATAGACAGGTAAGACAACTGCAGATAATTTTTGAGGATCTTTGGGGATAAGAAGGTCAATAGCCTGGGTGGCTCAGTGGGTTAAAGCCTCTGCCTTGGGCTCAGGTCGTGATCCCAGGGTCCTGGGATCGAGCCCCACATCAGACTCTCTGCTCAGCGGGGAGCCTGCTTCCTCCTCTCTCTCTGCCTGCCTCTCTAGCTACTTGTGATCTCTGTCAAAGAAATAAATAAAATCTTAAAAAAAAAAAAAAGAAGGTCAATAGCAATACAGTCCAATCAACTTAAGTAAACGAAACTGTTACTGAAAACCCACTATTCATCCCAATGGTAACTGATACAATGGTTTCAATCACAGGTACTATGCTCATCACCATCCCCATTTTACAGACGAAGAAACCAAGGATTTCAGATGCAAAGTAACATGAGAAAAGCACACATCTTCAAAGAAAACAAATTTAGGTCAACCTGACTAAGCCTATGCTAACCCTGTTCTTTAATTTAATCTAAATAGGCTCAGATGGCTATTGGGTAGCACATAAGTAGAGAATGAATGGACTTTCTCAGATGAGTAGCATGTTTCAGGGGTCATAACCTAAAGTAAATAAGCCACATGTTTTTTAGTGTTCCTTAGAGCAAGGGCAACTTACTAGAGAGTGATGTATAAAGTGCAAAGGTTTTGAGACTGGATAGTTCTTTCATTCTTGTTTCTTCTACACTTTTGCAAAATATGTGTTCCCAGGCATACAACTTTAGAAGTTTGATGCCTTTCAATATTTCATTTGTTTTCTTCAATCTCTCTGTAGAATAATCCTATAAAACAAAAATTAAAAAAACAATGCACACTGCATCCAAGTGAATCAAAGGGGCGGAACTCTATATGTAAGAGACAGGGATGAACCAGATCTTGATTTCTGCCTGGCTCCGCCACTGATTGTGACTTTGAGATCCCCTGGGTGTGGGGGCCTGGGTGAGGGTGGGGGGAGGAAAACTCTCTATGCCTCTGCCTCCAACTCTAAAATGAAAGTTGAATGAAATGGCCTCAAATATCTTTCCACCTAAAAACTCTTATGTTTCTGTTGCTTTGGGTTAAATAAAAGCAGTTTCTTAAAGCGTCACATGATTTCCTTGAATCAGGTCTGCAGATAGTATATATAGACATTTAGGGAAATGACACAGAGACTTCCAGTGGCTCCTCCTAACATCTAACTCATTTTATTCTCGCCTCAGCACTATCACTCGTACTTAGAAAAAAATGAATGTAAGGAAAGTTAGTTTGCTTCTTATTTGGGAATGTGAGGGTTGTGTCTGTTCACAAGGCAGGTGTTCATGTTGTGTCTTCATAATACAGTTATTGAAACCAAGGCTTTTACCTTTAACTTCAAGAGATTTCTACACACCTCTTCATAAGCTCTTGTTTAAAGCCTAAACTAGATTTACTCATTACTGAGAGTTTGGATTAACTGTATTATTTATTAACAATATATAATATAAAACTGTATTATTTATTAACAACTAATAAATTGTAAAGCCACAATTCATTCAACTGCTGCAACTTCTACCACCACCAAGTATTAAAATGATCAATAAGGTACATTATTTCCTATGAACTATCAAAAGGAGCAGGCAAGTGGCCCAAAGGCGATAGGAAGATGCAAAAGTAGCAAATGGCTTGGTTTTTATTCATCTTCTGGTCTCTACAGGGTCTTAGATGCCTATCAGATGATTGTTGCATGAGTAAATGAATACAGTATGATGAGCTCAATGAAAGACAGATGTTTGAGGATAGTCATGTCTCCACTTTGTGCCTCTCTTCCTCACCTCTCTGTATTCATACCCTGAAGTAAAGGTGGATGGTTAGCTCAGACAGAAACAATGAGAAGCCTCACTGGGAGCAGCAGAAAAACAAGTGACAGAAGCCACCTGCATGACACACAATTTGCTTGTCACAGCAGAAACCAACTTGGGAAACACTTCCATCAGTGGCAGCACCCCTACATTTTATGCCTGATTCACAGACAGCCTTGCTCATATTTAATCAAACTTTATTTCTAAACATCCTGTCAACAATTTTATTATTTGCAAATATTTCTTTAAAAGAAGCCAATTCTTAGTCCAATAAAATGATTTTATGACACGCTGAAGCCAGAAAGGGTCAATCATCGGCTTTGCTTGCTTGCCAAGCTGACCATGAACATATTCAGCCAGAGCAGCAGCCACTGAAATACTTGAGTGGGACTCCATAGATCACATCTCATGGCTTGATTCGACTCGAGGGAAATTTAACTTCAGAAGCAACAAACCTGATGCTTTATTCATTCTTTGAACCATTTATCCCATGTCAACAATTAACATCCAATGGACTCAAAATACACTCAGGTATATTCTCTAGACAGGTGATCTAGAAAATGATCCATGCCTCATCACCCCATGCCACTTAAAAACATCAGGAATTGTGCCTCTGGTATTTTGAGTCTGAGATGATCAAATCATACATTTCAAATCCACTTTTAAAACAAGTGGGGTTTGTTGTTGTTGTTGATTGTTTCCTTTGTTATGCAGAAGCTTTTTATCAAAGAGGCAACCCACGGAATGGGAAAGATATTCGCAAATGACATTACAGACAAAGTGCTGATATCCAAGATCTATAAAGAACTCCTCAAACTCAACACCCAAAAAACAGATAATGTCAAAAAATGGGCAGAAGACATAAACAGACACTTCTCCAAAGAAAACATCCAAATGGCTAACAGACACATGAAAAGATGTTCATCATCATTAGCAATCAGAGAAATTCAAATCAAAACCACAATGAGATACCACCTTTGGCCTTTAGAAAGGCCAAAACTAACAAGTCAAGAAACAACAAGTGTTGGAGAGGATGTGGAGAAAGGGGAACCCTCTTACACTGTTGGTGGGAATGCAAGTTGGTGAAGTCACTTTGGAAGACAGTGTGGAGATTCCTCAAGCAATTAAAAATAGAGTTACCTATGACCCCCGCAATTGCACTATTGGGTATTTACACCAAAGATACAGATGTAGTAAAAAGAAGGGCCATCTATACCTCAATGTTCGTAGCAGCAATGGCTACAGTCATCAAACTGTGGAAAGAGCCAAGATGCCCTTCAACAGACGAATGGATAAGGAAGATGTGGTCCATATATACCATGGAGTATTATGCCTCCATCAGAAAGGATGAATACCCAACTTTTCTATCAACATGGACAGGACTGGAGGAGATTCTGCTGAGTGAAATAAGTCAAGCAGAGAGAGTCAATTATTATATGGTTTCACTTACTTGTGGAGCATAAGAAATAACATGGAGGACATTCAGAAAAGGAAAGGAAAAGTGAATTGGGGGAAATCGGAGGGGGAGATGAACCGTGAGAGACTGTGGACTCTGAGAAACAAACTGAAGGTTTTGGAGGGAAGGGGATGAGGGGATTTGTGAGTCTGGTGGGAGGTATCAAGGAAGGCATGTATTACATGGAGCACTGGGTGTGGTACCTAAACAATGATACTTGGAACACTAAAAAAGTAAAATAAAAATTTTAAAAAAGAGCGACATTACTTCTAGGGCACTGGGTGTTATATGCAACTGATGAATCACTGAAATCTACCTCTGAAACTAATATACTGTATGTTAATTAATTGATCTTAAATAAAATAAAATTTTAAAAAATTCTTAAAAACAAGTGTTTTTTTTTTTTTTTTGCAACACAGAAAATACACATTTGCTGCCCAAGAATTGAAATAAAATGCATCAATTTCCAAATTATTCTGAGTGGCATGTATTCATTTCCCATTATTTTAAAAATAAAACAGCTTAGTAGATTTTTCCTAATCAAGTTTCCAAAAGATGTGAACGTACCAGAGTGCTTTTCTGAGCCTCTGCCAACTTTGTAGCAATGAAGTACTGAATTGGCGCAAGGAGAACAATGACAGCTGCACCAACCAATGCACTTGATCCAAGTAAATTATACAGCAGAATCACTCCCATTATGATCTAGAAAGGAAACCATATGGAAAAGGGGAAATGAACCACTGCATGAAAGAAATATATTTTGGCGAAAATGTACTATTTCTTCATTATTGATTGATTAATAAATACATGTATTTGGAAGTCAACTCAACTAAGAACAGTTGGGTTTTGCTATGTTTTGTTGGGGGAAAGCTAAGTGGTAGGAATTTATTTTTAGTCTGATGATCTGTAAAACAAGTGTCAAACCAAGTTACTGCATGAGGCTGCAGACTGGTCCCCTGATGCTTCTGACCTCCTAAGACAGTCTTCACATTTTTTTCTTGAAAACAATATCACCCACTGTAACTGGCATTCCACATTGTCATAGAGCTCTACTAACTTTTCCAGGTAGGAAGGATGGAAGGCAGGAGGCAGCATCATAATGTAAGTGAGCCCTGGAAGGCTGTTTGCAGGCTAAAGGAATAATCTGAGCTCCTCACAGCCTCAATGACCCCAGAAGTCACTTGATCACAAGAAGGCTAAGCTTAACTAAAACTACCAGAAAGCTTGCCCCGTCATACCTCACTTTCCTTTTTATTTCCCCAAACCCAGGGTCAACCCTCTCTGGTTTGTCACTTTCTTCTTCTTCCTTCAAAAACTTAGGATTTGAGGGACGCCTGGGTGGCTCAGTTGGTTGAGCAGCTGCCTTCGGCTAGGGTCATGATCCCAGCGTCCTGGGATCGAGTCCCACATCAGGCTCCTTGCTTGGCGGGGAGCCTGCTTCTCCCTCTGCCTCTGCCTGCCACTCTGTCTGCCTGTGCTCACTCTCGCTTCTCTCTCTATGACAAATAAATAAATAAAATCTTTAAAAAAAAAAAAAAAAACTTAGGATTTGATCCCACAATCTTTTCTCCCTACTTTTTTTCCTCCAGTAGCTCAGTTTATCATGGCTAAAAATGTCAACTAATGAACCATATCTGTGTAGTTAAAGCATTAAATCCTTGTGTGTTTGCCAATGATAACAGCTTAACATTGGCCTTTTGGAGACAAGTGTACATATTTACTGCCTAACCCATTGGGCTTTTTAAGGATTCCAGTCAAAATGAAAGTTTCCTTAACGTCACTCATAATGCAGTCTTTCACAGGCAACCTAGGATTTGGGGTGCTTTTAAATTATATCATGTAGGGGCGCCTGGGTGGCTCAGTGGGTTAAAGCTTCTGCCTTCGGCTCAGGTCATGATCCCAGCGTCCTGGGATCGAGCCCCACATCGGGCTCTCTGCTCAGCGGGGAGCCTGCTTCCCCTTCTCTCTCTGTCTGCCTCTCTGCCTACTTGTGATCTCTGTCTGTCAAATAAATAAATAAAATCTTTTAAAAATAATAATTAAAAAAAAATTACATCATGTAGGCAGACAACTACTTGACCTGTATATAAGTACATATTAATAAAAAGAGACCGAGCATATTTTAAATCTTTCATTGTGTCATGCACTGTGGATGACATACATTTTTATTTGGCTTGGATTTCCATTTAAAACTAAAAAGGCCAACAAAATTTTTAAACTACCATATCTGTATTATCGTATGCATTTTAATAAACATGGCACACAGGGACAAAGGTGACAGACTGGTTTGAATAAGTCTACAGTTTAAGCTCTACAGGATGCAAAACTCGAGATAACTAAAAATATTCAGCATCACATGGAAAAAAGAGCTGAAAACATTTCTTTTGCTTTTTTTACTCAATTGGTGAGGAGCAGGGGTGCTACATCTTTGCTAAATGCTTTTTTTCCATTAAAAAAAAAAAGCTAAATTGCCCTCCAGCTTGTTAGTGTTCCTACCACCTAATAAAGTTTGACATTTTATAAAACATCAGCTATTGAAACTATGGAATGGATTACAGCAATTGTTCTACTTTAGAAATGCTATGAGAGTCTGTCAAATGAATGGGGTCAAGCCTTTGCTCTATGAATTTCCTGAATTTGGTCAACAACAGTAACAGCTAACAAATACTGGATGCAAATGAAATGCTAGGCATTATGCTTCATGTGCTACACATATTAACTTAGTCTTGACAATTCCAACAATTCTACGAGGCAGATACCATTATCATTCCCATTTTAAAGTTGAGGAAATGAATGTTTTGAGGATTTAAACACTTGTGCAAACAGGGTAGAGCAGATATTTGAACCTAAGCAGTAGAATTCCACACCCCACTTTCCTAACTTATGTCAGAGTTCTGAATCTCTGCTTTCTTTCTATAAAAAGAGTATAATAACAATAGCATATTTAAAAAGCTTGCCCTTTACTTAGCTAAGTATCTCCTACTCCTTCTGTTTTGTTTCCTGTGCAAATGAGATTACTCATATTGATCTACCTGAACAGGCATTGCCCATAGATTGGGACACAGAAACAAGAACCACATTAGTTGATTGGTTTCAATGGCAACCAAGTTATTGATCTGTCCCAGGGTCATCTCACCCATGGATAAATTAGATGTAGACAGCCTAAGGATTTTATTGTATATCATCGCCTGCAAAAAAGAAAAACAAAAAAAGTACTTGAAGCTCTAAACTTAATCAACACTGTATTTATTCACTTTTATTGAAAAGATAACATTTTAAATTTTTCTGGAGAAAAAGGAGGGGAAAAAACCTAGAATGCCATCTTCTTAAGTCAACCACTCTCTTCATTTTAGCATAGTTACTTTCCGACTCAATTACATACAAACTTAATTTTCTGGCAATATAATCAAAATGTATACTCAATTTCAAACATAAGCTCTAGAACAAATTAAAACAGAGATAAAGTTTTCAAAAGTTCTTTCTTTCTTTCTTTTCTCTTTCTTTCTTCCTTTCAGCAGCCTCCACACCCCGCATGAAGCCCAACCCAGGGCTTGAACTCACGACCCTGAGATCAAGACCTGAGCTGAGATCAAGAGTCGATGCTTAACCGACTGAGCTACCCACGTGCCCCCCAAATTCTATTATTACAAAACATTTTTAAAATTCTGGGGGTTACTAATTAGCTCTGTTTCTTTTATTAAGCAGCTCCTAGAAACGTTGTAGTATCAGAGTAAAAACAGAATCGTGAAAAACAAAATTACCTCCACTACCCTTCTATCATTGGATGGTATATGGCATTTTCAAAACACAAAGATCATTCAAAGCTTGTACATACCAGCAGAGCTCCACGGAGGTTAATGCCAGTCTCTATGGTTACATAGTAGGAAGCCTGTAAAAACGTCCTTTGCAGAATAAGGGCCAAGAAAAGAAGAACTGCTAGTACATAAGCATTTTCAAGAAATTCCTTTGATGAAAGCTTTTCTGAAATCTTGTCCCAAAAAAAAAAAGACATAAATTAAAACTGCTCTTTTCATATGCCAGGGGTACAGTTCACATCTATCAAATGACACATGATTTTTAAATGTAAAAACTCAATGTCTTTATAACAGCAGTGAAATGAGCCACAACAAGGCCATTTTGGCTTTTCCTCATCCTGTCCACAGATACAAATTCAAACTAATTCAATGCATAAAATCCCAAATTGATCATTAAGATTGCTGGAAATGCCAGATAGTTAGAAAAAAGGTACACATTAATCTTTAAAAACTTGAGTATATTTTCTGCAAAGATACATTAGTCCATCCTGAGACGTAGTAACTGAAGATTGAAATTAATTTAGACTATAATTTTGAAGTAGAAACCACAAAACTGGTAATTGGTCAGCAAGACCGCTAATACAGAAACACAACTTCTATAGCTTTGCTAATTAAAATATTATCAAAATTATTAAAGTTACTAAAATAATTCCACATAGTTGACTTAATTTAATTTTCATATTTCTTAATTTATATTAACAAGATAAATTATAAACTATAAAATATGTAATGTGGTTATTGACATTGACACTTCCAGGGACAAAACACAACTTATGAAATTGAGTAGGACTATGACCAAAGTCATCATAAGGACATACAAAACTGCTTTTCATTTGTAACAATAGTATGTGGTAACTTATTAGTTAGAAGTGAGGGAAAGGTAACACTCAAATAAGTACATCATGTCAATCTGGGCAATCTTCGTTTTTTACAGTTTAGATCCATTAAATTCTGTTTCTGGTCCCTTCTTCTTCTTTCATGAGGATACACAGAAATGTGTAAGTTCTGTTCCTTCTCAGAAAAATGTGTCGTTAATACATGTAAGGGAGAGAGATGATAGAAAAATTCTATGTGGAATGTATGGAATGTAATCAGGTTTGTAGGGGTAAAAAAAATCACAAAAGTATATTCAATGGTGAAAATACCTGGTTCACTTTCATAATAATTGAGCATCAGTATGTGCAAGTGACTAGGCTACACATTGTGAACATAAATATTAACAGTTCACAGTCCTTCTATTTAAAGAGCTTACTGCCTAGAAAGATAAGAATATCCATAAATAATATGCTTCATTTAAAGAACATTTATAGCAAGTGCCAAGGTGAAATAAACAATGTGTTGGATAGTACAAAGAAGAGTCAAATACCAACCAGAACAATCAGAAAATCTTCACTGAGGAGGTGGCATTTGATGTAGGCTTTGAGAATGCATGAAATTTTAGTAAGTGAAGAAAAGAAGGACAGAAAATTAGGTTGAGGGAATAGAAAAGGAAAATTGATGCATAACTAGACTAGAGTTTCTAGTCTAGTGAACCTAGAGAAATCAACTCTTACAAAGAAATTGGGAAGTTCATGATGAGACTTTCTTAAGAACAGAGAATAAAAGACTATATATTTATAACAGCAAATATATAGTATTTTATATTGTATGCCCCCCAAAAGTAGCATGATATCTAATAAAAATATTATAATGTGACTTGCCCTGATCATAATGTGAAACAGGGTGATGGCTTTTATCATATAAGAAAAATGTACTATAGTACAAATCACATTGCTAATGTGCCTTCCCTAATGTACTTATGCATGAAAGTTCTTCAAAGGGTTGCTAAAAAGATCAAAGAAAATAATCAATGTGAAAGTTCTGAGCATGGCTTCTGGCACATAGCAGATACTCATTAAATGTTTATAGGCTCTGAATCTGAGAAATAATTTTGTTGAACAGATCCATTCGATGAATGCATAAACATATAATTTTCTCTACAAGGAAAATTATTGTTTTCTTCCTTTTAAATGCATTCAATTCTCTGTAAATAAGCCTGTTTGAACTGTTCAAAGAACTGCATTAATAAAAAGGAACAATTATAATGAAATCTGCCAATAATATGTTTCCTTTCAGAAGCACCACAAACTTACCCCTGTTGTGTTATTTGTCCCATTCTGAGTTTCATTCACACGCTGAACTATTCCAGAAATACAGAGAGGTCCAGCAAAACCCAGTAAGTCTGCAAGATAACGGAATGTGCTACTAAGTAGAATGGGTCGCCCAAAAGCTCTGTACATTGCTAGCCATATAGATGGAGTCCGGTTTGGATGATCTGCTACTTTTTTCTGAAAGAAAGGAAAAAAGCACAGATGAACCAAACTAAAAATTTAGCACAACAATTAATCTCAGCAACTGTGGCAATTCCTTTTGATATCTCTGATGATATTTTAAGCTTATAAGTGTTAATGAGGCCCTTTAATACAGTATGCATACTCCATAAACCATTGCATTTTATGCAAACAGTAGCTACTGAACACCTTTTAATGGGATAGAATGAGGAGTAAATAGGTCAGATTTTCAGACTTTGCATTATTTTTAGCTGTCAATGGATAACCCAAAATTCTTAAGGTCAAATTAATTTTAATTTTTTTTTTTGTTTGGAACACGGGTATCTGTCATGAATATTACCAAATACCATTGTATGGAAAAGAAGATCATAAAGTGTAAAAATGAATCTTATTGGAAGACCAGACAAAATTTCTGGAGTTACTCCATCACAAGATATCTATCACAAGCTAAAGGTATTTTACTACAAGGTATTTTACTACAAGCTAAACAAAACAGATCATCTCAGCCTCAAATTGTTTCTCTTTCAGGTATTTCCTTTCTCCATGAATAGTAGTTAGTACTGTTTTAAGTTGTGTTAGAGTTGTGTTCCCAAGTTATTTGACAAAGAAATGCAAAATTGAAGAATGGCATATATATTTAAGCCAACGCATGGTTTCACCCATCTCTAGTGGTTTGTTGAAAAGGTTTTAAGACCTGAACAATCATCATAATTAAGTCTTAGAGAGGAAGTGAATAACTTTTTTTTTAAACTTTCATTGTGAGAAGCCAACTCAGTGGATTAGAATTCGATTGTGTTTCATATTCAATTCCCTATTAGATAAATAATTTGATTATTTTTAAAAGTTTATTAATGCAAGATGTAAACTCACTAAATTCAAGCTGAAATGTGTTATAAAGAGTACTCAGAAAACTTATACTAAAAAAAAAAAAAGAACATTTAAACTATGTGTAGGCTATACTGCTAATCTTTACTTCAGCAAAGGAGTTTTAAAAATATTATGCAATACTTTTCCCAGAGGTGAAACCAAAGAGATGACTCAGGTTCATTTGTAGTAACCATTTCCTGCAATATTAATTTCATAAGACACATTTTTTTACATAAAACAGAGGTCATTTTCATCATTTACCATAAATGCTTTGTTGTCGTGATTTAGAACAGACAAGAACTGTAACTGATTCACCATACCCTACCCCTTTCCAATGTTGTCGTGAATACTAATTATTTCAATTGCAATAATATTTGTAGATGACTGCCATATAAATTACATCTACCATTGTGGAGAGCACACATGACTATATAAATAATAACAAGACAAATTAAAAATATCCAAAGACTCATATTTAAGGTTTTTAAGGCAATTTCTCAAAGAAAGTACCAGAAGAAACCAATTTTGACAGACACATAGGATGATACATGGAATAGGTAGGTAACTTTATTTAATTCAATTTCTCAAATCTGAAATACAGGCTCCAAATTTTAGTCAATAATTAATTTAAGGATTTTAGTTTCTTTTTTTTTTAAGATTTTATTTATTTATTTGACAGAGAGAGATCACAAGTAGACAGAGAGGCAAGCAGAGAGAGAGAGGGAAGCAGGCTCCCTGCTGAGCAGAGAGCCCGATGCAGGACTCTATCCCAGGACCCTGAGATCACGACCCGAGCCGAAGGCAGCGGCTTAACCCACTGAGCCACCCAGACGCCCCAAGGATTTCAGTTTCTTAAATGTGATTATTATATGGTTTATTTTTACCTTTATATAAAAAAATTATTGACCAGATAGTTGAAAAAACTTAATAACAATTCCATGAATTATTAACATTATATGGTAATAAGGATTAGATATGCATGATCTTCGAACTTAATTTTTACTTTCCACTTGGTTCCAGAAAAAAAAAAAAAAAACAAGTGTTCCCTCTATCCCTCCTCTATCTCCTCTGCTGGTATATTCTCAGTGGCCCAATTCACATGACTCAAAATTACTGGGAAAGACATAGGCAGAAAATCTGACCTTTCTTAACCATTTAAGCTTAGTGACTCTATACTTAGCAGACCCATTTTCTTCTTCTTTCTTTCTTTAAGGTTTTGTTTGTTTATTTGACAGAGCGACAGAGAGATGGAACACAACTAGGGGGAGTGGGAGAGGGAGAAGCAGGCTCCCTGCTGAGTAGGGAGCTGATGTGGGGCTCCATCTAAGTATCCTGGAATCATGACCTGAGCCAAAAGCAGACGCTTAATGATTGAGCCACCCAGGTGCCCCAACAGAGCCAGTTTCTTCAATTATGGACATGAAAAACAGATATTAAATTACCTTTTGTTCTTCATATGCATCTTTCAGGCAAACATAATTTGTTACCGCCCTCATTGCTATTGGTAATTTTCCAATTGCTTTCAGGTCAATAGGTTTTTTATGAGCAGATATGATAAGCGTGTTCATCCACCAGTATGTGGCTTTTGACAACAAATTCACAAATGGTTGAAGAAATCTCACACCCAGATCCTGGAGGTCTTCAGGAGGCTTTACTTTCTGAGGATTCATGAAGAATACATATCTCTGTGGCAAGAAAAATTCCACAGAATAATAATTAACCCAATTCTTTTTCCACATATTAAAATAAAATTTTAACCTTTTCTACATTTTCATTTCAGGAGGACAAAAATGTATATTTTAGTACCTCTTACATTTCTTTGGAAACATTTTTTGAAATAATTTCCCTTAAATGCCAGATTTTATGATTAATGCATTTATGGACACTTCCCAAAAAAAAACATACAAACAGATTATCTCTTTAAAAGATAGTTATTACTAAGAACCAGTCTTTCATGATAGCCTGTGATAGGGTCAACTAAATAAAGATTTTTACATTATTTAGATTTTTTTTTTAATGTGTTGACACCATTATTGAGTCACTTTCTGGTAATATATGGTTTGGCTGATGTTCACTAACTTCTCCAGTATTCCTTAGAGCTTGTGACTTGCCATTCAGAGCAAATGCAAAGTGTTCTGGTAGAAAATGAATATTGAAAAATCATTCACAATTATGTCACACAACATAACAGCATTCTCTGATATAAAACACAAGAAGCATGAGTTTTGACTGTGTGACTTTGGATATAGCTAGTTAACTCTGTAGAAGTTTCTTTAGCAGTGAAATGAGCAAACATATTGTCTTCTTTTCATTTTGAAATTTCTAGAAATACAGTAGTTTGCTTATTAATATAGGTGTGCTTGAGACAAATCATGGATAATGGAATTTCCTGGTGAAAACAATTTCCAATTTTAGTATATGTGCTGCCGAAGCGAGCACTCCTGGTGAAAACAATTTCATCCATAATATGAACTAAGCATGGTGTTTGGCACATAACAATCAATCAATATTTACAAATGAATAAATAGATTCTAGGGTCATACTGAGATTTCTGGAACACTAATGCCCTGAAACTTAGTGATTAGTTCAACTTTTATACACCGAGAGGATATACATTTGTTCATCCTCTTGAATACTAGTAATTTCTAGCTGACTATAATCTTTAATATTGGGGTCTTGAATTCCAGCAATTAAAAAAAAAATGATGAGATACCTACTCTGACCCGAATCACATTGATCTCCACAGCCATGAGGAGTCCATTCAAGATGACCATCATGCCAGTGATGCAGAAACGCAGGTCTGATACTCCCCAACCGAACTCCCAGTACTTAACCAATTTTATGGTTTTTGTAATAAAGGCCATTACCCAATACAGAAATAGGGCTGGAAAAATAAAAAAGAAAAGGAAAAAGATTTAGTCTTTCCCTGATATTTTTTTTAACTTCACTGACACTTCAATATAAATATAATGCTTTTTTTTAAAAGATTTTATTTATTTATTTGACAGATCACAAGTAGGCAGAGAGGCAGGCAGAGAGAGAAAGGAGGAAGCAGGCTCCCTGCTGAGCAGAGAGCCCGATGCGGGGCTCAATCCCAGGGTCCTGGGATCATGACCTGAGCCGAAGGCAGAGGCTTTAACCCACTGAACCACCCAGGTGCCCCTATAATGCTTTTTAATAACAAACATAATTTTAAATATTTTATTTCCACATAATTTTATTTTTAAAGAAAACAACAAGTATGCCCCAGGGCACTTTTAGAGTTTTGAACTGAAGGTGTGGTAATGACTTTAAAATGTTAGTGCTTCCACTCTGTAGTAGATGGACAGATGTAAAAAGACACGTAAATAGGAATAATCTACACTCCAGAACTTATGTGTAGTTCTGTTGACTTTAAAATTAATTCTATCTCCCGGTCTTTTTTTTAAGAAGTCCCGATTATAGGGCGCCTGGGTGGCTCAGTGGGTTAAGCCGCTGCCTTCGGCTCAGGTCATGATCTCGGGGTCCTGGGATAGAGTCCCGCATCGGGCTCTCTGCTCAGCAGGGAACCTGCTTTGCTTCCTTTCCTCTCTCTCTGCCTGCCTCTCTGCCTACTTGTGATCTCTCTCTGTCAAATAAATAAATAAAATCTTAAAAAAAAAAAAGAAGTCACGATTATACTATATGAAGAATTCACAAGTTGTTATCTCTGTCACCGATCTAATAGGTAAGTGTTTTGCAGCTGCCACAGGAATGTCTAATGGTATTACCTGGAATTATTATGGAATGCACACTAGCTATATAATGGGGTTTCTGCTTTGCAGATCAAAATTCAAGTAGTAAGTTAACTCCTCTCATGCAAATGGCTTAAAACGCCACACATCTCCACAAAGTGACGAGAAGAATGATGATCCTACAGAACAAAGCCAGACTTTATGCAGTGGGTTGAGAAAGGTAGGGATCTATACCTTCTCCTAACCACAGCCAGCCTTTCATAACAAATATGAGATGGACACAATTTACTAGAAATCAAAGGTCCAGTATATTTCAAACTTTGAATAAGGGTCAGTACAAATGAATACGGGTTGAGAAAGAAGAAATCTGAAACACACATGAGACAATCCATTGTATAACACTTAACAGAGTTACTAAAGTTTAAAAGTGGCCACAATTTCAATAGTTAAAAAGAACAGAAACTTTGGCATATAAGCTCATTATCTATCTTGTTCTAGCATAAAATAGAAAATATCAGAATAGATTTGGGGGGGGGGAACTACTACATGAGACTAGATGCTACACAAAGAGACTTCGTCTTGGGGCACCTGGGTGGCTTAGTTGGTTCAGCATCCAACTCTTGATTTTGTCTCATGTCATGATTTCGTAGTCCTGGGATTGAGGCCCACATTGGTCTCTGTGCTCAGCACATAGTCTGCTTAGGATTCTCTCTCTCCCTTTCCCTTTGCCCCTCCCCCTGTTCATGTGCTCTGTCTCTCTCCCTCAAACAAATAAAATCTTTTTAAAAAGAGAGAGATTCATCTTACATATGGAGAAACAGATTAAAAGTAAGTAGAAGGAAAAAATACACAATGAAAACAGTAAACACAAGAAATCTGGAGTGGCTATATTAGTTTTAGATATAGTAGACTTTATTTTATTTTTTTTTTAAGATTTTATTTATTTATTTGACAGACAGAGATCACAAGTAGGCAGAGAGGCAGGCAGAGAGAGAGAGGTGGAGGCAGGCTCCCCGCGGAGCAGAGAGCCGGACGAGGGGCTCGATCCCAGGACCCTTGGGATCATGACCCGAACTGAAGGCAGAGGCTTAACCCACTGAGCTACCCAGGTGCCCCTAGATATAGTAGACTTTAAAACAAAGAATACTATCATCAAAAATACTAATCCAGGGGTGCTTGGGTGGCTCAGTGGGTTAAAGCCTCTGCTTTCGGCTCAGGTCGTGATCCCAGGGTCCTGGGATCAAGCCCCACATCAGGCTATCTGCTCAGCAGGGAGCCTGCTTCCTCTTCTCTTTCTGCCTGCTTCTCTGCCTACTTGTGATCTCTGTTTGCCAAATAAATAAATAAAATCTTAAAAAAAATACTAGTCCAAAGGGATACACAGACCCCAATGTTTATAGCAATATTATCTACAATAACCAATTTATAGAAATATCCCAAGTGTCCATCAGGTGAATGCATAAAGAAAATGTGGTATATACACACAATGGAATATTGCTCAGCCACAAAAAATGAAATATTGCTATTTGCAATGACAGGGATGGAGCGAGAGAGTATTATGCTATGCAAAATAGGACAGTCAGAGAAAGACAAATATATGATTTCACTCATATGTGGAATTTAAGAAATAAAACAAATGAGCAAAGGGAAAAGGAAGAGAGAGAGAGAGGCAAACTAAGAAACAGACTCCTTTTTTTTTTTTTTAAAGATTTTATTTATTTATTTGACAGAGAGATCACAAGCAGGTAGAGAGGCAGGCAGAGAGAGAGGAGGAAGCAGGCTCCCCGCTGAGCAGAGAGCCCAACACAGGGCTCGATCCCAGGACTCTGAGATCATGACCTGAGCCAAAGGCAGCGGCTTAACCCACTGAGCCACCCAGGCGCCCCTAAGAAACAGACTCTTAACTTAGAGAACAAACTGATGGTTACCAGAGGGAGGTGGGTGGGGGATTAAGGAGTATACTTGTGATGAGCACCAGGTGATATATGTAAGTGCTGAATCACTAAATGTTTACCCGAAACTAATACTACACTGTATGTAAACTAACTGGAATTTAAATAAAAACTTGAAAAAAAAAAGAGTATTATCAGAAACTTTGAAAACTTCTAATAATGACAAAGGTCAATTTTTTAGAGACACAACTATAAAAAATACAAATTTACTAATACATAAAAAATACTAAATTTAGATTTAGATCTGAATACTATTAACCACTATGAGTTTTGGTAAGTTACAAGTTTCAAGAAGGTAAACTTCGAGACTTCCCACACAATTCGATATCTAGAAGTCTCCAAATATTTGGAAGTTAAACAACATAGTTCTAACTAACTGCATGTTGAAAAAGAAATCACTAGGGAAATCAGAAAGTATTTGAACTAAATTACAATAAAAGTAGTACATATTAAAAATTTAAGACTTGCAACTAAAACAATACTTTAAGAAAAATTTATGGCTTTAAATATTTATTTTAGAAAAAAAGGCAGATCCAAAATCAATGATTTAATTTTCTATCTTAAAAACTAGGGAAAGAACAATGATGAACAAAATAAATAAAAGGATGAAAATGATAGAGATAAGAGTAGAAACCGATGAAATAGAAAATGAATAATTGAGAAAATTAGCCAACAAAATTGATTTTTTTTAAAAGATCAAGAAAATTGCTAAGTCCCCAGCTAAACTAATAAAGAAAGAAAGAAATAATAAATTACCAGTATTAGGAATGAAACAAGAATTATGCCTACATATTTTGCATACTTAAGAAGGATAATTGGGGACTACGTTGAACAACTTTATAACAATAAATAAAATACTTAGATGAAAGGGAAAATTTCTTGAAACTTGTAACTTCCCAAAACTGACATAACAAGAAATACTCTGAAGGGAAAAAAAAAAAAAAAAAAAACTCTGAAGAGTCCGTGTCTAATAGAGAAATAAGTTTACATTTAAAGTCCTTACATTTTTTTTTAGATTTTTATTTATTTATTTGATAGAGATCATAAGTAGGCAGAGAGGCAGGCAGAGAGAGAGGAGGAAGCAGGTTCCCCACTGAGCAGAGAGCCCGCCGTGGGGTTCAATCCCAGGACCCTGGGATCATGACCTGAGCCAAAGGCAGAGGCTTCAACCCACTGAGCCACCCAGGTGCCCCTAAAATCCTTACTTTGTTAAAAGGCCCAAATGATTTCACTGATGAATGAATTTCATTCAACATTTAGGGAAGAAATAAAATTAATTGTACACAATGTTTTTCAGAAAATAGAGAAATGGAGAACATTTTACAATTAATTTTAAGAAGCCAATATAATCCAGCATAGGAAAACCTGGCAAAGATATTACAAGAAAATAAGAAACCCAATATCCTTCACAACATAGATCTAAAAAGCCTTGGAAAACAAAATCTAAGAATATATAGCATGGATAATATATCATGACCATGTGTAATATAGCCCAGGAATTCATGGTTGCTTTATCATTTGAAAAGTCAATTAATTTAGCACATTAATGGAACTATAATTGTCCCAAAGAATGCAAAAAAAATCCTTAATAGAATTCAACATCTATTCATTATTAAAAAACAAAAAACAAAAACAACTCTGATAAAGCTTTGAATGGAGGAAGATCTACTCATCTGATAAAGGTCTTCTATGAAAAACCTATAATTAACTTTATAATTAATTATGAAATATTGACCATGTTTCCCCTAAAATCAGGCATTAGACAAAGATTTCACACTCCCCGTGTCTATTCTGCATTATATTGGAAATCCTGGCTATTTCAATATGGTGAAAAAAAGCATAAAGTTTAAAAAGAAATAAATATAATTCTCCTATTTTCAGATGGTATGTTTGTATATCTAGATAATCCCAAGAAACTTACAAAGCAATAATTAGAAGTAATGAGTAAATTTCCAAGGTTTCAAAATATAAGGTCAATATATAAAATCAGATGTATTTTATATATATGACAGAAGCAACTAGAATACAGCATTTAAAATACAAGTTTATTCATAACAGCAGTGGGAAAACAAAAAAGCTAGTAATTTAACAAGACATGGAAGACCTCAACCCTGAAGATATAACACATTGCTAAGGGAAATGAGAGAAGACCTAAATAAATAAATGAACAAATGGATTGTGGAATTCAATATTGCTAAGAAGTCAGTTCTTCTCCAAATTGTTCTAAACACTCAGTGCAATCTCTATCATAATCCTACTGAGATTTTTTTTTTTTTGGTAGAAATTGACAACCTGACTCTAACTACATATGACAAAATAAACGAACTAGAATATACAAGGAGAAAAGCAAAGAAAACTAGTTGTATGGGTACACTATATGATTTCAAGACCTCCAAAGCAATAGTAATCAGATTAAGACAGAATGGTAATCTCATAAAACTCACAAACAGATCAAAGGAACAGAAACTATAGAGCCGAGAAATAGATCATACTAAAATGGTAACTTGATCCAAATAGTTCACAAAGGTCCTAACGCAATCTAACAAGACATGGAATGTCTATTCCACAAATGGTGCTGGAGCACATGGATATCCATTTGGAAAAAAAGAGCCTCGGCATCAGCCTTACGTCATTTACACAATTAATTTTAAATGGATCACAGTCCTAAAAATAAAAATTAAAACTATAAAGCTTCTAAAACAAACAAACAAACAGGAGACTATGAGGAAAATATATTTTGAGCAGAGGCAAAAATTTCTTAAGACATAGAAAACAATAATCATGCATGAAAAAGTGATAAATTATGGTACAACAAAACTGAACTCTTTTGCTCACCAAAAGACCCTGCTATGTAAATGAATATGCATATGCCACAGACCGGAAAAAAAAATATTCTCAAAACATGTATCCCATGCCATATTAATATCTAGTATATATAAAGGACTCCAGAAACTCAATAATAAGAATGCAACCCAATAAAAAATGGACAAAAGATATGATATAGCTACTTTACAAATATAACAAATGGCTAATAAACTTATCAAAAAGTGCTCAACATCATTAGCCATCAGGAAAATGCAAACTCAAACCACAATGAATTATCAATACACACCTACCAGCATGGCTAAATTAGAGATACCAAATCATCAAATGTTGGTGAGCATGTGGAAAAGTGGGATTCCTACACATTATTAGTGAGTATGTAAAGTAAACCACTTTGGGAAAAATCTTGTGGGTTCTTCACAAAACATTAACATTTACTACACACCCTATGGCCCAGCAATTTCACTCCTAGGTATTTACTCAAGGGAAATAAAAAACACATATCCACAGAAAAACTTGCACATGGATGTTTATACCAGTTTGTTTTGTTTGTTTTTTTTTCCATGATAACCCAGATCTGGAAATAGTTCAGGTACTTATTGTCAAGAGAAAGGAAAACTGTGGTATATTTATACAATGGAATAGTATCCAACAATGATGAGAACAAAATACTGATCTATACTATATTATGGATTAGCACCCCCCCCCCCCCGCAAATCATGCTGTGAGAAGTGTTACACAAAAGAATTTATACTGCATTATTCAATTTATGTGAAGTTCTACAACAGACAAATCCCACCTATGCTGGGGAAAAAAATCAGATTAGATTTTTGTCTCTGTGGAGATGATACTGAGGATTGACACAAGAAAACTTTCATGGATCATGGAACCGTTCTATAGTTAGACAGGTGTGTGCATTTAGTAAATAAAGATTTCTGTACTTTAGCATGTAAATTTTATCTCACAAAAAGAACTGTAGAAAAATTTAACTCTAGTTAATGATATGCACGCTGAAATAATTAGGGGGTGAAGCATATTAATGTCTGCAATTTACTTTAAAATGTATCCAAAAAATAAGATGCAGAAATGTGATCAAATAAATAGAATAAAATGGAAATTGAAGAATTTAATTATTAGGAATTTATGAGTATTCACTTGGTTCTTTTCAACTTTCTGTATCTTTGGTGATGTTCATAATATAATGTTGGGACAAAATTACTCATTTTGTGATCTGAAAATAAGTGTAATTTTTCTGGGCCCAAATATTTCTCTCCTAAAATAATAAGAAATTTAGACTATGTTTTATCTCCATGAGTCCTTCCAACAATATGATCTAATTGTGCCCTCTGCCTTGTATCTACAGCCAGACTGGGATCTCATCTCCTTCAAAATATTATCAAAATGCACATTTCTCTTCTAGTTGCCCTCTAAGGAATTCTAATTCCCTTCTAAATCTTATAACTCATATCTTTTTCATCATCAGTTTCTCAGAAACTTAAATGCCTAATGTATTGGATTCCCAATGGTATATATATTTTTTCTGTTGCCTACTAAAGATTTCACTCTTTTTTCTTGGCATCTTCAAAAAAAGATTTCTGTGATAACATCTGCCTTTCATGTGGTACTAAACAGCTTTCTATTAAGATAATTCAGACTTTGACAAGCCTTTCAAATTAACATTTAACCCGGTCTACTTGTTTGTACTAGATTGCCTTTGCCCAATCATATAATGTGGCACAACACAGGCTTAAATACTCAGTATTTTCCACTAACTCATTTTCAAATTTTAATGTCCTTGGACAAGCAAATAAAATATTTGTGTGGTTTAATTATTACTTTTCCAAATTTCTGTATCAGTAATCAATCAACTCATCGTTAAACAATCAAGTGCATTCTCTGTACCTTGTAAAATTGTCAGGATTCATTCACACAAACACACATGATTTTAGGATATTTTAGGTTATTTACAGGCCCTGGAAGCCCAGCCACAATCCATGTTCTACAGCTCCCTCTTAGCTCTCTTTATGAAAGTATACACCACAGAATGCAAAGATTGGTCAGAGAATTAAATACAACTAATTGGGATAAGTGATATTATTTCAACGTCAGGCAAAAATAAAATTAGAACCCTCTGATTTCCACAGGACAAGGAGGCTGGAGAGGCTGAAAAAGAAAAGGTTAGGCATGAAGCAGATGTCTTTGAGGACAGCTGCTTCTCAGGACGGCACAGTTTCCAGCAGGCTGCATTCTCTGCTGCCCGGGGTCCCCCACACCTCAGCAGCCATGCCCTGAAGAACATGACACTGCCACAGCATCAGTGAAAAGCTGGGACCTTCAGAAAATGCCTCAGAATCCCAAGCCAGAGACAGAAGTGCAGGGAGCTAGACACACTGACTTGCTCCTGGGGCAGGACAGGAGCAAGGGCTCAATTCTTAGGGTAGAGCCTCTGTGAGACAGAAGGCCGGCACACCCTCCCCAGTCCTCCTACCACACGCCAACACAACCACAAGGGGCATCTAGTGGAGAATAGATGTCCTGGGGGAACAGAGTTTTCACAGCCCAGAGCACTCAGTTTATCTTCATCTCCCCATTCACCAGGAAACCAGAGAAATTAACTACTGTGGTTTTCCCATGCTCCCAGTCCCAACCCCCAGGGACAGTGTTTACTAGGAGGAGAAAGAAAAATAGCTCCAGGAAGGAGGGCGACACTTGATCATACTTACCTAAGAGTAATTTAGGAAAATTTGATGTTTCGATATTATGATAATATACTATTGATGTTGTAGTGGCGACAAATCCCATCACAGCCGGCATGAAGAGGTGGAGATGCCGGGACTCCCGCCGTCTGCGGAGAGCGGTACAGTATCAGTGTCTAGAGATGGTGGTTGCAGACAGCTTCTCATTTTGTTTCCAAATTGTTCATTAAAACTTTCCCTTAAGTAATAAGATACTTAAAATACAGAATGCAGTAGTCGTTGTTAAGAGAACATGCAAAGGAAGACTACACTGGGAGACAAAATTCTGCTGAAAGGATTTATCCCAACACCGAGGACTGGGTCCCACAGCGAAACAAGCCCTTAAACCCAAGAGCAAACATGTAACTTCTCCTCTATCAAAGGGCAGAACTGCTGAAATAAGTGAACACCTAAAGCAAGTAGAAACAACCACAAGGATATGAACTCTAATGTGCAAGAAAAGTACGTTTATTCCTTTGATAGTTTCCCTAAACTTTATGGCCCTTAGTGATTTCTCCGTTGTTCACTGGGTTCAGTCACTATTAGAGGCTGAGTTGCAACCATGAGCACAACAAGATATAGTATCCAGGGTCACCACGCCTGGAGTCTACTGGAGATAGCAGTAGGAACTAGGAAATTGTTACACAGGGGAAGGGACTATAAGTGCATGCAGGGCCAGGGTCTGGGGAAGGGAAAGCTTTGTGAAGGAACCGACCTCTGCCTCGAGAATGAGGAACTGCTGCCTAGAAGAGGAAGAAGGAAGACTGTTTCAGTGTATCACATGCAACTGAATATGACTGAAAAGAGACGAGTTTTCACTCTGAGGGCCATAGAGAGGTTCACGTGGGCTGGAAATATGACAGAACCAGCTTTGCATTGTAGACAGCCCTCAACTCCATTTACATTAATAATACCACCTAGTAAAACATTTAACTTTTTTCAAATGACTTCAGTACATTCATACATAAATGGTACAGAGAGTGATGTGTTTGAGAAGGGGGAAAGAGGAGCATTTGGGAAAGACACTTCAAAGAGGTATGGCTGACAGTGGAAACAGAAATATAAAAGGGAATCCACCAGTCAGGAACGCAGTAGAAGACCACTTTAAAAAGAGGGAACAGAATGTGTAAATACATAGGAGCACAAAATTGTGTAATGTGTTCAAAATGCCAAGAAGTATAATATTCTCAAACAGAAAGCTCGAGATAGGATGTATGATGAAAGGCTCTGTATGTCATGGTAAGGAGCTAGAACCTGATCTTTCAGAAAATCGAAATTTTTAACAGGTAAGTGGTATGGTCCGATTTGGGGGAATTTTAGACAAATCAATCTGGTAATAATGTGGATGATGGAGTCTATAGGTAGTGTGTGCCTCTGAGGAGAGGAAAGAGACAAAGAGGGAAGAAAAGGAATTAGCAAATTATGGGTATAGGCCAGGCGAGAAATGACAAAAGCCTGAATTAAGCTTTGGCAGCAGAAACATGGAAGTAATACAACATCTGGAAAATATTCACTGTTAAAACAGACAGGGCTTTAATAGTGTTAGGGTCTTAGGGTGATGGTGAAGGAGATATAAAGAGTATTTCCCAAGGGGAATGGTGGATGGTGCATAACCACATAAGACTTGAAGAGTATGAGCGGATTCGAGAAAAGAAGCTAGTAAGTTCTAGCAAGGCCATGTGGACCATGAAGGTATCTATTAAACATGCAAAGGGAGTTGTCTAATAGGCCCAGTGTATGCAGAGATTTGGAACATGACCAGTGATATATTTGGAATCATTAATATGGACATGGTAACAAAAATGTGAACATAAAGGCTGGTTTAAAAACCACCCACCACCCCCAGAAATAATTCAAAATGGTCAAAAAGAAAAAGTAGGAAGTAAATATTTCATCAGCATGGAAATTAAGAAATGCTTCCAGTATTCTTTTATTATGGAATTAAAGAAAGAATTTTAAAAATCACTTGTCTAATATTTAAGAAATTTAAAAATGAGCATACTACCTATCAAGGCCTATAAATAAATGTGGTCAAAACCATACTCAGAAGAAAGTTCATAACTAACCTTAAACATATTCAATAAGAAAGCATTACAATAAATCAATTATGTAGTCAATTCAAGAAGTTAGAAAAAGAATGACAAAACAAAATTAAGGGAGACAATCTAGTAAGGGATGAATAAAGATCACAACAGCTACAGTAAAGTTTTATATTTATTGTGGCATTTCTTTGTTGGGATTTCATGGGTCTTTTAACCATGTTAGTCTTTTTATTAGGATTGCTATTATATTATTAGTTGTCTATTTACAGAGCTGCACAACTATATACACACACACACACACACACACACACACACATATATGGATTTTTTTATTTAAATTCAATTAGCCAAGGTATAGTACTGCATTGGTTTTTTTATATAATGTTCAATGACTTATTAGTTCAGTATAATACCCAGTGCCCATCATATCACATGCCCTCTTTAATGCCCATCACCCAGTTATCCCACCTCTCTGCCCACCTCCCTTTCTGCAATCCTCAGTTTTCATTTTTCCCCCCTCACCATAACACAAGTTTTGAGTGGTGTCCCAACCCTATTCTTTCCCTTAAGCTCTGTTATTTTTAGAGTGTGACTCCCAGACCTCAAGGTTCTGGTAGAAGCACACACATCCTATTATGGCAGAAAGTCTTTACTCAGAAAGTAAAGAAGAAAATCAAAATGCATTCATCATGGAGGACAAGAAAATAATTTCAAAAAAGACAAACTAATAAAAATAAAAGCTTAAATAAAAACACAGTAATAGTGAAGACTTTAATACACATTTTTAGAATTTGATGAATTAAATAGTATAAAAATAACACACAAGACTTGAGTAATCTAATCAGTAAACTCAATAAAATTTTGCCTCCAACAAAAAATTATTATTTTCTTATTATCACTAAAACTGTATAAAATAATCAAATATTTAACTATAATGAAAATGTTAATGATTCCTAAAAGGTATTTGCTTAACAAATTATATGCTCTACTAATAAATCAATCATATTAGACTAAAAAGCAAATTGAAAATGATTCCTAGATCTAGGAGAGTACCTAAAACAGAACCACAAACTATTTATATAGAAATAAAAAAGGACATTTCTTACAAAAATCTGTGCAAAATAAGTAAGGGTTTTTCAAAATAAAAATGAATAGCTTTAATATTTGTATTACTAAAAAAGAAAATCAAATATTCAATTAGGAAAGGCTTTGCATTATTTCACTAATTATAATGAGCATTTGTTACATTTTAAGTAAAGAATAGTTCATAAATATTTTGTTAAAGAAAAAGGTAGGAAGCAGCAGTCAGCAATGCCAAATGTAGTAAGTCTGATAAGGAAGAAAAGGTGTTCGTTAAAGTGTATTTAATATTCATGGCATTCTTTAGAAGCAGTTTCCAGATTAGGACAAAGCAAACAAGAAAGTAAACTAAATTCTGGAGTTCAGGAATCATTGGAAAATGAGTTTTGAGAAGCCTGGATAAACCGAGAAAGGGGATGGACATCGAGGAAGGTATGTGTTGTAATGAGCACTGGGTATTATATAAGACTGATGAATCACACATCTGTTCCCCTGAGCCAAATAATACATTATATGTTACTTAAAATAATAAATAAATAAATACATACATACATATATACATACATACATACATAACGAGAAGCAGTCAGCAAGCAGTCTGCAGCTAAGGAATGGGAGGGAGGGATAACGGAAATCCAGAGTGCATTTCTGCTTGATTTCAGGATGGGCCTTTTATATCATTACTACTATAAAACAAGTTTCTGCCGTTAGCATCTGTCTTCACCATTATTAGCCCAGCCTCTAAGTCTCTGACTGAATCTATACATCAATCATGAGGCAGGCAGGAAGGAAGCATTCTCGCCTACATGGTGTCAAGTTTTTAGGAAATGTTGGACCGATCCATCTTCTAATTTATACATACACATAGGGGGTGCCTGGGTGGCTCAGTGGGTTAGAGTCTCTGCCTTCAGCTCAGGTCATGGTCCCAGGGTCCTGGGATGGAGCCCCGCGTAGGGCTCTCTGCTCGGCCGGGAGCCTGCCCCACCCCCCGCCTGCCTCTCTGCCTACTTGTGATCTCTGTCAAATAAATAAATAAAATCTTAAAAAAAAAAAAAAGAAAGAAAGAAACACACAGAGGCAGCCTATATGTTAAAGGATTAAAAAACAAAGACTAGAGTTGCCTATGCTAATACAATAGGGTTTTAAACAGTAATTAATAAGATAATAGACAATCAAGCCTCTAAGTTCTTGAAGGCATGCAATATCATCAGAGTCCTTGATTTTTTTTTATCAGAAACTAAGACGTGCACATCCATGCAAAGAACTGTCACAAAACATTACAAAATAGTTGGCTCTGTAACAAAAGCTCAGAAATTTCATTCCTTATTAATTGCAACAGAAAAACATAAACAGATGTTGGGGAGGTCTTTATTAGATAAAAGAAAAATGATTTTTGAGCTTTCTTTTTAAGAACTCTAAAGAACTTTTCCTATCAGTTCTTTAATTGGTGGTGCACTATTGAACATAATTTCATAATCAAAATTCTCTTATTTGATATTGCTTATCAAAATTCTTTCCTATTTTTTGTTAATATGTGATAAAAAATATTTTTCCCACATTATGTTCAGGTTTATAAGTAGAATTCATTATATTCTAACTGCTTAATGCAAACTTCTATAAGAATGACAAAATTCCTTCAAAAGTATGGGTTTTATGGCAAATCCTGATTTTATTTTATTTTATTTTTTAAGATTTTATTTATTCATTTGAGAGAGAATGAGTGAGGGAGAACATGAGAGAAGAGAAGGTCAGAGGGAGAAGCAGACTCCCCAAGGAGCTGGGAGCCCGATGCAGGACTCGATCCTGGAAGTCCAGGATCATGACCTGAGCCGAAGGCAGCCGCTCAACCAACTGAGCCACCCAGGCGCCCCGCAAATCCTGATTTTAAAACGGTTTTGTGTTTTGCCTCAATTTGTGGCTATATCCTCACTAGTTCTCAGACTTCTTTAATGCCTGCCTCATCTATCTTTGCTTCTTTATAAAACAAATGGAAACATCTGAGAACTGGTTATACAGTTATATGTAAGTATATAGCTACTTGAGCTATATGTCAATATAGACAATCTTTCTATATATACCTCCATTGATAAATAAATAAATGTCAGAGTGTTTAAAAGGAGAGAACTTTCTGCAAGAGCTACATAGATGAAGGAATCAAAGAAAGAGCACATGAATAAGCACAAGTCACAGAGACCTGAATTTTTACTATCAGAGAAAATTTGTAGTAACACAAAAATATGGACAAAACACATGATTATCAAATGTAGCAGTCCTCCTCTTATCTGCAGGGGTTAATGTTCCAAGACCACAGTGGATGCCTGAAATCACAGATGATACCGAATCCTATTATGTTTTCCTTATACATGGATACCTATGATAAAGTTTAATGTATAGATTAGGCACTGTAGGAGATTAACAACTGATAACAATAAACTAGAATAACTATAATATACTGTAATAAAAGTTATGTGAATGTGGTCTCTTTCCCTCTCTCTCAAGATATTTACTGTACTGTATTCACCTTTCCTCTTTTGATGATATTAGATGAGAAAATATCTACACGACGAGATGAGGTGAGGTGAATGGCATAGGCACTGGGATGCAGTGTTAGTTTACTGACCTTTTGATGACCCATCACCAGAAGGAGGATAATTTCTCCAGACTTCAGTTGATAATAGGTAAATTGAATCATAGATAAGCAGGACTGCTATAAATGAGTGACACCTGTGGTTTCTCATACATTATAACTAAAAAGTTAAGCCTTACTTGGTATGCTCTTAACTACCATCCATATCAATATACTCACTCGTATAATGTAATCTAGTTATTAGCTATGTTGAATCACTTACGAATCAGAAACAATGCCTTCTGCTATTTCACAAACATGCACAAACAGAAGAGCAAATGTAAGAATCCATCTCAGGTTATGTCCAGGAAAATGAAGCCAGGTGTTGTGGTGAATTTGTACTTTTGAGCTTTGACTTCCCCACCCTGAAAAAAGTATAGAAGTGAAAAGATTAATTATAATCATGAAATAATTCATATTGTGTTATCACTTGGGGGATGGGCAATACCTGAAAAAGGAATGAGAAGTGCTTTCTAGGGTAGCAATGCAAATCCTGGTCTGTTTTTATTATGTTGAAAAAATAATTCAATTTCAGTGAATCTTTACAGGACTGTCTAGGTTAACACATTGACATTTGTTGCAGTGCTCAAGAATAAGGCCAACTCTGGGTGACAACATGGTTATCTCGTGTTAATCAGAGCTCTTACTGACAGGTCCCTGATTCATTTAAGAGGAAACTAAATTAATGATGATATTAATAAAATCATCTAAATCATTTGGTGTCTAAAATCTTTCAAAACATGCGATCTGTAGGGGGACTAACGAAAAAAGCCATATTTGGTAATGAAATGTAGAACTCATTAGTTGAGTCAACTCAATCATATGCATATCATGTGAGAAAAATTATAACCTATGACTGGGCCAGCACTATTCAACAGTGATAGTGGTATTTTCTCAAAGAAATGTTTGTAGAGAAGCCTCACATACTTCAAGAATGAATCGGGGTTTGTGCTCGAAATATTGCAGGAAGGAATTTCTGTAATGACTAATTAGACTCCTGAAGCATTCTTTGAAAAGAAAATTGATTCATGTCTTAGTTGTTCCCAAATGAACTTCATTATGGAGAGATTAGTTACATATAACATGTTGTACTAGAATTTATGCTGTAAGCTCTTGCAGGCAAGCTTTCTTTATGCCTGATACTTCTTTGAGATTTATTTATGATCTCTCACTAACTCAAGTAGCCAATGTTATACATGAGCAGTTTGCATTTTCCTCCACCATTCTCCTTTGACAATGTTCACTCCAACTCCACTTGATTCAAAGACCCTTCTGCCAGCCTGTGTTTGATGCTACCGATGCAAACAAGACTGTCACAGTAACTGCTCTCAAGAAGTTAGCTGAATGTCAAAAAAAATTATTAACTGTCAAATTGCAATTAAAAAATTATGGTCTACTTTTGGCCAAAGGGCACTGTTAATGTCCTACAAATAACACCAACCACATAAACCACAACTCATGTCTCTATACATGGTCATTCTGACACAGTTATATTTAATGTCTATATATTTGTTTAACACAAATAACTATGTGCCAAGAGTTTCATTGGCCTCGGCATATGATACATCTTATAACAGAAAATTTTGATCACTGTTACAATGCCAGATAGTAGTCTCTCAATCAATATTTGTTAAATGAAGAAATAAAAGCATACAAATTATTTTTTAACCCTCTTTTAAATCAGACCATTAAAATATGCTAGTTTTCTTAAGAAAAGCAGTCTGATGGTTTTTCCATTTATTTTTATAAGCAAATTTAATTTTATAAGCAGAATTCAAGATCAAATTCAGAGAGTAGTTACCTCTTTTGAAAGGAATAGGGACATAGGATGTGGAAAGAGTAACAGGCTCAGGACACAGGAGGATTCACTTACATTCTTACCATTAGATTCCTTAAGCTGAGTGGTGACAGGCTCAATGGATGTTTATCATACTAGTCACTGTCATTTTTTTGAAGACTTTATTTATTTATTCAACAGAGAGAGACACAGCGAGAGAAAGACAAGCAGGGGGAGTGGGAGAGAGAGAATCAGGCTTCCCATGAATCAAGGAACCCGATGTGGGGCTCGATCCCAGGACCCTGGGATCATGACCTGAGCCGAAGGCAGATGCTTAACTGACTGAGCCACCCAGGTGCCCCTCTGTTATTTTTATATGTGAGATGTATTTTTTAAAATGTTTAAGTTAAATGTCTATTTTGATTTTGGGGGGAAATTATACAAGTCATACATAATTGTTTAAAATAATTGGATTTTGTGGGGGCGTCTGGGTGGCTCAGTGGGTTAAAGCCTCTGCCTTCAGATCCTGGGATCCAGCCCCTCATCGGGCTCTCTGCTCAGCAGGGAGTCTGCTTCCTCCTCTCTCTGCCTGCTTCTCTGCCTACTTGTGATCTCTGTCTGTCAAATAAATAAATAAAATCTTAAAAAAATAATAATTGGATTTTGTGTATATGTAAACTGTAAAATAATAGGGAAAACTGTATTTTTAGCTCCTTTGCAAATAGTTTGCATAAGTATTCTTTCTACCTGGAATGCACCCTTAGCACTCCTACTGGAACTTGCAGGCTCTGTGTCCTCAGGTCCCACAACATGTCACTCTGCATGCAATCATCCCCACTGGCCCAAAGAATTAGTTGTTCTAACAAGTTAATGCCCAGGATAATTTGTTCCTGTACCTGCAAATAAGCGTACAATGTGGGATAGTCATTTTTCTCTTGGCTTTGATACATCTGTTTCACTGGACAGTTCCAGTGACTATTCCAGTCAAGTACTGTGTTTCACCCATTTTCCCATTCTCTTCACCAGCACAAAGTAAATGCTCCACAAAGGCTTTACATCTATCCCACCTAGTTCTCTTTCCCTCTTTTTAAAACACTGCTGTTGCTACTTGAAGTCCATTTCTAAGAAGACGTATGACTTCTATTTACCTACAAAATATCATACGCCAAGACCAGAAATAATTGGGAAGCACAAAAAACCTGCTTGTTCTTTTCTCACTGATTTTCATATCAGTTTTCATGTTGGAGAAAATTAGGTCAATATTATATCAAATTTCAACCATAATGAAGACTTTTAAAATAAACATTAGCTGAGGAAATATAGGAGAATAGATTACTTACCAATAAACAATATTGGAAAAGTGATAAACAAGAGGAAGACATGAGGGACCAGGTTGAGGGCATCCACAAAGCAGGGATTTTGTAACACACCATCATAGATATTATACGAAGAGATGTTGTTACCACAGAATGAAAGGCTCATGTCTTCTTATATCGCTTACTCTAAAAGGAAGAAACAAAAGAAAAAGGCTCCATTATTATATTCCCTTTTATACACTCATAGCCCTAAGGAGGAGGTCTTATTATAAAATTAACCCCTTTATTTTGCAATTGAGGAAATAGGAAACTGTATGCCAAAGTCTTTTGAGAGTTTCTTATAAAGGCCTTATACAGTCTATGAATCACTTCCTTTTGATCTTTTTTTCCCCTCCGGAGAAAAATATTTTAATTTGGAAGATACATAATTATTAATATCTACCAATGATGGTACCTTAACAAAGTGTGTGTGTGACGAAAATGATTTGAAGGAACAAACATGGTGATATATCAAGAAAAAGAAAGAAAAAATGAAATTACTGACTGATTCTACAAGATAGTGTAATATTAAATTCTTTCTTGTCCTTTCTCATTGAAAATGCATTAGCAAATAACTTAAGCCGGACAAAATTTACCGCCACTCTTGGTTAACTGTACAAAGGAATACTAATACACAGGGGCCCATGTGGGGGCACGCAGCCATCAGCCTGTCTGTGAAGACTTAAAATCATGGGCTTCAGATACATTAAATATAACTCAAATGACAATTTAACAAAATTACTCAGGTCCTACAGTCAGAGAATATTCTTGCATGAAATATACTCTAATCAAGTCTTGAAGCAAACAAACAAAACATTTTTAAATTGGAAATCAATACTACATGAGAATAGAAGTAGACAGATTTAGAGAGGAAGCTGAGGACGAGGTAACCCAAGGTTTTGCTAGCTCTTGTTGGGACTTTGGCTTCTACTCAGTGAAACAGAATCCCGGGATGGGGGCGGGGGCGGGGGGAGGTTTCATCAGTGGAGTGACACACTCCAACTCACATTTTAAATGAACGCCTCTCATTGCTGGGCTGAGACAGATGGTATAGAAGCAAGGTTCTGCTCCATCAAATACCACTGTGAAATTCTGAAGAGTTTAGCCTTCTGAAAAATTATTTTATTATGCCCATTTTCTTCCTACCTGCCAAATTCTGGGCACTTCACATACACTATCTTTAGTCTTTAGAACAGCCACGTAATGTTAGGTATTTGTATTCTACAGGAGAGCATTCTGAGGTTCAGTATCCTGCCAGCCAATAGAGTAGCAGTGATCCACACCCATGTGTCTCACTTAAACTGTTTCTCCCCTGCCTGTATCATGCAGCCTCCAACCCATTTCAAAAACAGCTTATCTGTCGTCATTAAAAGAAGTAGCAGTTTAAGATTTTAACCTCACTGCACTTGGTCTCTTTTCCACATTATATCACACTGGATTCTGAATTAGATTATTAAAGGTTGGAGTAAACTAGTACCTTTTCTCTCTCCCCTTTCATTGAGAAATGACTTAGCAATGGTCATGAACAATATTTTTCCCTAGGAAAAAAAACAGAGAGTGTTACACAGAAAAGATTGGCAACAGTAGGTAAACTATTGAGAAGCCAAATTTCAAGGAAAAGTTTTATAAAGCATTATATGAATAGAACAACTAGTTTAAAAAGCTGTGCTTACAGTTTGTAAATTCTTTTGTTTTTAAGATTTTATTTATTTATTTAACAGAGAGAGCGAGAGAGCACAAGCAGGCAGAGCAGCAGAGGGAGGGGGAGAAGCAGGCTTCCTGCTGAGCGGGGACCCTGATGTGGGGCTCCATGCAGGGCTCTCCAAAGGCAGTCGCTTAACCAACTGAGCCACCCAGGAGCCCCTGAATCCTTATATGGAATTCCTCTCACATATTGTTTCCAGTAAGCCCTTTTATTGAACATCATTGATATGATCTCTAGTTGAGACTTTTTCTCATTCAAAAAAATATATATTTTAAAAAAGTCAAGATGAGCGTATATACTTGGCAAATTCTTATCAACTATTAAGACTCTAAGCCTCATAAAATAATCAAAAACAGCTTGAGAGTTTTAAAGTAGCAGTAAAATGGAAATTTTGAATTATGTACCATAGCTATATGAAGTGATGGATCTTAACTAGACCTATTGTGGTAATCATTTTACAATACATCTAAATCAAATCACCATGCTGTACACCTTAAACTTATACAGTGATGTACGTCAATAAGATGGAAAAATTAGAAAAAAAACAGAAACTGAAAAACAATAGCTATTAATAGAATTTCCATGACTATTTCTTTTATTTTTTTTTAGACTATCTCTTTTATTGAGTAGAAATGACAGGAAGAAACTTGAGCCCGCTCTTATTGAAAGACACGTATAAACCATTTCCTAGAATGAACCAGAAAATAATTTTTACTTTGGCAGTTTTATAATTTTATCCAAAACTATAATATTCCAATTGGCCACATTTATAGATAGATAAATGATAGATATTTAATCATCATCATTGAGGCAGATACTAAGTACAATCTGAATTTGCAAAACATATACTTCATTAGCTATAGTAAGTTTTGCCTACCTGGTATGTCTAATCAATCCTCAAACCTACCAATCAAGCAACCTTTGGATAAATGTGTATAATGGTGGAAAGAAAATATCAGAGAACTACAGCAACCTGAAAAAGTCAAAGAACATTTCCAGCCACATACCTGATGTCTGAGATTCTAGGCCATTCGTTAACTGTAAAAGTACTTATTGATGCTGACCATGTGCTAGGCACTAGGAATCCAAGAATGCCCATGACAAAGAGTACCTGTAGTCTTAGACCACATAAATCAGACTACACTAATCCTAGTAGTTCTTGCTATAACGTACAGGTTATGGTCTATGGGATAGGGGAATATACAATGATACAATCACACTAAGGCACATACTTCAGATTCGTAAACTGAAGGCTTTCTTCTTTCTTCTACCATAATCTCTACCCTCACATGACCTAGGGCTCCCAACCTGTTCACCCTCTCACTGTATCTCTCCTGTCTTTGTTTCTGTCTCCTCCTCCATCCTTTTCCCTCTGACTCTTAGCTTCTTTCTCCAACCTACAGTACACATGTGGCATATTCTAACAGTCCATTTTACAACTCAACAGGGGCAAAAAGAGCGAAGGAGTAAAGTTGTAGATATGTTGATAATTATCCTGTTTGCCAAGGGCATTTTGTTCGATCAGGACTTTTAATTAATTTTTAAATCTCCTATTGTCATTCAAGGTTTCCCTCCCAGAACCATGATTAAGTTAGGGACAGTTTGGGAACAGCATAAATTGCTGCTCTTGCTGGCTAACCTTGGTCACGTGTCGCCCCTGATCCCTGCCCCTTCTGGAGTGTCTCCTTCAGCTAAGAACCGACAGAGGCCCAAGCATCCAGGAGGAGAGAGAGAGGGGAAAGAAGCCAGATAGAAAGACATGACACCTTTCTTCCCCCAAGCATAAACCCACTGAAAGATTTTCAAGTGTTTAGGACAGCACACAGGGTTGAAGAACTTGACTGGATGAATCTTAAAGACAAATGTCAAAAGTGAAACTTTGATTACAGGGATGGCCTGCCAAGCTGAAACCACAGAACGAATATACTCCTTGATGTCCAAAGGTATGATTTCAGAGCAAGAATCCCACCCTCAGTATTCTTATTCTTTGAAATGCATTTAGGAATGTCCACACCCTCTTTAGTTATAAAATTTGGATTCAGTTGATGGCTAAAGTAAAAACTAGCACTCTCTCCTGCTCATCCATAAGAAAGTGTCAGTTCTAACGGAGTAGCAACCTCGGAGAACTTAATTAAACTGGAAACTCCTGAAGAAAACATGCTAAAAGCAACATAAAAACTTGCATTCTTACATACAAAGTAACTCATTCTTCCGTTATTTGGAGATTAATTACATGTTATGAGAGAGAAACATGACATTGTAAAGGATTTAGGGCATTAACATTATCTAGGGTACTTTCAGGAATAAATCACTTAAGAAACAAATGTAATAATGTCTTTGAATTTTTTCAATCAGTCTATGATTCACAAACAGGAAGCAAAAGACGTCTGTCTCCCTGTCTACCTATGAATGACAGATCCAAGTAGGAAAATCACTAGCAAAAATGACCACTAACTTCTGATTTAGTGCCTCATCTCAATCCACCCATTGAAGTTCTATCGCACACTAAAGGAAACTCAACAGAGAAAATTCAGACACGCCAAAAGGAGATATATATATATATATATATATATATATATATATATATATTAATCCCAAATTGAACAAACAAGCAAAATATAAATACCTTGGGCGGTAGCTTGATGCTGCTTCAAACCCCTACTCGTGCACTTGCACTACCTTCAAAACACGGGCTCCCTACACTGACTTAAGTGTCAATTTCAAACCCAGACGCAGAACTCCTAAAAAGTAAAGAGTAACAAAAATTAAGCAAACTGAAAACTACTTCATGAATAGTACAGGACACTGTCTAAGAGGGAAAAAATCAGTAATAAGTCCTTGCAGTATTCCCGGCCGTTTTTAAGCAAGAGCCGGCAGTGGAAACCTGATCTCCACGCCCTCTCTTCTCCGGCTGGGGCTCGGTGCCTTCATCCTGGAAATAGCGACCCCGAAGGCAGAGGGCGCGGGCGCCTTTGGGTCGCCGAGATCGGCAGTTTACAGTTATTCTTAAAATGTTTAAATCATATTTATGTAAAAGAGACGGACTCACTTACTCCGCAGGCAGTTTTCCTCCCCTAGCCGAAGCACGCAGGGCGCCGGAGCGGATTATTTTTAGGGTGGTGGGAGATCAGCTGCTGCCTCCTATCGGGTTTCTCAATTGCACAAACTGCTCTGAGCTGGGGCGGACACGAAAACTCCGAGGCAGGAAACTGGGCAGAAGCCCCGCGTGCAGAAGCGAGCGCCTGCGACTGGAGACCCTCCCCACCCCCGCTCTGCCCTGCTTTCCGTACCAGGGCGACAAACTTGGGGTGCGCGATGCAGAGATTTTACAAACGCAAGTCATACGCGTCCCCTAAACTTCATTAAACACGGAGACTTGCAACGTAGGATTCAGTGATTCTCTGGAGTCAGGTTTCCGGACTCCAGAACACGCAAGGTACTCCCTTGCACTTGCACATTTTCCCCCAGGTTCTCTGTGCGCCCCCGTACTGACCACAGAAGGAAGCGGACCTGGGGAGGCCCCGGCTATACCCCCCTCACCCCACCCCACCCCAGCGGCCCTGGGAAGCGAAGGGCTGGTTCCCGCAGAGGACCGCTGCCCGGCGGCATGGGCGTGTGCGAAGGTCTCCCAGGAGCGAGGCAGCTCGAATCGAATACTTGCCCCAGCGGCCGGGAAACTTTGGTTCCTCCCCAGGACCAGTCGCCGTGCTTCCGAAGGGCGGCCCCTACACTAGCTCCCCGAAAGTGGAACTTCGGCTCCCACCCTTGCACGAACAGCCCCCCACCCACCCGCTCCCGACCAGAGAGAGAATTAATTGTCGAGGAGGTAACGGGTTTAAAATACACTCACCCCACAGTAACTGTCCCCGGGACCCAAGCCGTAAATTTTGTCCCCGGGCAACCCTCTTTAACTAACCCTAGATTTTCTCAGGGGCCACTGCTCACTCAGCCTGAGATAATCCCTGTTTTCAGCAATTGTCCTGATCTGATAAAGGGCCGTAGGCGGGCGGGCTGGTGCCTCCCGGGCTCGGTGCGCGACCGCCAAGGGCACCGCTCCAGGAGCGCGAGGACTAGGTGCTGGTCCCGGGACTGCACCCCGCACCCGGCGGCCTTCCGGCCTCTGCGACCCCGTGGGCCGAGGCCGACCCCCGCCCTGCGAGCCTCGGGGAGTTCCCGCGGGCGCCTCCCTCCCGGCAAGGTCGCCGCGTTCCCGCGTGAGGGCCGGGCCTCCGCCAGCGGCTGACGCTTGAACTCTCCGCGGCCAGAGGTCTGCGGGGCCTCGCGGGACGACATCTGGGCGGGTCCCGCAGACTCCGGTCCCAGGGCGCTTGAACGTTTGCCAAGTCACCCTGGAGCTGTCGGCCACGACGCAGGCGCGCGGAGAAAGTGTGTTTCAGGGACGGGGATCCGGGTACTGTGGGTGGAACCCGGGAAAAGACCCGGCGAACAAGCCGGAAGGGGGATGTGGGGCCGCAGACACCTGGAGACAGTGGGTGCAGGTAAGCCCCAGACCCAGAGCTGAGCGCTACTGCAGAAAACCAGGTTGGCTTTGGGATTTACAATGTATAGATTACTATTATTAGGATAATTTATAATGAGTGAAAGTCATGCTTACTGTAAAAACTTTGGAAATTATTGAAAAGTAGAAGGGAGACCCATGAGCCCCCAAAACTACAAAACTGAAAACATTTTGTTACATTTTAATAGTGAGTAAAAGCGTGGATGCAAGAGCCAACCTGCTATCAAACCCCTGCCTCACTTACTCAGCTCAAACACTTTGGACAAAATATTTCATCTCCCTGCGTATTAGTTTCCTCACCTGTTCAATGGGGAAAAATAAAATAAATATATATATATAATATAAATATATACATATTTTATAGGTATATAAAATAAAGATACATATATTAATGAATGTATATATAAAACAAAGATATACATATAGATAAATACCTCTTCATAGTCTTGGTGTGAGGGTAAATGAGAATCCGTTTAAAATGCTAAGTGCCTGCCCTTTCAGTAAAAGGTAATATGTATGCCATGGTTACTCTTTTTTCTATGCATATTGAATATTGCTGGCAATCACAAAATAATTTTTCTCCTCACAGTACCTTTTAAAACAATTATTTTCTTGATCGAATTTTAAAAATCTTTATAGAAATCATTTATTATTTATTTTTTTTAAAGATTTTATTTATTTATTTGACAGAGAGAGATCACAAGCAGGCAGAGAGGCAGGCAGAGAGACAGGAGAAGCAGGCTCCCTGCTGAGCAGAGAGCCCGATGCGGGACTCGATCCCAGGACCCTGAGATCATGACCTGAGCCGAAGGCAGCGGCTTAACCCACTGAGCCACCCAGGCGCCCCTAAAATCCATCTTCCTATTGTTGGACATAGTCACCGATTTTTCACCACCATTTTTAATCCTATGATGAACTTTTAAAATAAAGTTTCTTCTTTCTTTGCAGCAGATAATTTTTTTAAGGTTCATTTCCTGAAAAGTAATTACAGGGTCAAAAGTAGTATTTTTAAGGCTATAGATATAGAATGCAAAATTACTTTTCTAAAAGGTTTGCATTAACTTCCCCCAGACTATTTGAGATGACCTATTACACTTACACCCAAACCAGCATTGAATACACATATTTATTTTTTTAAATCCTGTAATTTGACATATAATGTGTAATGGTTTGTTATTCATATTGACTTATTCCAAATGTTCGTCAATCTTTGTATTCCCTCTGTCATGAATAGTTTGTCCATATCCGGGCCCATCCAATGGGTCTCAATAAAGTTTCTCATGATTTGTATGAACTTTTAATAAGAAGATATTAATCTTTACATATACATGACAAATATTTTTCCCAGTTTGTCATTTAAGAAAACGAGAGTGATGCTGCTTTTGCAAAAAATAGAAACAATTGTTTTCATACATCCTATAAAGATTTATTAAAACATACATACTGCATAGATCTCTTGTAGATCACAGAGTTTACTGATGATTCAGACCTCCAGGGTCTCTGCCTTCCTGGTGCTTTCTTCTAATAGAAAATTTACTTAGGCAAATTTAGTGTCTTTTACTAGTACATTGTATCCCAATATTTTGGTTAATAAATACTAACCTTTACTTATATTTGTTTAAAGTGTTTTTTTAAGATTTTATTTATTTGAGAGAGAGAGAATGAGAGAGAGTAAGAGAGCATGAGAGTGGGGAGGGTCTGAGGGAGAAGCAGACTCCCGGCTGAGCAGGGAGTCCGACATGGGACTCCATCCTGGGACTTTAGGATCTTGACCTGAGCCAAGGCACTCAATTAACCAACTAAGCCACCCAGGTGCACTAAAGGGTTTTTTTAATTAAATAAACCAAGATTAAATCAGAGACAAAGACAAACCATAAGAGACTCCTAAGCATAGGAAATCAACTGAGGGTTGCTGGAGGGGAGGTAGGTGGGATAATTGAGTGATAGATATTAAGAGGGGTCATGTGATGTAATGAGTACTAGGTATTATATAAGACTGATGAGTCAGTGACCTCTACCTCAGAAAACAATAATGCATTATATGTTAATTGAACTTAAATTAAAAAATGAAAAAAAAGAAAAGGTTTTTAGTTTTTATTCTGTTCTAACATTTATTTTGGCATATACTATGGGATGAGAAGTTAACATTTTATTTGTTACACCAACACCATTTACTGAATAATCTTTTTCCTCCCCCCTGATGTGTAATACCAATTTTGTTGTATACTTATCATTATTTCATAAAAGATCTGTTTCTGAAGTAATTATTCTGTTTAATGGATCTTTTTTTTTTTAGAGAGAGAGAGCCCGGGGTGGCGGGGGGACAGAGGCAGAGGAAGAGAGAGAATCTCAAGCAGGCTCCACACAGTGCAGAGTCCAACCTGTGATTCCATCTCAGAACCCTGAGATCGTACCTGGGTGGAAATCAAGAGTTGGACACTTAAGCAACTGAGCCACCTGGGAGCCTCATTTAACGGATTTTTTTTTTACATTTTTTCTCTATATTACTATGATCAGATGAATTTGATTATTATAGCTTTAAACCATATTTTTAACTCTGGGAGGGCCAGTCCCCTTTTCACTCTTCTCAAAATTTTCTTAGCCATTCTCTGTTGGGCATTTTAGTGGAATTCCATTAAATTTAGAAAATAATTTACAAAAAAATCATATTCTCGGTGTTCCTTCTATCCAGAAAGATGGTTTCCCATTTACTTAAGCCTCCTTTTAATCTTATATCAAATTTATATAAGTCTGTACATTTCTTGCAATGATCGAGCGTACAAATTTTATACTTTGGTTTTCATATTTTGTGCTGGTATTTGTTTATATTTTCTGGTATGTATTTATCTTCTATATAGCCATTTTGTTAAGCTTTCTCAATAATCTTAGTATTGTTTTGCCACGCTACCTTTACTGTCCAAAAATTATGATTTTTCTCTTCAAATAGTGTTACACTTGTATTGTGGAATGCATGCTTGTATTCCCCCTAAGTCTGACATGTTAGAACCTCTGTGGGATGGTATTAGGAGATGGGGCCATTATATTTAGATGAGGTCATGATGGTATTAGTGACCTTATGAGAAAGAGACTAGAGTTTGCTTTTTCTGCTCTCCATTATGTGAAAACAGAGTGAGAAGACAGTTGTCTACAAACCAGGACAGAAGCCCTCACCAAGAACTAAATTTGTTGGTAACTTGATGTTAGACTTCCCAGCCTCCAGAACTGTGACAAATAAAAGTTTGTTGTTAAAATCACCCACTCAACAAATTACCACCTGGGTAATTTTTTACAGCAACCCAAACTGACTAAGACAACTTACTTCCCACTTTCAGCTACTAATAGCTTATTTAAAAATCTATCTAATTTTATCAATTCCAAATTCCAGAATGCTATTAAATAATAAAAGAAGGCAAACATCTTTGTTTTCATTAAAAATATGTACATTTTTAAATCAACTTTAAGTATAATTTTCATAAGATAAAAATAATCCATTATACATGTAAAATCTAAAATACTTTGATATAACCATGACCCCCCCGCCCCGCCCCAGAAGACATAGAATATTTGTATCTCCCCAGGAAGTTCTCTTGTGCCTCTAACCAGTCTTATCCTCACTACCTATAGTAACCACTGATCTGAGGTCTATCACTACAGATTTGTTTTGCCTATTCAAAAATACCATATATATGTAGTCATACAGTACATACTCTTTTGTGTCTGGCTTTTTTCCGTTAAGCTTAGTGTTTTTGAGATTCACCCACGTCATTGCATGTATTAATAGTCTATTCCTTTTTATTGCTAAAAATTCCATTATGTGAATATACCACAATTTATCAGTTTATCTGTATATATATTTGGGTTACTTCCAGTTTTTGATAATGATGTATAAAGCTTCAATGAAAGTTTTATAAATCTAGTTTTCATTTCTCTTAGGTAAATGCCAAGCAGTGGATTTGCTGGGTCGTTTGGTAAGTACACATATAACTTTACAGAAATGGCCAAAATATTCTCCAAAGAAGTTGAAACCTTTCAGAAAAGTATGAGAGTTCTATGTCTTCCATAGTTCTGCCGACATTTTATTTTAATTCTTCTGTTGGGTGTAGACAGGTTCCTGATTGTGGTTTTAATCTGTCTCTCCCTTTGTGACTAATGATTTGGGGCATATATCTTCATGGGCCTGTTGGTTCCCACATCTTCATGTAGTGGGCATAATTCTAAGATAGCTCTTATCTTTGCCCCTGGTGTTACTCCTGTGATTCTGTAGCTAAAAATTTGTAACATAATATGTTATGTTATCTGGCAAAAGGGATTTTGCAGATGTAATTGGGGTTATTAATTTAAAGGCAGATAATACAGGGGGGCCTAATTTAATCACCCGGGCTCTTTAAAAGCAGAGAGTTTTCTCAGGCTAGTGGTAGAAGAGAAAGTCAGGTAGATCTGAAGAATGAGAAGGATTGGTGTGAGGGAGATTCTCCTTGCTCCGGTGAAATAGCCATAAGGCAAGAACCCGGGAATGGCCTCTAGAAAATGAGCAGAGTGCCCCAGCACCATCCAATAAAGGATATTCCTTTATCCCAAAGGAATAAAAGCAGGATTTCATTTCTGCAACCATGAGGAACTAGATTCTGCCAAACACCCTGAATGAACTCAGAAGTGGATTCTTCCTGAGAGTCTCCAAATAAGAGCCCAGTCAGGCTGACACATTTATTTGGCTTGAGAGAACCTAAGCAAAGCTCTCTGCTGAGCCCACCTGGAGTTCTGCTCTACAGAAATATGAGATAATAAATGGGTATTGTTATAAGCCACTTAGGTTTGTGGCAATATGTCATATCACAATAGAAAAACAATAAACTTCTTTTGTGAGGTGTCTATTCAAACTTTTTTTTTTTTAAGATTTTATTTATTTATTTGACAGACAGAGATCACAAGTAGGCAGAGAGGCAGGCAGAGACAGAGGGGGAAGCAAGCTCCCTGCTGAGCAGAGAGCCTGATGCGGGGCTCGATCCCAGGCCCCTGAGATCATGACCCGAGCCAAAGGCAGAGGCTTTAACCCACTGAGCCACCCAGACACCCCTCTGTTCAAAGTTTTAATTGAGTTGTTTATCTTTTTATTACTGAGTTGTAACTTTTCTTCTACAGACCTACCCTAGCTTACAATGGTGTTATGATCTGATAAGCTCATTATAAACTGAAAATATCGTTAAGTCAAAAAAACATTTATTACACCTAACCTACCAAACATCGTAGCCTAGCCTACGTTAAACATATTTGATAACAGAGTGCTGAATATCTCATGTAATTTATTGAATATTATACTGAAGTGACAAACAGAATGGTTGAATGGGTATAGAATTGCTGTAACTGGAATGGTTGTTTATGTTCCTTATGAGTGGCTGACTGGGAACTACAGATTGTCCCCAGTGGCCAGTATCACAAGAGAGTATTGTATAGCATATTGCTAGCTCAGGAGATCAAAATTTAAAATTCAAAGTTTCTATTGAAAGCATATTCCTTTTGCCATCATGAAGTTAAAAAAAACAATCACAAGGCAAATCATTGTAAGTCAGGGACTATCTGTATATTCTGGATATCTCATTTCTCAGCTATATGCATCAATATTTTTGGCTTGCCTTTTCACTTTCTTAGTGGTGTTTTATTTTCAGTTTTTCAGTGTATATGTCTTGCGCATAGTTCATTGAATCTACCATAAAATATTTTATCATTTTAATGGTACTATAAATGACATTATTTAAATATCATGTTTTAATTGTTCACGATCAGAATATAGAAATGACTTTGTATCCTACAACATTGCTAAATTCACTTTTGAGTTCTAGTGGTCCTGCAGATTCCTTAAAATTTTCTGTTTATGATAATGTCATCTACCAATGAAGTTTTACTTTTTTCCCATCAGTCTCCTACTTCTTTTTTCTTACCTTATTGCACTAGCTAGAATCTCTTGCATGATGTTGAATAGAAATAATGAGAGTGGATATAGTTGACTCGTTCTTAATCTGAAAAAGGATTCAATTTTTCACTATTAAGAGTGATGTTCTCTGCAGGTTTTCTATAGATCCCTTTTATTAGTTCAGGGACATTTTCTGGTAGTCGCAGTTTCTTGAAAGAGTTTAATCATGAATAGATGTTGAAATTTGTCAAGTGTTTTTTATGCATCTATTGTGCTAATCATATGCTTTTCCCCCTTTATTCTGTTACTATGCCAAAATGAATTGTTCAGTTTTTGACCATTAAACCAATCTTGCATTCCAGTGATAAATTCCTCCTGGTTAAGATAGCATCTCCTTTTTTTATATTCCTGAATTCAATTTACTAATATCTTATTCAGAAAATTTGCATCTATTTTAATGAGGGACATTAGTCTATAGTTTTCCTGCCTTTTGTTTTTGTTTTTTGGGTTTGGGGGGAGTGTTATTTGTCTGTTTTGGCAATATTTTGATATCGGGACTTTGCTGACCTCATCAAATGAATTTTGAAGTATTTCCTTTTCTGTCTTCTGAAAGGATTTCATAAGATTATTGTTTCTTCCTCAAATTTTTGATAGATTAAAGTAGAAGCCATGTGGGCCTGGAGTTTTCCTTGTAGAATGACTTTAATTTAAGAACCTAATTTCTTTACTAGATATGGTGGTACTCGGATATTCTATTTCTTCCTGTGTCAGTTTATATAAGATGTGATTTTCAAGGGATTTGTACTTGTTTTAATGTCTTGGCACAGAGTTGTTCATAATATTTCCTTAGAATCCTTTGGATGTCTGTAGGATCTTTATGCTATCAGTCTTTTACATATTCTCTGTTGTTTCTTATTGATCAGTTTTACCAAGTATTGTCAATTTTATTTGGTTTAAAAATAATTTTA
This sequence comes from Lutra lutra, assembly GCF_902655055.1. Classification (NCBI taxonomy): domain Eukaryota; kingdom Metazoa; phylum Chordata; class Mammalia; order Carnivora; family Mustelidae; genus Lutra; species Lutra lutra. The sequence goes on from NC_062285.1 coordinate 72,042,346, forward strand.
GTGCCATTGACTTTGTATTTTGTAGTTTTCTTTGAAACATCTTCTTTGATCGGTTATTTAGAAATGTCTTAATTCCCAAGTATGTGGACATTATTCAGATATTTTAAAGTAGGACTTATTTAAGTAAAATTTACATACAGTAAAATCTAACAGTTTTATGAGTTTTGACTAAATATATATATACTGCCATGTGACTAGCAGCAACCGAGATATAGAATCTTTCCATTACCAGCCAGAGATGGGGACAGAGGAGGCTCAGAAAGTCTTTCAAGCAGTAAGAAAAAAGCATGTGTGGACTCATAGAAGCTGATTAGATCTTGCACACTTGGACTCTAAGTAACTTAATATAGTATAAATAAAAATATGGTGAGCTAGAAGGATTGTTAGAGACTGGTTTGTGATTGGGATGCCTTTGAAGGTAAACAATATGGATCTTCTTCCTAGGTTTTGTAAGCCAGCATGAGATGCTATGAGCCTTGTGTGTGTGTGTGTGTGTGTGTGTGTGTGTGTGTGTGTGTATGCAACATATATATATAGATATAAATCTATATATATCTATATATATTATATAATATATGTGGGCCTGGAGTTTTCCTTGTAGAAGGACTTCTATTTAAGAACTTAATTTTTTTACTAGATATAGTGGTACTCAGATATTGTATTTCTTCCTGTGTCAGTTTATATAAGCTGTGCTTTTCAAGGGATTTGTACTTGTTTTAGTGTCTAAAATACTATATATATACATATTAGTTTTAAGTAATCTCTACACCCAACATAGAGCTCAATCTCACAATCCCAAAATCAAGCGTCACATGTGCCACCGAATGAGCCAGCCAGGCACCCACAATGGTCCTTGCTTTTAAAAGATCGCTCTGTAGGCAATGTAAAAGATACAGTGTCACCTCAGTAATACTAACTTCATGAGCACTGGGTTTTTTGAATGGGGCAGGCAAATCTAAATCCACAGTTTATATCTTGGTGCAGATTCAACATGGACTTGTGAAACAAACAAATAAAAATTATGTAAATGATATCAAGTATTAAAAATAATGTAGGTAGAGAATGGGACAGGGACTTCAAGTCTTTATTTGTAAAATAAAAGGGACTGGGGGCACCTGGGTGGCTCAGTGGGTTAAGCCTCTGCCTTTGGCTCAGGTCATGATCTCAGGGTCCCGGGATCAAGCCCCGCATCAGGCTCTCTGCTCAGTAGGGAGCCTGCTTCCCCCTCTCTCTCTGCCTGCCTCTCTGCCTACTTGTGATCTCTCTCTGTCAAATAAATAAAAAATCTAAAAAATAAAAATAAAATAAAAATAAAAGGAACGGGGCTGGTTCCAACATCGTTCAAATTTAGTAAAGACAGGACTGCTGGTAAATCTAAATATCTCCACAATTTAGTGATTCATACTTTTGTCATTAGTTAAATGAAATACTTGAGGAAATCATACATTTTTATTTATTCAAACTGAACAGAGTAAAACTACTTTTGCTTCTTTTTTCCCTTTTTTCCAAGATTTTATTTATTCATTTGAGAGAAAGAGAGTGAGTAAGAGAGCACAAGCCAGGGGGGAAGCAGAGGGAGAGAGAGAAGCAGACTCCCCACTGAGCTGGGAGTCTGACCCAGGGCTCGATCCCAGGACCCTGGGATCATGACCTGAGCGGAAGGAAGACAGATGCTTAACTGACTGAGCCACCCAGGCACCCCAAATTCCTTTTCTAAATCAGTATTTACCAACATCTGACATTCTGCTTGAGTGCAATAAATGTTTGTTGAATGACCAAATAATATATGCAAGTTGCCTTCAGTGAAAATGTATCTTCCTAAATCTTCAAGTAAAATCAGCACTTTAGGAATATGTTTCATGATTACTCTGTTGTATCAAGTGTGTAATGCGCATATTCCAGTTTGAGAAACATGGTAGGATAGTGGCTTCACAACTGGTTGTTTACCAGGATAACTTCCAGAAGTATTTTTATATACAGATAATGATGCTGAATCATGGTGCCGTATACAGCTCTTGGTCTAAGATAAGTACAGTTTAACTTTATTTCTTTATTCAATTTGCCATGGGCTAATGAATTCACTCTTTAGACAGTCAAACCCAAACTTTCTGTTGCCCAGGTGGTTAGGGCCTCTCTTCTTTCTGCAGTTTGTGTCAGCTTGCTCTTTGTCCAGACTGTGAAATAGAAAGCTGAAGCAGTCATTGTCATAACTTAGGTAATAAGAAAGTATTTTGGAAATAGCACAATTACAAAGATGACTTAGCTGGAGAAGGAGCCAGAAGGGGAAAATAGAAAACCTTCTTAACTTCATGAGCATTCCTGGAATGCACAAGGATTTACTTCTCTATTCATGAAAAGCAGCAACAATGAGACAATGAGAGACAATGAGAGACAATGTGAGCAATTTCTATGTGCCAGGCACTGGGCTAAGCATCTTACTTAACCTCATATCTATTCTCTGAGCTAAGTATTTGATGATCTCTTTTATGTTGTTAAAGAAACTAATGAAAAAAATAAATAATTGCATTTCTTACCACTCCCACCAACACCCCAGTGTTACTGGGAATATAATAAGGATTTTCCCTTATTATATTTTATATATTTTTTTTTCCTTTTAAGTTATTCTACTTACACCATAGAGTTAAGTAAACAAGCAATTGCAATATGTTTGCTTCACAATTACAATAAAGGTCAGACATAATTTTGGAGGACAGTAGAGAAAACCCAGAATATCGATATTAGTGAGGAAAAATTTCTCTATCTTTTTAGGACTTTGGTAAAATCTTAATTTTCTCTTCCAAGAAAAAGTATTTATTATTAGAGCCACGTAGGCATAAAAATAACTGAAATATCTATAGTATATTAGTATCGTCTCTTATACTAAGAGAGTATACTCCTCTCTCCCTGTATCTCTTTCACCCCCTCCTAAACTAGTCCCACCTACCAACTCTTTATTTAATTGTACTGGTAACTTAGATTTGAAGACTTGGACTAATTCATTGCCCACTTTCTTTTATTCTTCCTCCTCCAACCTCACAGTTATTAAATCATTTATGTTACACTTAGCAATGACTTCCCTCCACCTCTTTCCTTTCTGTCTGCCTCCCTTCTCTCTTACAGTCCCATTAGTTATTATATCAACCTCTTAATTGGTCTCTCTCTGGCTAAACAATTTTACACATAGAGATTATATTCATCTTCCTCAAATTCATCTTCAAAGACTTTGTTACCACACACATACATTTTTCATGACTCCTCTGTCATTTAAGGTCCTTATAAAGTTTGCCTCATCCTTACTGACCCCTTATATTCCAACCAAACTCTACTACTTAAACTCTGGTACAACCCCTCCCCCTGTGCTAACCACCTCAATATCCTTGCTTTTGCTCATCCAACTGCCCGAATGATGTCTTTTGTGCTTTAACCTCTCTGAATCCTGCCCTGCTCCAACCCTCTCCCCAAAACAGCTCATTTTCTGCATCACCCAATTGTGGATCTAGCACCACATAGAAGATCTAAAGCTGATTGCTACAGCCCTTTCTTTCTGTAATTGCAGTCCTAAGGGCCCCTCCAGGGTGGCATTTGCAGTGTTTCCCCCACACAGCACACAATCCAGTGTCAACCAGCACAGTCCTCCCTAAAACAAGGGAACCAGGAAGACAGCTGCCTCACTGATTGTGACTTCTCGTCTTCTCCCTGCAAGTACAAAACATAGATTACCCAGAGGACAGGGGAAAGGTCAGTGAACTCTATGCAAACAAGTACTGTTCTATCATCCCTTAAATCATGCCTCTGCTCCCACTAGCTCAGAGCAACCTTGAAAGACACCTGGGCATTTTCCTACCTGAAGTCTTTTGCAAATGAGAGCAGAAATTCACGTGGAAAGAAATGCAGAAGTTAAAAGCAATGAACTGTGTTTCTTGGAGAGATATCAGTGAGGACACTTGTTGGTGTGAGCCAAAGAGTATTTTGAGTCAAGTATATTGTTTTTAAGCAGTGAACTTTGTTCCAAATCATGCTATAGTTAGTTACATGAGTTGGGCAGGAGCAACCAGAGAGCAGTTTCTCCAAAGATGGCCTGTAGGAATGGGCGCCCGGGTGGTTCAGTTGGTTGGGCGACTGCCTTTGGCTCTGGTCATGTACCTGGAGTCCCGGGATCAAGACCCACACTGGGGTCCCTGCTTGGCAGGGAGTCTGCGTCTCCTTCTGACCCTCCCCCCTCTCGTGCTCTCTCTCTCTCAAATAAATAAATAATATCTTTTAAAAAAAAAAAGATCGTCTGTAGGAATGAAGGATACTCATAACATTTATACAAAACAAAAAGTGTAAGATCTAGATCTCCATTACTATGCATCCTATAAATCTGGAAATATAGACTCATACACATGCATTGGATACTGAATATTCAATAGCTCTTATTGAGAATGTGAATACAGGCAACTTCCTTAGGAAATGCTATAAAAGGACACAAGGTTAGAGTCAAAAATTTTTAAAAAATCAACAACACAAGAAGCTGTTCCTGGAACTGCAGATTGGAGGCTAATCTGGGAAACAGATCCTGAGGGCATTTAATAAATTTACAGAAACCCTGACGATTACATTGGCTCAGTCACGTAATAACAATTGTTTATTCTTTTGCAAATGTGAACCTTTTGAAGAGACCATTTCCTTTTTTTAAGGATTCCTTTGGGAAAAGAAGATCTGTCTTAAGCCAAAGAAAATACAATTCATTAGTCCTTGGTGAAAATGAAGTTCCGGAAACCAACAGGTTGGTGTTCTTGACCCACCAGCACCCTGAGCACTTGTGTCTTGTAACAAAGAGTACGAAGACTTGGAATAACGATCCTTTTAACAAACATTTACTGACTGTCTACCATGTGTCTCACGTGTGGCTGGAGAAAACAGCACTATACAAAGAGACACACCTCCTGTCTTTTTAGAGCTCTAGGTCTAGCAAGAAAGGAAACTATTAAATAAACAAGGAACACTTTTTAAAATAAAATCGTGGTATTGCAAGGTAAAGTATACGGTGTATTATTGCCAGATCAGACCTGGTCCAGGAAGTTTCCTTATGGAAATGACATTTAAAATATCCCACTGGTGATGGGAAAAGAAAGTGTGGAAAAGGCACACATGCTCCCTAAAAGTGTCATGTCAGAAGGGACACATACTCCATTGGTTAAGGCTAGGCACACAGTCATGCGTTCAAGTAAATAAAGATGGGAAAAATAACCTAGCTATGTGCCTGAGAAAGCAAGAGTCAATAGTCTTTGTCACAGAGAGTATCAAAAAAACCTCTTTGTAGAGGCTGCTTTTAGGCAAAAGTCGTGAGCAATGGAAACTTGAGCAAGGTCTAAAGGGCCCACAGGGACCACCAAGCTGAATCCAAACAGGCTCATTAAGGGACCCATCTCGAAATAGCCATAGGCCCTAATGACCAATTACAAGCACCACAGTTCCTACAGTTACCAAAAAAGGGAAAATCCATAGTCCCCAAACTCTCTCACTCTGCCCCATAACCGTGGTCTCTCACCACCAACTCCTCGCAGACTGTCTTAACTTTGCTCTCCTTCGCAATGCTTCCTTGTAGTGTATTCAATAAAATTCTTTCTCTTCGGTTCTGCCTTGGATGAATTCTCTCACCACCCATGCTGCCAGCCCCCACCCTCTGGGATACCCGACATTCGGTGGCCCCCCATCTGATCTGAGAGCACCACATTCATGTGTTGCCGTTGCATTAAGTCCCATGTTTTAAATTACTAATGAATTTGATTTTTCTGATGCCACCAATGCGGCCCACATATCTGAAATTATTTCAAATACTTTTGGGGTTTTTTGGGTTTGGCATCTAAAAGAATCATAAGTGAATATTTGTTGAAGTCAGAGTCATTGATTTTTTTAAAATTTACATATAATGTATTATTTGGTTCAGGGATACAGGTCTGTGATTCATCAATCTTACACAATTCACAGCACTCACCATAGCATATACCCTCCCCCATGTCCATCACCCAGCCACCCCATCCGTCCTACCCCACCATCCAGTAACCCTTTGTTTCCTGAGATCAAGAGTCTCTTATGACTTATTGAAGACAAACTTTGATGGCATACATTTCTCTGTGCAAACAGCACATGTATATTTACTATTTTTCAATATTTTATTTGTAGTTGGCTCTTGAAATAGAAGTTTGGACGGAGACCAACAGATTTCAGATATCAAAATAAGGAAGAACACCCTGCAGGACTTGCAAAAACTAGCTGGCAGAAACCAGTCAGATAATTCTTAAAGGCTCCTTAGCCACAGGAGTTGGGACTTAGCACATAGAAGGTGATTTCTGTAGGGCACTTTGGGAAAAGTCTTTTAAAAGGGCTCCCCTGCAAAGAAAGACTGGGAGAAGTTTCCTCCTAACCCCAAGTCATGGGAGAGGGGGTGTAAGGAAGGAGACCCATTGATGAGCTTAATATGTGTCTCCTGCATTTGAGGGACCAAGCGAACAATAATGTGTCATCCCTGGAAATTCGCGAAGCCTCAAGACGCTGAAGGGAGAGGTGAGGTTTGAGACATATGAGAACCACACCCCTATCGGTTGTGCTTGCTCAGCTGTTATTTGTGACTGCTCTCAAGTCTCTCAGCTCCCTTGAAAGTGGGATGAGGGGGTGGGGGGACTGTCCCATGTGCATCTGGAATCTCCGGGCTCTATTGTCTTAAGGTCTCAAGCAAGACTTTGATTTTAGCGTTCTGTTAGATATCATTTTGGTCTTCCTAGTAACATATAAACAGGATTCTGAAAAGTCCAAAAGGAACAGTTTCAGCTTTTTTGAGTATTTTTATACAAGGTTAAAATAAGATAAATTAAAAGCCATTGGCAAACTATAAAATACCATAAAATGGTAAGATGTTAGTATTATTTACTGTTTATTTATTATAAATATTTCTTACACTAAAAAAGATCCCTTATCAAAATATAATTTAGGGTTATGTCACCATCTTTAAAGCAGGTTTGGTTTGTTTGGGTCCCTTCTGTACTTAGTATCTAGTGAAGACTTCATGGGTTTAAACTTGGCAAGGAAAGTAAAAAGATGGAAAAAAAGAAAGCTAACTTAAAACATTTTCCATAATTCCCCTTCACTTCCCGTCCTCCCAATTTTTTGTTTCAATGGAAAAACACTAGGGAAAATATTTCAAGGAGTTATTTTAAAAGACAAAGAGGAAGTTAAATGGAGTGAAACCTCTCTTTCAAAATATAGTAAATAGTACAATAGATATAATTCTCATCCCAAAACTGAACTATTAATTGTAAAAAGCAAAAGCTAACACCTCTTATCATAGGAAAATAACAAAACTCAGTCTATGAATGGGAAAATATACCAAACTTTAAGGAAGAAAAAATTTTCTTTGAGAGATGCAAAAGATGAGAAATTATTAAAATTAGCTATTCTGAGGGGAAAGGGAAAAAGCAAGCAGATTTTACAGTGCAGGGGATTTCTTTTTACCAGCAAGAAAGAAAAATAACGTTCCATCCATTTTTTACAGGTTAGTGGTAAATTCTTATATAGGAAAAGAAAAACTTGAGATGCCTGAGTGGCTCAGTCGTTAAGCGTCTGCCTTCAGTTCAGGTCATGACCCCAGGGTCTGTGGATGGAGGCTCACATCAGGCTGTAAGCCTGCTTTTCCCTCTCCCACTCCCCCTGCTTGTATTCTCTCTCTCTCTCTGTGAGTGCCAAATAAATAAAATCTTAAAAAAAGAAAAAGAAAAACAACTTAAATATAACTAAATCCACACTGTCCACAGTGAGCATAAAATAGGATGTCTTTGGAACTGCTAGGAGAATGCTTAACTGTTTTTGCACATCCGTTGTATGCATTCATATTTCCATCCAACGCAGCATCTGTTTCCAGCTGAGTCCCATGCTGGAAGGATGAAAAAAATTGGGGCTCATAGAAATTAACAACTCAGTCGAGTTCATGTTGTTATGTATAAGGCAAAGTTAGGATTCAAACCCAAAACAACTCTGAATCCAAAATCACGTCTCTTGTAACAGTACCTATTTAACTGTCTTTGTAAGAAATAATTAAGAACCAAGGTGCTGGAACAGAAGGATTTTGTGCTGCACAGAATATCATAACACAAAACTGTATGGAATGAGGACAGTGTGGGGTACCCTTCCTTTTGGACTCTCTAGAAAGCAGATACCGAGAGAGGCCGCGCTGGGAGCAGAGTCCGGCGGCCGCGTGCGGGGTGCGCGCTCTCCTTCCTCTCCGCGTCCGCCGCCCGCCCCTGCCGTGCCCCCAGGATGTTGTCCAGCCTCAGCGAATGGTTTTGGCAGGAGAGGCTGTGGCTGCCACCCAACAACACGTGGGCTGCCCTAGAGGACCGGGATGGCCTGGTCTATCCTCACGCCCGGGACTTGCTGGCAGCCCTGCCCGTGGCGCTGGTCCTGGTGGTCATGCGCTTGGCCTTCGAGAGATTTGTTGGCCTGCCCCTGGGCCGGCTGCTCGGTGTGCATGATCAGACCAGGAGGCCGGCGAAGCCCAATGCCACTCTGGAGAAGTACTTCCTCACAGAAGGGTGGAAACCCAAGGAGCACCAGATGGCCGTCCTCGCGGTCCAGTGTGGCCTCACGCTGCCACAGATCCAGCGCTGGTTCCGGAGGCGCCGGAACCAGGACCGGCCCTCCCTGACCAAGAAGTTCTGCGAGGCCAGCTGGAGGTTCAGCTTCTACTTCTGCTCCTTCTTCAGAGGCTTTTCGGTCCTCTACCACGAGTCATGGCTGTGGGCACCAGTCATGTGCTGGGACAATTACCCAAATCAGCCCCTGCAACCAGCCCTGTACTATTGGTACCTCCTGGAGCTGAGTTTCTACGTCTCACTGCTGATCATGCTGCCCTTTGATGTCAGACGCAAGGATTTCAAGGAGCAGGTGACACACCACTTCGTGACCATCCTGCTGATCTCGTTCTCCTACAGCTCAAACCTGCTGCGCATCGGCTCCCTCGTGCTGCTGCTGCACGACGCCTCTGACTACCTCCTGGAGGCTGGCAAGATGTTCAAAGTGTGCGACACCCTCTTCATCATCTTCTCCTTGGTCTTCTTCTATACTCGCCTTGTGCTCTTCCCTACGCAGATCCTCTACACCACCTACTACGAGTCCATCGCCAAGGGGGGCCCGTTCTTTGGCTACTACTTCTTCAACGTCCTCCTGCTGATGCTGCAGCTGCTGCACGTGTTCTGGTCCTGCCTCATCCTCCACATGACCTACAGCTTCATGAAGAAAGGCTGGATGGAGAAGGATGTGCGCAGCGATGTGGAGGAGTCCGATTCGAGCGACGGGGAGGCGGTCCCAGAGCACCTGCCGCTGAAGAATGGCGCGGCTGCCAGGCCCGGGGCGGCCCCGACCGATGGCCCTCGGAGCAGGACGGCTGGGCGGCTGGCCAACGGGCACACGCCGGCCACATAGCTCGCAGAGGCCCAGCCTTAAGGGCCGCCCCCAGTGCCCCATAGCTGGGATTTGGCTGGGGGCTGCTGGACTGGTGGCCCTGGGGCCAACTCTGGAGACTGGGATGGCCCTCCCACCCCGGGGGGGTGAGGGCTAATGATCTGTCTCCAGCCCCTTCCTTCTGCCTGCCCTTCCCTTCCCTTCCCTTCCCTTGGGCAACTGGACACAGCTGGGAAGGGTGGGCAGCCGGTGGAGGCTACAGCCCGCCAGGGCCAGCTCCAGGCTAAAAGGGGCCCAATAAAACTTGAATGGAAAAAAAAAAAAAGAAAGCAGATACCGAGATGAGTTAGGAATGCATATAGTTGAGTGGGAAGTATAACACTTGAAAGAAAAAAGGAGAAAGTAGGATTGGACAGAGGGAGCTCTGACACAGACCTGACAAAAACTCCATAACCCCCCCCCCCCCCCCCCCGGGAACTGTCAGACCAAAGCCAAGCCCTGGAAGCACCACTTTGTGCAATTAGCTCAGTCACAGCTGGGGAAGACTGAGAAGAACCTGACCTCTGCTCAGAAGCTGAGGCAGATCTTAAGAAAGCCAGCAGCTGGAGACTGTCAGCTCCCACCCTTCTCTCCTCATGGCTGGGTAGCAGGCCCTTTTGAAGGGGATCTGAACAGCACCCCTCAGCGTCTTCCACAGATACACAGAAGATGAGCAGAGTTTGGACCATTTGGGAAGAGAAAGCAGAATGGAGATCATTCTTCTGACCGTACGCACGTCACCTATGTTTTCTGAGTCATAACAGTTTGAATTTAAGGACAAGATGACAAAACAACTACTTAAAGAAAAGTTATCTAGGGGCGCCTGGGTGGCTCAGTGGGTTAAGCCGCTGCCTTCAGCTCAGGTCATGATCCCAGGTCCTGGGTTCGAGCCCCGCATCGGGCTTTCTGCTCAGCAGGGAGCCTGCTTCCTCCTCTCTCTCTCTCTGCCTCTCTGCCTACTTGTGATTTCTCTCTGTCAAATAAATAAATAAAATCTTTAAAAAAAAAAAAAAAAAAGAAAAGTTATCTATAATTTTACTTACTCCTCAAGAAATATAACCTCCAGAAAAACTTTCCAAATAAACGTAAGAATATCCAGTGTGAAAAAAAAAAAAAAAAAGAATATCCAGTGTGTATCTCACATGAGTTTTAATGACATTCTGTTAACTACCATGGGGAAACATACTGTTTTTCTTATATCCTGGTCCAGATCGCTGAGATAATGTGTCTAACGGTGCCTAAGTTACGAGTAGGAGCTATGCCATTGTTACCCATTGACAGCATCACTGCCCAGACACTCTCCCACGGGAAGTACCACTGATGATGCCAAGTAGCCCAAGACTTGATATCTAGTCCGGGGTTCCATTCCGGAAAATAAAAGGTGTTGAAACTAGTTCTTCATTATTATCCGTACCACCAGTAGAGCTAGCATTCTGTCCCTGTGTCCCCAATGCCACCATTTCCAGAAGATTCAATGTCTCATGGTGGTTTAGAACAACAGCTTTTGAAGATTTTACATGCTTTTTTTACTGTAGCTCCCTTGCTCTCGGGCTGAGGGTGGCTGGGCTGATTGATAATCTAAGTAACTAATGCAAATATAACATTCTAACAATAATGTAGCAGATTTCACCAAACTTCTGGACTTCTACTTTCTCATACCTGAGGAGTTTTTCTTGGTAGGAAAACAGACTCTTGCTGTGTTGCCCGCTCCCAGTCTTCCAAAATTATGTAGATATTTTTATATCCATGGATGCAAGCTGAGATAACTGCTCTATTTGTTAAGAGTTTTCTCCAGTGCCTAGGGAATGGGAAACTACTATTAGAAAGGAACGGAGCAGCTGATAATTTTTATAGCATGGTCTCTGTAAGAAACCGAATACCACTATCATCTACAGTGTAAATACAGTTACTCTCAACAAATCCTTCTCCTGTCTTTATAAAGAGTTAAAGATCTCTTCCTGACAGAGTAGCAGGCCCCACGTGACCATGATCATTACAAGTCTGTTGGCCAAATTGGGCAGAATCAACATACTTCATAAATAATCTTGAATCTCCTATTTTATTTTTCCCATGTGTTACACTAACACCAACCTAGAATGTTTCCAGTCCAGCTATTTGTACCTGAGGAAGCCAAGATAATGCTTAGCACTTTGGAACTAAGCTCAAAGTTCAGTGTCAGCTCTACAATCTACACTGGAATTGTTTGTTAAAAGTTTTCCTTGCTGGAAGCTTAAACACTTCTTGCACACCTTTACTTGGGCTGCAACCTTAATGTGTTGCTGCTTTATCGGTAATACTGCAGTACAGTGTCAGTACTTTTAAGAAAATACTGAAGAGAAAAAAAAAAAAAAATACTGAAGAGGGTGCCTGGGTGGCTTAGTGGGTTAAGCCTCTGCCTTCGGCTCAGGTCATGATCCCAGGGTGCTGGGATTGAGCCCCACATCAGGCTCTCTGCTCAGCGGGGAGCCTGCTTCCCTTCCTCTGTCTCTGCCTGCTTCTCTGCCTGCTTGCGATCTTTGTCTGTCAAATAAATAAATAAAATCTTCAGGAAAAAGAAAGAAAGAAAGAAAGAAAATACTGAAGAAGGGGCACCTGGGTGGCTCAATGGGTTAAAGCCTCTGCCTTCGGCTTAGGTCATGATCTCAGAGTCCTGGGATCGAGCCCTGCATCAGGCTCTCTGCTTGGCAGGGAGCTGCTTCCCCCTGCCTCTCTGACTACTTGTGATCTCTCTCTGTCAAATAAATAAAATATTTAAAAAAAAAAGAAAGGAAAATACTGAAGAAAACCATCAGAGTTCAAGACATCAAGCTCATTTCTCATCATATATTTGAAGATTTTTCAGTTTCCTTGGCATAAAAAGAAAACTGAGGAAAGTAGTATTTCAGTTGTCTCTCCAGCTATCTCAGAAACCTTGTATCATTTTCTAAGAAAAAGGAATTTAAAACAGAGAATTTCCTACCCATTCTTTTCATGCTACAGAAATAAAATACATCTGCAGGCCACAGAGCACACAACTATGTTCACCTCCTCTTCTGGTTATAGTGGTGACATGTTCTTCCTGTTTATCCTTTTTGAGGATATCAAGTTTTCCACACTTCTGTTTCAGGAACTCTTTGATCTCATGGTTTTCTCTGTCTCCTGTCTCCAACTTTTTTCTAGTACTGATCTTCACAACTAAGGACAATGTATGACCCACTGAGGACCTAAGACAACTGGGGCCCAAACCAAGACTGGAAGGACAAGAATCTTACTTACAGTTTGAATTTGAAGTTCTTCCTACATAAAACTCACCTGCAGAGAGAGAAGAGACAGAAGATCCACACTGAAGAATTAAGTAAGCAAAAAAATAGAAAAATAAATAAAAATAAATTTTTAAAAAATTTTAAATCAAAAGAAGAGTAAGACCATAGCCCCAAGTCTCTAACCAGACTGGTGCACAAACATGTATGCAGCCCTCAAAAGTGATAGGGGAGGGACATGGAGGGCTAATTAGACCTGCTAATATCTGGATTAGATTTTAATCCTTGCATAGAACACAATTAAGGTTTAGAACCGAAATCTTGCTGAAAGGCCTGTCCTGGAGAAGCTGTGCCCTTAAGGTAGAGAAGCCAGGCAGCTGACATGCAAGTTCATCTTGGCCTGCACTTTGGGAGAAAACAAGTCTTAAACGAGAAATCAGTTTCTTTGGCCTGCACTTTTCAGAAGAGAGACCCACGTGGTATCAGAGAATCTTCAAACTGAGAAGCAAACATAAATATTGGTCCCCGGCCAGTTACATCCTTAAGTGCTCGGCAGAATCTAATGGAAAATTGCCCTGCAAAGACATCGGAGTGGATGATACCAGTGTATGTGCTTCACCCAAGTCCCCTGGATCCAATTTCACTGTTTCTTGGGGCAGGAACACTCTCCTGGGTATGCTTTCCTATCCAGCACCACTGGGCCTCCTCCATGTCCAAAGCATGGCCCTCTAAGACACATCCTCCCTGCCATTTATCATAGCTCTGTAGTCTCAGTGGTAACAACTCAGTGATATAATGGAGACTCCAGAGTCACCTATAGAATCGGCCTGAGACCGTTTTCCGTGGGACTTTGCCCAAGATCACAACCTTGTTCAGATTGCTCGCCTTCTCACTCCTGTTTTCCTCCAACCCCTTGCCAGCTTGCCAGGAACACTCCCTTAATAAGGACTGCCACTGAACCCTCATGTCAAGTGTCCAGTTCTAAGGAATGCGACCCAACTTACTCCCGTGGGACTCCCCCAGGCAAATAAACAAGCACCTCTAAAGACAAACTGTCTAGAAAAAATATTATAAAACATACAAGGGAAAAAAATCCATCTGAGACAGAGTCTTCAGAAACAACAGAAGTATTCAGCGCTACTAAGGACTTTATGTGATAGAAAAACAATTTGACAGAATATGTAAATTATCCAGGATACAGATGGAGAGAACTAAAAATGGAAAGTATGACAGAGAGTCTAAGGAAGACAGGGAAACAATGAGAAGATTGGCCATTGGTCTAATAATAATTCCCAAGAAAAGAATAAAAAGAACGTAGAGAGAAAACATCTAAAACAATAATGTCTGAGTAGTTTACAGAGACAGATGCATCTGAAAGAGACATTGCATAACACAAAATCAGAGAGAATATTCTAAAAGTAAGCAGATAGGAAAGCCAGATTAGCGAGGAAGAAAAAATAATTAGACTACCAAGACAGCAACAAAAGAGGCCAGAAAGACAGCAAAATGATGTCTTCAAAGTGGAAAATGACTGCCAGTATAAATGAAACCAAACCAAAATACCACAAATGAAAGAGAAAATAAAACCACCTTCAGACAGTGACTATGAGGGGGCACCTGACTGGCTCAGTCGGTAGAGCATGTGACTCTTGACCTCAGAGTTGTGAGTTTAAGCCCACCTTGGGTGTAGAGATTCCTTACAAAAAACAAAACAAAAAAAAAAAATGAAATCTTCAGACAGTGACTGTGAGATTTTATAATGTAATTAATAGTTTCCCCTAAAGAAAGAGACTGACCCTAGAAGGAAGGTCTGAGATACAAGAAACCATGCAGAACAGAAAAAGAAAGTGGGGAAATGGATATGGGTTCCACCAAATTGGCATAGACTCTGAAAGCTACCATCCCCACAACAAAAATGCTCACTTTGGAGAGGTGAGGACTCAGAAGCAAGATGAATTTCAGAAACTATAACATGTTTTTTGTTTTTTTTTTTTAAAGATTTTGTTTATTTATCTGACACAGAGAGAGCAAGAGAGGGAACGCAAGCAGGGAAAGAGAGAGAGGAAGAAGCAGGCTCCCTGCCGAGCAGGGAGCCCAATGTGGGGCTTCATCCCAGGACCCTAGGATCATCACATTAGCCGAAGACAGGGTCTTAGCGACTGAGCGACCCAGGCATCCCCAGAAACAATAACATGTTAGCAGAACTCAGACATTAGAGTTTATATATATATATATATGTATATACACACATATATATGTATATACATATATATAAAATTATATATAGTACATAAAATATATATAATTCTACCAATTATATATAATCTGACAGGAGAGTAAAACACTAGTCTTTACATTTTCTATGCCATATTTGAACACTGTGAATTTATCGACTTAAAGGATAGAAAGTGATTAGATTTTTGCCGTATAATAATAAAAGAAGAATAAAAGGAAATTTTGGTGAAAAACCATGATTTATCCAATAGGAAGAGAGAAGGAAGGACACAAAGTGATATGTGGGAAGCAGGAAGCCAGAATGACAGTTGCACCAACTAATATAGCCATATCAGTCAGCATCAGAGGAAATTGACATTTGAGTGGGACAAAAACACCATTATATTTTAAAAGAGTTGTATAAAAGGAGCAATT
The DNA here is from genome assembly GCF_902655055.1 of Lutra lutra. Taxonomy (NCBI): domain Eukaryota; kingdom Metazoa; phylum Chordata; class Mammalia; order Carnivora; family Mustelidae; genus Lutra; species Lutra lutra. Next base: position 72,057,711 of record NC_062285.1, read on the forward strand.
CATGAGGAAGCTGTATCTCTTTTGAACTTGTACATACCCCTAACAACATATATGAATTATGATTACATAAAAAACAAAACTGACAAAATTACCAGGAGAAGGTGACAAGCCTACAACTGTGAAGGTTAACTTTAGAACTGTTCTTTCAGTGAGTGATAAGGTAATGAGATGGAAATTTATTAAAGCTGTAGGTGACTTGAACAACACAGTTAACTTACATGATCTAATACACATATAGAGAGACCTGAATCTAGTAATTGCAAAAAAAATTATTTTGAAGCACGTATGGAACATTTACAAAATTTGACCTCATATTAGTCTACAAAGCAAGTCTCACAGGTGACTCATGTCTATCTAGACCCATATTTTCTTACCATAACAAAATTAAAAACAAGAACACCAACAGCTCATATATTTGAGAATTTAAAAACACACTTCTTAATAATTAAACTGTGAGAAGAAATCTGAATCAAGATAAAAAACAGTTTATGTGTTACAAAAAACATTGCTTATCAAAACTTAGGGAATAAAGTTGAAGCAAGAAACAGATAAATTTTAGAGTGTTATATTCATGTATTAGTAAAACTAGTAAAAAACAATGAGTAAACTAAGCTTCAAGATCAAGAAGTGGGGAAAAAAAGGGATAAAAGCCAAGTAAGTAAAATAAAAGGAATAATAAAGAAAGGAGCCAAAAAAAAAAAAAAAAGACAAAGTGAAAAAATATATACCTAATAGGGTGGATGAAGAAATTATGAACCAGTGTGATAATATGTAATTGAAGGACGTGCAAGTTTCTACCTACCTTCAGTGGCTTCCTACTATACCCTATACCCTAGACCAGAATCTACAAAGTCCTGTCTTCCTGTCTGACCACACTTCCTGTTGTTCTTCCTCTGGCTCCTTGGCCTACTTTGTGTTCCTCGAACATGCCCAGCTCCATCCTCCTGTAAGACCTTTGCACTTTTTCTTTCCTCTCCCTGGAATTCTCTACAGTAGTGAGAACAGATGAGTAGTCTCTCTTACTATAGAGTATATGTCCTAGAAGTTTGATTATTTAGAAGGTCTTTCCTCTTCACTGACCTAAATGTCACTGTTATTCCTTTTTCTATCTTCCTATTTTTCTCTCTCTTCCTACTAGCATACCGCTTCTTTGAGACAAGGACCTGTCTATCTATGCTCAGTACTATACTCCAAGGGTGTAGGATGATGCCTGAAACAATTGTGTGTTCAGGAATATTTGCTGAAAGAATGAATGTTAAAAAGAATGTTGAAAATGAATGCAAGTGAATATTGAAAGAATGAATTCATGGAAGGTGTTTCAGATGAGAAAAGTGTTATAATTATATTTGAGGAAAACAGAAGAAGCTGCCTACAGCAAAGAGGGGTGTGTGTGTGTGTGTGTGTGTGTGTGTGTGTGCGCGCAAACAGAGAAAAGACTCTGCATAAAGGCAAGAGAATGGATATCGTGACTGAAGAGTAAAAAGGTGGTTGGTCAGACAGGGACCAGATCTAAAGTCTGTGCGCTACACAAAGGAATTAACGTTTAAACTTACAAAAAGCAATGTGTATGATGTCTGTTTATTTCAACACAAGATGAGAATTTATGTTTCCAAAATCCATGTTTTGAGATTTGATTTAAAAAGTAAAGAATGTTTTTATTTTGTTTGAATAAAACAACCACTCTGGTTATAATTGTTTATTTTTATGTACTCAGTTTTAACTGTATAAACTATATAATTGGTAACAGGATACTTTATTAATCTTTATATCCTGCTTCATATAAACTGTGTGTAAATCAAGCATCAGAACACAGCTGTGTACAAAATTAGGACATATTTTTCCCTAACTGATGTAAAGATTATGAGCCCACTCATATCTGAGTGGTGAATTTGTCATCATCGCCATCGTTATTATAACTAACGTGTAGTAAGTGTTCTTGTGTCCAAGACACTGCTGCAGTCTTTATTTTAAATCTTCGGTGCAGGGACAATTAATTGCTCTGGTTCACATAGCTAGTGAACAGAAGAGCCAGGATTCAAATGTGGTAGTTTGGCTCAAAGCCTGTGAACCACTATTCATGTTGATTCATTCTTCCCTGATGAATTCAGTCCTGACCACTGAAATTTGTCCCTTAATCTCTTCATGAAAACATATGTCTGGTTTTAAGTCATCTTCTCATGACATCCTTCTCCACCTCCTTGATTTTCTCCGCCCACCTCCTATCTGTTCCTCTTCAGAAGCTTTTGCCGCCAATGTCACCCTCTGGTCTGGCTCCTGGAATTGGACATAGACAAAGTCACAGTCAGGTGCTTTTAGAGGGATGAGAGGAGGTCCCCGTCCTCCACAGGTTCAGTATGATGTCAGTTGATTCCAGTGATGTGCGAGTCTCCATGGAGATGGCATCTGGGGTTTTCTTAGCCAATGCGTATCTCCCCCAAATCCTTATCAGTGGTGCATACACCCTTCTGGGTATATCTTCTGGGAATAACAATCTAAGTGGCTCTTATCTCTTTGCTCAACTTTGGGCTCTCTCAGGTAGAATCTTGAATATGAGCTCCCTTGCCCTCTAGAAATAGGGATATGGCAGCCCTCAAAACATCCTCTTCATAGGTATCCTATGATACTCTCATGCCCTGCTGACCTCCTGCTTCTGTGAACCCACCCACCAGTGGGCTTCCTGCCTTCAGAAACCTCCAAATGAAAGGTCAATGGCATTCCCCAATTTTTAGAACCCAAATTTCAGAATATGCAAGTCTAGTGTCTCCTCAAATTTGGGAATTCAGGGTTAGTTACATGTTTCAAGAAGTTAAATGTTGCAAGAAGATGACCTTTTTCTCTTTCCCCTTAGGGTTTTTTGGGAACCCATCAGGTTGCAAACCCAACAGAAGCGTGTCCCATAATTTAGGAGTGGGGAACAGGGGACATTCTGTGCGCTTAAAAAGTAAACTCAGTGTCTTTTTTCTCAGCTAAGGGTTTAAACAGGTCCTACTCAACAACACCAGGGTATTTCTGAAAGGGATCTGAGTTGGTATATCATATTCTCATGTCCACATCAACACATTCATGTAATGAAACCACCAAAGATAGTGACATCAACACCAACTGAATTAGCATAAGGAATTAGAGGGACTTTAAAGGGTATATTAGTGATCCTGATAGTAAACACATTCTATTTATATACTCAGCTCAAATAAGTAATAAACCCACCACTTTTAAAAGCCAAGAACAATATGAGCTGAGCTTTCTCTTTTGGTAATAAGATATATAGCTTACTTTTCAAGAATTCATTTTTCTATTAAATGTCAAATGACAAATATTGTAAGTTTTTCTCAGACAATATGTGCTTCCAGTGTTTGCATTCAATTTAAAAATAAAGTTAACTATGTCTTTCTACTGCATTTTAATAAAGCCTTAATATCCTAAAGCTATTTGTTAAGGCAAAAAAATAAAATAAAGCTAACCAGTTTTGTGTTATTCTGATCATATTTATCATATAAATATGTTATAGCATGAAGAACAAATAATGTTTAGTTTAATGCTTGGCTCATAATGAGCTTGTGTTCTAACTTGAAAAATATGGTTGGCATCACCAATCTCATCACCATCCTAGGGAAAACTAAATGACAACATATATAAATCATAAGGACAGGCACTTCATACATGTTTGCTATTTTTCTATCCTTAGTACAGCAGTCTTTTTTTTTTTTTTACCATAATTCATTGTCTTTGATTCAAAATTTCTTGATTTTTTTTATGGGGCGCCTGGGTGGCTCAGCTGGTTAAGTATCTGACTCTTGATCTCAGCTCAGGTCTTGATCTCAGGATCATGTGTTCAAGCCCCACATTGGGCTCCATGCTGGGTATGGAGCCTACTTAAATAAATTTTTTATTTAAAAAAAAAGTCTTGATTTTTTTTTTAAATGTCCTTACCAGGAAACAACATAGTATGTTCTCTGTGTTATAAAATTACCATTATTCTAAAAGCCTTTTGTTTTCAGGGTTCTACTTATTTAAACCAGATCATAATTGTATTGCTTTTGGCCCAAAACTGTGCTACCTGTTCATCCTTGCTTTATCCCTGCTAATTAGCAAAACTTGGCAGCAAAGTCTTTGAATGTGATATGCATTAGTTTCCTGGATGCTGTTTAATATATGGACTCTACAAGTTCCAGTCTTGGAGAAACTTCCCTTAAAAAGATTTTTGGTGATCCAGACCAGAATCCTAAGCTTCCACTGTCTGCCCTCACTTAAAAGCACTTTCCTGACTGGTTGCTCACCATCACAGACTGTCAGACATCCTACCACTTCTCAGCATTCATTTCTAAAATTTTGTAATTTTCCATCTTCCTATCATGACGGTGAAGCTCAAATTTTCTCAGCTTTTCTTCTGCAGTGTTGCTCCCCCTAGTGCCAAGTCAAGAGACTGAATATTCGTGAGACTAACGTAAGCGCTTCGCTAATTTAAGTAGTAGAAAAGGTAACTGCAGACAGAATTACAGCATTTACACAGTAAATGTACTTTATCTGCAAGTCAGGGAGAGGGTCTTCATCATCACCATATATGCAGCAGATAGAGCAGCATTGACTCCTAACCAAATGTCCTTTGAACCAAAATGCCAAGAGAATACATGGAATGGGGGGAAAAAGAATTTAAACTATCTCCATCTTAAATTTTTAAATTTAAAATGTGCCTTTTATAGTGGCACCTAAATTTTTAGAAGCATCTTATCATAAAACAGCATTTCAGTAGCTATGAAAGCATTGAATAAGAATTCTTTCAATTTTTTCTCCACATTTTCAAAGAATGAGTTACATGACAAAAATATACTTGGAAAGAAGCAACTTAGAAGTTTCCAACTTAGGAGTGAAATGAATTCAACTCTGATGGTTGGACCTTGTATGCATAGACGTTAGAGGAATTTGTCTGTATGTCACAGGAAAGAGCTACTGAACAACCAGGAATCCCATGATCCTTTAGGGCTAGTGATAGCTTCTAGCAAAGCTTACTTTACCCAGCGAGACCTACAGTGAGAGTTCTTCTGCACTCTCTCAACAGTCTGCCATTCTTTTCCAGTCTTTACTTTTCACCTATCCTTCCCAACTCCCCTATATCTATGCTGGTCTGTCCTCTGAGTTGACCAAACTTTACTCTTTGAACTTCAGATTGTTGGCTGGGATCACTACAACTCCCACTTCAGATTTGGACCAGGGACTTTCCATCTGAAGTAACAGTGATAGTAAAGGATGTACAGTTAGCCCATGACCCCCCCCCCCCAGTAAAAAATCAGCCTATAACTTTTGACCCCATGAAGCATAATAACTACTAATAGCCTACTGTTGACCAGAAGCCTTACTGATAACAAATATGGTTGATTAATGCATTTCAAAAATATTACTGAGGTGAAACATTTAGGAATGGCACACTTTTCTGTGTCTGGATATTATATAGACAGTTCATTAAACATGCTTTCCGCACTGCAACTATCACATTAATCAATCCCAGAGAATTTTGGTTTCCTAATGCTTCACTTCATATTTTAAATACAATTTTTTATGCAGTGCTAGTATAACAAGCTCCTACACTTTTTCAGGATGGAGGAGACAACTTTGGAAGAGGTAATCTTTCTACTTTTAAGATATAATAGTAGAATACAATGAATATACATTTGAGAGAATCCAATCCAATGCACAATAGAAAGAATCTGCACCGCTATCTTCAAGATCCTGCTTCAGAATGTGGGTTCTGCTGAACATTCTGCTGTTGGTTTCCTGTGGCTTCTGATTCTTAGGATAGTTTGGCATATAACCAAGGGAAGGAAAGTGTGTCAGTTAAGACTGGGGTCCGTCGCATATACCAGAGACCCTCTTAGAGAAGTTGAAACGCACGAGTTTGTGCTCGTCTATGTTTAATGAAGATCAGAGAGGGCAGTCCAGGCCTGAAACTGTGGCTCCGCTGAGTCACAGGGGCCCCAAATAAGCACTGAGCTCTCCCATCCTTCGTGCTCGCAAATGCATTACATCTGCCTCCGAGGCAGCAGGAAGGGGAAAATGGCAGAAAGGTCAAAGGGTACACACCCACTGTCTTTTAACAAAATTTTCTGGTAGTTACACATTTCTACTTTCACATTGTTGACAGTTCTGAATAAGACCAAGGTAGAAAGAGAGAGCGTAGGTAAAAATCTCTGCAGCAGAAGGGGGTAATGGCACAGCATAAAATGGCACCTCAAAATCCATAGATGAGTCCTGGAAAATATAGTAGAAGAAGCACAGGAGTAATCACCTTTTATTTAGTGTAGAAGGGTGAACAACAAATCCCTTTCCATTACTCCCGATAAAATACGCAGAAGATGTTACCCATGAATCAATGAGAGCATGGGTTAATGACTAGGATCTGGTTCCTCCTTCCAAGAGGCAAAGTGCTTACTTAGAATGATGTGTCAGGAATTTTAAAAATCTGACAGTGCGTGTTTTTTTCGTTATTCTCCTCCCCTCCCACTTTTTTTTTCTTTTCCACCCATTTATACTTCCATCTGCATTTTGGAGTCATTTAATCATTTTTTAAATTTAAAAGTAGGATTTCAAAATTGTACTTTCTTTTTTGAGATAGATTAATATCAAATCTTGGCTGATGATACCCTCTTATTGTTTGTTCGTGTGTGGTCTCCCTCTGTGCATTTAGTTTGCTATTAATTTTTAACAATGACGTAATCACTTGCAAACTACTACCCCAAACAAAAGCTGGCGCCTTGACAACAACCCCCTCCATCCTCAGGTTTCACTCATCCATAGCCACCATTGCACTTCTCATTACATTCAAAGATATTTTTCAGCTTCAGTAAAATTTAATTTATTCAAATCTTCTTTTATATGCCCACAAACAAATTCTCAGTAGTTATCAATAATATGTAGTTCTAATTGTTATTTATAGCAGCAATTGCTAGTTGCCAACACTAATGTTCATTTTCCCTTTCTCCTTTAATTAAATAACATTGCCTTGATTCAAGGTAGCAAAGCGCTCTGCTAAAAGGTTACATTTCCCAGTCTCGCTTATAGCTAGGTGTGGCCAGTGGCTAATTTCTGGCCAGTGGAACATAGTGAAAGTTGTTAGATGACACCCCTGAAAATGTTTGTTAAAGTGGGGACATACAGCTAGGGTACGTACACCACTTGACCTTTACTCTTCTGCTCTTGGGACTATAGATGTGACGGCTGGAGCTCCAGCACCTATTAGAACCATGGGATAAACTCAATGCTGGAAAAGTCTTTCTCTGAGAATGACAGAGCAGAAAGAGATAAGCCTAACAATTATAGCACCATAGCAGCTCTGGGCTGCCTATCTCTAGGCCTCTTTTTAGTGAAAGATAAAGAGACTCCTGTCTTATTTATGGAGCTTCTATTTTCAGCAAAACATACCTCATAACTGATACACGAGTAAATGGAAGCCTTTGAAGTTGTATTTTATAGCTTGTGATTCTTCCTTAGGAAAGTTAGTTTATTATTTAAAAACCAGACATCTTAACAAGCTCTGTTGTAAGCAACAAAGTGCAACACATAACTGATATACTGGTAAGAATAGAACATCTTAAAGTTGTATTTTATAACTTCCAATTTTTGAATTTGGGAAATCAATGGCTTTGTTTATTTGTAATGAAACTGGAGAAATTACTGAGCTTTCGTTGTTGTTCTAGTAGTTTCGCTGCTGAATCCTTGAACTTTTAAAGTTAGTTATCTTAACATTTGTATAGGAATGACTGAGATCCTGACTCATGGATGGGGTCCCCTGAAATTCTTGAAACCCAGATTTCCCTGCCTTGTGAGCCTCAGAAGTAGCTCACTCCTCCCCACTAAGGGTCTGAACCACCCCCTTCCTTGAAGACCATACAGAGGTCCTCTTCCAGCACAATAGGAGCTACAACTGGGATCTACCCCCACTTGCCCTCCCACCCTCTAGGACAACAATAACTCAACCAGGATATATTGGGATACTGGGCTTGATAAAGGAGAAAAGGGATGTTACCCCCAAAGGTCTGTGGGAACCAGCCAACATGTACTAGCAGAAGCTGGGTGAATCTACGTGGAGCTGAATTCTGAGGGTGGATCAAAAGGCGGGGACTCATACATTTGAATAAAGAGAACACTTCTCCAGCACAGGATTTACAACACTGGTGAAGAATGAAGGAGATGTGCAAACACATGAGATGGCTCTGCCGAAGCATGTGACAAGTGATGGCCCACGTGACATGAGGCGAAGTTTCTTTTTCATCTTTTCTTTTCCTTTTTCTTTTTTTTCTCTTTTTATTTCTTTTTTTTCCCTTGTTCTCTCTCTCTCTCTCTCTCTCTTTCTTTTACAAGAATTTCTCATAGCACTGTATGAATAGGATGACTACCTATAAAAGTAGTGCTCCATGCATCTGGAGCAATTGTAAGTTGCCAAACTGGAATTCTATAGTTATTTGCATAACTCAGGTTTTGTCTTTCCCAGTAGACTTAAAACTCCATGAGGTTGGACAATATGTGTTTTGTTCAAGACTCTATACCCTGTGCCTCGCAGAGATTGGGAGGCTCCTAATAAAAATACCTGTCAACAGACAAAAGAAGGCATGTAATTAAGGAAAATTATTTATCAAAAAGAATAGACTAGAGAGAGAGAGACACTAGATATCTTTTTTTTTTTAAAGATTTTATTTATTTATTTGACAGAGAGATCACAAGTAGGCAGAGAGGCAGGCAGAGAGAGAGAGGAGGAAGCAGGCTCCCTGCCGAGCAGAGAGCCCGATGCGGGGCTCGATCCCAGGACTCTGAGATCATGACCCAAGCTGAAGGCAGCGGCTTAACCCACTGAGCCACCCAGGCGCCCCAGAGACACTAGATATCTTTAAGATTCTTTTCTAGCTAATCTTTTTAATGTTTAATTACACAAAGAATTTTCTAGAATGTTAGTCAACATCTCAGGACATTTACATAGGATGATTTTGCTAGACCAATTCTTCCTCTGCCTTTTGTGAAGCATATTTATTTTGGGTACAGTACCACAGTATGGTGTTTTAAAGGAGCCACAAGCCTTCCATGAATTTTGATCAACCTGAGGGGAGCTCTTGTTTGAGGAAAATAATCAAGAACTCTTCTGAAAAGACCAGATGAACAAAGTTAGTTTGGTGGAACTTGGCCTCCTTGAGGACTTCTCTTTGTAATAGAAATAAGTAAAAGTTTATATCTTTGGGGATGGAAAATACCTACAGTTTTAGCCCTTGAATGGCTGTAATAGCAAAGGTAAGTGCTTTCTCCCATTACATATAATAGTTCTGGACACCTAGGTTTATCCTTTACTAGAGCTACTAAGGAAAAGTTTTTTGTCTTACCGCATTGCCTATGACAATAAAGATCCATTAATGACAGTAAAAACTGAATCTGAAAGGCTCCTTTCGTCTTGAGAACATCCCCAGAAAGAGTGGTAAGACAGAAGAGTTAGTTGAGTCTTGTTTGGGGTAACAAAAGTGCTGCTACAGCTCGATTCTTCTCTGCAATAAAGGAGAACCTACTGTGAGTAGAATATCCTTCTCACATTCCTCCCCCACAAAATAAGGTTTATATTAATTACTCAAAGTTTGTTTTCCAAATCCAAGATTTTTCAAGTTGTTGTTTGTTTTTCTCGATTCATGTACTTCCTTTACTTTCTCCATATGAAAAAATCATCATAGTTGTGCTATCGTGGGAATGTCTTGTTGCTTAAAACAGATGTTAATGACAATTTGATTAAAGAGGAACATCAGAAGAGTCAAAATGACTGTGGGAAAGAGTGTTAATACTCTCTGGGGTTAGAAAAATATAGCTATGTTGTATGGACACACTTGGAGGACTAATGCCAAAATTCTTCCATTGGTTATTTGTCCATGTCAAACACGCTTGTGAGGCAGTTCAGAAGCTTTCTATACTCAGAGACATTTACCTAAATGATGGGTTTTGAAATTTTTCTGGGGGGGGATAGTAAAAATATTCTCTGCAGTTATCCCGGACAATTCTCTCCTGCCCCCTTATATTCTACACCAGTAGTACCAGATCTACCCTGGCGATAGTCTGGGGTGTGGAGAAAGGAAGTGGAGAACCCAGATGTGGCTGAATGACCTAGATTCTGCTAAGTGGTCTAAGAGTCCCTTAACTTTCTTATATCAGAGATTATTATATCCAGTCAGGATGCGACCTCTTTGGGCTCGTTTCCTCCACCCCAGCTCAAGAGCCCCGGAGCCTCTACTGAGGTCTTCTGATGGGATGCAGGGATTTCCACTCTTGAGAGATTTTGCATGACCTATTCATGGATTCTTTCCTTGCACGTTCTTCTCATTCCTTAGTCATATCGAAGGTCATAAGTGGTGTTTCTCAGGGTCTTCTCTGTTCCCCCTTTTGCTTCTCGAATGAGGCTGCTGGGAAGGAAGCCCAGCCACCTCAGACCCTTTGGCTTCTATTACAGAAAAATAAAATTTTTGAAATGTTGAAATGTATGCTCTAATCTGTTCTGTGATTGGTTCATTTTGGTGAATCCTTAGCTTTACCTATCATTATCATTTTTGCCTACTCTTGTTTGGGTATTAGGGCAGTGAGATTTGGGACTCACTATGATATTTTCACAGGCAAATGTTCCCATTTTACTCTTCTTATGCGGGAAACTTCAGTGGGGGGATTCCAGCTTTTGGGGGAGGGTTCAAATAGGGGATACAGGAGAAAACCATGAGCCAGTGACAATCTGTCCAGACCATAGTTCCTCTTGAATAAGATGATAAATTGAGATGTCTATCCAATTAAGCCTCTGTCTTGTTCATTACCGCTTCTGACATAGAAGGGACGAGTGAGAGCAAATTTGAGTGTCAGAGTGTTTAGAACTCTCTCTGTCAGCAAAATAGTTTGGCACACTTGGGTCAAATCTACATCATGTAAACAAAGGAAAATAGTTATGAGCAATTATCAGAGTTTAGGCAATGAATGAACCATCTGCTAATTACGAGCCTTAGCTATTTCCTTTAACTAAATTCACTGGAAAATTGCCTAACCCACTCCTACATTTAGCTTGCCATGGTTTCCAAATAATTAGAGTCTGATTTAGATTTTGAAGCTCTGATGTTGTACACACACTCACAGAGAGAGAGAGAGAGAGAGGATGGGGAGAGCAGGAGAAAGGAAGACAAAGACTTTGGAACTGGGAAAAAAGTGAAAGTGTATAGTACTTTTTCTTCTTTAGAAGATACATTTTATTCTAATTCTTTGCTTAATGACATGCAAAACATAATACAAATAACTCAACCCATAAATTAGGAAATTATTAGCATAATAAAATCTTTGTTTAATTTCCTCAAAATTTCCAAAAATCCTTTTAACATGTAATTTTTTATTTGCAGGTCAATGGAAGGATAGGATTGTCAGAAGAAAACAAACAATTACCACTACATTTTGAAGACCTATTAAAAAAATAAGATTTTTACCTAATACTTAGAGACAAATCTAATAAATTGAGATAGTTATAACGATGGGCAAAATGCCACCCAAGTAGCTCCTGAAATGATAGCTCCACACAAGAAAGAGATTCCTAAATTTAACCAGGAGTTCGGCCAACTACTGGTTTTTATTCTTTAAAGATGCCAGGAGCCCTTTGCAAAATAATGTGTATCAGCAAAAAGAACCATTGCAATTATATTTAGGACCTAGTGAGTAAAACCTCTAAACTTGGTGGTATTAATGACATTAAGATGATCTTTTGTGCAAGTTGACAAAAGCACTGGTAAGCTTTAAAATTGTTAATTAGAGGGCAGCCACCCTTGAAAGATATTTAACATCCATCTAGTGACCTCTGGAAATCCTGCCCTATTTGGCCCACAAGTATTTATTAAACGCCTGTTATACAGAAGTAACTTAAGCTTTAGTTTTTCCAATGATACCTATACTTACTTCTCTCATATGAATGTTCTGTCCTTATTCATCAACAAATAAATCATTCACTAAAAATATGTATATATTTAGCACCTAATACCTTTTCTCTTTTCCAACATGCATGGCCAAACTTGGAAACTGAAAACATGAAACAATTAGGAAAAGTTATTGATCTAAATGGCTGATGTACAATACACATCTTGCAGCTGACTTTATAAAATGGTTGTCTTTGGACACATTCTTTCAAAAATAACAACTCAAGGGGCACCTGGGTGGCTCTGTCGGTTAAGCGTCTGCCTTCGGCTCAGGTCATGCATGATTCCAGAGTCCTGGGATTGAGCCCCGAGTTGGGGCTCCCTGCTCAGTGGGGAGTCTGCTTCTCCCTCTCCCTCTACCTGCCTCTCTGACTACTTGTGCTCACTCTCTCTCTGTTGAAAAAATAAATAAAATATTTCAATTTTGAAATAGGTGGATGCTGATTCTCCTTTAGTAGACTGCGTCTTATGGCATTAAGAATTTAATGTTTCAGTGAAGGTAGACTTCTGTCTTTTGAAGCTCACAATTTTGTAAGGAGTTTATTGCAAAATACTGAAGTGTTACTGAACAATAAGATGGAAACAAGCACATTCCCACAAATGACAAACCTTTGGAGCAAAAGTGTGCAGACTGTACTCTGTGTGACTTATGTGAGAACTGTTTCCCCTACACATATTTCTTGTAAACCTGAACTATGATTTCTTAACATTCCACTCTACCCTGCCAGCCTTACTGTGGCCTGGCAGCTTCCAGCCTCTCCCAGGCCTATGGCATAGTTGGCAGGTCCTTCAGGTGGTTGGCAAGGGTGGCGAGTTTGAACAATCCTCCACCACTAGAGACTGGCAAGAATTTACTGTCTTCAGATGCACCTTTATTCACTGCACTCACCACCATTCAAAGAGAAGTGTGAGTTAAACTGCCTGTGGGATGGGTTGGAGGGAGACGGGCTATTGCTGGAGGTCTTTCAGACTTTTAATCACATGTTAAAAAGATTCTTTACTGCACACAGGTACCTGATAGGACCACTGCAGAAGCAAGAAATCCAAAGCAGTGCTCTCATAAACTGGTGTTGGATTATCTTAATGCAACTGTCAATAATAATAATGCCTATTTAGAAACTAAAACCTTAGAGACAAATGCTAAGCAGGCAGGACACTTCACTGACTGTTGGAATAAACTGGGACTTTCTAGAAAAACCAGAATATATAGCTTTATCTCTTACTTAGCACTGTTACCATGGAGTCTTCCAGGCCTTCTGATGGTTAGCCCCTGAAAACTAGCTCATAGGCTAGGGCAATACCCTGTGTAATCCTTTGCTTCTTGGTCACAGAACTGTTGGAGCTGATACCTCAGCACTTGGGATGAAAATGTTCTTATATGTATAAGAACATTTGGTTGCGGAGGACAGAAGCTCAACTTGCACCAACTTACATGAAAATCACAACAAAATTGCAGCAACAACAACAAATAGAAACCCATGTAAGAGACCTTACTGGAAAGCTGTTGGTGTAGCTTACAGAATCAAAGATGGGGAGCCAGGCATCAGGAAACCAGGAGTCAGAGCAGCTGACTCAAGGCCCTCAGGGACTACGATCAGGAATCCCATGCCACCAGTTCTCTCTTAATCTCTCTCTCTCTCATTTTTGCCTCTTTCTGTGTGTTGGGATTCTCTTCCCCAGTGTGAGCCAGCATCTGTGGCTGGAGTCACCACCTGTGGCAGCTACACAGTTCTCATCCTCCCGGGTTCACGACCAAAGGAAAGAACCTTCTTCTCTTAATTTAAATATCATGGGTAAATCTTTAGAAGTACTCAGTTTTATGAAAAAACAAATGCTACCATTATCATTGAAAATGATAATAAACATATATTTTCCCTATATCTTGGAACCGCATAGATGTTTGGTGCTTCAAAACCTCAAAGAGAGTTGTTCCATTTCTTCCAAGTGTTCTAGAAGCAGTAAAACGAGATCATGAGCTAACCGAAGAGCAACTAAATAGATCTCCAGAGCCACATTTCAGAGACTATGCCTATTTCTAGCTATTCCTCATCCCAACTTGAGGAGGGAGTAAAAACAGAAAAGAAAGTGACTCTTCAGGACAGGCAGAAAGTTGATTTGTTTTGATAGTCTGTCTTTTTAAGGACTGTTTATATGTGTGGAATGTTTTGTGTATGTGTGTGTTTATAAATTTTATGCTCGTAAGATTTTATCACTGTATTCAAAATTAATTCTTACTTCCACTTTAACAAAACAAATACTTTCTTCAAAATGTAAAAGTAATTTAGGTACTAGGAAAGGAATAAATAAGACTATTAAGGCATAACAAAAGAAAAAGCATGTTTTAGGCTTTGAGGTTAATTGAATCACATTATCTAACTCTATGTTGAAGCTTGATTTCCTATTTCTCATTCAAACAACACCACTAATCTATACCCTTTCTGTCTGTCCTACAGAGCATATATATTCTAGATACAGAATACTTTTAAATGTCTTGGCAGAAATTATGTCAACAGGAGAGCATTGATGTCCTAGAAAAAGAAGAATTAAAAAAAAAAAAACCACTAATTTTTCTTAACTTTCCAGCCTTCTCCAAATCATTTTTTTGTTTGAGAAAAGTATTTGACCTTAATTAGTACATTGATATAATCCTGTTCTTTCAAGTGGGATTAAAGCTTTGCTAAATTCAAAGCCACTCTGGGAAATGCAAAGATATTTCCATTTAGCAATTACATATAAATGCTTTTTATTAACAAATAATGCTTTTTATTAACAAATCATATCTTATTATTTTTGGTCACTGTTCACACCTTGGCTCTGAATCCCACTGTAATGACTTAATTGCTGACTAACCTTGGGCAAGTCAGTTAACTCGATTAGTTTCTTCCTCTGAATAACAGAAATAATATCGGCTTCTTTAGAGAGTTGCTTCCAAGAGTCAGTAAGATGATATATGGACAAACATTCAATATAGAACCTAGCATAAAGTAATATTCAATAAATTGCTCTATGGGCTTTGTTGTAGGTTGAAGTCTGTAGCTCACAAGATAGCTATCAGAATTTTATGTGCAGTAGAGCAAATCCCCATAGCATAAAAAGAATGGAATCTTCCTCAATCTTTGAGATATGAGGGCTGTGGGACCCTATGGGGTCTCTGATAGTATAATGACTAAAATAACAACAATGACATTTATCAAAGAAACAGAATGCTTCTCTGAACCCTTCCAATTTTATCTGCACTCCAAATTTTTTAGAAGAAATAATCTTGAGTTTCATAGGAGTATGATAGAGTTGCATGATAATATAAATTATTTCCTAGAGATAGGTAAATTGCTTCTCTATATCAGTTTGCTTTGAATAATTCATTAGTCTAGCTAGTTCATGAGCTAAAATTTCTAATTCATTTCAAATTCTAATTTCAAATTTCAAATTCTAATTCAGTGACCGAGAGGGATAGCATCATTGCATTGAAAGTGACTGTAAGGTAATTGATCAAATCTAGGTAGGATTCTTGCTTTTGTCTTGTGAAGTACTATGTTTCAATTCTTGCCCATTTTTTCTGCTTTGGTGATAAAGCTCATGGCAAAGACTGAATGTAACTCACCTTTGAATCTTCCACAACTAGCTTAGCTCCTAGGATATGGATCTTAACACGTGGCAGCTGATCTGAAATGCACCACAGTATATATGTCAGTCTATACCCTTATCCTTTCTCTTGTGACACTGGGACTTTGTGTTGGCACAGGCAAATACGGCATGAAGATAATGCTAAGCCAAATACCACACAGGACAGTCTTTTTTCAACTCAGGGATCTGGGTTTATCATGCTTTTCTTTCCCTTCTCCCACAAAATAGCATATAAGGACTTGTAGGGTTAAATCAGATAGACTTAAATTGGCCCCTCAGCAGCCAGAGAATTGAATTGAATCTCAGCGAGGAAGCTGCTCATGTGGGAAGTGTTATTCCCATGGGATCTCTTGTACAACTGTTCAAATGTTAAACAATATATCTAGGGAAAAGAAAGAATGTGGGAAAAATATAGTAAGTTTTCCTTGTGTGTTTGTGTAATTTTGACTTTTTGGCCGAAAGGAGTAATATGTAATCAATGGTTTCACATTTTTCAGTACTTGGTCCCAAGCCAAACTGAAAAATAGCTCCTCTCCCACTGAGGATCATCCCAAGGCTTTAGTGTCTCCTTTGTGTTGTGAGAACCACATCCCAGGATGTTTCCCTTGTTCTGAAATGGGGACAGTGGACGTGCAGACCTGAGCACTGTGGCCTGGTCATTAACACTCACCAGCTGTCTCAAGACATGAGATCCCAAAATAAAAGTGATGTGAAACATCCCCAGGCCTAAAAAGTCACTCTACTAACACCGGGGCATGAGAGAGGAAAGAACTTTCTGTGACTCTGAGCTATAGTCTAAGTGCCGGAAGAGGAGCACTTTTCCTGATGGTGTGGCCATAGAATGGGTGTGGAGAGAACAATGAGCTCTATCTGATCGGCAGCCATCTCCAGAGAGCTGGGTGTGGAGAGCGAATGCATGAGCTGGGCAACTTCGTTTTGCTTCAAAACAGTGTACAGTCTTTGCATGGAGCTTGTCCTTGGAGTCGTTATCAGCCAAAGTTGGCACCAGAAGAAGAATCTACTTCAGACAGAAGTATTTCATTCCATTATTATTTTCCCATCTGAATTTAGGTCAGGAGATAGGTTAATTTTTTACGAGAATCAAAACAAAACCTAGATTGGCTATTAGAGTTGTCAAGGTAACCAGGATGACTGTATCCTTGTCAGGATAATTCTATTGTATAGATTGAACTGCTTTGTTCTTTATAGAAGGAGTAAAGGGTTCAACGAATAACATGACTTGAAATATTCTACCTCCACTTATCCAGATCTTGGGTATATACAAAGAAACATAATACCAATGTTTCATGTTGATCTTTTTTTTTTTTTTCCTCAATTAAAATGAAATAAGGCCAGGGCACCTGGGTGGCTCAGTCAGTTAAGCATCCGACTCTTGGTTTTTTCTCAGGTCATGATCCCAGGGTCATGGGATCCAGCCCCATATCAGGCTCCACACTCAGCACAGGATCAGCTTGAGATTCCCTCTACCTTCTCTTCTGTCCCTCCCCCTCATGCATATGCTCTCTCTCTCTCTCTGTCTTTCTTTCAAATAAATAATCTTCAAAAAAACCTTAAAAAATAAATAAATGAATAAAGATAAAATAAGATAAAATTCATCCCGGAAGTAGGTTAGAATTGGAGGCAAGTCCAGAAGCTGAACCACCTCTGGACTGTAAATATTCAAGAATCACTAGACTGTCTGATTTTTTTCACATACCCAGTCTTGGTATAATACATATTTAAATACATTTTCCCTTAAAAAAAGAAGGGAGCCTGGGTAGTGAGTGTCACAAAAGACTGTGAGCTTAGGAATCAAAGCTGGGTTTGAACCCTAGCTGTGTTACCAGCTAATATGTGATGCTGGTTAAGTAATTTTATCTTCCTGAGCAGAAACCTCCAAGTCAACAAAATTAGGGCAACACACACATCGCACAGTTGCAAAGAGTCAATGATAATACGTAAGTGAAAGGCCTATGGTGTTATATGTATATCAGCGACCCGATTAACGTCAGTGTCCTTCCTTACTAGGCAACCTGGGTAGTAAACGTTCCTCAAATATTAGGCACCTACTTATTATATCCTAAGTTGTGCCTATTATATTTTTAACTAGACCATTATTTTGGAATTTCATTCTCATGAGTCCACCATTGGTTCAAGCAGATTTAGAAGAAAAATAAAACCTATTATAACATAGAGTCATCCTTCAAAATATGTGATAGCTGCTTCATGAAAACTAAGTGATAGTTAGGGACCCAAAATACAGAAAGGATTACAGTGTACTATCTTCCCACTTGCTCACTGTCCATTCATCATTTAACAAATATTTATTGGTTACCTACAACCTGCCAGGCATTGCTCTAGGCACTGATAGAGAAGTGATCCAAAAAGACAATAACCTCTGCTTATGTGAAGCTTATATTTTAGTGCAGCAAATAAATAACCTAATAAATATTATGGCAAAGGTGACACGAGCTTTGGAAAAAGCTAATAGGGTAAGAGAGATGGGATTCTGGGGCAGCGATAAAGTTTGAAATTGTAAACAGGACCCTCTGTGTACTCCTCAGTCAAGTCAAGAAAGCAAGGAGGTGAAAGAGCAAAGTAAATACTAAGAGGAGAGACTTTCAGGACAAGGGAAGGGCAGTGCATGGGCCCTGAGGTAGAATTGCCCCTACTGAGTTTGGGGAGAAGCAAGGAGGCCAGGATGGCTGGCATGGAGTGACAGAGAGGAAGGGCAGGAAGAGAAGAACTCAAGTGTTGAGGGCCAGATCTTATCTGACCTCACAGCTCATTTGTAAGCACTTGGATTCTATTCTGAATGAAATGTGGAGCTGCAGCAGAGTTTTGAGAGGCAGAGTAACATAAACTGACTTATATTTTGACAAGACCCCTCCCGCTGCTCTGGTGAATGTCAAATGTAAGGCAGTCAGAATGGAGGCTGACATATGGGTTGGAAGGCTATTGCCATAATTCAAGTGAGAGACGATAATCTATGGGACCAGCGTGTTAACAGCGGAAGTGGTGAGAGCTGGGTTGAAGTTAGAGGAGCCAACAGACTTCGTGACAGGTTGGAAATAGAGGAGTAAGAAAATGTTCAGGAACTGAAAGGATTCAGAGTTGTCATCAACTGAGATAAATAAGATCACAGCATAGGAGTCTGGGAGATGGGAAGGTAATTTGGGCACACTTGAGATTTTTATTAGATATCCATAGAATCAGCAGATAAACAGTTGAATATACGTCTGGAATTCAAAGAGTAGGTCTAGGCTAGAAATATAAATTTGAACATTGTCATCACAGAGATGGCCCCTGTACTCGGATGGTACACCAAACCCACAACGCATCCCATGATTTTATAGGATTTAAATACAACTAGATTAGCAATCACTATTCTTCTTCTACATCCAGCTATCCTTAAAATAATGCAGCAATTCCTTTTATACAATTGACTCTTTGAGACTTCACCTAAAACTTAGATTTACTTATATTTAAAACAGCAGAACTGGATGATATCAGTAAGGAAGTGAATGTAGATAAGAAAAGGAATTTAACCAATATTGGGGTTCTCCAAAATTAAAAGATAAGAAAACGAGGGATTCGTGGGAAATGCTAAGACAGAAACAGCAGCCAGTGGGGTAAAAGGAAAACCGGGAGAATGTGGTATCCTGAAAGCCAAGAAAAGAAGATGTTCTCAGAAAAAAAGAATGATCAGGAGTGTGAAATGCCGCTGACAGGTCAAACAAAATGAGGCCAGAGAATAAAAGTTGAACTTAACAACATAAAGGTCATTGGTAACTTTTCAAAAACACCATAACAAATTGAAAGTGAGAGAAAAAAAATCGTAATTATAGGTTAAGGGAGACCAACAAAGTTTTGATTTTGGCATTGAGACTTCTCTGACCTTTTTTTTTAAATATCAAAATCTTTTAAAAATGGATGATGGATAGTCTATTCATTTGTGGTTAAGGAATACATGCAGTTTGTGTTTTAGATATTCTTTTTTTTTTTTTAAGATTTTATTTATTTATTTGACAGAGAGAGATCACAAGTAGATGGAGAGGCAGGCAGAGAGAGAGAGAGAGGGAAGCAGGATCTCCGCTGAGCAGAGAACCCGATGTGGGACTCGATCCCAGGACCCTGAGATCATGACCTGAGCCGAAGGCAGCGGCTTAACCCACTGAGCCACCCAGGCGCCCAGTGTTTTAGATATTCTAACACTGAAATGATTAACCCATCACAATTACTCACCATGCTGAATTAAATGTCCAAGTGTAGACTTTGTATCAGTAACATCATCTTTATTAATATAAAAACCCTTCGTAATTACAACTAATAGTATTTCAAATAAAACTGAATAGAAATTTTGAATATGTCAGAAATATATTTCTAGACCTCAGACAATGGTCCATTCCTTTTTGAGCAATATTAGGCACAAGAACTTCAACTGTTAAATAATATAAATTACATGTTGGAGTTCATTAGAAATTAATTTGGCTTCTAATGAGTGTATACTTATAGTGCCATCTACTGTTTGCTAGTAAAATCATAATATCCTGACAAACTGGGATAGAGAAATAAAGTACAAGTTATCTTCTTATTATTATCAGTAATCTCTTCCTGGAAATCAGACATTGTGTATAATAATACTACCTAGGAGAATACATCCAATTATTTCAATGAGGAAAAATTATAACTAACATGTTCCATATCAACCTAAAAGTCAATTTTATAAAATGTAACAAAACTCACTGAAGCATATGCATACATATGTATGCAACAAACTATTACATCAATATGTAAATGCTTAAAACATTACTTTTTGATTACCAAACAATTATCAATATGGTTTTTTGACAAACATCTGTTTTGCAGGAAGTAACATTTGTTGACCACTGGCATTTTTCAAAAAGTTTTGTAAGTGATTTCAATCTTATTTGGAATGTAACTCCAAATTTTTCCCCCAATCGTTTTGTTTAACATGTTATATTTACTATAGAACTGTCTCTAGGATATATTGTTAAATCAAAAAGGTAAAGTAGAGAAAATTGTGTGTAATTTATCCTTCTTCTAGGGAAAGAGAGAGGTTATTACATATTATCATGTTATGTATAATAACATAATGATATGTATATATATGTGTGTGTTATTTTTTAAATAGATGAATAAAAAAATTAAAAGCATTACCCTATAAAAGAAAAAGGAGATTAGAGCATAGGAAACAAGGATGGGAGCAATGCTTCCTTTAAATATACCTTGCTTAGTAGCCTCAACTACATAATTATAAATCACAAGTAAGAAAAAGAATTCTAATAAATAAAATGAAAAAATGAAAAGTCAGATTAGGTTTTAGTTGTATGAATAAAAATCATTCCTAGAAAAACACTGTAATGAGAGATAAACATATTCTATGATTTAAGGTATGAAAAGTCATTTTTAGTAAGAGAACATTAAATAGGGAGAGTTTTGGGGGGCGGTCTGCCTGTAAGCTTTGGCACAATGAGGGGAAAGAGGACCACATTCTGTAACTAATGTGTGTTACACAGACTCTTCTCCTCATCTTTCATAGACAATGACCTGACTTCAAGTATTATCATTAAATTTCAAATATTCATGGTATCAACAAAATTTTATATTCAACGTCTTTTCTCCTTATTCTTTCCTTATTTTAACTTCCTGTGGAATCAACACAAAATATTTTATTCATTTCATAAGCTTAATTTATAGACTAGGATATAAGGCTCTGTGTTTTCATAATAGTAGAAGGTCATTGCTTTACTGTTTTGTTTACTTTCCTCTGTGCTTTAAGCACTCTGCATCTGTAAGGAAATCAAAGGTCATCTCATCTGTCAACATTTCAATTATTCTATAAATCATTTACAGAATGGTATGTACATTCTCAGTAAATGCACGTTGAATTGAATTGGTTTCTATTTAAAACTTAAACAAGACTCCTAATTTGGTTGTCTTTTCTTATATTTGATAATCAAATAATTCACACATATTTTTGGCAGGATTTATAAGAAAGGTATAATCTGGCTACGGGATAAATTCTATCCAAGTTTTTATCTCATGAATATCAGTTTTGTTCAGTTTACTTTTTATTTTGTATCTCATAAAATTGTCATAGCCAATGACATGAGAATTTTATGATATTGAAGATCTTAAGATTATATACCATAAAAAGAAGAAAATATACAGACATGGTCGTTAAACCTCAGTCTTTGGAGTTTTGACCTTTATCCTGGTATTTTATAAAGACACACAAAATACATTTTGAAAACACTAATATAATACTAAAATATAGTGACATTTAAAAATAGACATTTGATGCATTTTTCTGGTATGAGCAATTGTTAAAGTTATTAGTAGTATTCATTTTTTGCACATTCAATTAAAGAGGATGTTTCATTATCTTGGACCTAAGTAAGTCAAGATTAAGTAAACCAGGCCAAAAAAACTTCTTCAAATAATTCAGTGGTTTTCTGTGCTTCATCAGTTTTGTAGGGCCTTAAAACTTTGGAACAGAAGTTATTTTATATATACCCAAACACAAGAGGAAACTTTTCACTCCAATACTTTAACAGACTTGACCAAGTTATCAATACCAGGTTAAGAGCCAGGGCAAAGTGTTGACTTGATGTTAAGCTGGTAAAGCCAAAAATAAATACTCAGTTGACACAAGTTCTCTTTCTGATTCTTATAGCAAGAATGAGGAACTTAGCCAATAAAAAAAGGTAATTTTAAAGACTTAGCTATGTCCCTCACTAACATCTTTGAGAATGCAAGAGATAAAAAATTTAAAAATTATAAGAGGAAGAAAAGATATTATGTAATAGCTAATTGCTGTAGTTCGAGCAGATGAACCTAAGAAAGCAGAATTCCTTACAAAACAAAATAAGCAAACAAAAATCAGCACTTCTTTTTAGAGAAGAAACCTCAAGATATTGGTGTGATTAAAAAGACAAGTTTTTCCTCATTAACCTTTTTGGGCAGAAAAAGTTTAAAGAACAACAAAATGTGTTAAATTGTAATGTATAATAAAGTATGCAAGCACTGTTCACTGCCTACACAAATTTAATTCCCTACTTCTTTCATGCTAACAAAACCTTATTTGAGACTCAGCACAAATGTGGGCATATCCCTAACTCAGGAATAAAACTTGCCCATCTAAGTCAGTGATGGATGAAGAGTGGGGCTACCTATGGATACGTGATGGAGTTCTGAGTGGAGGCTTCTGGGAAAGGTTTCTCTTTCCTTAAAAACAAGAAACCGGATGAGACAATCTCTGTACTTCTGGATGTGGTACTTAGTTATGATGCCTAGACCTGCCGCAGATATTTTATGAAGAGAGGTAGTCTGAGAAAAAAGACAATGTACTAAGAATTGCCGAGAAGAAAACTGAACTAGAAAGAACCTAGTATTTCATGGCATCATTGAACCTTTAGCTACCTCGAAAGCTCTACCTTTAGCCTCTACCTCTACCTTTATTTAGCCTCCATACCTCTGGACTTCTTGTATGAGGTAATAAACATTTTAATGACTTAAGCCACTTTGAATAGGGTTTTCTACACTTACCAAAAGCATCCTGATACATAAGGCAACAAGAATTTTGAAGCTTCTCCTGGCAGGTAAAATAGATACCTACTTGGGGAGTTATGGAATTGTGGAGAAACATCTTGCAAAATAGCTGGGGTCTGGGAGGAATCCATGAACAAGGAATCGGTAAGCAAGATCCTAAGGACGTTGTCCAGTCGTAACTTCCATATGGAAGGGGTGGCTGGGACCTTCTTGTGTTGGGCACTCTAACAACTTTCTATAACTCCAAATTGTCAATGAAACTCAGGAAATCTACAAAAATCTTGTGCTATTGGAACTTTGAGAAATAAAGAGAAAGAATACCTAATAAGTAGTCATATGTTGTAGAGGAAGGACAGTAAACATCGTAACAAGCTAAAAAGTGTTAAATCTCCTTATAACCTGGTTACCAGGAAAAATATACCCCACCATGCAAATTTTTCAAACATTCAGAAAGGTAGAATCAGGAGCTTTTCAAAAAATTATAGTGAAATGAAATTTAAAGAAATACTAAAAATATTGTATTAGTACATCAAAATTTTAAAAAGAACTTTTCTTTTCTTTTCCTTTCTTTTTTCTTTTCTTTTTTTTTTCAGTGTTCCAGACTCATTGTTTATGCACCACACCCAGTGCTCCATGCAATATGTGCCCTCCACAATACCCATCACCAGTCTCACCAACCCCCTACCACTTCCCCTCCAAAACCCTCAGTTTGTTTCTCAGAGCCCACAGTCTCTCTAAAAAGACCTTTAAATATATGTTATATAATATAATATGATAAAGAATATTTATAAATTTATCATACATTGTATATCATTATTTATTTATAAATATCCAAGGGCAGGGATCCCCTTTCCTACACTTTCCCCAAAAAGTTTGCCCTCCTGCCCTGCTTCTCCATCTCCCACCATTGTCTTCCCTATCATGGGAAACCTTTCCCTAAGCCAGCTTCCCCAGAAGCCACAGTCCACTTCTTTTGGAAATGGAAATTTCTTAGAACAAAAATAAGTCCATTGGAAACCTGGAAATGAACTGATGGTAAAATGTTTTTCCCCCTTAATTTTTATCAGTTTCACATGATTCCAACCATCAGCTTGAACCACCAAACCTTGACTGGTGTTGCCAACTGTCTTCCTTCCAGGGAGGGATTTTGCAGCTATTTGGCTGAAAGAAAATTATGTGTATTGGTCTGTCCGTCTGTCTGTCTATCGCTCACACTCGGGCTTTGTCTTCTACTACCTTTTTTTTAAGGTTGGGTGTGTGAAAGAAGAGTGAGAGAGTTTCACTGCCTCAAGGTGAGAGCTCCCTTTTATTTTTTTCTGTTTCTTCTGAGAGCTTTGGCTTTGGAGGCCTGACCACTAGGCAATGGATTCCTGAATATAAAACCTGGAGGTGGTGGAAGGTTCCCTAAACAACAGCCTTTTTGTTTCTGGTCAAGTGCCTTCCTCAGAAAGAGGAGGTGAGCAGAAGTGAATTGGCTGTTAATTTCTGAGTTTTCCCAAATAAAGTAGAATCCAAGAAGAAAGGAAAAAATATATATCTATAATACATACTATTATATATACTATATTATATATATTGTTAATATAGTATATGTAGTATATATTACTAGATTATATAGTATATAATATATAGCATATTATATATAATATATTAAAATATGTATGTGTATTCATTAGGATATGCTACAAATATCTGTTAGCATAACATTTAAATTTAAATCAAGGAATGCATTCATTACATAAGCACTGTATTATGTGATGTGGATAATATAAGGTGAAAGAGGCACAGTTTTTATGTTTCGGGAACAGACAGAGTAATGGGGAAGGCAAACACGTGCATGACGTGCACTGATACATGCAAAAAAATTTTTTTTAAATAGAAGAATCTTAAGAGTGTAGAGAAAGGAGAGATTAAATGAAAATGGTTATTTTGAAAGGGCCTCATTAAGCAGAACCTTGAAAGCCAGCCAAGACATCAAACAAATGAGGATGAAGAAATAGACCTACCAGGTAAAAGACAAAAGATACACAATGTTATGTAATAAGGGAAAGAAGAGTATTTTTAGGAAACAAATAATTTTACATGGGTAGAGAGTCTGGATGCCAATTTATGGAAGGTCAAAGAGATTATTATGTGTGTCGTTGAAGCCATGGAGGTTTTTGAGGAAAGGAATGAGATGTATTTAAGGAATTTAACTCTAATTCCTAACTAACTAATAATTAACTGTTAATTCCTAATGTAACTCTAATGAATTGGCATTAGATAAGACATCCAAGAATAATAGTCTGCATTAACCAGGTGTGAGGTCCAGGCTAGCATAACAGTGGAAACAAAAAGGAAACAATGAGGTAGGAGAAAATTTGAATATAGAATGACAAAAAGAAGCACAAATATACTTCTAGGTTTTTCAGCTAGATGACCCAAGAGAACTGTGATACCACTGACCAAGATCAGGAACATAGAAGTGTAAAGGGCAGTAATTAAGGGTTTCTTAGGACTATCCATGTGAAGTTGACAATAGGCAGAAGAAAGAATAATCAAAAGAAGAGAAGCCAGAGATAACGATGACAATTTGATAGTAACTCACTGAGATGAAACTGTGAGCACAGATGAACTATAAAGAGGAAGAATGTAAAAGGGGGAGGGGAAGAAGGATAAGGAATGTCTAAATTTAAGATAGAAATAACTTGTTTCAAAACAGTGGCATAAAATTGGCATTTCTGCTTTCCCTTCCTGGAAATCCTCCAAACCCAATGAGGGAAAAAAGAAACAAAAACACTGAAGTTGTTTTTGGCGAAACTAGAAGACAGTTAAAACTCCAAACCATAAAGTAGGTGAAAGAGCTTTCAAAAGCAATGAGGATCATCAAGTAGGCAAATGCTCACAAAGAACCAGAGGGGGCTAGAGCAAACGTTGCAGCTGCAGAGCTCAAAAGATTCCAAATAAAAGTACATTTCCCCAAACAGAAGTGCATACCCTGAGGTACAAAAACTTATATCCTGGGTCTGCAACAATAACCAGAAGAAACATGCATTAACGGCAGGAATTCAGTTTGGTTCCAAATATTGGGGCAGGCATCACCAAATGTGGAATCACACAAAGGTGCAGTTTTTAACGAAGCAATCTGTCTCTGTAGCAATGGAAGAGAGATTTTCCACTGTTAAACAAACAAATAAACAAATCTGTGGTTTCCTATCCAGCTATTCTGCCACAAAAACTTGGTCGTCTCCATCTCCCTACCATTCCTGCAAATAACTGGGGAAATTATCTATTTCACTGATGAATTTTAAAAAGGAAATGTTCTCAGGAGTCACTTAAAGATACTAGAAGGAGGAGAGGAAGGAGAAGAAAAGGACAGGAAAATCAACCGACAAGTTAAGGATACCAGAATAACGTTATCAAAGATAAATAAAAAATTACCACCAGGTATTTAATATAAATGAGCAAATCTTATGTAAGCAATTGCCTCTACAACACAAGAATAAGGAGCAGAGATCCAACATCTCAAACAAAGATTTGGTGAGGAAATAGAAAGCAATAGAATACAAGCTGGGAGATATCAGAAAAGAAGAGAAAATGTAAAATCATGCACAGAACAAAAATGAGTTCGGAAGAAGCACAAGAGAAAATAGGTACGGCTAAATATACAGTGGAGGACATAGAAGATAAAAATAAGGGGAGTGTACAAAATGAAGTGAAAAATGAATAAACAGACTCTTAACTCTAGAGAGCCAACTGATGGTTACCAGAGGGGAGGTGGGTGGGGAAATGGGTTAAATAGGTGATGGGGATGAGGGAGTGTGCTGTTGTGATGAGCCCCACGTGATGTACGGAAGTGTAGAATCATAATATTCCTGAAACTAACATCACACTGTATATTAATTAACTGGAATTTAAAGAGAAAGTTTGCACAATACTAGACAAGGCCCAGGTGGCTTCCCTGGTAAATTCTACCAAATTTATACCAGTTCTGCAAAAAACACTTCGAAAAAAAATTAGGAAAGAGGAACACTTCCCAAACCATTGTATGCCACCAACATGACTCTGAAACCATAACCAGACAGAGAAAACTAGAGACCAACATACCTTATGAATATAAACAAAATGCTAGCACATTAGTTTCCTGAGGTTGCTATAACAAATACCACAAAATTAGTGGTTTAAAACAACAGTGATTTATTCTTCCAGAGTTCCAGAGGACAAGTAAGGTGGCCATATCACTCCAATCTCTTTCTCTGTGGTCACTCACAGTGCGTTCTCCTATTCCATCTTTAATTTCCTTCTGCAATCCTCTTTTAAGGACACTCGTGATTGTATATAGAGCACATCTAGCTAATCCAGGATAATCTTTCCATCTCAAGATCCTTAACTTAATTACATACAAAGTGTTTGCCCTGTAAGGTAACAATCATAGGTTTCATCCAGAAATTATGACATGTATATCTTTTGGGAAGCTATTATTCAACCTACTCTAATTAGGACACCAAATCTAACAACATAAAAAGAATAATAAAAATGTATACCACAATCTGTGGGATTTATCTCAGATATGCAAGGTTGGTTTGACATCCCCCAAATTCAATCAATGTAACATACTATATTAATAGTATAAAAGATCCAAAAAAAGCACATGATCATTTCAATGGATGCAGAAAAGATATTTGAAGAAAATCTAGCACCCTTTTATAATAAAAACACTCAGCAAACTAGGAATAGAAAAGGATTTTTATACCTGATAAATAAAGGACATCTATAAAAAAGAAGCAGCTAATAGCATACTTCATGATGAAAGAGTGAAAGTTTTCCCACTAAAATCAGACAAGAATGTCCACTGTCACCACTTCTGGTCAACCTAGAGGTTCTAGTGAGGGAAATTAGGCAAGTAAGGAAAGAAAAGCCATCCAGATTGAAAAGGGAGTAGTAAAACTGTTAGCAGATGACAGAATCTTGCATTTAGAAAATCCAAAGGAATCCATTAAAAAACTAGTATAGCTGATAGATGAGTAAGCTTGCTTGAATGTTAAGATCATTCCTTTACTCTGAAGTTTAGATGTAATTCTTTCAGGTGCTATAACCTTGTGCTGCTCTTCAAGAGGAAGAACTCAGATTCAATTCAAGGGAATTTTCTTATACTAGTTCCATCACGCATGTTTTCACAGCTGCTCACGCACTATCTTCTGCAGCCACAGGGTATAAAGAAGAAAGTCTCAGTCAATTGCATGGCCTCCTCCATCCTTGGGATAATGTCAACATTGTAGGAGGCTTATGTAATGTCAAAATAAGTGTGAAGCATTTGGTCTTCGTTGTCACTGTCAATATATTTTATTAGCTGCTGCCACAATTTGCATTTCAGTCTTGTCTTTAGTTGCACATCTGTGTAGGTCACAACTGTGTCCCCTGGTCATGACTAGGAGAATGATGGGCTACAAGCCTGGCTACATCTGATACATACAATCTTTCTCTTTGTCATTTCTGTGCTTCCTCTCTGGACACACTGGAAACTTGGTGAGGCCTTATCAGTTTATTTATTTATCTTTAATTGAACTATAACTGACATATAATATTGTGTGAGCTTAAGGTATATAATGTACATGTTGACTTGATACATTTATATATTGCAAATGACTCTCACTGTAGCTTTATCTAATGCCTCCAAGATGTTACATAATCATCACTTCTTTTTTTGTGGTGAGAATATTTAAGATCTCATCTCTTAAAAATTTAAGGATATAATACAGTATTGTTGACTGTAATCACTAAGCTGTGCACTATATCTCCAGAATTTACTCATATTCTGTTTATAAGTTTGTGTCCTTGAACAGCATCTCCCCAATTCCCCACTCTGATCCTTTCTACTTTCAAAGTCTTCAAGCTTGGCTGGTGTTTTGCTCATCTACTGACAATATAGGTCATTAAGAGGATACTGTAAAGGGCAAGTGGCTGGCTCTGTCCATAGAGCATGAAACTCCTGATCTTGTGGTTTTAAG
Organism: Lutra lutra; assembly: GCF_902655055.1. Taxonomy (NCBI): domain Eukaryota; kingdom Metazoa; phylum Chordata; class Mammalia; order Carnivora; family Mustelidae; genus Lutra; species Lutra lutra. The sequence continues at coordinate 72,086,848 of NC_062285.1, forward strand.
TTCAAGACCCATGTTGGCTACAGAGATTACTTTTTTTAAAAAAAGTGCACTGTAAAACTCTCCATTTTCTGGACTTTCTAATGCATTTCAGATCAATTTTATGGAAACTTGTCATTTCTTTTTATGTTTGAAGATATGAATACTGAGTTAAAATGGCTATGTTTTAAGATTTCATTTTTTGTCAGTTGTTAGAAACTCAAACACATTTTCCTAGTATAGTATAAGTGTTAGTGAAAGGAAATGCCAATACATCATGTGTGAAAATTAAATGCATGAAAATGTATGAAGATTGAGGACAGTTTACATTATCCATTTTATTCTCCATATGTCATATTTAATAATTTACATATAGGTTCTCCTCCATGAAATGTCAAATTTCTTTACAGTTGGAGGTGTGTGTGTGTGTGTGTGTGTTTAATTTATGTAACCCATACATAATTTATGTAACCCAGGAAATTTATTTTACTCAGAATAGGCCCTCAATAAATGTTTGTTGGTGAAGAGATGGATGACTATATAAATATATTATGGCCAAAACCATAAAAGTGAAAGAGGTAGTCCTTGTATATTCTGTATATTCTGCCCCCCCATCTTTATCAAAAGGAGAAAGAAATTAAATCTTTGAAAAAGGAGAATTTCAGTGTCATTCTCCTGTTCTCATCTGTATCTCCAGCCAACTAGGTAACATAGAACTGTTTGATTTCACAGATAAGAAGGCCCACTTCATGGTGCAAGTGACAGAACACTTGTAAGTAACAGGGAGAGTAGAAAAAAGGAGTTCCTAGATTAATATAACCACATAAAACAAACAAACAAATATAGAGACTACAAGCACCCATGTGGACACTTGGGCGGTTTCCATCATTTGGCTACTATAGATAACACTGCTACAAACATTGGGGTGCATGTATCCCTTTGAATTAATATTTTTGTATTCTTTGGGTAAATACCTAGTAATGCAATAGCTGCATCATACAGTAGTTCTATTTTTAAGGTTTTGAGGAACCTCCATACTGTTTTCCAGAGTGGCTGCACCAGTTTGCATTCCCACCAACAATGCAAGAGGGTTCCCCTTTTTTCTATCCTCACCAACACACTTTGTTTCTTGGGTTGTTAATTTTAGCCAATCTGACAGGTGTGAGGTAATATTTCACTGTAGTTTTGATTTGCATTTCCCTAATGATGAGTGATGTTGAGCATCTTGTTATGTGTTTGTTGTTCATCTGAATGTCTTCTTTGGAAAAATGTCTATTCATGTCTTCTGCCCATTTTTTTAACTGGATTATTCATTTTGGGAGTATTCAGTTTTATAAGGTCTTTATATATTTTGGATACTGATCCTTTATTGGGTAGGCCATTTGAAAATATCTTCTCCCATTCTGTAGATTGCTTTTTTAGGTCTGTTGATTGTTTCCTTTGCTGTGTGGAAGCTTTCTGTTTTGATGCAGTCCAGATAGTTTATTTTTGCTTTTGTTTCCCTTGCCTCAGAAGACCTATCTAGAAAAAATTTGCTATGGCTGGTGTTAGAGAAATTACTGCCTGTGATTTCTTCAAGGACTTTTATGGCTTCAGATCTCACATTTTGGTCTTTAATCCATTTTGAGTTTATTTTTGTGCATGGTGAAAGAGAATGGTTCACTTTCATTCTTCTGCATGTTGTTACCTTGTTTTCCCAAAACTATTTGTTAGAAGAGACTTTTTCCCATTGGATATTCTCTCCTGCTTTGTTGAAGATTAATTGATCATATAATTGTGGGTTCATTTCTGGGTTTTCTATTCTGTCCTTCTGACCTTTGTCTAGTATCATGCTGTTTTGATTACTACAACTTTGTAGTATAACTTGAAGCCTGGAATTGTGATGCCTTCCGCTTTGCTTTTCTTTTTCAAGATTGCTTTGACTATTCAGGATCTTCTGTGGTTCCATACAAGTTTTAGAATTGCTTGTTCTAACTCTACTAAAAATGCTGGGTTTATTTTGATATGGATTGCATTAAATGTGTAGATTGCTTTAGGTATAGTATAGACTTTTTTTTTGAAGTTCAAAATGTTTATTTTTTATTTTTTTCTTTACCATGTCCTCAATTAAATTTCTTCTTTTAAAAAATAATTCTATTTATAAATTTGAACTAAGTTAATTGAAAGAGACTTGTCTTGAAAATAACTTAGAGATAATTATATTCTAAATTTTTAAAAAAGAAATGTTATGGTAACAATTATTTTAAGATTTCTAGTAGGTTGGCTGATGGTGATTGTTAACACAATAGTTAATCCATTTGTATTTTTAGTAGGTATTATCATAAAAATAATTAAAAGGTCTTACATTCAGATTTTCTGAGAATTATTAAAAATACAGTTACGCTGAAAAGAAATTTAAAAAAATTTTTTTAAAAAGATAAAATTCCCTTAAAAAAACTTGAAAAAATAAAAATAAAAATACAAGTCTTTGTAACAAACAACAAAAAAAGAAATTCAACAGTGACTTGTTATTCCATTGCTTTTATTAATCATGGTATTGAGCTTATTGCTTGGATCTAAATTTAAATTACTCCATGTTTTAGATTTGGGTAGGGGTTTTAACTAACTTTTTAGAGAATTATTATGACACACAAAACTATTTTTAATAATTCTCAGTATAGACATTTTTAAAATATTTGTTCTTCCAATATATGAACATAGAATGTCTTTCCATTTCTTTGTGTCATCTTCAATTTCTTTCATCAGCGTTTTATAGTTTTCAGAGTACAGGTCTTTCCCCTGTTGGTTAGGTTTATTCCTAGGCATATTATCATTTTTGGTACAATTATAAATGGCACTGATTCCTTAATTTCTTTATCTGCTGCTTCATTATTGGTATATAGAAATGCAACTGATTTCTGTACATTGATTTTGTATCCTGCAACTTTATTAAATTCATGTATCAGTTCTAGCAGTTTTTTGGTGGAGTCTTTTGGGTTTTCTAGATAGGGTATCATGTCATCTGCAAATAGTGAAAGTTTGACTTCTTCCTTGCTAATTTGGATGCGTTTTATTTCTTTTGTTGTCTGAGTGTTGTGGCTAGGACTTCCAGTACTATGGTGAATAAAAGTGGTGAGAGTGGACATCCCTGTCTAGATCCTAAGGAAAAGCTCTCAGTTTTTCCCCATTGAGAATGATATTAGCTGCGGGTCTTTTGAAAATGGCCTTTATCAGGTTGAGGCACATTCCCCCTAAACCTATTTTGTTGATGGTTTTTATTATGAATGGATGTTGTTATTTTATCAAATGCTTTTTCTGCATCTATTAAAATGATCATATGGTTCTTATGATTTCCTTTATTAATGTGGTGTGTCACATTGATTGATTTGTGAATATTGAACCACACTTGCAACCCGAGAATAAATCCCACTTGTTCGTGGCAAATGATTCTTTTAATGTACTGTTGGATTTTATTTGCTAGTATTTTATAGAGAACTTTTGTATCTATGTTCATCAGGGATATTAGCCTGTAGTTCTCTTTTTTAGTGGAGTCTTTATCTGGTTTTCATATCAGGGTAATGTTGGCCTTATAGAATGAATTCTTTAGAATAGTTTGAGAAGAATAGGTAGTAACTCTTTCTTAAATGTTTGTTAGACTTCACCTGTGAAGCCATCTGGTCCTGGACTTTTGTTTATTGGGAGAGTATTTACCACTGATTCAATTTCTTTGCTGGTTATCAGTTTGTTCAAATTTTCTATTTCTTCCTGTTTCAGTTTTCATAGTTCATTTGTCTCTAAGAATTTATCTATTTCTTCCAGGTTTTCCAATTTGTTGGCCTATAGTTTTTCACAATATTCTTTCATAATTCTTTGCATATCAGTTGTTATTTCTCCTCTTTCATTTGTGATTTTACTTATTTGGGTCCTTTCTCTTTTCCTTTTGATATGTCTGGCTAATGGTTTAATTTTATTAATTTTTTCAAAAAACAATCTCCTGGTTTCATTGATCTGTTCTATTGTATTTTTAGTTTCTATATTATTTATTTTCACTCTAATCTTTATTATTTCCCTTCTTCTTCTGTCTTTAGGCTTTATTTGTGGCTCTTTTTCTATCTCCTTCAGGTGTAAGGAGCTTCTTCATTAAGTCGTCCTGTATTGCTATATACTTCCCTCCTAGGACCACTTTAAGTGTATCTCAAAAGTTTTGGACCATTGTGTTTTCATTTTCATTTGTTTCCATATAATTTCTTAATTTCTTCTTTTATTTCCTGGTTGAGCTATTCATTGTTTAGTAGCATGTTTTTTAACCTCCATATATTTGTGATCTTTGCAGATTTTTTCTTGTGGTTGACTTCTAGTTTCATGGCATTTTAGTCAGAAAAGGTTCATGGTGTGACTTCGATGTTCTTGAATTTGTTGAGGCCTGTTTCGTGGCCTAATATATGATCTCTTCTGGAGAATGTCCCATGTGCACTTGAAAAGAATGTTATTCTGCTGCCTTATAATGAAATGTTGTGAATATATCTGTTAAGTCTATTTGATCCACTGTGTGCCTCAGAGCCATTGTTTCCTTGTTCTGCTTAGGTGATTTGTCCATTGATATAAGTGGGGTATAAAAGTCCCCTACTATTATTGTATTATTATCAATTAGTTCCTTTATGTTTGTTATTAGTTGTTTTATGTATTTGGGTACTCCCATGTTGGATGCATAAATATTTACAATTGTTAGATCTTCTTGTTGGACTCCCCTTTTATTATTATATCCTCCCCTTCTTTGTCTCTTGCTACAGTCTTTGGTTTAAAGTCTAGTTTGTCTGAAAGAAGCATTGCTACTGGAGTAGCTTTCTTTTGATGTCCATTCATATGATAAATGTTTCTCCATTCCCTCACTTTCTATGTGCAGGTGTTATTAGGTCTAAAATGACTCTCTAGGTCATACAAGTGGCCCAGTCTGTTGAGCATCTGACTCTTGATGTCCACTCAGGTCATGATTTCAGGATGGTGAGATTGAACCCCATGTCAAGCTCCACAATCTGCAGGGAATCTGCTTTCCCTCCCTCTTCTTCTCCCCCTCACTCCACTTGTGTGCTTATTCCATCTTTCTCTCTCTCTCTCAAAAATAAATAAATAAAATCTTTAAAATAAAAAAATAAAATAAGTCCCTTGTAGGCAACATATAGATGGGTGTTGGGGTTTTTTTATCCATTCTGACACACTGTCTTTTGATTGGAACATTTAATCCATTTACATTCAGAGTAATTATTGATAGATATGTATTTATGGCCATTTTATTACTTGTTTGTTATTGTTTCTGGAGATTTTCTGTGTTCCTTTATTGTCTTTTTCACTTTTCCTTTCCACTCAATGAATCCTCTTTAATATTTCTTGGAGGGCTGAACTAGTGGTCACAAATTCCTTTAGTTTTTGTTTGTCTTAGAAAAATCTTTATATCCCCGTATCCTAAATGATAGCCTTGTTGGATAGAATATCGTTGGCTGTAGATTCTTCCCATTTAGCACTTTGAATATATCATGTCACTCCCTTCTGGCTTGCCAAGTTTCTGTGGCGAGATCTGCAGCTAACCTAACGGGTCTTTCCTTATAAGTTAGGGATTTCTTTTCCCTTGCTGTTTTAAGGATTTTTTCCTTATCTCTATTTTATAGATTTTACTACCATATATCTTGGTGTTAGCCTGCTTTTGTTGACTTTGATGGGAGTTCTCTGTACCTCCTGGATCTGGATATCTGTTTCCTTCCCCAGTTTAGGGAAGTTTTCAACTATTATTTCCTCAATATATTTTCTGCCCCCTTTTCTCTCCCTTCTTTTGGAACTCCTATAATATACATGTTATTGTTAATGGAGTCACTGATTTCCCTTAAGTGCATTCTTGTGTTCCATAATTCTTCTTTCTTTTTGGTTTGGTGTCATTATTTTCCATTTTTATCTCCTATGTCACTTATTCATTCCTCTATTTCTTCCATCCTTGTGTTCATTGCAGAAAATCTATTTCAATCTCAGTTACTGTACTTTCCATTTCTGACTGATTGTTTTTTAGCTCTTTGTCTTTGTAAGGGCTTGCCTGCAGCCTTCCATTCTTTTCTCAAGCCCAGTGAGTATCCTTATGACTGTTGCTTTAAATTCTCCATCAGGCATGTTACTTTTATCTCTTCAGCTTAGATCTCTGGCCATGGCTTTATCTTGTACTTTCATGTGGAATGAATTCCTCCATATTAGCATTTTGTTAAGTTTCTGTCTCCTTCTGTGTATTAGAAAAGCCCACTATGTTTTCTGCTCCTGAGAAGAAGGGCTTTATGAGGAAGAGATCATATAGTGTCCAGGACCTGGCACTTCAGGCTCTCTGGAGTGTACTGTGTGAACTCTGCTCCTGTGTTTTGGCTGCTCTTTCTTTCAGGCCAGTAATCTGTAGAGGTTTTCCTTGTCTGCAGTGAACAATGTTTGGTCCTTGGCCAGAATGTAGTTTTAAGTAGATGTGCTCTGGTCTGCTTGTGAAATGAGACCTGACACCAACTGCATGAGAACTGAAGCCCTGCAGAACTCTGGGGTCAGGAAACATGGTTGGGCAGGGGTTTTTGCTGGTCTTCTGTGGAAAAGATCTGGTGGGCTGGGACTAAGGCTAGCCTGACCGAGCAGGAAAGTACTACCAGAGGGCAGGGGTGTGGGACTTGGTGTAAGCAGGTTAGTGGTGTAACCACTTGGTGACATCAGCTGCTGGTGTCAGCACTGTGCTGTTTACTGCAGATAGCTCTGTGGGTACACTGAAGGGCGGAGGAGGGAAATGGCACCAGCCAGCTCCCTTTTCCCCAGAGGGGGGTCTCCACACACTGCTTCACAGGGAAGCACTCTGAGAAGAGCAAATAATCTCCCTGCTCTGTGTCCCAGACATTTTTCAGATGACTGCTTCCATACTGTTGGCCTCCAGGTTGTTTGCCTGCCTTCTCTCTGGGAGCAGCACAGTGCCCTCCAGGCTCCATCCCACCCAAGCCTGCTGACCTTTAAAACTCCAAGTTTTAGGAAAGCAGGGGCCTACCCTGGTCTTCTGAGAGAGAGAGTCTCACTGCGCTGGGACTGAAGCTAGCTTGACTGAGAAGGGCAGTCACTCCAGAGCACAGAGGCGTGGGACTTGGTATAAGCAAGTTAGGCAAATGGTTCTTGGCTGAGCTGCATTCCTGCAGGCAGTTCTGTGTGTATGCTGAGGGGCAAGGGAGGGAAATGGTGCCCACTGGCTCCTTTGTCCCAGGGATGCGTCTCCTGAACTCTGCCTCTCAGGGACACGACAAGAAGAGTGAGTAATCTCCCCACTGTGTGTCCTGAGTGTTCCTCAAATTGCTGTTTTCCCTCCATCTGACCCTGGGCTCTTTGCCTGTCTTCTCTCTAGGTCGTGCAGGAGAGAGGGCAATGCAAAGCAGGGCAGTGTCCTCAAAGCTTTATCCCAACCAAGCCCTCCGACCTTTAAAACTCCAGTTTTAAGCCCTGGTGGTTGCAAGAAATCACAAAAATCAACCCCTCCTATGGCTTTGGGGAAGTGTTCCCCAGTGCACTCCTCTTCCTGATGCAGGCATGCACCTTTCTTAATGACCAGGACTCCCTCCTCTCTGTAGAACCCATGATCCACCTCTCCCCCAAACCATATCTTTGCACATCCTACCTTCTCCAGTATTTCTCCTCTCCCTTTAGTTATGGAGTTTGTTCTGTCAGTCTTCAGGTTGACTTCTGAGGTATTAACAATGATGTGATAGGTATCTAGTTGTGTTCGAGAGATGAGAAGCCTAGGAGCCTTCTCCTATGCTGCCATCCTAGCTAGTATACTAGTACATTTTACCTTTAGAACGTCTGCAGCAAAGGCCTCACATTCAGCCCTGGGAGCAGTGTTAATAAATTCTGGAAAACAATTTGACTATATGTATCAGGATTCTTAAAAACTCTGTGAAGACCCTTCAGTTATCCAAGTTTCTCCCTATAGATGAGGTAACAGAAATGATAGTTCAAACTTTCTGCCTTTCCTCCCTCACGCATAAACTCATCCTTCCATTAGTGTCCCTCAGGTTTTTCTAGGAGTCTTCAGAAATGTCTACTATTTATCCAAACAAGTCCTATCCCATCAGTGACATTACTGGTTCTCCTGACACCATGCCCCCCACCAACTAACCCCCCATCATGGACTCTGTAGGTTTTCTCTGTTGTACCCAGAAGAGCCACTAACAAATATAGTAGGAAGCTCTTAACCTAGAAGCAGGGCTAGCCCTCTACTTCCCCTGCTCTGTGTCATACTTTCTCACCCAGAGCCTCAAGCATTGCTGCTTCTTCCCTCATCCTTCACAATCTCCCTCATGATGACAGCCCTTTCAGCTTCCCTTAATAACTCCTTTTATAGGACCCAGGTGCCATCCCATTAGGCCTGGCAGAAGACAGACACCACATTGTCCTTTCCACTTTCCCACTCTTGCCCAAATACTCAAAATTTACTCACTGTGTTAATTTCCTATTGCCGCTATAACAAAATGACTTCAGATTTAACGGCTTAAGATAACTCGAATTTATTATCTGACATTTCTAGTCATCAAAAGTCTAAAATCAGTCTTATTGGGTTAAAATCAAGACATCTGCAGACTTTCATTCCTTTTGGAGGAATCATTCATTCCTTTTGGAGGCTCTAGGGGAGAATCATTTCCTTGACTTTCTCATATTCTAGAAGTTGCCTGCTTTCCTTGGCCCATGGACCCTTGTTCTGTCTCCAAAGACAGCAGTGTAGCATTTTCTCTCTGACTTCTCCTTCTATTCTTTTATCTTCTCTTTTTGACTCTAACACATGCCTCCCTCTCCTTAGAACTCTTGTGATTATATTGACCCCACCATTAATTGCACCTGCAAAGCCTCTTTTCCCCATGTATCATAGTCATAGTTTTGGGGGTTAGGGCTTGGCTTTGGCGAGCTTATATTTGAAGGTGCAGAAGGTGTTTACAGTGGAGCACAGAGAGCACAGTAAACATCTTAAATATGCTCTAACTTTAGCTCATCCAGCCCATGCTATTCACCTTTTCTACCCAACATTTCATCTTTTCTACTCAACGAACCTCTTGAGGCATTGTGCATTAAAAAAAAAAAAAAAAGTACTAGGAATCTTCTTATAAAATATGAAAAACTGTTCCAGCTCATAAACTTTCTTCTCTGATACATAAATATTTCAATAACTCCACTTATTGGCCCTTTACTATGTGCTATCCTCTATGCTAAATGCTTTTTATACATTGTGACTTAGTCCTCAAAATAATCTTATGATGTGGTCATTATTATGATCAAACCTATGAGACAGATGAGAAAATTTAGACTCATAGAAGGTAAGTAATTTCCCAAGGTCCATCTAATAAGTGGTAAAGGGAAGATCTGAACACACAGACCCAGAGCACAAAATATGACAAGGTGTTCTCTGAAGAATCTTTCAATCTTGTGCAAGTATCTTCTGCACCCTGCCCTCACATCACAATGTAGTAGTTGGAGAAATAGGCAATGTGTTAACTTGATCATTCTGGTATTTCTGGCTTCCTTCCAGGGTTGGAGACTCCTATATGCTTGAAAGAAATGTGCTGCTCAGTCCCCTGTCCATGCAGAACAGAAGCAGTGCACATGACCAGGACACTGGGCAACTTTGTGACATCCACTGTAAATTACTCAGCTTTATCAATAGCCTCCTTTACCCCATCATGGACTATTGCAGGAATGGGACTGGACCGATAGGCTGGTTCTTTTTCCTAGGAACTCCTCTATATAAAAGAAGTGACCGTGTTGAAGAAATATTTGTTGCTAGATGCTATCTGTTTTGAGTCCCAGTGTCCTCTCTGTTCTTTCCTTTCCCCAGCAAGTCAGACTTTAACTACTAAATCAGAGTTTAACTACTTAATCATATATTTATGATTGAGATATATATATCTCATTCCAGACTGATTCTCACAGCTTAGGGGTTTGAATCCAGCTTGGAGCATTTGAGATTCTGCATTCAAGTCTCCCCTTGTCCACTTGCCAGCTGTAGGACTTTGAACAGAAGTTACAGTTACTTGGAGAGCTAAGTAAGGATCAGTTTTATTAGGTTCAATCAGAAGTGATGTTAAGTGGTCAAGGGTCAATAAAGATGAAATGAAAAAATGCATGCAAAGACTCAGCAGTCTTCATGACACACAAGTTCTCAATAAATGTTAACTATGATTATGAATACATTCCTGTAGAAAATGGCCGTTTTCCACTAACATCAAAGTGGTGGGCATTTTTAATTCACCACATTGCAGAGTATTGTTCTAGAAGATTCTCCTTCCTGTGCTAGACGGAAACTTCCTTTATTTTGTTGGACTTAAATCTGGTCTTTGAAGGGCCAGTTCCACAACTTTATGGAACACTAAATCCTGGTAACTTCCTGACCCACCCTGACATGCTCTTCTGTTAAGAAGATGGCACCCTTGTCAGTTACAGTTGAATTTGCTTCCCCCACATTTAGTTCTATGCCAGTCACAGAACAATGGTTGTGTGTGCCTATAAAACCTGCCCAGGGGTTCTCTAATTGTGAACAGGTCTTTATCAGATTTTTTTAATACCCCAAGTAGCTGTACTACCTCCAGGCCACACCTTGTCAACTCTTCTGACAGAGTACTTTTTTTTTCTTTTTTAAAGATTTTATTTACTTGACAGGTAGATACAGAGTGAGAGAGGGAACTTGAGCTGTGGGAGTGGTAAGGGAAAAAGCAGGCTTCCCACTGAGCAGGGAGCCCAATGTGGGGCTCAACTCTAGGACCCTGGGATCATGACCTGAGCTGAAGGCAGACACTTAATGACTGAGCCACCCAGGCACCCCTTCCCACAGAGTTCTAAGACTGAAGTAGCTAAAGACCCTCCCAGCTCTGAGCTCAGTATTCTGAGGCACCTCCCTTTATTTTTCCTCCTAAATCATTATCAGTTAGAATTTGACAGGGTGAGGCCAATAAGGGTCCAGTGAGTCCTTCAAGTCTTACAAATTATAATAATCTAAGGATCCACAGTGACATTTCCCTGAAGATTAACCTTTCTCTCACTTGCTCCACTGGAGTTTTTGGGTTTATTTTCTGCAGTTCCTTTCCTCCCTGCTTTCTAGATTAATTTCTCTAGCATTAACAAATACATGTTGTTTTATTTTTAAATCACTTATTTTGATATAAAAATGGGTGTGTTTTCAAAAATGGGTATGTTCATCCTAGGTATCAAATGTCAGTTCAAATCTTAATAATTATAAGCCCACAAACACCAAGCCATTAACAATTTTGTTTACTGTGGAAGCCCTCTTATTCAGGATTCTTTCACTCTGTTTATTATCTCTGCTTGAGGGATGTGTATCTTGAATTATGTGCCAGGAATAGGGTCTGGCCATTGTTGAAATTTCATCCCTTCAGGAACTGTCATCACACTATCTGGGAATACCTATGACTTGGGGACCATGTTTGTTCCATCATGGGATTGAGAAAATTCTACCAATTGATTGCCTATTTAGAAGTTATTAATCTAGCCTTCTGGGGATCTTTCCCGGGAATCAGGTCAGGGTGGACTCCCTCCTCCTCTCTCCAACAGGTAAAAAAGAAATCTTTTTTACCTGTTGGAGAGAGGAGGAGGGAGTGAGGAAAGAAAGAATGGGGAGGAAGGAGGGAGGGAGGAAGGAAGGCCCAACTCCTAGATTACAGTGATTTTAAAGTTATGGCCATAAATTCTTTGACGTGCCACCCCCCCAAAAGTAAAGCCCAATTTCTCTCTCTTTGATTATGGGCGGGACTTAGTGACTCACTTTTAACAAATAGAATGAAACAAAAGTCACAGTGTGCAATATTGACACTGGTTCCATCTTGGCTGCTCTGCTTCTCACTTTCTCTTGAATCACTTGCACTGGGGAACCTGGTTGCCATACTGTGAGCTGTACCATGGAGAGACCCATATGGCAAGGAACTGAGGGAGGTCTTTGGTCACTAGCCAACAAAGACCTGAGGCCATTGGTCCAATAGCCACACAGAATTGAAGCCTGTCAACAGCCACGGTGGTGAACCATCTTGGAATTGGATTCTCTAGTTCTTATCAAGCCCTGAGATGACTGTGGCTCCATATGAGATGTTGACAGAAACCTCATGAGAAACTTGGAGCCAGAACCACCAGTGCTCTTTGACCTCAGAAACTGTGAGATATAAGTATTTGTAGTTTTGAGCTGCTATATTTTAGGGTAATTTATTTATTTGTTCATTTAAAAAGATTTTATTTATTTATTTGACAGAGAGAGAGAGAGTGAGAGAGGGAACACAAGCAGGGGGAGTGGGAGACGGAGAAGCAGGCTTCCAACTGAGCAGGGAGCCCGATGTGAGACTCAATCCCAGGACCCTGGGATTATGACCTGAACTGAAAGCAGACGCTTAACGACTGAGCCACCCAGGCGCCCTAGGATAATTTATTATACAGCAAGAGATTACTTAAACATAACTAGTAAATGTTGCCAGCATACCCAGATAGCACAGAAATTTAATTTGGATTTAAAGAAAATAATCAGTACATTTTGATCAAGTAATTACATTTCTAGAACTCTGTTTCAGGAGCTATCAGCTACATAATTAAAAATTTATATGCAAAGATATTAGGGATTGTTACCTTATATAAAACTGATCAGCAATGAGAATTGTGAAATAAATTATATGCTATCAATTTAAAGTAATTTTAGGGGTGCCTAGGTGGCTCAGTTGGTTGAGCGGTAACTCTTGATTTCAGCTCAGGTCATGATCTCAGGGTCCTGGGATGGAGCCCCACATGAGGCCCTGTGCTCAGCGGGGAATCTGCTTCAGGATTCTCTCTGCCCCTCTCCCTCCTTGCTCACTCTCTCTCTCTCTCTCAAATAAATAAATAAATCTTAAAAAAATGTGATTTTAAACAATGTTTAACAGTAAGTTTAAAGAGTTTGTAATGCAATATAGAAAAACAAAAAATATAAAGTTGTATTTATATTGTAATTATAACTCTATAGAAGTCTATACTTTAAAAATCAAGTTACAAAGTGTTATCTTTGCTCCAGCAATAGAGGTAAAGTCTTCCAGGGGTGTAGGTCTTTGACAACTGCAAATGTGTAAGTGCCAGCCAGGACTTTCATTTTCATGGGCACATGTAAGTCACCCCTTGTGACTCAAAGAAATACAAAAGGAAAGGGGTATTCATCCTGGACTGGGATTCTTGCAACCCTGCCTGGAGACGGACAGACTGCTAGATTCAGACGTTGGTATGAGTTCATTCCTACCCACTTGCTGATGAGATTAAGCAACACTAAAAAATTGTGATGGTGTATGTTACCATTCACCACTCTTCTATTATTGGCTAGATTCTGGGCTAGGCACATATAATAGAATCTCAATTAATTCCAGCATTTAAAAAAAAATGGTCCCACCTAAGCCAGAACTGAAATTTATACGTGGCTGTCAGATGGTGCCACACAATACCCCCCCCCTTTTTTTTACTACTTTTATCTAGGTTAAACTAACCTACATAGTGACGGAAGCATCTGCTAAATGAACTCAACCAGTGTCTGAGGTGGGGGTTAGGTTACAAACACCTCCCTGGGCCTGAGGGTTCCTGCCAAGAGCTGACTAACACCTGGGGTAGTAGGGCCCCTGCAACAAAATTTAACAGAAGGAAAGAATGAGTCTGGAGTGAAGATCTTGGATTCTTGTACAGTCCCCACGAAATGCTACCTTACATGGCAAAGACTTTGCAGGTGTGATTAAATTAGACTGTGGAGATAAGAAGATTATCAAGGATTATCCCAGGGACCCAAATTTCAACCACAAGTGTTCTGATAAGAAGGAGGTAGAGAGAGGTTACGAAGAGATTACAAAGAGGAGAGGAGAAGACAGTACAACCATGGAGGCAGAGTTTGGAGAGATGCAGCCACAAGATAAAGAATTCAAGCTGTCACCCAATCTCATGATACAGGCTTTACTTTTTGATTAAAGGATACAAGTTATTAGGGCAAACATTTGGATTGTTAATCGGCAGAGCCTGGCTACAAATCTTCAAGTAAAGCTGTTCCTTTCTTTTGGAACAGAACCACCCCCCCAAAAATAAAAATAATAAATAATAAAACATAAATAAACTTTAAAATCTGTTTTGTGTATACTAGTAAATTTTGACGTAAAGACATTTTTTCATTCCTATGTAAAAAAAGAACAATAAACAGAACTCTTTATTAAAAAAAAAAAAAAAAAAAAAAAAAAGCAAGCTGCCTTCAGAAACTAGAAAAAGCAAAGAATGGTTTTTCTCCTTGAGCTTCCAGAGGGAGCCTCCAGAGGGAGCCTTGTCCTGCTGACACCATGTTTTTAGCCCAGAGATACTGACTTCAGATGTTGGGCCTCTAGAATTGTGAGAGAATACATTTCTGTTGCTTGAAGCTACCAGGTTAGCAGTAATTTATTATAGCAGCTACAGAATACTGATATACTGGTTTCTTTAAAGACTTTTGTGTCTATATTCATATGGGATATTGCTCTATAATTTTCTTATGATAATCTTGTCTGGTTTGGGGATCACATTAAGTCACACACCTGAACCTGTGTCCACGAAGCTCATCTTCTGTTCTGTTACCAGCCAAAGCCAGTCCTGTCACCTAAAGTTAGATCACATCCCCTGTGGTCTACTAAAGGAAAGGCAATGAGTCTTTCCTCTTTCTTTTGCATGAACAGTTTCTCTTTTTCCAACTCTCCTTATCACCATACAAAGATGCTATTATTTCCCACCTCTTAATTTAAGAAATAAAATCCTTTTTTGGTTCTGTTTAACCTTTCCATTACTGGCCCTTTCCTCTTCTGTCCTTAGGTCAAATCTCTTTAGTTGCCTATACTCACAATCTCCACCTCCCCTCCTCCCATGCCCTCTTTCATCCACTCCCGTTGGGGGTTTGCCACCACCAAGCCGGTAGGCTTGCTGATCTTAACATTACTAATGATGCCACATTGCTAAACAAAACAGTCTCTGTTTATATGGCCATCATAGCATTTGATACAACTGATTTCAGGCTTCCACATGGGTTTTCCTTCTCAATTTGGGCCATTCTGTCTCTTTTATTGTCTCCTCTTCAGGTCTGAATCCCTACATGGTAGAGGTCTTCCAGGCTCAGTCTTTGGACGTCCTGTCCACCAACTTTCCATTTTAGCTGATATCCTCTGGTTCCTCTAGATGCCCCTCTTTTCTGTCTACTATCACCTGCCATATGTCATCTAGTATTATTGCTTCGTATATTATCTGTATGCTGATGATTCCAAAATTGTACTTATCTCTTAGACCTCTCCTGTGAACTCCAGGCCATTTATTCAAAGCCCACTTTTATATCTCTTGAATGTCTGATATGTGTTTCATACATGACATGTGCAAAACAGAATTCCTAGTTCGGTCCTGTAAACTGTTCCTTTTGTAGTCTTCTCCATCTCAGTTAATGGCAGCTCCCTTCTGCTAAGGATCACGCCAAACTTCCTGTTGTCTGTCAGCAAATCCTATTAGTTATACTTTCAAAATGTATTCAGATATTGAGCACTTTCATCATCTTCAGTGTAACTTTCCGGTGCCCAGAAAAGAACCTGATGCACAGTCAACATGCACTAATGATTTGTTGAAAGAACAAAAGAAGTCAGTTATATCGTATCCCTGCTCTCTATAACTTCCTTGACAAAGCTTGGCCCATAACACCTTTCTGTGCTGTAATTTGGTCTACTTGTTCCTCTCTATTCTCATGGTTTGCCACTAACCAACAAGTATCATGTGCCCAATTATAGCAGCCCACTTCAAGTGTTCCAGTTTATCATACTGCTTCATTCCTCTGTGCCTCCCACAATGCTGTTCCCTCAGCCTAGAACATTCTTACACTTTAACAGTATTTCAAGCGTTATCTCAGCCAACAGAAATGTCATTCTCACCTATAGACTTCTCCCTTGTGCTGGCCTATCTCAACACGTGCAGTTCCATCCTGGCACAAACCACACTCCACGGAGTTTGCCTGTTTTCCCCTCAGAATTCTACACCTTGCATCTTGGTTATCTCCTGGTATCCCTAACATGTACCACAGCCCCCAGCGTATGGAATGCAATGAACGGAACAAGCGAATGAACGAAAGGATTCCTCTATGCATTGAGTATGTTCATATACAGAATCATGAAACAAGAGTTAATGTGAAAATATAGTCTCTCACTATAAATACAAATGAATTATTATTTGGCAGCAACACTTCACACTCATCTCTAAAGGAAGGATGAATCCGGATATTTGCTTTGAGGGTGGTTTATTTTTATTCCTTCAAACTAATCCAAAGACAAGCTAACATTTTTTTTTCTTGGCACAGTCATTCTTTCTCTCTAAAAAAAAAATTATTGTGATAAGAACACTTAACATGAGGTGTATTGTCTTAAAATTTTAAGTGTGTGATTATTGTTGACTATAGGTACACTGTTGCACAGCACATCCCTAGAGTTAATTCATTTTGCTTAACTGAGACTTTATGCTCATTGATTACAGTGAAGAAGAATACATTAAATAAGTATACTCTGATTTTACTGAAAGAACATTTATCAAAATTTCATGTGCCATATTTGGAACTAGATGGATTATTTTCCACTTTTATTACCATCCTCTCTCTCTCTCTCTCAGTGTCTCCCTCTCTCTCCAGATTGAAATCAGCCAGTTCTTAAGTCAAACCAAAATTGTGCAAAGAATACAAAATGCTTTATTATCATAAGATTGCAACTATAAACAAAAATATGTGTGGGTAGAGACTGGAAAAGTAATAAAAAATGCAGCTCACTGACATTTACTGAACACATACTCTGACCCACACATTGTTCTAGATGCGATTACAAAGAAGGAACAGTACTTCTGGAGCAGATCTCACAGCATTTATGCAAATCACTATAATCTCTTTGATAAGTAACATTGGTAGCACTTGCTCTGTCCTCAGCTTGAAGGACACCATTGTGCCCTAGAGTCCCTCCACTGAGGTGTTGGTGACCCAATAGGGTTTATGGGTCTCTAGGGCATCACTGTGGAGAATGGCAACTGTATTATTAGGGAGCACTAAGGCTGTTACTGAGGTAGAGAGGAAAAAAGATTTGGTATGTAAGAAGCAGTAGATGTCCTTCTTACATGGTTGCCACAAAAAATCGGTGTTGGTGTCTCTGAAGCACAGTAAATGCAAGATTTCTATTCAAAGAGCCCGTGGGGGGGGGCACAAGCTGACCGTTTGGCTTAGAGCTCTGCAATGGTTCTTGGAGCATATCTCCCTCCTCCAGGCCTGCACTGATATCTGTTTACAGCCGCCCTTTCCCATTACTGCCAGCTCAGCACTTTCTCCCTGAACCAGTCCCAACAAGAGCTGGTCCATCGGCTACCTCAGAGGCAAGGGGATGTGAAGTTTCTAGTGGCTCTCCTAACACTTAAAACGTGAGAGGCTTTTTCTCTTCCTTTCCAAAAAGCCCAAGACCTGAGAAGCACAAAGGCCTTTTTACCCTCCTTGAAAAGAAATGACAATACCATGTCCCATGCCTTCTGGATGTGTTAGCCTCTACAAGACAAGGAGACTCTCTATTTCTAGATACAGGCTTGCAAAAGTGGTGAAGACAAATGTGTGTTAGGTCAGAGACACTTTCTCAAAAATCTATAAAAAAGAGATTGCGTCTGCATGTGGATACATGCCTTTGAACTTCTTGGTGGATCAAGAGGTTTAAATGATACCATCAGGGCTCTTTCTCTCTTCTCCCCGCATGTCTTGACACCGCTTTTTTTTGGTCTCCCAGCCCATTTCAGAACAGCAAACCCTCCTATTTCCCCTCCCTCATCCTGTCATAAGGAATCAGACTTATAATGTTCTTAATACCCAAAAACTCAACAAGAGAAAGATCCTTTCTTCCCCAGTCTCTGGGAGGGTTTCCACTGGGCTCTGCTTGGTCACCTGCCTGTCCCTAGACCACAACTGTGTTCAGGAAGATGAGATACTATATACACCACTTGAGTCACACACCCACCTCCGCAATGCAGAGGATGTGAGTAAAAGCTCCACCAGATAATAGAAGTAACAATTTATAAAAGGAAAAGATTTATAGCAAGTAAAACAAAATAACAACCACAAAAAACAAGAACAGGTGATTACTGCACTGTAGGGGAATAGTCAAGGTTGACTTCCAAGTTTTCAATGCTAGATTTTCAGTGATGTTGATGGAAAATGCCGATGTAGGAGCATTTTGAGCCCATATAGAGAATTGAGGTTTTTTAATGTTGAATTTAAGGTGCCTGTAAGACATTTGAATGAGGTAATCTCTTGGAAACAGAGTCAGGAACACAGCAGAAAAATATACAATTATAATTTTTAAATATAAGATTGATTCGTGTTAAGGTGCATCTGAGTGTGCAGTGGGAAACCCACTATCTTAAGTGGTGAAGTTCCTTACCAAAAAATCTATAATGCATGCTGCCTAGTTGAGAAATCTCCGTATAGTATCCACCCCTCCCCCCAGAAGCTGCACTTCTTTCCAGTAATCTCCGGACTCTCAGGGCCTGGCGTGGGTTTGGGGTCCCCTCTGCCCCAGTCTACTCCGCCTACGGGACCCCGGCGACACGGCCGCGGACTACAATTCCCGGCGTGCCCCGCGGGGAGGCGGGCCGTGGCGGGGGCGGGGCCAGGAGCTGGAACAGCCACCCCCGCGAGTGCTCGGGCGGGGAGATCGGGCGGCGCCGAGCTGAGGTGGCGAGAGAAGAACTCCCGGATGTGGAGAAGCTGGGGAGAAGGCGTGGGAGGAAGATGGACTCGGTGGAGAAGGGGGCCGCCACCTCCGTGTCCAACCCGCGGGGGCGGCCCTCCCGGGGCCGGCCGCCGAAGCTGCAGCGCAACTCCCGCGGAGGCCAGGGCCGAGGCGTGGAGAAGCCCCCGCACCTGGCGGCCCTAATTCTGGCCCGGGGCGGCAGCAAGGGCATCCCCCTGAAGAACATTAAGCACCTGGCGGGGGTCCCGCTTATTGGCTGGGTCCTGCGTGCGGCCCTGGACTCGGGGGTCTTCCAGAGGTGCGCATGTGCGAGAGTGGGCGGCGCGGTCTGGGCGGGGGTCGGGCGAGGGAGCCGGGCTGCTGGAAGGGCTGGGGCTCCCTGGGCAGTTGCTCTTGGAAGGGGTGTGCAAGATCCGGGGTGTGGGGGCCCCGTGTGAGAGCTCAGGGAGGAAGTGCTCCTGCTTCTTCCTTGTTTCGTCGCTGCTCGTAGTCTTGACCTGGGACAGTGCCTGTGCCTGCCCTTGAGCATGCCGTCCGTCAGAGGGGAGATTGCCCCTTTTTCAGCCGTCTCCGCCGCCCTGGTTGACCTCATCGGGTAAAGGAAAGGAGGCCACCCCTATGAAACGTCTGTGGCGACATGTGAACTCCAGCAGGCAGAGGCCGTTGGGGTTCCCCTGTTGCTCAGCCTGTGATAACCACTTGGTGCCGATCGATTAGGGAGGCATCAGGTTCCTGAATGGAGTGAGGTGTCAAGGCTTTCTAGTTTCAAGCTCAGCTTGGAGATCCCTTTCTGACCTTTGCAAAATACTCCAAGCTATCTGCCTGTGAGTCAGCACAATCTAGAAAACCCCTTGCATTTGTCCATAGGTAAGAGATAGTGAGGAAACGTACAGCAGGCTGCTTTATGATATGCTTATAAATGCTTTCATTGTGTCTTTGGAACTTCGTCCGCCCTGAGACTGTTTTAATTGTGCATCATTCAGAGACATTGCCCATATGCCATTTTGGTCAGGAGGGACAAGCTGATATCATTCATAAAAGAACAGAGATAGAATTTTGTGCCAGGAATGAGTTTACACATAGTAACTTCACCCTAATTATGCTTGAATTTGTTACTTTGGGAAGTAAATTATTTTAACTTTTTGATTGGGCTTTGGTTCTTGAAGAGATGGTTGTTTTTGGAGCATCTTAATTGTCCACATTAATATATGGGCATATGATTTTCATTTAACTAGTCTTGTTTAAAGAAAGATACTCCAAAAATATGAATTTACTAATTTTCTTAATGTTTTAATCCAAGGGAAGCCCTGGGTGGACCGCAGTAAATAGGGTAGGCACCCAGAAGATAACACTAATGTAGCAATGTAATAGGAAGTGTGCAAAGGAGAGATAGGGAAAGCCTTGAGAATTTGGTTCAATTCAGTTAACATTTACTGAGCCCTAATTTCTGCCATGCACATCCAAGGAAATAACCAAGATGAAATGACATGGTTCTTGTCCCTGGGGCTTACTGCCTTTTGGAAATTTTTTCACCTTTATAAAGAGTGCACACTGGGGAGAAAAAAAAAAAAAAGACTGAGAGAAGTGCATCCAGGCCACAGGGATATGCCATTTTTGTGAAATGAAGTAGAGATCAAAAATCACTTTCACAGTAAATTAAGAACAAAACTCACAACACTGATTACATGTCAGGAACCCCCTTTCAGCCTGGCTTAACAAAAAAGGGTAAGGCTTGTTTCAGGTACAGTGAGATTCAAAGGCTAAAATGATTCATTCATTCAGCAAATATTTGTTGACCATCTATTGTGTGACTGGCACTGTACTGTGTCCTTAACCAGAGGTGATAGCAGTAGCAAGAGTCATTCCTTAGTCTCATGGAGCTTGCATTTTGAGAGACAAGCAATAAACTAACTGTGTATCCTATATTTGGTGGTGACAGTATTTTCGAGAAAAATAAAGCAGGGTAAGGGAATGATGCACTCTGTCACCAGAATCCTCCATTTCTTAGTTCTTCTAGATAGGCTCTCCCTTTATGGTGTCAGGTGATTGTGCTGAGAACTGCAAAACTCTCAGCACATAATGACTTGTCCAAACTCTAGTATGGTTTCCAGGAGCATCAGGCCATGCTTCTAGGATGATCCTAGCCCCCCTTAAAATGGCTGAGAAAGGTCAGTGCTGCCAGGATAATTTACTGTTTGTTTCAGGTGCAACCTGGTGACTGGCAGGAAGCCTCTGAACCCTATCTCAGAACAACTACTTTTGAAAACTTATAAACCCCTTCTCCAGCCTGTGGAATGTAAATCTACCACCCAAAACTGTCTCTCTGAAATGGAAACATCCTAGTAGATAACCCTCATTCATTCTTAGTCCTGTGGGAGAATTAAGGGCCTAAATTCCATGGGCACCTTGCTTCAACTCGCACCTTGCCTCCATCATAAAGTTAAGTGTGTTTCTTCTCTGGATAAGCACCAGTTACCAAACCCAGATGGCCTAGTCACAGGGACTAACCCCCTCTATCACCCTTGCGATACCTTTTCCTTAACACTCCAGCCTTTAAGAAGTCTCCAGCCTTTGTTTGGGGGGATTTGAGTTCAGTTTCTACTAGACTCTTTTCCCTACTGCCATAGTTAACAAATCAAAGCTGTCCTTTCTGCTTTGCTCTCCAGCTTTGTTTACCCCCTTATTTTACTCCTTACAGGCTTAAGTCTAACCAGAGAGTTTCTTTGGGTCCCCAGTGCTTATGTTGGTACAGTTTAGCTGCCTCTTCCGCCGTTGGAGCCAGTGACGGAGCGTCGCCTGAGGCACAATGTGACAGTTGCATCAAGAGAAAAATTGGAATATGATTACCAAAGGGGAGTAAATGCTGGGAGTCAAAACCTAACAAATACCCTTATAGCAGACACAGGAGATTTTGCTACAAAATGATTGGAAAATATATGTTATATATTAAGCAGTAATTTTCCTGTTTCCATTTATTAAAATGCATTTATATAAAACTCCACGAAAGAATAAATGATTCCTAAGAACCTTTTCTATGCCAATTTATTTAGCACATCTAGATGAGAGGAAGCATCTTGACAATTGGAAGGATATTTTATACTTCAGGTCACCTATGGTATCTGTTACTATACTAATAATAGTAATTAGAAGAAATAAAACCAGTATTTTCCTTAACCAGCAAAATGAGCGTAATCGGTCTGACTCTGCCTTCTCAAACTTAGAATACTGTGTAACAAAGTGATTTTCCTCTCTTTAGGTTGCATAGCTGTTTGCTATGTTGCATCCTTTCTAGGGATCTGAAAAGTTCAACTAAAAAGGTAAAAAAGGGGACTAGCACTACTTCTCAGTGAAGTTTTTGCTGATCTCCTCAGTGGAAAGTAACTGTGTCTTTGTTTTCCGCACAGAACAGCAGTGTTCAGACCTTCTTTTAGTGCACGCATTATGCAATGAAGTAAGGTCATAGACCCTGGAGTTAAACTGTGGATTTGAGTTTCTAGCTTCACCACGTTAACTGCAACTTTGGGTAAATCACTTAACGTCTGTGCCTCGGTTTCCTCGTCTGCAGAATGGACTTAAGTATCCACCTCATAGGCTTGCTGAGGGGATTAAGTGAAGTAGTTTATATACAGCCATTAGAATGTGTCTACCGTGTGATCTGTCCTTGACATTTTCCCCCCTTGTTGAGGTTTTTACAATCTTCATCTCTTCTATGGGCCACAGTTTCCTTACTTGTAAAATGGAAAAGTTGTAATGATCTTCAGAATTCTTTCTAATGCTGACACACTTTCACTTTGAAGAGTTAATGGAACTGTGTCTTTACTCTCTATTTCAAGGGTCCACCAACTTTTCTATAAAGGGCTAAATACTAAATATTTCAGACTTTATCTCTGTTGTTTTGCTCTGTTTTATGTTGTGAAAGTAGCCATAACAATACGTAAGTGAGTGAGTATAGCTGTATTCCACTGAAAGTTTATTTATAAAAATAGGCAGGCTGGGAGCCAGATTTGGCCTGGGATGACCCTTACTCTACTGGGTTGAAGAGGTACTTGTGAGCAGGTACTCCTACTTACCTTGGTATGCTTAATGTATTGGAACCTCAATTAAAATGTGTTGATTTGGATTTAATTGATTTATTCTGAAGCTATGGTCCAAGTTTGGGGCAACCTTGCTGCCCCTCACCTTCTATTTTCTTTCTTTGATAAATATTTACCCTAGGAAGAAATTGAAGAAAATTGCAGCTGCCCAATTGTGTTTTTCAGGGCTAGAAGATGTTTAGGAGATTATTTTGTTCAAAACCATGATTTGTTCATTGAGGCAGATTTTTCTGGCCTGCTCAGAGTCAAAGCTAACAATACTACCAGGGTTGCTACCTTTGCATACTACTTTGGATAGCAGTTGAGAAAAATGCTAAGATAATTATTTTCATTTAGTAAAAAGTTATCGTTGGAGGTTAGTTTGTAAGAGCTTGATTTCAGCAGTGGTTCAGTGCTGTGTTAGTAAACCTCAGAACAAATTGATTTTGTGAATGTTACTTAACATACTGTGGGGAAAAAAAAATGAACTTTAGTTTCATTTGTAGGGTGTGGATTTATGATTAATAATAAGCCTGGAGGGCGCCTGGGTGGCTCAGTGGATTAAAACCTCTGCCTTGGCTCAGGTCATGATCTCAGGGTCCTGGGATTGAGGCCCGCATCCGGCTCTGCTCAGCAGAGAGCCTGCTTCCCACCCCCCACCTCCCTACCTCTCTCTGCCTGCCTCTCTGCCTACTTGTGATCTCTCTTTGTCAAATAAATTTAAAAATAAATAAATAAATAAAATAATAATAAGCATGGAACTTCAGTTTCATTCGTAGGGTGTGGATTTGTGATTAAATAATAAGCCTATGCTGTGTTACTCCTAGAATGGCATTTTGTGATTTGAAATAATATTCACAGGCATCAGGGTTGATATTCCTGTTCATCCTGTTAGATGGAATATGACTTCATTTGAGGCTAAAGTCATTAGCATTAGGCTTTGACATTTACTCTGTACTTGATTTTACATTTTATTGACCTGTTTATTCACTTGCTGACTCTTTCGTTTTGCCCTCTCTCTTCTGATTCCCCTAAACCAAAGGAAAATGATCTATTTACATAACCCCTTTAATAAATGATGTTCACTGTATTTTAAGTCTACATATGGGATGCTATTTTCATACATATAAATTAGGCATTTGGACTTTCAGAACTTCAGTTTTCCTTCCAACAGAATCAGTGTGAGCATTAAATGAGACCATGTATGTATGCCTTTATTACCATTCCTATTTTATTATTTTGAATAGCTTGTGGTTTGTATTAAATCCTTCTAACAATGGTATGAGGTACTGTTACTATCACTGGTATTTTTTTTTTAAATCACCTGCACTTTACTAAAAATCGAGGCCTAGGGAGATGATGGATTTTGCCTGAGGTCATATAGCTAACATGTGGCAGAGCTAGGATTTAGACTCATTCCTTCAGATCCCATGCTGTTAACCATTTAATGTTTCATTTATTAACACATATAGATTGAGCATGTTATGGAGCAGGCACTATAAAAATGCTTTGTAAAAATAAAGCATTGTAGAGAGGTTAGTCGTTGCTTCCTTACCTCTCTTCCCTTGTTGGCTTAAGGAGTATTTCAGTACTGTGTTGGCCTCTGTCTCTACCAATGGGCTAAGAACTGAAAGTTTCTCAAGAAAATGAACTACATGTCCGCAGTAGAACCTGAAACATAATAGGCACTCAGTAAACGTTTCATGAATGAAAAAATAAATGAATGATAAAAGGGAGGAAGGAAAAACAAATCTCTTCCAAAACCTCTGTTATTTTTTATTTGCCTTTTAAGCATTTCAAAAATGTCACCGAATCCTGTGGTGTTGAATTTTCATTATAGAAAATCAGGATAATAAGTGACATCAGTAATTTCAGTTAGTGACATAAATTAGATGTCAAAAGACCATTTCTTTTGCTTTTCCTGTTCACTCCTTACTGTATTTACCATTTAACCATCCTCCCTTCACCTTCTCTATTTTAAAACTAGGTTTTCATTGGTACTTCCCTTTGTTATACACCTTTGACTATGACATTTCTCCAGTAGAATATCTGCCCCCAAATATTTCTGGGGACTTCTGTGTTCTGCCTCACACAGACTGACAGTAAATATAAGATATCTGATCCCTAGCCAGTGGCTCATTGTGTTTACTAGGTTTTAAAAAAAGAAAAAAAATTAGGGAGGTTATCAACTTTATCTTTAGATTTAAATCTTCCTTCTGCAAATATTAAAGGGAAGAATGGAAATCAATAAGTAAAATCTGGCGATGTTAGAATTTTGTGTGTGTGTGTGTGTGTGTGTGTGTTCAGTAAACTTCTATCTCCAAAAAAAAAATTCCTATAGTTTCTCACTTTCTTTTCATTCTTGACAGTTGAGCATAGACATCTGAAACATGCAGTTCCTCTTACCCCCAGTAGATGTTGAATAAAAGTGCTAAAAGAAAAATGCATATGCCAAAGACTACAAGTCATTAAACTGTCTTTGTGTAATATCACTAATAAAACATTGTGGCTAGAATATTCACATCTTTTTTTTCTAGCAAAGGGAATCTGTGAAGGTCCAGGAAACTTAACTTCAGTAGATACTGGCACACTTCCCCAAAGTAGCATTCTACTCATAGTCATCATCTTAGAAAGTCTAAACGGTGAACCACATAAGATGTGATGAAAGGTGCAGTTAAGGTAAATGTCCCAGAGGCAATCAACTCACATTCTCCATGTCTGTAATTATCAATGGCTAAAACTCCATCAGTTCTGTGTCATATATTTATAGTATACCCGTTATCGGCAAAGCAGGAGAATTAGATTAGCTGATTATTTTGAGCCCAATCTAGGCATTACGTTGCTTCTAAGCTTGAAATTCTTTCAGCTTCATGGTTTGACTAATACAAATCCGTTTTTTTTCTTGGCAAGTATATTAGAATTCTTCACACACTAACTTGGATTGAATGAGGAATAAGAAGCAAGATCTTCTTAATTGCCTTTAGATTTGAACTTCTATTTTACTTAATATACCAGTAGCCTTAAATATACCAAGTGTCATTTTTTTCTATTTTTATAAAACTGTATCTAGGGCTATAGAAATAATACTTATATAAATAAAAAAGACATAAGACAATACAAATACAAATATTTTTATATGTAAACAAAAAGTATATTTGTTACTATATTTTTATTCAGACAGTTAATAAAGTGTTATATATATTATACAAAATATAATTTTTTAAATTTTATATTATTTTAGATCTGTAATTTTTTTGATGGTATAAAAACTATTCTAACATCATGTAAGGTGTATTTTGGTGTTGCAGAGCTCCTTTTTATCTTTAGTGGTTTCTTTTAATGTTTTGACTTGTTATACTTATTTTTTACTATCTATCCAGTGTGTGGGTTTCAACAGACCATGATGAAATTGAGAATGTGGCCAAACAGTTTGGTGCCCAAGTTCATCGAAGAAGTTCTGAAGTTTCAAAAGACAGTTCTACCTCACTAGATGCCATCATAGAATTTCTTAATTATCACAATGGTATGAATTTGATAGTTTATTCAAAATTTTATGTAATTTCTAATATTTCATAAGACTTGTTTTCACATTTGAATTTAAGATCTTTGTATTCCTTGCAAAGAACTTTGATGTCCTCTTCATTTGTTTTCTCTTTTTAAGAGGTTGACATTGTAGGAAATATTCAAGCAACTTCTCCATGTTTACATCCTACTGACCTTCAAAAAGTTGCAGAAATGATTCGAGAAGAAGGATATGATTCCGTTTTCTCTGTTGTGAGACGCCATCAGTTTCGATGGAGTGAAATTCAGAAAGGAGGTAATCTGTTATATCAGTATTGATTTTAGCTTTTATGGAGAATCCACTTTTTCATATGTAAATATTCTTTAGGAGTGAAGGGAGCAACACGTGATTAACAACTGTAGCAGGTAATGACATTTATAATCAGTTCTAAGTCTTGTGATTATTGAGACAAGACAGACCAAATTCCCTGCTTTACTTTTTACAAATGGGCATTTTAACACTCTATTTGCCTTTTGAGGCAGGCGTGTCCTTTTTCTAGATGTGAAATACTTCTGTGTTGGTTCTAGACTTGCTTGGTAAACTCCATATAAATCATAATAAGATTGTGGGGATAGAAATCTATCAAAAAGTTCTGGAGGACCTCAAGAATGAATTCTGGAGTTGCTTCCCAAAATTTGTTAGATTGTCCAATGTAAGAAGATGCAGGAGTCTGATTTCTAGCTAGGTAAGCTAGTAAAATATGGAATAAAGAATAGGATGACCAACAAGTAGGTAAATGTAACATATGTAAGGAAAGGCAGTTTGATTTCTGTTAGGTGCCCTGGCATTTGCTGAGTATAGTAGAGCTGCCTTATTGTGACTTCAAGAAGACAGTGAAATGCATATGAGGGAAACTGGAGCAATGAAACTGGAGACAGCGCAGAAAAAGAGAGCAAGTAAGAGGATGGAAGGGCTGAGAATAAGATTCTCCAGTCTCAAAATCTGAATGTTACCTAAACCAATGAAATACATCAGTGAATAATACATTTACAGATTCATTGCATTCAGTAAATATTGTCTTCTCTGTGCCATGTTCTGTGTTAAGCTATACATTTTAACTTCGAACTTACCAGTTCTCAGAAATTTTTATTTCTGAGGAAATAATTCCTAGGAAGGCTCTTATTAAAGTTTAAGAAACAAATTTTTGAAGCAAATCAAGGAAGGAAGCCCAGTGTTAAACTGAATATTGAGCTTTATATGGTATATGATGGAAGTTCAAGAAGTCCAAGAAATATGTATGTTAAATAGATGACAAAGCCAAAGCCATAAAAATTAGATCTGTAAGTATTTTTAAGAAAATTAGATATGTTCGAATAAATGTCTTTTAACATCAAGAAGTGAATATTAGGGACAAGACCTTTGTCTTGTTATAAATTTTCTTAGAAGCACTATGAAATAGAATGCTATTGATGAACAGTGGTTCTAACCCAGAATGGTATTTCTTGTGAGTCTATTCTTATGTTCCTTGTTTATAAAATCACTAAAAGTGCTACTGGATTAATCAATACTTGAAAAATCGTTCCGTTTTATACTGTATAACTTTTTGTATTTTTTTTGTCATCACGCTAGAACCTTACCATCTAATATAGTAGCCTCTTGCAGTGTTAGCCCTCGAAATGTAGTTAGTCCAAAATGAGATATGCATTAAGCATAAAATATACGTTGGATTTCTAAGATTAGTATGCAAGAAGTATATGCAATATCTCATTAATAATTCTTATATTTATTACATGTTAAAAACATTTTAGATACTTGGGCTAAATAAAATCTATTATTACAACTAACATCACTTTTTACTTTTTTAAAATTGTAGCTGTTAGAAAACTTAAAATTATATTATATAAACATTATATTTATTGGACAGCACTGCTCAAGAGATTACACTCTGTACCCTTAGTTTGTTATTGTCTACAAATAACTAATTTGTAGTTACAAATAACTACAGATAACTGTATTCACAAATAACTAAGAACCTTACAATAGTAAATTTCTATTTAGCCCCTGCCTTTTGTTCTATTGTCACATAATCTATTTCTATATATATTATGAGCCATGATACGTTGTTCTATTTATTTTAAATAGTTAATGGTACTTTAAGTTATTTTAAAATAGTCACTTATCTTCACCTGCATATTTATCTTTTTTTTGTTTTTCTTCATTTCTTACCACTTACATGTGCTTCTGTCTTATAGTGTACAATCTGTTAGTAATAGCTCCTCTCAGCTTTTGTCTGTCTAAAAACGTCTATAATTCGCCCTTATTTGTAAAGGGCATTTTCATTGAATATAAAATTTTGGTTTGCCTTTTCTTTCTGTCAGCATTTTCAGATCGCATCTTTAAGATGTTACTCTTTTGAAGATGCATCATTAACACATCATTTCATTATTTTCTGCCATCCATTGTTTCTTAAAAGAAATCAGCTCTTATTCTGATCATTGTTTCTCTAAATATGATGTCTTTTTTCCTCAGGCTGCTTTTAAGATTTTTCCATTTATTTTAATTTTTCATAGTTGACTCCAATTTGTATTGCTGTCGTTTTGTTGTATTTATCCTATTTAGAATTCTCTGAACTTCTCATATCTGTAGGGTGATATCTGTCATTAGTTTCCAAAAATTCTGTGCCTTTATCTCCAAATATTTCTTTCGCCATATTTTCTCTCTCCTCTCTTCCTGGGACTCAGATTTAAGTGTGTCTTAAACAGTTTTATGGGGCCCACATGTCTTTCACAGTCTGTTCTGTATTGTTTGTTGATTTTTCTCTCTGTCCTTCATGTTGAGCAATTTCAGTTGACATATTTGAGTTCATTGATCATTTCCTCTGACTTGTCCAGAGCACTATAAATCCTGTCCAGTGAATTATTCCAGATACGTATGTTTTCCATTGTGGAATGTACATTGGAGTAATTTTTAGACATTCTGTTCTCTGTTGAAATTCTCCATCTTTTTATCTTTTTAAAATCTTTTCCTCTAATATCTTTAACATATTTATGATAGTTAATTGAAAATCCTTGATTGTGGGTTCCGATATCTGGGTCATTTGTAGTTCTGTTTCTACAACTGTTTGTTTTTCTCTAGTTATGGGTAATATATTTCTGCTTCTTCAGAATGACTGAAGTCTAAAATACAGTATTTTGTCACCTGCCTGATATAGAGACTGGAGTACAGTTGACCCTTGAACAACACGGATTTGGGCTGCACGGGTCCACTTGTACACAGTGTTTTTCAATAAATACAGTACAGTACTGTAAATGTATTTTCTCTTATGATTTTCTTAGTAGCATTTTTTCCTCTAGCTTATTTTATTGTAACAACACAATACATAAAATACACAAAATATGTGTTAATTGACTATGTTATTGGTAAGGCTTCTGGCCAACAGTAAGCTCTTAGTAGTTAAGGTTTGGGGGCATCAAAAGTTACATGTGGATTTTTGACCATGTCAGTGGTTGGCACCCCAACCCCAGCGTTGTTCAAGGGTCTGTATATATTATTTTCCTCTAGGGAGGGCACACCCTTTCTTCTGTCAGGAAGATAGGATATGGAGCTACTCACTTTGATCCAATTAGGAGTTCTGCTGATGGGTTTGAGCTTTAGTTTCACTTTACCTCTTAGTGCAGATGTCTGGCCAGGAGATGGATCTTGTATGTATTCCTGACAACCCCAAGCCACCAGGACTTTGGGATCTAAGCCCCACAAAACTCTAATGATCTCTCCTGCCTTCCAGCCCATCCCTAGCTTCTTGTGCCTCAGCTCACTCAGGAAACGTCCTGCAGGGGAAAAAGTGGGTGGGCTCTTATAGAAGTCAATCTGTGATTCTAGTCTACAGGGCCCATTAAATACTCTTCTGGTTCCTCTTTACCCCAGCAAGGTCATTCTGCTTATGCCAAGTTTGACTTTCTTTCACTTCTTCCTCAGATGCAGCAAATATCCCCAGAGAGAAAGCAGCCACTGATCCTTGTTCACTTAGAAAAGACTTGCCCCTCTCATTCCTTTCCTTCAAAGCACCACTTGAATTAGTTTGTTTATTGCCTATCTCCACCACTAGATTGCACATTCCGTTAAAGTGGAAAGAGTTGTATTCACTGCTGTGTATCCAGTGCCTGTAAAACTATACCCTGTGTAGCAAATCAGTGTATATTTGCTGAATATTTTTCCTAGATTTTATCAAGCACTGATGGACTAGGATTGAAAAAAGGATGGTTTAGTTAGGGAAGTAAGTAAAGTTATTTCTAGAAGCCATTGCTCACACAATTGACAACCAAAATTTGAATCAAAAAGATTCTGAGTAATCATCAGCTTTAAACACACATGCACACACACCCACACAGAATCATGTATGCACGTCAATACACACCCATAAACACAGCTTGGAAAAAATACAGTGAAAAGGCAAGAGGATCCCTATTTACCAGTACTGAGGGCTTCGTTTGTTACATCATGTTGTAATTACTAATGCTGATATCACTGAGCCTTCATTACCATGGATAGTAATAAGTAAATATTATTTATTATTATGCTTAGTGTATTTTTAAATTACTGGTAAGAATATGTAATATACAAACATTTTTATCAATATAAAAGTCTCAATAATTTAATGAGGAAATCTTCAGTTTTCTGTAATAACTCTCTGTAAGTAATTTCTCAACCACTTTGTATAAACATATACACTGTATTTCTATAGAAGTAAATACTTAATAATGAGAACTATATTAAAATATTCAAGTAAGGATATTGTATGACAAGTTCAGTCCTTTTTTTCTTTTAAAGATTTTATTTATTTATTTGACAGAAATCAGAAGTAGGCAGAGAGGCAGGCAGAGAGAGGGAGAAGTAGGCTCCCTGCCAAGCAGAGAGCCCAATGCGGGGCTCTATCCCAGGACCCTGAGATCATGACCTGAGCCGAAGGCAGAGGACCAACGTTCTGAGCCACCCAGGCGCCCACGTTCAGTCCTTTTGAAGCTGCCTTAAGGTTGCCTTGATGTCCTTCCAGAACCTTGTATTTTTAAAAGTGCCTTAAAATCTCAATTATTTAGAATTCCTCTGTAAAATACTTTATTTTTCTATGGTTAGATAATACTTATTAAATAATATTACCAAAGATAAATCATCAGCATCATTAGAGATTTTATTCCTTTAAAAATCTATTTTACAGTTTCAGTTTATTTTTTAAAACTACTAAATGAATACTCAGTATTCAAAGCAACAGAGACTTACTATAGCTTTTTGCTTTTAGTTCGTGAAGTGACTGAGCCTCTGAATTTGAATCCAGCTAAACGACCTCGTCGACAAGACTGGGATGGAGAATTATATGAAAATGGCTCATTTTATTTTGCTAAGAGACATTTGATAGAGATGGGTTATTTACAGGTTTGTGCCTTCATTCTGCAAAAATCTTTTAAACCTTTTTATGTGTATAACTCAGATCTAAGGAAGACATATGGCACAGTACATAAAGGAAAATATCAGTTCCTAGAGGAAAGGCAATAACTGATAAGATTTATTATCTGAGGCCTTTATCCTGTAGGCTTACAATAAACTAATCTTTGGAATCCATTCAGTGAATAAGCAAGGAATTCCGCTACAACTAAGAAATGAATCAGATACTGAATTTTATACACATGTCCTGATTTTCATTTTATTCCATTCAAAATTCTCTTTTTAATCCATGTTTTTTTACCATCAGGTTGTGGTTGTATAGTTGAATAAAAATCTATTGCTTTTAAAAAGAGACAAAATAACATAGTAGATGTGGAAGATCACCAACCTGGGTGTCCGGAAAGCCAGATTATAGTTCTCTACCTCTAACTATGTGGCTTTGAAAATACATTTTATCTTTTCCAAAGCTCATTGCTCTCATTTTAAAATGGGGAGGGGGGGATATTTCTCACATCTTTAGAGCCTACATGGTTGCATCATATAGTATTTGTTCCTTTCGGTTAATAGCAGTTATTTATTCAGCCCTTACTATGTACCAAGGACTGTACAAAACACTTTACATAGGGTATCTCATGTAATTTTTTTTTTAAAGATTTTATTTATTTATTTGACAGAGAGAGATCACAAGCAGGCAGAGAGGCAGGCAGAGAGAGAGGAGGAAGCAGGCTCCCTGCTGAGCAGAGAGCCCGATGCGGGGCTCGATCCCAGGACCCTGAGATCATGACCCGAGCCGAAGGCAGCGGCTTAACCCACTGAGCCACCCAGGCACCCCTAAAATGTAATTTTTTTTTTAAAAGATTTTATTTATTTATTTGACAGACAGAGATTACAAGTAGGCAGAGAGGCAGTCAGAGAGAGGAGGAAGCAGGCTTCCTGCTGAGCAGAGAGCCCGATGCGGGGCTCGATCCCAGGACCCTGGGATCATGACCTGAGCTGAAGGCAGAGGCTTTAACCCACTGAGCCACCCAGGCGCCCCAAGGGTATCTCATGTAATTTGCATAGCAGTGGAATAAAGTAGACATTCCTGGCCCAATTTTATAGAGAAGGGAATGGCTGCTTTAAAAAAAGGAAATAATTGGTTCAGGGAATAAGTAGGTAGAAGTAGTACTATTGGGATTTGGATTCAGGTCCTTATGTTACTCAAAATCAGCATTTAAAAAAAACCCTCTACTTACTATAGTAAAAATTCTAATGTGACTTACGTTCTGAGGTAAGAGGGTTTTTAACAATCTCCTGGCAGTATATAGGCAAACTGTAGACTGTTTAGTTAAGTTTGAGTATTCAGGAAAATTAGATTTGACACATGTAGATAGCACTCTTTCCAAACTCTGTGCTAAGATGACTGTTACTTGACCCTTTCCTAAAGTGTGGAGAACAATGAACTATCTCATCGTAAGATTTATGAAGAGACTGCCAATTCTAAAAAACGAAATTTTCCAGTAGTTGATTTTGATATTCAGATTTTCACAGTCATAGGAAAGGCCTCCCCCTTTGCCCCCAGGCCCCCAGATCAGGAAATTGTCCCTCCCTTTGCCCACATGTGATCCAGACAATTAATGTCCACTCCTACCTGTAGTTCAGGGATCTAAGACAATTCTGTACAATAGATACTACAGTTATTTTTCCTCCCCAATCTTGCCACTCAGTTGCAAATTAGAACATAAGTTCTGAAAATCTTTATACTGCTTTGGATGATGACAGGAAAAACTATCAGAGGAAGGGGATACAATTAGGCAATTTCTAGAAAATTTTTGGTCAGAATATTGGAAGATGGCTATTTCTGCTTTTTTCAGTCTTAAAATAGAAATCTACTTAAAAATGGGAAGCTTGCACTGTGTAGACAGAATTTGAAGAATATTATGGCCTATGGTTTGAAGATGTGGGAAACAAAAAGGTTTTCCCTCAAAAAATTATTTGTTGAATGTCATTTTGCTCAGTTATTTTTTTTCTCAGTATTGTAGAAATGAAATGAATTCATTGTTCTGTATTATAATAAACTTTTTGGAATTGTGAATAAATGTTAAAAACAGTACTCATGGCATTTATACCATCTTTAGGGTGGAAAAATGGCATACTACGAAATGCGAGCTGAGCACAGTGTGGATATAGATGTGGATATTGATTGGCCTATTGCAGAACAAAGAGTATTAAGGTAAAAACAAGACTTGCACAGCCTTTGCACTGGACCCTGACATACTTTTAGTAGATATGTACAGTTTTCTAGACACTAATTTTTGATACTCCAGACATTTTAGGATCTTTGTAATTAGTCTGTTCATGTGAGGAAAACAGACACATGAAACATGCCTATAGATGGCTTATTCAGTAACTTGAGAAACACATAGTCTGGTTAGACCACTCTACTCAAGGTCTTGCACTGGAAGTTGAAGTGTATATGTGACGTAAATGTGAAGGGTAATGTTTGAGTAACTGAGTGGGAATGGTTATTACGTTTACTGGTGTTAGCCAGTTGAGAGGGAGTGATTAGTATTGCATTTGTACTCAGAGGTCTATTTTGGTTTCTTTTAGATATGGCTATTTTGGCAAAGAGAAGCTTAAGGAAATAAAACTTTTGGTTTGCAATATTGATGGATGTCTCACCAATGGCCACATTTATGTATCAGGAGACCAAAAAGAAATAATATCTTATGATGTAAAAGATGCTATTGGGATAAGTTTATTAAAGAAAAGTGGTATTGAGGTATGTGCCCCCTGAATATAGTGATGTTTTTCAAGGTGATGATTTAGGGTCAAAGAACATGTGAGGGAAATAGATTTAAATTTTTAGTATTCTCTATTAAAATATCTGAAATTTAGCCTTCACATGGCTAGAAAACTGTCATACCTTTACTCTTAGATGAATAAAATTAGGAATTTGTCAATTAGCGAATATTTCTTGTTTATTCAGTAAACATTATTTTTAAATGGTAACTGTCTAGTAATTCCTATAGGATCTTTCAATAAGAAAAATTTCATAAAAAATAGGTATCAGGATTTAGGGAAAAAAGCAAGTATCTTGTGGATTTTTAAAGATTAGCTTATTCTTATGATTGAAAATTTTAACTCAAAATAACTTAATATATTTTCAAAAATGAAAGCTAAGATAATTTCTTATAATTCCCTAGAAATCTTAAGTATGTGTATGTACCTAAGCAGCACAAGAGACAAGTTGTAGACTTTCCTCTGGATAAATTGAATGATAGGAGAATTTTAGGTTAGTATCAGACAATGTATATTTTTTAAATTGCAGATAGGTTCCTTCCCACTGTAGAAAACAGTGTCTTTTACCTTTATTGGACTATTAGAAAATGTTGTAAAAATCCATCATTTTAAAATAGCAGTTGATTTTACTTAATTGGTCGTTCACTCATTTGTGACTCATATTATTTACCAGGTGTTATTTTATTAGGAAATACTTGTTTATTTACTCATTTTGCCCTTTCTTTTCTTTTCTTTTTTTATTTTTTAAGGTGAGGTTAATCTCAGAAAGGGCATGTTCAAAGCAGACACTCTCTTCCTTAAAACTGGATTGCAAAATGGAAGTCAATGTTCCAGACAAGCTGGCAGTTCTGGATGAGTGGAGAAAAGAAATGGGCCTGTGCTGGAAAGAAGTGGCATATCTTGGTTGGTATCTTATTATTCATTCATCATAAAGTGGGCCAGGATTTTTCTTTTTTCTTTCTTTTCTTTTTCTTTTCTTTTTTAAAGAAATAGAGAAATAAAGAAAACTCCCAAGATCGGCATAATTGTAGAGAAATAGAAACTCTCTGCACCACTGAGGAAAGTGCTAAATTGGGATGGGCTTTCTGGGGGTTAGTTTGATAGTACATATCAGTTGTATCTTAATAGAATGATTACTGACACATGGCTTTGGAGTCAGACCACACTTGACTGGTCAGCTTTGGTAAGCTGAGCCTTCATTTCCTCCCCTGTAAACTGGAAATGTCAAGAGTACCTGTGTCATAGGACTGTCATAGGAAGCAATGAGGTAATCTGGGTAAAGCACTTAGCAGATCCCTAACATACAGGAAGTACACTTTGGATGGTGTTTGCTTTATTAAAATGCTCCAAGTTTTTACTCTTCAGTTCCAATTCCAGGAAGGAAATTGGACAAATGAGTGACTAATGGAGGAAAAAAAAAAAAAGAGCCCACTTAAATATCCTGCAGGCATAAAACATCCACAAAATGGAATGCTCTGCAACCATGTAATCTGTACTAAGAGGGTCAGGTGTCAAGGTTTTCATGGTGGCATTTAGCAGATACGCTGTGTGCAGGCTTAGGGGCAGTTGCTGAGACTGCCTCCTGAGCTTGCAGTCTCATGTCTACATTTTAGATATTAAAGTAGACAAGTTATTGAAATACATATGACATAAGCCATGTGTGAGATAGGTAGTTACAAGGGTAACATGGGCCTCAAAAGAAGCAGCACAGGAATGCTTTGGGAGCAGGTCATCTGAGGACTTCAGGAATAGCCTTTGAACCTCATGTGCAGATTCAGTGGAGAAGACGATAGAGCCCTTGATAGAAAATGATCTGGTTTTTGTAAGCAGAAAACAATTTTAGTGGCACATACAACAAATTCCAGGTGTACTAAGTATCATGTGACCCTCAGTGAGCTTCTCCAAACCTTGGTTTTCCTATTTATAGTATAAATGCAAAGCAAACTTTATAAAGCTATTGGAAAGAAAATTGAAAATAATATAGGATGCCTAATATAGTGCCTGCAGGTAGTAATAATAGTGTGTATCACTTATGTTGGTAAAATCATGCAATTGCTTATGCCAAAATATAGTGATTATCCAGAAATAGTGGTAATTAGGATGATATTGATTTGGTTTTTGCCTTGATTTAAAAAAATGTTTCTACCAAAAATATGCATTACTTATATAAAAATTTTTTTAAAAAACTATAAAAAGCAGAGGCTAGAAAACAAGAAAATAAGAAAAGACTCCAAATTTTAATTTAAGATCAGAACACTACTTTGCATGGGTCACACAAACGTATGACAATTTGTTCCTTAAAAATATCAACACTTATATAGGTAAATTTTACAAAACATAGCTAGTTCCTGGGGTAGGTTATTCAAATCAAATACTTGAATTTTCATCATCTTTCAGTGAAAAAATTCAGATTTCAATACATTTAATCATTTAGAAATTTTCATTAGATTAATGTGGAACAGATTTAAAACTTTTTTTAACAAGCATTTTATTAGTAGTAGTTGGTCTATGGTATACTAATAATTCTACTAGGAATGGAGAATCTGAGGTACTGGGTGCTTCTGAAATTCATCCTATCAACACAAAACAGAAAGGGGGAGAGCATAGTAGGGCAGGTGGAGAAAGGGGATAGTTTTGTCAGCCTGATGGTAATTCTTCAACGAATAATCAAAGAAAACTTACACATTAAAAGTACTTAAGATATAGATCAATAGAATCCAGTTGTGGACTTTGGCTTCTGATAAAAACAGATCAACTATAAAAAAGAAAATTTGAGACAATGGGATATTTGAGCACACACTAAGTTACTAGATGATATTTTTTTTAAGATTTATTTATTTATTTATTTGAGAGAGAGGGTCGGGGAGAGAGCACAAGCAGGAGAGGGAGAAGCAGACTCCCAGCTAAGTAGGGAGCCCAGCATGGGACTCGATCCCAGGACCCTGAGATCATGACCTGAGCCAAAGGCAGATGCTTAACCAACTGAGCCACCCACGTGCCCCAAGATGATATTAAGGAATTGTGGGTATTGTTAATTTGATGATACTGTCTCACTTAAAAAAAAAAAAGACATACTGGGGGCGCCTGGGTGGCTCAGTGGGTTAAGCCGCTGCCTTCGGCTCAGGTCATGATCTCAGGGTCCTGGGATCGAGCCCCGCATCGGGCTCTCTGCTCAGCACTGAGCCTGCTTCCTCCTCTCTCTGCCTGCCTCTCCGTCTACTTGTGATCTCTCTCTCTGTCAAATAAATAAATAAAAAATCTTTAAAAAAAAAAAAAAAGACATACCTATTAGAGATAGATATGTGTAGGAGGTAGATGCTGAAGAGCTTTGGGGTAAAAACATGATGTCTAAGAATTCTTTCCTAGCCCTCCCTCTAAAAAACTAAGGGGTGGAGCAAAGAGAAAAACACTGATAAATGATCGAAAACATTGATAATCATTCCACATAAACTTGGGGTTCTTGCATGTGTTTGGGATTTTTTTAATGAAAAGTTTAGATAATTCATATTTTACTTATAGAATTTCTCATAATTTTAATATGCATAGCAATCAGAAATTATAATCCATTCTCCTTCCTTAACTGGTAAGAGTTGATTCTGAATTGCTTACAGAGATCCTAGACCTCAATTACACTTGTAAATGCTTCTTTTTTTAAAATAATCTTTTATTTTTTTATTAACATATAAGGTATTATTAACCCTAGGGGTACAGGTCTGTGAATCGCCAGGTTCGTACACTTAACAGCACTCACCATAGCACATACCCTCTCCAACGTCCATAACCCAAAAATCTGGGGTATTCTTATATGCAGTGCTTGAGGTCTTACTGAAGCCACCAGAATTACTTACCGGTTGCTGTTTGCATTATTAGAACTGAGTATTCTTTGTCTCCTTAAATTCTCACCCAGTGTTTCTTTCACTTGGTAGGAAATGAAGTGTCTGACGAGGAGTGCTTGAAGAAAGTGGGCCTTAGCGGCGTGCCTGCTGATGCCTGCTCTACTGCCCAGAAAGCCGTTGGATATATTTGCAAATGCAATGGTGGCCGTGGTGCCCTCCGAGAGTTTGCAGAGCACATTTTCCTACTAATGGAAAAGGTTATTAACTCATGCCAAAAATAGAAATTAGCATAATGTTAGAAAAAGAAAGTATACAGCCTTCTTTAGCTACTTTTATTTTTGATTAAGTACAATTTCATGTTGTAATGTTAACAGAGTGTGATTTGACTTGTGATGTACCTTAATATATTTTAAAGCGAAGTCTTCTCAAATTGTCACTCCCAGAAACTTCTACAAAATAATTGTGCTCTACTTTTCTCTTTATGCAAGATAATTATTTAGAGATTAATACAGTCTTTCTCAGATTTTTAGTAAATGCAAGTAAGAACATCATCTCAATTGACTTTGTATTGTACCCTGTTAAACTGTGTGTTTGTGTGCTTTTAATGATGCTGAGATTTTATTTATTTGGGAACAGTGTGTCTGGTCAGACATGCCCTTCTATTAATTAATAAAATTACATTTCACAAACTTGATGAAAACTGTCTTGTTGCTATAGCAGGGATTTACCAAAGATTCCTGTTGTCCTTTAAACACTGACCACATGGTCAGCAGGAGGAACAAGCCAGTCAGGACCTGGCGTAGAGCATCTACTTGTGTTTTAGGTATGTATACATATAGCGGCCACTCCATACAAATACAGAGCTGCAAAGAAATTCATATATTGTGAAGACTGTTCATTGGAGTAAATCATTTGCAGTTACCTCTGAGGGCTTGGCAATTTTATATACAAAATTTGACTACCACCACAATTTCATATCCACCACAAAGCACTCTCCTATCTGGGTGAATTCCAGGAATGGAGCTTTATCTCATAAATGTGGACTTTTACCTAATAAACACTAACCACTTCTTATGAAACATTTACATCTATTTCCACTGTAAAAAGAATTCAGTTCTGGCAAGAAGCAAGTCATTCAAGCCAAGTCATACAGGAAGCTCTTTTCCTCTGTCAGGATTGGGTGTGTCTGTCCAGTTCAGCATCTGACCATATAGGCCAAACATTGCTAGAAGAAAAAAGGAACTTTTTCAGGGCACCTGGGTGACTCAGTCACGTAAGTGTCTGCTTTCGGCTCAGGTCATGATCTCAGGGTCCTGGGATCGAGACCTGCATCCTGCTCCCTGCTCAGCAGGGAGCCCACTTCTCCCTTTCCTCCCCACTTATCTCTCTCAAATAAATAAATAAAATCTTAAAAAAAAAAAAAAAAAAGGAACATCTTCTACCTTAGTTTGCTTTGTATCTCATCCTAGTTTTTCTCCCACCTTTCTGGCTTTTCCACTGCTAAATTCATTTTCTCCTACCCCTTAATTGTACCCATTCCCAAACATTCTAACCCCAGTTCTTGTCCTTCCCAGAACCACATCTATATTCAAATTTAAGCTATAGCCTCCATGCAGTGACTCCAGAATCTAGTCTCTGTTGTAAACTGTGACTGCATCTCAGATTTTTCACGTTGTAAGCCGGGTTCTTGGATTTGACCTCTCAAGTGTCTGATCTGACCTTTGAGATCACAGCCTTCTCAACTTTACCTTTTCATTTCTCATCCGATACCAAATCTTGAGCTTGATACTATTACCCCAGTCTCCTTTCAGCTTATCTAATAATTTTGCTAGATTAACTGTTGACATTCATTGTTACCCTTTATGAAATATTTTAGTGACTCCATGTTGACCACAGAATTTGATAAAACATTTTCTAGTCCAGATGTACTTTGGACATATCCTAATATTTCCAGCCTCAGTTCCTACGGATTCTTGTGGATCCCACCACCCCAATCAAATTACTCTCTATAATTCTCCAGCAATGCCTCGATTAGCCTCTTCTTAAATTCTTCCTTTAATCCCCATGCTAATCATTCATTCCACAAAAAACTCCTGTCAAAATGCCTCCACCCACAGTAAATGCTACGCATGACTATTACACCATAGTGTTTGGGTATAATACTATGGTTACACTGGAATCCTTTCATTTTGTGACCAAAGCCAAGTGTAAGGACAATTCAGTCCTCACTGAACTACTTTCTGTGTTCCCAATAGTAGGGAGTCTTAGTCAAGAAAATACATGTTCAGCTCTGACATGTAAAGAACAGAAATTACCAATCCCTTCCTTACAGAGAGAAAAATTGAAAATCAGTGACTACTCTTGGACCTCTCAGAGAACTGGGGTCAAAAAGCAACCTCTCCAATGCCTGCAGGGATGGACACGACCAGAGACGCAGCACCTGATACTTACCTGGAGCAGAAGCTGCTGGGTGCCTTAAATGAGCAAGAACACTTACCTTGTAATTTTGATAGATTGCTGGACATTGAGTATGGACTACTGTGAGAGTGAGAAACTTCTGCAGGTCAAAGTCATGAGCTGGGGTCAAAGTCGTGAGCTGGGGTCATGAGTCATGAGCTGAGGTGGGAGTGGGACACACTTTCCCTCCAGGAATGCCAGCAGGTTCTCTCAGGATGGATCTGAGAATCCAAGAAAGATACCCCTCAGACCCCAGTAGGAATGGAAGAATATTCTACTACTTCTAATATTCTCATACTTCTACTGTTCTAGCGCTTCCAGGTCCTTGTCCCTACTCCTAGTCTGCAATAGAAGGCCTTGGTATAATACTGCAAGCTTACCGCAACTGGGAGAAGGGAATCCCACTTCACTCTAGCTCCCTTCAGCCTTCCTGTGTCACCTACAAGGGGGAAAAACTCCATAGTCAACAGGGGAGAAGACATGAAGGAAATAGATCATGTACACCGCAGGCAGGAAGAACAGGAGCATTGGGAGGAGAACCGGACCCATCAATGAGACCCAGAAACACTGGTGAAAGCCATACGCTCAAGACAAGCCCACTAAAAGACCAAGACTTAGAAGATTTTAGAATGCTTCCCTTCTTTCACATGCTACAACACACCAATAAGTCCCCAGTTTAATATAGATGAGTAGGATGCAGACCCCAGACTGCCTGAGAAGAAATACAAGATGTCCCAAAGCCAAAACAAGGACTCTGAAGGAATTTGAAGTCTTGTACATATAGCTAGAAGAAACATTAAATACAGTCCAACTCCCAGCAAGATTAACGTAAATCTTAGCTCTAAAGACCTGTTTGTCTTGGCACCTATTACTCGATATATACAATATATCTGGCTTTTCAAAAAGAAAAAAAGTATATGGCATACCAAAAGGCAAGAAAAAGCAGTGCCCAAGAAGACAAAGTATTCATCAGATCCGGACTCCGACATGACACAGCTGTTAGTATAATCAGAATTTTAAAAGCTGTGACTAACATGTAAAGGGATGTGATGGAAAAAGTCTATAACATGAGAGACCAAATAGGTAATGCCCATAGAGAGATGTAAACTGTAAGAAAGAATCAGAATGAAATGCTAGAACTAAGACACGTGACAGAAATGAAGAATGCTTTTGATGGCTGAATCAGCAGACTTGAAACAGATTGGCCTATTTCATTTTATTTTTTCTCTATACATCTGAATTACATGTGTTACTTTTTTCCCTAGCTTTATGAAAATCAGAGTCAACATAAAACATTGTGTAATTTTAAGAAGTACAACATGATAATTGAAAATATGTTTACATTGGGAAATGATCACCACAATAAAGTTTCTTGTGACCTCATATAGCCCATGACCTCATACAGCCTCCATTCCTTTCTCTCTTCCTTTCCTTTGTTTTTTTTTTTTCTCATTTTTTAAAAAGATTTTTTTATTTATTTGAGAGAAAGAGCACAAGCAGAGGGGAGAGGCAGAGGGAGAGGGAGAAAGAGAAGCTCCCTGCTCAGCAGGGAGCCTGATGCGAGGCTCATTCCCAGGACCCTGGGATCATGACCTGAGCCAAAGGCAGAGACTTAAACGACCGAGCCACCCAGGTTTTGTTTTGACAACGTTTAAGATGTATTCTCTCAGCAGCCTTTAAGTATACAGTTTCACTGTGTCATTAACTACAGTCACCATGCTATATGTGGAACAGACTCATAACTGGGACTTTGGACCCTTTGGTCACCATCAGCTGTCTTCCCCATCCCTTAGCCTTTGGTAACAACCAGTGTACTCCCTTTTATTGCAGAGCCCACATATATATGAGTTCATACGGTATTTGTTTTTTCTGTCTGACCAATTTCAGTTAACATAATGCTCTCAAGCTCTGGCCATGTGATCACAAACAGCAGTATTTCCTCTCTTTTTTATGGCTGAGTAACACTCCATTATATATAATATTCCATTGTCAAATCAAATGTACAGCTACACATGGAGCAATT
Organism: Lutra lutra; assembly: GCF_902655055.1. NCBI lineage: Eukaryota > Metazoa > Chordata > Mammalia > Carnivora > Mustelidae > Lutra > Lutra lutra. The sequence continues at coordinate 72,129,705 of NC_062285.1, forward strand.
CCTTTTTATGTAAGTCCAGAAACTAATGAGCAACTCCTACATCAGGCAAATGAGAACATCCTGTCACTGAAAACATTAGGAAAGGCTGAGGGCCCCCAGCCCGACCATAAACCGCATCCCCAATACAGTGCCATATAAACAAAAACTCCCAACTTCTCCCTAGGAGTAAAGGATTTGGACCCCATATTTACTGCCCCAATTTTTAAGACTTAAAACCAAGAGAAAGGTCCCCAAAACACTGAATTCTGTAAGCCAATGATGCTGGTATACATGAGACCTAAAAGACTACATACAGCAAGCAAAGGAACAGCTGTTCGTAGGCATACAAACACCTGTCCTGGCTATCTCCCCAGGACTCAGTGCAGAGGGAGCCAGCCAAAATATCCCATCTTGCAATTTCTCCCTAGAAGACATATTACGTACTTTACACGAGCTGCTGTCTGAGCATCCACTCTTACAAGGTAAACAAGGTATGTTTCTGGGAGTGTGGCCCTTTCATCCAGGTGGGCCAATTTGTTACCATGTAGTTGTTCAGAGTAGTCTCTGATAATCTTTTGTGTTTCTCTAGTGTCAACTGTGAAGTCTCTTCTTCCATTTATAATTCTACTTGAGTCCTCTCTCTTTTTTTCTTGGTTAGTCTAGTTAAAGGTTTGTCAATTTTGTTTGTTTTCAAAGAACTGATTCTTAGTTTTGTTGATCTTTTTCTATTGTCTTTCTAATCTCTACTTCACTTATTTCTGCTCTAATGTTTATTATTTCTGTCCTCTAACTTTGGGTTTTGTTTGTTCTTCTTTTTCTAATTCTTTGAACCCTAAGTTAATTTGTTTATTTGAGAGCTTTCTTAATGTAGGCAGTAAGAAACACTTTATACACTATATGTTATACCCATCCCCTCTTAGAGCTGCTTTTGCTGCATTGCATAAGTTGCATAAGTTTTGGTATGTTACATTTCCATTTTCATTTGTCTTAAGATATTTATTTCTTTTTTTACTCATTAGTTGCTCAGGAAGGTGTTGCTTAATTTTCAAGTATTTGTGAATTTTCTAGTTTTCTTTATGTTACTGATTTCTACTTTCATATCATCATAGTCAGAAAAAAATACTTGATAGGATTTCAATATTTCTAAATTTGTTAATGATTGCTTTGTGGCCAAACATATTCTCTCTCCTGGAGAATGTTCCGTGTGTGCTTTAGAAGAATGTGCGCCCTGTGCTACTGGATAGACTATTCTGTATATGTTTGTTAGGTCCATTTGTTCTATAGCTTTATTCAGGTCTGCTGTCTCCTTATCATTTTCTGTTTGGATGATCTATCCACAGTGATTACAGTCAAAGTGAGGCAAGTTGCTGACCATCAAACCCAGATCAAGCCATCAGGAGATAAGAGTCTACATCCTGGTAGAAAGAATTCTATTTTTTTAAGATGTTATTTATTTATTTGAGAGAGAGAGAGAGAGCACAAGCACGGTGAGGGCAGAGGAAGAGGGAGAAGCAGACTCCCTGCTGATCAGGAAACCCAAGGCAGGGCTCAATCCCAGGACCCAAGGCTTAAAACCAGAGCCAAAGTTAAATGCTTAACCAACTGAGCCACCCAGTTGCCCTCTATTTTTTTTTTTTTTAAGATTTACTTATTTACTTGAGAAAGAAAGAGAGAGAGGGAGAGAGCACATGGGGGCAGGGGCAGATGGAAAAAGAATCCCAAGCAGATTCTGTGCTCAGTGCGGAACCCAATATGGGGCTCGATCTCATGACCCTGAGATCAGGACCCAAGCCAAAACCAGGAGTCTGACATTAACCACTGCACCACCCAGGAGCTCTGAAGGAATTCTATTTTTATTCTACTGTAATTGTCCGTATGTCTGGACTTGGGATTTGGAGAAGCTGGAAAAAGATCTGTTTGAGGGTATTATTATGCATTTTGCACTTTGGGCAAGTTAGCCAACCTCTCTGTGCCTTAGCTTCTTTACTGCTGGGAGTATTGTGAAGATTAAAACAGCTAATATAAGTAGCATATTTAGAGAAGTACCTGGCTAATGCAAGATTTCTAAATGTTGTTGTTCATGATGATGATGATTGATTTAGCAATTAAGACATTTGTGTTTTAGCTTCAACTTTGTCACAAACCAGCTAAGTAACATTTTCAAATCATTTGACACTGACAAGCTAATTTACTTGACTATGAACTAAGGGGATTATAATAGATTGCCTCTATGGTTCTTCTAACTGTTTAGCTGCCAGATGTACTGATGTTTAACTTAGAAGAAGAAATATTTTACATAGAAGACATATATGCCTCATTTGTGATAAACACAAGTATTTAGGGCTCTGGGAAAATTTGGCTACAAAATCATAATGCAGAAGTCTTTTAGATTTCTTTGTACATCAATGAGCTTGAGAAGTCAGTCCTCTTCATTAGACTCTATAGTTCTTAGAAAGAGAACAGCTATCATTAAAGTAACTTCATCTGTGAGGACGATTTACATCTTTTCAACTCAGCAATGAAGGATCTATCGTATTAAAGACACTGTGATAGTCCCTGAAGAAAAAGATAAATAAGACCCTAGCTCACCACGTAGGCTGGCAGACAAATACAAGGGAATAGGATGAGAGGTAAATTATCAGAAACCAGGTCATATAGGGTCTTGTGGCTTCATTAAGGATTTTTAACTTTATTCTCAGAATAAGGGTAGAGAGAGACCTTTAAAGGGCTTGAAACAGGAGAAGCTTTTCAAGAAGAGGTGAAACTCAAGCTGGGCCTGAAGGACTTCAGAAAATGTCATTGGTGACATTCCTAACCAGGATATTATCAAAGGATAATAGCGGAGAAGTGGGATTAGTATATGGTGTTCCGAGAATGGGAGAGATCCGTGGTATACAGGACCTACAGGATCCAGATCGAGACAGTGAGAAATGAGACCAGAAATTTAGGACCAAATGCGGAGTGACTTCTCAAAAAAATTTTTGATCCCGTGTCCACTTCGACCCTCACAATGTCTTTTGAATCCAGTCTGTTATATGAACAGCTTACTTGTCTACTTTGCCCTCGCTCTTCCCTTTGTAAAAACTTACAGGGACGCCAAACTGCTCACGGGCTAAGGTAATGGCTTCCCAGTCCAAGCGTCTTCACTCTCCTTTGTACCCTCCCCGCACCTCTACTCTATGGAGGAAACTAGCAGAGAGCCAGGCACCAGCCTTTCTCTCTTGAGTCCGTCCCCGCTAGGTATTCTCTTAAAGCCCAGGCTTTCTTGGGATTTATTGGTTCGTTCATTGGTTTAATGCGTATCTGTAAGTTCCCCAAAGTCAGAAAGCCTAGCTGTCTTGTTGGCATTGTGTGGCTTCAGCGTCGTGGGGGTTGCGATGGGTCGTGCAGATGCCCCTGGAGCCTGGAGGACTGAGTCCCCCCACTGCCTGGAGGACGGTCAGCAGACAAGCCTCAGCTATCAGACCACGGCAGCACTGCTTCAGCTAAAAGCTCCTTCAGCCACGGGCACCTGCTCCCCAGGGATAGCTCATATCCTAGTAGCAGCTAGACAGAGGCGATGATGTCCCAATAAGAGGCGACACTGAAGGGCCACGCTGGCCTCAGAGCTCCCTGCTGGGTCAGCTGAAGCCTTTGCTGAGACTGCATGGCAGCCCCTCTCTCCCTCTGCCCACTCCTCCCTTCTCCTTTTCCCTTCTACAGGCATTATCCCAGAGCACCCCCTCATAAACCTCCCGGCCACTGGTCTCCCTCTGAGAGTCTGCCTCTCTGTGAAATATTTCCTGAGTGAATCAATGAATGAATAAACAGAACACACCCTATGCCAGTGTGGGATGAGAGCTAGTAAAGTAATTACTGTTACCTGAATGGTTCATCATTTCCTCATAGTGCCAGGTGGGACTATGGTGACATCTTAACAGTCTCCGTTAAATTCTCCTGTGACTTTTGTTTGTTTACGATGACGTACAGCTACGAATCCCTTTCTCCAAGTCTAAGAGTTCTGGTTAGGAATGTCACCATCCCCGACCTGCTGTGCTTTGTCTGCCTGAACTGGCCGGGGTAAGTCCTACTACTAAAAATACTACTAAAATGTTTTGGTTTGCCCACACTTCATCGATGATATTCCTAATGCAGGACTGTTTCATGCTTTTGAAATTTTAAAGACAAATTAGATGCAGTATTAAATATTTGTATGCTGAGAAAAAAGTACTTCATGTATTTAAAAACAAAACAAAAGAAAACAATACTCAGTGGTTAGTTAACACATTGGCCACTGGGTGTCATCACAGAGCTAACTTTAAAAAAAAGATGGAGGTTTAACCAGAAGATTGGAAGTGACTAATGGAGTCTAATAAGATTTAATAACAAATTGTCACCATTCGACCATAACATTAATATCCTCTGGAGGAAATTCTTTGTAAAGTACAATTTCAGTATGCTTCAGTCTTTCTTCACAAGTCATATAGAAATAAAGTTTCTTCTAACAATGTTTGGGGTGTCTAGAGTAGGTGGAGAAATGGGGAAGGCAGGCTAAGGCCTGATGAGGATCTGGAACTGGTTGGGTTACTGCTGTGTTAGAGGTCCAGAGCTAACTAAATGGACATATTCTCAAAGCTACCCAATTCGGTCATCTGGTTACCTCAGGCCATAAACTTGACCTCTGTTTTAACTTCTTTGAATCCTCACAACCTCCACAGAGCAAGGACTTTTATCTCCTCCATTTTGCCAGATGGAGAAACTGAGGCACAGAGAGGTCAGACACAAGTTGGCAGAGAGACAGAATTTGAGACAGAGAACTCCCCAAGAGTAGCAGATTATACCTTTGGTGTGAAGGACAAGACAGTGTTAATCAAAGTGTGATGGTCCCTTGACCACCTTCATCAAAATTCTGTATAATCATCATTAAATATAATAGATGTTAACATAGATATTCTAGCCACATGCCAGAGCTACTGAATCGGGACCTCTGGGATAAGGTCTGGGAATCTGCATTTCCATAAAATTCTGTCAGGTGACTTTTGTGCACACTAAATTTTGAGAATCCATGAGAGAAGTGACATTGGGAAGCCCTCCTTCCCTGGAAGGGAAGAGAGAGACTGCGCCTCAGAAAGTGTAGCAGGGATGGAGTCTGAGTTCAGGGACTGGCCCATACCTCTTTAACAGACACTTCACGCATGCTGGAGTCCTTCTTCCTGATTACCAGCAGGCCTCACTGTTCCTGCCTCATGCAGCACCCCTCCACCCAAACAGGGTGGAGGCCCCCCTGAACTCAGGGCTTCTCAACCTTGACTACACACTCAAGTCATTGAGAGAAACCTTAATATCAAGCAGACGCCTGGAACTAAACCAGACCAATCAAATCCCAAGCTCCGGATATGGGGCCCAAAGAAGAGAGATTTTTTTTTTTAAAGGTTTTTTTGTTTTGTTTTGTTTTTTAGATTATTGTCATATGCAGAGTCAATAACTCCTGTCTTTGAGCAGCAGTTCTCAAACAGAATCTTAAGCAAGTAACTGAGGGGTGATTCCCATGCAAATTCTGCAAAATACTCTTTGAGACACTGTCTTAAATAATATGAAGGTAGGGCAGGGAAAAGAATCCCAAGGAAAAAAAATTTTTTTTCAGTTAGACTGAGACCCTTCCAGGCAGCATTAAAGTATGATTGACCTGGGGCCTCCAGAAACCAGTCTTAAACCCCATGTGAGATACCGAGCAGGAGGGGTCTGTCGAGGGCCATTGAGTTGAGCCAGTGTCTCTCCCCTCCTGCCTGACTACGCAGCCAGAGGATTGCATTTTGCAAAATTTGCAGCCCAGCTGGCCATGTGGGCACTCCAGGTTCCCTGCTGTGTGGTGATGAATCCACTGAACGGCAGGTGGATCCTTCATGTAGGAGGGACCGCTGTCTCCCAGTGGCAATCCCTGGAGCTCCTTTATGGACTTCATTCCTGCATCCACGCAGAGACCTAGGCCCCGAGAGCTCTGCCATTGCACTTCTCTTGTGGAAATATCACCCTCCACTTGGGGACGTAACTTCTGAAGAAGCAACACCTTCTGGCTTGTTCCTCAGTATTTTCAGGGTATGAGACAGCACCAGGAGTCCATTCTAAGGGATTTCCTACCCTCTTCCATCAATAGGAAAGTAGTGGGCTGGGGTAGGTCGGTTAAGCTTCCGACTCTCAATTTCATTTCAGGTCATGATCTCAGGGTCGTGGGATCGAGCCCTGTGTCAGCCTCCATGCTCAGTGCAGAATCTGCTTGAGATTCTTTCTCTCTCTCTCTCTCTGTGCAACTCCCCTGCTTGTGTGTTCTCTCTCTCTCTCTCTCACTACCCCCCAAAAAAGTATTGGGCTAAGTCTCCTGAAGGAAACCCTTTTATATCTGCTTAGCAGAAAGCCTACAGTTCTGGCAGGAAGAGAGCAACAGAGATAAGGAATCTGAGTGAAAACAGGGTCCAGTGTGACCAGGGGAACGACACCCCATGTCTGAGTCCTATTCCTTCCATCCTCTACCCACTCCCTGCACCCACACCCTCAGCCTTCCCAGATCTCAGGCTCAGTGCCCCCGAGGGAAGCACTTCAAAACAAGGGAAAGGTCTGGCTTACATGGGCCCTTGGGGGTCATTTTGTGCACTCTCCTCATTTTATAGAAATAAGTGATACTGGCCACGTTCTCTTTGAATTTCGGATTATTTCCCTCATAGCAGAGACCGGGCTGAGGCCAGACTTTAGAGAGCCTGCATCTCTGAGAGAAGCCAGGAGCTTCCCTGAGCCAGAAGACCACTGTCCCTCATGGTGTTGCTCTCAAATGAGGCTTGTCAAACACACTGGCTGCTTGTCCTTCCTGCGTAACGGGCCCTTTGCTTGGCCGACACCCCAGAAAGAGCACAGTAATGAAGCTTGTCACCGCAGCCTCATCACCCTTGGGCTTCAGTTTGTTTGTACTCCCTCCAGGGCCTAGGGCATCCCTCCTCAGGTTGCATGAATCTCAGAGAAGAAACGTGACTTCGCCCCTCGGACGGCAGAAGCTTATACCCTCAGTTATAAATCAGAAGCTAAACACTCACCAAACAGGGGACAGGCAGAAGCAAAGGAAGAACAAAATGAGATATTTATTGGATTGGCTAGACCAATCTTTTGGAGCAAAATTACTATCAATGTTATTCACTTGTGTATTTAGCCGATGGTTAAAAAAATATTTTTGCTGGAGAAAAAAAAAAAAAACCCAAAAAACAAAACTTCTCAGGACCCTTTTCTAGTTCAACTGTATATTTCCATATTACCTAGAGGAACTTAGCTGGTTTCACTAATTTATTTTAATTAAATTTTCTTTGGGTCAATGCCCCAGAAATGTGCCCACTGTCCCGCACACCTGGCTAGTTGTTGCAAGGATGGTTTGGAACGACTGCCTCTCTCTTCAGTTGTCATTTGTCCAGATCCCGGTGGACTACCAGACGTTCACAAAATGAAGGAGAGATCTGAACTACTGACAACGGCTAAAGACCTGTATTTTCTCATCTCCAGTTGATAAGACTTGATCCTACAAATTAATATAAGCCTTTGAAATAAAGAGCACGTTCGAACTGAACAGAATTACATGTTCAGAAATGTACCTGTTCACATATATACATGTGTATCATGGGCATACATTTGTACGCCTCTTATGAATTATAGTTTGAGATATTCCTTATCATGCCAGGATTAAGGGTAACCCAGCCAGTCAACAATTAAGGATGAGTAAACCCTCATAACTATTATACCAGTTGTCATGAACATTTTAAGCTACTAGTGATTATATTACAAACAAACAACAACAACAACAAAATGTCCCAATTTATTTACCCAAATCTGCTTAGTTACAGCTTAAGATTATGCTCCCTGGAGCTTTGAAAGGATAATAACCCAAAATGTCCTTACCTAAATGGTGTTTAGAGACATGGTATTTCTCTGGAATTAGTTTCTTAATTATCAACTGGGCAGCTAGGTGGATAGATGCGTCCTTACTTATTCCTGTCTCCTGCGCCTTCTCATTTTCAAAATAGCCCAAAGGACTGTTTCCCACTTCTTCCCCTGCTAACTCCTTAGAAAATTCCATCTAGGTCTGTGTATTTAGAGAAAGGACCAATAATTATTTCATTCAACTAAATTAAAAATAAATAAAACCAATGAGAATGTTATTTAAGTGTTGCATTATTCCTCTTTGACTCTGATAATATTTCATAAACGTGTGAATGAGCTGCTTAAATACAAAAAAAAGCATCTCTGCTTTATAATCTTACACATTACAAGGAAAAATTAAAATGAAGTAAAGAAAGGTTAAAAGGACACAGACATGCAACCCCCCACAGACTTCTCCACCAGATTTATTTACCTTAGAGGTGGGGGACAGTTACAGGCTATCCTTACCATTTATAATTCATCTTTGTTTACCTTTATGTTTGAAGGAAGATGGATAAGGTCTTTCATTACACACTGAATGAATTAAGAGATATTAAAAAGCAAGACTCAGTAGTATTTTGTGACTGGTTTGATTTGGAAAGTGGAGAGAAAACAAGGAATTAAATATGACTGTAAGCATTCCTGCCTGTAGGACCAAGAAGTTGAGCAGGTAGAGATACAGAAATGTGTCCCTTCATTCTTTAAATCATTCATCCACTAATTCTTTCTCCCATCCAACACATTTTTGTTGAACAATTTCTGAGGGTGATACACTTGTGTCAGTCACTGGAGAAGCCACCCAGGCCCTCTCTGTAAGGATATGATAAAATCGGGAGGGAAAGGCTCACATCCTGTGAATAGTAAAGTAATAACAGAAGAAAATATAGGATCAGGTTGAAAAAAGAACTGACTAATGCAGATATGAAGTAATAGCAGAATACAAAAATTAGGGCAAAGTGGGGAACAGTCCTAGAACTGAGTGTTCTGGAACATGTAGGATTAAACTGTCTGTGAACTCAGTTCACAGCCAACATTTGTGAAGCACACATGATGAGAGCTGTCCGGGGTTGTTGTGGTGGGAGATCCCAAAATGAAGAGAACATGGAGAGGAGTCAAGATGGTGGAGAAGTAGCAGACTGAGACGACATCAGGTAGCAGGAGATCAGCTAGATAGCTTATCTAACCATTGTGAACACCTACAAATCCAACGGGAAATCGAAGAGAAGAAGAGCAACAATTCTAGAAACAGAAAATCGATCACTTTCTGAAAGGTAGGACCTGTGGAGAAGTGAATCCAAAGTGACAGGAAGATAGACCGCGGGGGGAGGGGTCGGCTCACGGCAAGCGGCGGAGCAATGGAGCACAAAATCAGGACTTTAAAAAGTCTGCTCCATGGAGGGACATCGCTCCAGAGGCTAAACCAGGGGGAAGCCCACAAGGGGTCAGCATAACCCCAGGTCCCACAGGGTCACAGAAGGACTGGGGGTGTCTGAGTGTCGCAGAGCTCGCAGGTATTAGAGCGGGGAAGCCGGCTACAGTGACAAAGCCGAGGAGTGAGCTCTCAACTCAGGGTTACCTTGAACCGGGCACAGGTTGGGTGAGCTCGGAGCACAGCCAGAGACCACGGAGACGGAAGCGACCAGGTGCTTTTCTCCAAGTGCGAGCAATTGAGCACTTTCCTCCAAGTGCGACCAGAGGTCAGGGAGACAGGGGCAGTTGGACGCTTTTCTTTGAGGGTGCACTGAGGAGTGGGACCCGAGCTCTCGGCTCCTCCAGGCCAGAGACTGGAAGGCCGCCATCTTCATTCCCGTCCTCCGGAACTCTACTGAAAACGCTCAGGGAACAAAAGCTCCCAAAAGCAAACCTGAGCGGATTACTTAGTCCGGCCCCTGGTAAGGGTGGTGCAATTCCTCCTGGGGCAAAGGCACTTGAGAATCAATACAACAGGCCCCTCCCTGAGAAGATCAACAAGAAACCCCGCTAAAACCAACTTCACTCACCAAGTAGAACAGCGGAATTCCAGAGGGGAAGAATGCAAATCTTATCTGGACAAAATGACAAGGCGGAAAAACTCACCACAAAAAAAAAGAACAAGAAGCAGTACCGAAGGCTGGGGACCTAATCAATACAGACATTGGTAATATGTCAGATCTAGAGTTCAGAATGACGATTCTCAAGGTTCTAGCCGGGCTCAAAAAAGGCATAGAAGATATTAGAGAAACCCTCTCTGGAGAGATAAAAGCCCTTTCTGGAGAAATGAAAGAACTAAAATCTAACCAAGTTGAAATCAAGAAAGCTACTAATGAGGTGCAATCAAAAATGGAAACTCTTACTGCTAGGATAAATGAGACAGAAGAAAGAATTAGTGACATAAAAGACCAAATGACAGAGAATAAAGAAGCTGAGCAAAAGAGAGACAAACAAACACTGAACCACAAGGAGAGAATTTGAGAGATAAGTGACACCATAAGACGACACAACATTAGAATAATTGGGATTCCAGAAGAAGAAGAAAGAGAGGGGAGCAGAAGGTATATTGGAGAGAATTATTGTAGAGAATTTCCCTAATATGGCAAAGGGAACAAACATCAAAATCCAGGAGATGCTAAGAACGCCCCTCAAAATCAATAAAAATAGGTTCACACCTCGTCACCTGATAGTAAAATTTACAAGTCATAGCAACAAAGAGAAAATCCTGAAAGCAGCCCAGGAAAAGAAGTCTGTAACATACAAGGATAAAAACGTTAGATTGGCAGCAGACCTATCCACAGAGACCTGGCAGGCCAGAAAGAACTGGCATGATATATTCAGAGCACTAAATGAGAAAAACATGCAGCCAAGAATACTATATCCAGCTAGGCTATCATTGAAAATAGAAGGAGAGATAAAAAGCTTCCAGGACAAACAAAAACTGAAAGAATTTGCAAACACCAAACCAGCTCTACAGGAAAGATTGAAAGGGTTCCTCTAAGCAAAGAGAGACCCTAAAAGTAGTAGATCAGAAAGAAACAGAGACAATATACAATAACAGTCACCTTACAGGCAATACAATGGCACTAAATTCATATCTCTCAATAGTTACCCTGAATGTTAATGGGCTAAATGCCCCCAATCAAAAGACACAGGGTATCAGAATGGATAAAAAAACAAAACCCATCAATATGCTGCCCTCAAGAAACTCATTTTAGACCCGAAGACAGCTCCAGATTTAAAGTGAGGGGGTGGAAAACAATTTACCATGCTAATGGACATCAGAAGAAAGCAGGAGTGGCAGTCCTTATATCAGATCAATTAGATTTTTAGCCAAAGACTATAAAAAGAGATGAGAAAGGACACTATATCATACTCAAAGGATCTGTCCAACAAGAAGACCTAACAATTTTAAATATCTATGCCCCTAACTCGGGAGGAGCCAACTATATAAACCAATTAATAACAAAATCAAAGAAATACATCAACAATAATACTAGGGGACTTTAACACTCCCCTCACTGAAATGGACAGACCATCCAAGCAAAAGATCAACAAGGAAATAAAGGCCTTAAATGATACACTGGACCAGATGGACATCACAGATATATTCAGAACATTCCATCCCAAAGCAACAGAATATACATTCTTCTCTACTGCACATGGAACATTCTCCAGAATAGACCACATCCTGGATCCTAAATCAGGTCTCAACCGGTATCAAAAGATTGGGATCATTCCCTGCATATTTTCAGACCACAATGCTCTGAAGCTAGAACTCAATCACAAGAGGAAATTTGGAAAGAACCCAAATACATGGAGACTAAACAGCATCCTTCTAAAAAATGAATGGGTCAACCAGGAAATTAAAGAAGAACTGAAAACATTCATGGAAACAAATGATGATGAAAACACAATGGTTCAAAATCTGTGGGACACAACAAAGGCAGTCCTGAGAGGAAAATATATGGCGGTACAAGCCTTTCTCAAGAAACAAGAAAGGTCTCAAATACACAACCTAACCCTATACTTAATGGAGCTGGAGAAAGAACAACAAAGAAAGCCTAAACCCAGCAGGAGAAGAGAAATCATAAAGATCAGAGCAGAAATCAATGAACTAGAAACCTAAAAAACAACAGAACAAATCAACGAGACTAGGAGCTGGTTCTTTGAAAGAATTAATAAGATTGACAAAACCCTGGCCAGACTTATCAAAAAGAAAAGAGAAAGGACCCAAATAAATAAAATCATGAATGAAAGAGGAGAGATCACAACCAACACAAAATAAATGCAAACAATTATAAGAACATACTATGAGCAACTCTACTCCAACAAATTCGACAATCTGGAAGAAATGGATGCATTCCTAGAGACATATAAACTACCACAACTGAACCAGGAAGAAATAGAAAACCTGAACAGACCCATAACCAGTAAGGAGATTGAAACAATCATCAAAAATCTCCAAACAAACAAAAGTCCAGGGCCAGACAGCTTCCCAGGAAAATTCTACCAAACATTTAAAGAAGAATTAATTCCTATTCTCCTGAAACTGTTCCAAAAAATAGAAATGGAAGGAAAACTTCCAAACTCATTTTAGAGGCCAACATCACCTTGATCCCAAAACCAGACAAGGATCCCATCAAAAAAGAGAATTACAGACCAATATCCTTGATGAACACAGATGCGAAAATTCTCAACAAAATACTGGCCAATAGGATCCAATAGTACATTAAAAGGATTATTCACCATGACCAAGTGGGATTTATTCCAGGGCTGCAAGTTTGGTTCAACATCCGCAAATCAATCAATGTGATACAATACATTAATAAAAGAAAGAACAAGAGCCATATGATACTCTCAATAGATGCTGAAAAAGCATTTGACAAAGTGCAGCATCCCTTCCTGATTAAAATTCTTCAAAGTGTAGGGATAAAGGGTACATACCTCCATATTATCAAAGCCATCTATGAAAAACCCACTGCAAATATCATTCTCAATGGAGAAAAACTGAAAGCTTTTCTGCTAAGGTCAGGAATACGGCAATGATGTCCGTTATCACCACTGCTGTTCAACATAATACTAGAAGACCTAGCCTCAGCAATCAGACAACAAAAAGAAATTAAAGGCATCCAAATCATCAAAGAAGTCAAACTATCACTCTTTGCAGATGATATGATATTATATGTGGAAAACCCAAAAGGCTCCACTCCAAAACTGCTAGAACTTGTACAGGAATTCAGTAAAGTGTCAGGATATAAAGTCAATGCACAGAAAGCAGTTGCATTTCTTTATACTAACAACAAGACCGAAGAAAGAGAAATTAAGGAGTCAGTCCCATTTATAATTGCACCGAAAACCATAAGATACCTAGGAATAAACCTAACCAAAGAGGCAAAGAATCTATACTCAGAAAATTATAAAGTACTCATGAAAGAAATTGAGGAAGACACAAAGAAATGGAAAAATGTTCCATGCTCATGGATTGGAAGAACAAATATTGTGAAAATGTCTATTTTACCTAAAGCAATCTACACATTTAATGCAATCCCTATCAAAATCCCATCCATTTTTTTTTTCAAAGAAATAGAACAAACAATCCTAAAATTTATATGGAACCAGAAAAGACCTCGAATAGCCAAAAGAATATTGAAAAAGTATATGTGCTGCTGAAGCGAGCACAAGAATATTGAAAAAGAAAGCCAAAGTTGGTGGCATCACAATTCCAGACTTCAAGCTCTATTACAAAGCTGTCATCATCAAGACATCATGGTGCTGGCACAAAAACAGATGCATAGATCAATGGAACAGAATAGAGAGCCCAGAAATAGACCCTCAACTCTATGGTCAACTAATCTTCGACAAAGCAGGAAGGAATGTCCAATGGAAAAAAAACAGCCTCTTCAACAAATTGTGCTGGGAAAATTGGACAGCCACATGCAGATAAATGAAATTGGACCATTTCCTTACACCACACACGAAAAATAGACTCAAAATGGATGAAGGACTTCAATGTGAGAAAGGAATCCATTAAAATCCTTGAGAACACAGGCAGCAACCTCTTTGACCTCAACAACAGCAACTTCTTCCTAGGAACATCGCCAAAGACAACAGAAGCAAGGGCAAAAATGAACTATTGGGATTTCATCAAGATCAAAAGCTTTTGCACAGCAAAGGAAACAGTTAACGAAACCAAAAGACAACTGACAGAATGGGAGAAGATATTTGCAAACGACATGTCAGACAAAGGGCTAGTATCCAAAATCTATAAAGAACTTAGCAAACTCAACACCCAAAGAACAAATAATCCAATCAAGAAATGGGCAGAGGACATGAACAGACATTTCTGCAAAGAAGACATCCAGATGGCCAACAGACACACGAAACAATGCTCCACATCACTCGGCATCAGGGAAATACAAATCAAAACCACAATGAGATACCACTTTACACCAGTCAGAATGGCTAAAATTAATAAGTCAAGAAATGACAGATGTGGCGATGATGCGGAGAGAGGGGAACCCTCCTACACTGTTGGTGGGAATGCAAGCTGGTGCAACCACTCTGGAGAACAGCATGGAGGTTCCTCAAAAAGTTGAAAATAGAGGTACCCTATGACCCAGCAATTGCACTACTGGGTATATATCCTAAAGATACAAACGTGGTGCTCCGAAGGGGCACGTGCACCCGAATGTTTATAGCAGCAATGTCCACAATAGCCAAACTATGGATAGAACCTAGATGTCCATCAACAGATGAATGGATAAAGAAGATGTGGTATATATACACAATGGAATACTATGCAGCCATCAAAAGAAATGAAATCTTGCCATTTGCGACGACATGGATGGAACTAGAGGGTATTATGCTTAGCCAAGTAAGTCAATCAGAGAAAGACAACTATCATATGATCTCCCCGATATGAGGAAGTGGAGATGCAGTGTGGGGGGATTGGGGGGTAGGAAAAGAAAAAATGAAAGAAGGTGGGATTGGGAGGGAGACAAACCATGAAAGACTCAATCTCAAAAAACAGACTGGGGGTTGCTGGGGGGAGGGGGGACGGGAGAGGGTGGTCGGGATATGGACATTGGGGAGGGTATGTGCTATGATGAGTGCTGTGAAATGTGTAAACCTGGCGATTCACAGACCTGTACCCTTGGGGATAAAAATACATTACATGTTTATTAAAAAAAAAATAGGTTTTTTTAAAAAATGAAGAGAACATGAGCCCTAACTGGCAAGGACCTTACAGGCTAGACTAAGAGACAGACATTTACTTCATAATACAAGACCTGAATGAGGGGCGCCAGGGTGGCTCAGTGGGTTAAAGCCTCTGCTTTCGGCTCAGGTCATGATCTCAGGGTCCTGGGATCAAGCCCCACATCAGGCTTTCTGCTCAGCAGGGAGCCTGCTTCCTCCTCTCTCTCTGCCTGCTTCTCAACCTACTTGTGATCTCCGTCTGTCAAATAAATAAATAAAATCTTTAAAAAAAAAAAAAAAGACCTGAATGAGTAAGAGTGGGAAGGAAAGGGTCCCTCGAGGGCCAGTGAGGGACAATGGAGAGCAACGGGGACAGGGGACAGAGTTATCAGAGCAGGCTTTCCTGGAGCTGGTGTTGAACCAATTACAGGGTAGAATGCCTATGAGACACAAATGCAAGTGAAAAGTGCCACCTAGGAAACCTTAGAAGAATCCTTGGATTTAGCAGTTAACCTACTGACCAGAGAGGAGGGCAGAGAGAGAAGAGGGAAACATCAGTGCCAGGGGAATAGTGAGAGGCAATTTGGATTAGGAAATGCATGTAAGTTTTTTTGTCAGCTCCAAGGAAGTGAAAAAGCAAGGTGGGCAGGTCAGAGTTGGGGGACTGGGGGGAGATCCAGGACCTACTTTTGAAAAGGCAAAAACCCAAGGAGCAGGGCAGCAATCAGCCAGCAGCAGGTCTCCAGCAACTTCCGTGGTCACGCAGACGCTCCTGTCCACATCGCTCAGACACCGCCCAAGCTGGCTCCCATTACCCCCGCCCCCACATCCTTGAACCCTCCCACTGGCCCCAGGAAACAATGCCATGTCATCGGAGGTTCCTCTGTGCAACCAGTTACCTAGTGTCTAACAGACATTTCACATAGCACGGCCATAGCAGAAGTCCTGATCCATAGCCCCTTCATCAAATCCTCCCCAAACCACTTGGCTGTCAAGCCTTGCATCGGAATAAATGCTGCCCAGATACTCCGTTGATGAGCCAAAAATCTAGGCTTCATCTTGTTTCTTTCTGTGTCTCACTCCCGCATTAATAGGTTAGCTGGCTCGCTATCCATCTTCTATCCTGAAATTGGCCCTTTCTCTCCGTCTCCTCTGCCACAACCACTGTCCACGTGGCCCTTTTCTCTCACCCAGGTCGCTGCCATAGCCATGCATCCCTGCCTCCTCCCTCCACCCCTGGGTCCACCCCATCCAGTGGTCATGCCGGGGAAAGTGTCTGTCAGGACATGTCAGTCCCCTGCGGAAAATGCCCCAGCTAGCCACAATCTGAACGACTCGCCTGCCTCCCGGCCCAGGGAACCTGTGCATCCTTCGCGCTGGAAGCCTGTGTGACCCCATCTGAGTCCCCAGCCCAAGGCCCCACTGGAGCAGCTCTGCAGTCACTGCCTCCCACACGACTCTGTGTTATCTTCTCTATGGCACTTGGTGCTTGCCATATCTCACATGTTACCTTAAAAAAAAAAAAAAGCTATTATTTACCCCCACTGCGATGTAAGTGTCTTGAGCGAAGGGACTCTTTCAAGTTTTTCATGTATCCCTAGTCTAAGGCCTGGCACGTAGAAAGTGCTCAAAAAATATTTTTGACTGACTAATAATAATCTGGGAATTAAGGCTCTTAGTGACACCCCTTAGCTTATCGACCGTAAACAATTTTCTATCAAAACTGGATTATGACGATCCCAAAGTTACCTATAAATCTAAAATTATATAATATCTTCTACAGGCCCGTGTCAGTTCTTTCCCTCTCAGTGATCATTTCAATCTCGTGAGAAGATGCTACAGTCTCTTGTGATCTGAGCCTTTACCACCCGTCATGGTCTTCTTCCCTTGCTGTCTCATCAGACCTCCTCGTCTCACTCTGATGGCTTTGTCATTCTCTGCACTTATACATCAGGGCAAGTTAAGTGTGATTTTTTTTTAAATTTTTTTTTTATTTTTATTCATTTGACAGAGAGAGAGATCACAGGTAGGCAGAGAGGCAGGCAGAGAGAGAGAGAGGGAAGCAGGCTCACCGCTGAGCAGAGAGCCCGATGCGGGGCTCGATCCCAGGACCCTGAGATCATGACCTGAGCCGAAGGCAGAGGCTTAACCCACTGAGCCACCCAGGTGCCCCTAAGTGTGATTTTGAGCTCCAACGTGAAGAGGAATACTTGACCAAGATCACACCTGCTTGTCTTCCTGAAACACATTTTATTTGTAAAAAATATGTATATTTAGGAGATTTGTGAAGATCTCATACTTCCTAAAGAGTGATAAACCAGGTAGAGAAGATTCCAACAGATCTGTTACTAGAAATAAGATTCACGATACGCTGAGGTACAAAAGCAAAGCGTTTGGTTGAGTTCACTCACTCAGCCCATCGCTCTGGAAGGCTCGAGGTAGATACTATGGCGCAGATGTGACCATGTGAAGTAGATGCTCATAGATGGTCATAATCCTGAACTAAGTTCCCTGAAATTTCATTACAATGTCTTCTAGGCTAAAGCTGGAGAAGAATACTCATTACAGGAGAGAGAGAGAAAAATAGAGATTGAATTAGTCCTGGAAGTGGTATTGGGAGAAATAATGCATACTGAAAATACGGGGAAAAATCAGAAACACTTCAAGGAAGATCAAGTGGAAAATAAGGAATTTTGTAATTTAATTGACTTTATTTTTTTTTAAGATTTTATTTATTTATTTAACAGACAGAGATCACAAGCAGGCAGAGAGGCAGGCAGAGAGAGAGGAGGAAGCAGGCTTCCCCGCTGAGCAGAGAGTCTGATGTGGGGCTCGATCCCAGGACCCTGGGACCATGACCTGAACTGAAGGCAGAGGCTTTAACCCAGTGAGCCATCCAGGCGCCCCTTTAATTGACTTTATAAAAGATAAAATACTAGCATGTCATGCCAGTGTTACTTTAACATGAAAAAGTACCTTTTCTTTCTTCCTTTTCACCAATTGTGATCATTTGATATAATCTGCCTGTTCGGTGTTCCACCTCAGTAAGACTTTTGTCATTGTTCTGATAATGGACAATGGAGAACATTTCTACACAGACACCAGAGAATGCTGAAATGAAAGTGTTTGTTTAGAGGTCATTGTGTCCAAAGAGGCAGAAAATAAATTCTTCTCAGACATCGGCTATTTTAGATAATCCCTCACCCCTTTTGCTGTACATTAATGCAGTTTATAGAACCCCCGCAGTAATACGCTCCCTCTGAATAGAAATAATCTCCTTCCCTTAAGAATATCCTGAAAGCAGATATATAACTGGGCCATTTCAAAATCGCATATTATTTCCTTTTACTAATAATTCTCTGCTACCACCAAATATAGTAATAACAGTCTCTCATACATGACACTTTTGACACATTCATGAAGTGTCCATTTCTCACTGAAAGAATTATCTGCTTTTCATATTGGTAAAAAAATATTTATATATTCCCCAAGTACTGCATCCCACAAAATGCAAAGTGGTCTTTTTTTTTTAAATAAATATTTTATTTATTTATGTTTTTGAGAGAGGAAGCACGAGTGGAGGGAAGGGCAGGGGGAAAGGGAGAAGCAGGCTTCCCGAGGGGACCCCCGGGCTCATGACCTGATCTGAAGGGAGATGATTAACCCACTGAGCCACTCAGGTGCCCCTGGAAAGTAGTTTCATTTCCCATTTATATTAAGAGTAATCTTCAAAGTGTCTTGCTAGTTCACTGTGTTTCATTTTCTCTGTGAATAGTTCATCAAATACTCTCCTCTGCTTTGAAGTAAAGTAGTTTATCCAATCACCCACCGCTCCTGGAAAAATTGGAACAGACAAGAATCCATTTAAATATACAGTATTCACAAAAGAAAGCTGTCAGATTTGCAATAAAATGTGAATGATTTCATTTCTTGCTGATAAGATGATGCGGGGTTATTCTTTTCCTCGTTTGCATATTTGTTGTTTCCAATTTCCTCAGTAATGGTTGCATATTAATATGTACAGTGTAAAAAGTTAATTCTTAAAAAGAAAATAAGATTCAGATATATAAAGGTTCTAGGTTTTATGATAGCAGGGAAAGAAATGTCTCAGCTAACATTAGTTAAAACAAAAGCTGGGGTGCCTGGGTGGCTCAGTCGGTTAAGGCCCCGACTCTTGGTTTTGGTGCAGGTTGAGATCTCAGGGTTCTGAGGTCAAACCCTGTTTGGGGCTTTTGAGTGTGGAGTCTACTTGATATTCTCTCTCCCTCTCCCTGCCCTTCCCGCTTGTGCTCCCTCTCTGTCTCTCAATCTCTCTTTCTCTCTCTCTAATAAATAAATACATCTTAAAAAAGAAAAAAAAAAGCTTGAAAGCAGACAAAGTGGACATAATGCCACTTATTTCCCTGCCTGTGCACCTATGAAGCAATGACTGTGCTGATACCCTATCACAGGCCTGGGCAATCAGTCTCTCTTCTTGATTCAAGTATCATTAACACACAGTGTTACAGTAATTTCAGGGGTACAGTGCAGTGATTCAGCAATTCTATGTGTTACTCAATGCTCATCATGATAAGTGTACTCTGAAACCCTTTCACCCATTTCACCTTAATGGGTCTCACTGTAAGGAAATGTACTTTACAACACTGAAAACAGTTGAAAATACCAGCACCAAGTTAGTTGTGTGATGTCCTCACCTTCAAACAAGGTGTTTGGAGAGCAAAATCAGATCTATCCTTCCCTCGGTCCATCAGCCTCTCCTGATCCTACAGATCACCCTCAGCCTTGGCCACAGCGCCAACCCCTCAGGACCACTCTTCTTGCCTCTATCAAGCCCCAACCCTGGAACTTGCCCATCGTGGCCTTTAGTCACTTCTGGCCTCAGGCTTCATTCCCGGGGCCTCAGCGTATAGATCCTGTTACACATCATCTTCCCATATCAGTACTTCCTTCTCAGCAATGAAAGTTACGGGGAGGAGGGTAAGGCGGCTTGGATTCAAATCTTCACTCCACCAGCAACTAGTTGCACGACCTTGGACAAGTTGTTGAGGTGCTCGGCATCTTAGTAAAATGTAAACACTATGAACACCACCCTCAGAAGTCTGCTGTCAAGTGTAAGATAACTCCAGTAATGTGCCCGGCACCCCGCAGTAAATGCTGGCTATTCACACTCCACAGTCTTCCTGGCTACATAGTAAACCCCTGTATGGATGTGATGTAATACATTTAACGCTTTCTGATTAGAGGCCAATTGAGTGCATTTCAGGTTTTCAATGTCATGAACAATATTACAACATGCATCCTGTCCATACATCTTTCCATAGTCCTGTAATATCCCCCCCTAAATTTTAGTACGTAGGGGCCCTGGGACTTCTGACACTGACGTGAACCACTCTGTATCTTTGCCTGCCACCTTATCTCCATAGACAGTTTCTAGAATATCAGCTCCTTTTCCAACTTTAAAGCCAACTGCAGGCATGATCCCTCCTCTGTACAGTGAGGAATATCTCTTGCACCAAGGAGTCTGAATCATCCACTTCAGTCACTTACTTAACATGATTATTTTCAGGGGACGGATCCCTACTCCCACCTCGTCCAGCCAATAGAAGGAATAAAGTGAATGGACCCATCCTTGTGTTTAATGCCTCATATAGTCCAAATTTAGCAATAGGCAGTCATGGGGACCAGTATCAGGGTTAACCTTCCGTGTTTTGTCAGATCCTATATAAGGAAACCACTTTCTGCTAGAATTTAAATTCATTAGAATTATTGTTTGTTAGCTACAATTATATTGATAGGGTTTCACCTGGGGATATTTGTAGGGTTACTACCTCTGTTTTCATTAGAGTAAAATTTCCCGAGTTAGTAGGATAACACGGGTGAAAACTGTGTATTTTGCTAATCAGATCTCAAAGGGCAGTGATAAAAGATATCAATGGTAGCACTGGATTCCACGAAACATCAGAACTTCCTCATTTCTCATCATTCTCTTTACCATAATCCCTCCCAATCTCTGTTTCTGGCGTCTTTGCTTGTTTTACCTGCTTTCATGCATCCTTTTCTAAATTCTCCCTGTCTCCCCTCTATGTCTCTCTCCCGCCCTATGTCATCTTGTTCTTGTCCTCCATTTTCAAACTTCGTGGAAGAGTGGTCCTTATCTGCTCCTTCCCTTCATTCTCTCTCATCTTGTTAATCCCCTCAATTTGCCTCCCATCACCACCACTATGGAAATCACCCTCAGAATTCATGAATGATAAATGGCCATGTTTGACCTGGCTTTCTTCATACTTCTGGCTGATTTCCTTTCCTGGCTTGTCTTAGCTAGTTCATTCCCATTGATGCTAGGGTCTCTAGGGCTTCCCTTAAACCTTTCCCTACTAGTCCTTTCCACCCACGCTGAAGAATTTTACTTAATTCCACAAATTGCCAATGGCTCCTAAACTGACTTCTGAGCTGAGATCCACCAAACAGTGGCTCCCTGCCACTGCCCAAGTTATGACCCTCCATGTTTCCTATCCGGACTATTACAATAACCTCTTACTGGACTTTCTGCCTCTGGTTTCTAAACAACTCTTCTAAACAACTTTCCACCTGAATCTATTATTTTCAGTTCCCTTCTTAAAACAGCAAATAGAGAGAAAAAGACCCCCTCATAATGTACAGAGAGCTTTTGGTCTCTGGCCCCATTTTTATCTCCCTCATTCTGCTCCACACGTCATATACTCTTCTAGAACAGGAGACTAACTGCTCTTTCTAAAAGAAAATCCAGTCCAATCCCATAGTGGTTCTGGACTTTTCTTCTTGCTGTTTAGCTCTTGCTGGAATATATTTCTTCCCTATCATTTTCCTGGTAAATGCTTCCTGCTTATGCTTCCAGTCCCATATCCAATGTGACCTCCTCACCTACTTTGCTGAGGAAAATTTATCTCACCCTTATCATGTTGCTATTCACAGTTGCTCATACTAGTAATAAAGTTGTCAATCACCTTGTATTATTGCCTACATTATGATCTTCTGAAGGACAAGACTATTTTATTTAACTTTTGAATCTTAGTTATTAGAAAATAGTTTATTAATAAATATTTGCTGAATTGAGTTCTCTCCTCCCTCCCAGTCCTGGTTTTGCAACTATAAGAAAATGAAAAATGAACCACCAAAAAAGACAAAAAGTGACTTGCAAAATTAAGGGACTATCTGATCCATATGAGTTGGCCAATTTTTGCTTTGGGAGGAATTCTATTCAGATGAGCTAAAAAATGGAAACAAAGGTGTGTTTTCTAGTAGGAAACCTGAGTACCTAAATGTAGAAAATTTTGTCATTTTAAGTTATGAAAAATTTGAAGAATGTTCAAATATTTTTCCGTGGGGTCTGGACTAAAATTCACATGGGTATCAAAACAATTCTATATCTGGATGAACCCAAACTACTTCTAAGTTACATGTTAGGAAGTAGTAGAGAAGATTTACTTCCTTCTCTTTGGGTTTTCGTGCAGAGGAGTGCCTTGGATAACACTCCCAGCTTCTCTCTCTGCCCCGCACTTCTGTGGGGTGAGTTATTTGGTGAGTTTGGGAAAGTGCACTGTCCACATTCATCAGCTCCCTTCTCTCTTCTGAAAAAAACACATGTCATGTACCATTCTCCACCATGCTCTCTGTGGGAGGCCTCAGTGCAGGGACAGGACTGCATTTGATTGTGACTAAGCAAGCATGTTTGCAAAATTTAGGATAAGTTATTAGCAAACACGCAAGGCTGCACACCTGAGGCCCATTCTTCGGGGAGTTTTATCATTTCCATCTGTTTGACACCTGTGTCTTTCTCTCAATTGGTTCATAACTGGGTATGGAAATCTCAATTTCTAGAAATAATGAGATTTAAGAAATTTGTTTAATAAACATTCACTCAGGGATGACAATGAGCAATCCATTGTGCAAGAGGCAGGGTGTATGATGGTAAAATGAGAGATTTAAAAATTATAAAATGGAACTACTTCCAGCCAGAGTGCCACATCCCTTTCTGACTTACCTTTTCTAAATACCAGGTTCCTGTTAGATGTGAGGGCACAGATGGTATGATTTGGATCACAGTTTTCTTTGGCTGCATTATTTTTCATTTCACTGAATGACGTTTTCTGAGCAATCTTATTAATTTCACTGTCGCTCACATTTATACCAAGGAAAGTAGTTATTTTCTTGATGCTTTTAGAAAGATCCTAAGCAATAAGAAAAATTATTTTTAAAAAAGTGTAACTCAACAAAACACCAAATTCATTCCCTCAACCCTGAAAACAGAATTTATTGATTTTCTGTTTTAATTTGACTTAAATTTTGATTGTTGAAATGTTAGGAAGGACTTACTTTCTTCATTTCTTCATAGAATATAATTAGAATGTTTTTGTCATTTTTGTGCTCTTCCCAGCTTAAAACGTGATCAAACCAGGATCCATATACAACTAGAAGGAAAAATGAATTGTGTGAATATTCAAGAGCATGGGTTGGCACCCCAGGATTCTTCCCACTTCACCAAAGTAGACAAAATAAGGCACACACGTATTAGACTCTGGAGTGAAGGGGTTTTACTTAAGAATTGTTGAATCACTATAGTGTACATCTGAAACTTATGTAACACTATATGTTAACTATACTGGGTTTAAAGTGAAAAAAAGAAAATGTTAATTACATATGTTAATACCATATCATTCATTATCTACGAAGAAACTTGTAATTAGGTTTAATAAAATTCAATAATTAAAAATTAAATAAGATCTTAAATATTCTTTAAAAAGAGTTTCCTTAGAAGAGCCCAATTTTAAAACACTACTGTTTCAACTAAATGCAATATTAAGAAATGATGCTGGATGACTGTATCTTTTAATAAGGCTGTGGTTTGGTTTTTTTTTTTTTTCTTATTTTGGTAAATATCTTTTTATCATCATCAGAAGTTACAGCAGAAATACAGAGATACACATTTTCCCAATAATTGTGTTCTGAAACTACTTTGGATCTTGGAAGAAATAGAGAAACATTGAGAATTTATTACTTTCTTCCTGTAAATGGCATGGTTTTTATAAGTTCTTAGCATAAAAAGTTTATAAACTTCCTCAAAAAAGGGAGAGAAAAGAGAAAAGAAGTCTATTCATTTTTCTTAGTTCAAGGTTGCAAAATATAGTGTTAGGGCTTTAAGAGTAGTTGATATTATCTCTTTATTGTTTGTCAATTTGACAGATCTCAAAAATGTCTAGGGCTGGAAGTAAAATGTTATCATGCAAAATAAATTATCAACTGTGATGGTAAAAAACAAAAAGTGAGCAATTTCTTGTACCACAGAAAGTTGACTAGCTTGATAATCTAAAGCATATAATGGAGTAATTTAAAATACTGGGTATACATCTTTCCATGCATCCTTATTATACATAGATTTAATACTAGCTAATGCTCAAATTATAAAAGAGTTCCTCCACTCACAATGTTCTGAAGATCTGCTGACTATTGATTCATTTAATAAGCATTTATGAAGCCATTAGGGTCTACCAGATACTGTGCCATATCACTTTTAAACATGAAACTTTTGAATAAATTGATGTGTAATTAACTCCTAGCTAACTGCAATTGTTTACGGTTTTGGCCCCTGGGGAAGTAAAGGGCAAGAAAATAACCAGAAGCCATTTGTAAAAGACCAGACTTCCGGGACTGTGATGGTATCACAGAGCCTGATTTTACACCCCCAGGGGCCCAGAGGGCTGTAAAGCAAGAACAGGTGTTTGGAAGGACTAATAGGTCTCCAGTCCCTAGCATTCTCACTGCCAGTTCAGTGACTTACAAAATACTTTATCTTGGAATGACCCAAATTACCCTATCAGTGATAAGGAGTTGACCTAGGAACTGCCAGCCTACTGCCAGGAACAAACACAGGGTGAGATAGAGCACTGATTTTTCTCTCCTAGGAGTTTAGGCAGTGAACTGGTCTCTGTCGACTCAGACTATGCTGGCAGTTGCCACCTGCATCACCCACGCCCCCGGGTAGCTGCAGCCCAGCCCTGGTGGAAAACATCACCACCCTCCATACTGTCAGGGAGCCCAGGCCTCTGTGCCCCCGCCCCCACAGCCTGGGCAGGAAAAGAGACCCCGAGTCCTAGGGTCACGGCCGGTGGCTACCTATGATTGACTCGGCCCACTACGGTTTTGCAGCAGGAAATGTATTCCAACATACCCCAAATAAATGTAAGAAAAATCTTTTGGATCATAGCCTGACCATCATTTGAGAGCCAGATATTCTATTATTAATTAATTAATTTATACTCCGTCTTGTTCCAAAAAGAAGAATCTAAAGGAATTGGCTGCCTGGGTCTTCCTTACCCATGTAGAGAATTATACTTTGGGTCATTTTTTAAATCCGAATCCTCATTGTCCAGACCTAGGGCTTTAAAGAAAATACAGCTTCCAAAACAGAGACATAAAAAATCTTTTTTTTCTGGGAAATGCTTTTCTCCACATCCTTCACTTAAAGACAGAATTTTCTACTACCTCCTGCATGGCCTTCCTTCTGTTATCCAGAATAACTTGTTCTCCCCGAAATGCCCTGATCAGAAAAGTTGCTCTTACTCGGCCAACCCAAGTGTGTTAGGGTCTGGACTGTGCATCGGCAATCTCACGGCTTCCTATCAACTTCCAGAACTCCTCCCTCCGAGATAATCCAGGCTCCTATAGGACTCGTGTCATTTAAATATATCACTCTTCTTAGCCTTATCTCTGTCAGAAGTGGACTTCTGTTCCCAGAAGTCATGGAAGACTCTGATCTTAGAACACAACCTCCTGGGGCAGCTCACGTCTTGTCACCCACCCATTGATGGACAGCTTCTGCAAATACCCTACTTGGACCACTTATGTCCTTTTTAATCCTCATTTTCTTCCCCTTGTTCTTCTCCCCAACCTTTTTCTAGCTAAAACCTTCATCAAAGCACTTTACCTTCTTTTCTCCTTGCCCAATGCTGCTGAGTTCTGCTGAAGAAATTTATAAAACTCTATAATGACACCATTGCAAATTCATTTTTCCAGCCTTAAGGGTCCTGAGGCTGCCTAGCAAACTTATTTGTCCTGCATTAACACATTCTCCTATTTTCCACATCAGCGATTTCAAACCTCCCACACTTTCTGCAAACCCTTTGTCCCACTCCTATCCAGTTTCAACGAACATCTTAATTTCTAGTTTCCAGAAAGCACTCTGATGATCGTGCAGAAATTCACGAGGACAAAGTGCCGAGGAAATGCGGAGTTCTCATAAAAGACTGGAGAGGGGACTAGTGGGAAAAAAAAGTATGGTGCTAAAATATTTCATTAGATACTAATCTGTCAGAATATTGCCAGAACACAATTTACAGTTACTATTTAATTTAAAAAACTAAAATGTATTTGTAAACTGTCTGAAAGGTAAATCAGATGATTACACAAATGTGTGGCTATCTATGTCTTTATGGTACAGTCTCCTCATATAATGCGTATATATTTATGTTTTGGAAACGGGTATAGTATATCATGATGCTTCAGTGTAAAATAATCTTTCTAGATAAATATCTACATGGTAACTTTCCACCCGAAAGTGAAACTATTTAAAAAGTCTTTGCCTGCCTTTAAAAGTCTGTGTCCAGGGGCACCTGGGTGGCTCAGCTGTTAAGCATCTCCCTTTGGCTCAGGTCATGATCCTGGGCTCCTGAGATCAAGCCCTGCATCAGGCTCCCTGCTCTGCGGGAAGCCTGCTTCTCCCTCTTCCACTCCCCTTGCTTATGTTCCTTCTCTCGCTACCTCTCTCTCTCTGTCAAATAAATAAATAAATAAATAAATAAAAGTTTTTTTTAAGTCTATGTCCAATAGAATGAGTAGATTTCTACAGTAAATTTCTAGTCATGACTTCATTTGAACATCTAAATAGTCCTACATAATCCAAGTCTGGGCCTCAAAATAATTAAACAACTTGTCCACAGTTATACAGGGGATAAATTAGAGTTAAGATGTGATCCCTCTTCTTCTGTCTCCATAGCCTGTTCTATTGTATCATGTTATCATTGGCAAAAGAAAGAATCCTCTCCTCAAAGAGTAGTCACTAAAGGACATCCCTGAAATATAGTCACCTACCTTTGACAGGAGAACAAGCAACCTTACCTTATAAATACTGTTCCACTCAAGTAAGTTTTAAAAAGCTTTAGCAATTCACTGCTTACTCCCAGTGTCAGCAGGATTTGCCCAGGCTAGATTACCCGATTATATAATACACAGCAGATCTCTTTGCAATTAAAAATCTATTAACGCACCTAGAAGGTATAAAAGAATCATCTGGAATATTTTCTCCAACTAACTGCCCTTCCCAGATACTCTGCTTTGACGTCAGATAATGGGGTGGTGGATGTCCTAGGACAGCTAGTTTGCCTCCCTGCGTATGGACTAAGTTGCCCTTTTTGTGGCTACACTCATAGAAAATAATCTCTAGAAAACGAGCGCTAACAGGCCTGCTTTACACTGTCCTCAGGTCATACCCAGAGGACGCTTTTTGTCCTCTGGGCACTCCAAAACGGTAGCAATGGAGCCAAATTAGAGCTTGTGCAGCAGCGGGAGGGTTAGTGACCCCCAGGTTGTAATAATTGGAGACAAACGTGGCTTTTCTTTTCTTGAGGAAAAGCAGACTCAAGGTCTGTTTGTTTTTTTTAAATAATGTATGTATTTAAACTCTGTTCACTCCAAAAATGGAATGGAGGCAGAGTGAGGCATGTTAACTATCTTCAAATATTTAGAAGGCTATCGTGGGGAAGAGGAATTAGTGATCAGAGGAACGGCTTCCTCTCTAGGCAAGCTATGCCACAGTGCTAACAGGAAGGATCTGGGAGACTGACACCTGAATTTAAACCTGGGCTCCTTATGAGTTATGCAATGGTCTGGCCTGCCAACGTCTGCATTTCCCTCACCTATAAAATAAGAATGATACCTGGCTCTTGTGTTCTAGTGAGGATGATAGGAGATCATGTTTGCATAGCACTTAGCTAAGTGTCTATATCACATAGTAAGATTTTTTTTAAACATCTTAACAGTACCGAGATGGAACGCGTCATTTGGGGGCAGGAGCTGGGGTGTGAACCTGTTGTCAAAGTTAGGAAGTTCAAGTTTAGCTGGTACAATCCTTGAGAATGTTATAAAGGCAATTCAAACATCAGGCCGGTGATTTTAACCAGACGATCTTCAATAGACCTGTCATTCCTGAAACTTCGTGACTACTAAATGTTTGCCAAAGAGGAGCTCAACTATTGTGAGCATAGCATATTCTTCCATAGGGAATAGGGCAAAAGAAAGTGTTAAACGCAGTTCTCAAGACCCTCCTGTTAAAGTTACACTTGCTGCGCCTCTCTGAAATTAACAAGTAAAAGCTTAATCATTGGCAAGTGAAATAAGGAAACTAACAATAAAGCAGATCTACCTCTAACCCCAGGGAGAAGGAAAATCCTGTGGGTACAAACCATTTCTAAATCCTGCCTCTTCAAAATTCTGCATCGTCTCGGTACGTTATTTTTATTTAATGAAAGGGTTGGGAACTCACGTTTGAGAACTGTTTTTCGTTTTTTTTTTTTTTTTTTAAAGATTTTATTTATTTGAGAGAGAGAGAGAGAGAGAGAGAGAGAGAGCATGAAAGGGGCGAGAGGCAGAGGGAGAAGCCAGCTCCCTGATGAGCAGAGGGCCTGATGTGGGACTTGATCCTGGGACTCCAGGATCATGACCTGAGCCGAAGGCAGTTGCTCAACCAACTGAGCCACCCAGGTGCCCTCGTTTTTGTTTTTAAGTGCTCCAGATACCCGTGAGTCAGAGAAACATTAATAAATTCAAAGGTCATGCATGGGTAGGCAAGATCAATATGCATTGCACAACTCAATCAAATGATGTATCAGTTTAGTATTTTCAGGAGAAATCGCTTTTTGTTCATCTTTATAAAGCAAGTGTCAAGATGACTAATACTTTCATTTCTTTTATTTGGGGAACTTTATTCCTTTTTTTGGAGAGGGAGAATGTGTGTGTGTGTGTGTGTGTGTGTGTGTGTGTGTGTGTATCGTTTGTTGGTGTTATTTTCCATTTAGGCAAACATAAGACATGTTTCAGGCTGCCTGTGAAGGTTTCAACTGTATCTTGCTCTACTCCAATCAATGCATAATTATTTCACTGGCAAAACTGATGGTATATGAAAAAAAAGTGATGCTTGATCAGAATTAATCTCTGTTTTACAAACATTGCTATCAGCTCAATAAGTAATTGCAAATCCATACTACCCACAGGTGATAAGGAAGTCCGTAAAGAAACAAAGTGAGAAAGAACGGCTTTGAAGTAAAAAAAAAAAACAAAAAACTATTCAAATGTATTCCTGAAAATGGGTCGCAAGGATCCAGTTAAACTTTTAGAAAATGCTTTCATTTGGAGGGGAACTGTATATGATGAATAGAAATCATTGCTATATTTACCATCTCCTCTTAGGAAAAGCTCGAAAAATGCAGCCCAGGTTTCAGTGCCAGGGAGATTCGGGTTATCTCTGTAGTAGTGGAATAAAGAAACAGCCGTGTCTTTTGGATTCCTAACGATGTAGATAATCTGTTAAAAAAAAAATCAGTTTATTTTTAGATGGAAACAGCCCCCATGCAAAACATGTTCTCAAAAAAAGCAACTGGACTTAACCTGTCCATGCCAGGATTTTTTGACCGCTTACACTGATTATTAAGCACAGACTCAGGGCAGTGTTTCTCAAAAGTTAACGTGTGCAAGAATTATTCAGGAATCTTGCTAAAATGCAGATTCTGACACAGAGAGTCCAGCATGCGGCCTAACATTCTGCGTTTCTAATAAGCTCCCAGGTGAGGTTGGTAATGCCAGTCCACTGACTACACTTTTTCAGTTTAGGCACTAACTGTGGCCCCATCATTTTAGCAGTGGATTCGAGAAACCATCTATCCATTTGTAGGACACGATTGCTTTCTTAATATAAAAATTTTTTTAACATAACATTTAAACAATTTTAATGTTATAACACATGATTTAAATACACTCAGATTTCTTGTAAATTGTCTACTATTATTTATAGGAAGAATGATATTTTAGAATTTCATTTTCTACAGTTGAATCCCCCACAGAGCAGGAAGTCTGAGCCACCCTCCTAATTTACACAAACACCGCCCTTGCAATCGGATTCAGTTTAATGCATTTCTGTTTATCATGGGCTACGGACTGGGCAGAGTGGAGTGTTCCTGGTCGGAGAAACAGGAGCAGTAAGGCAGAAACATGACCAGCTCCCTCGAAACAGTCAGGTGCAGGAGCGCGGAGTCATGAAGGTTATAACAGGGACGTAGGGACTGCAGGAACGTGCATATTAAAAAACCTCAGAAAACCAGGGTGAGGAGATGAACTATTTTCCATCACAGTCAGTGTTGCATGAGGACCAGATGTTCCACTTGCTCTTAGATCAATAATCAGGTGGACACATTTTACGTAGGTAAGAAAGCTTTTACTGAGTCACGCTTGATACATAACTATTGTTCTGTACTATGTTCATAGTCCAGGAGTGGTGCGTGTAACCCACATGAACAACACCCGTCCCTCTTGAGAGACGTGTAAAGGCCGCTATGCACTGAGGTGAAAAGCCACCTTTAGCCCCCATTGTGTCCCCATTATCCTCTCTTCCTCTCCAGAGAAAATTATAGAGTAACTCAACACTTCAGGCTTTCTCGAACTGCTCTCTGCTTCTGGAGCAGATTCACAGAAACCCAAAGCTCTGAAAGTGATTTAAAAATCCACTCACTCTTTTATTCTTTTTTAAAGCTGTTTTAAAGATTTTATTTATTTATCTGACAGAGAAAGATACAGCAAGAGTAGGAACACAAGCAGAGGAACTGGGAGAGGGAGAAGCTGGCTTCCTGCCAAGCAGGGAACCCAGTGCAGGACTCGATCCCAGGACCCTGGGATCATGACCTGAGCCAAAGACAGACTGAGCCACCCAGGCACCCCTCCCCTCACGGTTTTAACAAAAAGGGATAAAGAGGCGGGATGGGAAGCCTTAGCCATCTAGTTGGAGTTTTTTGTCTGTTTTGGTAGACAGAAGCATGCTTCAGGACCTTTGGACAATACCCGACATCACACATCGGTATCCAGTGGGAAGGACAATACAAACTACTAACACATTAATACATATTTTGACAAAAGAGGTTAAAAGAAGTATTCTGTAATTATGTGTAGTGACATGGTAAGTAGACTTACTGTGGAGATCATGTCACAATATATATTAATATCGAGTCGTTAAGTGGTACATCCGAAACTAATACAATGTTGTATGTCAATTAGATACTCAATAAACACACACATACAATATTCTAAGAAATATTAGGGGATGGTTGGAAGATATGAAGAGAAGGCAGAATAGTACTCTGAGAAAAAAATTAAATGTTAACTAAATATCAGGAAATGAGCTAAAAACAGACATTTCATGTAAGAGAGTTTGGAAGCAGAAAAAAAGATGGGGAGACAAAGATTAGGAAGAAAAGATAGGAGGCTAACTAGGGTTGAGGGCCACAAGAGGAAGTGATCACCTGACAGGACTGATGGAGCAGGAAAGCTTCCAGTAGCTTGTAAGCTCTGAGGGCTAGGCAGGGGGCAACAGAGGACAGATCATCATCTTGGGAAACCAAGTGCAACCAGTGAATCTCATTTCCCATTAGAATTGTACCTTAAGACTCTGTCTTTACTGTGGTGGTTTTAAGAAGCCACCCACCCTTTCTGAGCTTCAGTTTCTTTGCTGATGAAAGGAAAAATCTATGGTTACCTTTGTTGTAATGTGTTTACAAAACATAGCTTAATCTTTGCCACATTGTATGCGATGGATACTGTTATTTCTGTATCAAAGGAGGAAATCAAAGCTAGGAGAGCATCAGCAATTTTCCAAGAGTGGCAGAGCAAGAACCCAAGCCAGGTTTTCTGGTCTTCCCGAACCTTTGCCCTTAACCACTGCACTCACCTTGCATTGTTTTTGCTTAATATTCACTGGTAGCGTGTTGTAGCTCAAATGTGTGGGAATAACTCTTCTCTTACAGTTCATTTTTAGCTCGTCAAGTTTAGAAATATCTCCCAACTCGATAGGAGACGTTAGATTAATTCGAGCATTGGGAATGTTCCCAATGACCTCCGCAATCCAGTGAGTACCTTCACATAAAAATAAAACAAAACACATTTTTTAAATTAATTGAAACTCTTGATGAAATAAATATAGAATTAGCATGAGGTTATAATAGCAAGGAGCGCATTAATTTTGTTATAAATAGTTATTATTACCTCTTGACACCCATTGAAACCTGAGACACTTGTGAAAGACCAGAGACATCAATTCATTTGACAGGAACAGTCACACTTTAAAGCATGAAGAGACTGAGAACTGTCTATGCCTTTTTCTCAGCTTGAAGTATTCTCCTGTGCTACAGTTATCTCTAACACCTTCTCCAATCCACAAATATGCAGATCTTGCCAAACACAGTTCCTCACCGGTCCTGAAAGCTCATGTATCTTGCTCTTTTTCAAACTGTCTTCTGAGTCTCCCCTCCCCTGGCATAACTATTTAACCTCTCTGTCCCTCCCAAGTAGACATACCAGAGTCTAGTTGCTACTGCTTGTATTCATGCATGCATGAAATTCCACTGAAATTCAATTTCATGGAATTTCATCTATCTTGCTCTTTTTTAAACTGTCTTCTGAGTCTCCCCTCCCCTGGCATAACTATTTACCCTTCTGTCCCTCCCAAGTAGAACATACCAGAGTCTAGTTGCTACTGCTTGTATTCATGCATGCATGAAATTCCACTTCATGGAATTTCATCTATCTTGCTCTTTTATAAACTGTCTTCTGAGTCTCCCCTCCCCTGGCATAACTCTTTACCCTTTCTTTCCCTCCCAAGTAGAACATACAAGAGTCTAGTTGCTACTGCTTTATTCATCTATCTTGCTCTTTTTTAAACTGTCTTTTGAATCTCCCCTCCCCTGGCATAACTATTTACCCTCTCTGTCCCTCCCAAGTAGAACATACCAGAGTCTAGTTGCTACTGCTTGTATTCATGCATGCACGAAATTCCGTTGCATGGAATTTCATCTATCTTGCTCTTTTTAAAACTGTCTTCTGAGTCTCCCCTCCCCTGGCATAACTATTTACCCTTTCTGTCCCTCCCAAGTAGAACATACCAGAGTCTAGTTGCTACTGCTTGTATTCATGCATGCATGAAATTCCACTTCATGGAATTTCATCTATCTTGCTCTTTTTTAAACTGTCTTCTGAGTCTCCCTTCCCCTGGAATAACTATTTACCCTCCTTCCCTCCCAAGTAGAACATACCAGAGTCTACTTGCTACTGCTTGTATTCATGCATGCATGAAATTCCACTGAAATTCCATTTCATAGAATTTCATCTATCTTGCTCTTTTTTAAACTGTCTTCTGAGTCTCCCCTCCCCTGGCATAACTATTTACCCTTTCTGTCCCTCCCAAGTAGAACATACCAGAGTCTAGTTGCTACTGCTTCTATTCATGCATGCATGAAATTCCACTGAAATTCCATTTCATGGAATTTCATCTATCTTGCTCTTTTTAAAACTGTCTTCTGAGTCTCCCCTCCCCTGGCATAACTATTTACC
The DNA here is from genome assembly GCF_902655055.1 of Lutra lutra. Taxonomy (NCBI): domain Eukaryota; kingdom Metazoa; phylum Chordata; class Mammalia; order Carnivora; family Mustelidae; genus Lutra; species Lutra lutra. Next base: position 72,163,464 of record NC_062285.1, read on the forward strand.
CTCTCTGTCCCTCCCAAGTAGAACATACCAGAGTCTAGTTGCTACTGCTTGTATTCATGCATGCATGAAATTCCACTTCATGGAATTTCATCTATCTTGCTCTTTTTTAAACTGTCTTCTGAGTCTCCCCTCCCCTGGCATAACTATTTACCCTTTCTGTCGCTCCTAAGTAGAACATACCAGAGTCTAGTTGCTACTGCATGTACTCATGCATGCATGAAATTCCACTGAAATTCCATTTCATGGAATTTCATCTATTCTGCTCTTTTTAAACTGTCTTCTGAGTCTCCCCTCCCCCAGCATAACTATTTACCCTTTCTGTCCCCTCTAAGTAGAACATACCAGAGTCTAGTTGCTACTGCTTGTATTCATGCATGCATGAAATTCCATTTCCCCCTGGAAGTTAGCCCCTGGAACTTATTTTTGTTTGTGTGCAGACTGGTCGTGCAAACGAAGCCCTTGAACAATGAACAAATGCGGGTGCCTGGGTGGCTCAGTGGGTTGGGCCGCTGCCTTCGGCTCGGGTCATGATCTCAGGGTCCTGGGATCGAGTCCCACATCGGGCTCTCTGCTCAGCAAGAAGCCTGCTTCCCTCTCTCTCTCTCTCTCTGCCTGCCTCTCCGTCTACTTGTGATCTCTCTGTCAAATAAATAAATAAAATCTTTAAAAAAAAAAAAAAAAAAACAATGAACAAATGCTACATTCAAACAGCATAAAGATACAGTCCTATGCTACCATGAAGTCTGGAAGGAATACATAAAGCAAATGTGGGTATGCTCCAGTGTTGCAGACAATAGTAAACTGGAGCAGGGAAGCAGAAGTTTGGATGGGGAGGATGCTTTGTTGATTTGTAAGCAATGTTCCTAAAAAGTTTAAATCAGGCCTATTTTCTTTCCATTGAACTCATTTGTAATTTCAATTCAAAATATGTTATAATATTCACTAATATATAGCTGAATAAATATTTAAATGGTGCTCTCATCTGCATGATGTGTTTTAAATTTAAGACTTTAAGATAATAATGCTCATAAGTCAACTCTAATATTCATATGAGCATGACTAATATAACTAATGACATTTCTATTATTTTCACAGGATGTATTGATTTATTGTGGTGAAGAAGACAGAATACAGTTTTGGATCGTATTCAGGGGCCTCCAGAGCTGGCGGGTGATATAATTTATAGGCATCAATATGTGCAGTGGAAACTTTATATATGGTTGTTTATATAAGGTATAAGCTAGGGACCTGCTCAAAGAACCTTAAAAGTATCATAAATTACTTTCTGAACTAACATATCAATTTGGGGTAAGGTATGTTTATTCACGGAGTAACCTACCACATAGAGAGAATACTGAGGTATTCTAGAAGCAATCACTTCATTTCCATCTGCAACACCATTTTCCAATAAAATAATTACATATGTGATTTACATTTATTCTCCAAAAACACCCTAGAAAGTCTATGTGAACTCTGTGTCTTCTAATGGAGAGGGCCTCTTGGGCCTGATTCACAATCAGATAAAAGGACTAAAATGCAAACATTTGAAAGAGCTAAACTCTTAGTTGCTGGATCATGCTAGCAAGCATATGCCTATTCACACATGTCCACTCTTATGGAAATCACAGCAGGCAGATGGATATTATATACCCTGGCCACCTCTCAAAATTAAAAAGAATATATAATTAATATAGATTACCCCAGGATGCCATTATTTATAATGGTCCTTTCATGAGTGTATGACCATATATGGAAATAAACTTTTCATAAGAAGGCATAAAATTGAACACTAAAGTGGCACCTGGGTGCCTGGGTTAAGTGTGTGTCTTCGACTCAGGTCATCATTTCAGGGTCCTGGAATGGAGCCCCCATCAGTGGGGAGTCTGCTTCTCCTTCTGCTCTTGCCCCCTGCTCCTGCTCTGTCACTCTCTCTCAAATAAATAAATAAAATCTTTTAAAGAATGAACACTAAAAATACTTATGGTTTTTTTATTAGCTCAGGAAAGAAATTATTCATTTATAAATCAATCATTAAAGTATAAATTGAACAAATCTGCTTATGGCCATGACAGGTACAAGTATGAAGAGAACTTTATAATATTACAGACAATATGCTTATTATGTATATCAACATTTGTATACTTTAATGAATAAAAGAGAAACAAAACTGTAGTAAAAGCTCTAGTTGAATTTTCTTGAAACACAGTTTTCAGCTTTCTAATGTCAAACTTTTTCATTAAAATGAGCATTTAGGATACTTAAATTTCCTATGGATAAATTCTGAAAAATAATGTTTTGTAAAAATTATTATATTTCTATAGTCTACTATATTATTATATTATTATTATATTTTGATATAGTAGAATATCATACTTATTTCTTATATTTCACACATTTTAAAATGTACTTATACATTTAAAAATACATTAAAATAAACTTTACCAGATTTTGGATAGGACACCAGAAACACATCATCTTCTCTTGCATTGAAAAAATCCAGGGAATTTAGAAGTTCTTCTGAAGACATAGTAGAAAAGAGGATCTCCTTGAATTTATGAAGAACACTTGACTGGTTCTGGAACGACATCTTTTGTCAAATGAATCAAAAAGTATTACGAAACACTGACTTTACACAAGGCACAGAATAAGTAAGTTCCTTGATGTTAATCCTAGCTCAGTGGCAGGATAATCTTAGAATTACTAAACTGGTGTTTCAGCTAGAGGAATATGTATATATATATATACATTTTGCAATTCTCCATAGGAGTAATTTTTAAACCATAACTAAGCCAAAGTCTACTGTGAAAATGATGTCACTTTCTTGATAACACATTACAAAATATTTCCTCCAACTTGACATTCAAAATAGTTTACATATAAGGCTATCAAGCTATCAGAATGTAATTATTATCTGAAAGGACCAGAGTTAATCAAATCCTTTGGCCTTAAAAAGAAAAGAATTAGTGGCGATAAGGGATTATGTCACTGTGGAAAGGACAAGAAAAGTTGAATGCAATGTTAATATTAACACATAGTGAGAAAGTAGCTAATATGTATTACGTTGCTGGAAGAGGAGAAAATTGAGTGAGGAAATATAAATTTTTCTCAGAATTGGCAAATAAACTTGAGACTGAAGATAAACTTCACAGGAAATACTTTAAGAAAGATAACATGGGTCTCAGGAAACCCAAGCCAGAAAATAGATATCTTGATTTTTGTTGTATAGAAGTTTATGGCTGAATTAAGCAAAATTCTTGTCTGAGTCATTCTTTGGTTTTCTCACTAATATTGTTATATTCTGGATTCAATGAGATATGGCAACAAAGTGCCCAATAACTTCACTGAACCACAGTGAATTTTTTTGTTTGCTTGTCTAACCATCAAAAGAAATGTATGTCAACCAGGAAATGACCAGCATTTTATTGAGCATAAAAAAGTAGAGGTCTACTGTGGGAGAAATAATTAAAGAAGAAAGATATTCATGATAGTGGCAGAAATGACATTCAGAATAATCATATACATAGGAAATTCTAAAGAATCTACAGTTAGAATAAACATGTAAATTGGGTGTGGTTGCTAGATGATGAAAACAAATGTATTTCTACATTCTAGCCAACCCAATTGAAAAATAAAATTCGAAAAACACTACTATTTACAATAATATGAAAAAAATCAAATGTCTAGAAATAAATCTAACAAAAGATATGCAAGGCATTGAAAATAACAAACTATTACTGAAACTAGTTAAAGAAGACCTAAGTAAAAAGAGAAATATACCATGTCCATGGACCAGAAGACTCAATATTATTCAAATGTCAAAATTCTCCTTATTGATCTACAAAGTCAATTCTGTTTGATCAAAATCCCAACAGGTGTGTGTGTGTGTGTGTGTGTGCGCGCACGCGTGCGCACCCACGTGTGCATGAGCATGCACGTGTGTAAATTGACAAGCATTTATATGAAAATGCAAAAGCAGAAGAGCCAAGGAAATCTTAAAGAACAAACTTCTAAGAGTTAGATTATCAGATTTTAAGCTTTAGCATAAAGCAACACTAGTTAAGACAGAGTGGCCTGAGCTCAAAGATACATATATAGATCAATAGAATGGAATAAAGAGTACAGAAAAAGACCCACATTTAAATGGTCAGTTGATTCATGACAAAGGTATAATTCAGTAAAAAAAAAAAAAAGATGGTCCTTTGAATGAACGTTGTTTTGTTCAATTAGATTCATATGGAGAAAAAAAATCTTATCTTACATCATATGCAAAGAAAAAAAAGCTGGATCATAGAATTAAATTGAAAAAAAAGTTTCCAGGGGAAAACAGAATATTTTCATGAGTTATTGGCAGGTAAATTGTTCTTAAATATGATACACAAAAGCACTAACCATTAAAGAAAAAAATTATAGTTGGGCCTGATTAAATTAAGAGCCTTTGTCAATTAAAAGACACCATTAAGAAAGTAAAAGGCAAGACACAGACTGGAAGAAAATACTATAATTACATATATTCAACATTATACTCACTTCCAGACTCTTTAAATTACTCCTAATAATCAATAACATAAAAATCAAACAACTCAACAACAACAACAACAAAAGAGCATACCCCTGAATAAGCCTTTGGAAAAGTGTTTAACATCAGCAGTTATTGAGGAAATGGAAATTAAAATTAGCATTATGGGAAGATCTACTCCCACAACGTTGGCATGATAAACTCTGTGGACCCACTCCCTGATGAAACAACCATAAATAATGACAATTATTTTAAAAATAAAATAAACGTTTAGGAGCGCCTGGATTGCTCCGTAGGTTGAGCCTCCCCCTTGCCCCGACTTGGGCACTCTCTCTCACTTGCTCTCTCTCTCAAATAAATAAATAAAATCATTAACAACAACAAGCCAGTTGCTGTCAGGCAGTTGCTGTCAAGTTGTAGTTAAGTACTGGATTTTTCTGAAGACTTGACTGGGCTCGTCACAGAAGACAGCTTGATCACACGGCTGGCCGTGGATTCCAGCTGTTTACTGGGATGGGGCTCTCTATCAGAGAGCTTATGCTTGGCTTTCCCATGTGGCTTGGGTTTTTTACAGCATGGTGGCTAGATTTTGAAAAGAAGCATTCCTAGAGTGAGTGCTCCAAAAGACCAAAGCAGAAACTGCAAGGTTTCTTATGACCTAGTCTTGGGAGTCGTGTGACATCACTTCAGCAATATTCTACCAATGATACAGGGTCAGCCCAGACTCATTGCGGGGAGAGGACTACATGCGGATGAACACTGGGGAGTGTAGTCCCCGGAGCCATTGGTGGAAACTAGCTCTTACAGGGTTCTTTGACTTCCAATGTCTCATTTCTCTCCTGGCAGCAAAATGCTCTCACAACCTTTGCAAGGCCTCCAAGGTCCCACTCTGTCAGTTGTCAGGGTCAGGCTTCCCGTCTGTGATCTCATTACCTAAATCAGGTCCAGATATCAATGGGGCTTCCTGGGGCCATTCCCTTTGCGGAAGCTCCTTGAGCGCAGCTTCTGCAATACGATTCTCTCAATCTTTAGACTTGTGAATTAAAGAGACCAGTTATCTTCTCCGACACCCCACCATACAACAGGAACAACGGTATGAGACACGTTCATTTAAAAAGGCAAAGGACAGGAAGCACATAACTATTGGAGGACGATAGAAATTTCATGGAGTCCAGTCCTCCTCCTCCCTGTCCGTGATTCTGGATGGCTCTAGGCTTTGTGATCTAAGCTCTTGGTTCCGAGCCATCTTCCTTCTCCATCAGAAATAACACTTCAGTCAGCTGAGCTGACTTCTCAGGCTGACTCATGCCTGTAGAAGGTTGGGGTCCTATAGCTCTTTTCCTGTAGAGTTGGCTCTGTCCCTTTAAGTCCACGTAGGGGGTTGGTTGGTTTGTTCATTTGCTTAAAAAACAGTATCTAGGTTTTCTGTGGTTACTGTTGGTGCTCCCTCTGTGAGACAAAAGCCACATCCACAAATAGGCTGCATTCTCCTTTGGGATGAGCATGGGGGTGTTTGGAGATTACGTCTTTAAGGTTCTTAGAAACCTTAAGGTAATATTTGTCTAGCAGGTAATATTTGACATGTGTGCCCTTAAGATTTTCTTTTCTTTTTATGCCTCTAAGAGTCTTTTTTTAAATCTTATTTTATTGAAATTCAATTAAGCCCTTAAGATTCTTAAAAGCCTGTAGCCTACCTATGAAGTCTGTGAGGCACAAACATGTTTTAATCTCTCTGAGGTGTCATTAAAGGATCTTATGACCACATCCTTAACTTCATTTTCACCTTGAGAACGTGTTTTGCTGGTGGTGTTATGGATGTGATCTTTGTTCTGGTGTCATTCCTTACTTTGAGACCATCTTGCTCACTGGAAAGACTGTCATGGGCCCCCTCTATTTCCACTAGATTCTAATTAAAACCTGGGCAGTTTCTTCTTTAGTTCAACTCCCTTCCCATTTTTATTATAAGCAATAGAAGATACCAGTTATCACTTTCAGCATTTTTCCTGATAATCTCCTTCACAAAGCCACATGTGTGTCAAGTACTCTTCCTATTTTCCATACTTACTCAGGGAAGAGTGGTGCTAATTGTTCTTCCATATATGATTCATATCCTCTTTCATTCAGCCTCCAATAATCACTTTATCATTATCTCAGTCACTGTCTTTAAAAAAAAAAAGACTTTATTTATTTATTTGACAGAGAGAGAGAGAGATCACAAGTAGGCACAGAAGTAGGCAGAGAGAGAGAGGGAGAAGCAGGCTCCCCGCTGAGCAGAGAGCCCAATTGGGGGCTCGATCCCAGGATCCCGAGATCGTGACCTGGGCCAAAGGCAGAGGCTTAACCCACTGAGCCACCCACACGCCCCTCTTAATCACTGTCTTACAAGAATTTGTTAACAAGGTTCTGGTGGCTTGTCAGGTTTCTGCTCACTGTCTAGTCCCCAAGTCAATGTTACATGTTATAGGTTTTTGTTATAAAAACACTTCATATGCAAGTACCAATCTCCATTTGATCATTTTATCATCTATTTGCTGAATAACAAACCACTCCTTTTTAAAAAAAAAAATTGTTCATTTATCTGAGAGCGAGGGAGTGAGCGAGCAAGAGAGAGAGCACAAGCTGGGAGGGAAGTGACAGAGGGGGAAGCAGATTCCCTGCTGAGCAGGGAGCCCGATGTGGGACTTGATGGGGGGCTTGATACGGGGCTTGATCCCAGGATCCTGGGATCATGATCTGAACCAAAGGCAGTCACTTAACCAACTGAGCCACCCAGGCACCCCTAACAAACCACTCCTAAAATGTAGTATCTTCAGACAACAGTGTATTGTCTGTCATAGTTTATGATTTCACTGGGCAATTCTCATTTAGAGTCTTCTCATGATAGCTAGGGCTGGAGGAATGTGAAGACTGAGCTGGTGCTCCAAGATGACTTACTTACAGTGAGGAGGAGATGCTGCTGAATGTTGGCTAGGGCCCTCTACCAAATAACCTTTCTACCATTTTGCTCTTTCCTTCCTTCTCCCCTCTTTGTCGGTCTTTCTGTTTTCCTTTCTCTCTTCTTTTCTTCCTTTCTTCCTTTTCTTCCCCCTTTCCCTCTGATGCTTTGAGACTTTAAGTCTTTGTAGTGAAGAGACAGCCCTTGGCTTGGTGTCTGGATCAGGTGTATTCGTTTGGTCAGGGGGTGCATTTCTTTTCCATAGGAGCAGAGCGTGCTGTATCTCCCACCACTGATAGGTTTGCTGCCAACATGGGGTACCTAACAGAATTGAGCTCTGAGGGTGGAAAACCATGAGCAAGTGACTGATAATTACAAGCGAGCAGCTGGAAAGAAAAACTATGAACAAAACACCCAGATCTGGAAGGATTTGGTGACTTAGAATTGCTGGAAGAGATAAGTGACAATGTAAGTTTAGAAAATAAATAATAAGAACATTTAAAGAGATTCTATTAAAACCTTTAAAAAAGACCTTTTAAAATGAAAGATTTAGGATTCAAAATACAGAAAATGAATCAAAGGAGAAATTGGTTACAGATAAATACGCAATAGGTAGCCTAGAAAAACCACTGAAGGAAAAATGACAAAACACAGAGCAAAAATTAAAGAAATAAGGTAAAAATAATAAAAATGGAAGACAGCTCCAGGAGGTTTAACAATTGAATATAAGACATTAATAAAAGACATTTTGACAGGATAGAATATAAGTATTTAATGGGAATAGATATCACAAATCAAAAGATAAATAAAGATTGTGAAAATATTTCCAAATGGTATGACATTATCATCTATACGAAAAAGATTTAAAAACTGATTTAAATTTTTTTTTAAATGACAAAAAGTTTGAGACAAACTACAGATCCAAATGGATCATAAGTACATAGGATTTTCCTCAACTTATGATGGGCTTCTGTCCCTATAAACTCATGATAAGTTGAAAATATCAGAAGTTGAAAATGCACTTAATATACCTAATCTACCAACCATCACAACTTAGCCTAGTCTCCCTTAAACATGCTCAGAACACTTAGCCTACGCTTGGACAAAATCATGTAACACAAACCTGTTTTATAAAAAGTGTTGAACAAGACATGAAATTTACTGAACACTATACCTAAAGGGAACACAGAATGGTGGTCAGCACTGACTATTTACCCTCGTGATGGCGCGGCTGAACAGGAATTCTGCTCGTGGCCGTCACCCAGCGTCACAAGTCTTACACTGCATATCACTAGCCAAGGAAAAGACCAAATTTTGAAATTCCAAGTATGGTTTCTGTTAGATGCATATTGCTTTCTTACCAACATGAAGTTGAAAAATCCTAAGTTGTTAAACCCTCCTAAGTTGGAGACAATGTCTTACTCACACACATCTTACTCCTGTTGGTAAGGAAATGGTTGTATGAATTTGGATCGGGCCATACTGGGAAATATTATGTTGCCATTAAAAAGATGCATTGAGGGTGTAAGCAGCATACAAAGAAAATGTACACCATACGGTCCTGTTTTTACAAAGCAAACAGTAGCCCTCAAGCCTCAATTTCTCTCTAGCTATGTATGTATGGCACACTATGTATTTGTGTGCCTATGATAATACAGTAAGAGAAAGGTAGGGCTAGTTATCACGTGTGAATAGCTATAGAAGTGTGCAAAGAAGGAAAGGAAGAAAGAGGCAATAAAAACAGAGAACAAGAAGAGTCTTCCTGACGAAACAGCAAGCATGATATGATATAAACTAGGCAAAATTACATATACATATAATAAATGCCTATACATATCTATATGCATAAAGAGATATATGAAAGGAAAAGCATTAAATTTTAATGGTGGTTATCTCAGGATGAAAGGATTTCAAGTACCAGTTTCTTGTTTATATACATATTAATGATGACTTGAATTTTTTCTACTGGGAACATATATTATTCATATCCTCAAATATGAAATTATTTTCATTGTAGAAAATGGATAGGGGAGATGAGGGCTAGATACACTTTTCGAGTAAACCCATCCTGAGATGGAAGAAGGCTGAGAAAGGATGCCTGATCAAGAAGGAAAGAAATGTGTTTAGAGGTAACACTGGATGGTCCTGTGAGAGAGACTTGGTAGCTCAAAAACTGAATGGTGGCCCAAATCGTTCTACTTGTATGGGCCAGGAAACCCCTTTCAGCTCCCCTTCCAAGGAGTGCTTTTCTCCTGTCTGAGAGAGAGCTGGGGACCCTCATGGTGTGACAACCGAGCCAATGGCAATGCTGGAGCTAGAGCAAGGGCTTTGGCTTGTGACACAGGGGTGACAGAAATGACAACTGCCATCAGCAAGTCATGCAAATCCAGATCTCCTCACATGCTTCTTCCCATAATCCCCTGGGGCCAGAAAGGGGCAGACTCTCCACATTGATCTTACTGTCCAGACCCCCATAAGAGTAACTAACCATGAAGCCCTTGTTAGGATGGTAAAGAGACTAGCCTTGATGTGCTAAGAAAAATTAGAAGGGGAGGGGAGCGAATGTTCAAGGAAGTATTTAAATCCTCCTTCAAAATGATAATTTGGTTTATAAGAACATGTCTTGTTGCGTAATTCTACTTTCAATATGGAAAGTGGCTTTTATTTGCTTTTCTTTTGTATAATTGCTAATTCCCTTTCCCAATTTCTAGGAGTTCTGAGGTACAGTTCATGTGCTTGGAAATTCAAAAGAAGAAAGTATATTAATTATGTTGAAAATATTGCCACTCTCACAACAGGTACCATCTATGGTGTACTTATTACATGTCAGCCATTGTGCTAAGTGTTCTATTGCCTATCTTTACTTAATACTCCCCACAACACTATCAAAGAAATACTATTAAACTCATATTTCTTTAGTGATAAAAACAGACTCAGTGGGATTACAATTTACTTAAGAATACACTTAACTAGCCTACTACTGTCAGTGTTAAATATTAACTTGAAAGCCCCTATTCTTTTTTTTTTTTTAAAGATTTTATTTATTTATTTGTCAGAGAGAGAGAGGGAGAGAGAGCGAGCACAGGCAGACAGAATGGCAGGCAGAGGCAGAGGGAGAAGCAGGCTCCCTGATGAGCAAGGAGCCCGATGTGGGACTCGATCCCAGGACGCTGGGATCATGACCTGAGCCGAAGGCAGCTGCTTAACCAACTGAGCCACCCAGGCATCCCGAAAGCCCCTGTTCTTAATCACTAGGTGGTATCCTCTGAGTTGTATCTGTGCAAGAGCATGTGTGTGTGTGAGTGTGTACACATGTGTGAATAAAATGTCCCGGTAATAAATCTTTAAATATCAGAATTTTATATCTGCTATTTATTGTCCTAATAAATATATTCTCTTCACTCTCCTCTGCTCCTAAAAACATTGTTTGCATCTTTGAGGTCTTCCAGAAACCTAGGCATAATCTCCAGTGGGAAATAAAAACTTAGAGCAGAATCCAGGGTCGAGTTCGGTGGAAATACAGGGCTGTGTTAGTGGAGGAGAGAAAAAGCAGGTCAGAGGAACAGACTGGTAATGGCTCCAAGGAGAGGTGGCCTTTGACAAAGGATTTGAAGACAGGAAGATTTTCACAAAGTGGAGGTGCATCGCCATTTCTAAAAATGGTGTGGGGGTGCTGCGGGAGAGAGACTGTACACCTCAAGGACAGTGCCTGAAGAGTTCAGCGACAACCTAGGTTGAAGATAGACTAGGAGCAGCAGAAGGTGAGGTTAAAAGATCAGCTTGGGTCTCTGCGCTGGAGAGTCCTGGGGGCCAGAGAGAGGGGTCTGTTTCTCATCTGGGGTCATTACAAGATCGAGTCACACCCACAGAGGCTGGGGAGGTGATGTAAATGAGTGAAGAGGGCCAAGTGGAAGGCACAGACATATGCTTTCTTTTTTATATTAAACATTTAGAAATTAACTTGACTTCCCTAAGCAAACATGTTGCCTTTCATTTGTCATTTCAATACGTAGCTTCTCAGGCTATCTTTCATCTTCTTGTGTTTGAGAGAGAGATAAGGATAAAGAAAAATTTCTCCACGCTAAGAAAAGCAACAGCTCATAGCAATTTGACTTGTAATAGCCCAAAAGTGAAGACAACAACAACAAATGTCCAACAGGAGGTAAGGGGATAAAAAAATGTGTGCATCCGTGTGACAGAGTACTACTCAATAAAACGGAGTGAACAGGCCACCGCGTGCGTGCATCTCAAAAGACTTTTGCTTGATAAAAAAGCCAGGAAACAATACTGCATGACTTTACTTATATAACATTCTGAACAATGTAAATGTGTCTGTGATGATGGAATACAGCTGGGGTTGCCCGAGGTTCAAAAATGGTAGGGAGGGGCAGGAGGGAGAACCATGAAGGGGCGCCAGGAATCTTCCAGGTGTGACTGATGTGCTTATTGTGCTAATTGTGGTGATGACTTTGCAGGTGTGTCCCTATGCCCACTGTGTTCTTTCAATATGTGCTGTTGCTTGTATACCAAATATACCTCAGTGAAGCTGTTAAAATTATTGAGGAAAATATTTCAGTACCCAGAACCTGACGATCAGAGATTATTGCAACACTCTTTGCTATTTACTGTTTGTGTGTGTTCAATATAAGGTGGGCCTCGAATGTTGCTACTGAAATTATCTGATAAATCACTTATCTTTCTTCATAAATTGTTAGAAGTCTTTTCAATCAGCAGGTCAATTCATAGTTTTTCTTTCTTTTTTTTTTTTAAGATTTTATTTATTTATTAGAGAGAGAGGGAGAGAGGACAAGCAGGGGGAGGGACAGAGGAAGAGGGAGAAGCAGACTCTCTGCGGAGCAGGAACCTGATTTGGGGCTTCATTACAGGCCCCCAGGATCATGACCTGAGCCAAAGGCAAATGCTTAACCAACAGAGCCACCCAGGCTCCCCTGTTGCTTTTCAATTAATAATCTAAAATTGTTGGAAATACCCAGGTGCCTGGGTGGCTCCATCTGTTAACATCCAACTCTTGGTTTCAGCTCAGGTCACGATCTCAGCATTGAGGGATTGAGCCCTGTGTGGGGCTCCATGCTCAGCAGGGAGCCTGCTTTAAGATTCTCTCCCTCTCCCTCTGCCCCTCTGCCCCCCGCCCCCACTCTCACGCTCTCTCTCAACAAAATAAATTAACCTTTAAAAATTAAAAGAAATAATAAATCTTAAAAAAAAAACTATGGGAAATATCATGTAATTATGTTTTTGTCTTTCTTGCTAAGGTCATTTATTGTGTAGGTTTATCGTTTTGGTAATGAAACACGCCGTTGTCTTCTCCACCCTCACTGCCTGCCAATCACACATCTACCCTCTCTCTTCTCAGTGTGTCATTTCTAAGCACCCCCAAGTCTGTCTAATCAAAAGGCCACTGAACCAAAGTATTACTGCCTTTAAATACCAGGGCTTTATTTTTTCACTTAGCTGTTGATTCAGAGACATAGTTTATGTAGATGAAGTTCAGTTTGGGGAACTATTTTGTACCCACAGTGTGGGTGTTTCTCTGAAGTATGAAGAGTAATTGCTTTTCTCCTTTTGAGCCCCGCACACGTATTGATTGTCATTGCCAAGAAGCTTAGCTCCGAATATGAAATACATAGAGATTGATTTGGGAGGGGTGATTAGAGGTGTGAATCCAGGAGATCTAGCTTTATTGTATCTGTCCTGTTTGTGCACCATGCTCACACCATGCTCACACACCTAATTTGTGAAAAGCAGCACTAACACCAAGTAAAGTCAGCAATAAATATAACATCATAGTTACAATTTTTGTTTCTCATGAGCCTTGGAATAGACACCTATTACACAGGGAAAAGTTAAGAACGAACCATTGATTCTGCTATAGTTTCCAAGGAGAAAGAAGTTTTCTCTAAAATGGAGAGCAACTCCTTTGGAAGATACAGAATCTTTGTCACAGAGGTTTATAAAATGTCATTTAATAATAAGGTTGGAGCTTATTCAAATGATCTCTTGGGATTTTTAGAGATGCTATATTTCTATCATTCTTTCTGGGCTTAGGATGTTGGCATAGTAAGACCAAAAAGAAAATTTAGAATAGAGACTGTATTTTATTTAAGATTAGAAAAATCCAGCTTTGTTTATAATCTAAATTTATAATCTATTTGCATGCATAGACCAGCTAGCCTGTATATACAAATGGGACTATATTAAAAATAATAAATCTCATTTCCTTTGTCTATCATAAGAATACCACCAGTATCCTCTTCCTTCCAGACACAAATGTGTCCACACTATGTGATTCCATTTATATGAAATTCTAGAGTACAAAAAACTAATATATTGTGTCAGGAAGCAGATCAGCAATTGCCTGGGACCAGAATTTGGGGAGATTTACTGAAAAGGGTAACAAGAAACTTTTTAGAACCACAGGCATCATCTAGATCTTACATGGTTTGTCAAATTCATCACATTATGCACTCAAAATGGATTCTTGTTATTCTTCTTGAATTCTACTTTAATAAACATTTTTAAGAACTATATTAAGATATCACTTACACCTATCACACTGATTTAAAAATTTAAAAGCTTGACAACACACTCTGTTGGGCAGGCAGTGGGGAAATGCCCACGGGCGTTGCTTGAGGATTAAAAAAAATTCAATCCCTAAGGAGGGGAATCTTGTGCCTTCTGATATAATGTCTCAGAATCTGTAGCATTCCTGACAAAAATCTATTAACCAAATCATGAGACTATATCGGACAAATCCAAATTCAGAGACATTAATTTGACCAGAACTCTTAAATTTCAATGTTAAAGATAAAGGTAGAGGAATAATTTCAGGTTGAAAGAGACTAAAAAGACATGATATTAAATTCAAAATGATCCTAGATGGGATCTTAGAACAGGAAAAAAAAAGTTATAAAGGACATTACTGGGACAATTGGTGAAATTTGAATATAAACTTAGATTGGATTATACTATTATATCAACATTAAATTTCTGAAATTATTTTTGTACTATGGTTTTATAGAAAAATGTCCTTGCTGTTAGGAGATGAATGCTGAAGATTTTAAGAGTAAAGGATTGGGGCACCTGCTGGGCTCAGTCAGTTAAGCCTCAGACTCTTGGTTTCCGCTCAGGTCATGATCTCAGGGTCCTGGGATCAAGTCCCGCATTGGGCTCCCTACTCAGTGGGAAGCCTGCTTTTTCCTCTCCTACTCCCCCTGCTTGTGTTCCTGCTCTTGCTATCTCTCTCTCTCTGTCAAATAAATAAGTAAAATCTTTAAAAAATATATATCAATGATTGTTGGCTCTGAGTAAAGATTCTACTGGAATACAATTTTTACAGCTTTTTAAGTCTGATGGTTCTTTTAAGTTAAAAATTTTGAATAAATAAGATAAATCTTCATTCAAATAGCTGTTTCTCCATTAAGAAGGTAAACAAAACATGAGAAAGCCAATAATTTTTTTACCTCGACCTCCTATAAGAGAGTAGACCTCTCAGATTGTTGAAAGAAATTTCAAAATGTTCCCAAGATTGTAACTTTGGGTAGTCTAGGAGTTCAGAAAATGAAAGAGGAAAGAAGCCCCAGGAAGGAAGTGAGCAAAAATGTGTATGTGTGATGGTAAAGGTTAGAGGTCAGTATTTCTGCAGTCCTGTTTCTGCTCCTGGTCTACAAATTTGCCTCCCTAATTCAGAGGGCTCTGAACATCCTGTCGCAATTTTGACCACAATAGAAAATGCAGTCATATTAGTTAGGGGTTTTGATAGTCGTCAAATTTTCTGGGAAAAGAAGATGTCCCAGAATTTGCCTTGCCCATGAGATTAAGGCCATATAGTAGAGTTGCTGCCAGGTCATTAGAGTCTGGAATCTTCCAAGAAAGAAGACGACGAAAGAAGGGATGTCTAGGAAGAGAAGGGAAGGAGAGAGGAAGGCAAGAGGAGAAGAGCCAGTGCCAGTGATGCGAACAAGGGCAGCCCCTCGAGGGTACTCTCCAGGGGCCAGTGTCTCAGCTCCCATCCTGCCCCATACCCCAGTCAGGATGGTCCCTTGAAATATAGGGTCTGGCCACTTCATTTAGGGAGATGTTTAAATTTTTTTTACCAAGTCAAAGAAATTTAAGCTGATCTAAGGAAGGATTCACTGTTCTTTTGACAGTTTATAATTCTTTGTTGCTGTTTTCCAACACTGTCTCATGCCTCCCTTCATTTTAACTTTCGTATGTGCTTCATTTCCTATACCAAACTGTCAATCTCCTATAAGCTGAGTATAGAACGTACTCATTTTTATTTTCCTCACTCTGAGCCTAACAATTCATGCTCAGTAAATATTTGTTGAGAAAACTTTTTTTTTTTTTTTTTTAAAGAACAGGCTACCAGTATTTCATTTGACATGTTGTGTGTTAGAGCCCCCTAGTGTGCAAAACCAGCCTTTGGAAGGAGCCCAGATGAACAAGAATTCATGGAACAAGCTTTCAAGGGAATGATCTCTGACTCCATTAATTCACGGTCCTTTTCTTATTTCTCTAATTTATTCTTCTGAGGGGAAAGACCAGCTGCAGGATATGAGAACTCATTAATTCTCGGCTGCAGCACTGACTTGTGCTTCTGCCTCCTTCCAAATTGCCTTCTCTTTCACCCCAGGAATGGAGGATAAAGTGTTTTTATTGGTTCCAAAATACACCTTTTCACATTTTAACACTTCTGAAATCAAACCACATCTTACACTTGATGTCTCTCCGTATCACTCCTAGCTATGTGGTGCTCATGACCTCATCATTGCCCACACAGGAGCAAACTTGATTAGGGCACCTCTCAGGTTCACATCAGTTCAATTACGGGCTTTGCTTGTCCCATTTTTGTTAAATTTAACTGCCATTTCAATACTTTAAAAAGATATATATTAAGATACACTAACAATTGCATATCTACAGGTATAAATAGAGAGCCATAATTTGGCATAAAAACAGACAGCTATTATGTATGCAAAAAGGCAGGAAATTTATGCAGTGAATTTGTACATTGATTAGTGTGAACTGAATATTTTTTGGAAGAATTATTGTATTTCCAGATTGTGCTGTAAAACAACTAAGTTTTCTACGAGAACTGCAAAGGTCGATAGAGCTATGTCGTAGTTTATTACTGAGATTAATACAAACAGATTGCTTATCATGTATCAAGAAATGCAACCAGAGAAAATTTGCCAGCACCCCTCTGAATAGATAACAGATACTTTAAAGTAATGAGAGAATGTTGTGATCTGTTCATGCATTGTACAAGATGATTGGTAAGATTTACGTTGTCAGTTCCTTCAGGATAATTTGAAATAGAAGTTGCTTGCTTCCAATGCTACATGATTCATTTGAGGAAAAAGTAGAAACGATAATAATGGTAAATTGAAAATCCTTGTGAAACCGTTAAGTTAGGAACATTCCTCAAAATCATATTGACAGTGTTAATGGTGTTAAAGATATCATGATAGTGAGCACAAGTGATAAAAATTAGCTTATCACTCTGATAATACACATAATTACTGATAACTGAAAATTATCTCCATATATCAATTTTAAGCTACAACATGAAATCTAAGAATGAGATCGGCTCTAAAAATGCCACTGTGTGTACATGGCAAAATAATTGAATGATCATGGTTGAGTTAATGGTGGACTGGCTGAAAGTCACTTGGGATTGGTATCCAACAGCTTCACATAACGTACACTGTAATTTGATTTTCAATGTATCTTAACATTGCACCTTAACAATGTACCTTAACAGTAAAGGAGAAGCTCACTGAAACTATAGTAACTTGGGGTGTCTTGGCTATTCTTGGCTCTTTTCTTTTCCATACAAGTTACAAGTTAAGTTACACAATAAAATCTATAGGCCTAGATCAATGTTAAGAGCTATGACATCTTTAAGAATCTTTCTGTTCATGTGTATAGTGCATTTCTCCAATTAATGTACATATTTTTTTACTGTGTTTCAATACATTTTATAATTACTCCATAAAAGATCTGTGCATCTTTTCTTGTGTTTATTATGGATTGATACATCATTATTCTTGTTATGATCATAAATGGTTTCATTTAGTATTTTATAACTATTACTGGTGATACAAAATGAAATAAACTTTCATATGTTGATCTTATGTCTGGTAACTTTGATAAATTTGTGCATTAATTTTATAGATTTAGCAAACTTTGATAGGTGAATTAGATGATAATTTTGGGTTTCTTATCATTTTCATAAAGAAGAGCTTTGCATTTCCCTTTCAAGTTCTTTTGTGTTTATTTCTTTTTATTTTCTTATTGTGTCACTAGATCCCAAGGACAATGTTGAATAATATGACATCCTTTTCTCATTCTTCATTCTTAAAGGCATGTTTCTAATGTTTCACCACTAAGAATGACTTTTGCTATGCTTTTCTTGGGTAGATACCATTATAAAGTTAAGAAAATTCTATTCTATTCTTTTCTTTTCTTTTTTTTTTTTTTTTTTTTTTTGAAAGGGAGAGAGGATGGGGGTGGGATAGAGAGAAAGAGGGAGAGAATCTTAAGCAGACTTCATGCCTAGTGTGGAGCCCAGTGGGGGGGGACTCAATCTTACAACCCTGAGATCATGACCTGAGCTGAAATCCAGTCAGACATTTATTTGACTGAGCCACCCAGGTGTCCCATATCTTCTATTCCTAAACTGACAAAAAATTTTTAAAAATCAGGAATGATTATTAAATTTCTCCTCGTGATTTTTCTTAAACTACTGATACAATAATGACATTTCATGATTTAATCAAGTTAATGTGATTCATTATATTATTGTCTAATATTAAAGCCTCCTTGTATTCTGGAATAAATTCAACATATTCAGTCATCAGAAAGATTTAACAGTTCTAAAACTGTACCTAATAACATAGCTTCAAAATATATTAAATATAAACAAATTAGACAAAACTCCAATTTGACAAACACAACACAAAGGTGGGACATTTGTCTTTTAGCAGGAGACTTTAGTACATTTAAATTAATTGTTATAGGTGGTATATTTGGTCTTTTTGGTATATTTCACAATGTGAAGTATCCATTGTTTCCTATATACTTTTCACTTGCCTGGATTCCTTGTGTTATTCCATCTTCCTAAAATGTCTTTCCCCATCACCTCATTATTTTTTTTTTTTATCTATACATAATCATGATGTACTATTCCTCTTCAAGATCCAGCCTGAATTCCACTCTCTCCTCAATGATTCTCAGACTCAAGATTGAGAAGTAATCATTGTTTAAACTACCATAGCACTTTATCTTTATCCCTCCAGGAACAAATCAAAGTAGAGAAAGGTAGAAAGAAGAATGTAACACAGCTTGAAGCAAAAATCAAATGAAATCTTATTTTTTTAAAAGATTTTATTTATTTATTTATTTGAGAGCGGGAAAGAGAGAAAGCAAGCACAAGCAGGGGGAGGAACAGAGGACAGAGGGAGAAGCAAAATCCCCACTGAGCAGGAGGAGCCCCATGTGGGGCTTGATGCCAGGATCTTGGGATCATGACCTGAGCAAAAGGCAAATGTTTAACCGACTGAACCACCCAAGTGTCTGAAATGAAATTTAAAAAAAGAATGAATGAAACCCAAAATTTCTTTTTTACAAAGACAAAAACAATTGCTAAACTTTAACTAGGCTAAGCTGAAGAAAAAAGAAAGACCTAAACTATACATGTAGAAGTAAAAGTGGAGATATCACCCCAGACTTAGAGAAATTAAAAGGATAATAACAGAATATCATCTAAAGGTTTATGCCAAGAAGTGAGACAAATTACCCAAATTAACAAAACAAACTTGTGGAATCTGAATACCTATATTCAGGGAAGAAATATAAATGGCTAATTGAAATTTTTCCCATCAAAAAACACTAAGGTCCAGATAGTTTTACTAGTGAATTCTGTCAACAATTTGGTGAAGAAATAATATGAATCTCAGGCAGACTCTTTTAAAAGTAGAGAAGGAGACATATCCCAGCCTATTTTATGAAGTCAGTATTACCTCAGAGCCAAAAATATCACAAGGAAAGCAAATAGACCAATACCCCTCATGAACACGGATACAAAATCCTTACCAAAGTATTAGCAGACCAAATCCTGAAATACATAAAAAATTTTAAACAACATGAGAAAGCAGGTTATTACAAAAATGCAAGGTTGGTTTAATATCTTAAAATTGATTACTTTAATACACCACATTAACAGAATAAAGAAACCAAAGATGATCATCTCAATAAATTTACAGAAATGAATTTGTAAATAACAAATATTCATGTTAACAACTCTCAATAAACTAGGGATAGAAATCAAATTTCTCATTTGGATAAGGGGCATATACAAAGAAAAATTACAGCTAGAATTATACTGATCCAGAAAAATAAAACATTTTCACATCAGATCAGGAAAAAGGCAAAGATATCCATTCTTAGCATTTCTATTTAACATTGTGTTTGCAGTTTTAGTCAGTTTAGTAAGAATAAGAAGTGAAAGGCATACTTATTTAAAAGAAAGAAATACATGTGTTTTTATTTTCAGATAACATCAGTAGCATTATCTTCATGGAAAAGCATAAAATGAACTTCATCAAAATGAAAAACTTTTGATTTTCAAGAGATGCTATTAAGAAAATTAAGAAACAATGCATAGATAAGGAAAAAATAATTGCAAATATTATACCTGAGAAAAGACATGTATACAAAGGTATTTTTTAAAATCTAAGAACTCAATAATAAAAGGAACCCTCCCAAACAGGCAATGCAGAAGACTTTTTTTTTTTTTTCTTGCCAGAGAGAGAGAGCACAAGCAGGCAGAGTGGCAGGCAGAGGCAGAGAGAGAAGCAGGCTCCCCACTAAGCAAGGAGCCCGATGCGGGACTTAATCCCAGGACTCTGGGATCATGACCTGAGCCAAAGGCAGTGGCCCAACTGACTGAGCCACCAGGTGTCTCTGCAGTGCAGAAGATTTTAATAGATATTCCATTAAAGGAGATATATAAATGGCTAATAAGCACCAAAAATGCAGTCAACATCATTAGTCATTAAGGAAATGAACATTAAGTCTACAAAGATACATCATTACATACTCTCTAAAATGGATATATTTTTTAAAAGCCCAACAATACCAAGCGTTGTTGAGGATGTGAAGAAACAAACATACATTTACACTGGGTGGTATAAAATGGTATAGCTTCTTTGCAAAACAATTTAATAGTTCCTTAAAAGGAAAATCTTACCATGTGAATCAGCAATCTACATACAAATGTTTAAAGAAACATTATTCGAAATAGGCAATCACTTAAATGCAAACATCCATTCACTGCTGAATTAATAAGCTAGATGTGTTAAATGCATACAATGGAATACTATTCACCAATAAAAAGGAACAAACTACTGATACATGCAATGACATAGATGAACTTCAAAAACATTTGGTAAGTGAAAGAAGCCAGAGACAAATGACTATGTATTATTATTTCAATTGCATAGTTTCCAGAAAAGACAAAACTATAAGTAGATCCAGATTTGTTGGGCTGAGAGCAGGCGTTTTCCATAAAGTAGAACTAGGGAACTTTTGGGGTATAACAGAACAGTTATAAAATTGGACTCTTGTAATGGATTGACAACCATAAATTTTACTAAAAATAATCAAACTATACATTTATAATGGGTAAATTGTATGGGACATAAATTATTCTTAAATAAAGTTGTTAAAAATTTACTAACTTCCCAATTCTATTTTAATTAAAGTGTAATGTTCATCTCCCACACAGATATCAGGTAACTTGTTCATTAAATAATAAAAATAAATAATAATAATCATTCAAGCTGCTGGTAATGGGAGCACAAGGGACTGGAAAATCCTCAGGTGCACCAGTAATCTACTTGACCTGACATTCCCCTCCCTACTAAGCCACCACCAAAAACAACTTTGATGGGAAAAGGTTAGTAAGTCTTGACTTGAAAAACACAAGAACTCACGTAGATTTGGACATTTTGGTGATAATTAGAACTAGGGACTCTGATACTGCTAAGTCCAAAGGTGAGACCTCTGTCAAAGTGTCGAAGGCCAAAGATGAAGAAAAAAAATCCTAAAAGAAGTTAGTGAAAATAAAGCAAATATAACAGTATAATACAATGGCAATTTTAGCAAAATTCTCATCAAACACTAGACAAACCAGAAAGAATGAAATGACATATTTAAAATGCTAACAGTAAAAAACTGTCAAGCTAGAAGTCTATATCCAGTAAAATATATTTCAAAAATAAAGATGAATTATAGAAATTTTCAGACAAACAAAGCCTGAGAGAATTTACTATCAGCACTACAAGGAAAGCTAAAAGAATTTCATCAGGCTGTCAAGAAATGATACCAGTTTTACAGGGAGGATTGTAAAGCATGAAATTAGGACATGGGGTAAACATGAAAAAGTACATCATACTATCCTAATTTTTGTAAGATAACCGCCTACTTCAAGCAAAAACAATAGTATATCGTGGGGTTTATAACATGCATGGTAGTAATATACATGATGTCTTCATGTCAGTTTGGGCAGCAATGGCAAAGTTCCATAGAGTGGATGGCTTATAAAGAACAGAAACTTATTTCACTCCTTTCTGTAGGTTGTAAGTCCAAGATCGGGGTACTGGCATGGTCAAGTCTGGTGAAGACTTTCTTCCAGGTTCCAAACTTCTGACTTCTTGTATCCTTCCAAGGAAGAGAGCAGAGAGAGGAAGCAAGCTCTCTTGTCACTCTTTTTTTTTTTTTTTTTAAGGATTTGGGGTTGTGGTCAGTTTTTTTTTTTTTTTAAGATTTTTTTTTTTTTCTTATTTTGACAGAGAGAGATCACAAGTGGGCAGAGAGGCAAGCAGAGAGAGAGAGAGGAGGAAGCAGGCTCCCTGTGGAGCAGAGAGCCTGATGTGGGACTCGATCCCAGGACCCCGAGATCATGACCTGAGCTGAAGGCAGAGGCTTAACCCACTGAGCCACCCAGGTGCCCCTCTCTTGTCATTCTTAAAAGGGCACTCAACCCATTCATAAGGGCTCCACCTTCATGACCCTCCTCTAATCCTATTTCTCTCTCAAAGCCCCACCTTTCAATATCATCACATTGGGGTGTAGGGTCTCAACATATGAAGTCGGGGGTAGGGAACACAAACATTCAGTCCATAATATATGATAATAGGAGAAAAGGACAGGAAGGGCAGAGTAAAGTGGCTTATCCTGTTGTAAACTTGTTTTATTTTATGTGAGGTGGCATAATATTACTTCAAGTTAGACTGTGATTAAAAAAGCATATTATAATCCTTAGAGCAAGAACTTCAATAAAAGCGTAGGTTAAAAGCTAATACAGGAGATAAAGTAAGATACTAATAAAATACACGATTAATTTAAAAGAGAGCAAGACAATGCCTGAAAGGAAAAAGGAACACAGTGAATAAAGAGAAAACAAAGAGCAAGATGATATACTTAAGCCCACCCAAATCAGCAACTATGTTAAATATAAAGGGGTTAGACATTCCAGTTAAAGGGGAGAGATAGTCAAAATAGATACAAAGCTAACCAAGACCCAACTACATGTTTGTTTGTTTTTTTTACAAGAAAGGCATTTTAAAAATATACTAGGATAAAAGTAAAAGGATAGAAAAAGATATATCATAAAAACATTAAGCGTAAGAAATCTTGTAAGGCTTTCTTGATGTCAAAGTAGACTTCAAAACAAGGAGGATTACCAGAATTAACAAAAGAAATTTACACATTTATCTTGATATTTATTCATAGCATAATATTTGTGTTGTTATAAGTATAACAAAAAAGGGTCAATTCCTAAAGAAAATATAATAGTTATAAATGCATCTTTCAAGTAATCAGGTATCGAGGTGGCCAATTAAGATAATGAGCCAAATTAAAAATAATAATCAAGACTTTATTCACTTACTGTGACATTGCAAACAGGAAGCAAAAACAGGCCCCAGTTCCTAAGGGTTTCATTTTTCCTCATGAAATAGCACTGGCGGGGGTGTGGAGGGGGAATCAGGAGATGCTGTGCAGGTGGGGGAACTGTTTCACACCAAGAAGCACGAAAGGCTTCTCCCTCTTTATGTACCTGAGGGCCAGCAGGGACAGAGGGAAGAACTAGGCCTGGGAAAGTATTGAGTCAAAGTGGAGAAAAGTTGCTTTGCGTAGACCCCTACTGAGGCCTTCAAATTGAGGTGTTAGGCTAGGAATGCAGACACCCATATGATAGTAGCTGTCTCCGGGGTCTTGAGTCCTTGACTGCAATCCGCTCCAGAAGACCAGCACATTGGCTGCGTACAAATATGGTGTGGGCAGGACAGCTTCTCCACAGGAAGCCTGCTAGGCCAAGCCTTATAATTGCATATAGTTGGGTATGAAGGAGCAGCATAGTTGTTTGGCCTGGAGTCACACTCTTCACTTTATATAGTTTATGATGGAACGGCAAAGTACATAAAGCTAAAATTTATAGAATGAAAGGAGACGTGGGCATATCATATTGGGAGAATTTAGGACTTCTTTTTCTGTCATTGATAGAACAAATAGATAAAATATCAGTGAAGATACACTTGACCTAATAAACATATTTAGTATACTCCTGATAGCAACTGTAGAACATACTTACTTTCGAAGTAATTGTGGAAGCTGAGCCATAAAACAAGTCTCAATACATTTCAAGAAGTTAAAATCACACAGGGTATTCTTTGATCATGAAAAAATTAAAGTTAAAAAAGATTAAAAAGATACCATTAACTGCCCTCCCCCCTTATACTGGGAATTAGAATATATAATTCTAAAAGCTCATGGGTGAAAGAAGAATTACAAGGTAACTGGAAAGTATTCTGAATTAAAATACTGGAAAGTATTTTGAATTAAACCATGACAGAAGCACAATATACTACAATTTGTGGAATTCACTCCTACTTCCATCCCTTAGTCACCAGATCCAAATACTCTAAATGTGATCCAAGTATCTAAATACAGGAAAAACTGGTCACTATGTAAAACACACACCACATCTTACAAGATGGTGCCACACCCCTAAGATACTGTCTCTCAGATGGTTCTTAAAATGAGTCTCTATTAGGCCCTACCAACGTTCTGTAGGGCAAGTGCTTCTAGATCAGCATTTCTCTAACCCTTTTTTTAAATCCCCATCTCTGCCCCCAAGGAAGCTTTTAAGATTTTTTTTTTCCTCTAGTCATTGTAATATCTAAGGTTTTTTTTTCCTTTAGAACCAACTCTTGCCTCTTGTGGAGGCAATATTCCTCCCACTGAGAATGAATGTTCCACATAATATGGTAAAGAGAATACCCATTAATCCCATAGGCATAAGCCCCTTTCTACACTCTTTTGCTGTAAAATGTGCTTCTTGGCCAAAAGGATGCTCCATGTTGTATACAATACCGATATGATAAATAATTCATTATGTAGGTTCATAGGTGGGGTACTGGCAGAAGCACTAAGGACAGGAAAGGCAAATCCAAAATATATAAATACCTATTTCAGCGAGAACAAACTGTCCCATGCTCCATGATGGAAAGTACTGGTAATCATTCTTGGCCTCTGCAGGGATTAACAACACTACCTTTATAAGAGGTCCAGACAAAACAGGATGCTAAATGGATACCAGTTAATCTCTTTTCTCAATTACCGCACTACTTTGTCGGTGGGCTTCTATACAAAGTGGTTTTGGTAGCAGGTATGGAATTCATTCATGGAATCGATAACCTGGCTTCTAACATCCATCGAGTGCCCCGCCGGTCATAGCAAAGGCCAACGTTGAACATTCAGTTAGAAAACCATGTCCCAGGAGATCAGTAATCCAACTGGTGGGAGGCTGATGAAAGTGACCCACCAAACGAGCATTCTTATTCTTAATTTTCACCCCTCCTCCACATGCAAAAGCTGAAATCTTCCTGATTAAATCTTGAGAACAATACACTCTCAATTGCCTTATAACTTTTGACTGCATTATCAAAAAAAAAAAAAAAAGTTCCCAAATACTGATTTTTAAATTCATGCCTGGAAACCATGACTCTTGTGTGGTAAAGAAACAACTTTAATTCTATCTATATAAAAGAAAACATAAAGGGTTTTTGTTTTCCCATATTTTCAAAATCCTAGAAACTAGATATGTCTTAGAATTATACATGTTAAGCATAGTCAGATACAGTCTCAACTTCATCCCATGTTCTCCAGCTCATTCACAATGAACCCCACAAAATTCAATTCAATAATCCTACATCTTTGGTTCTTCATGTCATCAAGAATCTGTATATCCAAAATAATAAGTTTTCAAGCAAAAATCTAGTCTGTGACTGTAATTACCTTCTTTTTCGGTTTAGAGATTCTTGAGTAATTAATGCTTTTGGATTCTTAATATCTGTTTTTGAATGTTCTTGAGCTCAGTAATATCTAGATTTTTTTTTTTAACTTAATGATAGTTGGTAAAAACAAGTCAAATCTGTTTTCTCCATATGGTCTGAGAATAGGTTAGGGCAACCCACATTTATACTAGAGTTCTGCCTTTTTTTACCCCTGAATGATTCAGCTAAATACCGTGAAGTCTTAACATTAGGTAACAGAATGACCTTCTTAAAATAGCTGTAGCCCAAAAGGCTGTTGTGTGAGAGTGAATGCAGAGAATTAATAAGGAAATCTGTACAAAGCATCTTGATCAATATCTGAGGTGAAATGTATGATAAAGAATGGACCAAGGTCACTTTGCCTGATGTCCCTGCTGCTGAGAGAGTGTCTGACAGAACTGGGCCACTAGATCCCAAGGGAAATGGGGGCTCGAAGCAATTATCTAAATAATTTAGACAAGAAGGCACATTCGGGCTTGTCAAAGTCACCCATATGAACAGAAGGGGAATCTAAATATTTTGAATCCTGTTAGGAATTTGTTAAAGTATCTCTAGGATACACACACACTGATCCCAACCCATTACATAAAGGGAAAATTTTATCACTGGAAAAAATAGGCTCATGTACATATATCACATTAAAGAAGCGCTCAATTTTCTTTCTACTTTGCCCAATAGATAAGGTCTTTTACCTGCACAAGAGTAACAATAGTGTTCTTGTATTCTATTCATAGCATTTAGAGTTCTGTATTTCAAAAATAATTTTCTCACCCAGCAGCATGAGTTTTCATCCAGAAGGAAAAAAAATCAGTGTAGCTGATATGGATACAAAACAGAGGAACAGAAAAGGAAACAGAATTACCCATACACTTCTGGGAAATAAAAAGACTTCACAAGCTATAAAAAAATCATTTTATTCACAGGGTACATTTCCAAATTTTCTCCAAGTAAGGGAGGTAGAGAAATTGAGACTTACTGAACCTTCTCACTACCAGCCATAATTACAATGAACACACCAAAGAAAAAGACATGTTTTTACAGCAAATCTCCTCCTATGACATTGCATTTAGATACTGTAGAAACCAACTCAGCAGAACCAAGATAGATACTGTTTTTTCAAGTCACACTATAAAAAGTATCAATTAAGGTTTTTTTCTTACCTGCTACATTTTATATGAAACTTCAAAAAAAAAATAGAAGAAATGAAAAGCATTGATTTTCCCTCACACCGCCTGCCAGTGGAATTTAGCCTTATTAGGAAAAAGTAACTCCATATATACTTCAAAGGTGATTTCAATTTTATAGTCTAATCTAAAAAGTCTTTTCCAGAATTATTGCATTATCGGACTGGTAGTCAAACTACACTGTATGAGAAAGAATATTTGAATTTCTCTATTTTTCTCTTACCTCCCATCTGGGAATTGGCTGAGAAACAGCTTGCACACATGTGGAATGATACAGAAGGTGCAATCATCCAGTAAAGAGAACAATGGGAAACTTTTCATTCCTCAAAGCTTTTCAGACCAACTTTGCTGTGTGGTACCTAGAGTTCTAATGATGTTCCAGACTTTTAAAAAAATTAAACAAGCTTTTCATTGGAGCTGCTCCTTGTCCGTTCTCCCCGCTTCCCTCTAGTGTCTCTGACTCCGATGTACCCCTGTGGCCATCAATCCCCACAAACTGTGGAATCCTGTATGTCGAGAGGGATGTCTATAGTAACATATGGATAGGAAAGCACAAAGAATTGGGGCTTAAGAGTGAATGAGAAATAGAAAAAAATTGTTTCCTTGCTTCCATGAATGCTACTGTTTGCTGGAGGAACAAACATTTTTAATATAATCATTTTTAGTTTTCCTGTAGCTATCATCTAAGGAGCTCTCTATAAGAAGGTTCTACTACTTCAACAAAGGATATTTACATACCATTATCAGATGTCTCCAAGGCCTATATACTATTGTGCATTTATATAAAAGAGTCACATTCACTACATTTATAAGAGTTCTTGCTGATGGTAAAGATACAACTTGGAACAGACATGGCTATGCCTCTAAAGTGACTGGGGCACAGGAAGGAAATACAGAAGGAAGTGGGACCCAACCCGGAAAAAGTTAAGGCACCCTCTGCCACCCCCACCTGCTCAGCCATTTTTCTCTTTTCAATGGGCATAAATAATGCAGGGTGTGTGTGTGTGTGTGTGTGTGTGTGTGTGTGTGTGTGTGTGTGTGTGTGTTTACACTAGAACAGAGGGGAGAAAATGCATCTAAATCTTTGCAACTGTCACTTGGCATAGCATATGGTGACCATGTTTCAAAGGATCAAGTTCAAAGTGACACTTCCTACTACTGCTGCCTCACCATGCCAGATCTAAATAATAATCTTGTGCATGCGTCAAAGTAGAGATAAAAAGGGGCCATGAAAATGGCAGCGTTTGCATATCCCAGCTCAGATACCAAGGAAAGCATGACTCGGAGTTGGGGCAGAAGGGCCAAGTAGGTAAACTGGTGCGGCTCTTCCATTTTCTTCCCTGAGTGTCTCACCATCTGCCTCTCAACATTGCTTCCTCTAGTGTCTTTTCATCATGAGCCATAACAACGGCATAACAATATATTTCCTTTAAAATGTTTTGAAAGGTTCTATTCTTGGGACTGCACTCAAGGACAACAGCCTCTGTGCTCTGTGCTTAGCTTCATACTCAGATCCCTCCCAGGGGTCCTCCACAATTAAAATCCTAATTTTATCTCTCTCTTTTTCATTTTGCTTAAACCCTTTTTTATTACAATTTTCCATTTCGCTTATGATACAGAGAAAAACAGACATATCTGACTCCCAATTTTCTCTGCCCTGGATAAACTCATACCCCTTAGATGTTCATTGGTATCATGTGAAACATATGCTTTTAAAATGACAAATAACTGGGGGAAAATCTAATTATATAGAAGCAGAAAGAGACATGATCAATATATTTGAATATTATTCTATAAAACTCTGAGACAGCTTTGCATCATTGATTATATCCTACAGCTTTAACGGGAAAGCAAAATGAGAAAGGATTTTAGCACAATGCCAAGATCAGTAAGAACACAGAGGAGGTAGGCACAGAAATGACCATGAACAAAATAGAATTCCTCTCTTGTGCTTTAAAAAAGTTACAGCTGTGGGCTTTGATTATTGCACAAATGTTCACAGGTATTATATGTCAATTTATAAGTTATTTATTCCTTATTTGTTAGAGAAGAAATCAGAAGTGTTGGCACCAGAAAGAAGAAAATCAGAAGAGGGAGACAGAAACATGTCATTTTTCCTTATTGTGATGATGAGCAGAGGCTTTCTCATGTTTGAATGAGGTTTCCTTTCCTGACTTGTTTCAATCTTTCACCACTAGGAGGTATGTAAAAAATGCAAGAGACACCTTGGCTGAGGTTAGAGTCAACCGTAACCATTTTCTGATGATACAAAGAAAAAAGGCTATAGCAATTGTAGCTTCATGTAAGTCTCTTTCCACTTAAAAGATAGGAATCTTACAGGGTTCAACCTAAATATTCTGCCCTCGTATTTAGGAATCAAAAACAAATATTCTAGGCTTCCAGATTGTTTTGGATCAGTCTCCCCAGCTTTTAAAGAGACTATATAAGAACGGATGGAACACAGTCCGCTCCAATGTGGGGATCAGGTCAACCCTGCCATGCAGTCAAAAATCTGTTTGCAACCTCTGACTCCCCCAAAACATAACTAGTCCATAACGACTATGTCTAATTTTGACTGGAAGTCTTATCAACATCAACAGTCAATTAACACATACTTTGTATGTTATTTGTATTATATACTGTATTCTTGCAATGAAGTAAGTCAGAGAAAAGAAAATGTTATTGAGAAAATCACAAGGAATATGAGGAAGTTGAGAGGCAATGTGGGGGGTCTGGGGGGTAGGAAAGGAATAAATGAAACAAGATAGGATCGGGAGGGAGACAAACCATAAGAGACTCTTAATCTCACAAAACAAACTGAGGGTTGCTGGGGGGAGGGGGGAGGGGTGGGGTGGTTGGGTTATGGACATTGGGGAAGGTATGTGCTGTGGTGAGTGCTGTGAAGTGTGTAAACCTGGCGATTCACAGACCTGTACCTCTGGGGCTAATAATATATTATATGTTAAAAAAAAATAAAAAATTTAAAAAAAAAAGAAAATCATAAGGAAAACACATTTACAGTACTGCACTACATTTATTAAAAAAAAAAAATCCATGTATAAGCAGACCCGTGTAGTTCTCATCTGTGTCCTTCAAGGGTCAACTATATTTGCTATCTCCCTAGCTTCAAGAACTCAGAAAATTCATCTGAATGGGAAAAATGTTCCATTTTTAATCATCACTGACAGGGCCATAATTAGGTCAGGGTGACCAGAATTCTGTCACAGGACACCCAAATTTAGAGAGCATAAATTTAAGGGGGAAAAAAAATACTGTTTAAGGCAGTGTAAAATTTTAAGCTTCTCAGCAAGTTTTCACACCAAGTCCCCAGTCACAAGGCTACTAGCTTGACCCCACAGACAGCCCAGCCTCCTGGTAGAGATAGAAATAGATAGTGCTGGAAAGCGAAGGTCAAGGGCAGAGACTTCTCTGACCCTTCTGTACTCTGAGAGCTTGGGAGTAGGGTTTTCTCCTCCTTTCCACTTGCCTCATCCTCTCT
Organism: Lutra lutra; assembly: GCF_902655055.1. Classification (NCBI taxonomy): domain Eukaryota; kingdom Metazoa; phylum Chordata; class Mammalia; order Carnivora; family Mustelidae; genus Lutra; species Lutra lutra. The sequence goes on from NC_062285.1 coordinate 72,194,020, forward strand.
CTGGCACAGAGACCCAAGTGGCTGGCTTTATTTAGTTAGTTACTACAGATTTTGCCAGAGGCTCGACCTAAGTTCTAGGTGCCTTGTAGTTGTTTACCGACTTCCTGATGTGCACTCACTAAAAGTCATCATCTGAGAGTTGACCTCCACACTGGGAAGATAAAAATATAAAAAGCATAGTGATGCTCTCAGTCCTTATGCCTCCGCATATCTGTCCTTGGGTTCTCACAAAAGTCTTTACAGCTCTTGATCCCTGGAACTCTATAAAGGGAGCAGATACTATTACCTGGTTCTGGTGGGAACATTTTTGAACAACACAATCAGAATTCCCTAAAGTTTTTGGTGGACTGTGCCGTTTTTTTACCTCTTAGGTCCTTCCTAACAAGGATTTGTCTGTTAAAAATTTCACAAAGCCACTATTTTTAAACATAAAAATTAAAATTACAGAGTCTGATTTTTCAAAGAAATAGAAAGCTGTATATAATACATTATAAAAACTGTGACAGTTGCTGACCAGAAGAAATGTTCTTGATATTTTTTTCTATTTCAGAATCATCTCTAACACTTCTGTAAAGCTTCTGAATAATCTAAGAATATTTTTGTCAAATTCAGAATCCTGGGATTTCTTCCATTGTTTTCCACATAGATTGTGAAGTTATGTTGCCCACTGCTTCAGGTACAAGTTACATATAATCTAAAATTAGTCTGTAGCCAGGGGCAATAGACATCACAAAGCCAAACAGGTGTTGTCTGAGTATCTATCATTTGGGGTCATTTGTATCATTTTGGAATATTTACCTTTTTAAATTAGAAGTGAACTATATAGAAACAAAATCCCATGGGTCCTCTTTAACTTCATGTGTTGGTTGCAGTTTAGATGTTTATATAAACTGTTGATCAAATACTCTACTTAAAGTATATGTATCCATTGTCCTCTTCCATACAAAAATCTTTCACACAAAAAATCACTTTTCTATCTTAGAGAATGACTTAATCCTTCACCTATGTTAATTTTACTCTAATGTAACTAAATTAAACAGAGGTCACCCTTACTTATGGTCCTTAGCATCAATGCAATTCTCAAACTGGGACTGAGGGAGCTGATAAAAGGTAAAAATCGAGTCAGGTACCCATGCCAGCTTCGTCACTCTCTCTTTTGCCCCCAGGGAGCAAGCTAATTTTTGCCAATAAAAAGCAATTTCAAAATTAGACCAATATTAGAGGGTGACACACTCTCTTGGCAGATGCATTGAAGGCAATGAAAAATTTTCTTACTGAGTATGTCTAGCATCACCTGAATATCTTCTGAGCTAATCTTATGGATCATTAGTATTAACATGTCATTGACCAAATTTGGCAAAGTATGAGGCCCCATTCCAGATAAACAGAATAAAATAACAGGTGCTTTGAGTTCAAATTCTTTTTTTTTAATGTTACTGTCTTCTTTTATTTTTTTTTTAAGATTTTATTTATTTATTTGACAGAGATCACAAGTAGGCAGAGAGGCAGGCAGAGAGAGAGAGGGGGAAGCAGGCTCCCTGCTGAGCAGAGAGCCCGATATGGGGCTCGATCCCAGGATCCTGGGATCATGACCTGAGCCGAAGGCAGAGGCCTAACCCACTGAGCCACCCAGGCGCCCCTTGAGTTCAAATTTTTAATAGTAACAGAGTATTCCAGTCTATTCTGCAAGATAATTCTGGATAGAGTGTCACTTAGAAAACATATATTTCAATAAGGATAGAGATGTATGACTTTATGCTACAACACACATGTGCGTACACACACACACACACACATATACACACACAAGGATAGTCACACTCTTAGTTTAGATACCTCTATCTAACCATGAAAAAGGACTATGTATGGCATATCTTTGAGTCAATATAAAATAATATCATCTGCAGTCTACTCTAAGAAACCATTCTCATTCAACTGTAGTCATATTCCACGCGATATGAGCATGTATAGGTGTCCCTAAGTGAAGACAATTTGGAGCAATCAAAGCATTCTTTTGGTCTAATCCAGGGTTTCTCAACCTTGCCTCTATTAGTATTTTAATATTAATTAAATATTCCTTCCCTGTGAGGGGCTGACCTCTCCACTGTAGGGTGTTTAGTGGGATCCCTAGCCTCTGTCCCCTAGATGCCAGGAGCATTCTCCAAATCACAACAATCAAAAATGTCTCTACGCACTGCCAAATGTCACTGGATAGGGGAGGGGAATCACCCCAGCTGAGAAGTACTGGTCTAATTCAATATTATCATCTTGGGCGATTTCTGTTCTGCCTTTCAGAAGCCACAAATTTATAGTCTGAAAATTACACAGTTCATTGTATAAATCTATCCCAGAAATCATAACAAGATGTTAAATTTCCAAATGGCAGCTTCAGTGGAACTGTGATGCATGGGCTTTATGGAGCTCTTTAGTTAAGTTTTAACAACTTTATCAGTTAAAATGCTAATTTGCGGGACACATGTTTTTCATTAGCACTTTTACATTTTTGATGAAGTGTACAGGTAAAAATATATTCCTTTTTATGGTAATTATTAAATAATTACAATGGCTCTAAAAAGGAAATAGGTTTAGGGTTTCACATCTAGTGTGTATTCAACACAGCTCACTCATAGTACATTCTCATTATATTTTTGCTGCCATATAGATCAAAATAACAAATCAGTCCTGTACAGAATCAGTATTCTCAAATTCTTAACTCTCCAAGCATCAGTATAATATGTGTTATGTCAACCAGTCATTTTTTAACTGCTGATTTCTATAAGAACCTCAAAATTTAGTCTTATTTAGAAATTGCTTATTCTGGTGGTGATACAGAATTTTTCCAAGGGCTCTGTTATCTCAATGCTTTTAAATGAACCCACCAAAAACTGCCACCTGTTTTAATTGATATGGTAGACTAAGTTTCTACCATTAAAAATGAGCAGAACTTTTTGGCATAGTTTACCTACATTTTGGTGATATTTAAACGAATAAAAATAGTGATTTCTAGTGTCTCCTTTTAGATTAAGGCATTCCAAAGAACAAAGACAGTGAAAGGTTTCCTTTACCTTCCTTGCACACATAAACACACTTAACTATTTATAATCTGTCAGGGGAGTTTGTTTGCAGTTTGTCGAAACTTATATAAAAAGCTTTCTAAGTGGCCTTACCTAGTACTACCAAGGAAATCAACATCTGTGAATTCACATCCCTTTACTTGTATGAACCACATGTGTGTGACCGTGCTCAACACAGGGTCCATTCATGAGATGTTAGGGAGAGTCAGAATGAGTAAAACAATTCCGCTCATTTGGGGTAAGCATGTGGGGGTCATGCTGCTGTGAGCTTTATGTGCAACAACAGGTGAGCTGGCTTGTCCTACCTCAAGGGGTAGTGGGTATTGGGTAGTGGGTAATTCAATTGTAGCTTTTCAACAATGATGACAGATTTTTTCCAGACTCAGTCATGCGGGTTCAGCTTTTGGAGTTGTGTGGGAATGAGTTTTGATTAATTGTGTGTATGTGTGAGTGGGTGTACATGAATATATATGTCTTATTTGTGTGCATGTATCCTGGAGTGAATATACCACGGGAGATAGAAAAGGGATGTGCCTTCCAGTCTGTTTTGTGACTAAACTTTACATCATTGTGCTTTATCTGAGTATTAAATTATGAAGACAATTATGCCAATTTGCAAATAAATAATGCACTCACATTTGTAGTCTTTTTGCACTAAAATAACATAATAATACAAACAGCGTTAAATAATGCAGACCTAAAATTGAGTTTATGCCCTCAATTCTGAGAAGGAGGGAAAGTGGCTCATGTTATCCAGACTATGAATCAACACAGTCTAAATTCAACAATGTTTCACATCGTCTAAGTAGACTTGACAGAAGGGGAGGAAGCAATTCTTAACATTTTTTAAATGGAAGGAGACTAGAGTTAACATAGACTTGGTTCAACAAATCACAATAATTAGCTGTAGTGTTTTATATCTTTATTACTCAGTAAGGGTTTTTTTTAAAATCTACCTCATCACCCACTCACTGCCCCTAAATAGGGCAAAAATAATCATTTTTTAAAAACCTATACTTCTAAGATATAAGATAGGTTTTTTGGTTTGTTTTTTTTTTTTTTCCCTAAAGCCAGATTGTGTTGATAATCAGTAACACTTTGCCCTGGCATTTCCTTTATTCTACCTTGATTAATTCCTCAACTGCAGCAATTAGAGCTCTGTCTTGTGAACTGCATCTTCTAGATTTGAACCACCAAAATGTGCTTCACCAACATCACCTCATCAGCATGTTACTGGTTGAAAATCCACAATGTGCTACGAAATATTTCACAGGATGTTTCATTTCTTATTTGTCCTCCAAGACAACATCCAAAGTAGAGTTTCTCTTGGGTTTTTATAGTTGTTTTGTTTTTGTTTTGTCTTATTTTTCCAAGTGGCCCCTGTGAATCCATGAAATGACTTGACCTTTTGGAGTCATGTAGAAAACCTAACAAAAATACCCTGTCTCAGTTCTTTCTTTTTTCATGGTCCCTAGGAAGTGGGCTGGAGTGAAGTGTCTTCACATGGGTCTAGCTGCATTCTCAGTGCACCGATTTTATGAAGATACCAGAGCTGGAGAAATTCCTCTGGCATGGCATGGAAGCCAGAGAAGGGCAAGACGTTATCGTAATAGTGGTGGCTGATGGGCTGCTCATGCATATTCACAGAGAAAGGCCAGAAACCATAGATAGCAACCTCTTCACAGAGGCCCAGAGCCGCACTCACCAGAAAGAGTCCTGTGGACAGGCGCTTGGCATGGATTCCCCTACTTTTCCAGAACTTTCCAATGCTACGCAGAAAGTTGGGGTTGGCAAAGAGCACTGTTTGATTGGCACCAACATCTGACAGTGTGTAATAAACCCGGAGAGATGGCTCTGTTCCCGTCTTCATAGAGAAGGCAGGCATGTAGATGTAACTGTGGTTATAGATCTTCATGTTGTCCACAAAAGTCTTCCTGGACCACAGCAGATTCTGAAACCTATTATAGAGAAGAAGAGGCTCAGCTAAACCCTGAGAAAAGGAACTCATCACATTCCACTCTATTGTTCGTCTGATGGACCTGATAGTTCACATTATCTCAGGGGGAAAAAACATGAAAGATGCTTCACTTATATTTAAAATCTTCCTTGAACTTAACAATTATTTCTCATCAAGTAGCTTGGCTTTCCCCAACCCCAACAGTCTTAAATTCAGGTTAAGAATCCTTAATGAAATTCCGTTTGAGCTAAAATATACTGTACATTTTGCTCTCCCAGAATTATTTGCCTGGAATGTAAAAATGGTTTAATACTCATGAATTCACAAAGGTTGCTGGTTGTTGGATTGGATTTTTTTTTTTTTTTACGATTTTTAAAAATTTATTCACCTGAGACAGTGAGAGCATGAGCAGGGGGGTAGTAGCAGAGGGAGAGGGAGAAGCAGGCTCTCCACAGAGCAGGGAGATCAATGTGGGGCTTGATCCCTAGACCCCAGGATCATGACCTGAGCTGAAGGCAGACACTTAACTGACTAAGCCATCCAGATGCCCCATTGGATAGCATTTTGTTAAAAACTACTTGTGCAGGGGCGCCTGGGTGGCTCAGTGGGTTAAAGCCTCTGCCTTCAGCTCAGTTCATGATCCCAGGGTTCTGGGATTGAGCCCCGCATCGTGCTCTCTGCTCAGTGGGGAGCCTGCTTCCTCCTCTGTCTCTGCCTGCCTCTCTGCCTAATTGTGATCTCTGTCTGTCAAATAAATAAATAAAATCTTAAAAAAAAAAAAAGCCTACTTGTGCAGTCTGATATAAGTACAGGACTGGTTTCTTCATCTGCAAATCAAAGGAACCACCTGGAAAATACTTCTTCCCATTGAAATTCTATGATCCTAGAAGTATTCAGATTATCTGACACTATATTGTAACTATAATATTATATGGAAAAAGAAGCACTTGTTACTATTATAAAATGACGCTGACAGAGTTGACCATTTTGCTTGCTCCAAAGAACTCTACTTTCCTATGTTCTTCCAGTTTGGATTCCATAAAAAGAGGATCTCTGGTTCAATGTATTCAACTAAAATTTGTGGTAAACATCTTCGTGTCAGGCACAGGGGAATTAAAAATTTAATGACCCAGGGGCGCCTGGGTGGCTCAGTGGGTTAAAGCCTCTGCCTTCGGCTCAGGTCATGATCCCGGGGTCCTGGGATCGAGCCCCACATCGGGCTCTCTGCTCAGCAGGGAGCCTGCTTCCCCCTCTCTCTCTGCCTGCCTCTTTGCCTACTTGTGATCTCTCTCTCTGTCAAATAAATAAATAAAATCTTTAAAAAAAAAATTTAATGACCCAATTTTTGTTCTTAAGAAATTCATGTCCAAGTGTGGAAACAAAAATGTAAATGAGTACCACATAATGTTCTAAATGCAACAGTTGATATCTGTATACAGTATTGTGGGAATACAGATGAAAAAATAATCCTGCCTTAGGAGAAGAGTGGAGCCTGAAAAAGCTTCAGCGAGGAGATGACGTTTAAATACAGCTCCTGTGGGGGGACAACAGGAAGCACAGCAACTAAATGAGAAGAAACACTGGTCACAGGCTGGGGTGCACGGTGTTCTGGAACATTCATGAAGAAGAGCCTGTTTTCCTGGGCCACGGAGGCAGGAAGGGTGGAGGCAGTGACATGTTGCAAAAAATGTGGAGTATCTCTAATTTGTTTGTGGACTTCAGTCAGCGGTGATAGGGAAACTCACAGACGCTATTTGCATTACAAATATTTCCTCATCTGTTTAGTGGTCAGTCTGTATCAAAAAGGTAACTGGTGATCTGGGGAAGGAAGAGGCTGGTAGCTTGGAGACCAGTGAGGAGGTTGCTGAGACAGATCAAGTATAAAAAGGGAAAAAAGACAAGGAACTACACTTAGGCTCTAGCAACTTTTATTCTCTTTCACACCGGGCTGTCACCTGTCTCATGTTACCTACAGATGGAGAACAATGCATGTAAGAATGGAACGGAGCCAAAACTTGCAGGGGAAAGTGTGGCCTGACACGTTGGCAGCATTCACCATAAATATGTGAGACTCAAACTCTGAATAAACAAATCCACAGGGTTTTCTGTAGCAATCAGTGTCCTTAATTCTGCCTGCCAAGAAAGGTATGTTCCGTAAGCCCCACAGAGGGAAAACTGCTCCAGGTTTCTTCATGTCCTTGACTCAGAAGCCTGCTTTAGCAATTTTCTCTGGGCCCTGACAAATTAAAAAAAAAAAAAAAAAAAAGGATAACAAGGTTTGACAGGGTTTGTAAGTGGGACCACTTTATTCTAGAAGAAGTCATGGAAACACATTTAACCATATTCCGGAGCTAGACCAGCCTTACCAACACAAACTCCTGCCTCTAACTCCAGTAGCCCATGCTTAATAATTCTAGTCTCTCTGTTGCCCATCCCGATCTTCTGCTGTGCTCCTTAAAACATGAATACTTTCCCAATAATATGAACACACCCTGCAGGTAACCTCCTACTTCTTTTAAACCACGGGTCTCAAACTCCAGTTAGAATATCCTGATAATACAGCTTCCTGGGTTCCAATGAGTAATCCTGCTGAATGCGTAATCCAGCTCTCCCTGGTGATTCTGGTGCAGGGGTCCTGTGGATAGACTTATTTAGTAGATCAAAGCCATCCATGTAAGTTGTCTAGCTCTCTACCATCTATCCTTCAACATCTCTTTCTTTACATCATCTAATTTTATCTTTGTTGTAATTCTAGCAGGAAGAAGTGATCCCTCTTCCCCTCTGTGTTTTGGAACAAACCATTTCATATTTTCTAAAAAAATTCATGCTCTAAAGTGGATCTCGCTTCTATAAAACACTTAACCTCAGAGTGCCTGGGTGGCTCAGTGATCCCAGGGTCCTGGGATCAAGTCCCACACTGGGAATCTCTGCTCAGTGGGGAGTCTGCTTGTCCCCCTCTCTCTGCCCCTCCCCAGCTCCTGCTTATGTGTTTTTTCTTTCCCACAAAAATAAATAAAATCTTTTTTAAAAACACAAACATTTAACCTCTCCCTCTATACCAAATTACTCCCTTCTGTCTTCTAAGCACGGTTAGAACTTGGTATGATGCAATTCTTTACATGCTCATATCATTCCCTGAGCTACATTCTAGTTTTTTCATTTCACTATCAACATTCTAGAGCAACTGGTCTACTTCTATCTGTTCCCTTTCTTATTTCCATTTCCTCCTGACTGCTGTGCAGAATGGCTCCTATTCCACAGCACTCTGCTGGTTAAGGGAACTTACTCCTATTTTTGTAGTGGACTACATACTAATGAGAATTACAGACAGCTCCAGTAAAATCGAGGAAATTGATTTTATGTTCCCTGTCTTAAAGCTGACTGATTATCCTTGAAGAAGGCAGTCTTTCTTCCTTGAGTTTTAACTTTGAAAAGGAACATACACCTTGGATTTACCATAGCCTTGATTTTTTGATACTGTTAAAGAACAAGCCTATATATAACATTTTATTATTTTTACCTACCCCATTTTTCATCAAATGACATTGTTTAAGAACTCCAATCAATTCAGTGCTTATTTATGGCACCCCTGATAGATCTAATGTTAGTCTGATCAAGAGCTTACTAGAGGTGGTTTGAATTCAACTAGAATTATAAGAGTAGTGCTCCTCCCCTTATCTCTCCAGCCTCATTCTCAGATACTCCTTATACCCTCACCCACTATTCCAGCCACCTCTGTATGTGCATCTGTCCACATCTTTTTGCACTGGTAGTTTCTTTTTGGCTTATCTATTCATGGCCCTGGTAAAATTCTGCCTAAACATCAAGACTCAAGCTTCTCCTTCTAAAGCTCATTCCTTCTTTCAACTTAAGCTTTCAAAGGAGGTTGGAGTTTCTCGGGATGAACTCAAAGGAGTTTCTCGGGATGAACTGATTCTACCCTCCAAGACTGTGTACTCCTTGAAGACAAGGGACAAGTCTTACTTGTCTTCTGATTTTTACAACTTAGCTCAGAATAGTTGTATACTATAAAAATGGAAAACTTTATTAAACTGAAAAAAGAAAATGAAATGAGATCAGCCAATGAATTATTAAAAATAGAAATGATTAATACATAATGAAAATGGGCATGAAATAGGAAAATATACCAATAAAAATAGAAATCACAGAAATAAAGCGTACTACAAATTGCATACATGATAATAAAGAGAAAATCATTGAAATTTTAAACAGTTACTATCAAGCTAACTAACAATTTGAAAATTGGACGGGGAATAGATTTATATTTGACAAGAAAATTTCAAAATAATTTCAAGATAAGTAAGATAAATATTTATAGTCTATATTACAAGAAAAACTAAACAACTGCAAATTTATCAGCCACTTGCAAATTATCTTTCTATAAAGGAAAATACTGCCAAATTGATTACATGAAGATACAAAATTTCATTGCCATGAAAATAAGAAAACTAAAATAAAAAGGGAATGACTCTGAAAAGTATTCTCAACAAATATAAAAATAGAAGCTCAATACTGATAACATTAAAGTGTCTAAATATATTGATATAATGATATGAAAATGGACAAAAACACAGATAAGGGACAAAAACACAGATGCAAGTAATAAAAAATGTTAAATGTTCATTTTCAGAATGCCACTCAAGATGCAAACTGAACAGAAAAAAGAAAAGTAATGGTTCAGTTCTCCCCTCTTCCAGCAAATTTCTAGAAGTGAAAGAAAAAATATTTTTAAAGATCTACATGTACCCTGAAAAAAAGGAAAAGAAGGGAAACCCTCAATGAATCCCCAAATCTGTTTACCTCTGAAAAACAGAATGCTTACAGAAAGAAACCAGAATATAGCTAATTTGCTGAGCACTGCTCTAGAACATAGCAGTGCCGTATGCCTAACGGCAAAAGATACTGAGAAGCTAGTCATCTTGTAACAATCAACAAGGCAATTGTTTACATTAAGCGGCAGGAGAGACATCCAAGTGGACTGAACCCTAAAATCCTGCACTGATCAATTATCACTCTGGTTAGCAGGGAGAGAGTATCAGCCTTTACAGAGGAACAGTGACTGTGTGCCCAGAGGTGGCCCAGCTGTGGGGAAACTGAGATTCTTTTCAACTTGCACAATATTGGCAGCCAAGCTTATAATTCCCAAGTAGAATATTGACACTGGCCCAAGAGAAAAGACGCCATATAGATAATGACATTTGGGAACCACCCAAAAGAAAGCCACTTGTTACCTTCTCAACCAAAATTAAAGCCTAGTCTGCACAGAGCTTCCAGTTGGTAAACAAGAACAGAGAGCCAAGATCAGAAGATACCAAAGGAAAGCCTCCACCAGGAGAGTCAGAGAGCAAAATTGAAGAATAAAGAACTCAGAGGAAACCAATGTTATTCAAGGGCCAGAAGAAAACTCTTAAAATCTGTAATTAGCTTGTTTAGAAATATTAATAGGTTATTTGGATCCATTAATAAAACTAGGATGCCATAAAAAGAAAAAGAACATTTAGGTAACAAGAAACAGCTCTTGGTGATTTAAGATAATTGATGGATTCTGGTAAAGGAAAATAAATAAAAATAAAAATTCTGGTAAAGGAAATCTCCAGGAAAAGAGCTACAAAACATGCCTAGAAACTTATCAAGCAGATTTTAGTGAAAGGGAAAGGGCGCTTCCTGGAGAGTTGTCTCAACAACAACAAAAAGTGCCTCTGACAGACTCCTCTGATAGATTTTGACAGTATTGAAAGAAAATTTGCAGTTCTCACTGGATTCTGGAGATGAATTAGTGACTATTGCATGGAAAGCCTGTATTTGCTCTGGGGAAAAATTAAGAGGAAAAAAATTGAGTTGAACAGGATATCAAATACTCAAAAAATAGACTTTTTGTCTCAGATGTGAATTATTATGTAGACAATAAGGTAAGCACTATTAATTTGTGATATATCTTAATTGAGAAGTTACGAAAGGGTAAGTGTGTATGGAGGAGTGCTGAGTGGCACTTTTTTTTTTAAGATTTTATTTATTTGACACAGAGAGATCACAAGTAGAGAGAGAGAGAGAGAGAGGAGGAAGCAGGCTCCCTACCTAGCAGAGAGCCCGACGTGGGACTCGATCCCAGGACTCTGAGATCATGACCTGAGCTAAAGGCAGAGGCTTAACCCACTGAGCCACCCAGGCAGTCCAGGAGTGCTGAGTGGCACTTTAAGAGAAAAAAAAAACTTTATTTTTCTGTAAGAAATCAATAGATAAACTGAAAAGTTTAAAACTGTGATTAAGCATGCTGCTTTAAAATGCAACAAGAGAAAAATCAGCTAGAGAATTTGAACATTTTGGAACATTACTTGGGGGAATGTGAGATAAGAGTTTGCTTCTTGCCATTTTAAATTTTGCCAAACTACTTGATTTTCAAAGTGTATATAGCAAAAACTGATTAAAATTTAGATATTCACAAATCTATAGAGAGTCTTCAAATAAAAAGTTTATTATTTTTAAACACAAAAATTTCTAAAAAGGATCACACATCACAAAATATATATGTGTATATATATAAAAAATATATTAGAATGATTATACAGGTCATAACACCTGATCTAAAATGAAAAGTCAACAACCCAAAGATACACACATGGCACTGAAAAAAATTTTTTTTATTTTTTAAAAGATTTTACTTATTTATTTTGAAGGAAAGAGAGCGGGGAGAGAGAGAAAGAGAGAGAGAAAGAGAGAGCAAGCACAGGGAGGAGGGGCAGAGGGAGAAGCAGACTCCCTGCTGACCAGGGAGCCCAATGTGGGACTCGATCCTAGGACCCTGGGATCATGACCTGAGTAGAAGGCAGATGCTTAACCAACTGAGCCACCCAAGTGTCCTGAAAAAAAAAAAAAAAATGTTTTTAAGTGTATTTCAAGTATGTCTTTAAGGGGGAATCTATCAGTATTTGCAGATGATATAATTACCTGTCTAGAATATATATAAGAGAAGCAATTGGAAAAATGATTTGTTGGAACTAATAATGACATAGAAAGCATAGTTTTTAAAAATCCGTAGATAAACCAGGCATAGAAAAGAACTTCCCCAACTTGATAAAGAATAGTTACAAAAAAATCTACACCAAGCATCATACTTTATGGTGAGAAACTTGAAACTTACCTATTATGATCAGTAATAAGTCAAGGATGTCCCCTCTCACAACTACTTTTCAACATTATACTGGAAGTCACTGCTAATACAACTAGACAAGAAAATGAAATAAAGATACACAGTTTGGAAAGGAATCCATAAAACTGTCTTTGCAAATATAGTCATTGTCACACAATATCTATGTAGAAAATCTGAAAGGATTTTAAAAAAAGCTTTCTGGAACTAGTAAGCAATTAAAGCAAGGTGGTAGGATATGAGATTAATATATCAAGTCAGTTGCTTTCCTAAATATAAATAATAAGCAAGTAGAATTTGAAATAAAAAATATAAGATACTTGGGTGGCTCAGTTGGTTAAGCATCTGTCTTTGGCTCAGGTCATGATCCCAGGGTCCTGGGATCAAGTCCCATATTGGGCTCAGTGCTCAGTGGGGAACCTGCTTCTCCCTCTCCTTTTGCTGCTTCCCCTGCTTGTGTGCACACTCTCTCTGTCAAATAAATAAAATCTTTTTAAAAAAGAAATAAAGAATAAAATGTCATTTATATTAGCAAAACTCAAATATGAAATACTTAGGTATAAATCTAACAAAATATGTAGAAGACCTATGTGAGGAACATTAGAAAACTCTGAAGAATGAAATCAAGGAACTAAATAAATGAGATTTTGAGAGATACTACATGTTCATGGATAAAAGACTCGATATTGTCAAGATGCTAGGTCTTTCCAACATGATCTATAGATTCAATGCAACCCCATTCAAAATCATAGAAGGTTATTTTATGTATGTCAACAAACTAATTCTGAAATTCATGTGGAGAAGAAAAAGATGTAGAATAGCCAATATAATATTGAAGGAGAAGAACAAACTTGGAGGACTGGCTCTACCCAACTTTAAGATTTACTATAAAGCTAGAGTAATCAAGATAATGTGGTATTGGCAAGAGAATAGATACATCAGTGGAAGAGAAGAGAAAACCCAGAAATGACCCACATAAATATAATCAGTTTATCTTTGACCAAGGAGCAAAGGAAATACAATGGAACAAAGATAATGTTTTCAAAAAATGGGTGTTGAAACAAGTGGATATCCACAGGCAAAAAGTTGAATCTAGACAGAGAATTGATAGCCTTCACAAAAATTAACTCAAAATGGATCATAAATGTAAAATGTAAAATGCAAAACTATAAAACTCATTAAGATAAATAATGAGAGAACCTAGGTGACCTTGGCTGTGGCAATAATATTTTATATACAAAATCAAAGGTATAATCCATGAACTATACAATTGATGAACTGGAATCCATTAAAATTAAAAACAATTCTGTGAGAGACAATATCAAGAGAACAAGAAGACAAACTGCATCCTGGGAGAAATATGTGCCCAAAAGACACAGCTGATAAAGAACTATTATCCAAACTATACAAAGAACTCTTTAAATTCAATGATAAGAAAACAAATAATTCAATTTAAAAATGGGCCAAAGATTTCAACAGACACCTCACCAGATGTCAAATAAGTATATGAAAGATGCTTCACATTGTATATCATCAGGGGAATGCAAATTAAAACAACAATGAGATGCCATTACTAGACATCCATGACAATGGCCAAAATCTAGAACTCTGCCAAAACTGAATGCCTATAAGGATGTGGAGCAACAGAAACTCTCATTCATTGCTGGTGGGAATGCAAAATGGTACAGTCACTATGGAAGACAGTTTAGTGGTTCTAAACTGTCCTCCTATGTGATCCAGCAATCCTGCTCCTTTTTATCTTCCCAAAGGCATAAAAAACTTAAACCCACGCAGAAATCTGAACAAACATGTTTATAGCAGCTGTATTCAAAACTGCCAAAACTTGGAAGCAACCAAGATGATTTGCTAAGGTGAATGGATAAAGAAAATGTATTATATCCATATAATGGAATATTATTCAGCACTAAAAAGAAATGACTTATCAAGCCATGAAAAGACACAGAGGAAACTTAAATGCATATCAGTGAGTGGAAGATGCAAGGATGGTTCAACATTTGCAAACCAATCAATATGATATATAAGATTAATAAAATGAATAATAAAAATATGATGATCATCTCAATAGATGAAGAAAAAGCATTTGACAAAATTCAATATCCACTTCTGATAAAAACTCAAAAAGGAAGGTATAGAGAGAGTGTACTTCAACATAATAAAGGCCATTATGAGATACTCACTGCTAATGTCATTCTCAATAATCCAATAATCCTGATCTCTAAAATCAGGAACAAGACAGGATGCCCAATCTCACCATTTTTGTTCAAATTAGCATTGGGACTCCTGGCCAGAGCAAATAGGTAAGAAAAAGAAATAAAAGGCATCAAAATTGGAAAGAAAGAAGAAAAACTATCACTATTTGCAATCACATGAAACTACATAAACCCTAAAGACTCCACCAAATAACTGTCAGAAACAAATAAATTCAGTAAAGTTGCAGGATACAAAATCCATATACAACAATCCATTGCATTTCCTTACACTAACAAAAACCATTTAAAAGAAAAATATTAAAAACAATCCTATTTACAAGCACATAAAAAAGAAGAAAATACCTAGGCATAAATTTATCCAAAAAAGTGAAAAACTGATCTATGGAAAACTACGACATTTATGAAGGAAACTGAAGAAGACACAAATAACTAGAAAAATATTCCATGCCCATGGACTGGAATAATTAATATTGTTAAAATATCTACACTATCCAAAACAACATACAGATTCAATGCAATCTCTATTAAATTCTAATGGTATTTTTCACAGGAATAGAACAAATAATCCTAAAATTTGTACAGAAGCATCAAAGACCCCAAATAGCCATGTAATCTTGAGGAAGAAGAATAAGGCTGGATGCATCATGCTCTGATTTCAAAGAAAAGCTACAGCAATTAAAACAATATAGTACTGCAAAAAACAGACCCAGAGATCAATGAAGCAGAATAAAGAGCCCCAAAATAAACCCATGCATACATGGTCAATTAATTTACAACAAAGGAATCAAGAACATATAATAGGGAAAGAACAGTGTGTACAACAAATGCTATTGGGAAAACTGTACAGCTACATGCAAAAGAATAAAACTGGACCACTATTTTCCATCATACATAAAATTAATAAGATAATGAAATAAAGACTTGAACTTAAAACCTGAATCCATAAAACTCCTAGAAGAAAACATGAAATAAGCTCCTTGACATAGGTCTTGTTGATGATTTTTTGGCTCTGTCACCTAAAGCAAAAGCAACAAAAGCAAAAATAAACTAGTAGGACTACATCAAACTAAAAAGCTTCTGCACAACAAAAGAAGCCATCAACAAAATGAAGAGCAATCTACTAAACGGGAGAGCATATTTGCAAATCATTTATCTGATATGGGCTAATATCCAAAATATATAAAGAACTTATAACCTTGGTAGAAAAAAAAACAAAATCTGATTTTAAAACATGCAGAAGATCCGAATATGCATTTTTCAAAGTAGACTTAGAGATGGCCAACAGGTACCTGAAAAGATGTTCAACATCATTAATCATTAGGGAAATGAAATCAAAACAAGAATGAGATATCACTTCACACCTGATAGAATGACCATTATAAAAAAGACAAGAGATAACAAGTGTTGGTGAGAATGTGGAGGAAATAAAATTCTTGTGCACTGTTGGTGGGAGTATAAATTGGTGAAACCACTATGGAAGACTGTATGGAGGTTCTTAAAAAAAATAAAAATAGAACCACCAAACTATTAAAAAGATATATGTACCCCCATGAACACTGCAGCATTATTTACAGTAGCCAAGATATGAAAATAACCTAAGTGTCCATCAATGGATAAATGGATAAAGTTATTGTGTAATCATATTATATATAATAATGCATATATAATTCAGCCATAAAAAAAAATAAGATCTTGCTATTTGAGACAAGGAGAGACCCGAGGGCATTATACTAAGTGAAATAAGTTAGACAAAGAAAGACAAATATCATATGATCTTATATGTGGAATCTAAGGAAAAGCAAAAAACTCAAGCTCATAGATACAGAGAACAGATTGGTGGTTGCAAGAGGGGAGGGGTCAGGGATGGAAGAAGTGGTTTGTTTGCTGGTTTGTTTGTTTTTATTTTAAATAAGTTGAATAAAAATGTTTTAAAACTGACAACATAAATAAATCAGAATCATAAAATAAAACACCATACAAAAAGACCAGGCAGATTTGATAAAGAACCAAGAGGAAATTCTGAAACTGAAAAAGACAGCCTTTAAAAATAAATATTTTACAAAAAGATTAAACAGTAGATTTGATAGAATCAAAAAGAGAATTAATGCACTGAAAGATAAATCTAAAGACATTACCCAGAATGACACCTGGGTAGAAAACATGAGAGTTATTAAGAGACAGAGAAGATAGAATAAAAAGATCCAAAACATGTGTAGGAAGAGTTCCCAAAGAAGAAAACAGAGTGAATGGGAGAAAAGCAATATTCAGAGAACAAATGTATATGTTTTAAAACCAATGTAAATTAGGTACAAATAAGGAAAGTGAGATGGGGAGATGAGTAGGGGATGGGCTAGTTGGATGATCGGCATTAAGGAGTGCACTTATTGTGATGAATACTGGGTGTTGTAAGTGACCAATCACTAAATTCGACACCAGAAACTGATGTTACACTGCATGTTTACTAACTGGAATTTAAATTAAAAATTTGGACAAAAGTAAAAATAAAGAAAAATTTTTTGAAAAGTCAATTATGTCTAAAACATACACCACAGACACACACACAAAAGAAAGCGAGGTGGTTATTAAGTAACATTCTCTTTTCTAGCATGATTAAAGTAAATAATACCACTAAAAAACAGTAATATACAAATAACACAAGAGCTTGGGTGGCTCAGTCAGTTAAGTGTCTGCCTTAGATTCCGGGTCTTGGGATGGAGCCCCACATCGGGCTCCCTGCTCAGTGAGGAGTCTGCTTTTCCCTCTCCTTCTACCCCTACGCCCTGCTCATGCTCTCTCTATTTTTCTCTCTCTCTCTCTCTCAAATAAATAAATATCTTTAAAAAATAAAAGCAAGTAACGGAAGAGAAAAACAGACAATGACATAGAAATGTCAAGTCTGAGATGAAGAAATTTAAAGGGCCAACATACATATTAAAATGTGTACAATCTCACCAGCATTAATATTATAAATTTATAACAATTTTGAAAATCATACCAATTAAAGCTACAGGAAAATTACAGTTTTCCACATATCCAATTGGTAGAAATTAAAGAACATGATAATACATACTAGAGTGTAAGAAGTAAGTACTTTTATGCTTCAAATTGGAGCAGGAATTATTTCAAACAGCTCAGAAGATATTTTGGCATTTTCAATATGAACACTCATTGACTCAGCACTTCCTTTCTCTGCAGGTCCCTTGGATATTTACAGAATAACCTCTCACTTCTCGTTGATCTTGGCTACTATATTTGACCTCAGAGAAGCCTTTTCTGACCACCCCATCTCTCACCTTTGTTGCATTTCTTCATCCTACCTACCACTACATGACATTTTATCATACATGCATTTCTTTTTTTTATTGTTTGTATCTTTTTGAATGTCTACAAGGAGGACTTCGTTTATTGATAGATCCACAACATCAAGAATGGTGCCTGGAATACGGTACTAAGTAAATACTCATGAATGTTTGCTGAAGTGTACAGAAAATTCAAAACAACCTCAATGTCCATCTCTAATAGTGTTACATCTATACTATAATTTATGGCAATTCTTTTAACAACACAATTCCATTTGTATTGACATGGAAATATTTCCAAAACAAAATGTTATATAAAAAACAAAAAAGTTTTGGAATTAATACTGAAATTTACATAGTGTATTGTCACTCAAGATAAAGATATATATTTTCTATACTTACATGTACATGTGTAAATGCATGGGAAAATATTGGAAGGATACACATTAAGCTGAAAACAATTGTTATCTCTAGGGAGAGCACTGGTTATGGGGCTGCAGGTAGAGGGTCAAGGAAAACTTTAACTGTGTCTGGAATGCTCTCATTCTTTGGAAGTTGATATATTTATGGTGCTACTTGAGTTATTAAATATTTCGTTTAGAAAGGTCAGTCTCCTTGGTTTTCACATAAATGCGAAGTAAAACAATCATGAATTTCTAGTTCACTCTTTCCAACACAACAAAAAGTTAGGAGTGGGTTATTTTATTCATTAAGTTTTAAATAATATTATGATATACTCTTTGCAGTATAAAACACATTTATTTTAAAAGGCACAAATGTTCAAATTAATTTCTGTTATTTCATTAAAAGTTCATTTCTCTTACATAGATTATTTGTTCCAATGTTGTCCTCTATAATAATTTTATTTGAACATTTTCCTTATTATTTATTTCCTGTTCAAATGTTTCAGCAATTTTCCAGTAGGTCAACTCATTTCCGCATATTATTTACTTGCTTTTCTAATATTTTGGACCATTTGCCATATTCATGGTCATTCACTGTCATTTTTCGGTCTCTTTGTGCAGCTGTTTGTTTACCCAGCTGTTGCTTCCTTTTCCTTTGTCAATGAAAATTTTGTGTTGGTCCACAATACCTTCCTCCCCTGCACCTTCTCATCCTATGGGGGTGGCTCTTCCACAGGAAAATACCAGATCGCAAACAACACATTCTACCAAGCTATTCCATTTGTACATAGTACATATTAAAATATGCCCTAAGAATGCAAAGTTTTAAAATATTTTCACAGGGGGGTTTCCAAACCTAGATCGAGGACATTGCTAAGAGGAGAGAAATTAAGACAGGCCTTTCAGAGATGGATATAATCTGAACTGAATTTTGTAGAATGAGTAGAATGAGCTGTGTAAACAGGGTTGAGGGGGAAAGTATGCTTGTCTGACAGAGTATTGTGGGCAAAGGCACAGAGGTGAGAAAGGTGGTATTCAGGGAAATGTAAACAATTTAATACAGTAAAGATTTAGAGCCTTGGGAATAGTTAGAGATGGGGGACAGGACAGGATAAAAGAATGATCTACTGCTAATCAAGGTTGATATTTTACCCATATGGGAAAAGGGAGACTAATTAGCATTCATTAGTCCTTGAAAGAAATGGTTAGGCAGTGTCTCACCACTCAGGCTATAGGGGAGGAAGAAAAAGCTGACTGTGGTGATGGGGATAAGCAAGGCTGATCTTCAGCTGGAAAGCAATGGTGAGGAACATAGGGCAGTGTCCATTCTGGTTTGCTGTGAATTCTGTACCAGTTGTTAAATATGTATCCCATCTAGGTGTGAAAGTGATTTTAGTTTGGGGGCCCGGGTGGCTTGAACTTCTGGTGGCTCCTTTCATGATGATGCGTAATACAACAGGAGAAGGTAGTTTGAAGAAAATATTATTGCCCAGTTTTGGACATGCTGAACCCCAGACACGAGATCACCCAGAAGAGCCACGTGCCAGCATGCAAACCACTGACAAATTATAGCATTGAAATGGTGGGCAAAGGAGGCAGAGTTGTAGCAAAGGGTAGGTTGGCTGGGAGGTGAGAGAAAAACCAGAAGAATCTTCAATAACAGGAGTAAAGAGTTACCAAAGTTTATCAATAGTGAGAAATGATGAGGAGAGATCAAGGGAAGTAAAGACAGAAGATACTCCTGGAATATTTAGTAACATGGAAATTTTCAGTGGCATGTGCTACTTCTGTGGAAATCGGTCTAGATCATGGGTTAAAAACTCAATTGTGCCCAGGGGCCCAGCAGATTGGGATAATATGTGAAGGGACCAGGCCTAAGATGAGTGTGGGTCTGAAAATGGAATGTACATGTCTCATCTAAAGAATTTCAGAGTAAAAATGAAACAAGGTAATAGCCAAGCAAAACAATTATGATGGCCAGATTTGGCCTACTGGCAACAAGTCTGATGTCAAACTTACTCCAAACTCCAAATGAAGATGAGACCATGGAATCACAAATCCCTTTGAAGCAGATAAAGAAAAAATATGTAGTAGATTTATTTATGACACTAGTGAGAGTGGGAGATAAAAACCAGAGGACCTATAATCAAATTACAGGAATGATCAATACATTCTAAGATTCTTGCTTAACACAGGTTATCTTATTTAAGCCTTGTAGTAACTCTGTGAAGAGGGTCTTATGCCTTTTCCGCTGTTGAGGAAATGGAGCCTAAGAGTGGTCGTGCACTCAAGTGAAGTCTCACAGCTACGATGCTGAAAGCAGATTCTGGATTCCAGCTCAGCACAATGTGATTTTTGAGTCAATGCTCTTTTAGTTATACTGTGCGGCTTTCCTCTGAGGGGGAGACAGATCTCTCCTGTTTTATATAAATTAATTTACCTGTGATCTGGGTTCCGACCCTTTGCACCTTCTCTGACCACATTATCCTTCTTTTATCGCCTTTACCTTCATTCACTCTTTTTCACTGGCCCTTCCCCCCACATAGGCTCTTGCCTAAGTCTCCTTCACTGGAAACAAAAAACTAACAACAAACAAAAATTCCCTCAAAATTACATCTTTCTATAGCTACTTCTGATCTCTTTCTTTCCATCCACAGTTGAACTCTTCTTAAATCTCCCATGCTTTCTGGGAGATTTGTTCACTTTCATTACCTCAACTAGGACTCAAACTGGTAATGGGTAGAAAATATTTTAATGACACACACTAGAATCCCTTGTGGAAAAAGAATTCTCTTTGTTTAGGTATGTGGTTGCTTTGGGTGTGGGCTGTGGAGTCCCAAGAGCATGTCCCAATAGCAGAAAAGGAAGTAAGTGATAACCAAGTTCTTCTGCACAAGCAGTTAACAGGAATTTGAAGGCAGGGAGAAGGGAAAGGTGGGATGAAGGGAGAAGGGGTAATGACATCCTGGGAGGTTAGAAACTAGACGAACACAGGGGGGACTCTGTGATTCTTGGTGATGGAGTAGTGAAAACATTTTAAGAAAACAGATGCCTAAGGGTGCCTGGGTGGCTCAGTTGGTTAAGTGTCTGCTTTTAGCTCAGGTCATGATCCCAAGGTCTTGGGATCGAGCCCTGCTTTTCCCTCTCCCTCTGCCCCTGCTAGTACTTTCTCTCTCTCTCTCTCAAATATGTAGAATCTTAAACAAAAAAGAAAGAAAGAAAGAAAGAGAGAAAGAGAGAAAGAAAGAAAGAAAGAAAGAAAGAAAGTAAGTAAAGAAAGAAAGAAAAAAAGGAAGGAAGGAAGGAAGGAAGGAAGGAAGGAAGGAAGGAAGGAAGGAAGGAAGGATATGCCTGATATGTAGTTTTTATGCTCTTTGCTTGATGGTTTTTCAGGCACTCCCCTCCCACTTCAAAACTTCTATAAATTTTGCTACCTATACATAATGCCCTTAGAAATTGGTATTCTGGAAAAATCAAGGAAAGAGACTTTTAATCCGTGTCTGGCTTGATGTGAAGCAGACAGAGGGGAGCCGTCACAGGAGATGAGATGAGGAGACAAGGAATCTGATGGCAATTTAAGCAACAGGTAACTGGAATAAAACAATGATCATATAAACGTAAGCTAATGGAAATTCCCAAAAGAGTGTAAAGAACATTACACTCTATGGCAGATACAGAATAGGAGTTCCAAATTAATTTAAGGGGCAGGCTGACCTCTGTTCACAACTAAATTCATATTGATGACTTCCTAATCTCCATGTCCAGTCTAGCTGTTTAACATCCCAAAATTACATGGCAGAAAAGCACCACGGTTAAAACTGAAGCCTTTTAACACCTAGATTTGAATCTCACCTCTAATTTACTAATGTAAGTTTGGTCAAGTTTTTTAAGTGTTATGTACTCAATTTCCTCATCTGTAAAATAGAGTTATTAGTTGTATCTAGTTCACAGGAATATTTTATCATATAAATTAATACTTGAAAAGTATTCAAGGGGCACCTGTGTAGCATAGTTGGTTAAGCCTCCAACTCTTGGTTTTGGCTTAAGTCAAAATGGCTCATTCCATTTTGATTGTGTTGTATTTGATCTCAGGGTCATGAGCTCAAGCCCCAAGGAGGGCTCCGTGCTCAGCACACACTGTGCTTCAAACTCAGTCTCCCTCTCCCTGTGCCCCTCCTCCCACTCTCTCTCTCAAATAAATAAATATTTTTTAAGAAGTATTCAGAACAGTGTCTGTTCCACTGTAAGCATGCAATAAATATTAACACTTACTATAACCAACAGATTGCTGGCAACTTCCATTTTGATTCATTTACACACTCAACAACTATTTATTGAGTACCTGTTATGTGACAGGCATTGCTCTACGCACTGTGGGATATAGCAAGAGAACAATATAGACTGAGTCTATGCCCTCTTAGAGCTTTCATGCAGGTGAGAAGAGACAGCCAATTAGCAAACAAACAGAAAAGGACAATATATGGGGAAGGTCATGAAGAAATAAAGTAGAGTAACAGGAAATAAGAGGGTTGTGATATTGCTACTTACAGTTACATTTTAGCAGAAGTCTTATGAAAACAAGGGAGCAAGTAATGTGGAGAACTGTGGGAAGCATCTCCCTCCAGTAACAACCACATTCCTTATCTGAATAGGACAACCCTCCACCAATGACTTAGCCCAGCTAACAATTCTTCCCTTTCTTGCTGCTTCTATACCCAGTACATTACTTACCCTTTTATAATATCTTGAGTCTACTTTCCCATTTCTCTAACCCTATTACTTATAGATTAAGCTACATGAAATTGCCATTCTACAGATCAGAAACAGTTAAATATTGGCATGTGCTTACCAAACCCAGTCTGTTTTCTTCCAGGGCATGCAGAAGGACTACCTTCCATTCTCTCTCATGTGACTAAATTCTGGGCAGAACCTCTGTAGGACACTTTCAGCCTGGACCCTACAATCTCTTCCCCAAGTCCAAATTTGCTCTAGTCATTCCCCTGACAGTAACACAGAATAATGAGGGTACAGTCCAGGATTCTTTGGCTCTAGAAGAATGGTGGAACCACAGGATGGAAGACAGCGTGGAACAAACTCTTCACCTTCCCTGTATACCCTCATTGTACTTGAGTGAGAATACTTCATAGTTTGTTACAACAGTTAGCCCACCCGAACTAATACATATCTTCAGTGCCACAGTTTTATTTCAGATCATCAACTTTCCTCTGATCATACCAACAGCATCCAAACTGATCTCTTAGTTTCCAAAACATTCTTCTCAAGACTCCCACATAACTGTTTCAAGCCCCAATTTGATCATGTCATTACCCATCAAAGGGCTGTTCTTCAATGGCCTGTCCTCAGCTTGTGATATAATCCTGGTCCTACAACCCCAGCCTCTCTTTTTGCTCTTGCTCATCATTATTCTCTACCCTTTCCCCACCTAACTACTTCATGTTCCTCAAACAGGTCATGCCCACCCATGCTTCTAAAGCATTCCACATGCTACTTTCTCTGTCTGATGTGAACACCCCCTTTACCCTAATTCATTAATCTTCCAGTACTCAACTCAAGGCATCTGCTATAGAAAGCTTTCTGTGGCACCAAGTCTGGATTAGGTACTTAACTTATATTCTTTTAGCACTTCATTTTTATCAAGGTACTTATCATTTTGTCATGAAATTATCTCTTTAATTTTCATGGCTCCTTTAACTGAATTCTTTCAAAAAAGGCAAATGCCCTTTATCTTTGGGTTCCCTAATATTATGCCTGACAAGTGTAGGCATTCATTGTTTAATGAATAAATACATAAAGGAATGAGTAAATTTCTAAGCATTTTTGCATCTTTGTCACAAAATGCATTTAATTCACTCTAAAACACGCTATAGAAAAAAAAAACACAAAATGCTTTTTCTTTCAAGAATACTAAGATAATATAAAAGATACTTCTGATTGTGTTTATATTCATCAACATTTTCTTTCACTGGTTTTTATGCAAACTATTACCCTGCCTTAGATCAGAAAATGGATCATTAGGAACTGAATAACATTCTTAACTATACATCCCTCATTAGATACTAGTTCATTTTCTTGTAAATAGAATATGGTAATTTCTGACAAGCTTCAACCCTCCAAAAATCATATAACCATTTTTAATCTCAGGAATCATTTAGAAAAATCTCATTTTTTCCAGAAAAATAAAATTATACTCGTTTTCCTGACCATGTGTCCTTTTATGATTTCTCCCTTTCATAGTTCTTAAATAGCAATTATATCCATTTCTCCAAATTTTAATGTCAAGTTAAAGCTACACTGAACTTTAAAAACAGATATTGACTCATTTTGAGACATATAAAATTAACCAAGTTATATTCTAATTTGTGGAATATCATACATTTAAGTAAAAAAATTATGGCAACGTTGGCACAAAGCAATAATCTTGTATTTTAAAAAATAGATTGCATTTTAGAAGCCACTGATTTTGCTATAATTGTATCTTACAAAAATCTCTGATATAGATGATGGCCTCAAATGTGACTTCCAATTATGGAGAAGGTACTTTGAGAAGACTGCATGTTCAGTCTCTTCCACGGGTAAACTTTATAATCTTAAACAAGTTACTTCATCCCTATGTGCCTCAATTTTCTCATATGAAAAAAAATGGAGAAAATAAGAGCACATAGTTACAGGATCACAGTGAGGTCCATGTGAGTTCATATGTGTGATGCACTTAGAAGAGTACCTGGCACATAAAAATTCTTAAAATTTTTAGCTTTCACCATCCCTACTATCATCATTATTACCATTATCATCAACACCATCAATACCATGATCCTCATCACCACACCATCATCATCATCTTCATCATTACCATCATCGTTATCATCAAGATCATCACCATCATCACCCTTATTGTTATCTTCATCATCATCACAAGCACTATCACCAACATGGTGACCAACATCACCATCACTATCATTCTCATCATCACCACCACCATCATCATATAATAATAATTATCCTTCTTCCTCTCTTTGCAAGAACAAGTGATGAGAAACCAGTTCCTAAAGAACCTCTAGAAAAATGAACACCATCTCCAGGGAAGCAAGTTAGTTACTTGCTAGGCAGTATATGCCTCACATGCATTTACACAGACATTTCTGGAATACTGAGGTGCATGTAACTTATATTCACTTGTCATTTGTCATTATTTTGTGAAAAAAATCTAAATGTTACTGATATTCCAAAATGTCAGTAAACACTCAGAAATAAGGAAAGAATAAATGTCAGGTAAGTGAAAACGGTCCCTTTCATGTAGTTTATCAGAGATCTATTTAGAGTAGAAAGAATATAAAAGAATCTCTCTTTTCTATAGTCAAAAAGAAAAAAGCTAAATATAAAAGAATGAGATTTCTCCAAAATATTATAAAATCCATCATCTCTATTTAATCATAAAGAATTTATGTCCTCCATAATGTAATTTTAAAGCAGTTAATGGAACTATTAACATTTGCATGAACATTTTTAATATACTACACATTTGTTCCAGCTATCACATTTAATTAATGGTAGATTCCATTATTCAATTATTATTTAATTAAAAATTTTTGCCTATAAAATCATCATAAATCTAAATCATGTAGTAATTTTATTGTACTTCTAGAGTTAGAGTCTATTTCTTTGATTATTTCTCAGTTCAAATATTAGAAAATAAGTCAAATTTCTCTTTTCTGACATAAACTAAACCGAAAATGCAAGAAGGGTATGAAGGTGCAGATCCTTCTCCCCTCAGTATCTGTGGGAGTGAGGGGCTGGGTCAGCTACACTTAACAGCCAGGACAGACATTTGATATCGCTGTGCAGCCATGACTAAATCTGAAGAAACAAAAGACGACTTAGTGTTTCACCCACCCAGCCTTTAGTTGGGTGATCTGGCAGATTGAATATTTGGCTATCCCAAGCCAAATAATGCAACTAATTCGGGGTATCTTTTTTGTTTTTTAAGATTTTATTTATTTATTTGTCAGGGAAAGAGAGAGAGATAAAGAGAGAACCCACAAGCAGGGGAGCAGCAGGCAGAGAGACAAGCAGACTCCCTGCTGAGCAAGGAGCCCAATGTGGGACTTGCTACCAGGACTTTGGGATCACGACCTGAGCGAAAGGCAGAAGCCCAACCACCTGAGCCACCCAGGAGTCTCCAGGCAGTCTTCTTAATGAGAATTTTTAAAAATGAAATAATCACTAACTAATCATTTACAAATTCCAAGAGCTACTAGAGAGTGTATTTGATAGCTCTGGGAAAGCAAATGAAAGTATCTCACTATTAATGCATCACTTGTACCTTGTACCTTGCAAAGGCTACCTTTGCAGGCTGCCAGAGTCATGTCAATATGTGCATCATTCATTTGCAAAGAACACCCACTGTTTTTGGTCTGGTGAACATCCATCGTATATAGAGATTATCATCTCAAAAATAGAATCAACAACCAGATTGGGTATGATCATTTGAGTACTAGGGTATCATGCTATTCGCAAACTTGTTCTACCTCTGAAGATCAAAACAGAATGCTGACTTGTATATAATCAAAGCGTGGTAGATTTAAAATTGTGAATGAAAGATCTGCATGGGAATTAAGCTCTGCATAAGCTCTACAAAATGAGTTGTGAAAAGCCTGGAATTTACAATCAACCAACCTCAAAGCGTATATTCAGAAACAGAAGAGTCAACTCCAAGACCTGATTTACAACTCACATGGTGGGATGTGTATCATTCAAATGCCATAATGGGTGAATCAGATAGACTTATTTTACAATAGTATTTAATTATTTTTTTTCTTTACAGAAGCAAAACTGTATAATTGTATAATCTAGATAAATTAGGAAATACAGATGAACAAAAAGATGAGCAGTATGTGCTTGATATAGAGTACATGTTCAGTACATACATATTAAATGATAGAGAAGAAAAAATAAAACAATAATCACACAACCATTTCACCATTCTGAGTTGACCTCTATTAACATAACGATTTCCATCTTCCACATACACCTCTAACAGCAGGATAAAATCTGCACACAATTCAGAAGGTCTGGCTTCCCTCCCCTCCCCCAACCCGCCCTCATCTTGCCTTCACCTTATTCTGAGGTTCCCATTCTTATTAATGACAAGAGAAAACCTTATATTTATCATTAAAAGTAATTAAGTATCTTTGAAAGTAAAACAGTCTTTGGGGTAAGTATTCCATCCATTTAAAATGCAAAATTCCTTCAGAGCTGCTTTCTGCCCTTTCAGAAGGCCTCTCCCTTCTGGATCCTCACAGAAGTGATGGGTCCTTCAGCTGTCTCTAAGGTGGTATGGTTGATCTTTGTCTGGTCCTTGGGGCTCAGTCTGGTATTTCTGGTTTTTTGGACACCAATGCTCAAATCTGTGATTCCTTCTCATGTCCCAGTTATTAATAATTTGCCTTTTCCCAACCTTGGCCCCTTCTACTCTTAGTACCTTTAGTGTACTGGATCTTCCTACTGGAAATATGGAAATGGCATGATTCCCAAAATACCACATGCAGGCACAACTACATTCAGCCATTTTTAATTTACCTCCCAGCATCAAGCTGGACTCTGCTCGGGATGCCAGTCTTCCTGGAGAAGCACACAGTCCTTTCAGACACACACCCTGCTCATCCTTGCTACTATGCTCTAACTCTGAAATTTATACCATCGCTGGGAAAAGAGAAGATGAGGCAAGAGGGCAGATGTGGAATAAAGAAAAAACAAAACAGTGAAGAGAAGAATGGGAAACAACCAGACAAGAGGAGGAGGGGATAAAAAATATTTCCAAAAACAAATAGCAAGGTAAGATCAGGCAATCAAGAGCTAGTGTGACATAGTGTTTGAGATACAAAAGGAGAAAAGGAACAAAATTCTCTTCCCTCCCTAGTACTGATCCCATTATTTATCTGCCCTGTTAAACAGAGATGGAGAGAGAAATAGCAAGGTGAAGAAAATAAGAAAGAAGAGGAGGTGAGAAGGTGTGTCTCACATGCTCTCCCCAACTTCAAGACCTAATTATACACTCATCGCATCTCACCTCCAAATTCTTTCAAGTCATGAACTGCAAACAGCCCTAAACAAAACCTCTCAGTACATTGCAAAAACAGTTGATTCTATGGCTAGGCAAAAACAGAGCCTAAGAGTTAATTATATTACAAGTTGTTGAAAAGAGAACATCTATTTTCATTTCATGTTGTGATTCTCATGTTAGTGAATTGCATCAGCTATTAAAGTAAACCATTTTCCCTACTTATACCTATATTAGATGCAGGACGAAGAGCAATTTCTTCCAGTTCTGTCTTCAGTCACTGCCTGTGCTAACAAAGTATTTTGAGTAAAAAATTTTTAGCAGCCGTTCTCCTACCTCTCTAAAATATAGCTAATACCACCATTCTTCATCTACCATTAAAAAATGGGAAAGAAAGTAAACAAAAACAAAAACAGAACAGTGTATATAGTGGAATCATTAATAGCAGGCCTTTTATAATCACAATGTGTTAAGATACGAGACCAAATATATTTACGTTAAGGATGAATTTGGAGGAAAAAATTAGTTTAGTATACATCTGTAACTGGGTTAATTTTATTTTCACATGTTAGTCTGTACCTTTTAGCATCACCCGGAAAGATGTCTCCTGTAACGAGGGGAGGCAGCTAAGTCAGAATCTCTGAGGAAAGTCTTGTGCTAGGTCATATGCTGAGCTGGAAAGCAGGGTCCAAATAGATACTTCGTTAAGAGACGCTTCTTCACAAGGGAAAATTGTACAAAAAAACCTTTTTGTTCTACTCGGGTAGTTTTATTTCAGAAACTGATTTACATTAGAAAAGCTTTAGTTCTCTAAAAACAAAACCTCTAATATTTAAGGAAAAGAAAGAAAAGACACTGAAAAATTTAAATGATTTTTGTTACAGTTGATGAACAGTAAAAGTTATTCATCAAAATATCAATGGAATTTTAACTTAAAGTAGCTCTTAATGTGAAAGAAAAGTAGTATTATTGCTAGTTACCTAGGAAAAGACCATATGTACTGCATGTCCAAGTCTTACTTTTTTTTGCAAGTAATTGTTATACTTATTGATTTATTTATTATTGATAAATAAAATTAGTTTCTTTCTATATTAATATGAAAAAAGATTCTATATAGTTATGGTGGTTTATTTTATATGTCAACTTGACTGGGTCACAGGGTGCCCAGATATTTAAAATATTATTTCTAAAAAATATATATAAAATAAAATAAAATATTATTTTTGGTGTGTCTGTGCAGGTGTTTCCAGATGAGCTCAGCATCTGAAATGGTACACTGAGTAAAGCGGGTTGCCAGCCCCAGTGTGGGTGGGCTCATCCACCTGTCAAGGGCCTGAATAGAATAAAAAAGTCAGAGGAAGGGAGAACATGGCTCTGCCTGACTACCTGAGCACAGACATCAGTCTTCTGCTCTCACACGGTGATGTACTCCATCAGTTCTCAGGCCTTCGGGTTTGGGTTTGATCTTACACCATTGGTTTTCCTGGTTCTTAGTCCTTCCGACTTGAACTAGAACTACACCACCAGCTTGCCTGGGTCTCCAGTTTGCAGATGGCAAATGCTGGGACTTTCTACCTTCCATAACTGCAAGCGCCAATTCTTTATGATAAATCTCTTCATATAAAAATTATAAAAATATGTCTATAACTTCTACTGGTTCTGTTCCTCTAGAGAACCCAAATACAGAAGTTATGTACTTGAACATAAATACTGACATACTCTATATATAAAATATATGTTTATCTATTTACTTATTTATTTATTACATAGACACATACACACCTAAATTTATATCTAAATTTACATCTAAACTGTGCTATCTGTACTTTTCTACCAGCACCACAACTCATGACTGCTGTAAAAAAGTCAAGTCTAAAGGGAACATAACAATCTTTTTCTGGATTTCCTTAAACCTTAAGACCACATAATAAATAACAATGGATATTTATTTTCTGTCCATTCATGTCACTGACTCTTACACTTAGTTAACAAACATTTGTTTGCTTGTTTTAATGGAGAATGAGGCCTATAAAATTACTTTAAGATCACTGTGGAAAAAGTAAAAGGTATACTTAAGTGAAAATCACCCATAGTCTCACACAAGTTTTAAGGCATTGATGTATTTCTCTAGAGTGTTCTGTCTCCAAATATTTTTTACATAATTGAGATTATACATTAAATATGCTTCTATTTCATGCTTTTTTAAATAAAAAAATTTAAGTAGAAATATTTCCAAAGTCATTTAAATATATTATTTATTTATTTATTTATTTATTTGACAGACAGAGAAAGAGAACAGCAGGGGGAGTGGTAGACAGAGAGAGAAGTAGACCTTCCACCTAGTGAGGAGCCTGATGCGGGGCTCGATCCCAGATACCTGGGGCTATGACCCAAGTGGAAGGCAGACACTCAACCGACTGAACCACCCAGGTTCAGTTAAATGACCCTCCAAAGTCATTTAAAGTCACTGGATGCATTTCGTGTATTTTGGGTGTTTAGAGTGTGGCAAATATACAGACTGGGTCACAGAATATCCATTCCAGCCTCCTTCTGTATCTTCCTCTACTCAGCAGCTGGAAAGCTAAAATTCATTTCCCAGACTTTTTTACAGCCAGGGTTCTAGTTGTGATGTAGGTTTGGCCAAGGAGGCACCTGTGGGTCTCGAATCCTGAACGGAGTTCAGGGAGGAGAGAGATGGGGTCCATGTTTCAAGTGAGCTTGTGGTTCAAGTAGCAGGAGTGTGGAGCCAACCGCTGGAGCTGGGGCTCGTCAGTGTGGCAGGAGGCTTCCTGATTCTGCACTCTGCCTGAGCACAGCAAGTTCAACCACGGGGCTTTGGAGCTCTTCTTCACTCCCTGTGTCTCACCATCCTCCCCACAACTCAAAAATCTTTTGAAATAAATCCTTTTATGCTTAAACAAGCTAGAATGGATTACATTCTCGGCAATAAATCCTCGACAATAGAGCGTTTCTAATTGCTCAAGATAATAATTATTTGATACATCTTTGATTTCTACTTCTTTATGCTTTATACATTTGAAGATTATTACTTTGGGATTGACTTTTAGAAGTGTTATTGCAAATTCAAAAGGGAGGAACATCATTAAGGTTCTTGATACATGTCAATTCTTTTGTTTTTCTAGAAGAAAGGTTGCACTAATTCACTCTCCCATTATTCTCCCACGAGAAGATACACCATCACTGTTACCTCTTCTCTTTATTTTTGCTACTTCAATAGTTAAAAATAGCATGCCGCTGCTTTAATGTAAATGTACTTCATTATCAATATGGCTGAACACTTCTAACTTCGTAAGCCATCCATCTGTATTTACTCCTCTGTGACTTTTCCACCTTCATATCCAATTATCTCCTGAGACTGTGCTTTTTCTAGTTATACACTATCTTTATATATGAAAGAGATTCACCCTTTTTATTTTTATACCTGATGAGTATTTTACCAAATTATTGTCAAGTTTTCAATTTTGTTCATGTTTTGACCTGAAGAAATTAAAAATTTTTGGATTCAAATGTATAAAACTTCCTTGTATGATTTCTTCCAGCAGAAAGTACTGCATACACTCTCAGAAAAAACTAAGTATTCACATCAATGCTATTTTTGGTGTGGTTTGCTTATTATGTTTTATGTTAATCCTTACACTGGGTTGAATAATGTTGACCCCTCCCCCAAATCCATGTCTACCCACAACCTCAGAGAGCGACCTTGTTTGAAAATAGGGTTTTTGTGATGTAATTAATTAAATTGAAATTAGGTCATAGCAGATCAGGATGTGGCCTAATCCGATGACTGTTACCCTTATAAGAAGAGAAAACAGAGACACATACAGACACACACAGGGGGAATGCCACATAACAATGGAGACAGAGATAGAAGTGATGAGTCTACAAACCAAGAAATGCCAAGGATTGCGGGCCCCCACCAGACGCGAGGAAGAGGCAAGGAAAAACCCTTCTCTAGAAACACAGAAAGAGCATGGCCTTGCCCATACCTTGTTCCCCATCTGCTAGCCTCCAGAGTTGTAAGAGTAAATTTCTCTTGATTTAAGCCACCCAGATTGCATACTTTGTTGTGGTAGCCCTAAGAAGCTAATAAAAAGAGTATAGATTTCATTTTGGTACACGGTCTGAGATGAAATTTAACAGTTTTTTTTCCCCAGATTGTGAACTAACTGGTCCAACTGAAACCAGCCCCTAAAGGCATGTCAGAGTCAAATGCACACCTTTCTTTCTGACTACACATTTGACATCACATTGGTAGTCTGAAATTGGCCACGATGGCAGAAGTCATACCACAGAAGTCATCGAACTACAACTCAGGTCTTTCCTCTCTACCCATAGAGCTGGTTTTAAAACATGTACTGTTTCAAACTCTCTGCATTTTTTAATTACTTTTGAATTATTATTCCTTGTACTACAAATTTCTTATTCTTTTGTAGTTGCCGTTTAGCTACAGTACAGATACACATATAACATGTTAATATCCAAGTAATTCAAGAAGGGTATTTGACAGGAGCGCCTGGGTGGCTCATTCAGTTAAGCAGCTGCCTTTGGCCCAGGTCATGATCCCAGGGACCTGGGATAGAGCCCCACATCAGGCTCCCTGCTCAGCAGGGAGTCTGCTTCTCTGTCTGCACCTCCCTCTCCCCATGCTCTCTCACCTCTCTCTCAAATAAATAAAATCTTTAAAATAAATAAATAAATTGGGTCTGATGGTGGCTTCATTTTTTTCTTTCTTGATTTTTCTTTGGAAAACCTGTAACCCACATTTCGGGTCTCCTTTCTTTTTCCTCCATCTTTTGTTTTATTATACTCATCTTTAGGTTTTTTCTCTACATTCTTAAAGTTGAAATATTACAAACTTTACTTTCTGCACTGTAACTCTGCTCTTTGCTGTGTCCAATGTGAAATTTATTACTTTCTTTGCAATTCTGCCTGCTCCCAGCTATCTCCTTTTTCAGTTCATTCTCAGTTCTCCTAAATGCTCCTTGCCCTGAGTAGGTAAATTCATATTGAGTATATCAAGCTAAGACTTTGGAAGTTCTTCTTTTATTCCCTTTGGAAAATTTGTTTTTTTCCCCTCTAGGTCTTTAAATTGCTTTCCCTCATGCAGAATGTTTCAGGGAGATCTATACCAAATTTTTTAACATTCAAACTTATTTTTCTTAAACAGTAAACAGAGAGAGAGAGAGAGAGAGATAATCATAAAACCTGATCCAGAACAATATCTGACTACAGAATGGGTGCATGGTGTCTTCTAACCCACAGTTACTAATCATTCAGGTATTTCTACATTTTCTTTCTTGGATCGAGACTTACAGAGAACACCAAACTGTTGAGCTCTGAGCCTGGTTGTTGAGCTCTGAGCCTGGTTTTTAGTCTTGCAAGCATTCACCTCATGGTTCTGCTGGATTAGGGAAGGATCTTTTACTCCAATTGTTCTGACTGCTAGGGAGTCATACACAGGCTTCAGTTCTTCTCCAGCCAATGATGGAGGTAAAAATTGCATCTCCAGCTGGACTATTCTTAGACTTCTTCCTTATATCCTTCCTCCTTGAACATCTTCCTAAAGCTCTTACACATCACCGTGTGCAAAGTACCACTGCATCTCCCTGTCACTCTCTACGCATGGCAGTTGTATATCTTGTGAAGTATGGTTCCCAAGCGGATGAAGGAAGAGAAGAACTGCTGGGGAAAAGGGCTGGCATGACACTATCGAGCTAAGAAGGGTTCACATGACTTTGGGATTTTCTGTTTCTTTGCTAGTAGATAGAGTGGGGTTGACTCATAGTCTTTTCCCATCTTCTTCCCAGATTTCTGTGCTATTCTGGTTCAGCAGTCTTAGTTTAGGATTATGACTCTCAACGCAATTCCCTCCTCACTGCAGTTAGTGGAAATTCCCTGCAGATTCTAGCATCTGATTTTCTCTTATCCTTATTTATCAGTTCTCTTATAATCTTCAGTCTATTTTTTTTAAATTTATGGTGATTTAATTTAAGTTAGAATAGAGCATTTTACCAGAATGGCACATAATAACCCAGTTACTTGCTGAAGACTGACTCTGTGTCAAACAAAAAGATAAAAAAGGCAGAGTCCAGTCTTTTGAAAGCTAAGCCTTATAAGAAACTATGAGGAGGACTATTTAGGCAGAAGGCATCACATGTATGCAGAGGCCCTGGTGAGCATGGTCTTTGGGGAGTGATGGTGGAGTTTGAAGCAAATGGGGGGGGAGCAGTGGGGTGGTGGTGATCAGCCATGACTTATTAAGAAAGTAATGAGGAGCCAGGCAAAATTCTAACGTTGGATTTTAGAAGACAAATATGTATGGTAGGGGGGAAAATGGATTGAAGGAAGATCTTAGGACCCCATTTGAGCTCTGGCAAGGAACTGTTACGTCAGGGCCTGAACGAGGCCCAGTGACAGTGGAAATAATGAGACAAGACAGAGTTCATCAATAACGTGAAAGTAATAGCGACAGCTGAGTAGATATGGATGATGGAGTGAGGGGGTGCGAGGGTGACTTAAAGGTCAGTAGCCCCTGCCTGCATGGATGGTGCTAATCATTGCTACAGGGACAAGGAAGATCTGATTAATTCGCTTTGGGGACATATTGAATGTGAGGAGCTTCTAGAGATAGCCGGTTGACACACGTTTGTCTGAAGCACAGAAGAGGACCAAGGCCCAGGATAGATCTGTACTAGAGGTTGTTATGGCTGAGGGTGAAGTATAAAAACTTGGGATGGCCACATAGAAACTGATTCTTCTACTTTATGCTAATGTAGCAGGCTACATTGTTCAGACTGGGTTGTTGTGGTATTACAAATGCCAAAAAACCATGCTAGTTTTTCCCCAAAAGAAGGCCAACCCAAGAATAAAGAGAGCTGAGAGGCAATAATGGGAACACCAACATTAAGGGGACAGATGAAAGGAAAACCACCAAAGGAAGCTAGTAAGAAAGATTGGGACACAAGGGAGAAAAGAATTTCAGGGGAGCAGAAAAACCACAGGACAGGATTAAGTGCAGCAGAGGTCAAGTAATGTAAATACTAATAACCAGAAGTTTCAATCTTCTAGGGCTTTAAGCCTCTATGTGCAAACATTTCTTTAATAAGAATTATGTTCGAACAAATAATAATGGAAAGCTCTTGCACGGTAGCACAATGCTTCTAATCAGAAAACTTTTTCATCTAATGAGAAATTGTATTATGAAACCTTTGCCTTCTGGGCTTTTTACTGCTATCAGGCACAGGTATTATCTAGCAAATATTTGAAAAAGTGCAGTTTTTTCGTTTCACAGAATTTGCTGCAATGATGAGCTGAGATGGAACCCAGAAGGAGACAACCTCCTAAGAGCCTCTGGTCTTAGAGGACAGAAGTAGTTGGGGCTTTGCAATCGGAAAAATAGTCTGTTTTCCATTAGTTTTGCAAAAACTGTCATTATTGTGGCATCTACGAATAACTAGCCATACAAATGGTGTGATAGAAACAACACTAAAGATTACTTTTTAGGAGTGCGTGGGTGGCTCCATCGGTTAAGAGTCAGGCTTCAGCTCAGGTCGTGATCCCTGGGTGCTGGGATTAAGCCCCACATGGGCTCCCTGCTCAGTGGGAAGATCTGCTTCTCCCTCTCTCCCTCCCCACTGCTCGTGCTTATTTTCTCTCTCACTCTGTCTCTCAAATAAATAAAATCTTAAAAAAAAAAAAAAAGATTCCTTTCTAATCCTTTGCTTAAAATGCCTCCCCAAGACCACCAAGATAGTCAAGTTGTCTGCAGTTCCTTAGGTAGAGAATTATTTTAATTTGCTGAAGCACTTCAAAAATTATCCTAATTTGCTAAAAGACTTCATTTCCTTCAGGTCGTACCAGTAAAACCACTGTTGGGGGGGGCACATTAACACACTATCAACCATTAATACCTCAACAAAGAACTGCTCATCAAATAACTTACTATCATCTTAAGAAGAAAAGATAAACACTGGGGATTGAAGAGTATGAATCAGAGGGCCTTGGAACCAAGAAACATCACATCACCCAAAAGAGGAGGAGGGAGGTACCAAAATGGGGAAAAAGGCCGAAGTAAAGCAGAATTTTTCAGTCTTTTTTTTTTTTTTTTAATTCTTTAACCTCTTTAACAACCATTAAGATCTCTTGGGTCACTGCCTTTCCAGATTCTGATGTTCTTGTCAAGGTGGGTGTGACCTTCTCTAAGAATCACAGATCTCCCACAAATCCTAAACAACCCCAAAATACAAAATACAAAAAAAAGAACAAACAAACAAAAAGGTTGCTGAGCTTGGCTTCCTATAATTTGAATAGTGAACATAATAGTAAAAATCCTTAAATTTTTCCAAATATAAATATTTAAATACATAATTAGATTATAATACTGCATATGCTTTCCCAAAGACCCCAGGCCCTGCTGGATATCCTGTCCTGACATTCAAACTGCTCCACCATCATCACCACTTTCACTAACACCTTCACACCTGAACAGGTAAGAGGCAAACAAATGACCAAATTAATTAATATAAGCCGTTTTTTTTCCCTGAGCTAAAAGAGCATCACCAAAAAATAGTTGTTACAGACTGAAACAGAAATTCAAGGTAGAAAAATAAGCCCATGTAGGAAGAAAATGCCTGAAAAGAGAGGAAGAAAGCATAAGAATCTGGGATGGCCACATAGAAATTAATTCTTCTACTTTATGCCAATGTAATGGGCTACAGTGTTCAGACTGGTTTGTTGTGGTATTCCAAATGTCAAATGATTAAAGTCAAGAATAAGAATCTTTTGTCAGTGTTCTGGTTTGAAAGCAGTGAAAAAACCTGCTTATTGGAATCAGCTACTGCTATGGAAAGGAGCTGCTGCTAGGGCCATACACAAGAACCACAAAGAGAAAGGAAACCTACAGGATGCCAACAGGAAGAAAAAAGGTCCCTCTTCCTTCCAGTAGAGGCACTACTGGAAAGCCTCATGGGGAATGAGCTGGCAGAGGAAAAATGTGATTTTGTAGAGTCTTGGTCCAGCATCACAAAACGGGGTATAGGAAAGTGGGTTATAGCTGAGAAATAATAAGCTATTAAATGGCACAAATGGTAAGGGTGGAAGCAAAAAAAAAAAAAAATGTTGGGAGCCTACTGCCATAATTCCGAAGAGAAATCACGGTGGCTGGGACCAGGGTGGTGGCAGTGGAGAAAGTGGGAAACAGTTACAATGCTTGAAAGGAGGTTCCTCATAATTTGGTCTTGGATTTAATCAAATGTGAGGTGTGCGAGAAAGAGATAAGCCAAGGAAGACTCCAAGGTTTTTGAACCGATCAAGTGGAAAAATCAAGTTTCCATTTTTTGAGATGGGAAAAATGGTAGAATACACGGGCTTTAGAGGAGGGAAATTAGGAGTTCTGTACTCATTAAGTTTGATACTCATGTTAGATATCCAAATAGGTTAGCCAAGCTGGGGGGTCTGGAGATAAAGAAATAGATCCTAGGTGCCATACACATTTAGGAGTCATTAGAGTATGGATAGCATTTAAAGCCGTGAGACTGGAAGAAATCCTGTAGGGAATGAATAAGAGAGAAAAAGAGAAGTTAACGGATCAATTCCTTCACTCCAATGTTTACAGGATTAGAGATGAGAAGAAGTCAGCAAATCTATCAAGAAGTAGTGGTTTTTGAAATAGCAGGAAAATCAAAAGTATTGACTTGGGAGCTAAGTGAGCAACGTGAATTCAGAAAGAGAGAAGGATCAGATCTATCTGGGGCTAAAAGGTAAAATAAGGTGAGAACTGACAGTTGACACTGCAGGTGACAATGTGGAGTTAAATAGATAGCTTAAGTACTTCTCCAAAGTAGAAAGACATGAACTCGCAGACTGAAAAGATCCACTGAGTACCAGCATAGTGAATAAATCAGGCCAATAATAAGGCACACCCTTATGAAATTTCAAAATCCTGAGGTGGGGGCCTGAGGGAAAGGGTATAGGAACGGGAAAAAAGAGAAGACCAGTTTGGAATGCAGGGAGAAATAGAAATCCAAGTCATATATGAAAGACCAGGAATGAGAATGACATCCATTTTCTCAAAACCACACTGGTTCTAGAAAACACTGGAGGAATGCCTTCAAAATGCTAAAGGAAAAGGATTTCCAAAGTAGAAATAAATCCTAGCAAAAATACCAATAAAGTATGAGAGAGGAATAAATATAATTCCAGACATGCAAGGTCCCAAAACTTTTAGTTCCCTTGAACCTTTCCCTGGGAAGCTATGGGAGAATGAGCACCACCAAAATAAAAAAATGATCCAAAAAAGACAATACAGATTATGTGAATTAGGAGATCCAATAAAGATAAAAGGTGAAGGGAATTCTTAAAACGATGGTGAAGGAGGATTCTAGGTTAACAACCTTGCATCAGGTAAATATTAGAACATATAAGATTCCAGGACTGAAATACATTGTTGATACTGCTGAATGCCATTTAAACAGCTGGCTAAGATTTGGAAAGTTTAAATACAAAGAGATACATTTTAAAGACAAGGAAAAGAAGAAACAAGACGGGAACTTGTATTCAAAGGGGGCCTGGGATTCTCAGGTGAGAGCAGGCTTCCTTCTTATCACTTCTGTTTTCTCAGGTAAGTAGAAAGCAAGGTTATTACCAGAAGGAGATGAAGGAGGAGGAGGTGTTGGGGTTTGATGAAGGGGAGGATATGGTACAGTCATCTGGAACCAGGCAAGTGAAGGCACTTGAGAAATGCTGTGGGAGAGCCCATCTACTGATGGGCAATTCTTGGACATATGTGAGAGAACTAACCAACTGCCCCCTCTCTGGATTGTAAACACATCTAACAGGAGGTGATGGCAGCAGTAAAGACCAGAAACTATTCCAATATGAGAAAAAAGGACACCAAGCAGAGGGTGTGGTTCCTGAGTCTCGCGTGGTCACTATGAAGAGAAGATCCACACTAGCGGAGACATGGCAGGAGGGGGCCAGAGGAGGGGACCCCTGGTGCTGGAGAGGTGGCTTGAAGCAGAGGGCGATGACTTGGCCTCATCTGAACGAAAGTAATTGGAAGAATTTAAGGAAGAATACCTCACAGTTAAAATATCATGAGATAATTTAGTTGTAAGAATTGACTGTAAA
The DNA here is from genome assembly GCF_902655055.1 of Lutra lutra. Lineage (NCBI taxonomy): Eukaryota > Metazoa > Chordata > Mammalia > Carnivora > Mustelidae > Lutra > Lutra lutra. Next base: position 72,233,376 of record NC_062285.1, read on the forward strand.
AAGCATAGAGGAAAACAGAAGCAGAGAACCTGGTAAGGGGTAATCACAATTTATCTTGGAAACAAGTAATTGTTTTTTATCCAGATAGGAATTGGTTAGGGGTTAGTTAAAGCTACCACTACAAGCAATTATTTTGTGATGGGCTGCTTCTGTCTTGCACAGCTCTGAAAAACAACTGGAAATAGGAGATACTGTGAATTACATTTTCATAAAAAGGCTTCCTGTATTAACTTAGAGTGGCCTGTGGTCTTTTTCCTGCTGGTTCATCATGTGTAAGTAGTAATCTTATGGCTTCCTGTGGTGTTTTTTTTTGTATTTATTGAACGTGTATTCTTCTACTCTTTTGTATCTCCTGTTGCCAGCAGAATATCGTAACATAGTGTCACAAAGTCAGAAATCACTTTTTTTTTTTTGCCTCCCACTGAGTTTCACCCAATTATTTCTAAATCAATAAATCCTCCCTTTCCCTTTTAATAAACGGTCAAGTCATTTACGGACCTCTTAGAGTCTTCTCTTCTCTCCTTCTTCTTCAGAACTCTCTGAGTTGCCCCTAGGTGGCATCTCCCACTACTTCCCAAGAAAAGAGAGTCCAAAGGCCTTGGTTCAGGCCAAGTCAGCCACTTCATGTCTGACTGAAGCGCATCTTTCAACTGTCTATCACCAAAGCTCTCACTGAAAGATCAGGATGACGTGAACCCCTGCCCCACTTGGCTCTCCTCGAGCCAGTCCCCTGTACCTCACAGATACGCGTGTCTTCCCATCCTCTCTCTTACATGGCTCTCTTCCTCCAAAGGGTGGCTCCTTTCTCTTCTGTCTGATTATTTAAATTTCTGAGTAACTAGCAGGTATCATTTATTTAAAAGACATTATATTTCATCATATAGAAGATGCTATCATATTATCTTCCAGTAATACAAAAACAACACAGCTGGAGAAACCAGGACTTGGTGTTTTTACAGAAGTGCTCTGGATCGTCCTGCAGAACCCTCCATTTGTTTGCACCTCCTTCATCCACGCGGAGGAACTGAGAGATTTTTGTCTTCTTTCACTTGCAGCCTTTGGCATGTGATATAGAGAATCGCTTCGCATCCAGCTTTGCAACAACTTCTGATACAGTTGCCCCTCTTTGTGGGTAATTTTCTTCCTTCTCATTTTGCTGCTTTTCAAGAAAATATAGAATGGTTTCCATCATTTCCCTGAAATAATAGTCTGCTTATAAATCAAGCTGGCCACCCTACTGTTCTGTTTCCATGTCTTTTTTAATACCCAATAGATATTCCAACTTTTCAGGGATATTTTAAATGTCAATCAAACTTGATCTGTGCAGTACCAATGACGTACAAATATCAATGAAGATGACAGGACAGGAGCAGCTCTGACCAAGGTCCTCCTCACTCCCACAGTGTCAACTCTGCTTCAGCTCCTAGGGGCTCAACAGAGGCTCTAAAAGGCAGCTCAGTCTCACAGATACTAAAATATTAAAAAAATGATACATCTCATAATCAATAAAATACAGTATTTTATTTTGTGGGCATCCCTCCTGCTTTTCCCTTCACTAGCACTTGTAAGAGTAATTTATTAAATATGCCATCTACCCTATCAATTTATATTCTGCCCATGTCCATCATTTACACCACAGCTCTGGTTTCTCAGACGCTCTCCTTCTCGGTTGTTGCTGTGTGTGCGGGTGTCACACAGAGATCCAGATATGAGAGCTAATAATGGAAACTTATGTCAAAATGCAGATCATGATTCAGAGATCAGCTGAACGCTAAAACTGATTTAAGAAAAAAATCCTTCTGTTAAACAAATTAAGGCAATTTACTAATAGAAACTTCTAGAGGTGAGTTCTTATAATTCAAGTTGAAAAGCAAACATTTTTTCAATAAGAGTATATAACATTATTTTAAGCTATATATAATCAAATACAAGTATAATTAATAATTTCAAAACTATATTCTATTAAATCCACATGGTTCATATGATCCAGTAAAATTAATTACAAATATAAATTTCACAATAATTTTCACAGAGAGTATAGAAATATTCATATACATACTAATAATTACTACTATCTTACCCTTTTTGTGAGGATAATTAATGAAGTTCGTGAATAGCTGAACAATCTGAAATTACTACATACATAATGAACTCCATGAAATGCAACTGTTCACAGATGGACCCCCACCATCTTGCCCAAAGAAGCTCTTAGCACATGTGGAGTTTGGGAAGATAATTAGCCAGTTTCAGACTTTACATTTAAGACTGCCTCCCACAGTTAAGCTTGAACACAAATACCTGGGCTCTAATGAAGTATCTTTGTGAGTTGAGAGGGTGTCTCCACTTTCCAAAGGGGCATGCAGTCAGTACAAGGGGAGCACCTGCCAGGATTTCAATTGAATATTCCTGGTAGAATTACATTTCCAAGGCCGTCTCTGCCCTTACGTGCCATGATTCAGAGTACAGGCCATACCGGTCCCAGATGAAACAGTCCCTCCACCATTTACACACACACACACACACACACACACACACACACACACACATAAAAATGCCTGGATAGATTAGAAATCTGAGTAGTAAGAGAAAGTGAGAGAGAGGTCATGGGAAATAATATTAGAACATATAGTTTCCGGAAAACCATTTACAACTGATTTTAGACATTTCAATTCTTTTCTACCAATCTGCCTAAGGTTCCCAAAGATGTCTCTCCTGCTCCTGCACCACCCTTCCCTCCTCTAGCCCTTCAGTATTTATTCCTTATCTCCTCTCATTTGGCTCATCCTAGTGGTCTTCTACTTTTCTACTACTCACATTCAATTCTGGAATCAGCACCATGCCCCCAAGTCTCTCCCTAACTCCCAGCAGGAAAGAGTTCCACATGCAGACAGCATACTTACTAAACAAAATTCTGGTACCAACTGTTAACACCATTTTCCTATGCAGAGAGTGGTTGAGTAACCTATCTGAGATCACACAGCCAATGCCACCCCACTGGTTTCCAGAAATCTGCCTTCACTTTTTCCTTTCCTTCCCCTCTAACTGAAACTCACTGACACTCTGCTGATTATGAAAACTGTACCACTGAAGTACATATTAAAAAGAAGGTTGAGGAGGAGTGGTTAGAGATTTTAAGTCTGGTGGTGCCAATATAAATCCTGTGTAACGATTCCTAAACTGGTCCTCTTGCTGAGTCCATGCCCTAGTGTTTTAGCACTGGGATGCTACCCATTCTCAATGAGCCTGTATGAAATGACCAGGAGAATTTAGGCTACTCTGATAGCTATTTACTAAACACTATCTATTTACTAAAACACTTCAGCTTTGTGTAAAACACTTCAACGCTCCCAATTTATGTGATGATGTTTTCCAGTACTTCAGTTGTGGCTCTTGTTTTGACACTACAAGTCAAAATCATATGTAAAGATAAGGAACTATTATTTCATGCATGTGAGGTATGTTTAGATTTGCTTACATGCTCACCAATTTCTTTGCATCCCAGCTTCTCCTTCTGAAGTGACCTTTTTTTTTTTCTCCTGAAATACACTCTTCGGGATTTCTTTCAGTGAACATCTATTGGTGGTAAATACTCTCCACATCTGTTTTTCAAAAAGGTTTTTTATTTTGAAAAACAATTTGCTGAGTACACCTCTCTGTGTTGATCATTTCTTCTCTCAGTACTTTGAAGGTACTTTTCCACTGCTTTCGGACTTCCACTTTTACTGTTGGAGGAAGTCTGCTTTTCAATTAATTATTCTTTTGCAAGCGTCTTTTCTATCTGGCTGCTTTTTACAGCTTCTTCTTATCTTTAGGTTTGCATTTTTTTTTAATTTAGCTGACAATGTTTGATGCTTCATGTTTCCTCTATCTATGGATTCTGTCATTATTTAATTGTAAAAAGTCCCAACTTTTACCTCTCTTTTATAATTCCACAATTCTACTTTAATGTAGTCCTTCTCATCCTATCACCCATGTTTGTTATCTTGCTTCCATATTTTCTGTATCTTTTATTCCAGCTCACCGATTCTCCTTCAGCTACGTCGAATCTGATGTGTGTTCATTTCAACAATCATCTTTTTCATTTCTAAAAGTTCTTAGTTCTTGTTCAAGGTTACCTAGTTAATTTTGATATTCTCTTATTGACTTATTCTACTTACTTTTTTCTATAAATATTTCATACTTAGATACTGCATAGGACATTTCCAGTACATTCTCAGGCATTTATATCTGTAATTTTTCATTTGCTTTTTGTCTCCGAGGACTCTCAGGGTTAATGGTTTGTGTGCATTTCAGTGTTTGCTTATAAGCTTAGTATTTGTTTGAATGTGATACATAGGAATTCTGAGAGTTTTCCTCAGAAGAAATCTGTGCTTCTGTTGGAAACCAGGGGCTGCTAATGACATGGGATCACATTAGGTCCCTTATCAGGGCTTAAAATGGGACACACATTAGTATGGTAGGTCCTGGGCTTGGTTTCCAGCGCTTAGCATTGACATCACAGTTTTGCATCTCATGGTTGGCTTTAGTTCTCTGATTTTCTGTTTTGTAGGGTTTTTTTAGTTTGGGGGAGAAGTGTGCAGAGGGGAGAGTTCCTAAATTTGATGAGCCCAATAATATATCTGAAAATGTGTTTTATCCAAGAACAAAATGTATTCCAAAAGGAGAGTCCTCTTGAGTAGCTCTGCTGGGTATCAGTCAGAACAGCTCCTACTGGACACACTTACATGATCTCATTTACACCACTCAGCAATCCTCAAGACAATTTCATTCTTACTTGAGAGATGGGAAGTTAAGAAACTAACGTTACATAGCCAGTAAGTAGAAGCACACATTAGTACTGGCACCAGAACTTGAACACCAATCCATCTACAGCCAGACTTGGGCTCCTCACCACTATGTAATATTGTCTCTCAGACACAAATTCACGAAGATCTGTACCTTTCCAGAGGCATCTCTTCCCTATCTTCTACTTGCTCCCTCCAGTTCCAATTTTAGTATCTGCTTTTTAATTCTCTTCTATCATGACAGACGTTAGACTGAACGGCTATCAGAGGCTGCCAAGCCTTGATGCAAACACTGATAAGCTGCTCTGAGTTTGGAGAGAAAAGAAAAAAGAAGTCATCCGGCAGAACAGATACAGAAGTTCAGGAACATAGTCTGAGATGTGAGTCATATAGAATTTTAAAGAGAAACTGCTATAATCTTCTTTAGACCAAATATTTTCCTCAATTCTTGAATTATTTTTTAAAGTACATAAATAAAATAAATAATTGTTCTCCCTGCTAATATCACTACACTGGATGAAGTCTGTTCCAGTTGTATGGGAAGACATTACCCATATTTGATATTAAGAACCTCAACATAAATACTGGGGTCTCATATCAAGTCCTCCTAATGAATTAAAAGTTATGCATTTTCAAATTTTAAAATGTTAACTCCACCACTGACTTAGACTCCATTTATTCTGAAAACTTTGTTTCCTAATTCATGTCAGCTTAAAAAAAAAAAGAGTAAATAAATCTTCCCACGTAAATATTCCATTAATACTGTTTTGAAATACCTGTTACTAAAAAGTCATCTCCTCATCCTAAGACCATAAATATTTTAACTTACACCAAAGGAAAAAAAAATCTCCTTTTATGAGACAATTCAAACTACGTCATTCAAATATGGTTTGTAAAATTTGGCTATTTATTCACTTACTCATTCATTCCATACATATTTGATCTGCATATCTTGTATGCCAAACAACATGCCGGGGGCTCGGGAACACAGATGAAAGATTGCTGACCCCAAGCTACTCACACCTATACTAATAACACCTCTGATATGCTTACATGGAAACACACACAGATCCTGCTGCTCTTTGCTAGTTGTAGCAAATAATCATTTCCCAAGTTGGAGCTTCAGAGTTTAAAAATGAATTCTTAATTTCATAATAGGACAATCTATTAAGTTTCAGTTTTTATCTTTAACAATCATTTACTCTGATATATACTGGACTCCTGCTATGGACAAATGGCTAATTGAGTTTTCAGCTCTACTGAAAAACCATTTTAAAACAAGCTTTGAGAACTCTCATCTCTATTTTTACATCATGCTACTGTAGAATGACTCAGGCTCGGCCAGTAAGTTTTAAACATTTGTGAGTAATGGAACCCATGGAAAATCGGATGAAAAAATGCACATGTATGAAATTTTTGTATACATTTCAGAAGTGGTTCAGGGAACCCCTTAGGCCCTGGTACAGACCATTCAATAGGACCATGGTAATGCCTGCTGACTGTGAGTAACCTCAGGGTGTAAACTTCAGTCACGTCTCATTCAAGTTAGTACTTCTTGTCCCAGAGCAGATTTCAAAAAGTATTGTTGAATGAGTACCTTGGCAACACTGTCCTCAAGAAGCTTCCATGATTATCTCCCTCTTCCCCCTAAACTTCCAAATCCTCAACTTCCACTTACATACTTTTCTAAAACTTACTTGCTCAAGCCTAATCTGAGTCTAGGTGACTCTTTCCCAGACTCTATGTCCATAATTTTCCCTCCTCCACTTCACAAAAGGCATACCTCCTACCACCCAAATGTTACAATGACGCATTGTCCCAGAGTATAAAAACCACTCAGGCCAGGAAAAAAAAAAAAAAAATTCCAAGATACACAGTGTCTGAGGGAGTGTCCCTTGAGAAAAAGCAAAAAGATCCTTATAAGAACTACAAGAGGTCATACCTCGTTTTATCCAGGGGATAAACTCTTGGCAATTCCCATACTTTGTTTACATGTTGAATAATTAGAATTCAGAGGTAAGATGATTATATGGGTTAAATATTAACACTTATACTTGAATTAAAAAGGGATCAGCTTTTTTTCTGACAGAAAGCTCAACTTATGAATTATTCCGACAAAGTATACTGAGGACATGTAACATCCAAAGAGCTAAATCTGCACTTTTGAGATTTTGGCAATATATATGTAAAGCATATGCACAACACAGAATACACTGAAAGTACATACTTGGTGACAATTTAAGCTGATGCCAAAAATTTTAGATAACTTAAAAACGGTCAAGGAAATAATGATGGGTTTTTAAATTTTTTTTAAGATTTTATTTCTTTATTTTGAGAGAAAGGGTGTGCAAGCAGGGGATGGGGCAGAGGGAGAAGGAGAGAGAGAGAATCTCAAGCAGGCTCCATGATGAGTGCAGAGTCTGATGTGTGGGGGTCTACCTCACAACCTCAAAGTCATGACCTGAGCCAAAATCAAGAATTGGACGTTCAACTGACTGAGCCACCCAGGCACCCCTGGATTAAATTTCTTAAATAAGAAAATTGAAACTATAAATGCACTAGCAAAATACAGAACAACATTTTTTTCAACGGAAGTGATGTGTGGAAGTAAGATCAAAGAAAGATTTTTTTAAAAAGAAGCCATAGAGGAAAAGATTATCAAATTTTATTGCATAAAACATATTAAATTTTGAAAGGACAGCAGTTAAAACATCAATGATAGGCTGGAAGAAAATATTTGCTACATATACAGCAAACACATCTATAACATAAACAGTTAACACCTCTAATATAAACAGTTCTTATAAACCAACAGGAAGATATTTTTTAAAAAGAAAAATAGCACAAAATGAGCAAAAAATACAAGAAGGCAATTCACAGAGAAAGTATTAACAGTCAATAGTCACTCAGCCCTTGCTGTAGTCAGAAAAAAATGTATAGTAAATAAAAAATAATGTATCATCTCTCACCCAATAAATTGCCAAAAATTTAAAAAATGAATACTACATGATGTTTTTAGGACTGGGAAACAGGCAGTCTTATTCTTTACAAAAGAGAAAGTAAATGGTACATTTTGGAGAGGTGATTTCACAGTATCTGCCAAAATTTAAAAAAATGTTTGGTTGCATTTCTGGATATCTTTTATATGGGAATGCTTACTTGTGAACCAAAACAGTGCAGCATTGCTTATGAGGTGACACACATGTGCAGTCACCTGGGTATGACTCCCTTGGATGACAAGAGCCTGAGCTCACCACATCTGAGATTGCAGTCCTAACTGCTAGCTAGGCAGGAGAGTGTTAAGGCAACGTTTGACTTCTCTTTTCACAGAGATTGAGTCATTCTCTACACTGAGCAATCCTTGGAGAAACAACCCATAGTTTACTGATGGGCTCTGTCAACTAGAGACCAACCCCCAAAAGCTCCCACAGCAGCTGTCGAAGATCTCCAGAATTGATCTGGGAGCAAGAATTTTCCGTCTGCTCTCCCAAATCTGATTGAACGCAATATAATGTAACATAATATCATCATGATTATATATTCCTGTATATTCTGACAATTTTGCTATTTTCATGCATACATATGCAGTGGATGGGGCATTTTTGTTTTTATTCTTTAACAAAACTACTATTAATAGTAGTGCCAATCAAGGAGTTGGGAATAAAGCTAGCAAGTTAGAAAGTAGAAATGAGTAAGCAGGTGATTGTATCGCTTCTCTGAGTGAAATAACGGATTCTCATGTTATTTCTACCATCTCTAAAGGCAAGAAACAGAATCCCAGAAGAGGCATAAATAGTGTTTGGATTCCCATAATCCTGCTTAGTTTATTTACAATTCCCTCCTTCATCCTTCCTGCCTGTCCAGATGGTTTTCTTCTTTGTTTCTCAAACTGAATTATGTGCACTGCCTTAAGATGTTAAATACTTCAAAGGCCTTCCTCTTCAGTTTCTCACAAACAGACGTCATAAACTCTTACCTTTGCCGAATTATGCTGGGGTTAGCGGTCACTAAATGACTTTTGGATCCAACATCTTTAGTGTATTCACTTGACAAAGGAGGAAGATTGCATCTAGAGAAACAAAACATTTTAGAATGAGTTATAAACTTTTAAATCAATTATCATGACAAATGGGAATTTTCCTAGATCTAGCTCACCCACAAATAATCAATTTTATCACCTCTCCCTTTTAACAGTCATTAGATGACTAACTATAACCATCTTCAAAATGCAGTCATAAAAATGAGTCCTGTTTTAAAAGAAAATGTCAGCTAGAGAGTTAAGTAATCTATTAAAAAAGAGACATTAACTAGGATGAATTTATTCCATTCAAAATATTTTTGAGTTGGTAGGACAGGAAGTATTAGGCTTGAAACTAGAGCTCAGGAGGGTGTGGTATACTAGGACACAGGGCTGGCAGTGTTCTCTGTGTACCCAGAAACCTCAAGACACAGGGAAGAATTGTATTTGCTTGTGGTTTTCTTTCTGTTTCCAAATCCTAAATTATAACAGTACATTTATGGCAAACTCTGCCACCTAAATCAATGCATGTCCAACTTCTGTATACATGACCAATGTATGCATTGACTACTGGTGGAACAGGGTGATTTGTTATCTCAAGAAATGCAATGATTTTCCACTGTCCCAGTTCAGCCAAGGGAAAGCATACAGGTGATGTTTTCTTGGTGACAAAAATAACTCCCCTCTCTCTCTCGCTCAGTCTCTCTCTCTTTTTCTCTCTCTCTGTCTCTCTCTCACATACATACACACACACACACACACACACACACACACACACACACACAACCACCCCAGCCCTTATTGCTTTCCTTGGCCACAATGTCTTATGAATGTTTACAGTGGAAAATAGGGCAACTACAAATCCCAATCCATGGCTTTCTGCCAGTGGAACTTCAGGCAAGTTAATTCATCTGCCTGGCCTTTGTTTCCTCATTACACAAAATGAGGATAATGACTTTTCTTCTCCAAGGAGCTTGTTGTAAGGATTACAGTAAGAAATGTATAAGAGGTCCCTACCTTGATACCTCCTCCATAGTAAAAACTCAAAAATATTGTGTATCAGAAATATATTTATAATTAAATATATATTTTTTTATGAAGACCCTAAATGAATCCATAGTTTCCATTAGGTTTTATTACTCTGTCCTAATTTCTCCTAGTCACCCCTAGCTCTAACTTGACTCCTACCACATCAGAGCATCTCTAACTTTGACTCTTCAACAAACTAAAGCATCATTTATTTGCAGGTAAAGAGATGTAGTAAACATTAAGGTCTCTGCCGCTCCCCCAACTATTAAATTCACCCTACAAATTTCCCCAGGACATGGAATTGTCCAGGCAGTCACTCAGCTGATTAGCTCAAGTTCCTTGATGTTGTCTTGTATTTGTCCTGTGACTCCTACCACATCAGGGCATCTTGGGTGGAACTTGTCTCAGTTGATTTGGAATCTTCCTTTCATCTGCTCAACAGTAAAAAGATGCTGGCCCTTCAGGCAGCTACCCACATATTACTTAGTCAGCCAGTTGGTGACTTTTGCTGAGTTCCCATTGAGAAAAACACAGTGGTCATTGTAAGGGGCTGGGGGTAAGCCAAGTCACAGGGCCTCCTCTTGAGGTGTCTATACTTTAATGGTCACACCATATCCAGTGTGGTTTCTGAGGACCCTTGTGAGGGAGTGAGCCTCAGCATTACCAGCCAGGCTCATCCAGCACGGGTGCTGACTATGGTCTTGTGATTGAACTGATCTTTGATCAGTTGATGAAGGTGACTTGCAGGGTAAAACACAAGCTAAAATTTGAGCATTTACATCTATTTTTTTTTAAAAGCTTTAATTATTTATTAGAGAGACACAGAGAGAACAAGTGATGGGGAGGGGGACAGAAAGAGTCGGAGAGGAGAAGCAGACTTCCCACCAAGCAGAAAGCCCAACACAGGCTAGATCCCAGGACCCTGGGATCATGACCTGAGCCAAAGGCAGACACTTAACTTACTGAGCCACCCAGGTGCCCCTGAGCATTTATGTCTTAAGGAAGCTGTTGGAGGCTATGACATGGCTGGAGTCGTAGATCAAACCAGGCCCTGACTTGTGTCTCCTTCAAAGTCCAGACACCTTGACAAGGTTAAGGACGGGAAAGCTGAGTAACACTGAGAAAGGGTCTGTGCTATGTGTCGTGCGCTCACCTACGTGACTTCCCACACACTCTCCCTACAGAAGGGAACAATGTGGTCAGGGTCATGAATTCTTAGTTGGTCCTTGTTGTTCCTGTACCTCCCATAACCCACTCCCTGGTTGATTGTCTTGCTCATGGCTTTAGCCAAGACTACCTGGCATCACGAGGTTTGCTTGTAGTTAATGTAAACTTGTTATAGGAACTTGCGGTCATCTGACTAGATACTGATGTATTACTCCTTCTATTGTGATCTGCCTTATAAATGCTTGTAAGATGTGGAATAAAATCAGCACTGTTGGACATCCTCCTCAGTGTCCCTCCTGCCACCATCTCTTTGTCTCTTAATTTCTTTTCACCATCCTCTTACCCTCACGTTTTCCTGGTCGATTTGTCGTGCCGGCCGCGACAGGAAGCTTTTGTCTTAATGGTCCTTCATAACATTGAGAATCAAACACATTATATCAAAACTATAACCTCTAAATACTGCTGGAGAGTACAGTTAACCTATTTTGTCATTAATGAAACATGTCAATTTTAATGAATAGTCTGTTTTTCTGTGTGTTCCTTGGAGGTTGATCCATGGCTCATATGTCTGGGTTCCTTCATACCTTCTATCACACAGTCAAAGTTCAAGAAAAACTTCTGGATACTGACTGTTAAGTCCTACAACACAAGGAAATTGTTTATAACAAGATAATGTTTTATAAATGCATTTCTGGAAAATAATGACACTGCATTTTGGTGTAAATATCTGTCTTAAGTTCTTCAAATGCAAATGTCTATGACTCTTCCTCGTAGTTCTTTTCTTAGAAAAAGCACACTGTAATTTTAGCTCTTCAATTCCTAAACTGATAATTACGTAGATTTACATAAGAGGCACATTTAATACAAATTGTTTCTAATAAGGCATAATTCTGTAAAAGTGTTTCAAACTTTGCATTATTGCTAATGTGGCTAATGTGTCTTCGTAACTGTGCTCATGACCCTAAAAGATGTTATCACAGAATTGCATTCTTTTGGGATGCCAGGTTGGCTCAGTGGGTTAAGAATCAGCCTTCAGCTCAGGTCATGATCCCAGGGTCCTGGGACTGAGTCCTGCATCGGGCTCCTTGCTCAGCAGGGAGTCTGCTTCTCCTTCTCTCTTTAGCACTCTCCCCACCCCGCCTTGTGCCCTCTCTCTTGCCCCTCTCAAATAAATAAGTAAAATATTTTTAAATTTTTTTGAAAAAACAAAGCAAATAAAAGTTAAAAATAGAACTACCCTATGACCCAGCAATTTCACTACTAGGTATTTGCCAAAGAATACAAGAACACAAATTCAAAGGGATACATGCACCCTGATGTTTATAGTAGCATTATTTACAATAGCCAAAATAGGAGAACAGACCAACTGTCCATAGTGAGATACATACATACGTGTGTATGTGTGTGTGTGTGTGTGTGTGTGTGTATCTATATATATATATCTCACCCATCAAAAAGAATAAAATCTAGCCATTTGTAGTGACATGAATGGAGCTAGAGAGTATTGTGCTAGGTGAAATATATCAGTTAAAGAAAGAGAAATACCATATTATTTCCCTCTTATGTGGAATTTAGAAGACAGAGCAAATGAATATAGGGGAAAAAAAAGAGAGAGAGAGAGAGAGTGAGGCAAACCAGGAAACAGATTCTAACTACAGAGAACAAACTGATGGTTACCAGAGAGGAGGCAGGTAGGGGGATGAGCTGAATAGGTAATGGGGACTGAAGGATGAACAACCTGTTGTGATGAGCACCAGGTGTTTGTGGAAGTGTTGAATCTCTATATTGTACACCTAAAACTAGTATTACACTGCATGTTAACTAACTGGAATTTAAATAAAAACCTTAAAAGTATTATGCATACTTAAGTATGCAAAACACACATGATAATTCCATGGCACCAAAATGATGTTGCCCTCACTTGTATCCCTGAGCCACCCAAATCATCTCCAAGATGCAATCATGTTACCTTTGTCTTACAGACCTTCCAGATGAATTGTATTCAATGATATTATTTTTTAAAGTGTTTTTTGGGTTAGAGCAAATGTTTACTTTGAAAAACAAGAAAATAGAAAAACAAGAAATAGATGTTTAGCATTAGGAAGTGTAGTTGAGTGGCACCTGGGTGGCTTAGGCGGTTAAGCATTTGCCTTCAGCTCAGGTCACTATCCTGGGTCCCTGGGATCCAGCCCCATGTTGGGCTCCCTGCTCATCTCAGAGTCTGCTTCTCCCTTTTCCTCTGCTCTCCTCTTCCTCCCTCCTCATTCTCTCTCTCTCTCTCAAGTAAATAAAATCTTTAAAAAAAAAAAGATAAGAAAATGTATTTGAAAATGTCTAAGCAAAGAAAATTACAATACTGTTTTATCCTAATACTGGAAAACATTTTGAACTGTAATGTGGTATATCACTGTATGCAGGTAAGGCTATTTTTGGATCTTTTCTCTCACTGTAACTCTCCATGCATCCTACAGTCTAAGATCAGACATACTATGTATTTTCTAATCGTATGTACTTACTAAATGTTTAATTTTGAATTATGACTCTACCTCAATTTTCTCAAAAAATGTGTATGAAGCAACCATTTTCAAGTAGATCTGTAAGTGGTCAAATGAGAATAATTTATAAAAAATTTGTAACACTCAATTACTCCCATATTGTAAACCATAAACTAGGCTTTTAGAAAATTCAAATATGTTATGAAAATGGCCATATTCTTCACAGGGGTTCAAGATGGTGGCATTGGAAGACCCTGAACTGACTTCCTCCCATTGGTACACCAAATCTACAGCTACCTATAGAATAATTCTCCCTGGAAAAGACCTGAAAATGAGCTAAATGGCAACTCCACAACAAAAGATAAAAGGACCAAATCAGGAAAGGTAGGAGAGGCAGAGACACGGTCTTGTCAAAAATCCCTCTCCTGGCATGGTAAGCCACAAGTGAGAGGGGTCTCACAAATATAGAGCATATCCCTAAGGAACAAGCTATTTGATCTCCATATCATGTATCCCAACACTTGGGACCTGCACCAGAGAGGCCCCAAAACATCTGGCTTTGAAAACCAGCATTGCTTATACCTAGAAGACCCAAAGGACTATAGAAAACGAAGACTCCCATCTTAAAAGGGCTCATGCATAGGCTCATTCTCCTGGGCACCAGTGCAAAAACAGCAAGAGGAAAAGCACCTAGACCATATGTGAAAGAAATTCATTGTCTAATCTTAAAGCATCTGCCAGAAGGGCAGGGGTCTGCTGGCACTCTCTCCAGAGATGGAGGTGCTGGTGCGTGTCATTTTTGCACTCTCCTACCTTTCTGCTTGCCCTGGGATGGTGCTCCCATTCCCCCCTTTAAAAGATGTAAAATGTCAAACTGGTCAGGTGTATGTGCCAATATGCCAGCACTTGTCTTCCCTGCCAAAGCCTATGGAAGGGCATGTCCCAGTCTGGCACTCTACTGTGAATCCATGCCGCCAAACACAGTAGGTGCTTTCAGAACATACAAGGGATGCTCTGTCTCTGAGCCAAGGGGAACTTATGTATCTGGGCCCCACAGGTCTGAAAGAATTAGAGAAAGAGTTCCCGGCAGGTTATCCCTCCCAGGTCAAATGCAGGCAGCAGACTAAAATACTCACTCATCTTCCTGTGACCATTCCTTTAAGACTGGGAGACACAGGGGCGCCTGGGTGGCTCAGTGGGTTAAGCCGCTGCCTTCGGCTCAGGTCATGATCCCAAGTCCTGGGTTCGAGCCCCGCATCGGGCTTTCTGCTCAGCAGGGAGCCTGCTTCCTCCTCTCTCTCTGCCTGCCTCTCTGTCTACCTATGATCTCTCTCTCTGTCAAATAAATAAATAAAATCTTTAAAAAAAAAAAAAAAAGACTGGGAGACACAGTTGTTTGACATAATACAAAGAAACAAACACAGAGAATCAAACAAAATGAGGAAAAGAGGCATATTCTTCAATTGAAAGAACAAGATACAACCCCCCAAAAAAAACCTTAATGAAATGAAGATAAGTAATTTTCCTGATAGAGTTCAAAGTAATTATCAAATAGATGCTCACCACTCTCAGGAGAGTGGATAAACACAGAAAGAACTTCAATGAAGAGATATGAAATATAAGAAAGTACCAAACAGAACTTACAGAGCTGAAGAATACAATATTACTGAACTTAAAAATACACCAAAGGTGTCCTAGATGAAACAGAAAGAAGGAACAGTGACTTGGAAGACAGGACAGTGGGACTCACCAAAACAGAGCAGCAAGAAGAAAAACAAACAAACAAACAAACATTTAAGTGAAGATAGCTTAAGGAACCTCTGAGACAATATCAAGCAGATGAACATCTGCATAATAGGGGTACCAGAAGGAGAAGAAAAAGGGACAGAAAACTTATTTGAAGAAATAATTGCTAAAAACTTCACCAGCCTGGAAAAGGAGGAAATAAACATGCAGGCTTAGGAAGCCCACCTAATGAGACCCACACTACAACACATTATAATTAAAATGTCAAAAGTTAAAGATAGAATCTTAAAGCAGCAAGAGATAATCAATGTGTTACATATAAGGGAACCCCCATAAGACCACATGCAGATTTTCAACAGAAACCTTGAAGATCAGAAGGGAGCGCAAGATATATTCAAAGAGCTAAAAGCAAAAAACTGCCTATCAAGAAGACTCTACTTCGCAAAGTTATCATTTAACTAAAGGAGAAGATAAGAGAGCTTTCCAGACAAGCAAAAACTAAAGGACCTCCACTAAACTGGCCTTACAAGAATTGTTAAAGGGACCTCCTTAAGCTGAAGGGAAAGGGCACTTATTAGTAACATGAAAATATATAAAAGTAAAAATGTCATCGATAAAGGAAAATACATAATAAAAGTAATGGACCAATCATTTACAAAGTTCACATGAAGGTTAAAATATAAAAATAGGAAAAATAACTATAATTACAATTATTAGTTAGAGGATACACAAAATAAAAGGATGTAAAACATGACATCAAAAACAAAACATGGATGGGAGAGTAAAAATGTAGGGTTTTAGTAGGTGTTCAAACGTAACTTGCTATCAACTTAAAATAGACTAGTGTGTATATATAGGCTGAGACATGTAAGTCTCATGGTAACCACAAAGCAAAAACCTACAGTAGATACACAAAAAAATAATGAGAACAGCATCTAAACATAAGACTGAAGAAAGACATCAAACCGTAAGGGAAGAGAGCAAAAGAAGAAGAAACAAGGAGCAACTACAAAACAGCCAGAAAACAATGAACTAAATGGCAAAAGTACATCCCTAGCTAGAACTACTTTAATCATAAGTGGGCTAAATTCTCCAACCAAATGACATGGAGTGTCCATCAATGGATGAATGGATAAAGAAGATGAAGTATATAGGCAATGGAATACTACTGTCATAAAAAAAGAATGAAATCTCACCATTTGCCACAATAAAGATGGCCTCTGAGGGTATTAGAGTAAGTGAAATAAATCACAGAGAAAGACAAATACTCTGTGATTTCACTTATATGTAGAATCTAAAACACAAAACAAACAGAACAAAATTCATAGATAGAGAGCAAAGATTGGTGGTTGCCAGAAGGGATGGGGTGGCAGTGAGAGTAATGTGAACAGGGAGGCAGGAAATACAAAATTCCAGTTGTAAAATAAGTAAGTCATGGGGTAACATATAGCACGTGACTACAGTCAGCAAATACCCTATTGCATATTATGTAACTTCTATGGTAACGGGGAAACGAACTCACTGTGATCATTTCAGTGTATACAAATATCAAATCATGATGTTGTACCCCTGAAACTAATAAAATGTTACATGTCAATTATAATTCAATTTTAAAAAAAGAAAATGGTGCTATTTTTGAAATTAAATCAATGGTCCATGCACAAATAACTCTAGTTCTTTGAATTTTCAATCTTCACCTCTCTCAGTATTCTGTGAACATTTTCGTTTACTCGTTAATTCTGAATTTGAATAGAGCAATGTTGATTGTACATAACGCAAACTTAGTCTTGTTTATTTGCAATAAATAAATATAGATAACCCCTCAAAAATGCTTAGCCCTAGTCTTCAACATGTTAAGTTTAAAACATGTACCTTCCTAAATATAGTGACACACATAGATATATAAACTTAGGAATAATATAAAAATATATTGTGCTGCCTCCTGCCAGACTGTATTAAGACCTTTTGAAATCACTTAAATTCCTTGAATTTGTAAGTATAATAACCACTCCTCCTTGCTCCTTACATAGTTTTTGGAAAGAGCAAATAAACATCCTTGAATGCAAGCTGCAAATATAAAGTAGACTACATGAGCTGTTATGATTATATAGTTATATAGACGTTTCCACAATGGAAAAGCCTGAGGAACTGTCTGCTCCTACTCCCTCACATGCTGAGCCCCAGCAAGGGTAAAACGACATGCTGTAGATCACAGAGCTGGTTTGTGGCAAGAGCTTGTCTTCTGTCCCTCTGTGTTCTCTGCTGGCTCTTCAGCCTCTACCTAATGCCAGTATATTGGAGTGGATGCCTGGATTTGGTCCAGGGCCTTTGCTCTTCTCATCTACCTCAACTCTACGGGTGATGGTGGCCCCTCCCATAGCTGAACTACCTTTCCAGGCTCATCTCAATGTACTGTGGCAGCACTTGGTGTCTTTCCCACTTCAGAGCCTCAGAAAGACTATTCCTGTGCCCAGAGTGAACTGTAGACATGGTTCACTCCACACACCACTTCTTAGAATGTCCCTGACCCCTCACCATCTGTCTCTGAATTACCTCTATCAGAGCACTCCAGGTACAACATACAGACAGAAATGGTTCAAGTACCATTCCTCGTCCCAGCTAACACCAATACCTAGCAGTAGCTCAATAAATAGATGTTGTACTGACGTAAGAGAACTACATTTTTATTTTCTACATTTTCCTATTCTTTGTATATACTGCAGCAATAATAATAATTGCAATGGAGAAAAAACCACATTCCTATACTGGAAAAACTACGGCAGGGCACTTCCATGAGGAAAGATGGATATAGAAAGACATCCCCCTCTGCTACAGGCTTCACGAGCAAGATAAAAAGTCTGCTGAAGGAGCCCAAGTCTCATTCTCTGAGCAGGAACTTGGCTCTCCCCCAAGTCCACGGCTTCCCCCAAAACACTCTCACCTAGTGTCTTCAGCCTCCTTACCCCCACTGCACTCAGAGCTCCCAGGTGGTTAAGTGTTCTCTTAGCCACCTTTGACCACTTCTAGACTATTCTCTACTTATCCTTAAAAATGATCACAAAATCCAAATCCCAAGCCCTGACTCCCTTCCTAGGCTCAGCCTTCTTCCCTTTGTGGTGCTGCAGGCCTTAGTCTTCCTAGCCCTGGAGCCTTTGCCACCTGCATCTCTGTCATCCCCATGTCAGTGAGGCTTTGGGGCCCATCTGAAAGAATCTCCACAACATAGCTTCAAAGTCCCTATGCTGCTTCAGCTACAAATGTCTTCTTTTTCTGTCACAGCAGATCAGCCCCCAGACATACTGAGTTCTGAAATCATAAACTCCACTGGGCTACTCTTTGACGTTGGTTCTTATCATTCCATTTCTCTCTTCTTTCCCAGCACCCACTGCCTGTGGGCTCAGAATGACCCTGTCCTTGGGCCCCATTTGGGCCCCTTCCTCTCTTGTTCTTGCCTCTCAGTGCCCACTTCCTGTCCAGCCCAGACCTCAAGGCATATCACCTTACACTCTCTCTAGCCAGGATCCTCCGTGTCGTTACTCCCCCTCCTCCCTCCCTCTCACCCAGACAATCTCAAACCCATGTCAGTCCAATCACTCGCTGTCTTCACTTCTGGTCAAAATCACCCACCAGTGCAGGCTGGTGCCCCTACAGGTGGAAGGCCTCTACCCCTGACTGGATCCATCTTAGCAGGTTTTTACACACCCCTGCAGAAGCCTCCTATGTTCCCCTCCAAGGGACACACGCGTCACCACTCTGCTCAGTCCCTTAACCAAACTTCCTCACTGCTCCAAAGTTATGCCCCCTCATTCCTTCCAGCTGTCCCAGCCATACACAGATCAGACCCGTCTTCAAATCCCACTTGCTACTCATAAATGCTTTTGTGAAAAACAAAGATGACAAGGGTGTAGAGTAGAAATGAATAAATGAAAACGTTCATTTAGAGACAATCTTTGAAGTTTTTATCACCCAACTGTATGGTCTAAAGCAAAATCTAAGTGTTTCTACTTTTGGGTCTCCCCACGACCTCTAAGCCCTTGGCTTTGTACTTTCTTGGGGCATGTTCCCTTGCTCCCTGGGCCTCTCCTGCATTCACTTGTATCTGAACTTGAAGCTAAAGAGCAGTTACAACTGATTAATCCCAAGTGACTAGCTTTGAAAGGCCCCAGGGCTTGTGGAAGGGGTGGGGGAAAGGAGAGAAGGCAGAGGCCATGCTGTGGGTGCTCTCTCTTACCGCATGACAAAATTTGCTTCATCTATTTGACGGCCACAGCCACTCTTCTTCAGAATCCCACCATTTCCCACCACCGCGCATTTCTTCAAGGGCAGCTGGAATGGGGTTGCCTAGCAACAGAAAACAAGGCGGGTTTTCACTGCAGAGAACACACAACCACTCACAAAATCATTGTTTACAGCAGACCCCTGGAGGAATTTGACTGAAGACTGGGCAGACCAAAAGAGCATGGAGAAAGAAAGATGCCAAGAAGTTTATAAGGAATAAACTAGACTGCTTCTTTGACACTAAAAATAAATAAATGAATAAACAAATAAAAATTAAAAAAATTAACTCCCTGAAGTGCATCTAAGTATAACATATTTTGTACCAAACTGACCATATACATTGGAGAAAGTGGCTACTAGGGAAAAGAGAAAAAATCCATACTAAACATTGGATTAGTTTAAAGGCATTAAACTGGGAACAAGCTCAAATGAATTCTATCTCCCTATCTGAATGCAATTTCATTCATTCATAAAATCTGCAATTCACTCAATAAACAGCAGCTGCGTGTTTCCTATGCTAACTGTTAGGGGTAAATACAAAAAGTTACAAAAAGTCACAGGCCTCAGGACTCACAGTTTGAGATGTAGGGGGACTGTGAACATAGAACTCTAACGTAATGCTGAAATTGTTGTAGAAGATGTATGCTCTAAGTGCTGTGGAGAATCCCACACAGGAGAAAAAGGGCAAATTTCTGGCAAGCCAGCTCAGGGAACGCTTTCTCACTTGAGATGAATCTTAAAGGATGAATAGGATATTGCCAGGCAGAGAAGCAGTATAAACAAAGGCACAAAGTATGCTGAAAGCAAATGCTGTGTTTATGAGAAAATGTACACTCTGGGTGGGTCTGTCTAGAACCTGGGAGGCGCTAACGGGCAAGTGACTTGTGCAAACCAGACAGCATGTGACTTTCTTTCTGCAAACACTGAGCTGGACTGCAAAGAAAATGTTCAGTGTACCCGAGTGTTCCCTGAAGTGCTATTTATAGTACCAGGGACTGACTATCAAAACCTAGCAATCGCCCCTGGAAGTGAAATGCGTCATTCAGTGTCTTTTAGCTGGGTTAGCAAGAACCACCAGGTACAGAATCTCCTGCTTGCTGAAACAATGCTTACTGGTGGCAGTTCTTTGGGGGAAGAACTTACATCTACAGAACTGGTACATAAAATAACTATTCTGATATTAAGTAGGCCATTCTGCATGAATTTGAAGCAAGACGGATTTTACCAGCAGAATAAATGGAATATATGAATATATACTATAAGAAATTCACATAGGCACAAAGTAATTAAACCAGAAAAATAAAATTCCAAGAGTCTGTGTGATAACTAGTAGCTGAGGTCGGCACTTAAGGCAGCACAAGAAAAAGACAGTGCTAAGAAAATATAGTTGATAAAGATACAGTACTTAAACCGTAAAGTCTAAGCATTTGCCAGCAGACAATTAAGAATTCCCTGCATGACTGCAACAGAGAACAGTCCAGTGAACTCCAGAGTGGGATACAGAGGAGACAGACAGGCAAAGGCCAGCACTCTGACACGTCCAGATTGATCCACAGATTGACATGTGGCATTTTCCTTAGTCAGTGCTAAGGAGGGTTTGAAGTCAGCATTAGAAATACATAGGTCAGATCGACCAAAACAAGGCAGAGGATAATAGGGGAAGAGAGGAAGAAATGAAGTAAGATGAAACCAGAGATGGAGACAAACCATAAGAGATTCTTAATCTTAGGAAACAAACTGAGGGTTGCTGGAGAGGACGGGGGTGAGGGGATGGGGGAACAGGGTGATGGACACTGGGGAGGGTATGTGTTACAATGAGCACTGGGTATTATATAAGACTGATGAATCACAGACCTGTACCCCTGAAACAAATAATATATTATATATTAATTAATTGAATTTAAATTTAAAAAGGAAAATATATTTGTATATTTTTAAAAAGTGCAAAAAAAGGAAATACATTGGTTAGATCTATAATATGTTAGATGTATATTTAAGTTTATATGCTCAAATTAGTTATTCATTTATTCCACAAGTATTTACTAAGTGCCTACTATGTTCCAGGCACTGTTCTGGGTGACAGGGACATAAGTAATTATCCCTGTTCTTATGGAGCTTACAATCTCATGAGTAAAGACAAACAGGTGAAATGAATAGTATGTCAGATGGCAATATGGGCTATGGAGAGAAATAAATCACTGGCAGGAGACAATCAGGAAATGGCTTTTAAAGAACTGCAATTCAAATAGGGTGGTTGGGAAGGACCTCAAAGGAGACATGTGAGCAAATCCTTGAACATGAGATGGTGAACATTATGGACATCTGGGGGGAACTGCTCTGGCTGACCTTGAGGAAGGAACATCCCTGGGGTAGGAAAGGAAGAGCAAAAGACCCCATTGTGTGTGAAGATGAGTAAGCAGGGGACTGAGACGTAGAAGAGGAAATCAGAGTTAACTTGTGGAGAGATTGGAGAATGAAGTCTGTAGGACCCTGAAGGGTATGATAAAGACTTTGGGTTTTGTTCTGAGATGTACATCAAGTCAAGGTAGGACAAGGAAAGGACTAACATTATGCCATATTTTGGAACAACCACTCTGCCTCTGTGTGAACAGGCTACAAGATGTCATGGTAGAAATAACATGACCAGTCAGGAGTCTCCTTTAACAGCGGACTAGAGATTCTGGTGGCTTCGACGAGGGTGATGGTAGTGGGGATGGTGAGAAGTGAGCAGATTCTGGAGATATTTTGAAGGAAAAGCTGACAGGATTTGCTGATGTAATGGAAGTAGAGTAAAATAAAAAGAGGTACTGAGAATGATGCCAAGGGTTTTGGCTAACATAGCTGTAAAGATGGACCTGCCATTTACTGAGGTACAGATTACAGAGGAGCAGGTTTTGGGGGAAATGGTTTAGAGTTCAATTTTAAATATGTCATGTGTGACATCTCCTTTAGGCATTTAAATGACAGTGTCAAGGAGGCAAATAAATATGAGAATACATCCAGGGAACTGGTCTTTCCTGGAAAGAGTTGGGAGTGATCAGCATACAGTAGGTAACTAACGTTAGGAGACTCAATGGTAAATGGGGGTGACGGAAAAGAGAAAAGGTCAAAGATGTGAATGCTGGGACATTCCAACAAGAAGTCAGGACACTAAGGAGACTTAGGAGTGGCCCCAGAAAAGTGTGGAGTCCTGGAAGATAAGTTAAAAAAAAAAAAAAGAGAGAGAGAGAGAGAGAGAGAGTTTCTCAAAAAAGAAGGGGAAAAATTGCAGCAAATGCAATAGATTTGCAATAATAGATTAATAAATAAAGTAAAGTAAAAACTAAAAATTGCCCCCTGGATTTAGCAACATGGAGATCCCCTGGTAACCTTAACAAGGATAGATGTGGTTCACAGCATAGACAGAAGCCTGATCTGAGCTCAGTGAGTTATACATGTTTATTTGCATATCTATTTTTACATAGTTTATTTTAAAAGTGTGGGCTCATTCATGTTCAACTAATATTTAGTTTGCCTTGGGGCACCTGCGTGGCTCCGTCAGTTAAGCATAGGACTCTTGATATCAGCTCAAGTCATGGTCTCAGGGTTGTGAGATCAAGCCCTGCACTGGCCTCTGCCTGCTTGGGATTCTCCCTCTCCCTCTGCCTCTCCCCAGGTAATAAAATAATAACACTCATAGTAATAATATTAGTTTCCCTTGTAAAAGCCAATTTAAACCCTCCCTCACTGCTGTTTGAGTCCTTGAGGGGTGCCTGGGTGGCTCAGTTGGTTAAGCATCCAACTCTTCGTTTCAGCTCAAGTCATGATTTTAGGGTCATTAGACTGAGCCCTGTACTGGGCTCTATGCTCAGCAGAGAGTCTACTTGAGAATTCTCTCCCTCATCCTGTGCCCCTCGCCCACTTTTTAAAGGTTTTTTAAACCTTTAAAAAAAGTGGGGGGGAGAGTTCTTGAACCAGGTTGACTGGCAACCCCAGGCTTCCTGGCACAAATCTGGGCACAGAAGCAGCATATCTGAAAAGGGCAGAAGTAGCATCAGCAATGTAAAGCCAGGTATCTCCAGGGGCACCAGGGTGGCTCAGTTGGTTGGGCAATGGGCTCTTGATGTTGGGTCAGGTCATGATCTCCAGGTTGTGGAATCAGGCCCAGTGTCAGGCTCTGTGCTCAGCAAGGAGTCTGCTTGAGATTTCCTTCCTCTCCCTCTCCTTCTGCCCCTCCCTCCACTCGTTCACTCTTTCTCTAAAATAAACAAAATCTTTAAAAAAAAATAAATAAATAAAATAAAAAGCTAGGAGCCTCCTACCTCCTAACTTCCAGGTTGTAGGACTGTGGGACTATAGCACAGGCTGTCCAACCCCTCAGTGTTCTACTTCCTGTCCCTAAAGAGGGCTAGTATCACAGGATTATATGAGATTATGTGAGCTAATATACATACATCTCATTGAGTGCCTGGTATGATGTTCCTTGCCTTCTTCTTTCTTCCTTCCCTTCTTCTTTCATCCCTTTCCTCCCTCTAGCACAATTCACTGGCTTGTTCAAGCCACAAAATACTGAGATTCCATGGGTTTGGGGAAACACGATAAAACAGTGATTTATCTAACTCTACCTTAACAATTGTAAAATGTAACTATTATATTCATATACTATAAAATTTTTTTAGAAGCTCTTGAACTAAAGGTCAAGGATGGGGGAGCCATTTCTTTTTTTGCTGTTAATATTTTCTTGCTACTTCTCCATTTGGTCAATGGCTAGCCCTCACACAAGCAATTTCATTTCAATAAATATTTGTCAAGTGCCTACATGCACATTGTTCTGGGCACAATAACAGCTCATCAAAGTTTTACAGAGAGGAAAAACTTAACCAAGAAAATACTGTGGAATTTTAACTAATTGAGGTAATACTATCATTATGGTATTTTTAAACACAGAATATCTCAGCTTAGCAATGGTCAGTGATATGTGAACACAAAGCTCTCCTTCTGGGGTACAGTACCTAGACAGAACTTTTGGTCATCTGTTTCCACATAAATATTATTATTTTGGAAAGGAGTATCTTTTTTTTATTAAGGCATTGCATTCTTTCTCTTCAAATGTATCTCCTTGCATCCCTGCCAGAAAATGTCTAATGATTCTGAGAATATAGTATACCATAAAACTCTTCCTGCTAACCTTAAAAAATACACTCTATGTCCATCAGTATATGAATGGATAAAGAAGTCATGGTGCACACACACACACACACACACACACACATATACATACACAACAGAATATTACTTAGCCATTAAAAAAAAAAAGAATAAGATCTTGTCATTTGTGACATGGATGGACCTAGAGGGTATTATGCTAAGTGCAAATGCGTTAGACAGAGAAAGACAATTTACCATATGATTTCACTTATATGCGGAATCTAAAAAAACAAAACAAATGAATAAACAAACAAACAGAAAGCAGAAACAGATCCATAAATACAGAGAACAAACTGATGTTTGCCAGAAGGAAGGAAGATGGGGGAATAAGCAAAATGGGTAAGGGGATCGCGATATAGGCTCCCAATAATGGAATGAGTAAGTCATGAAAATAAAAGGTACAAAATAGGGAATATAACCGTGGTTATACTGGTATTGTATATTGATATGGTATTATAATAGCATTATATAGGGACAGACAGATGGGAGCTACATATGTGGTAGGCTTATAGCATAATGGATAAACTTGTGAAATCATTGTTTTGTGCACCTGAAACTAATGTAACCCTGTGTGTCAACTGTACTTCAATTAAAAAACAAAAACAAAAACAAATATTCTCTAAATGAAAGAATGGCTTAGGCAGATCAACCATAGGGAGGAGCTCAAAATATTGCTGGACCACTAATTCACCTGATGGATCTTTGTCCAAATGTTTTGCCTATCACTGTCCCATCTATTAATGGCAATCTTCTTAATGACTATATTATACAAACCATCTGGAATTCAGATTCTGGATTGCCAATCCCCTCAAACTCTCTGTGCCCCATGGGAAGTCAGGCATGTAATAACTATCCCATCTGTCTCCCAGTATGATTATGAGAATTAAAATAAAGTAAACCATTGAACATCATCAGAAACTCTGAAGTCCTATATATGGTATTAGTACATTACTGTATACTAAAAAATTCAATTCTCTAGAGAAAAAAATGTGTCAGTATATTGCTAGACTAGTATAATATATAGTTTATCTTTGGGTGAGATACTTCCAACTTCAAAGAATTATTTAGGTCTTGAGGAAAATATTTTTTATCGTTGGCCTTTGAGAATATATTAACTACTTCTATAAATCAACGGATTTAATGAATTTTTAAATGTACATTTTTTGTGTGAATCATTCAAAGTACCCTATCTTTTTTTGGTCAACACTCTATATCCCAAGTAAACACAGAGCAGATAATCAACAATTTGCTTAATATGTTAATTATTTAATCAGATTTTTGCTGAACATCTCATTGTTCTCGCCAGTACCTTACCTAAAGTGGAATTTTCTTATTGTCACAATGGATATATAATTTAATCTCCAAACTGCAAGAACAAACATGAGCCCCACCCTTCTCTAAATAAGAGCCAGTGAATGAAATCATTGCCAATGTTGTTTTTTGAGTTATCCCTTATCCTTATTAACATGGCCCATGGCCTACATTGCCTGGGCCTCTCCTTAAATAGGCTGAGATCCAACTTACCTTTTCACTCAACAACTATTTGTTGAGCATCTCTGATCGTTCAGAAAATGCCGTGTATGCTGAGAATGTGCTGGTGAACAAAATGGACATGTACCCCATTCATGGACGTAACATGCTAACAGGAAAAACAGAATCTAACAAATATGATAGGAAAGTATGGAGTGCTCTACAGTTATAGGACATCTTTATAGGAAGTAACCCTGAGACCTGAGATCTCACGTTTTTAGGCATAAGAAAAGTAGTTGAGGGGCGGCTGGGTGGCTCAGTCTTTAAGTGTCTGCCTTCAGCTCAGGTTATGATCCCAGGGATTGAGCCCCGCATTAGGCTCCATGCGCAGCAGGAAGCCTGCTTCTCCTTCTCCCACTCCCCCTGCTAGTATTCCCTTTCTGGCTGTCTCTCTGTCAAATAAATAAAATCTCTAAAAATGAAAGGAAGGAAGGAAGGGAGGGAAGGAAGGGAGGGAGGAAGGGAGGAAGGAAGGAAAGAAGGAAAGAAAAAAAAAGAAAAGTAGTTGAGATTTCTGGTCTATTGAATAATCTTAGGAAAGTTGAAAGAAAAAAGACAAAATTAGGGTCTTTAGTGTTTTACGGCATAAATGAAGGTGAAGAGACTTATTACAGGCTAGAAGACTTTTTCAGAAGCAAATTACAAATGCCACCTGATGGAATTATTCCTGGCTTACAATATGACTTCTGGAAGAATGCTATTAAAATCTGAAAAATTTAAACCATGATTTTTGTGCCTTATGTAAGTAGTTCTAGAGCATCTCAGAATGGTTTTTACAGTTAAGTGAATGAAGCATTATTTACCAAAATCATTTCCAAAACAAGATGCCTCACTTCTTCCTCTTCATACGCAATCACACAAGACAACAAAGCACTAAGGACCAGTGACTTTAATTACTAACATGTGGACAGTCTGTGCCCACTCATCTTCTATCCCACAGATGTAACTAGATGTCTTGAATGAATAATTACACTATCTCTACGAGGAAGTGAGTTAAACACCATCAATCACTAACCCTTTTGGAGTCTGTGCTTGTCTTGCGGGGAGGGGAGGACATATATGGAGAAAGAAAAAATGCCAACCACTTAGTAGATAGAGAATGGATTAAACAATTCTGCAGTAACTATTTTTATAGGAATACACAACATTTTAGTAAAAACACCTCTAACACAAATTAATTTACAAAAGTCTTTGAGGCATGTCTACAATGTAAAAAATGAGCATCGTGCATTGACATGAAATAAAAATTGAAGAATAAAAAATGTTCCACAGAACCACCACAGGGCAAAACCAGGTACCGGGGGCAGGCTGTGAGGTCCCTACATCCAAGTTATAAAAAATAACTAACCTTATATGTAGGCTTCTTGGGAGCATCAGGAAGCCAAAAAGTTTAAAATCCCAGAGGTGACCCTCTGGTATTCTGTGAAAATGAGTAAAGGAAAACCTCATTCAAATTGGAGTTGAGACATCCTGAGGAAGGAGTTCTCAAGCCTGTACCACTACTTGCTGCTTACTTTACCTACCTGGACAGGAGGAAGCTTCTTTTACCACACTAGCAGGAGGAAAGAGATTTTGTCCTAGTCCAGCAACAGCCCAGACAATAAGAAGTCCCCACAACCCTGAACTCTTGCTTTCCTCCAATGAACTTTCATTTAAAACCACCCCTCTCAACTCCTACCTTTCCTCTCTAAAAGCAAACCTCTCTCCTTTGCTCTCCAGACTTGGTTGATTATAGTTTGCATGTCCCAAACTGCAATTGCTCTGCTATTCCCAAATAAACTCATTCTGCTGGTAAAATAACTGGCTACTTTATTTTTAAGGCCGACAATTCTATCCATAGTGGAGCTCGGCTAGAAACGATCTGAGCTCTGACCAAACAGGAGGAGGCTCTCCAGTGCCCAGGCTTGTAAGAACTGCGTAACAGACTGAGTCAGATTAAGCAAACTAATGACCAATGAAATATCTTTAATTTCAAGACTTTCTCTAAGCAACAAAGTAGCATTTTAAAATATTCTCTGGCTTTTGAAGATGGTGATAAAATAGTCCATTGGTTTAAACTTCATACAGGATATCTCAGATTAAAAAAAAAGATAAACTCAGTGTTAATGACAATTATCACTCTCACTGCTTCAGTGTAATTTTCCAGATGCACCAAATGACTTTTGCACCTATCTTGTTCTAGATCCTTCTTTCTCTAACCTCCTTCTACCACTTCCTGTTCCTATTTCACCTGTAACCTACATTTCCTGCTTGGTTGTGTCCATACCGGGGGGACGGGGGAAGGAAGGGAGAATGCAATAAATATTTCTGAATAAATATTTTCTGTAACTAAAAAAAAATAAGTGAAGCTATCAAGCTAAATTTTCCTTATTTTGTTACACATGTAATTTATGCTGATACTCTTTTAGCTAAGAGAGTTGGACTTTTATTTTCACACTTCACGATTCAAAGGAAAACTCTTTGTCTGTTTTTTCACCCTATTACTCCCTCCAAACTCGTCCCTTTGATAGGAAGGGGGAGCAAGTCTTCCATGTTATGCAGTTGTGTTTTAAAGCTAGAAAAATTACCAAACCACTCAGTATTCAGAACACTACCAAGTGCCACTATTAAGAAGAAGAATCACTATCAATGTTAGATGTGGGTCTCAAGTCTTAATAGAAAAGCAGAGATTTTGATTTGCAACCCTTGAAGGGGCTTGAAAGGCTGTCACTATATGCCAGCTGCTATTACTCATGATGTCAAAACATATGCTTGCACTTATTGATGAAAATCTCAAGTTTTTGTCCATAAGAATATGAACTTGCACTTCTAATTATAGCCCAACCCATTCATTTCTATGTACCCTCATCCACATATCCACATGCACTCCCACACATAATTATGCTTCACCCACACACATAATTTAATTTCTCACCCATATGTTAATTATATCCTCAACTTAGGCATCTAAATACACCCCCTGTCTCACATCTAATTACAGCCCCCCTCTTATGAATGTAATTACACCATTCAGCCACCCATCTAATTATGCCCTCCTTGGCATATTTAATTGCACTGCCCGCTCAAGGACCTAATTACATTCTAACCAGTGCATCAATTAAGCCCCCAACCCTCTGACAATATTCTTCAGATGCACATCTCTTTATCTCTGTACCCCACTTTATTATTTCCACTAAGGATTGACAACTTCCCACAAGCAAATTCCTACTAAGCATGGCATCCAGCTAACAGGCAAAATGATGACAAGAAGCAGCTGAATCAAAAGCAGCTTTGGTCCTTTCCAGTAAATAAGCAAATATGTATTTGTTTTTTCATTTATTTAACTAGCCCCTTGGAAATTCAAAGTAAAATTTCTGCTGTTTTCTTACTTTGCGTGTGTAAGCATTTTTATGATGAAAATATCTAGTAGTTAGTTAATTTATTTCAGAGACTAATGCTTCTCATTACAGATATTTAATTATCGAACCCTTAAAAAGCATTACCCAAAACTTTGCCTGGGGATATACAAGTATTAATTAAAGAATATTTGCCCATCCATACCATTCAAAGAAGTTTCACTGTCCTTCAATCATATGAAATTTCCAGAAAGCAGCTGCTAAGATTTGTATTCCACATTCCACTAATAAAATTGTGATTTAAAAAAGATAAACTCAGTGTTAATATTCTTTCTACACAGGATGCATCTCTGGAAATTGAATAATGTGATATATTTATGTGTTGGGTACTATTTCTCCATTAAAATGTTTGATTCAATCCATTATAAAAAATAGTCCATAAGCATTCCAAGGAGTATTATGTATTTTTCATATATAACCTGTAGTCAGGACGCAACCCCTGGAAGCCAAATATGACATCAGTTCATGGCACCACTGAGCAGATTCATTAGATGTTTTATAATCAATTCCCATCTGACTGAAATTTGTTACTGACGTTGGTTCTGACCCACGAATGCCAAAGCAATAAGGAAGGCCATCCCTCTATTTCAGGCCAGAGGATGGCTACATTTCAAAAGTTCTCAGACTGGGGAGATTTTTCATGGTGGAAAGAAAAGGGCTATGAAGGCCATGTACAACATTTCAAAGGTAGTGTCCAGTGATTCTTAGAAGTCGAGCACAAAATGGCAGCGGCAGCAGCAGGAACCAAGCTTCGTGCCATTCATTGCTAGACTCTGCATTCTCAACTCCTGAGGTAGAAGGACCACTGTAAGACTCTTTCTCTGCAAACACAGTGCGTCTTCCAATTGAGGACCGCTGCCCTCGAGCTCTGCCTGACCCTATCTGAGTCCTGACTGAACGTTTCTTCTATGACCACAGGCAACTTATTTAATCTCAGGGCCTTAGTGTTCTCATCTGTAATAATAGCACCCACCTCAGACAGTTGTTGTAAGGAGTAAATGAGTTCCGTCTTGTACAAAGTACATGATCAATACTGTTATCTTACTTTTAATGGACCGACATTTTCTCAGCAACATGGCCTAGAAACCTTAGAGAGTCATTTTCTCTCAATATCACCCTATCAACTACCTCTGCCGAGGTTCTTCTAGTCTCCTCTTTCCATCCTCATTGCAAAATTTTTTTAAAGATTTATTTTATTTTAGAGAGACGCTGAGAACTCCTGCGTACATGGGGGCAGACTCCCTGCTGAGCACATACCCTAATGCAGGGTTTGATCCTATGACCTATGAGGTCATGACCCATGAGATCATGACCTGAGCCAAAACCAAGAGTCAGACACCTAACCCACTGAGCCACCCTGGTGCCTCACCTCATTGCAAAAACTTTATAATGACTTACTACTATTAGTCGGCTTCGAGTTCTTGCCCACCATCTAACCTTCACTCTGACGTACTTGGTTTTCTTCCAAAACAAAAGTGATGTTATCACAACTGTTTGCAGTATGTCCAAACACATAAAATTACACACATTCAATATTCACAGTTCTTTCTATATTGCTTCTCTCTCAGTAAATTTTTAAATAAACAAAATCTAGTACAAGTCACTCCCCTACAAAGAATGTACAAAATGTACCATTTTTGCCCCATTATCCATAGACAAAAACATTTGAGATCTTCATTGTGGCACTCAGAACCCAATACCCCAAACTCCCTGTTCTTTCTTGTTTAACACCACATCATCTATGCTCACACTCCATATTCCCTCCATCTCATTTTACTTACGGGGCTTCTCCTCCAAAACAGCTTGAATTTGGGTGCCTGGCTGGCTCAGTCATTAGGCATCTGCCCTTGGCTCAGGTCATGATCCCAGGGTCCTGGGACAGAGTCCCACATTGGGCTCCCTGCTCAACGGGGAATCAGCTTCTCCCTCTCCCACCCCCTCTGCTTGTGTTCCCTCTCTCACTATGCCTGTCAAATAAATAAAATCTTAAAAAAACCAAAAAAATGCCTGAAGTTCTTGTTTCCCTACATTTGCTGAGGCTGCTATAATGCCTCCTCTCCTACCTACTCCCACACTCCCTACCCTATTCTCTACCTACCAAGTCATTTTTCACCATTAAGACCCATGAAATGCCTGCAGGTATTATGTCTAATAAGATCCTCTACAAGTAAAAAAAAATAAAAATAATTTAAAAAATAAAATTAAATAAAAAAAGATCCTCTACAAGTTCAAGGACTGCTCAAAAATGGAAACAGATTAGAGGAACATTAGAATTCATTTATGCTCAATGAGTCGTGAGTATTATGTGTTAAATCTGTGCACAGGAGCTTGTAGATATATGTGACATTGAATCAAATCATTTCTCCAATACTTCAGAGACTTTCAAACTTATTATTGTTGATGACGTTATTTTGTTTGTTTCACAATGGAAGTCTTCCGTTGTTTTTCAAATAAGATCTTATGTAGAAAATCTCCATTAAAAAACGAAAATAGAAAAACAGAAGATGCTGTTTGAGGTGCAGGTAGGCACCTCTCTTGGTCTCTCTTATTTCTGAAAGTGACACTTAGACACCCCAAGGAATTTGATGGTGCAGAAAACTACTAATCTAATCAGACTTCTGCCCACCTGGAAATTAAGAACTACAAATATCAAGCACATTTCAGTTAAAGATGTTTGGCAAGTATTTATTGAGTTCTAACCAACCATATACTAGCCCTTTAATGAAGTACTGGGGCAAAACCCCTGACCTCCAGCTTAAGGTCTCCTGCACTAAAATGTGTTATGAATTAATATCTATTTTGGTTTTTAACCATAAAGAGTGTGCAATTACTCAGTAATGCAGCAGACTGTTAAACTGTTAATCCAATTTAACTGATTAAGCACCTTAACAATAGTACCAGGATTAATTGCTGGCTAATTAACTATTAAATTATTAATTTCTTTAAAAAGCAAGCCTAGTATTGTCTCATATACAACTATTCCATGACAAAATGAAGAAATCAAGCAGAGAATATTTTCTTTGAGGATAACTGGCTCCTTCTGCTTTCTCCCCATGCCCCTTTTATAAAGAAAGTATCTGTCAGGGCACCTGGGTGGCTCAGTCTGTTACGTAACTGACTCTTGATTTCTGCACAGGTCGTGATCTCAGGGTGGTGAGATCAAGCCTGGGTTGGTCTCTCTCTCTGCCCCTTCCCCCATCTCCACTCATGTGTACACTCTATCTCTATCTCTCTCTCTCCCTCAGAAACAAAAAGTATGTCATTCTTTCTTGTGAGAAAAAGGAAAAGAAGTTGTTTCTAGAGCATTTCTTTCTTCTGACCATTTTTCCATTAATCATATCCCAGGGCTCACATACAAGCCTCGAATCAACTGAATTTTTTAGCTTCTAAATTCCTCATTCACACTCTTACCTCTGCTTATTTTACCCTATCGGCTTGAGTCATCTTCTCCCTCTTATTTTTATAGTGTGGCCCACATATACCAGAATCACCCAGAAATGTACAGTGAAGATACATATTCTTGGTCCCACTTCAGCTCTGGGTAGAGTTGGAGAAGCTGAAGTTCCCCTACACAATTCATGTGCACAGTGAAGTCTGTGACCCGCCCTGATCCTACCAACTCTCAAGTACAACCTAATGTCTTTCTTCTTCAGAACTTTCCCTGACCAACCTTATCTTCAGGGATCAGCATCCACAATCCTACCCACTGTCACAAAAAGAATCCTACAGCAACATCACTCCCCTTAACTGACACTCTAGACACTTAGCATTTGGTACTATTTGCTACCCATTTCGTGTATATACACTCATTCCTACACAGGTGGAGAATACATTGCTCAAGGTTATAAATCATGTCTTGTAAATATTAACCTCTGACATTATGTAGTAGCCTCAGTAAGTACAGAGATGTTTTGATTAATTGATTGATTTATCCAGAAATGCCAGGAATATAAGCAAATACAGCAAAACTGTTAACAATTTCAGACTACTGGTATAAAGGTTAAGGATACACAGATGAGCTAACCCAGTCTAGCACACAGGAGTTCCACAATCGAATGCCTACAGAATCCAGGCAAGGAACATAAGAGGAGTGGACGAAAGGCAAAAGGGAGTGCTAAGGACTGTGGTAAACAAAGGACACATGGCAAAACCCAAAAGATCAGGAGCTAATCAGACCATGCTGGTGGGCATGGGACCCAGTTGCTGCCATATATTCTAATTTTTTGTCCAACTGATAATATATTCTATGTGAAATCTCCTAGTTCTTAACGTTGGCAATATACTTCAAATAATTTTTTTTAACTGTAAAGGCTGAATAAAATACATTTAAGGGCCACACTTGGCTTGCTAGTAGCCAGTTTCCATTTTAAATGCTAGAACCCAGGAAGGGTCCTAGCCATCTGATATTTATTCAGGGTGGGAGGTTAAAGAGAAATATACATCTTATTCAGGAAAATACATGCTTAAAGGAACTTTTAGCCAAAGGTGGGAATGAGTCTCTTCTTCTTGCCAGGCCCAAATGAAATAATAGATCATTTTTTTAAGACAGTTTGTGAAAATTCATGATTCTAAGAAACAGAATACAGACCACAGGATTTCTGAAGTCTCCCTTATCTCAGCTCAAAATAACATAGAGAGATACTCAGATATTCCCCACAGTGATTTCTCAGCCCTCGATGACTGAGACTCTCATCCTAAACAGCTGTTTGTTAGTTTCTGACCAAAATGAGATCATCTTACTATGCTAACAAGATATTATGGGCATCTTTCCTTCATTATTTAAACCAATGTATATTTCACTGGTTAGGTGATTCAAAATTTAACCAATTCCCTACTGTTAATATTTTAGGTTGTTCCCAATTTTTCACTACGTTAAACAATGCTGCTATAAACATCTTTGAATTGTGGCAAATCCAGGAAGGTGAATAGAGAAGGAAGGACCAACACATTCTATTTTTCCCTTTGGCTGACGATAAAGCTTGCTTAATTTTATATAAAGCACCATGCAAGAGCCTCTTCAAGACCACCTCTCAGGCACCTAGGTGGCTTAGTGGGTTAAGCGTCTGCCTTCAGTTCAAGTTATGATTCCAGGGTCCTGGGATGGAGTCCGGCATCGGGCTCCTTACTTACGGAGTCTGTTTCTCCTTCTCCTTCTGCCCACCGGCTCCCCCTGCTTGTGCTCTCTCTCCCAAATAAACAAAATATTAAAAAAAAAAAAAAAGAGCACCTCTCAACAAGATTGCTGTCCCTAATCCATCCACATAGGATTCCTCATGCTGTCACTGACCCAACACCTGTAATCTTGAGCACTTGTCCAGTTATATCCTTACAGTTAATCCTTAGATGTGGAATTGCCAGGTCAGATAATAAGGATATACTTAAGGCCGTTGGTCCACATTGCTAAGTTACTTACCAGAATACTGTACCTGGTTCACTGGCACCACTTGTGCCTAAGAGCACCTATGTCTCAACCTCCCTATCTAGCGACCTTGGAACAACTTAGGTCCCCTCAATAGAAACAGCTGAGTACACATTCATCCATTTCCATAAGAAAAACACAATGGGAATCTCCTGAGGTGCTATGACAGCTATTTCAGACATAGCAGGGGAGAAACTTTATTGCACTGTAATCATTCTATGATGTTGTACTTAATCCAAGAGGAAAGGCAGTTTGGCTTAAGTGGGTAAATTCAGAGTTTGGTTCAACAGGTTTGAGTGCAAATTCAGAGTCGGTTTGGAATCTCAGCTTGGAACCAGCTGCTAGCTGGGAGATCTGAACAGGCTACTTAACATGTCCACAGCTTCAGTTTCTACATGTAAAATGGAGACAATAAAATAAGCTTTGTATGATAATACATACAAAACACACATGGCAAGAAGTCTGGCACATAGTAAGTTCTCAGCAAACTATAGCTTTAGAATGTACCCACAAAACCTTATCAAATTACAAAAATATAATGAACCCAATCTTTAATATTTTATCTTCTCTACTATATTTGATTTTCATTAATATTGCTTAGATGTTGTACCTATAATGTTACATATTTTGATACTGAATTAGTTAAACAAACTTCATTATTTCCACTTCAAAATAAAAATGCTTTTTTCTTGAACTCCACGAATGCAGTCATATGGCATTTGTCTTTCTCTGACTGACTTCACAGAGCATAATAGTTTTAAGCAGTTTATATTTATTGCTTTATTTGTATATGTGTTTGTCATAGGATAATAATTAATAATTGAAACATCTTTGAGAGGTCATTAAATTAACTCTTTTCCGGGCGCCTGGGTGGCTCAGTGGGTTAAGCCGCTGCCTTCGGCTCAGGTCATGATCTCAGGGTCCTGGGATCGAGTCCCACATCGGGCTCTCTGCTCAGCAGGGAGCCTGCTTCCCCCTCTCTCTCTGCCTGCCTCTCTGTCTACTTGTGATCTCTGTCTGTCAAATAAATAAATAAAATCTTTAAAAAAAAAATTAACTCTTTTCCTTTGACAAAAGAGGCAGGAATATGCAATGGAAAAAAAGACAGTCTCTTTGACAAACAGAACTGGCAAAACTGGACAGCTACATGCAAAAGAATGAAACTGGACCACTCTGTACACCATACACAAAAATAAACTCAAAATGGATTAAGGACCTAAATGTGAGACCTGAAGCCATAAAAATCCTGGAAGAGAGGACAGGCAGTAATTTCTCTGACATCAACCATAGCAACATTTCTCTAAATATGTCTCCTGAGGCAAAGGAAATAAAAGCAAAAATAAACTATTGGGACTACATCAAAATAAACAGCCTCTGCACAGTGAAGGAAACACTCAACAAAACTAAAATATAATCTACTGAATAGGGGCAGATATTTACAAATCACATATCCAATAAAAGGTCAGAATCCAAAATATGTAAAGAACTTATACAACTGAACACCAAAAAATAAATAGTCCAGTTGAAAAATGGGCAGAAGACATGATTAGACATATTTCCAAAGAAGACGTTCAGATGGCCAAACATACACATGAAAAGATGCTCATCATCACTCATTATCAGGGAAATGAAATACAAATCAAAACCACAATGAGATAGCACCTTATACCTGTCAGAATGGCTAAAATCAAAAACACAAGAAACAAAAAGTGTTGGTGAGGATGTGGAGAATATGGAATCCTCATGCACTTTTGGTGGGAATGCAAACTGGGGCAGCCTCACTGGAAAACAGTATGGAGGGTTCTCAAAAAAATAAAAATAGAACTACCCTAAATCCAGTAGTCCCATTACTAGGTATTTACCAAGAACACAAAAACACTAATTCAAAAGGATATAGGCCTCCCTGTATTTATTGTAGCATTGTTTATAGTAACCAAATTATGGAAGCAGCCCAAGTGTCCATTGATAGATGAATGGATAGAGAAGATATGATATAGGTACACCATGGAATATTACTCAGCCATCAAAAAGAATGAAATCTTGCCGTTTGCAACAACACTGATGGAGCTAGAGAGTATAGTGCTGAGTGAAATGAGTCAGAGAAAGACAAATACCATACGATTTCACTCTTACATGGAATTTAAGAAACAAATTAAAGAAACAAAAGGAGAAAAAGTAAAAAAAGACGGCAGTGTGCCGTGACTTGTTCCAGGACGGCTGGAAAGGCCAGTGGGGAGGGTGGATCAGCCCCCCTCTACTCCCTGCTTTCTTTGGAGGGTGGGCCCAGCCCCCCCAAGTGTTACAGCCCCCCTCTGTAGCAGCGCTAGCCTTTAGCATTTAGGTTTTCCCCCCAATAATTAAAAAAAAAAAAAAAGTCAGGTGCCTGGGTGGCTCAGTTGGTTAAGCAACTGCCTTTGGCTCAGGTCATGATCCTGGAGTCCTAGGATCAAGTCCCACATCAGGCTCCCTGCTCAGCAAGGAGTCTGCTTCTCCCTCTGACCCTCCCCCTTCTCATGCTCTCTCTCTCTCTCTCTCTCAAATAAATAAATAAAATCTTTAAAAAAGAAAAAAAAAAGTAAAAAAGAAACAAACCAAAAAACAGACTTAACTCTAGAGAACAAACAGATGGGTACCAAAGGGGGGATGGGTGGGGGATGAATGAAGTAAGTGAAGGGGATTAAAAGTACACTTATCATAATGAGCACCGAGTCATGTATAGAATTGCTGAATCACTATATTATATACCTGAAACTAATATAACACTGTATGGTAACTATACTGGAATTAAAAACTCAATAAAAATTTTTAAAATATCTTTTTAAAATTTATTTGGCCATATTCACTTGCATCCATTCTTCCTAGCCACCCTGCCCCTCTTGGAATTTTGGCAGTCTTTCACGGATAGGGTAAGTCCATGATGTCTACATTTCCCAAGCATACAGAGATTTCTTTTTTCTTTTTTGCACATACCAGTAGGATTCTCAAGTAAATGAAGCTTTCATTGTTCCGACAGCAGTGGCTTTGATGGACCATTTGGCTCACATATCCCCTAAGTGACTCAGTGAGAAAAAAATGTACATTCACAGGGTGATTTTCGAGGCTAGAATGATCTCCTTTCAAGTGTGCTAAACATAATGCCAAGCCCCAAGGAAGCACTGGCAATAGAAAGTTCGGGGTTGGCCAATCTAATCCCCAGCACTTCTCAAGCACATCTTAATTGAAAAACACTTTATAGATGGAACAATAACAATATGGACTCCATATTTATACACATAACATATCAAATCATTTGTCAGTCATCTTCTAAGTGCCCAGGTCATAGAAACAGCTCTCAAGTCATGGAGGCCATACGGTTAAGCATACAAACTAGAGAGTCAGAGATTCTGTCCTTACCGACCTTAAGATGGTCACTGAACCTTCGTTAGCCTCAGCTTTCTCATCTTCTAAAATGAGGATAAATAAAAGAAACTGCCTCCATGGAGACATTAAGAGAATTAAATAAGGGATAATTATAAAAAGTGCTAAGCCTGGTACTTAGAAATCAGTATATATTAGCTATTAATAACTTAAAATATGAAAGCTTCAACAACCATACTGCTCTGATCTCTTTCCTGGTTTTCTAGAATTTTTTCAGTGCCCTCTGCCCCGCATCTGCCCCTCCTGTCCCCATTCATTATGTACCCCCATCCACTGTTCTGCTTACAGCTGCTCTGAACCATCTGGAAACATGATTCACCAAGATTCCCACGGTATAATACAACCTAAAACACAAAATTTGTGTTTCCTTCAGACACTCTCTTTTTAAGGACATGACATTATCTATGACATTTTGTTGCCACTATTTTTATTTAAAGGATAATAGTTTGCCTTTTTCCAACAAAGTTTCCTAGCCCTTACTTTATCTACCTCACATCTGATAAATCCTTACCACTATTTATTTCCCTAAACATAAATCTTCATGTTCTAAATCTTTTCTTGCCTCTAATTGTTCATTATAGAAAAGGTCAACATTATAAAATGCCTTAAGAATTTAATGATTGTCATTTACTTTTAATTTTTGACCTGTTTCATTCTTCCTTCTGAATACTGCAGAGCATTTCGATCCTTCTGTTATAAGGCCATTTCTATGAAATGAGTACGATGTAAAAAAAAAAAAAAAAGAAGTTTTAGAGGATTAATTTATGTTCTTTACTAATTCCAAGAACAGTCACGAAGTTTTCAAATCAAAGGATGATTGTTCTAACTGCCCTACACTATAGAATAATCTAGTGTCTATAATCTGGCTGAAATTTTTTTTCCTCTCTAAATTTCCAAGAGGTTAAAAAATTATTACTGCCTCTGGCAAGAGGTTGTTTGGAAGCCATATTGATTGGCTTGTTTCCTAAGCCTATTGGCTCACAGGGCTACAGAGACTAAAAAATGTTTTCCTTCAGTAGCTGAGCCAAGATAACTTGAAAACAAGCAGGAAAGCAGTATGTTAATTTAAAAGATGGAGTATTATAATATCCATGATTTCAAAATACATATCCCACACATTCATTTTGTGGGGAAATTGGTGGAGTAGCTGATGGTTGAAAGACTGAGGAAAACAGAGAGCACCTTGGCCTCCACACAGGGGCCTGGAGCCTGGGGGAACCAGCTCCCGACAGGGAGGAAGGAGACCTAGGAGTCAGCCCCACTCTTGGCTCCATGCCTGCTTCTGCCATTTAGTTCTCATTGGACAGAAGGCAGAGACTGGCCAAGCTGACATCTCAGATAGTGATTCTAAGTCTTCAGAAAGAGCAGCAATTTCTCAACTGCAGTGTCTCCTAAGACTGATTTCATTGCTGTACCTGGGACTGGTATTGATAAATAACCACAAATGGGCAAAACACAGCTGCAGGAACAGCGGGAGCTCACTGTAACCCTCTTTGACCGTCTCCACAGTCTTCTCTTAAGGCCCAGGCTGAGACAGTCCTTCTCAAGTTTCCCCGAGCAGACTGCTTCCACTGTGGGGGTTTTCCCCTCCACTCCAAGTCTCTCTCTATTTATACCAAAACGTAGGCTGTGGGGTCTACCAGATTTACAGCCAGTGATTTTATAGCAAAACCGAGCAGTCTTTCCTTTTTCTTTTTTTTTTCTTTCTTCCTTTCCTTGCCCTTTCTTTCTTCCTCCCTTTCTTGTCCCTCTCTTTCCTTTTCCTATTCCTTTTCCTTCCTTCCTTCTCTTCTTTCTTCCTCCCTTCCTCCCTTTCACTCACTCATTCATTCATTCCACTAAAATTTACTGAATCTCTGTATATCCCAGGTATTATGTTAATAATTGAGATACCACAGCTCCCTACCCTCCCAGATTAAATACTGTTCCTGGGGAGCTTCCCAGCTACTGAGAGAGAAAGAGATAGAACCTTGAATCAAATACTTAAACAATTGACTACAAAGTTGCCAACGAGAGGTACCTAGTGCCTGGGAGGAAGACCCCTCAGACAAAATGATACTCAAACAGGATCTACTGGATTAACATAAGTGAACAAGGCAAGAGGAGACAAGAGTCTCCCAGAAAAAGAGACGGTGTGTTGAAAACCCCTAGAGAAAGAGAGAGTCTAGTGTTTATGAGGAGCTGAGAGAAGGCAAGTAAGACAAAGTGTAAAAGGTGAGAGGGAACGTTGTAGAATTGCATGCTGGAGGAACAGGCACCAGATCACCCAGATCAGGAAGAGCCTTGTGGGCGGTAAGGAGTTAGTCTTATGCCGAAATCAATGGGAAGCTAATCAAGGTTTTAAGCAAAGTGATGGCATTACCTGACTTGCATTTTAAAACAATAACTCAGGCTACAGTGTGGAAATGGACTGGAGTGGAAGCCAGATTAGATACAAGGAGGCCAATAAGAAACTATTGCAAAATTCCAAGCAAGAGGTCATTGTTATCTGGAATAGGATGGTAGAGGCAATGGGGGAAAATAAGAAATAGATACAAGAAAGAGAAAGAAATGATCTTCACAAACTTCAAAATGTCTTTCGGCTCTATTCAATAACAACTTCTTTTTTTTTTTTTTTAAGATTTTATTTATTTATTAGAGACAGAGAGAGAAAGGGAGAACACGAGCAGGCAGAGCAGGCAGGCAGAGGGAGAAGCAGGCTCCCTGCTGAGCAAGGACCCTGATGCAGGACTCAAACTCAGCATCCCAGGATCATGACCTGAGCTGAAGGCAGACACTGACTGAGCCACTCAGGTGTCCCTCAATAACAGCTTCTTAATACATGATCCTACAATTGCACTAGTAGGTATTTACCCAAAGGATACAAAAATACTGATTTGAAGGGACACATGCACCCCAGCGTTTATAGCTGCATTATCAACAATAGCCAAATTATGAGAAGAGCCCAAATGTCCATCAACTGATGAATAAAGAAGAATGGACTATGATTCAACCCTAAAAAAGAATGAAATCTTGCCATTTGCAATGACATGGATGGAGCTAGAGTGTATTACACTAAGCAAAATAAGTCAGTGAGAGAAAGACAAATACCATATGATTTCACTCATATGTGAAATTCAAGAAATGAAATGGATGAACACAGGGAAACAAGAAAAGAAAGAGGCAAACCATAAAACACTCTTAACTACAGAGAAGAAACTGAGGGCTGCTGGAGGGAGGTGGACAGGGGGATGCATTAAATGGGTGATGGGGATTAAGGAGGGAACTTGTGATTGAGTACCAGGTGTCACTAAATCCTACTCCTGAAACCAATATTACACTACGTGTTAACTAATTGGAATTTAAATAAAAACTTAGAATACAAATAATAAAAAATTTTAAAAACCCACATCAAAAAAATAAGTAAATAAAATAAAAAATAAAAAAATATGTATGTTTTAGAAGTGAGTAAGAATAGCAAAACAAAAGCAAAGTAACTACCCATCCAGCACCAAAGCTGTGGCTTAACTTTTTTTTTTTTTGTATGAACACATCAGCTCAAGAGTAAGATGAAGTTCTGAGCACCAACAGGGTGACTGTGGACACACCATCCAACACTCTGCATTACTGTTATCACCAGACCCTCCCCTTCTTCCAATGCTGTTGTCTATGAACAACTGATCCTGGGTCATTTTAGTGAGGAACACCTCCTTCCAAAAGAATTAGGTTCACACATGTGGTTGCAAAGGTTTTGAAAGATTGGACATCCCTTCTATTGCTCATTCAGCATACTTTTCAATTACCACCTGCTATGCTATGTGCCAGGCCCATCAAGGTTCTGCTCTTGAGGGCCTCACAGTCTGCTAAGCAGAAAGCATGTGAACAAATAGTTGTTATTCAACAGGACAGTAACAGATATACAAATTATGGGGGTGAAAAAGAACAGATTTTAAATTAAGACAGCAGAGCAACAGAGATTTAGGAGAGGGAACCAGGAAAGTTTTACAGACATAAGATGCTTTATAGCATGCTTCGTGAAGGCCCTATGTGCTGTCCTACAAAGTTTGAACTTTATCCTCTAGATGGTAAAGAAGAAGGGCTAACTTGTCTAAGACTGATAGGCTGCAGTCCAAAAAAGGAAGTGGCCTCCAGTAAAGTTCTATGGAAACCAGCAGTGGCCCAGTGCTGAGGGCCCCCAATCCTGCCCAGTGGCAAGGCTGGGATCCCAGCACTCCATGCCAAGAAAGAGGATAGCTCTTGTCTAACCATGAGCTGACTGATACATCCTCTTCTGGTCAAGGTGGGTCACTCACCTGCATCTGCAAGGCTTGTCCCCTAGCTACCAGTCATGGCTACCGAGGGCTTTCCATTACTTATGGACACTGAGCTGGTAAGTCAGGCCAGGACAAGGTTCTATTCTATTCTAGTACTATTATATCACATCAGTCTTTGAATCACATCAGTAAAGGCACTAGTGCATCTGTTCCTCATTAGACAACTAAAAAGCCCAGCTCAGTTTCTAGATCCTTTCCTAGGATCGAGAACATCTAGAATTTCATCATTTCTAATCACAAAAAGGCAGAGAGTATCTGACGTATCAGATAACAGGGTGTGTACTAGCTGCTACTTGCCCTTCTCCCTGAGTCTTCTCCAGTAAAAACTGCTCCCACA
Source organism: Lutra lutra (assembly GCF_902655055.1). NCBI lineage: Eukaryota > Metazoa > Chordata > Mammalia > Carnivora > Mustelidae > Lutra > Lutra lutra. The sequence continues at coordinate 72,276,491 of NC_062285.1, forward strand.
AGCTTGGTGAGTGTGCTGTGTGGCCATTTCCTCTTGCTTCCAGGGCAGGCAGAGAGGAGACAAGAAAACAGATTTATATAACAGCAACACTGGCAGTAGGGTGAAGGATATGCAGGGAGGCAAGGTGATAGTTGTGACATTATTAGAGAGTTCTTGAATTAGTCCACCTAATGCTGATAAGTGTTGAACTAACAGTGGTAGAGAAATAAGAAAAGAGGGGATAAATTCAAGAGATAGTTACAAAATAAAACTGGATTTGGATAGTGGTTAGTAGGGACAATGGGTTCAAACGTTAAGATCCAGGTGTCCAGATTAAGTGATTGAGTGGGTCATGATCTGGGACAGAGAATAAAGAAAAGAAGTAGGACGGGGAGGGCAGGAGTTAAATTCTGAACATGTGAAAGGTAGGGAACCTATGGGCCACTGAAGATAGTACTCAATGGGAGAAGGGACTGAGTCTGTTTTTACTCCATTTTACCATTATTTCCCCAGGAACTAGCATAGTACCTAGCACCTAGTACTAGTCGCCCAATAAATACCCGAAGGAATGGTGGAACTTTCATTTTATACAGAATCATCAAAATTTTAGGAAAACATTGTTTTGCTGGTAGCAGGGCATATCCCTGTAGGTAGTAAGTCTAGCAAATGTGAAAGGGAATTTCTGATGCCTCAAAGCCTTATTTTACATTTTGCTCCAACTCTGACTTTATTTTGTAGATTCTTGACTTGCTCTAAATTTCATGGGCCATAGAGAAGCACTAGGTTTTTTCCGAGTCCACTAATATCACAGGCCTTTGGATTGAAAGAAATCTTCCAACAGTCCCCATCTCAGTCATCTAGAAGACCCATGAACCATAGTCCTTTCAGTTCTTGCTGACCTTTTGTGTTGCTGTCAAAGTCTACATCAGGCTCTAACAAAAAGCAATAATTGGCAAATTTAAGTTAGGGCTTTGGAATTAATAACACTTTGTGAATATAGGCTATTATCTGAATAGTTGATTAGACTCAAAAATGTATATAATATCAGAATAGACTGAACCCTAGGAAAAGAAAATTTAAGCAAAATTATTAGATTTTGTATATTTTACAAGAAGCTGTTAACCAGTAACAGAACACCTCAGACAAAAAGATGACTGAATACATTTGATATGCAATTGCCTTTTTCTCAGCACCTTTTCTTTTTTCTTAGCAAAGAGCTAAAACTCTGAGGCTGGGTAGATAGAAACAAATAAATTTCGGGGGAAAAAATCCTATGCATAAGAGTTTTCAGAATAGGGGCACCTGGGTGGCTCAGTCAGCTAAGCGTTTGACTCTTGATTTCAGCTGTGGTCATGATCTTGGGGTAGTGACAGCAAACCCCACGTGGGGCTTTGTGCTCAGTGGGGAGTCTGCCTGAGATTCTCTCTCCCTCTCTCCCTTCTCCTCCCCCACCCACACATGCTCTCTCTCTAAAATAAATAAATCCTTTTTTTTTTCCCCCAAAGGGGGTTTTCAGAATATAAAATGTTGATTATTGGGACGCCTGGGTGGCTCAGTGGGTTACACCTCTGCCTTCGGCTCGGGTCATGATCTCAGGATTCTGGGATCGAGTCCCGCATTGGGCTCTCTGCTAAGCGGGAGGCCTGCTTCCCCTCTCTCTCTGCCTGTCTCTCTGTCTACTTGTAATCTCTTTCTCTGTCAAATAAATAAATAAAATCTTTTTTAAAAATAAAATAAAATGTTGATTATCCCCCAAAAGCACAGTTTCCTTTTAAGTCAGCAGAAGTGACCCACACCATCCTCTCACCACCTACATTTCCCCATCCTCTCACCACTTACATTTCCCTACCACGCTTATCCACTCACCTATTTTTCTGACAAGCTGCCAATATAATGTCTTAATTAACAATCCACCCAGATTCTCTCCTTTACTTAGCTGCTGCTCCCTCCATTCTGTCAGTCTCCACAGAGCTAGGCATAGGAGAGAACCTTATGTTTCTGTCTGAAAAATTCTGCTTCCTCAGAGGCTTCATTCTCAGCCTCTATATACAATCCTAAACCCACATTTGGGGCCACTGCAGATTCACTCAGCCTGAGTCCAGGAAATGTGGATCAATCCTGGCCATTAGGGGAATGGTTTGGCGAGTGGTCAGCCATAGCTGTGGAAATCACCATCAAGTTATGCCTGCAGTCTTCTAGCCTAGACTTTGAGGTGTGGCTCTTGGAACTTGTCTTCCATCTTATTTTTAAAACACAGCCCCAGGGTGCCCTTCCAAATTATCAGTGACCAGCTCACATGCAGTCCTAGAACTATGCTTCAGCCTGTTCTCAAAAACAGTCCCTAATTATGAGCCCAATGCTGGGGACCCCCACCTTGTTCCCTTGAGTGGCTGCCTTGACCAAATGATCCATTCCCAAGCCTCTAGAAGGGTGGCCCTGCCTTCTTCTGGCCATTACCTCTTCGAAGCTGCCAGTTACTAAAATCTCCAGCCTAGTGGGTGGGAACTTGAAGTCCACTGCTATTTGCACCCTACCAATTCCCCCATCCTGTTGGGCATGTCGACCCAGAAGTTCAGAACCCCGCAGATCACAGGATATGAGTAGTCAGGCCATGAGGGATGGTGAACATACTGTGCTATCTCCTGTGTGGAAATTACAGGCCAATTAGTAGAAGAGACAGTGAATTGAACAAATACAAATGTTAAGAAAATGTTCTCTGTACTCACTTGTATCTTCTCATTCCCTGACCACATTAATTAAGTCAGAGAAAGTCAGTGTTGATATGATACCTCCCCATAAGTTAATCAAATAAATCTTTATGCATTTAAGAGCTGTCTAATATAGGGTGTCTGGGTGGCTAAGTTGGTTAAACATCTGACTTTGGCTCAGGTCATGATCCCGGGGTCCTGGGATCAAATCCTGAGTCAGGCTCCCTGCTCAGTGGGGAGCCTGCTTCTCCCTCTCCCTCTGCTGCCCCCCCTCCTTGTGCTTGCTCTCTTTCAAATAAGTAAATAAAATCTAAGAAAAAAGATGTCTAATATAATTAAGAAGTGCAAATAAACATATCAATAGCAGAAATGAAACAGAAGCCTACAGGCATGCAAATGCTCGAAACTAAAGCAAAATCATTGGAAATTCCCTTCTACAGCTGGACCTTTGCCTATAATAAGAACCAAGATGAAGAAACCAATTGGAAAGAAAGAAAGAAGGAAGGAAGGAAGGAAGGAAGGAAGGAAGGAAGGAAGGAAGGAAGGAAAGAAAAGAAAGAGAGAGAGAGAGAGAGAGAGAAAGAAAGAAAGAAAGAAAGAAAGAAAGAAAGAAAGAAAGAAAGAAAGGAAGAAAATATACAAACTTTTTCTACAGGAAAACCCTGTCATGTCACCAAACCTAAGAAGAAAATGTTATGTGGAACATTAACACCTCCTGAAGAAAGTTTTCACTCCCATCAGACCTACAGAATGAGATTTGACTCAGTGGTAATTGGCATCATGCATCCTTTTCAATAGTTCCCAGGAATCCAGAAGCCTGAGCCATAATCAATCTTTGTACTAAATTTTCCACACTGTCAAATATTTTAGAAAGGTCTGCACCTTGGTACAATAGAGCATTCCTTACATTTAATTTTCATTTTGTTCTCAACCACAGAAAAATCTGTGAATGTTCACTAAAGAAAGGTCTTAATTTGTAATTATTTCTATATTTGCAAAAGAAAAAACTTTAGCATTTACCTTCAGCTCCACTGTGGGGCAGTTCCATGTACTACCTCACTTCTAATCATTTGCTTTCCTTTCCTACGAAGGTAACAGATATTGTGACATCCTATGACCATCACTCTCCTCATCTCCTCAGTTACACAGCAATTTGAAGAATACCGGATATGAATTCATTTAGATACACGATCTTAATTCCCTAAAAATTAATAACTTCTCTCATACTGCTTTTTCAGTTTATCATAATTATTACCCAACTATAATGACATGAAAGTACAAGTGGCAGAGTCTGTAGCATTCTCCATTACTGCTTTATGTTTCCCTAAGTCCCCGACTCAACAGATTTATCTCTTCTTACTACTCAACGGACTAGAAAATTAACTTCATTCCTTTTCTAGTAGTGTTTTTCCCCCCACTGGTTTCTAGTACTACCAAAATGTGAAAGAGACGTTTGCATGCCATAAAAGCTTTAGCAGATAATAACAGTAAGAGTATTACATGTTTGTATAGCGCCTTCGTTACAAAGCACTTTTACTTCCATAATCTCATTTTAACTGTTTCCCATCATAACACTGAAATACAAAGACCAGGGATTTTTAATCCTGACTCAAATAAAATTCAGGCTGATAACAGGTATATGACTTGTCTGGAATCATAAATGTCATCATACGAAGGACAAGTCTAAAACCTAGATCTTTAAATTCCATTCCCTACACAGTTCTCTAACATTGGCACTTGGCCAAGAGCAATAGAGTAAATGACCTGAATTACTTAATGGTAGTGGGATCATGTTCTGGATTCCTATAATAAAGCAGCAATGTGCAAAGTATAACTTGCTTCCCTTTGAGAACGTGGAGTTCTCTATTAGAGATGCAATATTGTGATTTATAAGAAATATATATTCAGATGATCAAAAAACATTTCTCATATATATCTGGTCTTCATCCACAGTTCCTGTCTCACAGCTCCCAAAATCCTTGGAATCCCTTGAACACTAAGAGCGCTGGTAGCACCTATTATCATATTTGGTCTCTTGCCCTCAGTTCCTGAAAACCCTTCAGAATTATAAAGATGAAATGGAAGTCTTGTTATTCATAACAAGGCCCTTTCCACCACCACAAGGTTTATGTTAATGAGGTGACTTTTGGAAAGCACCTAAGGGTGGGGGTGACTGCCAGACAACAAACCATGAATAGAGGACTGGAACTTTCAGTCCCACCCCTGATTTCCGGGAAGCGGAAAGGGGCTGGAGGTTGGATCAATCACCGGTGGTCAGTCATTTTCATCTCATCGTGCCTGTGTAATGAAGCCTCCATAAAACCCCAAAAGGACTGAGTTCGGAGAGCTTTCATGTTGATGAATTCAAACACTTCCACCTGCCACCATGCTGGGCCCCAAGTGTCAGAAGAACAGAAGCCCCTTTGTCTGGGACATCGCCCTGTCTTCAGGTGGCAGTTGACTGTACCCTTTGATATCCTTTGTAGCAAATCAGTAATATAGTGAGTAAGTGGATTTTCTGAATTCTGTGAACTGTTCTAACAAATTAATCAAACTCAAGGAGAGGTCATGGGACACTCTGATCTGTAGCGATTCAATCAGAAGCACAGGTTAACAACTTGGACTTAGCAACTGGGGTCTGAAATAGAGGGTGGTCTTGTGGGACTGAGACTTTTGTCTATGGAACGTGATGCTATCACCAGGTAGAGTGTCAGAACGGAGTTGAATCGGAGGACACCCAGCTGGTGTCTGAGAATTGCTTGGTAAAGTGGGGAAGCCTCCACACACAAGTTGAAATTGTGCCCAGGAACCCACTTAATAGAAATCAATATAATGTAACTGGTCTTATTCCTCCTTTCATTATGCACTGCTAGGGAGCTCAAAGTCAAAGGGAAACTACAGTGCCATACTGGAAACTAGTTTCAAAGGGAAGCTACAGTATGGTATAGGATCTTACAACTTGCATATCTACACTTTATTTATTTTCTCCCAAATATCTGTGAACGAAACTTCTCCATTTCTTCTAGGGATATTCATATAATGGAAGTGAAATGCCTCTAAGTGGTTTCAAGGTGACTGAGTGATAAGAATGAACAACTACTCCACCAGAACCAATGTCTTTTTAAGAAAATAAAAAACAGGGGCGCCTGGGTGACTCAGTGGGTTAAACCTCTGCCTTAGGCTCAGGTCATGATCCCAGGGTCCTGGGATCGAGCCCCACATCGGGCTCTCTGCTCAGCAGGGAACCTGCTTCCCCCTCCCCCTCTGCCTGCCTCTCTGCCTACTTGTGATCTCTCTCTCTCTCTGTCAAATAAATAAATAAAATCTTAAAAAAAGAAAGGATGAATACCCAAGTTTTGTAGCAACATGGTCGGGACTGGAAGAGATTATGCTGAGTGAAATAAGTCAAGCAGAGAGAGTCAATTATCATATGGTTTCACTTATTTGTGGAGCATAACAAATAGCATGGAGGACAAGGGGAGATGGAGAGGAGAAGGGAGTTGAGGGAAATTGGAAGGGGAGGTGAACCATGAGAGACTATGGACTCTGAAAATCGATCTGAGAATTTTGAAGGGGTGGGGGGTGGGAGGTTGGGGGCACCAGGTGGTGGGTATTGTAGAGGGCACGGATTGCATGGAACACTGGGTGTGGTGCAAAAATAATGAATACTGTTATGCTGAAAAAATGAAAAATTAATTAAAAAAAATAAAAAAAATTTAAAAAAAAAAGCAAGATAATAAACAATGGAAGCTTTGATATCAGACAGACCAGGTTTCAGATCCCAGCCCTTCCAGTTGCCAGCTCTAGAACCTTGAGTAAGTTTATTAACTCTTCTTGGTCTGTTTCATCCATGAAATGAAGACAATAAGAACATCGATATGGAGTTGCTGTAATGATAGCATGAGATAGCATGAGAAGAAGCTGAGATAGACAGGCCAGCACATAGAGGGCATTTGCCAAGAACTGAAATACTGAAATTCACAACTTCTCTTGCACCTAGACATGCCCATGTGATTGAATCCTGACCTCTGACACATCAGCAGGATATATTCCATATTCCCTCTTCTCCTTCCTCCTTCTTCCCAGCGGGATCCTGGACAGAAACTGGAAGGTCCTGTGGCCATCAACTAAGGGCATTCAAGCATCGAGATAGGAGCCTGGGAGCTTGATGACACTGTGTAGCCATCACCTGACCTTCAACTACCCACCTGCTAATTCTCTATTTTGGGAGATAAATAAGTACCTATTCCATTAAGCCTCTGTGCCAAGTTTCTATTATAAAGGAGGTAAACGTAAGCCTGACAACATGAACCTAACACAGATTTGGCAAAGATCTATGTCCACCAAACATCAGTCCCCTTAGTTTCTTCCTAGTCAAAAAGGAACAGGATTGGAAAAATTATCATAATAATATTGATAAGCAGAAAAACAAGTTACCAAATGCTGTAGATTATACAGTATAATCCAAATTTCATTAGCAAGGAGAAAAAAATTGCTGTGAGACTCAGGGATATCCAGAGGCTCAGAAGATTCTATTAAGCACATGACTGTGAAAGGAAAAAAAATGTGTATTTTCATTTTAACAAAGCCATTTAGACAAAACTACTTCAGAATGTCCTGCTGGGTTTCCCACAGGCCAAGGGCAATGCGAGTCTAGGCCAAGTGGAACACATCAGAGAGCTTATGGCAAACAGAGGAGCTGGAAATATGTCTGTGGTGCATTAATGATGCTTTGTGATTCTTTACAAATGGTCTTGGGTGGATATTCTGAGAAAAAATGGCTAGTCTGGCTTTTGATTTATATCACATGACTATTCAGCACAACATAAGTGAATAGTGTTTTTATTACACCAAAAGGAAATATTTTTCAGATTATAACTGCACAGTTGTGGTTTCTAACATTCCTACTGCTCCCTCGCTCATTTCCAAGGAAATTTATGCTTTTTCTGGGCACGGATATGTTTTAGGTCAAAATAGTATTTATTTAGGTAATAGCTACACACATGGGACCATGCAAGCTTAAAAGGGACAGTCTTTGGCAAAGCAGGAAGGAAGTGGGGACACAGAGGATGGGAGTATTCTCAAAGCAGGAACACTTACCGTCACATCCCCTCCAAACACACACACACACACACATACACACTGCATATTCTAGAAAAATCTATGTAAAGATTAAACTTCAGCCCTTTAAGCCTAATAATATTCAACCAATACTTAACGAAAATACATGCATAGAGCCACTTGGAAATAGCTGCATCAAAACGTCATGCTTGGTCTCCAAACTGTTCAAGCAAGGGCACTTCAGGGGAATCCCCCCAGGGAGGACAAAGATAGGAAGCCCTAGGCAAACACCAGCAGCTAAAAATGAGTATCTCTATCAAGTGGGAAGCCCTGCGTTAGGCCCAACATGGAAAAAATACTCTTGTTCCTCAAAAGCTCACAAGATGGTATTGAGATCAGCAGATAATGACTCTCAGAAAACTGTAACCTGTGGATATGCAGTTATGTAGCTAACTGTATATGAGGTAGAACTGAATGAATCTGATAATAACACTATAGGAAGTTATGGGAGGTCCAAATAAGAAACAACTAATTGGGAAGGAAGGAAGGAAGGGAGAGAGGGAAGGAGGGAGGAAGTGGGGAAGGGGGGAGGGAGGGAGGGAAGAAAGGAAGGAAGGAAGAAAAGAAAGAAAGAGAAAAAAAGAAAAAAGGAAAGGAAAAAGAAAAGAAAAGAAAGGAAGAATATTATAATTAAGGAGATTCACTGTCGCATCTAAAAGAACACTGGTGGGGTGCCTGAGTGCCTCAGTTGGTTAAGTGACCCAAGACTCAAGCCTTCGGCTCAGGTCATGATCTCAGGGTCCTGGAATCGAGTCCCATGTCGGGCTCTTTGCTCAGCAGGAAGCCTGCTTCTCTCTCCTCCTCTGCCTGCCATTCCCCCTGCTTATGCTCTCTCTCTGTCAAATAAATAAATAAAATCTATTTAAAACAAACAAACAAATGCACACTGGCTTTCCACGGGACCCTCCATGGACTCTCCAGCCCTGACTCAGGGCCTGCTACATTTCCACAATACATAGAGGATCTTGTATTGCTTCTTGGCAACGACTCCAGGAGCAAGAAAAAAAACAGTGGATAAAGGTAGGCAACAGAATAACAATAATGATGAGCATGTAGGGGGAACATGTAATAAAAATCAAGATTAACATGTTAGAATACATAATTTAAAATGTGACATAGAATTATACATCTGAGTTAGAGCATGAGCGATTTGGCATTATTTTGCTAAAATTCAGGGAAAGAAGGGATGCTTTGTTCAACCAACAGCACTGAGCCTAACCCATTCAGCTGCATTTCTGCCTCACTAGCACATACAACTTTCTTCCCACAGGAATCTGAATGAAGCGTATCAATTAACCGGTAACTTAACTTCCGGATATCAAAGTAGGAACATTGCACAAAGGAATAATAATGAAGTGAGGGCCCAGGGATATATACCATCCTTTTTATTGCACACTGGTTTTCTGGGATTTCTATAAATTAGTCATTTCAGAATCTCAGCAGAAAAATACACGTGTAACTTTAAAAAAAAATCTATTCGCTGAATTGGTTTAGCTTTTTGTCATGACTATGCACACACACAATGATGTAATGACTTCTGCTTCCTAAGAAAAACCATTTTTCCTTATTATTCAGGGATGGTTCCTTGGTCTTACAACCAGAACAAAGAAGTACAGAATTCATGTGCACACACTTTAAAAAGGAAATGTTTCCTGCTATCTTACGGCTGCAACTGACAGATAAAATGGGAGGCTAGTTTGTATTTCTTTAATCATCTCTTTTCTTCAAATCTATTTGCTAGCACAACGTTAGAAGTCAGTTGGGATGACTGAAAACCCTCATGTATAAAAAGACTATTTTGGATTTCTTTTAAAATTTTTCTATTTGATGAGCTTTAAAGAAGATTGCTTCCTTATCTCTTCTTCATTCATAGCAAGTTGACATCAGGTTTTGTACATAAAGGATACTGGGGATTGGCTTGTTTACCCTCCATTCCATCTCTTTTCTAGCTTCCTACTGAAGCCTGATTGTTTTAAAAACTGCCTCTCCTGGACTTCTCTGCAACTAATGTTCCAGACGCAAATTAATCTTAGCCATTAGATGCACTTGAGGGTGATTTAGAAGAAGATAAATTGGAACCCATCTTCCTGACCCTGTTCCTGTCACAGGCAGTTGTGACCATGTTAATTGCAGTGGCAGCTGGGGCTTTCTGATCTCTTAACCACAGTTATGGCAGTAAATTCTTGAACTAAGTAATTCCAGGAGCCACTCTTGACTCCCACTTATCCATTCTTCTAATGCTCTTTTAAGTACCTAATTCCCAATAAGAAGTATCTTTCTGCTAAAAATACCTGGGAAGATTTCTGTTCCCTGCCTTAAACCCTGACTAATGCAATTATCTCCTTCATTCCTCAGTCTGAAGATGCAATATATGAACCACGACATTTACAACATGCTTCGTGTCTTCAAAGTCCACGGACATGCATTATTCACATCCATCCTGACCACCACTCTGTGAGGTGGGAGGACAGGTACTGCTCTCACCACTGTACAGATGAGAAAGCTGAGTCTCAAAAGAGCTAGGTGACTTAGCAGGGCATTTAGTTAGTAAAAAATGGAGAAGAAATTCAATCTCACATTTTATGGCTCTTAGTCATTTCCTTTGACACTGAGAAGCCTCTCAGGGGCAAATGGAGAAGAGAGAGAAAACACATGGATGATGGCCAGGAATTCAACCTTCTATTTTACTACTTTAAAATAAAAATTTTGGGGGGGGCGCTTGGGTGGCTCAGTGGGTTAAGCCTCTGCCTTCGGCTCGGGTCATGATCTCAGGGTGCTGGGATCGAGCCCCACATCAGGCTCTCTGCTCAGCGGGGAGCCTGCTTCCCCCCTACCTCTCTGCCTACTTGTGATCTCTCTCTCTCTGTCGAATAAATAAATAAAATCTTTTTTAAAAAATGAAATAAAATAAATTTAAAAAAACCATCATTACACACTAAGACCATGAAGTTCAACTAAAATATCTAGAGATGAACTAGCAGAGATGGGCTAGTTCACAGAGTGGGTCTTTGGATTTGGCAGAGCCTGTGCCTCAGCTTGATTAGGGCCCTCCTTTGAAGCCTCCTGGCTATTAATAGGGACACACAAAAGGCCCGGCTCTGTTTTCCAACTCTTAACTGTGAATTCCCTTTCTGCCCAATCATCTGGCCAAACCAGGAGTGGCCTGAAGACTTGGGGAGGCTAATCTTCATTTCTCCATTTTTTCCTAAGGGCAGTTTCACCTAAGAACCACCCCCCTCTCCAACCTGGGCTCCCTAGAAATAACAATTTCTCTATTTTTCCCTTTCACTGCATATATTTTAGTAAAACATTTTATTTCATTGCTCAGGAAACCCAGAAGAAAAACTATAAGTAACCAAGGCTTCATTTGGACCATTTCAAAAATTATGAAATTCATTCTCTCCATATTCGCCACTCCACCACTTAAGAGCAGTGTCTGACCACAGGATTAAGATCCAAGAGCTCTAAGAAGCAAACTTCTAACCATATGGTTCCCAGTCCCCAAGAGCACACCCGTCCTAAGAAAACATTCTAGTACTGCAAATCTTCAAGATCATTCCACAGCCAACCTTGAAACACTAGAATTCCACAATTCCTGACCTTGCTTCCTTCAGTCTCAGATGACTCAAATCAGAAGGGCTAAGAAAACTATTACTTCGGCCCCTGCATGGAAGCATTATGTGATTTCTTCAAAAAAGGTGACAGCTATAAAGAAAAACATTTATAATGAAGAAGAGAAGAAAGGAGACGAAAAGGAGGAGATCTGAATTGTTAGGCAAACTCAATTATCTTTTCCCTATGATGTCAAGATACATGGGTAACTCTACAGCAAGGCAACAACAAACTATACTAACCTGGGGGAAGAGAGAATAAGTTGAATTGTCAATGGTGAATGAGTATAAAAACTCCCCGTCATACCACATGCTCTTTCCCATGGGGGAATTCATTTTAGTCATAGCAAAGAGATGGGCGGGGTCACAGCAGTCTTCCATCTGTTTCCTAGGAGAGAAAATAGAGAGAGAAAAGAACAGCAGGTTAAGTGAGCGGCAGACTCATTCACTTGTCATTCCTACTGAGATGTGCAGCCTTACCTCAGTGCCAGCTCACAAAAGCATCTGTGTCTCCATAGTTATTAGACTACTATTAATTCACTCTTCCAGCCATCAAAATGCATGACTGGAATCTTTTTTAATTAAAAAAAAAGTTAAAAAAAAAATACTTTAGCTCTCAGATGCAGCTAAAATGTGTTTGAAGGCAAACATGATCATTATAATTGCAGATTTGTTGATTGACTGAAACCTCCAGGCCCAGAAAAGATTGGAGGGTCTTCTGGAGACGTTGAGCTCTGCAGCTGCAGCAGAAATGTATCTTTATGGTGATTTAACAATCAGGGGGACAAGTTCAATGACCAGGCACTTTTACATGTAGGAAGTAGGGGATGCACAGAGTGGCCCAAAAGAAGGCATGCCTCCCAAAACTGGGGACAAAATTAAGGAACAACACCTGGGGGAAATCCTTCTAAATAGAAACAGAATGAGATGAGCGATGTGATTTCAAACACCAGCGAATTCATTTGTGTTCTAAGTAGTAAATCTCGTGGGGCTTTTGGTTCTTGTTTGGTCTGATCTCTTAGCAGTACTGGGCAGTTCAGCACCATGACCCCTGAGAAGGGATCCCCACTCCTTTAGCGTCTGACATATCAGGGTCTCCTGGGTCACCTCATTCCTCTGGGCTAGCTCGCGGGTGGCTGGCTCTTCTGCTTGACCCTCAGTGGAAGCTCTGTCACTAGTCTACAAGCCAATATTTACATTCTTCTCAATTTAAAAATCTGTCATAAACCAACTCCATTTATTCCCCGTGTTCTCAGGAGTAAAAGAGCTTATTCCCCAGCCCCACCTTTAGAAGGACCAATGAAACACACTGCTAACATAAACCACTTCTGAGTGGTGCCCCCACAGACCTGCTTGCTCAGACATCTTTGGCCACCATAGTGTAGAAGCTTAAAGCTGAAAGGGGAAGGTAATGTGGAGTACTTGGGTTCAAATCCTGGCTCTGCCACCTACTAACTCCATAACTGGGGAACATCCCAGCTTCACAACTGGCCTCAGACATTGTTTTTGAGAATTCACTAAAAATGTCCAAGTGGCACACACAGTACAATTTCAATACATGTCATTACTACATAGCCCCACTTTGCTATAGAAGTGAATACACCATGTCAGTGCCGGGGGCCCCCCACCTCAGCCAGGGCCCCTGACACTCTCCCCACCACGCAGTGCTTTTCCCAGCATGCTCTGGCTCACTTCCTCTTTACAAGGGTTTCCATAGGAAAAAAAAAAAAACAAAAAAAAAAAACAAAAAAAAAACAAGGGTTTCCATAGAAAGGATGGGGGAGAGGGGCTCAGGAAGAAAGCTTTCATCTTATCAAATTTGCTAGAATTTGTGGGTCGCCTGAACGGTTCAGTCGGTTAAGCATATGACTCTGGATCTCAGCTCAGGTCTTGATCTCAGGGTTGTGAGTTCAAGCCTGCGTTGGGTTCTATGCTGGGCATGGAGCCTACTTACAAAAAAAAAAAAAAAAGTTGCTAGAATTTAGAATTTTCATCACTTCTTGCTCTGACATCATTCCATCTCTTACCAGCTGTGCCTGTTTCCTCTACTCCTCCATCTTCATTAATCATCAGTGTTTCATCACCTAATAGGTGGCCTGAAATGGAGGCAGTCAAGTTATACAGTGACTTGCCTGCATTTTGTCAAAAGAGTATCCTAGACACTATATTCCATAACATAAAATTAGACATGGCTTAAGACCCTTTGCGGGGGGGGTGCCTGGGTGGTTCAGTCCATTAAGCGTCAACCTTCCATTCCCGTCATGATCCTGGAGTCCGGGGATCAAGTCCTGCATTGGGCTCCCTGCTCAGCAAGGAGTCTGGTTCTCTCTCTGCCCTTCCCTCTGCTCATGCACCCCCCCCAATCAAATAAATAAATAAAACCTATTTTTTAAAAAAGATTATCTTTAGAAATAAGGAGAATTATCATAGGCATGACTAAATTTTTGAACCACTATTACAGGCCTGGTGATATTTTACCACTTTTCGTTTTTACAATAACCCTAAGATATAATTAAGAAACAATTATTATTATTACCCCTGATTTGTATCTGAGGAAATGGAATTAGGGTTATTCCAGGACTTACTCAGGTCACACCAGTTCAAGTTAGGCTTTTTCCTCTGCGTGCTGCCTGTTCAGAACCTTTTTGATTCACCTTTACCATTCTCTGCCCTGAAGGAATGCTTTCTAAACAATGGCCAAGCACTTGCACTGTACCCAGTGCCTTTATAGATATTTTTCCACTTGATCATCACAGTGAATGACCTTAGAGCTAAATAGCTTTAAGATTCTTTTTTCAGAAACTTATCATGGGTCACATAGCTACTGAAGTGGTGGGGCATGGCTTTGCTCCCAGTTTTTTGCCTTTTTTTAAAAAAATCTCATGTTGGTACTTCCAACCAGACCACAGCTCTCACCTCCAAACCAAGCTAAATTTGCCATTCAGTACAAATTGCTACTGGAAATTCAGAGGAAAAACTGGCCATGGCCATATAATAACACCTCCTTTTGTCTAGAGCCTGGCTGTTTATATATCCTTCCACATTCATTTCTTCTTTTCATCCTCAAAAAACTGAGTTCGTTACATTATAAACCTATAACGCAACTGAAGCTCAGGCCAAGAGACTTGCTCAAGTTCATTAGGTTAATAAGTGTTTGCATAATTATTAATAAAATGTGTGTTAGATGGACTCAAATCTACATCTCTTCCTATGGCATCACCATGGTCAGAGCAATCAGACTTTTGTGGGAAAGCCAAATACTCAACGGAAAATGAAAGTGTCCCATGCGTACAAATATTTTTATTTTTTATTTTTTTAAATTTTTTTTAATTTTTATTCATTTGACAGAGAGAGAGAGAGAGAGATCACAAGTAGGCAGAGAGGCAGGCAGAGAGAGAGGGAAGCAGGCTCACCGCTGAGCAGAGAGCCCGATGCGGGGCTCGATCCCAGGACCCTGAGATCATGACCTGAGCCGAAGGCAGAGGCTTAACCCACTGAGCCACCCAGGTGCCCCTGTACAAATATTTTTTTAAAAAGTCCAAGAACTAGGGGCGCCTGGGTGGCTCAGTGGGTTAAAGCCTCTGCCTTCTGCTCAGGTCATGATCTCAGGGTCCTGGGATCGAGCCCCAAATCGGGCTCTCTGCTCAGCGGGGAGCCTGCTTCCACCTCTCTCTCTCGCTGCCTGCCTCTCTGCCTACTTGTGATCTCTGCCTGTCAAATAAATAAATAAAATCTTAAAAAAAAAAATCCAAGAACTATAGCAAATTTGTAATAATCATATCACCATTTGCAAGATGAGAGTACTCTTCCTATCATAACTCTCAAACCTTTCCCTCCACCCAGAATGCCTCCTCTCATCTCTTGCCATGCCCCTCTCCAGAAGAGGGTCAGAAAGGGATCACAGTGTGAAATGTGTGCACTCCTTTCAGGAGGAGTGCCTGGGAGGGTGCCGCTAGCTCACCAGCTCCACTGGCCACAAGAACAACAGCGGTAGGAATAGTACCTCCGGCAGTAGTCATAGTAGCCATAGTAGAAGCAGCAGTCATGATTTTCACAGAGTTCTCACTGAACACTGTGTGAGGTGCTTGGGATATAAAATTGAATTAAACAGACCTGTCTTCAGAAAACATGCTCAAGAGGTGGGCAACCAACAAGCAAGTCACTACTTATGAAGGCAGGAGGGTGGGGCCAGCGCCATGGCAGATGTGCACAGACAGCTGCAGTTGCTCAGAAAGAGGAGGGCATGAAGTCACACTCTGGGTTCCAGGAAGGGTTTCCTGCTCTGAGGTTGCAGCCTGGGAGGAGCTGGCAGGAAGAAGGAGGACGCAAGTCATCTGAGGCAGGGAAGCTGCTACAGCGGTATGAGACAGGAAGACTCATCCCTTCATCAGAATACACAACACAAATACTAAGAAATTGTTGACAGCTGACTATTGAACATTACCTCCATCCAACCTGGCGGTGATCCTGGAGAGATGACATATACCAACTCTTAGCATTTTTAGTCAATTTGGTCCCCATCCCCTTTCTCATACTTTACCCTGATGTTGCCTATTATTTGCTTCTGTTTTGCAGCAGACAATAAAATCGCAGGGTCAAAAAAGCAAAAGTAAATCGCTTTCTATACAAGTTTAAATTTGCAGATTATTACATTCCAGATGAGTGTAAATCGAGTAGTGGAGCCAAAATTAAATACTTTTTATTATTCGAATTCAAGCTTCAGCAGAGTTCTTATCAAATGATGCCACAGTTGCACAGAGAAGGTAAATACGAAGCCTGGGAGCCACTTACTAAAAACTCACTCGGGTTCTCACCCCCTTCTAATGAAAGCCATGCATACCAACTAAGCCAAGAGAACCACCTGCACTGATGGTGTCCACCGACAAGAAAGACTAAGGTTCTGGGGAAACTAAACAGGCAAATAAGGATGAAAACCCACCCCTTCAGTTAATAATGTCCCGTATCAAAATGAACCTTCTGAGACTCTCTCAGATGCCATGTTCAACATTTTAGTTACCAGAGATGAAGAAGGCTGGGAAGCTGTTGCTCCAATGGCTGTCCCTACTGGGCTGCTTCCAAGGAATGACTATTTGGGAAAGTAGGGGTGACGGGGGAGCTCTACTGCTGTTTCACGTTTGGCCAAAAGCTGCTGTTCTACTTCAGCTTCATACCCAGCTACTGGAAGGCTGAGGAGTCGAGTAGCCAAACAGCCAATTCAATCCCACTTCGGTGTCCCTGAATGTGTGTGTGACAAGAGCTTGTGTAAAAATTCACATCACCATCATATCTAAACAGGGTATTGTTGTGAGCAACACACACAGGGAATGTTGTAGGAGTTTACGGGTTTAACTAAATATGCAACTTAAAAATCTTGTAAGCAAAAGGTACAGCACAGAGAATAAAATCAATGGTATTGTAACAGCACTGTATGGAGACAGAGGTGAGCTACTTGTGATGGGGACAGCCTAACTCTAGAGTTGCTGAATCACTATTCTGTATACCTGAAACCAATCTAATGTAACACTGCATGTCATCTATACTCAAATAAAAAAGTAAAAACAAAATAAAATTCTGATGAGCAATTTAGAAGTAACCAGAGTGAAAATCTCTTTATCTGTTTTATATATTGAAATTCTGTCAGTCAGAGGAAGTTTAAATGTATCTCTGGAAGAATAAAATTCTGATAATAAATTTATTGTGAAATTTATTAATTTTATGTACTTTTGAATTATGAAGACTTATTGACTGCATAGGAGAACAAATTGTCAGCAAAAGGCTTTGTTAAGAGAAGAGTGCGTTTGGAAGATAACTTTGGGAAAAATACTGTATCATTTTTCTGCCAACAAATATTGATTAAGTTTTAAATAATAATGTAAGGTAGAATAATGGTTGAGATTACATGATAATTCAAATCTTTGTAGAATTAGTTGATGTGTTAACATTCAAAATATTAAACAAGCTGAACTTTAGGAGCTACATATAATTTTCAGTTACTTAATTCCATTTAGACAATGAGTTGCTCAAGAAAAAAGTCTTAGTTGGAAACTCTTCATATCTTATCATGAGGAATTATATGCCAAATCTGCCCCTAAAAAAATCCATAAGAAAGAAAAATTCCCAAAACCGACATCATGAGAAATCATCATGACCCAGTCATAGTAGAGAATTCTTCACATCTCTCTTACTTGCTTTATTCTTCTCTACAGTACTTAACATTATTTATATGCTGTATGTTTAAAGTTCTGCTTATTGTCTGTCTCCTGAAGTCCCAGAATGTAAACTCCATGAGGAGAGAGACTTTTGTCTTCTCGTCACTACTGTATCTCCATCTCCTGAAACAATGACTGATACACTGAACAGGTGCTTAATAAACATTGACTGAATGAAAAATTAACAAGTAGGAAGAAAAGAAGAAAATGTTAGAGAAACAAGAAAATCTCAAGGTGCATTTTGTTCTCACTAACCAAAATTCAAATTGAAGTCAATTCCTTATGGTGTTAGTCTACGGAGACCCAAAACACAAAAGCTTGTCAAAATAACTGCTGTAGACTGGTAAACATTTCTCAGTAACAACAGGTCCAAGATTCAGAGACTTGCTGAGTGGTGAATCCCAGGTTCCTTATACTGTGCACCAAACGTTAGTCTGATTATAGTGTCCCTTTAGGATCACTGATCCACTGCATGGGCACCACAGGGGTGGCCCACCAGTTGATGGTGCTGATAAAGTCTGTTTCCTCCACCGTAGTGTCAAACTTTCAAAATTTGATTTTCAAAATATTTGATAAGGTTTCAGATTTAATCTTGTCTTCAAAAAGTTCTTTCTATTCTAGCGATATCTGACTTCAGTCAATTATTGATTTTAACATCTGGCTTGTGGCCAAAAATGTATCTAATGCATCTCCTCCAGACAGCTAAATCAATAGTCCTTATTAGAAACTCTCCAGAATTGAGTTCCTAAAATTCCTTGTACACTATTATATGTTAACTCTTTGAGTTAGTGTCACAGAGCCTCAGCTCCACGGTTGAAAATGTACCCAAGATCCACATCAGAGGATGGCTTTGAAAGTGAGATATTATATGTATATATATATATATATATATATATATGTATATATGGAGAGAGAGAGCATGTGCGAGGGCACTTAGCAGATATCATGGTTTCAGTAAGTATTCATTTCACTTTCCCTCACAGTTAGGAACCACAATGCTCAGCTTGCCTCACACAATCCTAGGTTATGATTGTTTTCCAGATATATTAATAGTCACCTCCTTTCCATTCCTAAACATGTCCCTATTTGGATAATAAACTATACACGTTCACACTATTAAGAAGCTAGGGACGTCTGGGCAGCTCAGTGGGTTAAAGCCTCTGCCTTCGGCTCGGGTCATGATCCCAGGGCCCTGGGATGGAGCCCCGCATTAGGCTCTCTGCTTAGCAGGGGGCCTACTTCCTCCTCTCTCTCTCTGCCTGCCTCTCCACCTGCTTGGGATCTCTGTCAAATAAATAAATAAAATCTTAAAAAAAAAAAAGACTAGAAGCTAAATAGTTAGCTTCAAATCAAAGAGGACTTTTCTTTAAGTGAAGAATTTGGCGGCCTACAGAGAAATCAGAGATATTTCTTATGGCAGATTTCACCAAGATTATGGGAGGTAGGGTTTGAGCCAACATAGTTATTTCTCCTCCTAACTTAAAGGAATCTTGATCTTAAATGATCGGTTTTGAAGCAAGCTTAAAAGTTGGGAGTTGGGGCGCCTGGGTGGCTCAGTGGGTTAAGCCGCTGCCTTCGACTCAGGTCATGATCTCAGAGTCCTGGGATCGAGCCCCGCATCGGGCTCTCTGCTCAGCAGGGAGCCTGCTTCCTCCTCTCTCTCTGCCTGCCTCTCTGCCTGCTTGTGATCTCTCTGTCAAATAAATAAATAAAATCTTTAAAAAAAAAAAAAAAAGTTGGGAGTTACGGGGCCCCTGGGTGGCTCAGTGGGTTAAGCTGCTGCCTTCAGCTCAGGTCATGGTCTCGGGGTCCTGGGATCAAGCCCCACATCGGGCTCTCTGCTCCGCGGGGAGCCTGCTTCCCCCTCTCTCTCTGACTGCTGCTCTGCCTACTTATGATCTCTCTCTCTGTCAAATAAATAAATAAAAATATTAAAAAAAAAAAAAAAGTTGGGAGTTACTGTGACTCAGTGTCCAGGATATAGAATGAGAACTTAGAGCAGTTGCTGAGAACCAGCAGCACAGCCCTACCCACAGCAGGAAAGAGGAAACAACCAGTGACAGGTCCCTCTCTGGGACAAAGGCAATACCTTCTGTTCACAGTACGGGCCCCTGCAATAGCTGACATCATTGACCCAAGAGATTCAAAATACACAGTCAATACTTAGAGATTTGTATTCATCTTATTTTTCTGTAAAATTGTCTTGAGTGGTGTGGAGGAGAAGTAGTTTCATTAGATTATTGCTTAAAATAATGTTTTCTAAGGATATAATACAAAGTCTCTTCAAAGATTAATCTTCTAGACAATTTGCCAGGATAACAAAAACAGAGCAAAACAGCTCTTGTGTACTACTCAAGACAGCAAATAATCTTTTATTTAACAGCATTTGATTCTTCCCATTTGAAATAACTGCCTAAGAAAGGAAAAGTGTTCCAAAGAAAGGTAGATGACTGCCATGTGTAATTTGCATTTCTCTAAAACGGGAAGAACAGACTTAAAGGAGGAACTTTTAGAACATAAATATTTCAAGGATGATCCAGTTTTGCCTAGTACATGTTTGTTTTGTAATGCACTACGTCTACACATCATTATTTGAATTAAAACACACAAATTTTTTCTAGGATTTCAATGAATGCTTTTCTTCAGTCTTCCTATTTATGCTTACTTGTCTATATAGATAGAAGGAGTCTAATATTATCCTTTGAGAATCACCCATTGGCTGTTTTGGTAGCAGGAAGTAACTGGGTTCCTCTGGACAGCAGTCCTTATTTGATTCACTCAATAAATATTTATTGAGCACTTTCTATGTGTCCCATGTTATTCTAGGCACTAGAGACAGACTGGGGAAAAGGGACAGGGAATACCTTGCCCTCTTAAATTCTAATGGAGAAGCCAGCCAAGATAAAAGATGCGGTCTGCGGGCAAGAGGTGCAGTTTTCAACAGGGGGCTAAGTAAGTCCTCATGGTGTCAGTGGACAACTGAGTAAAGACCAGAAGGAGGGGAGGATGTAAGCCCTGTGGTTATACAGGAGAAGGGCATTCAGGTAGAGTCACCAGCAAGTGTGAAGACCCTCAGGCAGGAGTCTACCTAATGTGTTAAAAAACATGGAGGAAACCAGTGAAGTTCTAATAAAGAGAGCATGGGGCAGGCACGTCAGAGGGAGGGGATCGTGCAGGGTTGTGTAAATGTGGTTTTTACCTGCACCACCAAACTTCTTGTGGCATCAAACACAGATCCTCCAGAATAAATCCAATTCCAAAATCCAACAAACACAGCTGGATTTTATAGAAGTTGTCATGGAGGGGGCAAGGTCAGCACATCACCAAAACTTCATAAATCTTCCGGTGGATGCCTGTCTCTGCCCAGACACAATCCTATCCTTTCTTCTCACCAACCCCAGCCATCCTCTCTCCATCACATCTCCTCTCGCTTATCCAGAGCAATTTCACACTTCAGCTCTCCAATCTGCACTCCCCTCTAATTACTTACCCTCATACTTAGGTATGAGAAAACCATTATACATACTGTTTTTGGATTTTCCCCCCTTTTGAAAAAGGTAGAGATTTGAAAGACAAAGTTTTTCCTGTTATATATGTTTAATCTTTTTTTTAAGATTTTATTTATTTATTTGACAGACAGAGATCACAAGCAGGCAGAGAGGCAGGCAAAGAGAGAGGGGGAAGCAGGCTCCCTGCTGAGCAGAGAGCCCAATGTGGGGCTCGATCCCAGGACCCTGGGACCATGACCTGAGCCGAAGGCAGAGGCTTTAAACCACTGAGCCACCCAGTCGCCCCTGTTTAATCTTTAAAAATAAAATTGTTTTTCTCTTAGTCTATTAGCAGGATTGTGGCAAAACAGCTAAACAGATATGCACCAAATTTGGAGAGTACGTTTTCAGTGGCCTGAAATCTAAAAGGAGGAACGCAGTGAATTCACTTGGGCAGGTTTGGGTAGAAGCGTAGGAAAGGGCAGGTGTGTCCACTCCGGATGGCAGCTGAGCAGCTGTCCAGGAGAACATGGGGTTCTGAAAATAAGGTTAGGATCAGAGCCACCAGTCCACACATAAACCCCCATACTCCACTGAGTTTTAAACTTGTGCAAGTGGCAAATGCTCCAAATTATAAATTACACTGATTTAAAATTGGGTTATTTCTCCAATGTACAGGTTTACACAGCAGGATGGAAGCAGCAGGGATTTCTTTATGTAATCATGGTCCATGGTGCTCCTCAATTGTGCTAGGAAGCGAGACATGATGTATTATATATAAAAATTCTCTTCAGAAACATCCTTTCTTTTTGTAATGACACTTAAGTCTGAGATTATTTCTGTGAAAGGTGAGAAGACATTATAGGAAGGCAAAGAAAATGGAAAGCAGGAGACAAAATTAAGAGAAAAGCATTGTGGCTTTTCCAAATTATACAGACTTTTCTGAACCTGGAAACTCAATCAAAAAATATTAAGATAACCAGGGGAGTGGTGAATTCTAGAAGGTGAAGTTCAGGAGTCAAGTTCCCTGAATTCACCTCAGCTCTATTGCCTATTAGATGCAGGACAGGAGCATTTGTCCTGAAAGTTTTCCAGACCCTAATTATCTTTTCTATGATTTAGGGTTCACTTCTTTTACTTCTGTAACTGTTCCAGTATTTGAAGAGATTCAAATTTTGATTTATTTATTTATTTGACAGAGAGAGAGATCACAAGCATGCAGAGGGGCAGGCAGAGAGAGGTGGGGGGGGGGGTGGAGTGGGGAAGCAGGCTCCTCTCTGAGCAGAGAGCCCAATGCAGGGCTTGATCCCAGGACCCTGAGATCATGACCTGAGCTGAAGGCAGAGGCTTAACCCACTGAGCCACCCAGGTGCCCCTCAAATTTATTTTTCTGAGAAAAATTTTGGCTTTGCTCTATGACCCATTTCCACAGGATGGAAACACACAGCCAGGGACTCTCAATTTTCTAAACAGAATATTAACTGTGCTACCTGCATCTCTAAAACATATGGGTCTCTCTTTACTCAGCACAGAGTATCAGCATTTCAGGTTGCCAACAACCTTTGACTGTCATCTAGTTCCCATTAAATGTGTGGTTAAAGAAACAGGTATTTGAGAGAGATGAAAGGATGTGTTTGTTAACTCATTTGCTACTTGGAGCTAGATTCTTTACATCAAGTCAAGCAATGAGCAAGTCAGCTATTCACATTACATAAAGCATTTATTTTCAGGGCATCTGGGTGGCTCAGTTGGTTAAGCAACCACCTTCAGCTCAGGTCATGATCCCAGGGTCCTGGGATCGAGTCCCACACTGGGCTCCCTGCTGAATAGGGAGCCTGCTTCTCCCTCTCCTTTCCCTTCACCCTGCTTGTGCTCTTTCTATCTCTCTGTCAAATAAATAAATAAAATCTTTTTAAAAAATATATGGCAACTATTTTCAAATATCCACCCTATAAACTGTCACAAATGGAGACAGAGATATTTTCCAGGTCAAACATGTCAACTTAGCCTGCCACCAACATATTGTGAAAACAATCAAGCAGGCATTTTCATCACACCCACCCATTTTCCCTTACCTCGATGCTACGTTCACTGCACTTGTACTTAGTTTTGAATGGTTTTGTGAATATCATTGACCCCCATCATGACAGAAAAGTAGAGAGGTACTGAGAGAGTTGATGGCAACAGGTCAGGAGAAGCGTAGGCTTGGAAATGGAAACAAGAGTAGAGATGATTTTTTTAAACTGAAAGCATTGAGAAAATACAGGATATTACAAGTATAGATGAAATGAGTCATTTGACAAAGAGTGAATAAAGAAACAACAATTGGCAAAAGAGAAAGAAATAATAGATGAAATGGACTTTTTTTTTTTTTTTTTTTAGTTTGTAGATAAAGGATAAGCAGAGACTGAAAATTAGAGACCAGATAAACATACTATGATGTATTCAGGGCTCAGGGGTTAACAAGACTGCATACAACTAGAGAAGTGAGAAATGATGACGTTTATTGCTAAAGAAGCAGCACAGATGCCAAATGTCTGTTAACCCAGTGACAGTTTAGGGTAATGATAGGGCATTCTGAAAAAACTCGAAGGCGATGGTTTAACTACTGATGCAAAAGTGCTATGAGCTAGGATGCTTGCCTGTGTTCAAGACCACTGTGGACCCACCCATCAGAGGGTGCGTGGCAAGTGTTGAGGGGATGGCCTGCTAAAGAATCCTGGACGTGAGATCATGAAGGAAATGGTTTAGTTGCTTCAAAATCCTTCAATGAATACAGCACCTAACCATTTGGAGAAAATGTACCAAATCGGCTACATACAACAAAAAGTAGAAGGACAAACCCACACTCTATTTGGTAGAAATGTACTGGGGAACAAAAGGTTAAAAATTGGTCATTTTGGACTTAAAAAAAATCGTTTGGAACTGTAACCTATGTAAAAATTGAGAAGTCTCTGAATTAACTAATCATCCTGTCTAAATGCCTTCACCAAGCTACATTACAAAGTTGTGCTTTTTTTTGAGGGTCAGTATAGGAGCTACATCAGGAATAGCATTTAATTTCCTATAAAACTGAAGTTGTAGATAATGTCTATTATGTTTCTGTGGTCTTGTTTTCTATATAACTTCTTCCTTGAATTTACTGTCAGGAAGATTTTTTTCTAATTACATAAAAATGTATGCTTCCACTTATCAAACAATGAGAGCTATCTAACTGGTCCTTTGGTCTGAGTCATCAGAAAGTTCAGAAGAAAATACAGTATAAGACAATCTCAGCCTTACCTCCATGGATGGCCAACTCTCTTCTCTTTATTACTGGTTGCTTTTAAATTTTTAATGTACCACTTTCTAAATTTTAGAAATTTATAACTTTAAACTGTTAATTTTAGAAATTTTCAAAAATAAAAGTAGAAAAGTAGGCAAAAATAATTTATCACAGATAATCCCTACAGAGAAAACCACTGTCAATGGATTGTTTTTTGTGCATTTTTCCAATGAATTAATTCAAATATTCTCTGAGTAAATATTCAACAAATATTTATTGAGTACCTAGTATATGTCAGATACAATTCCAGAGACCCAAGATACTAAATAAGATACAGCACTAAGCAAGATGAGATCAGTGCATGCCCTCTTGAAATGGGAATTTGATATTTACAGTTTACTGATGCTACAAACAACTCTGTGGTACACATTCTCATGCTTAGATTTGTGAACACACCCAAAATTATTTTCCTGGGATAAGTTTTTAAAAAGTATTTCCTGAACTAAAGGCTATGTACTAAGGTACCCCTTGACTCAAAGAAGATGTTATATAATCTTTTAAAAATGTTTTATTTTTAGGGTGCCTGGGTTGCTCAGTCAGTTAAGCAACTGACTTTGGCTCAGGTCATGATCCCAGAGTCTTGGGATCAAGCCCTGCATCAGGCTTCCCACTCTGTGGAAAGCCTGCTTCTCCCCCTCTGCCTGCTGCTCTCCTGCTTGTGCTCACACGCTCTCTCTCTCTCTCTTTCTGTCAAATAAATAAAATAAAATAAAGTAATTTAGGGGCGCCTGGGTGGCTCAGTGGGTTAAGCTTCTGCCTTCAGCTCAGGTCATAATCTCAGGGTCATGAAATCGAGCCCCACATCGGGCTTTGCTCAACAGGGCTTCCTCTGTTCTCTCTACCTACTTCTCTGTCAACTTGTGAGCTCTCTCTCTAACAAATAAATAAATAAAACCTTCTAAAAATATAATTTAAAAAATTTTTTAAATTTTAAAAATAAGTAAAATTTTTTATTTTTAGCAAAGCAAAGTATGTACAATGTTTAAAGGATCCTAAATCAACAAAAATAAGAGATATCTTTCATATTCCCCACTACTGCATCTAGAACAAAAAGGCAATAGTTTTCATATTTTGATTATCAAATACTGCTGTTTTTATTTTCCATTTTTTATACTATCTATTGACTTACTACTATGGAAGATAAAGATATCATTTTCTAATCCTACCCCAAACAGACACACACAGACTTTCTTCACTCACATTCCCTATAGAATTACATTAAAATGTTTAGTTAAGGGGTGTCTGGGTGGCTCAGTTAAGCATCTACCTTTGGCTTGGGTCATAATCCTGGAGTCCTGGGACTGGGCCCCACATCAGGCTCCCCACTCAGTGGGGAGTCTGCTTCTCCCTCTGCTCCTCCCCTTGCTCATTCTCTCTCTCAAATAAATAAAATCTTTTTAAAAATGTTTAGTTAAAGCATGGTTATTATAGTGTCATGAGTCTCTAAGTATACTTTAAGAGCTGAGTCATGCAGTATATATTATCACTCTATTTTCTTTTCTGTAGGCTTTTTAAAATCTGCTCTCCTAGAGTTAGTTATTGCCTAACTTTTTTCATTCGCTTCATGTATTATGTACCTTTCAATAATTCCTCTTTTAATTCTTCAAAGAACTAAAACATTTTGTTGATGTGGTCAAATATATCAGAAAATCATTCTGCTCAATTTGTTTTCCTGGAAACATGTCTTCTCGAGCCTCTGGTCTGCTCTAATTTGGGCTATTTCCTCTCCAACTTCAATAAACACCTGTCACCTTGGGAATTGCTTTCACCACTTTTCCGCCTTGGATTACCTGGTCTCCTCTATCCATTTGTCCCCCTTTGTTGTTACTTCCTCACTGAGGTGTAACATATACTCTATTTCCTTCTTGAGAAAGAGTGAAAGCAAAATACATCTTGTAAGTCTTTGAATATTGAAAATACTTCTTAGTTTGGCTGGGTACAAAATCCTAATTTTGAAATAATTCTTTTTCCAGATTTGAAGGTCGTTACCCATTGTTTCCTAGCTTCCAATGTTTTAGTTGAGAAATCTAGCATCATTCACATCTAATGATTATACTGTAATCATTTTTCAGCTTTGAAAATTCTTAAATCTTTAACAAGGGATTCTGAAATTTTACCAATAATATGCATTATGTGGGTCTTTTTGCATTCGTTTTGCTGGACACTTATTGGTCTTTTGCAACCAGGAAATAGGTCCTTCCAATCTGGAACCAGCTTTCTACTATTTCTTTAATAACTTCTACCCTCCCTTTCTTTTATAATTTCTCTTCCTGGAATTCATTTCTATTATCCAGACTTCTCATCTTTTCTTCCTCGACCCCCTATTTCACTTCTTTTTCTTTTCTACTTTTGGGGAAATGATTTCCTAAACATTATCTAACAAATCCATCTACTGACCTTTTAATTTCCAATACCACATTCTTAATATCAAAGAGTTCTTTTTTATCTTCAGAAAGTTTTATTTCATAGCTTTTTAGTCTTTGTGAATGCAATTTATTTTGAGTGTGTGAGGGAGTCACAGTCAGAACATTTTTTGTGTGTTCCTTTTCTTCCTGCATTGTCTGTTTGGTGTATGATTTTTCTATTGGTTCATTTTGCTCTCTGTCTTTTATGTTAGAGGCTTTCAAGAAATATTTATAGATCCAGAGCCTGCCTGTTTACATTTAAGAATGAGGTACTAAACAACTGAATGGAAGTGCTTTATAGTTGGGTAGTGATTACCAACTGCTGGGCCTCATCAGAGTGTGATCCAGCAGGGACCCAGGCATTTCATGGGAGCATCCCCAAATGTCAGTATCCACAGCTTTTTCTCTTATGCTGGTCAGTTTCCCCAGAGAGGAACTTCCCAATTTCTTGGTAAGATGTAAGCCTAGTTGATAACATTCCAGGAGCTAGGTAAAAAGGTGGGGCTGAGATCTCACTCTTCATAACACAACCTTTCTCTTAATCCCTCTGTTTTCATCTGATGTCCCACATCCAGAGTCTCTGTTTCATCCCCCAGTCTTCTAACACATGTGCAAGGGCAACTTCTTATGTTCGTGTGTAAGGGGAGATCTGGAACACTTCTAACCAATCCTCCTGTTTTTAGTGTCATCAGCACTCACCTCTAACTGCTGAAACTTTCGGGAATTCTGCAACATGAACAGGCTTTTTTCTTGCTGGCTTCCCAGCTGCAAGCCCTCAAATTTTAAATTTCTGTCCTCTCCTGGTCAGATAACACCGAGCCATCTGCTTTTCATCTCCTAAAATTTTGTTGATGTCTTTTCTTTGCTATTGTTTCCTCTTCCATTCTCTTCATTTTTAAAAGTTTATTCCTATTTATATTCCTCTCTTATAATTTTATTAGTCTTTCAAGAGGGGTCAGGAAATCAGAAGCCAGGCTGTATTATCCTTTTCAAGTTTAACTTCTTTAATTGTGATTTTTCAATATTGTTTTCTGATTCTAAAATATATGTGTGTTACCAAGAATAATTTTGATGGTGGTTGCTTTAAAAAAATAAAAATGGAGTTTAAGGGTATGTGGGGACTTCTAATTTTCATCTTATGTGTTTCTATACCTTTTTAGTGTTGTGAACTTATATTACTTTATCATTTTAAATCTGATTTTTAGGAGCTATTAAAAATAAAAACTAACAGGTGATTGATACAGAAAATCTGGAAATATTAAAAAGGGTAAAGAAGAAATTGAAAGTTAAAAAATAATACAACCACAAGGAGAAAAATATGATTAATTTGATTTTTCTCTCTGATCTTGATGTTATAGTCTCAGGATTTCTTCAAAATTTACATAGATTAACCAACCAATTATCTCTGCTCTCCAGCATCTTCAAGTCTCCTTCTTCTTCTTCTCTTACTGAGTTATAACTGACATCCAATATTGTATTAGTTTCAGTCGTACAACATAGGGATTTGACATTCATATACATTGTGGTATGATCAACATAGTAAGTCTAGTTATCATATGTCACCATGCAGAATACAATATTATTGATTATATTCCCCATGCTGTATATTATATCCTATGGCTTATTTATTTTATATCTAGAAATTTGCACTTCTGAATCCCCTTTACCCGTTTTACACCCCCACCTCGAACCACCCTACACTCTGGCAACCACCAATCTGTTCTCTGCATCTACAAATCTAGGTTTTGTTTTGTTTCTTTATTTCTACATATTAGGGAAATCATGCAGTATTTGCTTTTCTCCGTCTTACTTCACTTAGCATATACCCTCAAGGTCCATCCATGTTGTCACAAATGGCAAGATTTCATCCTTTTTTATGGCCTGAGTTGTATTCCAATGTAAATATATACCACATCTTCTTTATCCACTCATCCATCAACGGACATTTGGGTTATTTCCATATCTTGGTTATTGTGAATAATGTTGCAATGAACAAAGGAGTGCACTTTGAATTAGTGTTTGCATTTCTTCCAAAAGATACTCTGTAAATGGCTAGATCATATTATAGTTCTATTTTTAATTTTTTGAGGAACCTCCAGACTGTTTTCCAGAGTAGCTAGCTACACCAATTTACATTCCCACTAACAGCGCATGAAGGTTCCCTTTTCTCAATGTCCTCACTAACACTTGTTATTTCCTGTCTTATTGACAACTGCCATTCTGACAATTGTAAGGTGATAGCTCGTTATAGTTTGATTTGCATTTCCCTGATAACTAGGACGTTGAGCATCTTTTCATGTGCCTGTTGGTTCTCTGTATATATTCTTTGGGAAAATGTCTATTTAGATCCTCTGCTTTTTTAAAATCAGGTGAGTTTTTTTTTTCTTTTTACTGTGTTGTATGCATTCTTCATATATTTTAGATATTAATCATGTGTTGGATATGTGATTTGAAAATATCTTCTCCCATTCTGCCTTTTCATTTTGTTGACGGTTTCCTTCACTGTGCAGGAGCTTTTTAATTTTATGTAGTCCCATTTAGTGATTTTTACTCTTATTACTCTTGCCTTTGAAGTCAGAGCCAAAAAGCACTGCTAAGACTGATGTCAAGGAGCTTACCACCTATGTTTTTTTCTAGGAATTTTATGGTTTCAGGCCCTACATTCAAATTTTTAATCCATTTTGAATTAATTTTTGTATATGTGTAAGATAGTAGTCCAGTTTCATTCTTCTGCATGTAGCTGTCCAGTTTTCCCAGCACCAATTATTGGAGACTGTCCTTTCCCCATTCTACATTCTTGCCTTCTTTGTCTTAAGTTTAGTTGGACAAAAATGTGTGGTTTATTTGAGTTCCCTACTCTGTTCTACTGATTTATGTGTCTGTTGTGTCTGTTATGCCAATACCATATTGTTTTGATTACTAGAGCTTTACAATACAGTTTGAAATCAGGGAGCATGATAATTTGGCTTTGTTCTTCTCTCTCAAGTTTTTTTAGGGGGGCTGTTTAGGGTCTTTAGTTGTTCCATGTAAACTTAGAATTATCTGTTCTATTTCTCTGAAGAAACAATGCCATTGGAATTTTGATATGGATTGCATTGAATCTGTAGCTTGCTTTGAATAGTATAGATATTTTAATAATAGTAATTCTTTTAATCAATAAGCATGAAATATCTTTCCATTTATTTGTGCCTTCTTCAATTTCTTTCATCAATGTCTTAGGGCTTTCAATATATAGGCCTTTCACCTCTTTGGTTAAATTTTATGCTTAGGTATTTAATTTTTCTTTTTAAGTCACTGGAAATAGGTTTGTTTTGTAGATTTCTCTGGTAGTTCATTATTAGTGATACAGAACCAACAGATTTTTGTAGATTAATTTTTTTATCCTGAGATTTTTCTGAATTCATTTATTAGTTCTAACAGTTTTATGGTGAAGTCTTCAGGGTTTTCTATATATACTACCATGTCATCTGCAAATAGCAACAGTTTTACTTCCTTTCTAAACTGAATACCTTTTTATTTTCCTGGGTTTTTTTTTTTTTTTATTTGTTTGTTTGTTTGTTTTAGTTGTCTTTTTCTTTTCTTGCCTAATTACTTTGGCCAGAACTTCCAAAACTATGTTGAATAAAAGTGACAAACATGAACATCCTTGTCTTGTTTTTGACCTTAGAGGAAAATCTTTTGGCTTTTCACCATTGAGTATGTTAGCTGTGGCTATGCCAACATTTCTCATAAGGTTGGTCTAGTAGTTATAAACTCCTTTAGGCTTTGCCTGTCAGAAAAACTCTTTATGTATACTTCAATTCTGAATGATAACTTTGCTGGATAGAGTATTCTTGGTTAGACATTTCTTCATTGCAGCAATTTGAATGTCATGCCACTTTCCTTTGGCCTGCAAAATGTCTGCTGAATAATATGCTGATAGTCTTATGGGGCTCCCCTTATAAGTAATAATTTATTTTTCTCTTGCTCCTTTTGAGGTTCTCTTTTTATCTTTAACTTTTGACATTTTAATTATCATGTGTCTTGGTGTGGATTTCTTTGGTTTCATCTTATTTGGCATTCTCTGGTATTCCCGGATCTAGACATCTATTTCCTTTCCCAGGCTAGAGAAGTTTTCATCCATTACTTCTTCAAATAAGTTTTCTGTTCTTTTTTCTGTTTCTTCTCCTTCAGGACCCCTAAAATGTGAATATTATTCCACTTGATATTATCCCTGAGGTCCCTTAAGTTAGATTCATTTTTTAAAATTATTTTTCCTTGAGGGTTGCCGGGGGGCGGGTAAGGAGAGGGTGGTGGGGTTATGGACATAACACTGTGCTATGGTGAGTGCTGTGAAGTGTGTAAACCTGGCGATTCATAGACCTGTACCCCTGGGGCTAAAAATACATTATATGTTAATAAAAAAATAAAAATAATTTTTTTTTTAAATAAATAAAATACTTTTTCTTTTTGCTCCTCTGTCTGGATGAGTTCCATGGTTTTGTCGTCTAGCTCACTAACCCATTCTTCTGCTTGTCCAGTTTGCTGTTGAAACTCTCAAGGGTATTTTTTCATTTTAGTTACTTTATTCCTAAGCTCTAAGTCTTATGTTTGGTATTTTCTTATATTTTCTATCTTTGTTGATATTTTCACTGTGTTTATCCATTCTCCTGAGGTCAGTAAGCATCTTTATGACCATTACTTTGAATTTTTTATCAGGTAGATTACTTACCTCCACATCATTAAGGCCTTTTTCTGAAGTTTTGATCTTCTTTATCTGGGAATGTATTTCTCTGTTTCTTCATTTTGCTTGACCCTCTGTGTTTATTTCTATGTATTAAGTGAAACAGCCACCTCTCTCAGTCTTGAAGTGGCCTTTGGTAGGTGATGAACTTTCTTATTCAACCTTGCTGTAGCTCTTGGTTGTCCATCGAACTTCTATGATAGTCTAAACCATCTGACATTCTTAATATGTCCCCATTTTGAGGGTGTGTCAGGACCTGTCTTGATGTCTTTTTATCCTTTGTTATGGAGAAACAGTTCATCTGTTTTCAGATCATCTTTTTCAGGGAGAAATGATCCATACATAGCTGTAGATTTGGTGTGTTCTTACACTGCCATCTTTGGAAACTGAAAAGGTAAGTTCCTACATTGCCATCTTTGGAAACCGAGAAATCAGAATGAAAAGATGGATCCTTTTGCATCAATTGTCTTAAGTTGGGTTTCCTAGAAGTAGAGATGGAGTTTAAGTGAATTATGAGGAGTGCCTCAGAAGAAGAGGAGAGGGAGTCCTCAAATTCTCTTTTTTTTAAGATGTTATTTATTTATTTATCTGAGAGAAAGAGCACAAGCAGGGTGAGGGGAGAGGGTGAGGGAGAAGCAGACTCCCTGCCGAGCAGGGAGCTTGATGCAGAACTCGAATCCCAGGACCCTGGAATCATGACCTGAGCTGAAGGCAGACGCTTAACTGACTGAGCCACCCAGGTGCCCCAAAGTCTCCTTCGTAAATAATTAACTTCTGTCCATAAGAATACTTATATTTGTCCTAAGTTAAGGAAAAATCCCCTGAAATATGCTACATCTTTAAGATATGCTAAATTCTGAGAATTCTTACAAACCAAACACATCAAAGCACTACTACCTTTATTTCTTCATCAGCCTTTTCGCTTGCCCATCACCTGTCCTGAAACTGCCCTCTCCAAGATCTTCAAATATATCCAAATGACCAAATCATATCAAATGGTCTTCTCTTACTTCTTATTCATCCTGACCACTCTGGCATTTTACACTGTTGACCGAATCCTTTCTTCCAACAAGCCCCTCTTCCCTGGATATCTACAGCAGTATATCAATATATCCAACAACCCCTATTTTTTTTTCTCTTTTCCTGACAAAATAGCACTTCTTCTCCTCACCTAAATGTGGTTATATCCCAAGGCTCAAACTTTGGCTCCCAACATTTTTTATTCTAAGAATAATGGAAGATAGAGTCATAGCCACATACTCAACCCTAGAGAACATTATGTCCTAAAGAAATACAAAAGAGAATAGATGTAGGATGGACCATCAGGAGATGTCTAAATTTGAGGGTGGAGAATAGGGTTGGGTGGATGGAGAAAGGACAACACAGAGGGAAAAAAAGGAAATTAGGAAAAATACTCCGTTCTTACTACGCACAAGACACTATCCCAGGTCCTTTCATATGTGTGCTACCCCATTTAGTTCTCAAAACAGTCCCAAGAGTCAGCTATTTTATTTCTCTTCGCAGGAGTTAATAAGCAGCAGCACAAAACCACATAGCTATGATCAAGGTCACCTGACGAGGAAGGCAGCATGGCAAAATGCAAAGAACAGAGACTTTAGGGTCATACAGATTTAACTCTGCCCCTTACTGCTGCATGGTTTCAGCCAAACCACTTAATCTTCTGCTGTTCAGCTTTCTCATATATAAAATGGTGACAAAATCAGTTGACAGTATCGTAAATAAGGTGTATAGAGTACCTCATAAACAGGAGGTGCTCATAAAGAGTTGTCAGTATTATTATGAACCTATAAATATGAGTTATTTTTATAACAAAAGGGAATGCTAAGGAAGGCAAAGGAAGAGTTTCAAAAAGAGGAGCTAATGTTTCTTCTGAGGTATAGATTCAAGCCCAGACTGAAGCCTGGGCTTCTCATGGCTGTGCAACCTTAGAGAAGAGATCCCAGCAATTTCCTATCTACAGGAGGTATGTCTACGAGAAAGGCAAAGAACCAGTACCCCTCTGACTGAGTTAAGAGTCAATGAGAGGGACGCCTGGGTGGCTCAGTTGGTTGGACGACTGCCTTCGGCTCAGGTCATGATCCCGGGATCCTGGGATCGAGTCCCACATCGGGCTCCCAGCTCCATGCGGAGTCTGCTTCTCCCTCTGACCTTCTCCTCGCTCATGTTCTCTCTCACTGTCTCTCTCTCAAATAAATAAATAAAATCTTTAAAAAAAAAAAAAAGAGTCAGCGAGAAAAATGCAAGTCACAGTCATCTTTTTTTTTTTTTTTAAGATTTTACTTATTTATTTGACAGAGAGAGAGTGAGAGATCACAAGTAGGCAGAGAGGCAGGGGGAAGCACGCTCCCTGCTGAGTAGAGAGCCCGACACGGGGCCCAGTCCCAGGACCCTGAGATCATGACCCGAGCCGAAGGCAGTGGCCCAACCCACTGAGCCACCCATGCACCCCCACAGTCATCTTTTGATCTAGTAAAATGTTCAATCCAGTAACTTATATTGCCTAGAGATCATATGTCCCCAAATCAAAGTGTTTGTATCACTACCGAATCTTATGAGAAGCTATGGCTAGCTTTTCTGGATAAGTTGTTTTGACAAAAATTTTTAAAAGGGAAAAAAAAAGTGGGGCATCTGGGTGGTACAGTCAGTTAAGTGTCCAACTCTTGGTTTTGGTTCAGGTCATAATCTCAGGGTCACAATCTCAGGGCCGTGAGGTTGAGCCCTACATTGGGCTCTGAGCTTAGCATGGAGTCTGCTTAAGATTCTCTCTCCCTCCCCGTCTACCCCTCCTGCTTGTGTGTTCTCTCTCTCTCTCTCACTCTCAAATAAATAAATAAATACTTTTTTTTAAAAAAAGGTACAAAAAAAGTTGTTTTGATAAAACTGTTTAAAAAGAACAATAATAGAGTGGCACTTGGCTGGCTCAGTCAGTAGAGCATGTGACACCTGATCTTGGGCTTGTGAGTTTAAGCCCCATGTTGGGTGTAGAGATTACTTAAAAAAGAAGAAGAAGAAGAAAAAGGGGGCACCTTGGTCGCTTAGTCAGTTGAGCATCTACCTTCAGCTCAGGTCATGATCTAGGAAGGGAGGGGCATATGGGGCTCCCTGTTCAGCAGGGAGTCTGCTTCTTCCTCTCCTCTTTGACCTCCCCACTGCTTGTGTGCACTCACCCTCTCTGTCTCTCAAATAAGTAAATAAAACCTTAAAAAAAAGAACAATAACAAAAAGGTGAAGGATTTAAGCCTCTGTAGATTTAGAAAGATCAGACTACAAAAATTCCTGACTATTCTCCATACGTACTTTATAGCATGACACAACATTGCTTTTGCCATAATAATAAATTAAAATGTGATCATCCACACGGTAAATCAAAAGTGAACAGATGGAAAGAAAAACACAACCTGACCCGAAGGGTGGAAAGACGCGTTAACACCCCCTGAAGATACTTCAGACGGCAGCTGCAGGCTATTCCCAGACACTCTGATAATGGAGAACATAATTAGTTTTCCTGACAAAGAAAAATAAAAGGACTGATGAGGTCGAAACCCAGAAATTAATTCAATTCAATGAGTGTTTGTGTTTGTTCGAAGGGATCCTCTGCGTTTAAATCTAAAGGTCATGGGAGTTATACGAGACACAAACAAATGCCATGAAGGGTACACAGGTATTACTCATTCACTCACTTACTCATTAATTCATCTGTTAAATATTCATTACACACTGTATGCAAAAGATCATGTGCTAAACTTTAGGAAAGGGGGTGAATAGGTCTTCTAGAATCTCGGGTCTTGTGTCGCAGTAAATAAACCCCAGCACAGTTTATCAGGGCATGGAAGAAGCTGTACAGAACGCCACTGAGATAACTAGAGGGGTGAGTAGGGTGGGAGAGAACAGGTGGAGGGAGATGGGAAAAGATTTTCTAAGGTCAACATGTAAACTGAGAATTGAAGGCCTAAGAGGATTTAGGCAGACAGGCCAAAGGCTAGTGACATAGGAAAAAGCAGAGAATCCCTGACAGAGAAAACAGTGCGTACAAAGGCACAAAGTTCCCAAACACCAGAGGCCAGTGCCAGTCCAGAACCATTTTTTCAACAGTCTCTGGCAAAATGAGGAAAATATAGGCAATGAATGAGGCTTTTATATTTTATTTTTAATTAGCAGCCCATTTTTTTTCTGTGAGCTTGTGTGCTTTCTACATTTTGAGGGAACATATAAAGTCTTCAGTGAAAAGTTGGTATTTTATTTATTTGCCAAAATATAAAATGATCAGAACTGTCCATTTATTAAGTTATTTGATGATTTTCTACCCCATTAAATCCTGAATCTGGGTAATCCTGAACACGATTAACAGAGCCACAAGTACTTGGCATGATTAGAAAGGCAGAATACATGTGGCAAATAAATATGTCATATTTTACACAGGAGATTAAGTTTGGAAAGTAGGCAAGGACCAGATTATGAAGGGCTTTACGTGGCTAGTTAAGAAGTTTAGACTTTAGGGGCACCTGGGTGGCTCAGTCAGTTAAAGTATCTGCCTTCAGCTCAGGTCATGATCCCAGGATCTCAGGATCAAGTCCTGCACTGGAGCAGGGAGCCTGCTTCTCCCTCTGCTCCTCCCCCTGCTTGTATGAGCGTGCCCCCGCCCCTCCAAATCTATTTAAATCTATTAAAAAAAAAAAAAGTTTAGACTTTATCCCATAGGCAAAAAGGCAGACAGTAACATTTTAAAAAGTGCCCAGTATGATGCTGGGCAAGTCACTTACTCTCTTTCTCTGGTACTTGTTCATAAAATGCTGAAGCTGATAAAGACCCCACACCTACTTCTGAGTACTTAAATGAAAATCAAGATGAGTTGAAATACTCCATAAATTACACTGTACACTCCAAAGGTTAATGTTAATAAGACCCTCCCTTTCCTCTAAAACATAGGTAAACCACCCACTTTAAAATCTCCCCTCCTCTACCATGATCACGAAGATGGTTTTCCCAGGGCGAGGCTTATCCATTGCACTCCAGATGTGCTGACCCCTGCGATTTCCCCAAATGTGGGAAACTCGACTGCATAATTTGTGGTAGTGGGGGACTGCGTTCGCGCTTTCCCCTGTAAAAAAAAAAAAAAAAAAATCTCCCCTCCTCCTCTATTTCCCTGATCGCTTCTGGCCAGGAATACTGGACCGACAGGTCCTACTAACAAGACATGAAGGGATGCTGACAGTCAGATGCTTCTTGAGTTATAACAGATGAACAGCACATCTCTTAAATTTTGATTTTGATTTGTGGTAAAGGACCACCTATGAACAATCTACAAAGTTCATTTTTTAAAGAATTATTAAAATTTAGCATTCAAGAATTAGAATCATCACATTTTTAGAGCTTACCAAGGATATCACTCAACATTTTACAAAGAAGCCTGGCCGCTGGGCAACACTTGGCCGTGTAACAATGCTTCCTTTGTGCCCAACACATGCAGTTTTGAAATTCCCACAATTGTTAGAAAAGACATGCTTTATCAGTGCATCATCAGTGTTGTGGGGAATTGGCTGTAATTTTCAATTGCCACTACTCTTGTTTGTAAATATAAATTACCTTAGTCATTGCAGAATTAACCAAAAGGCAGACTATGTTTGTATTTGGCATATGCCAAACAAATAAGGGGATCACAGAAATGGGGAAAAGAAGCACATTTTTAAAAAATAATTTGATATTTGAATTTCTCGAAAGCATTGTAGTCAATATGGGCAAATTCAAAAAACTCGACTAAACTAAGCATCCCATATTCTTTGCAATGCTTCTGTTCTCTTAAAGTCTTTTTTTTTTTTAAAGATTTTATTTATTTATTTGACAGAGAGAAATCACAAGTAAGCAGAGAGGCAGGCAGAGAGAGAGGAGGAAGCAGGCTCCCTGCTGAGCAGAAAGCCCGATGTGGGGCTCGAACCCAGGACCTGGGATCATGACCTGAGCCGAAGGCAGCGGCTTAACCCACTGAGCCACCCAGGCGCCCCTGTTCTCTTAAAGTCTTAATCAGAACTTTTGATTAATTTACCAATCAACTTTAGTTTATGCTGCATTCTTGGACAAACCATCTGGCATGTAGAGATCAGTATTTACATCACAATATTTTATGCCATAATTTTTGAAAAATTTAATTTGAGACCTATCTGTATTACAATTCCAATATGACTCATCCATAAATGTGTTCATATAGTAAGAGCCCATGGTTAGTAAGCTTTGAAAGCAAGCTAACCTGAATTTAAATTCTGGTGCTACCTCTTAATACATAAGAGAACTGGATCCATTCCCATAAACTCTCTAAGCCTCAGTTCTCTCAACTGGAAATAAGAGTAAAATAGTATCTGTCTCGAGGTTAGCAGAGAAAACTAAATAAGATCATGCATTTAAGTCCCTTTGCATGGAATGTGCCACATTGCTCAAAGTTAGCCATCATTATCATCATTATTGCTTGAATTCATCTTTCAACATAAAGTAATACTAGGTGATATAGAAGGACAACAAAACTCAGTGCATTAAAGTCACCAAATAAACACACTTGAGTTTGCCAACAAAGAAAATAAGAAAAGCACAGAACACATGCTGAAGGAGTTATTTCTGCACATAAAGCATTGGGGATAGAAATGGGATAATAT
Organism: Lutra lutra; assembly: GCF_902655055.1. Lineage (NCBI taxonomy): Eukaryota > Metazoa > Chordata > Mammalia > Carnivora > Mustelidae > Lutra > Lutra lutra. The sequence continues at coordinate 72,314,722 of NC_062285.1, forward strand.
CCAAGGGAGCTGAAAATAAGAAGCAAGAGAATTCTTGCCTGTGCCAAAGGGTTTGGGTAACCACTTGCCCATAAATGTCACCCTATTTCAGTGAGCCTGGACAACTAAGCCAAACACCCCTGATGTTTGACAACAAAACAGAATCACTGGACTATACACAAAATTGTACCAGAGCTGATTAATTGATGCATAAGCTCAATTTGATCATTTTTATGGTAAGTACACTTTAAACTTCTCACACAGGTGCTTTTAGATCTGGAATATGCTGGGATGTCCATGGAGCCAAAGGCATGTGGTGCCAGTGGGAAGGATCTTGGGCCATATGGGCTCATCAGTTGGTGGTCAGATACCTGCACAAGTAGATATGCTCTGTTTATACCTTGGTAGTTGCCTGTAATGCAAATTTAGATGTTTTCATTTTTTAAATGTTTGTTTATTGAGAAAGTATTTTGGTTGTATTTGCTCCATGTATGTTGTGTCTATGTTTTGGTGTGTTGCAGGGCAAGGGGGACATCTAGAATAAGCCCTCTGTGGTCCTTAATGCATTGGGTTGGTTTATCTGAGGAAGAATAAAGGAAGAGAATATGCATGTCCAGGACTATGCCTCTCCCAGCTATCCAGACCCCTGCTAGCTCAGTCCTACCAGGTGCACAAACATCCATTGCAAAATGGGCTAAAACAGAGGAACTGACGAAGCAGCCTAGCCTTACACCCTCCGTTTCCCTCCACCATGCTCATTAGTACCAGCATTCATTACAGATCTTTAGTCACCAAAAAAAATCTCAAATATAGTTATCGCCTGTTAAAGAAGAGAAGGAAATCAGCCAGTATGTTTTCTAACAGGCTTTTAACCTCTTCCTCTATTTATGCCATCATGCTTTTCACTCACTTGAGCATCTACTGGAGGACTGCTTAAAGATAACTCAACATATCTGACAAAAGTGTTATGGGAACACACCAAGAATCCCATCTAACAACTGAGAAAAACTTTAAGGATGAAAAAATAAAATGGTAACTGTCTCAACTGACAGGAAAGAAAAAAAAAAAAAGCCATTTAAGCCCAGATTCCGTGACTGATGGATGTATTCAGGATGAGAGTATATAGATAACGTCAAATTTGCCTGGCCAGTTTTGAATAATAGCACTTGAGGCTCAAGCCATATTTATTGTGTACCTTCCTTCTTTGCCATTAACTCTACTAAATCATTTTTTAATCTAGAGGGTTTTCTGCTAAGTCTCTTAGATCTGCCCATTCTCTGCTAGTCCCATAGTCTGCACTGTCCATGGGCTCTTGGCATGACTGCCTCTGAACTCCTGTCTCTGCCTTTGCCAGTCTGCCCCATGCCACTACCAGATCTGTGCTTCTAATCACAGTTATCCAGTTACTTTCATACCAAAGAACTTCCAGTAGCTCACAAAGTTTTCTTGAACCTCATCCTAACTGCTCAAGATTTTCTTTCATTCTCACACCCACATAATTCTGCTGAAGCCAGCCATTCAGCACTAACTCACAAACAAAACCATTTCTCATGCTGTCTCTCCCAGGCTCAGAATGTGCCGTTACTATTTCTCTGCTGATTCAAACACCATTCATCCTTCAGGAATAAGTTCAGCACTCTTCTTTACTCACAAGTACCATTACTTAGTTGTCTGACCCACTGGCTAAAAGCACCTAGAGATCAGGGACAATGCCTTACCCTTTCTTTGTATCCTCCCCTCAAAGCTATCATCATAGTAGGAATTCAACAATGATCTGTTGAATAAAAAGTATGTACTAAGTAGAGTTGTAAATCTATCACTTGCAAGTAAAAGGTTCCTATTTTTGTCATTTCTTCTACTCCTTATCCATCCCCATCCCAACCACCCAACACAGACCTGTACCTCACTTACAAAAGACTTAGTTTAGAGCAACCAATCTTTCTCTGAAGTAAGATTCATGCAGAGAAAATATAGAAAATTTAACACATACCAACTTTTTAAACCTGTCACTGTTTCCTCTCCTCTGAAGAGAACTTCTGTTTTGCCTTTTGCTTTCCTTTTTTCCACAGAAATTTAAACTATTTTCCTTCCCTCCCTCCTGTGCTCCTTTCTAAAGTAATGATATTTCCAGAAACCAGAGTCATTTGATTTAAGCCTCTCACAGTGAGCTGTGTTTCCTGTCAAACTGAGGACCTCATGGTAGTGAAGGATAAGAGAACATGCAAGAATTCTTGAAATAGTGAAGAAATTATGAAGTGTGAACAATTTGGAAAAGATGAAAGTGGCTAGGGCAAACAAATAAACCAATTCAGGAAGCCCCTCACCTCCAAAAACCAAACCTTCTCATAGATAGGCAATGTTATATGATGATATCTTCTGTTCTGAAGGTCAGACATACATCATGCCTTGCTTCCAGTCACCATAATGGTATATCTAGAAGCAAATTTCCAACACCACTACTAAAACAGGATGCAGTCTGGGATGAGATTTGGTGACTAGATTTAGAGGATCCATAAACAATAAGCAGAGAAAGGAGGAGAGAGAGGGAAGGGATAAGGAGGGAAGGAGAAAGAGAAACAGAGAAGGAAGAAGAGGAGGGAGGTGGGGGAAAAGGAAAGGGCAGGAGAGGGGAGGGGAGGAGGGGGGAAGGAAGAGGGAGGGAAAGGAAGGGGAAGGGGAAAGAAGGGGGGGGAAGGAAGGGAAGGAGGGAGGAAGGGAATAAACAAAGAAAATGGATCAGTATGAGCTCTGAAGCCAGAGACTCCTGAGTTTTCATCCTGGCTCAGCCACTCCCTAGTTCTCTAAGCTCCACTTTACATCATGTCAGTAACTTGTCTAAGTCACAGAACTAGAAACTGATAAGAAATAAGATTCAAAGAAGAGAGACAGAGAAGAGGAAGGCAAAAGAAATCCAACATTGAATTCATTGAAAAAAAATGCTGAAAGCATGTGCATTAAAGAACACAAGACAGAAGAAATAAATACTAGAAAAGAGAACAGATTATCATTATATATAAGTTAGATTAAAAATAGAAGTACATATTTGGAAAACCCAAGAGGATAAACTGAAAAAAAAACCAAACTAAGAAACTTAAATAAGGTGGCTTCCCATAAATAAATTTTAGTAACTTTCCTATATATAATCACAGAAATAATTATAAAAACAAGATATTTCTTAGTATGAAAGTAGAAGCATAAGAAACAAAATATCTAGGAGTAATCTCAGTAAGAAATGAGCAGAATCTAAAAGAAAAAAATTATATACTCTGCTTAGGGAAATAAAATAAGGATTGGATATATAAGTAAATATATCTATTCTTGAATAGAAAGTCTCAATTTTGTAATGATGTATCAAATAATGAAACTCAAATAAAAAATATCAACAGAAATCATTTGAACTTGGAAAGCAATCTCAACTGTACCTAGGAGAAAAATACGAAAGAATTACAAAGAAAATTCTAGGAAAAAAAAAAAAAAACAATGGCTGGCCTTATGAGATATTAAAATATATGGTAAAGCTACAGTAATTGATACAGTATGGCTGTAGAATAGAACTAATCAGATAAAGCTATGGAAGAAAAGTGGGACTTCCAAAATGACCCACACAGATTAGATTATCTAGCATGGATGAACCTGGCATTTCAGATGAGTGGAAGGAGGTAAAATTTTTGTTTTGGTTGTTGGGTAATAATGCTAGAAAACATAGGGAAAATATATCTTCCTCATTATACTAAAATAAATCATAGGTCAGAAATTTTAATGTAAAAAAATTAAATCATTAAAAAACTAGATGAAAATATCCTGGGCTGCAGGAATCATGACACAAAGGTTCAAAAGCCATAAAAGAAAAAACTGATAAAGTTGATTGCTAATTATTTTTAAAGTCTTCACACTCAAAAAAATGAAACATAAACATAGGACAAAAGACTGGGAAAAATATGTACGACAAATATAACAAAGAGCTATAGTCCTTTAACAAAGGACACTTTGGGTATCAAAAAGGAAGAGATGAACAGCTCGAGAAAGAAATAGGCAAAAGACCTAAAAGTGCCCTCCACAGGAAAGGAACTCTTCAAGGATAATCATAAAAAAGTAAAATAAGGCTCAGTCTCATTAATTAAAATTATAATTTTTCACCTATATATTAGCAAAACATTTTAAGGTTAATTATATTCCATATTGGAATGGCCAACAGCTCTTCGTCACAAAACAGATGACTTCAATTGGAAGACAATTCATTAAGTATCAATTTTAAAATTAAATGTGTTGTTTCATGACCCATCTTTGCTTTAAGAAGCTATCCTATAGAGATAATTACAGAAGCAGAAAAACATATTCCAGGATGTTTGTAAAGCCATTTCTCATTTAAAAAAAAAAAGAAAGAAAGAAAAATACCACAGTCAACCCTAAAATGGAATTTCATATTCTCTCCATCTTTTTTTAAAAAATGAGATAGTGTTGCTTTGTGTTACACATACTAAATGAGGTATCCACTGACCCATACGTTGTGGATAGCAAAAAGAGGATATTGTCAAAAACGATTTTATATGATTTGATTATTACTTAATATGTCAGTTATCCATTACTATACAACAAATTACTCCAAAATTCAGCAGCTTCAAACAACAAAGATTTACTTTCTAACAGTTTCTGAGGGTCAGGAATGTCTTAGCTAGTTCTAGCTCAGGATCTCTAGTGAACTTACAGTGAGGCTATCGGCTGGCAGCTGCAGTCAAGGAAAGCTGGAGGGTCCACCTCTCAGTTCATTCATGTGGCTATTGGTGGCCTTGGTTCCTTGCTGGCTCTTGACCAAATACTTTAGTTTTTTACCACATGTTCTAGACCAGTGCCTTACCTCAGCTCCAAATTGCCGGAGTGTCCTCACAACATGGCAGCTGGCTTCTCCCAGAACAAGAGACCCAACAGAGAAAGCAGGCATGCAAAATGGAAGCCACCATCTTTATAAATCTAATCTCAGAACTGCCAAACCATCACTTCCGCAGTATTCCATTCCATTCTAGAAGTAAGACACTGAATCTAGCCCATACTCAAGAGGAAGGACGACACATGAACACCAGAAGGTGGGTATCATTAGGAGCCATTTTAGAAGCTATCACTATATGTAATATATATATGGAGTATAACTAGATGTTTCTATAGATAGGGATTTTTAAGAACTCATATATACAGGAGGGGAATTATATATCCTGGTTAGACTGAAATAGTCCTAGTTTACATCTATTGTCCTGAAATAATGATAGTATCAAAACATTAACACTGTTCACTTCTCGGGAAAGAGACTGAGAAGACTTTTATGCTTGCTTAATATATACCTGTATAAAGTTTTAATGTTTACAATAAAAATGCATTACCTTATAAAGAATTTTCAAAAGACAAAAATTGCACTTCTAACAGAAATTAGACCTCTAGATTCTGTTTTGGAATAACTCAAAATATTGTCACATACATTCCATTTCAGAGACAGTGACTGAGTTCGAAGAAAAGTTTCTAGGGATTTCAACAATGGAGAGAAGACAAAGAATAACTTCCTCTTTTAGGTAACATAGAAAAAGTTTCCAAACAGTGGCTGTTCCACTCCTGTTTCTCACAGTTGTGTAAGTTTTTAGTTCCCCTGACTATGGCATAGTTTGTATCATTTCTTGGCATCCATCTCATAGATATAAATGGGAAATAACCAAGTAGGCTATGACAGCTAGATAGGAGAGCCCCCCCCAAAAAAAACACCCTAAAATTAAGCCACTGAGATGAATCCAAGATGTCAGGCAAAAAGAACAAGGAAAGAGACACCTTGCCTATGACTTGAGCCCACGCTTTATTTGTAGAATCCTTGAGGAGTAAATAGCAAAAACAGTCTTGGATATTAACAATAGCCAAATACCACAAGAATTAATTCACCTTCATAGACTTAAATTTTTCCATTTGAGAGTCGTTTCTCTGTAATAACACAATATAAGGAGGTGTCAGGATTTAACTTGAAGCCCTGAATGTCAATGTTGACCTTACTTCAAAGGAGTAGTCTGGCATAGTAAGGGGCCCTAGAGCCCTAAAACCCATTTCCTAACTGCATAACTTTGAGTGAGGTCCTAAAGCTCCTTTTGTTTCAGTTTCTCCATCAATAAAATAGGACTGTCTTAGTCTTTTCAATAAATAGTGTTAAAACAACTGGACATCCACATGCAAAAAAACAAACAAACAAAAAAATTAATCTAGACATAGACCTTACACCTTCACAAAAATTAACTCAAATGGATCACAGACCTAAAGGTAAAATGCAGAACTACAAAACTCCCAAATGATAACATAGGAGAAAACCTAAATGACCTTGGGTATGGCAATGATATTTTAGATACAACACCAAAGGCATAATCTAAGAAAGAAATAATTGCTATACTAGACTCCATTAAAATTTAAAACTCCTGCTTTGTGAAAGATACTATCTAGAGAACAAGAAGACAAATCACAGACTGGGAGAAAATATCTGCAAAGACAGAGCTGATAAAGAATTGTTTTTCAAAATATACAAAGAAGGGGCTCCTGGGTGGCTCAGTCAGCTGAGTGTCTGACTTTGGCTCAGGTCATGATCCCAGGGTCCTGGGATCAAGCCCTGTCTCAGGCTCCCTGCTCAGCGGGGAGCCTGCTTCTCCCTCTGCCTCTGCCTGCCTCTCCCCCTGCTTGTTCTCTCTTTGTCAAATAAAAAAACAAGATCTTGGAAAAAAAAAAGAAAAAGAACACTCAAGATTCCATAATAAGAAAACAACCCAATTTAAAAATGTCTCCCCCCAAAAAGCCCCTAAACATACATAAAGAGAACAGGCTGGTGGTTGTCTTAAGGGAGGGGTATACAAAATGGGTGGAGATGATAAAAAGGAACAAACTTCCAGCCATCAAATAAATCAGTCCTGGGGATGTAATGTACAACACCGTGACTGTAGTTCATAATAATGCACTGTATATTATAGTTGCTTAAAGAGTAAATCTGAAATGTGTTCATCACAAGTTAAAAAAAAATTGTAACTGTGTGGTGATGGATGATAACTGGACTTACTGTCGTGATCATTTTGCGATATATGTAAATATCAAATCATTATGTTGTACATCTGAAAATAAGATAACATTATATGACAATTACATCTCAAAATTTTTAATGGGCTAAAGACTTTAATAGATACCTCACCAGAAAGCAAATCAGCTGTGAAAATACCCTCCACATCATATGCCATCAAGGAAATGCAAATTAAAACAACACTAAGATATCACTACATATGTATTAGAGTGACCAGAATCAAGAACACTGACACCACGAAATACTGGCAAGGATGGGGAGCAACAGGAACTCTCACTCATTGCTGGTGAGAATGCAAAATGGTACAGTCACTATGGAAGACAGTTGGACAGCTGATTACAAACTTAAAGACACCATTACATACAACCCATGACCATGCTTCTCAGTATTTACTTACAGGAGGTTATTCACTTATATATTTACTTAGATAGACATCCAGCTCCTAAACATTTATTGAGATAGTATGTCAATGCCTTAAGTCTGTGAGGCCAACTTTGGAAGCAACCAAGACATCCTTCAGTAGGTGAATGGATAAGAAGACTATGGTTTATTCTTCCATGCTAAAAAGAAGTGAGTTATCAAGCCATGAAAAGACACAGAAGAAACATAAATGCTTATTACTGAGAGAAAAAAGCCAATCTGAAAAGGCTACATACTATATGATTCCAACTGTATGGCATTCTGGAAAAGGCAAAACCCTGGAAACGCTAACAAGATCAGTGATTGCCCAGGGATGGGGAAGAAAGGAGGGATGAATAGGTGGAACACAGTGGATTTTCAGGGCAATGCAACCACTCTGTATGTTACTGTAATGACAGATACATGTCCTTACATATTTGTCCAAACCCTCAGAATGAACAACACCGAGAGCAAACAGATGAACTATAGACTTTGGGTGATTGTACTACGTCAATATAGGTTCATCAATTGAGGTAGCTTTCTGAGGGAGGTATTGATAACGAGGGGTGGCTATGCATATGTGAGGCTAGGGGTATACAGGAAATCCCTGTACCTTCCTCTTAGTTTTGCTGTGAACCTAAACCTGCTCTAGAAAAATTAGGTCTTAAAAAAAAAAAAAAGACCCAACTTGCTTTTGAAGGCTTTTTAGAAGGAGGAAAGGATTCATGAACCAAGAGATGAGGGTGGCCTCTAGAAGCTGAGACCAGCCTTCAGTTAGCAGCCAGCCAGAAGATGGTCACGTCCATTGTACAACCACAAGGAAGTGAATTCTGCCAACAAGCGGGATGAGGAAGAAAACGGATCCTCTTCTAGAGACTCCAGAAAGAAATGAAGCTTGCTGACACTGATTTTTCACCCACTGAGACTCGTGTTAAACTTCTATCCTAAAAAAAGATAAAATAATAAATTTGCGTGGTTTCAGCAGGCACGGGGGAAGGGGAGACATTATCTTATAGGGCTGTTATCATGACATTAACATACATAAAGTATTTAAAAGAGGGCTGACACATAGTAAGCGCTCACTAAATGCTCGCTGTCAGCACCACCTACCATCTAAATGGCCTTAAAGAAATAATTACTCACAGCCTGATTCTTTGTAAAACAGGGATAATAATATCTCCCTCACAGAGTATTTGTGAATGCCAAATGATAACACTGTGTAAAGTGCTTAAAATAGTGCCTGGCATATGGCAGATACAAAATAAATAACAACTATGCTACTAAAAATATCATCATTATTGCCTAAAAAATGGAGCTGATTTTAAAACCAAGAGTTAGATGGACTGATATTTTGCACATGAAAGCATCTAGCATAGTACTTGCACACAATTGGTGTTCAAATATTCACTAAATATGAACTTAGGTTTCCACAGATCATCTCTACTCTAAAAGCCCAAAGAGAATTTTTTTAGACTGCTTAGAAGTTTTCAATCCTGAAATGTGATACTCTAGGAGCAATCTTCTGGCTTCTTTATTGGTGCTTTCCTCTTGTAACAGGATGTTCAGTGGGAATTTATGCTGGAATCATGGTTTAAGTCCAAAGCTGGAGACACAGTTGCTAAGTACCCTTTATGGAGTTGAGCAGGCAACTGGATATGTAGCAAGCCCCCTAGCTAAGTTTGGAAGGGGGGTGCTCTGAATCCAGCCCCACCACACAACCACCCCCAACTGTGGTCAACATAAACGGAAATTAGGAGTGAGAGGAACCTGTTGAGGAGTGCCCTTTCCTCCCTTTCCTGAAGAAGAGGGATCACCCAAGAAAATCAAGACTGGGAGCTCGTGCCCAAGGGGATAATATTCCCCAGCTGCGGTCTGCTTAGCCAGCATACTTGGCGGTCTGCCCCCAAGTTCCTGAGCAGAAAGGAAAGGAAATGAGGAACAACTGGCAGTATAAGAGTGACTCTAAAAGGCATGGTGACATCTGGAGACATTTGTGGGAAGCCCCCTAAAATGGGGGCATGGGGGTCTTGAACGCCTTGTTTTTGATAAAAAACCTTGATCAACCTGCTCAATATGAAAGTGAACTGACCCAGTTGAACATTTCTCTATTTCTGGGGCCCACAGGGATCGTTTAAGAAACAGTATGACTGAATTTTGTGAGAGTACACAAACGTACCCAGGAAATAAAAATAACAAAATATGAGGTTTTTCTCTCTTATCTGGGAGTTATGGTCAGAAGCCAAAACTAAGACCAATCTGTGCGAATTACCCTATTTCTTAGGTTCAGAGAACTACCAGGGCTGGAGCCAGCCACCTCTCCACAGGCTCTGTAAGTGGTGCTAGACTGTGACGCAGTCCCATCTCCATACAGCTGATCCACATGGAGCAGGACCATGAGAAAGGCACAGACTTGGGAGTGCCATGTTTTCTCATGAGGTTCTTACCTCTCCACCCCTGTAGAGTGAGTCCCCGAAGAGAGTTGGGGGATGTTCCAACAGAATCACTTGTAAAGACAATGAGGGTCTACAGTAAAGAGAAACGGGCATTTTTTGCTTGGGTTGTTTGCTGTGCTGGCCTGTGCTAAAAATGAACCAAGGAAAACCTCACTACAATGGAGACGGGAGGCCAGAAGGGGGAGCCCTCACACTGTACCACTCTACCTCAAGAAATTTAATTATAGACTACCCGCCCCCAACAGAAGAACCACCAGGGAAGAGTCATCAGTTACAATTCCCAACAAGAGAAGATGTACATTGCATCTCTTACAAGAAATTGACTACCCCTGCAACTCAGCCAATGGGAAACCATCATCACCCTGAACCTTTCTCCAATGGATTTTCCTTTAGAACAACCCCTCTCACCTTCTTCTTCTCCATAAAATAATGTTCCTCTCCTTTGTTGGCCTAGCCTATGGTATTAGCCGTCCCTCGCAATTTTCCATTTTTTGCTAGTAAAGTAACTTTTATTTTTAGGGGCAATTCTAGAAAGAAGAAACAGAAATGGAAAGAGATGGGGAGGTGGTAGGCTATAAAAATCCCTTTGGGGTGGCAAGAATGGGGATCTGCCTGTGGATGGATTGCCTACTAGTATTCCACCCAAGAAGGCTGCTCATCAGGCCAGTTTGCCCTTAGAAAAGCTGGGCAGCCCATCAGGATTCACCTGAGAAGCACAATCACTAAGAGAGAGAAAAAGGACTGAATATTCATGTCCTACCTGCCCATGGGGGTAAGAGGTAGTTCCTAGAGGGAAACAGAACCTCAGAAAAGGCCCTTCCAACATGCTCCTGGAGGTTCAGATAGAGCCAAAGCAGGCAGAGATGGTAGCCACAGGAGTTTTCATTGTGCTTTAAAATAAACTAAAACTGAGGAGCACCTGGTGGCACAGTTGGTTGAAGTCCCACATCTGCATTTCAGCTCAGGTCGTGATCTCAGGGTCATGAGATCAAGCTCCACATTGGGCTCCTTGCTGAGTGGGGATTCTGCTTCTCCCTCTCCCTCTGCCTCTCCCCACCATTCATGCTGTCTCTCTGTCAAATTAAAAAAAAAAAAAAAAACAAAAAACTTTAGGACGTCTGGGTGGCTCAGTTGATTAAACAACTACCTTTGGCTCAGGTCATGATCCTGGAGTCCCAGGATCAAGTTCCACACAGGGCTGCCTGCTCAGCAGGGAGTCTGCTTCTCCCTCTGACCCTTCCCCCTCTTGTGCTCTCTCTCTCAAATAATACATACAATCTTTTAAAAAAAAAAAATCTTTAAAACAGATTAGCTGCATACAAAGTAAATAATCCCCATCCAAGCCAGCCTGCCCCGGTCTCTTTCATTCTACCAGTAATTGGGCTTTGCTTTCCCCCACGGACTTGTGTGTGTATCTTTTAGCAATTTTTTTTTAAATATTTTATTTATTCATTGGACAGACAGAGATCACAAGTAGGCAGAGAAGCAGGCAGAGAGAGAGGATGAAGCAGGCTCCTTGCTGAGCAGAGAGCCCAATGTGGGGCTCGATCCCAGGACCCTGGGATCATGACCTGAGCCGAAGGCAGAGGCTTTAACCCACTGAGCCACCCAGGTGCCCCTCTTTTAGCAATTTTTTGAAGGCCTTTTCCCTCCTTAATATTTCACACGTTGCATAGGTTAACCAGCATCAAAAGATATCATACCACTAAACTGTACAAAGGCCTCTGGCCTCATGATCACAATGCAGGACAAAACCAGAGGGAATCAGAGGAGGGATTTTGACCCAAACACAGACACAGCAAAATTCTAAAAGTGAAATTAATTAAACCTTGCCTTGTTTTTCCTCCACAAAAAGGAGTTGAGAGATTTTCTTGGAGAATATTACTATTCTTTTTATAATGTAAGCTGTGTGCTTATCCGTTCTATGAGAGGAAGGCTCATGTCTTCTTGGGTAACTACTTGATTCTCAGCACCTAGCAAGAGTGCCCAGCACACAGAAGGCACCGAACAGTTAGATGCTGAAAAAAGGAATGAGTGAAGGAATGAACAAATGAATTGGTAGTGAGTACTAATAGCATGGAATCTCAATATTAGGTAATAAATGAATCTATCCCTGAAAGATACTTAGACAGCTTTCTACAGGCCTTGCAGAAAATGGAATGTTTTCATTAGTAAAATAAGTACTTGTTAGTAAGACTGTGATGAAGGATCAGAGGCAGACAAATAGAAACAAGACTCAACGCCAGACCCTACAGCACCCAAGCAACAGTATGTATGGCTGCTTCAACAGGTGCAAAGGAGAAGGACAGAGGATAGAGATGATTAGCCCAGTGTTAACACAATCAATCACCAACACCCAACTTCCAAAAAACCAACCCAACAAAATATCATCATGGGACTTTTGTGCCTTTCTGCTGTATTCTCATCCTCCACACAGGTGGATATGATCTGTTCTAGTTTCAAGCCCAAGATTTCCAATTCTGTTTTTTTTTCAAAGATTTTATTCATCCGTTTGAGAGAGGGAGAGAGAGAGAGAAAGAGCACAAGCAGGGGGGAGGGGCAGATGGAAAAGCAGACACTCCACTGAGCTCAGAGCCAAGATGGGGCTCGAAACCAGGACCCTGAGGCCTAGACCTGAGCTGAAGGCAGAAGCTCAACTGACTGAGCCACCCAGATACGAACCCCCAAGATTTTCAATTTTAGTATATAGGAAAGTGACTCTTAAAATAACAGTCATCACATAATTTTTTTTTAATTTAGGACATTAATCGTTGAAATCTCTACCTTGCTTTTCATGAGGAAAAGTAAACTTCTTTTTAAATTACAGTTTTTAATTGCTTAAATCCTAGAAAATAGTACAAATGGTCCCATAAAGGCATTTCTTTTTAAATAAAAATGAAACACTTTTAATGTGTTTAATTACATTTTTAAATAAGAATGAAACAGTTATGAACTGTTCTGTAATGAAGAGAATAATCATGACAGACAAAGGCACATCTTCCAGGGAACTAAATAAATTCCTCATAGAAAGGTCTCCACAATGCTCAATGAGGGGACTGCTGCCATACACATCCCATTGTATGGGAATCTTTCCTAGTTGGCTTCCACCTCTTGAAAATTTCCAAAGGAGAATTTCATCATTTAGTGTTAACAGTCATTGTATGTTTTCTATTTATGCAATCACTTTCTATACTGAAATGGAGAAAAACTCAAATCTGCCCTTAGCCAAAGTTAAAGATTTTCTATGAACAACCAAAGAAGCCAGTTATAAGAATTGATGGTAGAGGGGGGGGGAAAATGTCAAGAAACTACTTTTAGAAATGTATACTAAGAAAATAAACAGATTAAATGTTTAAGATGTATATACAAAGATGTTCATCACAGCATCATTTACAAAGGTGAGAGACTGCAACATGAATACAGAATAATAGTGGATTAGTTAAATAAATCATTAACTATCCTAACAAAGAAAAACCTTATAGCCATTAAAAAGAGCTGAGGTATACAAATGGCCAAAAGACACATGAAAAAATGCTCAACATCACTCAGCATTAGGGAAATACAAATCAAAACCACAATGAGATACCACCTCACACCAGTCAGAATGCCTATAATTAATAATTCAAGAAAAAACAGGTGTTGGCAAGGATCCAGAGAAAGGGGAACCCTCCTACACTGTTGGTAGGAATGCAAGCTGGTGCAGCCACTCTGGAAAACACTATGGAGGTTCCTCAAAAAGTTGAAAATAGAGCTACCCTATGATGCAGCAATCACACTACTGGGTATTTACCCCAAAGATACAAATGTAGTGATCTTAAGGGGTGCCTGCTCCCCAATGTCTATAGCAGCATTGTCCACAATAGCCAAACTATGGAAAGAGCCCAGATAGCCATCGACAGATGAACGGATAAAGAAAATGTGGCATATATATATAATGGAATATTATGCAACCATCAAAAAAAGAAAACTTGCCATTTACAACAACGTGGATGGAGCTAGAGGGTATTATGCTAAGTGAAATAAGTCAGATAAAGATAAATAGCATATGATTTCGCTTACATGTGGAATTTAATAAAACAGATGAACATAGGGGAAGGGAAGGAAAAATAAAATAAGATGAAAATAGAGACAGAGGCAAACCATAAGAGACACTGAACTCTAGGAAACAAACTGAGGGTTGCTGGAGGGGTGGTGGGTGAGAGGATGGGGTAATTGGCATTAGGGAGGGCACGTGATGTAATGAGCACTGGTTATATGTATATGTGTTATATGTAAGTGATGAATCACTAAAATTCTACCCCCCTGAAACTAATAACACAGTATATGTTAACTACACTGAATTTAAATAAAGAATTTTTTAAAAAATAAGAAGGGATGATACAGGTTTACATGTATTGTTACTAAAAATTTTAGGGGCTCCGGGGTGGCTCAGAGGGTTAAAGCCTCTGCCTTCGGCTCAGGTCATGATCCCAGGGTCCTGGGATCAAGCTCCACATAGGGGTCTCTCCTTGGTGGGGAGCCTGCTTCCTCCTCTCTCTCTCTCTGCCTGCCTCTCTGCCTACTTGTGATCTCTCTCTGTTGAAAAATAAATAAAATCTTTTAAAAAAAATTTTACAGGAGGCACCTGGGTGGCTCAGCGGGTTAAAGCCTCTGCCTTCGGCTCAGGTCATGATCCCAGGGTCCTGGAATCGAGCCCCACATCGGGCTCTCTGCCCGGCAGAGAGCCTGCTTCCTTTCCTCTCTCTCTGTCTGCCTCTCTGCCTACTTGTGATCTCTGTCTGTTAAATAAATAAATAAAATCTTTAAAAAAAATAAAAATAAAAAAAATTTTACAATATACTGTCAAATTCATTATATTTTTATTTTATAAACACACATAGAGGAAGCACTGAATGCTCTGGAAAACTATTTGCCAAAATATTAGCAATGTTTGTCTCTAGGTGATTAAATGTCAATTACTTTTACAAAGTACTGCTCTTACCATTTAAATGCCAACTTCAAGAAAGCAGAACTCTTTCAAGAGGCTTTTTTTTTTAATTTTTAAAAAATATTTTATTTATTTATTTGACAGAGATCACAAGTAAGCAGAGAGGCAGGCAGAGAGAGAGGAGGAAGCAGGCTCCCCGCCGAGCAGAGAGCCCGATGCAGGGCTCGATCCCAGAACGCTGGGATCATGACCTGAGCCATGGCAGAGGCTTTAACGCACTGAGCCACCCAGGTGCCCCTCAAGAGGCTTTTTGATTTCCCATGCTCAGTATTTACCAAATATATGAAGAAATATTTAAAGAAAAAATCTAACATGCAAATATGATATCCTTTATAAGTTTCCTTTGGAAGAAAGTAATTTGTTCCAAAGTGATAACATTTTAAAAATTCACAGTAAATAACATTTTTCCAAAATGAAAATCGTAAAGCATTTTATCACAAGCTTGGCAGTTAAAAATTATTTATATGAGAAAATATTAAAGATATAACACTGAGTGGATAAAAGAGAATATAAAACTAAATATACAAATATGCACAATTTAGGAATACACAGGCGCAAACCAATATGTACAAAAGAAACAGTGTTCACAATGAAATACTTCTGAGGGATAGAATTATGCATGGGTTTTTTTCTCCTTTTTACTACATTTAAGTTTTTTCTACAGCATCTATTACTTCCAAAATCAGACAAATAATGAACACTATAGATTTTTTAAATAAGTACAAGGGACATAAAATCATGCATATATTTGTTGTATCAGTAACTGAAACAAGCAATTTGTTCCCCAAAAGCCCGTTCTCATTATACTCACTTAGAAATCTCTGGTAGCGTACCCTGTTACTTAAGCCCTGAATAACAGAGAATGTGTAACTCTGAATTCACTTCAGCTTCCTCCTGACACCTAATTAAAAGAGTGACACAGCTCCTCTGGTCTTGGCTGCTTCCCTTGCATGCAATGCCATAGCGAGAAGACAGTCCAACAGAGAAGGAGAAAATCAATCACTCTGAAACTCCGCACAATTATCTGAAACAGACCAACCGTAGCCCTTGGAACACTACATTACTCAATTTCTTACTAAGCTACCTCATGACACTAGACCAGACTCTAAATTTTATAAAATCAGGAACCGTGTCTTAACTTTCACTGCTGTTTCCCAGCTCCTCCCTGGTGCAAAGAGGCAGTTAGTCAATGTGGACGAATGAACAGGTGACTTATGGCTCTTCCTTAAAATTCCACTGGCCATTTTACCCAACTTTAGTACTAGCACTAGGGAAGAAGAGGGTGTGTCATAAGGTCACAGTTCATTAGCTATTCATTACTGAAAGTACAAGTAATAGGCATCAGATGTGTCCCAGGAAGCGGCTTTTCCCATCATTATGGCTTAATCACCAGCAATAATTCAACACCTAATCTTCTTAAGGTAAGTACTGCCACGCACAGCTAAGGATCAGAGAGGCCAGGA
Organism: Lutra lutra; assembly: GCF_902655055.1. NCBI lineage: Eukaryota > Metazoa > Chordata > Mammalia > Carnivora > Mustelidae > Lutra > Lutra lutra. The sequence continues at coordinate 72,331,087 of NC_062285.1, forward strand.
AAAATTTTCAAGGTCACAAAGTTAATAAATGACACAACCAGGATCAAAACCTGACTCGCTGGGGCCCCAGAGTCTACGCTCTTTCTAGGTGGGGACAAGCATCCTGTCATCTCACCAGTCAGGTGAGGACGGCTATGATTCTACAATAATTAGTTCAATTATCATCACAAACATACAAAGTGGGTTAGCATCCTACAGACCATTTTTCGGATAACCAAACAAAGGACTAGAAAGGTTAAACAGCTTGCACAAGATCACACAACTCCCAACAGAGCCAAAGTAGAATGAAAAGCTGAAAAGTACTGTATTTTACTAGAAATCTATTAACTCCATCAAAGAAACTGTATTAATTACACATACTTAGCATCAGTTCCAAGATGATTTATAACTGTGATGAGAAAAACAATTTTTAAGAAAAAATGACTTTTGTTTTTCGGAGTTGCTGCCTAAACATTTTACAGTGTGATAACCCTGCTCACACCCACAGTCTGGACATTTAGACAAGAACGTAAGTTTAGGATTTCCACCTTAAGTTCCTGCTGTACTTTTCCCGGGGAACCTTTTAAAATAACCACTTACAGTCAAGCTCAAAAAACGTTAGTGACCTCTGCTCCAACCACCTTACACGTAATAGGTGCTTCCTACCCTACTCTCAAGCTCCTGCTCATTCATGACCCCGGGGCAGAGGCCTGCCCTTCCTCCAGCTCATTGCATGCCCTCAATTCTAGGATATGATAAATCTTGGGTCTATTTCCTTTGTGGGGGTTTATTGAAAACAGCGTCCTCAATCAAAATGACCCCATATGGGTTTCCTTCCCCAAAGTGAGAGCTCCAATGTTGAGGGAACCACCTTCTTCCCCCCACCCACCATCCCACATCCGCATGAGCAGCTTGTACCTTCTCATTCAGTGGATTATATTCTGTATGTTCTTAATTCACCAGCTCTGGCTTCCTAACACAACTTTATCAACAGACAAACTGGCCATACTCTACACAAACGTATAAAATTATTCAACTAATCCAATGAGCTCCTTAAGTAGTTCTCTCCAAAATGAAGACTAATAGAATTCCAAGTTGCAAAAAATCACCTCAATTTGCAAGGCAGAGGACAAAAGCACAAATGTATCTAAATATTTAAAAGTTACAATCAAATCAACAAACAGATAAAAAAAAATATATGTTCCAACCTCCTACCCTTGTCCCTGAACAAATATACCTGCATAACAAACTGGGATGCCACGTTCAAATTAAGGCTTCTAAAACTTCAGGAAGTTTGATACAGGAACAGGGCAACATGGGGAGAGCATCCCCACATGTCCATGTGAACCCCCAGTCCCATATCCAAGTTCTTTCCACAGCCTCTGTCTCCCACAGAGAGCTGTTCCCTGGCCATCCCTTGGCTGAAGAGTGCACACAGCAATAGGAGAAGCCACTCTGGGGATGGGGGATCGGGGGAAACTCCCCCATGCAGGCAGGCAGGCTGTAGAAGTGGGCGTGGGTCATTTGGGCAGGGAATTCCAGGGTCTACAAAGGTCCCAGTAGTGCCCTGTCCCTTTGCAAAGAGCTGAGACCAAGGGAGAAACAGAGTGAGGGCCCCCTGGATCCTTTTGCCAAGGTCTAAGTGGGACCCTGGTGAGAACCCTAGCCAGCTCTCACACAAGCTTTCAATAGAGACAGTTGCTTAAAGTAAATTTCCCAAAATGCATCTCCTCTTGCTACCTTTCTTTAACCAAGACCTGGCCATCTACCGAAGTATAATTCATCCACTCTTCTCCCAGTAGTCAAAGCATTTATGGTTTGTAGTTCCCAGATTTAGCTCTTCATGTCATATTTTCTGGGATTTTTTTTTCTTAAATCCCATCAATTGGGTTGGTTTTATTTCTCTAAAGCAGTGGTTCTCTACTGGGGGGCAACTTTGCCCCCTAGAAGACATTTTGCTAAATCTGGAGACATATCTCTTTGTTTCATTTAGTGGATGGAGGCCATGGATATTGCTAAATATTCTAAAATGTACAGACAGCCCTCCACAACAAAGAATTTTCCAGCCCGAAATGTAAGTAGCGCTGAGATGAAAAACTCTGCCCTAAAGTTAGAACTCTTTCAAAATAGAGAGGATGTCATTTCCTCCTTTGATGCCCACACGGCCAAGCAGAATATTGGACCTCATTAAGTATTTGTTGACGGACTGATTAGCTATCTGGTCCCATACCTTGCCAAAACGTTCTCACACAATAACTCAACAAAAATAACTGTGCCAGGAATTGCGCTCAGCTCTGGGAATGCAAATATGAATGAGCCAGCAAAAAAGGCAGACAAATAAACTGATATTTTTAATACAGCATCGTGAAAAATGCACCTGTCACGAACAGGTATTTGTATTTATATATTTATCTATTTATTATGTCTCCACTCATTAGCCCATGAACTTCAAGAAAGTAAATTTTAAGTTAACTGCTATAGTTCTAGCATCTTCTATGATAATAGTGGTAGATACATAGTAGTAAATGTTTTTAGATAATTAAAGAAATGCACATTAAAAAAAAGAGAGAGAGAGAGAGAGGAGAAGCTTCTAACACAGCCTAGGAAGGAAGAAAGGAGTAAGGGAGGCTGCCTTGAAGAGAGGTAACATGGATTAAGCACTATTATATGCCAGAAGATTTTTCAGTGCATTATCTATTCTAATGCTCACAACAATCCTACAAGACGCCATATTAAAAATAAAAAGAAGCAGCAGCCACATTTTACAGATGAGGAAACAGACACTGAAGGCTGACTTGCTCAAGAACATAGCAAATGCTAGAATCACAACTAACTTTGGGACCTTTGCTCTTAGCCAGTAAATGTGTTGTCAAGAGATGAGTAAGAACTGGCCAGATGAATGGCAAGGGGTTGCAGCCTTGAAGGAAAGACATTCCAGGCAGACGGAATGACACAAGCCAAACCAACACAGCCTGGCTTGTTTTGGCAACCAGAACCCTCAACAGTATGACTATACCAAAAGAGGAATGCTGATGAAAGATGATGTTGGAGAAGTATTCATGGCCAGATCATAAGGGATATAGGCAGCTGTACCTCATTTATCTAAGATTATCAGGGAATAAGCATAAGGCTTTGAGTCAAAGAGCTCTGGGTTGGAAAAGTGACCCATCATTTCGTTAATGGATCTCTCTGAATCTCCATCTCCTCATCCATAAAACAAAGAACATACAAATACCTACTTTGCGAAGTAGCTATGAGAGTAAGAGATAAGAAGCAGAAGCACTGAGAAGAAGGACTGGTACATTTTATGTACCCAATCAGTGTTAATGATTTATTCTTGCTATTGTGGTTATTGCTTATGAAGTTTTTTCACATTTGTAAATCCACAACATAATTGAAGCTTATTTTCTTGAGCACCAAAATGTATTAAACTATCTTTTTCCCAAACTACTTTTTTTTTATTTTTTATTTTTTTTTAAGATTTTATTTATTTATTTGACAGACAGAGATCACAAGTAGGCAGAGAGGCAGGCAGAGAGAGAGAGGAGGAAGCAGGCTCCTGCTGAGCAGAGAGCCCGATGTGGGGCTCGATCCCAGGACACTGGGATCATGACCTGAGCCGAAGGCAGAAGCTTTAACCCACTAAGCCACCCAGGTGCCCCTCCCAAACTACTTTTAAAGTGAATTCCATAAATCTCCACCTCACCAAACATAAGCCTTACATCCCATAGATTCAGAGGGCTGCACCTGCCTTCCCTGCCACCCCCTCCAAGAGCCCTTTTGCAGCCACCAGGGCAGCTATGGAAATATCTGAAGTTTCTGGGATCCACTGATTCAAAAATGTGGACAGAAACAAAGGCACATAAAGCTAGAAATGCTTAGAGTAGTATTTCATTCAGAATTTGGGAAAGGAAGGAGGAACATCATGGCTTAGAGTAATGGTTAGCACCCAGTGAATGAACAGAATTTTCCAAGCACTTTGGTATGTTATCTTCTACCCCCTAATTCAGTAACAGTGATGTGCCAACACTGCTGACAACTGACACATGGCCAGTACCCTTTGATACTTACTTGATGTTTGTTCGTTTTTCACAAACAATACCCCAAGCCCATTCAGAGATGGTGACCTGGCCTCCATCTATCTCCCAGTCTGCCTTCCTACTACCTTCTCTGTGGGAAAATTAATACCTTTCCACACAGGAGGCACATCAAGAATTTCTACACCTCCCTGCTTTTGCCTTTTCTGTTCTCCCTGCCTAGAATATCCTTCTGCCCTTACCTCTTACTACCACCCAATTTTACCATCTTTCAAGGCTTAGTGCAAACACTACCTCCTCTCTGATTTCTCTCCTTCCAGCAGAATTAAAAGCCATGTTCTGTGAACTTCCCTGGCACTTTGCTTGTGTTTCTCTCATTATTATGACATGCTTTGAACAGAAGTACGTAGCAAGCATCGTTCTAGGTGCTTTCTACATGCAGAAATTTATAGTGCATGTACTTTGCACTATAACTTGTAAGAAATTATTACACACCCCATTTTACAAATGGGGGGACCAAAGCTCTGAGGGTTGAACTTAGCAATGATCATATAACCAGAAAGGGATACAGCTGGGATTCCAACCATGTTCTGACATCTCCTAAGTCCATAAGTTCTTCTTTCTGCTATGCTCCTCTCTTTGATGGCCCTAGGTACAGGGTTAGTCAATTATACACACATATGCCTGTCCCTGGGATTATAGTAAATCCTTGATGGCAGGGACACGGATATGTTCCTCTTTACAAATGTGGATGATAATGTGTCCACTTATGCGAGGTTGTTAGGAGAATTACAGGAGACAGTACATGTAAAGCATTTAGCACAGTGTCACACACATTATAAGCTCCTAATCATTTGTCAGTTTTGTTGTTGTTATTGTTGTCATTGTTACTATGTCTGCTGCAAAGGATAAAGCCTTGAGCATAAACTGTGAGCTGAAGTTTCTTTCAAAGAAGCAAATGAAGTGGGTAAGGCCCTGGTGGAAAAGAGTAAGGCCCATGCCACTCTGGTTCGGCATTTTCCCACACTACTTGACTACTCATTCAGAAGCAACAAAAGTTGCACAGAAACTCTCCAGTACTTCTGTGATATGGTCAATTGATTCTTTTATCTTTCTATTGCCATGTGGATGTTACAAAAACCTCCTCTAGTTCAAAACTCTTGCAGCTCTGTGACTTTCTTGCTGCTTCTCCTATGCAATTGGTCAAGGTTCCCCTGAGAAGTTGTATTTAGATCTGAGCCAAGAGAAGGAGAAAAATCACAAAAGTAAATGAAAGCACAGAGGGCAAAATGAAATCTGAAATTCTAATGGTTATAAACATAACGAAACACTTTACTTTGTCTTCATAGCACTTAATGGCACTTTAAATCTTCTTATTGCTTTACTCCTTTGTTTTCGTCAGTCACTCCCCAGTAGGACGTAAGCTGTCTCAGAGAAAGCAATCTGTCCAAACTGTTCACTGCTATCTCCCAGGGCCTAACTTGTGTCTGGTGTATAATAGTCATTCATTAAATATTGGTTAATGAATGACTATTATACACCAGACACAAGTCAGGCACAGACACATGAAAAAAATGTTCATCATCATTAACCATCAGGGAAATTCAAATCAAAAACACATGGAGATACCACCTTACATCAGTTAGAATGGCCAAAATTAACAAGACAGTAAACAACAAGTGTTGGAGGGGATGTGGAGAAAGGGGAACCCTCTTACGCTGTTGCTGGGAATGCAAGTTGGTGCAGCCACTTTGGAAAACAGTGTGGAGATTCCTTAAGAAATTAAAAATAGAGCTTCCCTATGACCCTGCAATTGCACTACTGGGTATTTACCCCAAGGATACAGATGTAGTGAAAAGAAGGACCATATTCACCCCAATGTTCATAGCCACAATGTCCACAATAGCCAAACTGTGGAAAGAGCCAAAATGCCCTTCAACAGACAAATGGATAAAGAAGATGTGGTCCATATATACAATGGAATATTATGCCTCCATCAGAAAGGATGAATACCCAACTTCTGTATCAGCATGGATGGGACTGGAGGAGATTATGCTGAGTGAAATAAGTCACGCAGAGAGAGTCAATTATCATATGGTTTCACTTACTTGTGGAGCATAAGGAATAACATGGAGGGCATTAGGAGAAGGAAAGGAAAAGTGAATTGGGGGAAATCGGAGGGGGAGTTGAAACAGAGACCGTGGACTCTGAGAAACAAACTGAGGGTTTTGGAGAGGATGGGGGTAGGGGGTTGGGTGAGCCTGGTTGTGGGTATTAAGAAGGGCACGTATTACATGGAGCACTGGGTGTGGTGCATAAACAATGAATCTTGGAACACTAAAAAAAAAATAGGATTATTAAAAAAAATTGACTGATTGTAATTTGTATGTGTGTATATATGAATATGTGTATAAATTTACACATATTCATGGCATCATTCCAGTTTATGAATAAATGTACACTTATCTCCACCCATAAGTGCATATTGTGTATTCCTGTACATATATTTCTATTTGTGCAGAAGATATTTTAGAGTGGAAAACACAGCCATCTGTTTGCCAAAGTTGTGCCTTCTTAACATAATATAGACCTCTGGCTGACCTAATATTTTTAAAACATACAGTACTACCCACATCCTAACAATCCACATGTGTAAAACAACAGATTTTATTACACCTGCAGAGTACCAAAAATTTTTGACTCAACAAAGCATGATACTTTCATCTTTTAAAACTCCTCATCCCTATTTATCAGGTACAGTGTAAAAAGCTGGGAGGTGGGGGAGTAGTATATTGACCAGTCATGTTGCTCTGCAAATTTGGCAGGCAAAATGTTCCAAATTCTTACGGGCTGGCCCGAAGTCCTTATTTAAGCTGTAACATATACAGGAAATTATAATTCATGACAATTATAATAACACCGTTGACTGAGTAAATGTGTCAAACACCTGGCATCATTTTTTTTCTTTTTTTTTTTTTTAAAGATTTTATTTATTTATTTGACAGAGAGAAATCACAAGTAAGCAGAGAGGCAGGCAGAGAGAGAGGAGGAAGCAGGCTCCCTGCTGAGCAGAAAGCCCGATGTGGGGCTCGAACCCAGGACCTGGGATCATGACCTGAGCCGAAGGCAGCGGCTTAACCCACTGAGCCACCCAGGTGCCCCCTGGCATCATTTTTTTAAAATTTAAATCTATACCAACCTTGCAAGGTAAATACTATTATCCCTAAGAAAAGAGGAAAAAGTGAAATAAGGTGATATCAGAGAGGGAGACAAACCATAAGAGACTCTTAATCTCAGGAAAAAAACTGAGGGTTGCTGGAGGGAAGAGGGGTGGGGGGATGGGCAACTGGGTGATGGACACTGGGGAGGGTATGTGTTATAATGAGCACTGGGTATTATATAAGACTGGTGAGTCACAGACCTATACCCGTAAAACAAATAATACATTATATGTTAACTGAATTTAGATTAAAAATAAATATATATATATATATGTATGTATATATATATAGAGAGAGAGAGAAAGAAAGATGGAGAGAGAGAGAGAGAGAGATAAGCAAACTGAGACTCAAAGAGATAGTATGGGTTGCCAAAGTTATTCTGCTGCTTATCTATCTAGTCATGGCGCACACAGCCTAGAAAGTCTACTAGTCTAAAATTCTACTCCAAAGTCCAAACTCTTCAACAAGCAACAGTGCATCTTACACAATTTTATAGACACTAACTTTGAGGGATATGTGTGTAGGCAGTTTTTTATAGTGTGTGGATTTTAAGTGGTAATTCTCTACACATAGAGACTAAACCAAGCAACAGCCAAACACACTGAAGATTACTCCATGCTACAGATAGCAAGGGACAAATGTGTCTCAGAAATGATCAGCCTGTGTTTCTCAGAATATGAAGCATTTTCCACTTGATTATGTCCTGCAAAAGAAATTTATGCTCTAAAGGAACTTCCTTAGTCCTCCTCCTATACAAAATAAAAAAAAAAAAAAAAAAAAAAAAGGACTCTTTCATCATAAACCAAAGGGAAGTTCTTAACTCATTTCCTTATATTACTTGGGATAAAAGTGCTTTCTGCCTTTAGAGAAAAGGATTGCTGGATGCTATGGCTTTTGAGTGCTTTTGAGTCCAACAATCAATACTGTGAAGGTGAGAGAAAATTAGCCCTTATGTACTTTTAAGGGGCATGGGATTATTTTTAAACTTAATGATAGCTAAATTCGAAAGAAAAAGAGAAGGAAAGTCTTCCCTCCCAGTTCAAAGAATTCATCTGATCTCCCCTGCAAGAACTGGTATTATCTCTTTGACCATCTTCCCAAAAGCAGGCCCAAGGAGAAGGAACACATATGTTTAAAAAGTTTTTTGAAATTTACAGATAACATCTATACATCTATCTGAACATCTGTAACCAACGGTAGTGAAAATGTTCAGGCTGGCTCTCAGCTGCCCTTATATACTGCTTGGAAAGATCCTAGCAGAGCAAAGGAAAGCACTACAGTCTCAGGAAGGGCCAACTGCAGCATCTTTAGCCCCAGGGACTGAAGGGGAAAAGGGCACCTGGCCCTCGTGGAAGCCCCTGTGCGTCCCCCTGAACATGCCCAGGAGAGTGGAGAGGAAGGGGAAGCAGCACTGCATTCCCTCCAGTCTAGCTACACAACCCCGGCTGCCAAGAACTTATTTTTAGACACTTAAGCTGAAATTCCCGGAAAGGAAAGGAAACTACAATCTCTGAGCTATCCTCAGCATTCTAATATCCAACCTGAGGTTTTTTTGTTTGTTTTCTGATGTCAAGTCTCTACCTAAAGCCCATCTCCCATCCTCCAGAAGACATCCACAGTCTAAGCCAAAAAAAAAAAAAAAAAAAAAAGAGCTGGGAGCTATAGAGCTTTACATGATGACAGTGTCAGCTCCCACATTTCAAAGGGACATGTCATGACCTCAGGGAAAGAATTCCTCCTTCTGGAGACTCAGTTTGTGGTTGGTCAGATGGGAATAATATCTGTTATTGGAAAGTTGTTGAGTCTTCAGTAAAAATCACACAGTACCCGGCTCTGAGGGGACCAGTAAGTGTTCTGTGTTTTGTCATGGGCACACTGCACAAAGCAGCAGGATCCTAGCTAGGTGTCCATGTTTTTCCTGCCCAAGATTTGCCCATCACTCCGTCATTAGTGATTTATGTTACCAACCACTCACCTAACCTCAGGAAGATGCCTCTGACCTTCTTCTAGTTCTCTATAGCTTCAAACATCTGCAGAGCCTAAGAGATAAATTCTCATTATGTGAAAAGGACAAAGTTAGCCTGGATTCTCCTTCCCACCAGTTATTAACGAATCACGGACTGTAACTCAGGCTGGGGAAGAAATGCTTACAGGCTTTAGGTGGGTAAAGCAGGTGTCTGCACATCTCTTGGTGTAAGGGGTGGGTAAGGACCCCCGACTAAAGTCTTCAGGTTTAGAAACGGCAGAGAAAGGAAGTAGGACAAGAAGCACTGCAAGAAAGAGATGTCTCTGCAAGGCGGTCCTAGCCAGTGACCCTGTCCTCGGCGCACTGGGAGTAAAGGACACGAGCTGGGAGGAGCCGCGAGGGGGAGTACCTGAAGACTCTCGCCGCCGTCTGGTTCCTTCTCCACGCCGTGCCCTGTTGCAGCACCCCTTGCACGATCTCCTTCTCGTTGGGCAGCCGGTAGACCGGGAAGATGTAGAGCCAACAGAGGACCACGACGCAAAGGGCACTGGCTCCCACTGGTAGCCGGGTCCGCGGGAACTTCCACGCCAGGACTGCCATGGCCCCTCTGGACGTGTGTCGCCGGGCCCGCCTGCAGGGGCTCATCACAGCCCCGGAGTCCCGGGGGCGGCTTCAGCACAGCGTTAGGCAGAGTGGCAGCGGAGGGTCCCCCCACCGCCGGCCCCCCATGCACACACACCTTTCGCTTTCTTGTTTGCACTCGCACGCACGTTTCTTCAGCCCCTATGGCCCCAAAGGTCAGCGCAAGGATTTTTTTTTTTTAATGCAACTTTTTCAAGGGTTTCTTTCTAGGGGAAGTGGCCGGGGGGCAAGTCACGGGCTCTGGTCATGGTCGCTTCCCCTGCAGAGGACAGGCGCTGGGGTCTCCGAGAGCGCAGAGAGCAGCCACGGCGAGTCGCTCCCGCCGGTTCTGCAGCATCACTGTCGCCCTCCGCGCGGTCCGGGGAGAGGCTCGGCTCCCTCCCAGACAACTGGTCCGCGGCGTCCCCTTCCGAGAGATGCTCCTGCGCCCTTCGCCGCCTCTCCCCGCCTCTCGCACTGCTGCACCGCCAGGCACCCCCAGACGCGCTCTCCGCGCCGCGCCAAGTCCTTGGAAATTTCCACAGCGGCCCGGGACCGCTATCCTGCCCCGGGCTTCTCCTCCTTGCCCGCCAGGACCCTTGCTCCCCACCCCTCCCGGAGAAGAAAAGAACTCGCTCTCATCAGTTAATTCAGCACCGCGCCGCAGCCTTCCGCTGCGCCCTGGACTTCGCAGACAAACGCCCAGGGATTGGTGGAAATCAAGGTCTCCCCCGCCCTCCCCCACCCGCAAATTTGCCTCCTTCGACCCGTTCAGATCCGCGACGCTCGCCTGGAGCGCGCGCCTCTCCCTCCCGCCCTTGTTCTCTGGAGATAGAGGCAAACAATAAAAAATAACCTCCCACCCACAATGGTTGTATATACTGGAGTGTGGCGGAGACCGGCTTGATAACCTGAGCCTTCCACACGCAACCGGCCTGCCGGGACTGTCACCCTGCCGCCGTCACCCCCGTCTCTCTATAACTGGTTGGTTATTAACCCGCAATGAGGCGCGAGGAGGCCAGCGGAGATTTATTCCTTCCTGGGCCCCCACCCCCATTACCCGATCCCGGAGCCGCGGCTCCAGCCGACACTCGGGAGCGCGCACGCGCACACAGATACACACACTCGGATGCTCACGGACCCGCACGCGCGCGCACGAGGAGGTGCGTGCACACCGAGATCGTCCGCTTCGACTCCGCCCTGCGGGGAAAGGCGCCGCTGCATCCAGATGTGCAGCCCAGCTGGTGCCCAAGCTCGCAGACCTCCGGACGAGATAATGGCTTGGAGGCGCCTTCACCTCCTCCGCCCTTTCAATTAAAGGGCCGTTTGTTCTTAGACCTCTTCCTCGCTCCACACACAAGCTAATCGCAGCCCCGACCTTGGATAAGCGCCACCAGCCTGTACCCGCGGAGCTGAGGGACCCACAGTTAGCCATTTCTGCTCGCCCTGTGGTCGACGCAAAACAAAGCTCGGGTACCTCCTAGCGGTTGCCTCTTCCATGTGCTTAAGCATCTCATCAAGCAGAAAGTGTGCAGGGACAAAGAAAGCCAGCAGCCTACTAACCGGGTTAGCTTAGTCATCACGAAACCAAAATCCAGGGCCATAGCTCCATCTGCTCAGCTGACCAGTCTGCAGCGTCCCAGCGCCATCTCTGCGGACTGCTAAGAGGCCTGGTATCTTTCTCCAGCATCTTTCTCCACTGACAGGTGAAACTTGAGAACTTGATGGAAAGTTATTTACCAAAAATGACTGGAAGGACCACCATAGTCTCAATACTCCAACACTGCTAAGGCTTCTTAGGAGAATGACCCACTGCACTCCATTACCAGGCATGCCCCAGAAATCTCTCCTATTTAGGTAAATCCTTAGAGACAGGAACTGTGAAATTCCAAAGTTATATCTTAGCACAGTGGAGCCTAGTAAAGATGTTTGAAATGAAGATCACCTGAAGTCCTGCAAAGTAACCAACCCACCCTCTCCTGTTGTGGAAAGGCCAGGGATCTCTCCCAGAGTTGCCAGAGCAGTGCATAAATCACCTGCCATCCTTTTCCTTACAATATAAATAGAACAAAAACCATTCCAATTTCTCTTTTCTTCCCCAAGTAAAAGAGATACTTGCAGAGCAAATAGCAAATAAATAAACCATCAACCAAAAATAAGACACTGCAGTTCTGAAGGGGCTATGTAAATGTATCCACATATATAACATCATAAAAATGCATCAAAGTCGTATCTTATATTGAGAGATTTCTCAAATTCAATGTGCTATTTTCCTTCTTCTGAAAACTAAGGTTCTTTTACTTTTTTTGTCTCTTGCTTCACCCTACAATCCAACCTCATTCCCTGCTTTTCCTTAGGATGCACATCAAATCTAGACAGGCCTTGCCCTCACCTTTCCAAGTCACACAGGCTTCATTTTGGCACTGTATTTTGGGGTCCACCTTCATCTTGCATGGGATGTATTTTTTTCTCCCTCCATACAAATCCAATGCATCATTAAAGGCCAACCCAAGTGTCTAGAAATTCTCCAGGTCAATGTATTCCCAAACCACCTAAAATACAGGGGTCACGGGATAGGAATTCAGTAAATGTTTGTGGTTTTTCCTCCTATTCCCTTTGACTTCCTGCTCTGAATGTCTATAGTATTTGCTGACTCCAAGAAATAAGACATTCAGATGTGTTGTGTTGTTTTGTTGGCATTTTTCATATGTAACTTTGTCATAGCAACTGGGCAATAGGAGTATTTGGTCTTGTATATCAAATGGTAAGCCTGGGCTTTTGATCCAAACAACTTTTAGTAGGTAGCTTAGGTTTTATTTTCTATGCCTGCATCTGTGTACACAATAGGGTTTTTGCTCAGGAACTAAACAACTTTTAAAATTCTATAAATGTTTGTTTATTAAACCAGTAAACATGATGTGCAAAGCTATTTTATGCCATAAGTAAACTTGATGGGGGACAATTTTGTGACATCAGCATTGTAGTAGAAGCCAGTATAAGGGACAAAACCACTACAGAATTGAAGCTATGGAGAAAAGAGGAAAAAGAGAAACTCTCATTGAGAAGTCAAGAGAGAACAAGATGTAGAAAGATGATCACAGTAAATGGGACACAATTTACAAGGCAGCTTGGATGCTAATGGGTGTGAAGACAAATATTAATAGTCACATAGAAATCTTTCATTAAAAGACTAAGTAAAATGCGGCCCCTGTGTGGCTTGTTTGGTTAAGCATCTGCCTTTGGCTCAGGTCATGATCTCAGGGTCCTGGGATCAAGCCCCACATAGGGCTCCGTGCTTAGAGGGGAGCCTGCTTCTCCCTCTCCCTCTGCCCACTGCTCCCCCTACTTGTGTGTGCTCTCTCTCTCTCTGTCAAATAAATAAATAAAATCTTAAAAAAAAAAAAGAAAAGAAAAGCATATAGAAAGTTCTGAGCCTTCAAGTGATGGTGTGTGTGTGTGTGTTTGTATGCTAGCACAGAATGGGGGAGTATGGACAGAAGTTAACAAGAATCAAGCTAATTTGCTATATAGTAATCTTGAAAGACTTAGAAGTTAGAGGAACCTAGTACTCCTGAGGCAGACATGATAGATGAAACCAAATAAGAGATTTATTAGAAGGTCTTTAAAAGGAGCCGTGAAGCCTCTTGATCTTGTTCTCCAAATTAGCTTAAAACACAAGGTTACCTCTCTCGAGAAATTGAACAGCACCAATAAAGAGACCTACAGATTCTGATATGTGCAGCTCTCCAATCAGACAGCAACATCCCTGACCAACACCCTATGGGGAAGCCCACCACTAGATAAGCTATATTCACAGAATTTCTACCCTCTTTTCTGAGCTTCATTCTTAGACATGAATAGACAGCCAGGATCTCCAGACATTTGAAGGGAATCTCCAACATGACCAGAGAGACAAGATAAATAAGAAATACACACAAGAAAACCCAGAAGGGGGAAAGATTATGCAGAAAACAGAAGGAATCTTCAAGAAAAGCTGAAATTAATACTTTCACAGAAATAAGAGACAATCCATGAAGAACAAAAGGAGTACTCAGATCATCAAAAATAAAGTCCTTTAAAATTAAAAATATGGTAAACACACACAATTCATGGAAGAGTCGAAATACAAAATTGAAGAAGTATCCCAGAAAGTAGGTGAATAAGATAAAAGAGGGTTTTTTTTGTTTTGTTTTGTTTTTTAAGATTTTATTTTTATTTATTTGACAGAGAGAGATCACAAGTAGACGGAGAGGCAGGCAGAGAGAGAGAGAGAGGGAAGCAGGCTCCCTGCTGAGCAGAGAGCCCGATGCGGGCCTCGATCCCAGGACCCTGAGATCATGACCTGAGCCGAAGGCAGCGGCTTAACCCACTGAGCCACCCAGGCGCCCAAAAGAGGGTTTTTTAAAGATAATAAATTATAGACTCAAACAGAAAAATAAACATCCAATTAAAAGGAATCCAATAGGTGAAAAAGACAGAAAGGGGAAAATTTTCAAAGTCATACTTAAAAAAAGAAAATCCTAAAATTAAAGAGTCCACTAAGGACTCAATAAAATGAATTTAAAAGGCCACTAACAAAGTATAGAGGGGTGAGATTTTAGAAAAAAAAAAAATTGTGAAAGTTTTTTTTAAACACACACACATACCTAATGATGTTAGGCCTCATCAAAAGCAACATTGGAAACTAGAAGAAAATAGGGTTAGGCCATCAAAATTTTTAGCAAAAATTCTTCCCAAACCTGAATTCTATACCCAGCCCAAGTATGACTCAAATATGAAGGTAAAATACTTTTTTAAAAATATTTTTATTGGGGCGCCTTGGGTGGCTCAGTGGGTTAAAGCCTCTGCATTCGGCTCGGGTCATGGTCCCAGGATCCTGGGATCGAGCCCCACATCGGGCTCTCTGCTCAGCAGGGAGCCTGCTTCCTCCTCTCTCTCTCTTCCTGCCTCTCTGCCTGCTTGTGATCTCTGTCTGTCAAAATAAATAAATAAAATCTTTAAAAAAAAAATATTTTTATTTATTTAAGTTCAACTAGCCAACATATAGCACATCATTAGTTTTTGATAATAGTATTCAATGGTTCATTAGTTGTATGTAACCCCTAGTGCTCATCACATCACCCACCCTCCTTAATCCCATCACCCAATTACCCCATCTCTCCACCCTTCTCCCTCCAACAACCCTCAGTTTGTTTCCTATGATTAATAGGAGTCTCTCACAGTTTGTCATCCTCTCTGATTTCTTCCCATTCAGTTTTCCCTCCCCTCCCCTATGATCCTCTGTGCTATTTCTTATATTCCACATATGAGTGAAACCATATGATAATTGTAAAGACATTTTTTAAAATGCAAAGTCTGAAGAACTTCACTCCCATGCACTGGGAAGATACTGGAGATACTCCGGTAAAATAACAGGTTTACCAAAAAGAGAGAGCTAGGGATCCAGAAACCAGGGCTCTCATGCGGGAGAGACAAAGGCAATCCTTAGAGAGATAGCTGTGCCTCTGATCCAAAGAGCAATTAATTACTTTCAGTTTCAACTCAGACAGAACTTGGAAGTTGTAACTCCCATCCTTACAAGAAAGCTGAACAAGCTGAAAATCAACAGCTTTTCTTGTATTCATCAAAGAACTGAGGTCATAAAGCAAACTACCAGCTCCAGTCTGGAGAAACAGGCAAATCCACGTCAGAACTGAGGACTGTTTGTCTAGAGCAAGAAATACTGGAGTCATAAATTGGTGGGAATAGCTCAACAATAGTTTGGAGTTAGTAAAAGTGGAATTGCTGAAAGCTGAGGGTGAACTAGCACAGGGATGAGAAACTCCCGGGAGTGAGGTGGGCCTCCACACTATTATGAGTTTTACCTCCAGGAATCCCACCAGGTTTTCAGGGTGAAAACCTGAGAAAGATCCTCTTGGTGCTCTGTCAGGGATAGAGAAAACAGTAACCATTGTGAAATATGCCCAAAGGATTCTCCATAACAAAGTCCTACTTTCCAGGGAAAAAGACCTTATCATAACCTTATCCTACCTGAAGGAAGGCCACTTCTCTCACTTCAATCCCCAATAGCCTTCCTGTTTCACTTAAGCTGGAAAAAGAAAAAAACAAACTATGATATATTTATGAGGTGCATTGCCCAGGGACACAGCCCTACTGAAAGACTGAAATTTCGTAAGAAAATAGAACACCTTCCCTCTCCCACATCTTACCACCACACTATGAGGGCTCCAACAGAACATCAGTAGATTACATCTAATATGAGTTAAAAGACACAGATTCTCTCTCTTACCTTCATAAGTACTTATGAAAGCCCAAATTCAATAAGACGACAAAACCAATGACATCACAGAAATCTGAAGCCTCCAGCACTTTTAGATACACCAAACATAAAACACAGATGAACTCCCAGCCAAATTAGCATAAAATTCATATCAAGACCTACTTATTTTTTTTCTATTGTTAAATACATCACATCTGGCTGTCAACCAAAAAATGGTAAGGCATACTACAAGACAAGGGGGAAAAAAGCCTGAAGAGACAAAGCAAGCATCAGAATCAGACACAGCATAGAACATACGATCTGGGTGTTAGAATTATCAGACAGGGAATTCAAAGTCACTATGACTAGGATGTAAAGGCTTTAATGAAAAAAGCGGACAACGTGTAAGAACAGACTGTTAATAAGCAGAGAGATGGGAGTTCTAATAAAAAATCAAATTTAAATTACTATGAAAATATTCACTATAATGTTAATGAACCACTTTGAAGAGTTCACTAGTGATGGGATATGCCAGCATGCTTGAATATATGTCAATAGAAATGCCCCAAATTAAGGTGTGGGATAATTTCAAAAGGTAATATACATGTAACTGGAATATCAGAAAGAAAAGAAAGAGAGAAATGAAGAGAAAAAATATTTAAAGTAATAATAGCTGATGATATCATCCTCAATGGGAGGAAAATTACATGTCAATGGTTAAATGATAAAAAATAAATTAAATAAATAAATAAAAACAAGTAAATGAAAAACTACATTTCAATGGATAAATGATATTGAAATATTCCCTACAGTCAGGAATATGACACGGATGTCCACTTTCACCACTGTTGTTCAACACAGCACTGGAAGTCCTAGCCTCAGCAATCAAACAAAAAGAAATAAAAGGCATCCAAATTGTCAAGGAAGCAGTAAACCTTTCACTCTTCTTAGATTACATATGATACTCAAAAAGAAAACCTGAAAAGATTCCACCAAAAAATTCCTAGAACTGATACAGGAATTCAGCAAAGTCGCAGGATACAAAATCAACGTCCAGAAACCTGTTGCATTTCTATACACTAATAATGAAGCAGCTGAAAGAGAAATCGAGGAATGGATCCCATTTACAACTGCACCAAAAACTCTTGAGACACATAGGAATAAACCTAACCAAAGAGGTGAAAGATTTGAACACTGGAAGCTATAGAACACATATGAAAGAAATTGAAGAAAATGGAAAAACATGTCATGCTTATGGATTGGAAGAACAGATATTGAATCCAGAATGTTTGAGTGTGTTGAGGATAGACACTTGTGTTAGGTTGGAATGCAGTACTAGTAAGTGTATAGAAGAGTAAATCAATATAAAACTGAGGCAATAACAAACTCCAAATAAAACAAAACACTGTACAGGAAAAGAAACATTTTGGGGCACTTGGGTGGCTCAGTTGGTTAAGCATCCAACTCCTAATTTCAGCTCAGGTTATGCGCTCTGTGGAGTCTGCTTATGATGATCTCTCTCTGTCTCCCTATGCCCCTCCCCCCACTCTTCTCTCTCTAAAAAAGAAATAAAACCTTTTTTAAAAAGAAATTAAACATTTTATACATTAAAATCCATATTCTTAATAAAATAATAATAGATGCTAATTTAATTAAAATGGATAAATGATATTGAGTAAGGGTGGGATAAGATGAGGGTATAAGATAGAAAAATCTTCATTTTCCTTAGAAAGAATAAAATACACAATGTTTTTTTAAAGATCAAGAAAAGGTAGGGGCACCTGGGTGGCTCAGTCGGTTAAACATCTGCCTTCAGTTCAGGTCATGATCCCAGGGTCCTGAGATCGAGCCCCGAATTGGGCTCCCTGCTCAGCGGGGAGCCTGCTTCTCCCTCTGTCTCTGCCTGCTGCTCTGCCTGCTTGTGTTCTTTCTGTCAGATAAATAAATAAAATCTTTAAAGATCAAGAAAAGGCAACATAAGCACATTATTTAGAATTATGGGGTAACTACCAAAAGAAAAAACAGAACTGAAAGTGACTCTCTCTGTGGAATGGGGAACAGAAGATGGAGCAGGGAGAACTTTTTATGTATCTGTTTATTTACTTACTGTTTTAAGCTACTACCTGGCTTTTTGAAATATGTTTATTCAATCTATAAAATGAAAAGTAAATTTTAAAAAGAAAGAAAATTGGGGGAGCCAAAGTCTATTCAGAAAGATCATTAAGTGTGGGATGCTTGCAGTAGAGATTAAGGAAATAAAGTTGATTTATTTAGGGGATAAAACATTTAGGGGATAAAATTTACAGGAGTTGGAGATTAATTTGAAAAAGACAGGAGTGGGGCGACTGGGTGGCTCAGTGGGTTAAGGCCTCTGCCTTCAGCTCGGGTCCTGGTCTCAGAGTGCTGGGATCGAGGCCCGAGTCGGGTTCTCTGCTCAACAGGGATCCTCCTTCCTCCTCTCTCTCTCTCTGCCTGCCTCTCTGCCTACTTGTGATCTCTGTCTGCCAAATAGATAAAAAACAAAATCTTTAAAAATTAATGAATGAATGAATGAATTTTTTTAAAAAGACAGCAAACACTAGAAGCAGAGCAATTTGGGTCTGCAAACCTGAGTTTTGTTTCAGATGTGTAGACTTAAGGTGCCTTTGAGGCACCCAGATAGAGTTATCATCTAGACAGGGACCTATCTATCTGTATCTAAAACGCACTGGAGAGATTTGGGCATGGTATTTATTTGGAAGTCACAAATGGTGACAAAGATGAAATAGTTTAGTGGAGAAAAACAGGAAGGAGAGAACAATGCATAGGAATGAGCTATGATTATCCAGCTACAGGGGGCAGATAGAAGAGAACGAGTATGTAAAAGAGTTGGAAAGGGCTTGGCCCAAGAGGTGTAATGAAAATCCAAAGAGTATCACTGAAGGCAAAGGAATAACATATTGAATAAAGACATAGTCAATGGTGCGTAAGACTGTATCTCCCTTCGGGGCCCCTGGGTGGCGCAGTCGGTTAAGCATCCGACCCTTAGTTTTGGCTCAGGTAGATTTCAGGGTCGTGATCTCTAGGTTGAGATCTCAGGTGGTGAGACTGAGCAGAGACCACTTTAGGGGGCTCTGAGCTCAATGAGGAGTCCGCCAAAGCCTCTCTTTTCCTCTGCCCCTCCCTGCACTCGTTCGTGCTCTCTCTCAAATAAATAAATCTTTTTTTTTTTTTAAGATTTTTATTTCTTTATTTGACAGACAGAGATCACAAGTAGGCAGAGAGGCAGGCAGAGAGAGAGAGAGGAGGAAGCAGGCTCCCCGCTGAGCAGAGAGCCCGATGTGGGGCTCGATCCCAGGACCCCGAGATCATGACCCGAGCCGAAGGCAGCGGCTCAACCCACCGAGCCACCTAGGCGCCCCTCTCAAATAAATAAATCTTAAAAAAAAAAAAAAAAAAGGAAAGAAGAAAAAAGAAAAAAGAATTTATCTCCATTCAACTGGAATGTATTTTGGAGTTGATTCAATGAGGGCTGTTCATGGCCTGATTGTGTTGATATGAAATCATTTCAAAAATACAGTTTTAGGGACACCTGGGAGTCTCAGTTGGTTAAGCCTCTGACTCCTGATAGCAGCTCATGTCATGATCTCAGGGTTGTGAAATCAAGCCCTGCGTCAGGATAACACGTTGGGCAGGTGGAACCTGCTTGAGATTCTCTCTCTCCCTCTGCCCTGCCCCAAAATAAAATAAAAATATAATTTTGAAGAGAAATGGTCATATTGGTATACAGCAATAGTTTCCATGATTTCAAAACAAGTTATTTCAGATGCGTTAAATATAAGGTGGAGAAAGAATAGGAAAAGGGGATCTAACATTTACTGAGATACTAAATATGGCACTTAAACACATTTTCACTCATTTAATCCTCACAACAATTCTCTGACTTACTACATACTACTATTCCCATTTTTCGAAGGAGCAATTTGAAGCATGTAAAAGCTAAACAACTGACATCATTTTGTCCTTATTCAAAGTCTGCCTAAAAACACCTTAACAAACTTTTTAAAAAATGGTTAGGTGTAAGCCTAAGCAACTGAACTGAAGAGACGAGGTATTATACTTCCCATATACATTCCGAGATTGCTTGGTAAAAGTGGGTTAATATTTTTCCCATGAAAAGAATAATTATTAAGTTTATGCATGACAGGGGTGCCTAGGTCACTCAGTCAGTTAAGAGTCTGCCTTCCACTCAGTTCATGAGTTCAGAGTCCTGGGTTGGAGCCCCACATCAGTATCCCTGCTCATCGGGGAGCCTGCATCTTGCTCTCCTTTTGCTGCCCCCCTTCTTCTGCTCTCTGTCTTGTCAAATAAATAAATAAAACCTTTTAAAAATAAAGTTATGCATCATAAATATTCATCTTTAAGAAAATCCTAGCTTCCAGGTAGACAATGAAGCATTAGTGAATTTATAACATCTAATTAGTACTAAAGTCTGCCAATTTTTTCTTTGTGTGTCTTCAGGATCCAATTTCCTATCCTGTTACCATGTCAATTCTGCTTGTGATTTTTTTTTTTTTTTTTTTTGGTCCCCTATCACTCCCTTTTTCTGCAATTGTCTCACTCATCCATCTCGTGTAACACGGAAATATTAATCAAAGAAACTTTTATTTTTTTTAAGATTTTATTTATTTATTTGACAGACAGAGATCACAAGTAGGCAGAGGCAGGGGGGGGGGGGCGGGAAGCAGGCTCCCTGCTGAGCAGAGAGCCTGATGTGGGGCTCCATCCCAGGACCCTGAGATCATGACCTGAGCTGAAGGCAGAGGCTTTAACCCACTGAGCCACCCAGGCGCCCCCAAAGAAACTTGTAATTGCATCATCATTGTAAATGCAGTCAAAAAAGAACTCCTGGTTACATACATCTGTTGCCTAAGTCATTCTACTACTCTGTGTCCCCTAACTTTCTTGTGCTTGCTTTTGTTCGTGTTAAGTCCCTTCGTTTTGATGTAGTTTTTGAATGTAGGTGAGGTCGGGAGCTGTAGGCCAAGAAGGAATTCTTAAGACATTTTTGGTGTAAAAAGGTGGATTTATTAAAGCAAGGGAACAGGTCCCATGAGCAGAAAGCTGCTCTGGGGTACTGAGGAGCAACTGATTATATACAATGGGGTTAGGGGAGGTAAAGAGGGAGGTGTGCAAAAGGACTTTCATATGTTAAAGAAGACCCTCCAGATACTGGAGGCCTTGTAATTATCAAGCTAAGTTTGTTTTTCCCTTTAGCAAAGTATTAAGTATACCGAGGAATGTCCCACATAACCAGCCCAGGAGTGGGGGTGGGGGAGTTGCCAGGGAGGTTGTGGGGTGTCAGTTCATGCTTGTCCTCAGCTTGCCTTCTGCTCCCTCATCAGTTTGAAATTCTGTCACTGCCTCTGCCTCTCCAGATGCTGCCCAACTTCAAAATCCCATCCTTTTCATAAATGTTTATTTTTCCTCCACAGCATTCCAGGCCAGTCATCTTTCCCCTTGTGATTTTATGCTCGTATCCACAAACTTCATGTAGCACTGCACCAAGAGCTCTTGCAAGCTGGCTTGGCTGTTCACCTTTTTTCTTATCTGCCTATTAGATTTACATGATTTGCCTTCTCACTAGATTTTAAACTACTTAAGAGTGGGCACCAAGCAAATACAAAAAAAAAAAAAAAAAAGACCATCTTTGACAGCCACACGACTGTGGTGGGTATAAAAATGAAGCTATCAGGGCGCCTGGGTGGCTCAGGGGGTTGAGCCTCTGCCTTCGGCTCGGGTCATGATCTCAGAGTCCTGGGATTGAGCCCCACATCAGGCTCTCTGCTCAGCGGGGACCCTGCTTCCCCCCCTCTCTCTCTGCCTGCCTCTATGCCTCCTTGTGATCTCTCTCTCTCTGTCAAATAAAGAAACAAAATCTTTTTTTTTTAAAGATTTTGTTTCTTTATTTGACAGAGATCACAGGTAGGCAGAGAGGCAGGCAGAGAGAGAGAGGAGGAAGCAGGCTCCCCGCTGAGCAAAGAGCCCGATTCAGGGCTCGATCCCAGGACCCCGAGATCACGACCTAAGCGGCTTTAACCCACTGAGCCACCCAGGCGCCCCAAGAAACAAAATCTTAAAAAAAAAAAAAAAAATGAAGCTATGAAACAAGACAGACGGTCTCTATTCACACTGCGTTTGCAGTCTTCACCCCTTTTAGCTCCGCAGATAAAGCTGTATTAGTGGAGATAAAGCTGTATTGGTGACTATGCCTACCCATGATTCCTACTAGTGTAGCATGAAACAGACTGTAACATTATACAGAGGGCCCATGGAACATGAAAAAAAAAATTATCAACACAAGTCTGTATTCCCAAACTCATAGCCTAAAGCAAAGAAATTCCCTGCTCTTTCATACCCAAATATCTTTGTTCTTTTTTTTTTTAAGTTTTTTTTTTTTTTTTTTTTTTGACAGAGAGAGAGAGAGATCACAAGTAGGCATAGAGGCAGGCAGAGAGAGGAGGAAGCAGGCTCACTGCTGAGCAGAAAGCCCAATGCGGGGCCCCATCCCAGGACCCTGAGATCATGACCTGAGCTGAAGGCAGAGGCTTAACCCACTGAGCCACCCAGGTGCCCCCCAAATATCTTTGTTCTTGTCAGTAAGAATAATATACAGAAGCAGGGTCACATTCAAACAAATTCTTTGAACAGGGTCATCTTCAAATAAACTCTTTGTGCACTTTCTAAACTAATCTATTTTATCGACCTGGTGGAGACTAAATGCCCACTTTATCTGGCATAATATATTCATTTCTTTCCAAATGTCATCATGGACACCATACCAAATTCTACCCAAAGTGACCACAAAGTCACCTCATCCTTCTAAGCCACAGGTTTCTCTCTTCTAAAATCAAACAATTATGCTTGAGAATGTTGAAGTTCTTTCCAGTTATAGAATTCTACAGTTATACACATACCACCTAGACTTGTAATCAGAGTATTAAAATAGTAAGGACAAGAAACAAAGAAAAAATTTCTTTAGGTGTGTAATGGTTCATTTTATTTGTCAGCTTGACTGCATCACAGGGTGCCCAGATTAAACGTGGTTTGCAGGTGTGTCTGTGGTGTTTCAGGATGAGATTAGCATTTCAATCAGTGGACTCAGTAAATGACCCTCCCCCATGTGGGTTGGTATCAGCAATCCACCTAGAGCCTGAACAGAACAAAAAGCAGAGGAAGAAGAAATTTGCCCCTTTTCTTCCTGTATGCCTGCTTAAGCTGAAACATTGGTCTTCTCCTGCCCTTGGACTGGAATTTACACCATCACCTCCCTTCATTCTCAAGACTTTAGGCTTGGACTGGAATTATACCACTGACTTTCCCAACTCCCCAGCCTGCAGTTGGTAGACTTCTCAGCTTCCATAATGATTTGAGCCAATTCCTTAAAATGTGTGTGTGTGTGTGTGTGTGTGTGTGTGTGTGTGTGTGTGTACACATTACTGGTTCGTTTTGCAGGAAAACTCTAATATAAGTTGTAAAATACCAATGAGATTGGGGAAGGTAAGGTCAAAGATGCCAGAATAGGGATTTAGATATAACTCCAATTATATCTACTAAGACAAACACCCTACCACATACTGTTAGAAATGTTTGGGTACAAATGAATGGAGCAACAAAAATGTAGCTTAGCTGTTCTAGGTAAGTATATGGCATTTGAAAAATCTCTCTTACGCAGGATAATATATTTGGAAAATATAAAAACTGGGTAAGGTTCCTAATGACTCCTCCAAATCTACTGAAAGAAATAGAGGAAATCCTACAATATGAGTAGGATAGAGAAAACCTATTTCAGTGTTTCTCAAATTTTGATGTACTTGTGATTCATGGGTGGGGGGGGGCAAGTGTCTCTTAAAATGCAGATTCTGATTCAGAAGATTTAGGCTATTCTGTATGGTAAGCAATGATCTTTAATTTGTCAAAACCCAGCCAATTATGGGGAATATAAATACCTTTTGAAATTGGTGGCACTGTGGGTTTGATAGAACCAAAATAAAGATCACACTTCCTAGTGACATCTTGCCAGTTCAGGCTGGCCATAGTTTTCCCACTAATAGATTCTTCCAGACTGAGCTTCCATTACTCCTGGTCACTGCCCTTTTAAGTATATCAGATGCTACTGCAAGCAATCAAGGTTCATGCCTTCCCACAGAGATGTTAGCAAGCCTGATCCTCCATTAATTTAGTAATAAATAAGCCCATTCTCATACTGCTTCATCATCTTTTCAGATCAACTGTTAAGACTGCCGTGGTCCCACTACTTATCCTCATCTGAATTAACAGGTCTTTCCTATCCTGATGATAAGCCTCCACAAGAGCTATCTCCACTTGTCTTCACATGCCAAGTCCACCTCCCGAAACCCACAAGTCCCTCTTAGTACATCTTGGCCAATATTATTTAAGGCACAACAAATGTCGCCACTGTGTGCAATTTTTCTTCTTGAAGTTCCAAGAATGAACTATCAGTGATATGTGATAATCTTATCAAGCCAATATTCACCTTTTGGGGCACATCCTGATTCCATCAAAACAAACTTGTATAACACTCTATTTCTGTTCACACCTGGTATTGTCAAAAGAGGAAAGGAGACCCTGACACAAGGAAGGCAGTGATGCCTCAAATTATCTCCTATCATGCCCAATTGCCTTAATGCACTATCAACTCAGCTCACCAAGGCACTGATTAAGCTACAGATGCCAAATCTGCAAAGTATGCACCCAAATCTGCAAAGTATGCAAAGGTCTTCTCTAGAAACTGCAAAAGAACGGGTACAATAAATACAACCGACGTACCATTACCCATAATGGCAATTGCAAACTGCTCTTATTCAAATGAATCATCATGAGATGCTGATTAATATCTTTTCTCTAAATTTCCCAAGTACATTCTTTGGGTGAATCTTGTGTTATGCCTGAGTTTTCGCGTCCAAGAGACCAGCAAGGAGCCAAGCACTGATGCAATCACACAAGGGTTTATTTGACAAGCTTAAGCTTGGGCCCAAGTATACCGACACAGCTGAGTAGGGACTTGGACCCCGAGCTTAGTTAAGGCAGGGGTATTTATGGGTTCCTGTTACTAAAGCAGGGTGGGGCTTACTAAAGCAGGGTGGGGCAAAGTTCAGCCCTTGGGCACAGGGGTCTGAGATGGCTGCCAGAGCTAAGATGGCTGTACTTATGCTAAGGCTAAACCTGAGGTAGGATGGCCTTGATTTTTCTCGGCCTCCACACTTGTAGTATGGCCTTTAATCTAGTTCTCTTTTTCAGCAGAAAACAAATCTGGGGGCCGTGCCTAGCATTGCCTATGATTCAACACCACTTCTGGATTCTCTGGTTCTAACGTGTTCTCTCAAAAAGTGATGATGCCCTTTCCTATCATCATTACCCAGTTACATACTCCTTTCCCACAGTTTCCATTTATTACCTTGTTTCAGCCTTCCTGGGTAGAAGGCTGTGCCCAACCACAGCACAGGCAGTAGGCACAGCCTTGCCAGAGTTGCCCAGGAAAACAGGACTAGGCTAAGAAAGGTTAAGAATGATGAGAGAATTTCTATCACTAACCAGTGAGACAGCACTGAGTCAAATTCAGAGAAATTAAAATAGTGTTCTGAATACTATCTCTTTCTTCCAGACATACAAGGGCAGTCCCAGACAGCAAACCTGGATACAGAAAAACAAAGAGAAATTTTGTGAGATAGGAAGAATGCAGGATTGTTGTGACTGCATTGAGGCCCACTCCTTTTGTCCCAATTCTGCATTCCAGAAACCTGTCCGAAAGTATCTCCCCTTCACTACCCATGTAGTCATATGAAAGATACATTCATCAAAGTTAGTCAGGCGTCTTTTCCTGTCATACCATCCCTCAGATTACTAATAGGTGTTTTAATTGCTCATCCCAGATCTCAAACAAACTTTTACTTTGTGTATAGTCAATGATACGTCCATTCATTATTAATCTCTATAGTCCATTTCTGTACGTTGCCACTCGCTAAATGTATGCCTTGATCCAGTGAAATCTAGGGAACCAATTAATGTATAATCTGGCACTCCGTACCCATAAATGGTATTCTCAGCCACTGTTTAGGTCACTGGGTGAGCACCGGCCAAAGTAGATTACATGTCTACTCCAAGCAGGACCCATTTGAAACCAGCTGGGACTACTACTGAGATGCCCATATATTCACTTGCCGGCTAAATGCTGGCTCTTCAGAGACTTACCCATCTTCAGGTGGTTCTTTTCTTATTGACATTTATACAATCTTTTACCTTATTAGAAGCTTCAGCAGGAAGCAAAGGAGTTTATCATTTTTCTACCCAATATTTCATAACATGAGCATCTTCATGCTGCCCAGTTCGAGTAACTAGGCAGTTATTTCAGGGGCTGGACAAGGACAACCTCTACATTTTGGCCCCCTTCTGAGCCACCAGCTGAGCCTTTCTGGTTGGCATCTCCACTGTCCACTTCAATTCACCAATGGAATTCCTACAGTTATTTCTATAATTGAATTCTCCATAAAGCATTGAGCTTGGCAAGGTCAAGTTCTTGCAGTACTAGGCATACATCACCCTCAATTTTGACCCATTATTAAAACTTACCTTTGAGTCTTTAACCAAGGTTTTATGAGCCAGTGATTAAATGGGGCAAACTTCTAGATTGTACTTCATTCTCAATTTGGTAACTTTTATCAGTAAACCAGGAAATTCACTTTGCTTTAACAAGAAGAGAAGCCTTATAGCAGCAATGTCCACAATAGCCAAAATATGCCCAGATGTCCACCAACTGATGAATTGGTAAAGAATATGTGGTGGATAGATAGAGAGACAGACAGACAAATATATACAATGGAATATTATTCAGCCATCAAAAAGAATGAAATCTTGCCATTTGCAATGACATGGTTGGAACTAGAGGGTATTATGTTAAGAGAAATAAATCAATCAGAGAAAGACAAATACTGTATGATTTCACTCGTATGTGGAGTTTAAGAAACAAAACTGATGAATATAAGGGAAGGAAGGAAAAATAAAATGAGGTAAAAAGAGAGAGAGGCAAACCATAAGAGATGCTGGAGGGGAGGTGGGTGGGTGGATGAGGTAATTAGATAATGGGCATTAAGAAGGGTACTTGATCAACACCCAAAGAACAAATAATCTAATCAAGAAATGGGCAGAAGACATGAACAGACATTTCTGCAAAGAAGACATCCAGATGGCCAACAGACACATGAAAAAGTGCTCCATATCACTCGGCATCAGGGAAATACAAATCAAAACCACAATGAGATATCACCTCACACCAGTCAGAATGGCTAAAATTAACAAGTCAGGAAATGACAGATGCTGGCGAGGATGTGGAGAAAGGGGAACCCTCCTACACTGTTGGTGGGAATGCAAGCTGGTGCAACCACTCTGGAAAACAGCATGGAGGTTCCTCAAAATGTTGAAAATAGAACTACCCTATGACCCAGCAATTGCACTACTGGGTATTTACCCTAAAGATACAAACGTAGTGATCCGAAGGGGCATGTGCACCTGAATGTTTATAGCAGTAATGTCCACAATAGCCAAACTATGGAAAGAACCTAGATGTCCATTAACAGACGAATGGATAAAGAAGATGTGGTATATATACACAACGGAATACTATGCAGCCATCAAAAGAAATGAAATCTTGCCATTTGCGATGATGTGGATGGAACTAGAGGGTATCATGCTTAGTGAAGTAAGTCAATCGGAGAAAGACAACTATCATATGATCTCCCTGATATGAGGGAGAGGAGATGCAACATGGGGAGTTAAGGGGGTAGGAGAAGAATAAATGAAACAAGATGGGATTGGGAGGGAGACAAACCACAAGTGACTCATAGTCTTACAAAACAAACTGAGGGTTGCTGGGGGGCAGGGGGGTTGGGAGAGGGATGTGGGGTTATGGACATTGGGAAGGGTATGTGCTGGGGTGAGTACTGTGAAGTGTGTGAACCTGGCGATTCACAGACCTATACCCCTGGGGATAAAAATATATTATATGTTTATAAAAATTTTAAAAAAAAAGAAGGGTACTTGATGTAATAAGCACTGGGTATTACATGCAAGTGATGAATTACTATATTGTACCTCTGAAACTAATAATATACTATATATTAACCAACTTGAATTTAAATAAAATCTTAAAAAAAAAAAGCAAGACAGAAAAAAACAAGGAGAGAAACCTATAATTCAAACCATTCAGCACTAAGAGCTGCCACTTTTGGAAGCTCCTTTTGTTAGTTCTAAGGGCAGGACAGCAATATGGTTATGGATACACTATAATCCCCAGGGCCACGGCCAGTGGGGACTATATGGTATAAGGATGAGTACATGATAGGGTACTTCTATATCCATATACCATTTCCACTTTAACACTGAGCTCCTCTGAGATGCTCCTTCCTTATGGGAAGTCAATCTGAGAATGGTGTTGCCAAGACAGAATGGTGTTTGGGATCTGAGAATCATTTGAATCCCTGACTAGTGGAAGCAACCTCCACTAAATCCCAGTGAGAAGCCAGTAATTGTTTCTCAAAAGGGTTGTATCTCTTCTTGGCATCACATAACTATGAATCCAATGTTCCAGAAGTCGCTGTTTGGGGAGGAGAGGATAGTGTTAAAGACTTCTGCAAGAGACTCCAGTGTGCATGTGTCTAGACAGTAAAAGTCTCCAAAACAATTTGTGCATTAAACCAACCCAAATGGTACTGTTTGGGGCTAAAGCCCTCTGCAAATTTCTCAAAGCCTGATTTTTTGTTTGTTTGTTTGTTTGTTTGTTTTAGATCTCATTCAAATTCATTTTTTTTTCTTGCCACTCAATATATTAGGGTTAGCAAGATGCCCAGGAACAGTGTATGGTATTCCCCACAGTCAAATGCCCCACAAAGTATTGTGTCTCTTTCTTATTAGCAGAGCCTCGCAAATATATCCGTATAACCCCTGCCTTGTGTGAGCTGTCTCTTGTAGCCTTCAACCCAAGTCATTCTCAAAAGTTTAGCTAATTGAATTCAACCTTGTATTTTAGCCAAACAGATTAGCCATCTTCTACTAGACAATGTACCAGTGTTATTCTCAAATATTTCTCTCTGGGCTTCCTCCTCTGAGAGGGAGGCTTTCATGCTATCATTAATGCAGCTATTAACTTGCATTTGACTGTGATTGAATCTAAACCTCACCTTGCCAGGTTGTCAAAATATATAGACGAATTCAGCTACCCTTAGGAAAGGATGGTGAATATATATCAGTCACTCTCATGAAAGAGTGACTTTGTCTGACTTGCATCTAAGACTGCGAGGGAGAAGAAAGAATTCACCAAGACAACCACAGTATCCCAGTCATCTTAGCCTCTTGGATTTCCTGAACAGCTTTCCCCATGTCTAACATGCTGGAACTTACCAGTAGAACTACTTGATTTAAGCACAATAAACAGCAGCTAGCTTCCAAGAGTCACCCACTTTTTTCCACAGGCCAGAGATGAAGGAGGGTTTAGGCAAATCTAAAAATTCCCAATTAACATGACCAATTAAAATCAAGCAAAAAGGAGAACTGCCAGCAACGGCAAAGCCTCTATTCACAAACACAATGATTCTACTTGTGCACTTGGGTATAGAGAAATCCACTGCAAGCTTTTACATTTGGGGTTTGTTTTTTTTTTTTTCATTAGTTTTGTTGTGATTGTTGTTTACTCTCTCACTTTCCAAACAATGGTTTTTGCCATAAGTCTAGTGTATAACACCACAACTTTACCATACCCCTAAAGATCCACCTTTAGCCTCCTGAGGTTTCCTACCACCCTGTATCAGGTACTAAATTAAGTCCATTGTGCACCACCAGTGTGCTGTAATTCCATCACTCCAAGACTATGCAATTTAAACACAGCATACAGCCTTGTATTTCCCTGTTGGGATTCAAGTCAATCATCTTTGCTTTCACCATCTTAACAGATGGAGCAAACTCAGCACTCTGCTCTAACACATTCTTCTTCCACTCCTTATCAGTGTTATGAACTTTAAATTCATTCATGCTGCAGTAAATAGAGCGAATTGTAACAAGACCCTTTAGGCAGGTGCTCACCTGTGCTGAAATAGTTCTTCCTTCTAGCTAGCAATACTGTGCAACCCAGCAATATGCAAAGTTGACATGTTTTTTTTCTTTTGTTTCCAAATACCTGCTTTAACTTCATGTTGTCTACCTTAATTTTTCCCTGGTCCCATCAGTGATTAAACTTTTACTAAAGCAGTTTGTTGTAACCAGGGTTTTTTTTTTAGTTTTTGTTTTGTTTTGTTTTAAAGATTTTATTTATTTATTTCACAGAGAGAAAAAGACAGTGAGAGAGTGAATACCAGCAGGGGGAGTGGCAGAGGGAGCCCAGTACAGGGCTTGATCCCAGGTTCCTGGGTTCATGACCTGAGCTCAAGGCAGACGCTTAACAACTGAGCCACCAGGTGCCCCAGGGGTTGTATTTCTAGCCATTTCTTCCTCGTTTTGTTTCTCCTTCTTCATGCATTTTCCCAATTCTTTAAGAGTCAAAGTTTTAACATCCAAATCCCATTGATAAGAATTGTTCCTGGTAATCTGTCACCCACCTTCCACAACTTTGAACCCAGAGTGGGTCAGCAACCACCCTAACTTCAAAATGCTAGGAATTCAAAAATACCATGCTGGCCAAGATAGAGTAAATCTACTATTACCTAATTACAACTCTGAATGATACAAAAAGCAACTACCTGAGAGCTCTGAAAATTAAATAACAGCAGGCAGATTAGGAAAAGAAATTAAAATTTATGATGACCAGTAATGCAGTGAATTTTCTGATTTTTTCCCTTTTTTATCATCTGACTTTAACAGAAAGTAGCCTACTGCACAGTAGGCACAGATAACAAAAACTCAAAGAGAAATCCTCTTTTTCTGGCTAGAGGACCAGAAAAATAGGCTTTTATTTCTGTTATCTATTTTCTCTGAGACTTTCTACTTTTTCATTTATTTCAAATTTATTTGTTTGTTAAAGGCTAAAATTTTTATGATGGCTGCTCTGAATTCCTTGTCAGAGGGGTACCTGGGTGGCTCAGATGGTTAAGCAGCTGGCTCTTGATTTTGGCTCAGGTCATGATCCCCCCAACCCTAGGACTGAGCCTCTGTGGGTTCTGGGCTCAGCAGGGAGTCTGCCTGATGATTCTCTCGCTCTCCTTCTGCCCCTCCCCCCCTTGCTCACTCGTGCTCGCTCTCGCTAGCTCTATCTAAAGTAAATAAATCTTAAAAGAGAAAAAAGGAAGCCATTTTAAATAAATAAATAATAGGGACAGCTGGGTGGCTCAGTGGGTTGAGCCTCTGCCTTTGGCTCAGGTCATGATCTCAGGGTCCTGGGATCGATCCCCGCATCGGGCTCTCTGCTCAGCGGGGAGCCTGCTTCCCTCTCTCTCTCTGCCTGCCTCTCTGCCTAGTGGTGATCTCTCTGTCAAATAAATAAATAAAATATTAAAAATAAATAAATAAATAAATAATAAATTCCTTGTCATATGATCCCAACATCTGTATCATCCAAGTATCCGCATTGATTGTCTTTTCTTATTCAAGTTAAGATCTTCCTGATTCCTAGAATGATGAGTGATTTTGATAGTATTCTGGACATTTTGAGTATTGTTATGAGACTCTTATTTAAACCCTCTGATTTAGCAGACCTTTTCTGACACCATGCTGGTGGGTGAGAAGGGGAACTTTCCCACTACTCCCAGATGGGGATGGAAGTTCAGGCTCCCTAGGTATCCTCTACTGCACTTCATAGCAGAGGGTGAGGGAGGGGTGTCCTCACAGCTGGATGAAGGGCAAGTCTGGCGTCTTTACTCAGTCTTTGCTGAAGAAGAAGTACCCACTTTTTATTCTGGGTTGTCATGGTTATACTAGGGTGGTTAGCATGTAAAAGAGTTCTTTCTTGCTAATCTGCCATTTTTCAGTTCCTTTAGCTAGAGAGAGGCAACTTGCCTTGGGGCTTTTTTGGTCTATGCCCATTAATGTTTCTGGGTTACTCTTTAACATCCAGTCTGGGGCATATAAATCATCATCAATAACAAAATCAACAAAGAGGTACTTTGCCAGATTTTCCACATGTCCCATGTCCCCACTTTTTCTGCCTTCTCTCTGCCTTCCGAAGTCTTCTATGTTTGCTTTACATATTTGTCCAGGATTTTTAGCTGTACTTACTAGAAAGACTAAGGATAATTTCGTCTGCTCTAGACATCTTACAATCAGAGAAACCCTAACTGTCTTTTAAAATAAAACAATCAACTTTCTTCAGAGAATTTTAACAGAACTCGGTGTTCATGTCATTCCACTCAAAATGTCCAGGATGCAATATAAAATTACTCAAAATACCAAAATCCAGGAAAATGTGCCTAATTATTGAAAGGAAAAACAATCAAGAGAGGACAACCCTTAGATGACTCAGATATCGAAACTATCAGAAAAACAATCTTACAACTATGCTCTGAAGCAAAGGTGAAAACACTTGGGATGAATGGAAAGAGAAATTTCCAGCACAGATATAGAAATTATAAAAACAAATGAAATAAAAATTTTAGAATAAAATAATACAATGTTGGGAATAAAAAAATCAGTGTTTGGGCTCAAAAGCAGAAAGGAGATGAAACTGGGAAGAGCACAGACAATAGATTAAGGGAAATTATCCAACCGGAATAACAGAGAGAAGAAAGAAAAAATAAATTAACAGAGCCTTAGGGACTTGTGAGACAATATTAAGTGATCTAATATTCATATCATTGTCACCACAGGGGAAGATGATAAAAAATTAGTAAAGAAAAAAAAAATCTAAAGCAATTACACTGAAAATTTCCCAAGTCTGAAGAAAGGCCTAAATCTACGTATTTAAGTAGCTCAACAAACAATACTCAGATAAACTCAAAGAAAATCAAAACCAAACACATTACAATAAAATTGCTAAAGACCAAAAATTAAGAAAAACTTTGAAAGGAGCCGTAAAAGTGACACTGCATATGGAAGAGCAGCAATTTGAATGACTGCAGATTTCTCATCAGAAACCAGGAAAGCCAAAAAACGGTGAAACAGTGAAACAGTATCTTTAAAAGTACTGAAAGAAAGGTACTATCAACCCACAATTCTATGTCCAGTGAAAACATCCTTCAGGAATGATAACAAAATAAATATACTCTCAAATGAAGGAAAACTAAGAGACTTTGTTGCCCACAGATTTGCTCTAAAATAAATGGTAAAAGGAGTTCTTCTGGCTGAAAGAAAATGATACCATGGAAATAGTGGAACTTCAGGAATAAAAGAACAACAAAAGTGGGTATGTATTTAGATAATTTTTAAAATTATTTTCTTCTAAGTTCCTCAAATAATGTATCGTCATTGATGAAAGCAAAAATTATAACATTTTCTGATGTGGGTTTTCAGTTATTTATGATTAAAACATGACAACTACAACATAAAAGAGGATAAAGAAAAGATTTCTAAGAGGTGGCAAAATATTAACTCTAAGTACATTATGAAAGGTTACATTAGTATATTGTAATCCCTACAGCATGTGCACATGTATACATGCACAATATCTATCCAATAAACCAATAATATGAAATGGAATATTTTTAAAAATCAAACAATCTGAAAGAAGACAGAAAATGAGAAATAGAAAAAAAAATTAGATTGAACCACAAGCAGATTAATATTTGTATAAAATAAAAATAATCTAAGCACATTAATTAAAGGACAAAGAATTTCATATTGGACTTTAAAAAATGAGACCCAACTATATGCTGTCTACAATAAATTCACTTTAACTACAATTGTATATATATGTTAAAAGTAGATGAGAGAAAAAATATACCATGCAATTATTAATCAACAGTAAACTGTAGTTATTATATTAATAAGGGACAAAGGATATTTCATAGTAAATAAGATAAGTATGGATAAAGAGGGCCATTACATAATTATAAAAGATTAGCTCTCCAAAAATATATAAGAATCCTAAATTTGTGTTCACCTAATAGTAGAATTTTGAAATCTATGGATCAAACACAAATATGCTTAAAGGGAAATAAATAAATCCAAAATTATACCTAGATATTTAAAGAATCTTCTTTTAGTAATTGACAGAACAAGAAGACAGCCAAACCACAAGGATAAAGATTTGAGAAACACTATGAACAAACTTGACCTAGCGGACATTTATAGATCTTTATAGACTATAGAATACTCTACCCAACGAAAGTGGTGTACACATTTGTTTCAAGTTTACATGAACTTTCACCAAGACAAACCATATATTTGACCATAAAACAAACCTTAACATACTTATAAGAACTTATATTATACAAATTATTTCTTGACCCTAACAGAATTAAATTATAAGTCAATAATAGAAAGATAAATGGAAGATATCTAATTGAGTGAAAATTAAATAACTTGCTTCTAAATATCACATGGGCCAAACAGAAAGTTGTGGGAAAGTTAGAAACTCATTTAAACTGAATAAATTAAAATGTAATATATCAAAATCTGTAGCAGGAAACTAAATCAATGATTAGGGAGATAGATACGATTAAAAGGTTGTACTAGAAAAGAAAAAAGGTCTCAAATCAATCATTTAAGATTCCACCTGAAAAGAAACTCTTCACTATAAAGAACAAACTGAGGGTTGTGGAAGGGGAGGTGGGTAGGGGAATGGGGTAATTGGGTGATGGGCATTAAGGAGGACACTTGCTGTTACATGCAACTGATGAATCACTAAATTCTGCCCCTGAAACTAATAATATACTACACATTAACTAAATAGAATTTTAAAAAGGAGAAAGATTCCACCTTAAGAAGCTAGAAAATGAAGAGCAAATTGAAACCAAAGCAAGTTGAAGGATGGAAGCAAATGAAAGTACAGCAAAATCAATGACATTGAAATTTTTTAAATGGCAAAAATAAATGAAACCAAAAGCCAATTATTTGAATAGACTAGTAAAATTGATAGAACTCTCATTAGATTAATCAGGATAAAAAGAAAGAAGACACGCATTACTAATATCCGAAAGAAAGAAGAATTATCACTACAGACCACGTAGACTTTGAAAAGGTAGTAAGAATGGACACCTGGGTGGCTCAGTTGGTTAAGCATCTGCCTTTGGCTCAGGTCCTGATCCCAGGGTCCTTGGAAGGAGCCCTACATTGGGTTCCCTGCTCAGCGGGAAGCCTGCTTCTCCCTCTGGCTGCCACTCCCCCTGCTTGTGTTTCCTCTCTCAGTGTCTCTGTCAAATAAATAAATAAAATCTTTAAAAAAGAAAAAAAAAAGGTAATAAGAGAATGCTACTTATTTCTCTATGCCTATAATATGAAAGTGGATAAAATAGAATAATCCTTCAAATGAATCTGAATAATTCTTTGAAGGAATTACCAAAATTCACTTAAGAAGAAACAGATAAAATAAAAACCCCATGCCCTAACAAGATTCAACCAACACTGAAAGAAGAAATAATACCAATTCTACATAATCTCTTCAAAAAATTAGAATAGAAAGGAACACTTCTCAACTTATTTTATGAGACCAACATTACTCTAATACCAATACCAGACACAAATATTACAAGAAATAAAAACTATGGAAAACTATCCTTCATGAATATGATCACAATTTTTTTCAACAAAACATTAACAAATAGAATTTGTAACATGTTAAAACAACAGTAATCATGACCAAGTGGGTATTTTCCTAGGAATTCCAGGGTGTTTCAGATAGCACAATATTAACAGAAGAAAAACTAGATTAGTCATCTCAATAGATGCAAAAAAAAAGCAATTTACAAAATTCAATAGCTATTCATGATACAAATCTTTAGCAAACTAGAAATAAAATGAAAGATTGAATGCTTTTTCCATAATGAAATCTACAAAAATAGCTCCCCAAACCCTACATCCTACCTAAGACTTGCTAATAAAAAACTGAAGACTTTGCTGCTAAGATCAATAATAAAGCCAGAGTGTCTGCTTCCACCGCTCCTACTCAGTATCATACTGGAAGTCTTAGCTAGTGTAATAAAAGAAGAAAAGAATAAGTAGCCTACAGATTGGAAAGGAACAAATAAAACTGTCTCTATTTCCAGATGATGTAGGAAAGACATTAGGGTGCGAAGCCAACAGCCAAGAAAGAATTCTTGAGATGTCTTTAGTGCAAAAAGGTGATTTTATTAAAGCATGGGGACAGGACCTGTGGGTAAAAATACTAGCAGTGGGGTCGTAAGGGGTGGTGATCATATATCTACAAATTGGAAGGGGGGTTAGGGTAGCATAAGTCCTAAGGAATTTTGGAAACAAGCTTTCCAGGACCTTGAGGGGGACTAGTTATTGTTAGGAAAAAGTCATTTATTACCGTCTAGTAACATCTTAGTCATGAGATCCTTCAGGTGTATATCAGCGGGCCATATGCCTGGGAGATGTTTGTCAACAGGTATCTTGGGGGGTTTAGAGATAAAGGAAATTTCTAAAGGAATTTTTATATGTTAAAGCAGATTTATAGGACCCTGGGGGCTGGGCTAAGATTGCCTTTTGTCCTTTAAGTATTAACATGGAGGCAGTTGAGTCCCTAGAGGAATGTCACTCTGCCTGTTTCAAGGACTTGTCAATGGGCTGTAGGCAGTAAGGAAATTTAATAATTTTCCTTCTGTCTGTGTTTCCCACATCACTATCTATGTAGAAAATCCAAAAGAAAGTTTAAAAAAGTTTCTAGAATTAATAAATGAATGTAGCAAGGTAATAAGGCAAAAGGTCAATATATAAAAAGTAATTATATTTCTATATATGAACAACAGACAATTATAAATCAAAATTGAAGAGAAAAAAGTACCATTTAAAATAACACCAAAAAATAAATGAAGTAAATACAAACCTAAGGAGATATGTGCAGAATCAGTATGCTGAAAAATATTAAATATTGGTCAAAGAAATTAAAAAAGACCCAAATAAATGGAGAGATATTCTATGTCCATAGATTATAAGGATCAATATTGCTAAATTGTTAATTCCCCCAAAAGTTATTTGCAAATTTAAAGTAATCCCCCCAAAAATTCCAGAAGCATTTTGTATAAATATAAAAAACTGATTCTAAAATGCATATGGAAACACAAAGGAACTATAATAGTCAAACAATTTTGGAAAAAAAAAATTAGGGATTCATACTAACTGATTTCAAGATCTAATGCAAAGCTACAGTAATGAAAATTGTGTGGTATTGATGAAAAAATAGATGTATCTATCAATGGAAGAGAATAGAGAGCCCATAAGTAGACCAACGAAAATATAGACGATAACTTTTTCCAAAGGTATAATGGAAATTTAATGTAGCAAAAACTGCAGTTCCAACAATGGTACTGGAACAATTGGACATCCATATGCCAAAAAAAAAAAAAAAAAAAAAAAAAAAAGAACCTCAGTACATAACTTACACTTAAAAACTAGCTCGTTTGGCCTAAATATAAATTATAAAAGTATACAAATTTCAAAATACAGAAAAAAAAATCTTTGTGACCTTAAGTTAAGCAAAGATTTCTTAGATGTGACATCAAAAGCACAAGCCATAAAAAAAAAAAAAATTTCCGTTGATGAACTGGATTTCATTGAGTTTAAAATATTTTGGCCTTTGAAAGACACTGTTAAGAAAATGAAATTAGGGGATGCCTGGGTGGCTCAGCTGGTTGAGCGACTGCCTTCGGCTCAGGTCATGATCCTGGAGTACCAGGATCGAGTCCCGCATCAGGCTCCCTGCTCAGCAGGGAGTCTGCTTCTCCCTCTGACCCTCCCCCTTCTCATGCTCTCTCTCTCTCATTCTCAGTCTCTCAAATAAATAAATAAAATCTTAAAAAAAAAAAAAAAGAAAACGAAATTAGGGGCGCCTGGGTGGCTCCGTGGGTAAAGCCTCTGTCTTCGGCTCAAGTCATGATCTCAGGGTCCCGGGATTGAGCCCCGCATCAGGCTCTCTGCTCAGCAGGGAGCCTGCTTCCCCCTCTCTCTCTGCCTGCCTCTTTGCCTACTTGTGATCTCCTTCTCTGTCAAATAAATAAGTGAAATTAAAAAAAGAAAGAAAGAAAATGAAATTAGAAGCACAGACTTGGAAAAAAAAATAGAAGCCACAGACTTGGAGAAAATATTTACAAATCACACTAACGACAAAGAACTTGTATCTAGAATAAAGAACTCTAAAACTCAGCAATAAGCAAATTAATAGCTCATAAAAAAAACAATGGACACTTTAACAAAATAGATATGCAAATGAGAAATAAGCACCTAAATAGATGCTTTTCATCTTTATTCATTATGAATAATGAGTAATTATTTAAAACTACAGTATCAGTAGACAACAATTAAAATAGCATAATTAAATTTAAAGCCATTAACAATCTTAAATGCTGATGAGGATGCAAACCAACTAAAACTTTCATACATGACTGATGGGAACACGAAATGGTACTGTCACTTGGGAAAGCAGTTTACAATTTTTTATAAAGCTAAATATACACTCACTCTATGAATCAGCAATCCCATTCCTACATATTTACTCAAGACAAATAAAAACTAGTGTTCATTCAAAATGTGTACCTGGATGTTTATAGCATTAACTTATAATTGCCAAAAACTAGAAATAATTCAAATATCTTTTAACTGGTGTGTGATAAATTCTGATACATACATAAAAAGAAATATTACTCAGTAATTTTTAAAAAGGGCTAGGGGTGCCTGGGTGGCTCAGTGGGTTAAGCCTCTGCTTTCGGCTTGGGTCATGGTCTCAGGGTTTTCGGATTGAGCCCCACACCCGGCTCTCCGCTTAGTGGGGAGCCTGCCTCCCCGCCCCCTTCTCTTCCTGCCTCTCTGCCTGCTTGTGCTCTCTCTCTCTGTCAAATAAATAAATAAATAAATCTCTAAAAATTTAAAAAAAAAAGAGCTACTGATACACAACAGAAATGTATCTCAAATGTATCATGCTAAGTTTAAAAGGCCATATTCAAAAAGCTAATACCAAGCCATTCCAAATAAATGGCATCATAGGAAAGCCAGAACTATAAGAATAGAGAACACAGAAGTGGTTGCCAGAAGTTGGGACAGGAGAGGGGTTGATTACAAATGGGTAGCATGAGAAACTTTTTTCAGATGATGAAAATGTTACATATCTTGACTGTGGCTGTGGTAATTATATGACTCTACACATGTCTCACAACTCATAGAACTGAACACCCAAAAGTATAAAATTAAGTATGTAAAATTAAAATATTATTAAAAAAAGAAGTTTTAAAATAAAATCTTATTTTAGATCCTATGTCTGTGTGCTTTTTATTACGCCAGAGTACTTCAGTCTTGCCTCCAGCAATAATTGTTTTAAGTGAGAGAACAGACTCTTGTAGACACTCAATAGTTGCCACCATAGAAAGTTTATGATGCATGGGATTATTCACTAGTAAAAAATCTTTCTATACAGAGAAATGATGAAAAGATTAAAAATTTTCAAGTGATAGAATTTTTAAAATTGTAGCACTTTCTCATCCATATAAAAACTAGGTAAAACCATTGAAGTTGTTCAAAAAACTATAAAGACCTAAAGGTCTAAAAGTCTGAAAGCTAAAAGTCTAAACTATAAGAGCTTAAAGGTCGCTAATCCAAAGCAACCAGATTGAAAAGAAAGGAAAAGTAAGACAGGATAAAAGAATAGAGTGCAAAAAGGGAAAGGAAAGAGGGTTGTAAAGGAAAGACAAGACAGAGAAAAAATGCAATGGAAGAAAGAGAGTGTACAAAGTTTTTATATGTTTCTTATGCAGCATTCATTTCCCATAATGTAGATATAAAAGCGAAAACAAATACAGTACAACTGGGTACTAAATGTCACTGCCTTTTACAAAGCCACGTTAACTTTCTCACACACTGAAACATATTTTTGAAGTCTTCTTCCTTACCAAAATACTGTCAATTATTTCCCTGGAGAGCTGGCATATAAAACATCACCAAATATCTCAGAAAATGAAATTATCTCAATGTTCTCTTCTGAGTATGTCTGATGCTGGTTCTCATATCCTGTAAATGTAGGAAAACTACTTTTTTCATAGATGCTAAGTATAAAATAACACTGAAATAAACTTTACCAGTCAGAGAAAGGTTACCATAAAGTTATCAGTAAACTATGTGGTGCTTTAACATTTCTAACAGTATAATGTGGCATGGAGATCTTCATGACATAAAGAAGTAACTTCTTTCATCAAAATAAAACACTAAACCCTTCCAATCAAATTGTATCTATTAAAATGCCAATGAAAATACACAAAGACTTCCAAGTACACTATAAATTAAAGCTAAGAGAAGATAGTATATAAAAATTGGAGAATTTCCATGAATTGCATTGTCTACTGAGTCTTGAACTGTACATCTTATTTTCCAACCTATGAAGCAAAGCATGGCTGAGTCTTCTTCCTGGCTTTCCCAATGAGCACACTAGAATGGACATCTTGGGTTTTTTCTGCCCCAGCCTCTAATCCCCTTCTTTTGGGCCTAGCCCAGTGACAGCCAACCCTCCTTTAGCATCTGTCCACACAATGCAAATGAAGTTGACTCCACCCCATTCCAGGATAAGTATCCTGTGAACTAAGTATGGGCCATTAGAACACCGTGGCTCCCTTCCTACACTGATTGATTTGGGTATGGGCACCTGACCCAACCCAGGCCAATCAGAGCCAATAAGATTCTATTTTAGGATTTTAAAAAATTATTAGTAAAAGGAAAATATTTTTGCACCAAAGTTGAACTAGTAGAGTATACATCTAAAGATATTAGTGTTCATCTTACTACCACTTGGACAGAGCTGAGAAAGAAGACACACAGAGAAAGCAGAGCTTAGAAATGTGTGTAGAGACTGCATCCTAATGGTATCCTAATTAAGTCTCTGGATCTATTTCTATAGATCTACCTTTGAACTTTTCAGTTTTTGAGTGAATAATTTCACTATGTTTATTAGACCATTTGAGTTAAGGATTCTGCCAAATCTAATGGAAAGCATCTAGGTTAATAAAATTTATAAGCTAGTCATTTTCTACATTACTCAATCAAACTGTTAAAAAAAAAAAAGGCAATTAAGAGTGAAGGGCCAGTAGATGTGGTAGTTAGTTGCAAGAGTAGGGAAAGAGGCAAGAGGAATATTGGGAATCCTCCACTCTCTACCTCTAGTCCGCAATATCAAAGTAAGAGAAGCTTTTTAAAAAGCTTCTACTTGGGTTTGATTCTCTGCATAGCAGCATAATTTGGATTATGGTATGACATATCAGGGGTTTTCAACCAAGGAGATTTTGTTCTCCAGGTGACCCTTGGAGACATTTTTGGCTGTGATAACTGGTGGAAGGCTGCTACTAGCATCTAGTGGGTAGACGCCAGGCAATGCACAAGACCACCTTCCACAAAAAATTGTCCAGTCCAAAATATCAAGAGTGCCAAAGTTGGAAAACTGGTATCTGCAACTCTTACTATCCACTTCCTTATCTGTACCTCTTTTTATATCAAGTACTTATTTGAGGTTTGTGCTTGTTTTTGTAGTTTTGATATTTGGGGTTTTCTGATAAGGATGCTTGTTTCTGTGTAAGAGACCACAGACTCCATTAGCAGACTCTTCAGAGACCTAGGAAAGCTGTTTTTAGTAATATTGAGCATTGCCGCCCGCCTCTGACCCCAGCTGCAGAACCCTGGTTTACGCAGCCACATCAGCTCTGAAGAGGAAGAGACCCTGTGAGTAAGAATGGGAACTTCCACAGTTCTAAGGATTGCACACCTGGTCTCCACTGGGAAGTAGTAATATTCCTGCGGAACTTATTAAAAATAATAGCAAAAGAAAGGGGGAGCACCTGGGTGGCTCAGTGGGTTAAGCCCCTGCCTTCTGCTCAAGTCATGATCTCCGGGTCCTGGGATCAAGTCCCACATCGGGCTCCCTGCTCAGCAGGGAGCCTGCTTCCCCTTCTCTCTGTCTGCTTCTCTGCCTGCTTGTGATCTCTCTCTGTCAAATAAATAAATAAAATCTTTAAAAAAAAAAAAAAGAAAGAAAGGGGGGAACCCGTTCTAAGTGTGAAATACCAGCAGAATTATATTTTCAAATACCTA
Organism: Lutra lutra; assembly: GCF_902655055.1. Taxonomy (NCBI): domain Eukaryota; kingdom Metazoa; phylum Chordata; class Mammalia; order Carnivora; family Mustelidae; genus Lutra; species Lutra lutra. The sequence goes on from NC_062285.1 coordinate 72,373,363, forward strand.
AAAAATTGGTACTTCTTTACCTGCAATAACAGTAAGTTAGTAAGTTGAATTTACTTTTTTTTTTAAAGATTTTATTTATTTATTTGACAGAGAGAGATCACAAGTAGATGGAGAGGCAGGCAGAGAGAGAGAGAGAGGTAAGCAGGCTCCCTGCTGAGCAGAGAGCCCGATGCGGGCCTCGATCCCAGGACCCTGAGATCATGACCTGAGCCGAAGGCAGCGGCTTAACCCACTGAGCCACCCAGGCGCCCTTGAATTTACTTTTTAATAGATCTCTAGACTAAGGTAATATTGCACACCTTTGAGAGGTATGGAAAGTACAAGCTTGGGTTCACCTTGTTAAGTGGATAGATAACTTATATATGAAATAAAACAGAAAACTATTTTTTAAAGCTAAGGAAATCTAAATGAGTGAAAATCTTACTCTGACAAGTTATTCAAATAGATGAGGGAGAATGAAGGTGAAAAATTCTCCCAGCCCTCTGTAACAGAAAAAAGTTGATGCTCAATTTTGAGTCATGATATTCATCCTTGAAAAACTGGTTTGTGGGGTGCCTGGGTGGTTCAATTCGTTGAGTGTCTGGCTTTGGTTCAGGTCATGATCTCAGTGTCCAGGGGCAGAGCATCACATCAGCTCCCTGCTCAAGCAGGAAGCCCACTTCTCCCTCTCCCTCTGCCCTTCCCTCCTCCCCTCACTTGTGCAATGCCCTGTGCAGGCTCTCTCTCTCAAATAAATATATAAAATCTTAAAAATTTTTTTTTAAAAAACTGGCTTGTTTATAAGAGTAAAGAAAAATTTGTAATTGTGTTTATGTTCATTTTTAAAAGACTAAAGCATTTAAGAAAATTTGCTCTGTTAGACATGAAACTGATTATAATCTATGTTTAAATATTTGGAAATTTTAATTGGCTACACAAATAAGTTTTTATTTGTAGTTGTATAAAGAATCTGTGAATATTTTCATAAATTTGTATTAAGGCTTAAACAGATATGAACTGACATACAAATAAAAATGAGGATTCCTCTACACACATAAAAAAACCCTCCACCTGTACCCCTGGGGATAAAAATATATTATATGTTTATTAAAAAAAAAAAAAAAAACCCTCCAGAGGGGCACCTGGGTGGCTCAATGGTTTAAGCCTCTGCCTTCTGCTCAGGTCATGATCTCAAGGTCCTGGGATCGAGTCCACATCTGGCTCTCTGCTCTCAGCAGGGAGCCTGCTTCCCCCTCTCTCTCTTCCTGCCTCTCTGCCTACTTGTGATCTCACTCTGTCAAATAAATAAATAAAATCTTTAAAAAAAAAAAAAACCCTCCAGAAAACTGCTTGCTTTACAGAATATCAGATAGAGTCTGCCCCTACTTTAGGTCTATCTGATTATATTGTCCTAAGAAAAGAAAGAATCCATAGAGAAAGCAATTGTCAAAGAAGTTCGAAGTAGGATTATAAAATTCTTCTCCCAGGGTCCCTAGTTGGTTCAGTTGGTAGAACACACAACTCTTGATCATGGGGTTGTTAATTCAAGCCTCGTGTTGGGTAGAACAATTTACATTTTTTTTTAATTTATGTAAATATTTGCATACACACAAGCACACACATAAAATGTTGAATTCTTTTAAAAAATAAATAAATAAAATAAAATCCTTCTCCCTCCAAATCATAGCATTTTGTTTAAGAGTCCATGTTTGAGAACCAAACTTCCTGGATTCAATTTCTGTGCCTTAGCCATTTAACAGTGGTGTTACCTTGGGCAAATTATTTAACTTCCTTAATCATTTTCTGATTCAGTATATCCATTAATAAATGGGAATAACAACAGTACCTACCCTATAAGGTTATTATAAGGAGTAAGTGAGACATACAACATTTTTAACAACTTGGCATAATATAAGAAAGACAGAAAATTTATTATATTACTCTAAACACTGAAACCATTCTCTTTATACCCTAGAATAGGCAGGGTTGTTTTTGTTTTGTTTTGTTTGGTTTGGTTTGGTTTTTGGTTTGTTGGTTTGGTTTTGGTTGTTTTACATTTCTTTTTAAATTTTCTGAAGTTTTTATTCAATTCCCAGTTAGTTAACATACAGTGTTATATTAGATTCCCATGTACAATATACTGACTCAACATTTCCATACATCACCCCATGCTCCTTAATCCCCATCACCTATTTAACCCATTCCCCCCCCACCTCCCCTCTGGTAACCATCAGTTTGTTCTCCATAGCCAATATTTTGTTTGTTTGTTTTTGCTTTTGTTTTAATATAGTAGAGACCCAGTCCTGAAAATCAGAAGGGATACTGGTCAAAAATTTTTGAAATTTATCACTGACTTCACCAAACTGAAAAAAAAATGCAGTTACTTTTAGTAAAATATTCTGTTATATTACTGTATTTCATAAATACAAAAATTTACAGGGTTGAAAATAAAACATAAGATATATCTCTGAGTTCTGTTTAGTACCCAAATGGGTCCAAGAGAGATAAGATTTAGATGAAAGGAGACATACTGACTTTTACAAAGGTGGTGACAAAGATGTGGGGATGGTTCACATTTGTCATGTACATAATGTGTACCACACCCTTTTCTGGGAGTTTGACATACCCATTCAACTGGTCCTCCAAGCAACCTTCTAAGTGGATACTACTGTGATGTCCATCTTTGTGAATGGAAAAGATAACACAGTAAGAGGTTTAGTAGCTTACCCAGGTTGGGAGGGGTGGTGAGTGGCAGAAAAGTTACTATATCAAAAAGCCTGAGATCTATAGTTCTAGGAACACAACATTTTAAAATTACTTTTATTACAGTAATAATAACTTGCTCATATGAAACAATGAGTTTAATAAAATGTTCTTTATGTCAATCATTGTAACAGGTAACACTTAATGCTTACTATGCACAAAAGGCTGTTCTAAATTCTTTACATATATTAACTTTCTTAACATTCACATTAATACTATGAAATGGACTGCTGTTCTTTAACGCAATTTGTTGACAGGAAATCAAGGCACAAGAAAGCTAAATGACATACCCAAGGGGTACACGTGGCAGGTGAAGAAAAGGGTCAGATCACACCATGCAATCTGTGTCTAAGAGACATACTGTCTCTTACTATAAAACTGGTCTCTAGGGGAGGAGACAAGATGGCGGAGAAGTAGCAGGCTGAGACTACTTCAGGTAGCAGGAGATCAGCTAGATAGCTTATCTAAAGATTGCAAACACCTACAAATTCCAACGGGAGATGGAAGAGAAGAACAGCAATTCTAGAAACAGAAAATCAACCACTTTCTGAAAGGTAGGACTGGCAGAGAAGTGAATCCAAAGCAACAGGAAGGTAGACTGCAGGGGGAGGGGCTGGCTCCCGGCAAGTGGTGGAGCAACGGAGCACAAAATCAGGACTTTTAAAAGTCTGTTCCGCTGAGGGACATCGCTCCAGAGGCTAAACCAGGGTGAAGCCCACGCGGGGTCAGCGTGGCCTCAGGTCCCACAGGGTCACAGAAGGATCAGGGGTGTCTGAGTGTCGCAGGGCTTACAGGTATTACAACGGGGAAGCTGGCTACAGAGACAGAGCCAAGGAGTGAGCTCTCAGCTCAGGGTTACCTTGAACCGGTCCCAGCCTGGGTGAGCTCGGAGCACGGCTGGAGGCCAGGGAGACAGGAGTAATTGGGCGCTATTCTCTGAGGGCGCACTGAGGACTGGGGCCCCGAGCTCTCGGCTCCTCTGGGCTGGAGACTGGGAGGCCGCCATTTTCATTCCCGTCCTCTGAAACTCTACAGAAAGCGCTCAGGGAACAAAAGCTCCCAAAAGCAAACCCGAGGGGATTACTCAGACCAGCCCCTGGTAAGGGTGGTGCAATTCCGCCTGGGGCAAAGACACTTGAGACTCACTACAACAGGCCCCTCTCCCAGAAGAGGAACAAGAAATCCAGCCAGGACCAAGTTCACCTACCAAGGAGTGCAGTTTCAATACCAAGGAGAGTAGCGGAATTCCAGAGGAGGAGAAAACAAAGCACAGAACTCATGGCTTTCTCCGCATGATTCTTTAGTCTTGCAGTTAATTTAATTTAATTTTTTTTTCTTTTTCAATTTTTTTCTTCTTCTGCTAAATTTTTTTTTAACTTTTACCCTTTCTTTGTTAACGTTTTTTAACTAGTTTATCTAATATATATATATTTTTTTCTTTTTTATATTTTTTCTTTATTCATTTTCTTTTTTTAATTGTTTCTTTTTTTTTTTTTTCCTCAACCTCTTTTTATCCCCTTTCTCCCCACCACGATTTGGGATCTCTTCTGATTTGGTTAAAGCATATTTTTCTGGGGTCTTTGCCACCCTTTTAGTATTTTATTTGCTCCTTTAGATACTCTTATCTGGACAAAATGACAGGCAGAAAAATTCACCACAAAAAAAAGAACAAGAGGCAGTACCGAAGGCTAGGGACATAATCAATACAGACATTGGTAATATGTCAGATCTAGAGTCCAGAATGACGATTCTCAAGGTTCTAGACGGACTTGAAAAAGGCATGGAAGATATAAGAGAAACCCTCTCGGGAGATATAAAAGCCCTTTCTGGAGAAATAAAAGAACTAAAATCTAACCAAGTTGAAATAAAAAAAGCTATTAATGAGGTGCAATCAAAAATGGAGGCTCTCACTGCTAGGATAAATGAGGCAGAAGAATTAGTGATATAGAAGACCAAATGACAGAGAATAAAGAAGCTGAGCAAAAGAGGGACAAACAGCTACTGGACCATGAGGGGAGAATTCAAGAGATAAGTGACACCATAAGATGAAACAACATTAGAATAATTGGGACTCCAGAAGAAGAAGAAAGAGAGAGGGGAGCAGAAGGTATACTGGAGAGAATTATTGGAGAGAATTTACCCAATAGGCAAAGGGAACAAGCATCAAAATCCAGGAGGTTCAGAGAACCCCCCCTCAAAATCAATAAGAATAGGTCCACACCCCGTCACCTAATAGTAAAATTTACAAGTCTTAGTGACAAAGAGAAAATCCTGAAAGCAGCCCGGGAAAAGAAGTCTGTAACATACAATGGTAAAAATATTAGATTGGCAGCAGACTTATCCACAGAGACCTGGCAGGCCAGAAAGAACTGGCATGATATATTCAGAGCACTAAATGAGAAAAACATGCAGCCAAGAATACTATATCCAGCTAGGCTATCATTGAAAATAGAAGGAGAGATAAAAAGCTTCCAGGACAAACAAAAACTGAAAGAATTTGCAAACACCAAAGCAGCTCTACAGGAAATATTGAAAGGGGTCCTCTAAGCAAAGAGAGAGCCTAAAAGTAGTAGATCAGAAAGGAAAAGAGACAATATACAGTAACAGTCACTTTACAGGCAATACAATGGCACTAAATTCCTATCTCTCAATAGTTACCCTGAATGTTAATGGGCTAAATACCCCAATCAAAAGAAACAGGGTATCAGAATGGATAAAAAAACAAAACCCATCTATATGTTGCCTACAAGAGACTCATTTTAGACCCAAAGACACCTCCAGATTTAAAATGAGGGGGTGGAAAACAATTTACCATGCTAATGGACATCAGAAGAAAGCAGGGGTGGCAATCCTTATATCAGATCAATTAGATTTTAAGCCAAAGACTATAATAAGAGATGAGGAAGGACACTATATCATACTCAAAGGATCTGTCCAACAAGAAGATCTAACAATTTTAAATATCTATGCCCCTAACGTGGGAGCAGCCAACTATATAAAACAATTAATAACAAAATCAAAGAAACATATCGACAATAATACAATAATAGTAGGGCACTTTAACACTCCCCTCACTGAAATGGACAGATCATCCAAGCAAAAGATCAACAAAGAAATAAAGGCCTTAAATGACACACTGGACCAGATGGACATCACAGATATATTCAGAACATTTCATCCCAAAGCAACAGAACACACATTCTTCTCTAGTGCACATGGAACATTCTCCAGAATAGATCACATCCTCAGTCCTAAATCAGGTCTCAACTGGTATCAAAAGATTGGGAGCATTCCCTGCATATTTTCAGACCACAACGCTCTGAAGCTAGAACTCAATCACAAGAGGAAATTTGGAAAGAACCCAAATACATGGAGACTAAACAGCATCCTTCTAAAGAATGAATGGGTCAACCAGGAAATTAAAGAAGAAGTGAAAAAATTCATGGAAACAAATGATAATGAAAACACAACGGTTCAAAACCTGTGGGACACAACAAAGGCAGTCCTGAGAGGAAAATATATAGCAGTACAAGCCTTTCTCAAGAAACAAGAAAGGTCTCAGGTACACAACCTAACCCTACACCTAAAGGAGCTGGAGAAAGAACAAGAAAGAAACCCTAAACCCAGCAGGAGAAGAGAAATCATAAAGATCAGAGCAGAAATCAATGAACTAGGAACCAAAAAAACAACAGATCAACGAGACTAGGAGCTGGTTCTTTGAAAGAATTAATAAGATTGATAAACCCCTGGCCAGACTTATCAAAAAGAAAAGAGAAAGGACCCAAATAAATAAAATCATGAACGAAAGAGGAGAGATCACAACGAACACCAAAGAAATACAGACAATTATAAGAACATACTATGAGCAACTCTACGCCAACAAATTTGACAATCTGGAAGAAATGGATCCATTCCTAGAGACATATAAACTACCACAACTGAACCAGGAAGAAATAGAAAGCCTGAACAGACCCATAACCACTAAGGAGATTAAAACAGTCATCAAAGGGAGGGGGTTGAGAGAGGGGGTGGGGTTATGGATATCAGGGAGGGTATGTGCTATGGTGAGTGTTGTGAAGTGTGTAAACCTGGCGATTCGCAGACCTGTACCCCTGGGGATAAAAATATATGTTTATAAAGCTGTAAAAAAAAAAAAAAAAAAAGAAAAAAAAGAAAGAAAGGATGAATCCCCAAGTTTTGTAGCAACATGGACGGGACTGGAAGAGATTATGCTGAGTGAAATAAGTCAAGCAGAGAGAGTCAATTATCATATGGTTTCACTTATTTGTGGAGCATAACAAATAGCATGGAGGACAAGGGGAGATGGAGAGGAGAAGGGAGTTGAGGGAAATTGGAAGGGGAGGTGAACCATGAGAGACTATGGACTCTGAAAAACGATCTGAGAATTTTGAAGGGGTGGGGGGTGGGAGGTTGGGGGCACCAGGTGGTGGGTATTGTAGAGGGCACGGATTGCATGGAGCACTGGGTGTGGTGCAAAAATAATGAATACTGTTATGCTGAAAAAAAATAAAAAAATTAATAAAAAAATAAAAATAAAAAAAAAAAACAAAAAAAAAAAACAGTCATCAAAAATCTCCAAACAAACAAAAGCCCAGGGTCAGATGGCTTCCCGGGGGAATTCTACCAAACATTTAAAGAAGAACTAATTCCTATTCTCCTGAAACTGTTCCAAAAAATAGAAATGGAAGGAAAATTTCCAAACTCATTTTATGAGGCCAGCATCACCTTGATCCCAAAACCAGACAAAGATCCCATCAAAAAAGAGAACTACAGACCAATATCCTTGATGAACACAGATGCAAAAATTCTCACCAAAATACTAGTCAATAGGATTCAACAGTACATTAAAAGGATTATTCACCACGACCAAGTGGGATTTATTCCAGGGCTGCAAGGTTGGTTCAACATCCGCAAATCAATCAATGTGATAAAAATGGTCTCTAGTCTGTCCACTTTCAAATACTAAATGATAAATATATATCATGTATTTGAGAATACATGAAATACATGAAAAAGGTTAATTATGGGGGAAATAATGTATTTCCAATGCTGGTTCATAAATTCATATTTTCAACAAATCTTTTTAAGTGTATATTAAAATTGTTCTCCTGGGGCGCCTGGGTGGCTCAGTGGGTTAAGCCACTGCCTTCGGCTCAGGTCATGATCTCAGGGTCCTGGGATCGAGCCCTGCATCGGGCTCTCTGCTCAGCGGGGAGCCTGCTTCCTCCTCTCTCTCTGCCTGCCTCTCTGCCTGCTTGTGCTCTCTCTCTGTCAAATAAATAAATAAAAAATCTTTAAAAAAAAAAAAATAAAATAAAATTGTTCTCCTTTGTGACAATCCTGGCCTGAGTAACTGAGAGTTATATAAACAAATTAGATTCTAAGAAAAATCTGTTCTTTAAAGACAGCCTTAGAAATATTTCTTTATTTGAATTATATATTAAATAGATTCCTGAAAATTTCATTGCTAAAATATATATAACATCATATCTTCTTAAATCTTTGTTTATACAAGGCCAAGGGACATAGAATACTATTCAGGTTAAATGTCTTTGAGACATGTATAAGTTTCACCATTTGTAGGGCAATCTATTTTACTAAATTTGAAAATGGTGTTAAAAAAAAGCAACTGGAGGATTAAAACTCTATTACTTTACTCTCTCATTATTTTAAATATTTAGGTTCTATTACTGTTCTATTAAGGATGGTTCTCATAAATTATGATCAAATAAACTGGCATCATACCTAGACCTGACATTTCAAGCAGTAGGGAAAAAAATAATATGGCTTAGATTAGTTTGACACCTTACATGGAATCCACAATTTCTGTGGCTTCTGAAATGTTTAGCAAAGAAGTTGAGGTTTGAATTACTCCTTTCCATGGAACACGACATCAAAAACTAATGATGTACTGTATGGTGACTAACATAATATAATTTTAAAAATGAAAAAAAAAAAAAGAATTACTCCTTTCTTACATTCTTTCATAAAATGAGAGAGAGAGGGGGGCACCTGCATGGCTCAGTGGGTTAAGCCTCTGCCTTCAGCTTTGGTCATGATCTCAGGGTCCTGGGATTGAGCCCCACATTGGGCTCTCTGCTCAGCAGGGATCCTGCTTCCTCCTCTCTCTTTGACTGCTGCTCTGCCTACTTGTGATCTCTCTCTGTCAAATAAATAAATAAAATCTTTTTTTTTTAAAGATTTTATTTATTTATTTGTCAGAGAGAGAGAGGGAGAGAGAGCAAGCATGGGCAGACAGAATGGCAGGCAGAGGCAGAGGGAGAAGCAGGCTCCCAATGAGCAAGGAGCCCGATGTGGGACTCGATCCCAGGACGCTGGGATCATGACCTGAGCCGAAGGCAGCGGCTTAACCCACTGAGCCACCCAGGCGTCCCTAAATAAAATCTTAAAAAAAAAAAAAAACATTAGGGGCGCCTGGGTGGCTCAGTGGGTTAAGCCGCTGCCTTCGGCTCAGGTCATGATCCCAGCGTCCTGGGATCGAGTCCCACATCGGGCTCCTTGCTCAACAGGGAGCCTGCTTCTCCCTCTGCCTCTGCCTGCCACTCTATCTGCTTGTGCTCACTCTCGCTCTCTCTCTCTCTCTCTCTCACTCTCTCTCTCTGACAAATAAATAAATAAAATCTTTAAAAAAATATTTAAAAAAAGAGAGATTAAAAAGATGATGTTAATCAAAGAAAAAAATATGTTATCAGAGTTAGTGCATCAGAATTTCGGATACCATGAACCTGGAAAAAGAAGTGAGAGATAAGAGGATCCTCAAACTGAAAGCTGATATGTGGTGTCCAAATTCAAGCAAGACAGAAGTTTTTCCCATCCCTGCACATGTAGAGCTGGGACATGCCCAAGATGACAGAACCAATTTAAAAAGAGACTGTCAGGGACGCCTGGGTGGCTTAGTCCATTAAGCATCTGCCTTCGGCTCAGGTCATGATCCCAGGAACCTGGTATCGAAGGCCACACTGGGCTCCCTGCTCAGCAGGGAGTTTGCTTCTCCCTCTGCCCTTCCCTCTCACTGGTGCACTTCCTCTTTCTCTATCTCAAAAATAAACAAAATATTTTAAAAAATAAAATAAAGTGTTGGATATCTAGTGCTATTTATTGAATATTGTAGTAAAGGTGAAAAACAGAATGGTAGTACAGGTACAGATGGTTGTCAGTGTACCAGCTGTTTACCCCCGTGATCACGTAGCTGGCCAGGAGCTGCTGCTGCCACTCGCCGACATCACCAGAGAGGATCATACTGTATATTGCTAGACCAGGAAAAGATCAAATTCAAAATTTGAGGTAAGTTTCTACTGAATGTGTATCACTTTCACACCATCATAAAGTCAAAAAATCCTAAGTCGAATCATTGTAAATTGTAAACCATCTGTAATTTTGGTTAGCCTCATGAAAAAGCAGATCATCTTTGCCCTGGCATAAAAAGGGTAAGGCCAAAGGTCTTCCCATTCACCTAGAATGACAAAGTAGTCCTTCCTGAAATTGCTGGTATGAGGCTTAGAGGTAAGATCACTTAAAACTTATGTAATGCTATTTGTTCTATCTTCACACATGTATTATTTAGATTTGCAAAACAAGAACCTAATAATTATCGGCTCCAAACAAATAATTAATTTTGGGTACTGGTGCTCCTGGGAATCACATGAATAGGGTATCCCCAAAAAGCCCAGGCAGTGGAAAACATTTTTATGACTTCCATTTCTGAAACACAGGCTTCCTAGATTTCTGAGCTATCACTCTAGCTGAAAACAACTGTAAATCCTGAATACAACTTACATGTTTTCATCTCATCTTAAAGGCACTGATAAAAGGAGATGGTAAGCAATTCCAAGACCTAGATCTAGATGAAGACAGGAACCAAGAGGGAAACCAAGCAAGGAGGCTATTTTTGCCCTGAGAGTATCTGCTGAACCTGGAGAACCTTTGATTTTGTTCTCATTCCTCCAGGGGTACATGGTCCTGGATGGAGAGGTAAAGCAGATGTGCTCACAGATCCCCTTTCTTCATCTCAAACCCATAGGGAGACTGCTGTTCCTATTCCTGCTCATAGTTTCTTTGAGCGCACATATCTAGTTTTGGTCAATGCAACTTCCATACACCACTTCCAGGCCTGGCCCTTAAGGTAATCTGTAAGATCCTCAGCTTCCTTATCTAAAAGTGAAAGATTTCTTGAGAGAAACTGTGAAGGAGATGAATCCAGGAGAGCCATCTGACTTATATCTGACTGTGACGTAAACAAAATAATACATTTTTATTTTTTGTAAGCCACCAGGATTTTGGCTATAGTAGCTTTTGGTCATTAGGCTGAGAAATTCAGGAAACTAAGAAGAAACGCTAAACCCTATAAAGGCAAAAACAATGTCAACCCACTCTACTGGCCCAAACCTAAGAAATATTCACAAAGAATGGCATCTCAGTTGAACAGAAAAGGAGAGCAATGAGAATGAGCCTGAAAAGCTAGAAACACAAATGAGTGTACACATGGATCACTAGATCATGTTCATATTTCCTGGACTGTGAAAACATCTTAAATTAAGAATTCAGTGTAAAATCATCTCAGATTGTAGCATTGCCTAGAGTCTGGCAAATACAAACACAAATCCTTTCTGTCAGAATTCATCTTTACCTCAGGCATCAAAGAATTTCCACAAATAATTTTAAAGGGATGATTAGAGATTGTACCCCAAAGTCACTGGAAACAGGCAAAAACAGGGCAAAATGAGCAAAACCAGCAGAAATAATAGCAGATACAGGCATGAAAAAAAGATAACAGACTGAAATTATCAGAAATATAATTATTGTGCTTAAAACATAAATGACTAGTGTGAAAGCATCTGCAGGAATCAGAAAACTATAAAGAAAGACCAGCAGATTTGTAAAGAATACAAACAGAACTTCTAGAATTAAAAAATGTAATAATGAATTTCATGAATATAAGATGTACTTATTTTTTCATTATTACTTCCTTGAAGTTGGAAGGTTTTTTCAAACTATGACAATACTGATTCAAAGGAACATGGTTATTGAAATGAAAACTCATTGGGATCCTGAAAATAATAGAAAGAAAGAAAGAAAGAAAGGAAGGAAGGGAGGAAGGAAGGAAGGAAGGAAGGAAGGAAGGAAAAAGAAAGAAAGAAAGAAAGAAAGAAAGAAAGAAAGAAAGAAAGAAAAAGAGAAAGAGAAAGAGAAAAAGAAAAACTGTACTATGAAGAAGAAGGTGGAAGAGAGGGGGAATAGGAGGGAAATTCATTTGGGAAATTTTAATAGCAAATGAGACAGAGCTAAAGGGAGAATTAGTGAAATGCACAATAGATCAGAAGAAATTATCTAGAAAAATGCACAATGAGAAAAACAAATTTAACATCTTTTGAAGATATTTTTAAAACATGGGGAAAGGGGTGCCTGGGTAGCTCAGTGGGTTAAGCCTCTGCCTTAGGCTCAGGTCATGATCCCAGGGTCCTGGGATAGAGCCCCACAGCAGGCTCTCTGCTCAGCAGGGAGTCTGCTTCCCCCTCTCTCTCTGCCTGCCTCTCTGCCTACTTGTGATCTCTCTCTGTCAAATAAATGAATAAAATCTTTTAAAAAAAATGGGGAAGTACTTTCAGCATTGTGGAATAAGGATCTCTGAAAATCAGGTCCTTCACAAAAGAAAATATTGTCAAAAGCAACTTTTTCTGTATTCTGGAATTTAACCACTGGCTTGCAACAATTCATGGGACATTTACAAAGACAAGTAACTCTTTACTCAAGGCTGAATTACAGTAGTAGTAGTGAGCCTCTAACTTTCTCTAGTCTCATCTGGATTCTCCAGCTCTGTAGTAGCCATGAAAACCAAGAGCTTCACAACTGTCATAGTTTTAAAAACCAGCAGTCAAAAGGCCCTGAGGAAACAGAATAGATTTGAAGCCCCTCAAATAGCCCCACAGTAAGAGAACTATCAATATTTGTCAGTTAAGCTTCATTCTCAATGCCTGTCATCATTTTACCTAACTCAGGACTTGATCTGTGCAAACTATCCTATCCTAGGGTGTTTCTTAAAAATAATTAGTGGGGCTAACAAAAAGCTTACCAAAACATTAAAAAGAAGGAAATGTCCATAAGGGGCATTGAATAGCTCTGACACATTCCAGGAAATCTAGAAGGCTGCACCCAGTACTTAGGGCTGGCTCTGTACATGTTCAGGAAGATCTGACAAAGCCCTAACCTCACACTTCAGACAGACTTTGAGGCTGTGTGCAAGCAGGAAGAGAAGGTTAAGGAAGAATCATGAACTTCCTGCTATAGCATTGAAAACACACACACACAAAGCCCATCAGCAAAGACTGGGATACTCACTGGTTCAAGACATTTAAGGAAATACCTGTTAGAATCATTACATGACCAATAAATTAACTGAACAGACATTTTAGTGGCTGCATACAACAAAGAATACAATCTTTATGAAATTAGTCCAGGAAAGTCACTAAAACAGCTACAACAACATCAACAAATAGCAACAGTTAACCCTAAGGAGGGAAAAGAGAAAAGGTTCCCAGAGTTAACATATTTGATTATTTTAAATATTCAGGGTTTTTTTTTAAGATTTTATTTTTTATTTGGCAGACAGAGAGAGATCATAAGTAGGCAGGGAGAGGGGGGGAAGCAGGCTCCCCGCCGATTAGAACCTGATGCAGGGCTCCATCCCAGGACCCTGAGGTCACAACCTGAGCCGAAGGCAGATGCTTAACCAACCGAGTTAACCACATGCCCCTAGATATTCAATTTTAAACAAAAAATTATGAGGACATGCAAAGAAACAAGAAACTATGACCCATACACAAGGGGAAAAAGTCAATAGAAATGGGTCCTGAGTACTCAGACACTGTATGTATCTGACAAAGACTTTACGCCAACTATTATAAATATTTCCAAAGACATGAAAGTAACTATATCTACAGAACTATAGGGAAATATGAAAACAATGTTTCACCAAAGAATATCAACAGAGACAAAAATTATGAAAAGAGCCAAACAGAAATTCTGCAATTGAAAAGAATAATTAAAGTGAAAAAAAAAATCACTAGAGGAGCTCAATAGCAGATTTGAAATGGCAGAAGAAAGAACCAGAAAACTTAAACCTAGGTTGATTGAGCTTATCCAAACCTATGAAGAGAAAGAAAAGAGGATAAACAAAATGAACAGAACCTCAGAGACCTATGGGAGATCATTAAGCATATCAACATACATTGATACCAGAAGGAAAGAAAAGAGATAAGGAGAAAGAAAAAATATTTGAAAAATAATGATTGACAAGCTCACATATTTGATCAGAAATCACAGCCAAAGAATTGTGGGACAACATATTCAAAGCACTAAAGGAAATAGACTGTAGAAGTAGAAATATACACATTTAAAATTATTACATTTTTGATATAGTAAACCATTTATTTTTATAAATAAAATGTTTCTCTAGAAAAGAACAGTTTTATATCCAACAAAACTAACCTTTGAAATAAATGAGAAATTAAGACATTCCTGGATAAATAAAAACAGAGAATTCACCTCTAGTAGATATACCCTATGAGAGACACAAACAATAATTTCTCAGGCTGAAATAAAAGGACAATAAATAGTTACTCAAATCCATATAAAAAACATCAATAAAAGTAACTAAATTTAGAAATACAAAAGACAGTATAAATGTACTATAATTTGTAACTCTTTTCTTCTCCTACTTGATCTAATAGAGAACTGCATAAGATAATAACTATAAAACTGTTTTGAAGGGTTTATAATAAAGATGTACTTTCTATGATAATAATAGCACAAAGGAGCAGTGAAGAAACAGAACTGTACTGAGTCATAGTTTTCATATTAAGGCGGTACAATATGAACTAGGCAATAATAAGTTAAGATGGTCATTGTACTTTCCAGCACAACCACTAAGAAAACAGTACTAGAATTTTATTCTCAAAAACATAATAGATTGGAAGAATGTAAAAGATATGTCATGAAAATAGTAAATAAAGGAAAACTGGAGTGGTTACCCTAATACTAAAAAAAAATTAAGATTTAGTAACAAAAATTGTTACTGGAGACAAAGAAGGACTTTTATAATGATAAAAGAATCAATTCATCAAGAAAATGCAGCAATTATAAACATATAAGCACCTAACACTAGAGCCCCAAAATGCATGAAACAAAAACTGACATAAAAATAAACAATTCACTAACATTAATTGAGGACTCTAATAGACCACTTTCTATACTAGATAGAAGAACAAGGCAGGTCAACAAGGAAATAGAAGATCTGAGCAACACTAGAAGGCAGACCGATCTAACAGACACAGAGTACTCCATTCAACAACAGCAGAATACACATTTGTTTTAGGGCTATATGGAACATTCTTCACCTTAGATCATATGTTAGGCCATAAAACAAACCTCAGTAAGTTTATAAGAATTTAAACCATACAAAGTACATTCTCTAGCCACAATGAAATGAAAATAGGAATCAGTAACAGAAGGAAATTTGGGAAATTTACAAAAAAAATATGTAAATTCAACATCACAATACTAAATATTCAACAGGTCCAACAACAAATCACAAGGGAAACTAGAAAATGCTGATAAATAAACACAAAAATACAATGCACCAAAATCATGAGATGCAGTTAAAGGAGTGCTTAGGAGAAATTATTTGCTTTAAATATTTACATTTAAAATTGAAGAAAAAACTCAAATTAATAAGCTAACCTTCTACCTGAAGAAACTAGGAAAGAATAAACAAAACATAAGCAGAGGGAAGGAAGAAATAAAAATTAGAGTGGAAACAAATGAAATAGAGAATAGAAAAACAGAAGAGAAAATCAATAAAACCAAAAGTTGATTCTTTGAGATCAACAAAATTGACACACCTTTAGCTATACTGAAAAAGAAAAAAGGGGGGGGGCGGAAATATTCAATTTACTAAAATCAAGAATGAAAGCAGGGACATTACTACTGATCTTACAGAAATAAAAAGAATTTCCCCCAAAAAATGTTATGACAATTACATGGCAACAAATTAGACAGTATAACTAAGATGGAGGAATTCCCAGAAAGACATGACTATTAAGAAACATATTCAAGAAGTAAAGAAAATCTGGATAGAAATATCACAAGCAAAAAGATTTAATTGGAATAAATCCTCCCACCACACACACACACACACACACACACGCCAAAGACTAAATGGATTCACTGGTGAATACTACCAAACAACTAAAGAATTGACACCAATCCTTCACAAATTCTTCCAAAAAATGGAACAGTACATAACACTTTGCAACCCATTCATTCCATGAGGCCAGTATTATTCTAACAACAAAATCAGACAAATTCATATCAGAAGAAAACTACAAATTAATATATCATTATGAATACAAATGGAAAAATTCTCAACAAAATACTACCAAACTGAATTCAGAAACACGTAAAAGATTACATAACATAACCAAATAAGATTTATCTAAGGAATGTAAGGTTGGTTTACCGTGAAAACCAATCAATGGAAAACACCATATTATGGAATAGAGAACAAAACCTACACAATCATGTCAACAGACACACATATAATACACAATCATTTGCTAAAATCCAACACTCTTTCATAATGAAACATTCAATAAACCAGAAATAAAAGGAAATTTCTCAACCCAATAAAATCACCTACAAAAATCACACAGCTAATATAACTAATGGTGAAGGAATGCCTTCCCCCTAAGATAGTGAACAAGAAAAGGATGTCTACTTTCACCGTTTCTGTGTAACATTTCATGCAGATTCTAGAGAAACATTTTATTTATAAAAAATAAATGGTGTACTATGTCAAAAAATGTAATAGTTTTAAATGTGTATGTTTCTACTTTATAACCACAAAATACAGACGGGAAAATTTTACATAACTGTAAGGGAAGTTAACATATCCACAATCAAAATGGAAAAATTTTTAACACATTTTCCCCAGTATCTGGTAGAATACAGACGAAAAGAAAAAAGGCTACAAAATACTGAATAGCACACCCTACAAACCTGACCTAACGGAGGGATATGGAACACCACACAAACAGGGCAAACCACATTCTCTCAAATACATATCAATTATTTACATAAATTTCCATGAGTTAATCCCCAAACAACTCTCAGATTATTTCAAAGTCATATAAATAAAGATCATAATTCAGTTACCCTAGAGGTCAGTTAATAAAAAAATAACAGGGGAATATTCCATGTTTGGAAATAAAGAAATATCATTTCAACTATGAGTCATGGTCCAATCAATAAATCATAGTGGAAATAGATGACAAGGAAAGTAAAACTGTCTACTGAAAATGGAGAAGAAGAACTACACAATAAAGTGAAAAGAAGTAAAAGATGGCTTGAAATATAAAAAGGAATTAGGAAAAGAAGATACTAGGTGGGGGAATTTGGGAATATCTTTAGAAACAATAGAAACAAACATAAAATAACAGAAACTGAAATTTCAGAAACCAAGGCAGAGTGGAAAAATTCACTATCTCATCTTGATTTTTTTTTAAAGATTTTATTTATTTGACAGAGAGAGACACAGCAAGAGAGGGAACACAAGCAGTGGGAGAGGGAGAGGGAGAAGCAGGCCTCCCGACGAGAAGATAGCC
The DNA here is from genome assembly GCF_902655055.1 of Lutra lutra. Lineage (NCBI taxonomy): Eukaryota > Metazoa > Chordata > Mammalia > Carnivora > Mustelidae > Lutra > Lutra lutra. The sequence goes on from NC_062285.1 coordinate 72,390,804, forward strand.
TGATGCAGGGCTCGATCCCAGAACCCTGAGATTATGACCTGAGCTAAAGGCAGACACTTAACCAACTGAGCCCCCCCACAGGCGCCCCTTGGTTTTTAAAATTCAATAAAATAGGAATTTATGGATATGTCCTTAACATAAACCCCACACACAGGTTTCAAACCATTAGTGTGACTAATTTAATACCAGAACAGAAAACAACCACCAAAAAATGAAAACAAAATAAAGAAAAACAAGTTGATTAAACTGAAGGAAGAAATATTTTTGAAGAAGTTGGAGAGAAGGCAAACTAGAGAGACACAAAAGGGAAAATGAGATTTTAGAGACCAGAATAGATATATTTAAATGAAAAAAGAGATCTATGAAGGCATTGGAAAAGAGAGAGATATGCAAGTTTTGTAGCATAAAGGGTGACTGGAGCCCAAATAAATCTGACAAAGGAAGAGAGATGAGGTCTCTGGCAGTCATCTGAAATGACCCACCCCATGTCCTCCACTGGAGACAGGGTTAAAGGTACAGAGAGGCCATGGTGAGATCAACTGGGGGAATTACGTTTGAAGAGTGGGAAAAGTATTCAAAATTGCTAAATAAAATTTTTGGACACACTGGTGGGGGGAGACCAAGAATAGAGTAAAATATTCAAAGAATTAGTGCGTGAGTTTCAAAGTAACACAAAGTTTATTATAACTGGAAAATGTAAGTATTAGCCATGCCCTGTATAGACATGCCAAGAAATGCACTGATTTTGGGACTCTTAAGGAAAGACACAGCCAAGATGAGGCAAGATAAAAGGGGGTCAGGCAGGGTAACAATAGATCAAGTAGAGGCCTGCAATAGATTTTTATTGATGGGAAAACATCTCCTATGTCAGATTAGCAAATGTTAAAAGGGGAAGTTAAGTGAGGTTTGTTTCCATAGTTGATGCTTCTAGCAGATCCATAACTTAATGACTTGTTTCTCTTATAATGGGAACCCCACAAAACAAAGTCTGAAAGAATACATGGGAAAAAAAAAAAGCACTGAGCTTGGAAAGAAAGAATTAAAAACAAAAATGGAAGTTTTTGGAATCTTCTACAGTAGAAAAGTAAAGGGGATGATTTTTAAAAGTAATTTAAATATGAAAAACTCAGCTGAGCCTTTCTGAAAGGAGTAGAGCAAGAGCAGAGGAAAAAGAAGTATTTGAGATATATCCCACATTTGGGAAAATAGAGATGGAAGAGTAAGAAATGCTACTCAAGTCCTGAAACAAAAGCTGAGGAAAACACGTCTTGAGGAGCACATGACAGAAAGCATCCATCCACCTTAACCTCCCAGAGGCAAACCCTTGAGATTCAACAAGAAGAACCTCAGCTGAGGAATCTGCTGAGGCGGATACTCCAGGTGGACCATAAGTGGAGACTGTGTGAAAATCTTCCAGGGGAAGCAGATTTCACAGGCACTTGCTTAGTAAGAGGAAGCTGAAGTGGTTTCTGTAGCATGCCCTGAACTTGTGGGGTCACAAAAGGATGGTAGCCGCTGCCAAAGAATGGAAATGAAGAGGTTTTGAATATTCTTGTTGAGGCAAAAATAGATTTCCACAAAAGACCTGGTAACTGGGTCTGCCATCATTGAAATATCTGCATTCTTGAGAGAGATGACAGTATCCACGGGAGGATTTTTACCCCCTCATGCGCAAATACACAGTACCATAATTACCTCTTGTGAATCAACATTCACAGATCATGGAATTCAAACAACTCACTTGGATGGACAGACATTCTGATGAACCTGAAATCAAAGTATTCTCTTCTTAATCTATCTCCTTCACTCACCAGACTTCCCATCTTTGGAGTTTATCAAGTACTATGCTCGGGAACATCATTTTGCTTGGGATAGCTCTTCTCTAGGAGTTTGGGAATATTATTTTTTTTAATTTTGTGGTGGGCTAGGTGTAGGGGGCTGAAATTGTGATTGTGTTGAGTAGCCTGTTATTTTAAAGATGAAGCATGTTTAAATTAATTTCCTGAGATTCCCCCAAAATCGTATCCATTAAAAGCAGTACGTTGAAGCTTTTCTTGCTTTGATTTTTAGCATTGGCTGACATTAAAATCAACTCCAAGCCTTTAAAAACTGTGAGTTCCATAGCCCAATGATTATCAGAATGTGATCTCCAGACCATGACCAGAACCAACAACACCTGGAAACTTGATAGAAATGTAAACTAGGGGGTACGGTCCAGCAATCTTTTTACTGAACCTTCACAGGGTTTCTAAGGCACAGTAAAGTTTGAACACCAATGCCCTAGCTCATCTCAAGCAAATGAAATCAGAAACTCAAGGAGTCCGGCCATAAGATTCAGAATCACTGTATTAAAGAATTCCTGAATCCACAGCCACTGGAGTGAGAGTCATCTGGCTAAGAATGACCAGAAAAGAGATTGGGAAATTAGAACCGGAGGATGGGAGAAGTAATTTAAAACATTTGGATTATAATTTCTTTGGAGTTTCAAAGATCAACAAAATTTATTATGACTTTTTTTGGTATTTGCAATTCACAAAAGCAAAATAATTTGGTTTCAGATTTTAAACCCTGTGGACTTTAGCTAATTGTAGTAATTAAAAGGACTTGAGATGGCATGCTGGGGTGGCTCAGTGGGTTAAGCATCTGCCTTCTGCTCAGGTCATGATCTCAGGGTTCTGGAATCAAGTCCTGCACTGGGCTCCCCCGCTCAGCGGGGAGTCAGCTTCTCCTTCTGCCTGCTGCTCCCCCGGCCTGTGCACTCTCGCTCTCTCTCTCTGACAAATAAATAAATAAAATCTTTTAAAAAGAAAAAAAAGGACTTGAGATGAAAGTTGTAAAGCACACATAGAAGTACAGAGAACAGTGTAACTGATCTGCATAGTCCTCAGATTAAACAATTATCAACATTTTCCATATTTGTTTCAACTACTCTTTTTCTTTTCTTCCTTCCCTTTTTTTTCTGTTTTTGTTTTCAGTTTTGGTTGTTTTTTGTTTGGATTTGGTTTAGTTTTGGTTTTATTTTGTTTTGTTTTTTGAGGAGTAGTACTGGTTTTGTTTTATTTAGAATCATAGGTACTTTCCCTAAGTTTCACTAAAATATAAGGACATGTTCTTACATAACTGTAATTTTTTTTCTTTTGTAACAAAATCAGTAATTTTTTAGCATCATCTTGATTGTAATAATATTTCTTCAACTGTCTTAAAAATATTTTGCAGATTCATTTGAAACAGGAACAAAACAAGGTCCACACATGCTATTTGACTGTTCCATTACATTTTTTAAAGTTCTGTTAATTTAGAAGTCACTTCTCCCTTTCATATTCATTCACTGATTTGTGAATGAAATAAGATGGTTCTTCTATAGAGTGTCCCCAGTTGGATTTGCCTGATTGCTTCCTTTTAGTGCTATTTAAATTTTTTCCTTCCCTTCTCCTCCCATTAAACTGGAAATTAGATATTAGAAGCCTAGATTCAGGTTCAAACCTTTTTGTGAGACTACCTGATGTGTCATTCTGTGTATTTCACAAAGTCTGGTTGTTGGGCTATGTCAATATTAAGACTAATGGGTGTATTCAGACAGTGTCTGTCGATCCTTCTGTTATAATTACCAACTTTTCTCTTCAAGATGTCAACATCCATTAGTGGTCACTGTCTGAATCAATTACTGCTTTGAAAATCATAAAATGATGCATTTATAATGCTATCACTTTACCTATATTTTCATTTGGGATTCTATAAAACCAACTTACTTCCATCAACTAAGGATCTTTAGTTAATTTGAAATAATGTACAGAACAAGATGAATAAATGCTCAGCTCTTTCTCCCTTTGATAATACTTATCAAAAAGTTAAGGAACACATCCTCCATTCCACAATTATGCTTCTAAAAACCTTTCCTACTGGGGTGTCGGTTAAGCATCCTACTCTTTTTTTTTTTTTAAGATTTTGTTTATTTATTTGACAGACAGAGATCACAAGTAGGCAGAGAGGCAGGCAGAGAGAGAAAGGGGGAAGCAGGCTCCCCGCTGAGCAGAGAGCCCGAAGCGGGGCTCAATGCGGGGCTCGATCCTAGGACCCTGAGATCATGACCTGAGCCAAAGGCAGAGGCTTAACCCACTGAGCCACCCAGGCGCCCCTAAGCATCCTACTCTTGATCCCAGTTCAGGTCTTGATCTCAGGGTCATGAGTCCAAGCCCAGTTCAGGTCTTGATCTCAGGGTCATGAGTTCAAGCCCCATATGAGTTCAAGACCCACTCCATGCCCAGCATGGAGCATACATTAAAAAAGAAACAAAATATTTCCTACATATATATTTACACAAATGTTGAAAGAAAAATGTACAAAGATTTTTACTGTATGATTTTTTGTAATAGCAAAAATAAATTTCTGAAAATAACCTAAATATTTCTCAGTAGGAGATTGCCTAAATAAATTATAATGTATTTGTGCAAAAGAATACTATAGAGCCATTAGAAAGTGCATTTTTCTTAGGAAACTAAGGAACTTCCTTAATTTGGTGAACTATCTACTGTATGCCACAACAATTATCTGATTTCATGAAAAGAATTCACACAGACATCATCTACTATCGCTTTTGTTTTTTTTAAATAGTATTAAAGTCCTGGACAACATAATGAGATAAGAAAAAGAAATAATAGGTATAAGAATTGGCAGGAAAGAGATAAATTAACCAATAGTGGTGCAGAGAATAAAGGAGTTCAGCAAGTTTGCTCTGTGTAAGATCTACATGTAAAAATCAACAACATTCCTCTCTCGTAGCACCATCCAACTATAAAATATACTAGGAAATAGGATACCCAGAACAAGAGCAATAAAGCAAAAAAATGTCTAGGAAATAATTGAATACATAATATATAGAATTTCATAAAATACTGAGTAAAGGAAAATGCTGTGGATGAAGAACAAAGGTACTGGCAAATATCAGTGAAGTATGAAGTCAACATTTGGATGAGGAAATTGGTTTGGACTAGGCTCACCCTACTGTTAACCAAGCTTCAGTTTCAGCCACAAATCCTAGCGGCTGCCCTATGTTCTGAGACAATAAATAGGGAAGGAGAATAAATTCCAGGTGGCAAGGGCTCTTCATGTATGTGCTCCCAGCTGGCTGAGGAAGCCTTTGTATTCAAAATCTTGACTCATTTCATGGAATGCCCATCTGCATTGTCTGCCACATGATGGATTTTGTGCTACAAGAGGCAAGTTTCACAAGTCATCAATTATACCAGATGGTGGTAAAAGACTTAATAGACAACATAAATCTGCTGGAGAAACAAATATCAACAGATCACTTCAGGAAACAGCATCCATCCATATATCATTACAGACAGTCACTAGTTTTGCCACAGTGGGTATCAGACGTCAAAGTTGGTTGGATGGTCATAAATTAAGTCATCCAGAAATCCAGATAGGAAATCCTTATTTTTATAAAATGTAAAATCCTGAAAGATCAATTCTAGGAGGAAAAATATATATTACATCTCTATTATGTCTCTATATTTGAAGAGAAATATAACGCAGTGCGATGCATTCATAGTGCAGTCTGCTTAAAACCCTGTGAACATAGACAATTGATTAAGAACATACTTGTCACAGGAGCAGGGACCTATTATCTGCTCTTTGGAGGGCTGCTCTTTGAAGTAGAAAATGGTACCAACAAACAGTAATGAGGTCAAAGTTGTATGTTCAAATCCCCTGGTGGGTCAATTTTGTTTTGTTTTGTTTTCAGGTTATACTGTACAATTTGCCCTCAATAGGACAGAACATAGGTAGGAGGAGTGAGTGTATATGAATCTATCTCTATGACTGGAAAGCTACTCAAATGGCTTATTCTGCAGGTGGCAGATCAGTAGTACCAGCTTTAAAATGAAAAAGAGCCAACCATTAGGAACACAAATGATACTTCTAACTCCTATCAGTGGTGGAAAATGTTAAATATTATTTCAAGCACTGTAACCCATTGTTTCACTATTGATATGAGATATAGTACTTTTATACCATATGGGACTAGTAACAACTTAACTCACACTACTTTCCACAGAAAAATTGTCTTCTTTTGAATTTTCCTAGTTCAGCATTAAACATTAAAAGAACTCACCATGGTAGCTCATGGAGAAGAAATACATTCTAATGTTCCTGCTAGTTTCCCTGGATATTGCAAAACATCATACTGCTAGCTCTTTTGTATAATACCCATTAAAACAATATTTTTAGTACTTGACTTTTCCATTGTGAGTAAAAGAAACAGCTATTAAAAATTTAATGATAGTAACAGTATAATTATTATTACTACTAGTATATAAACACCAATAAATAAAAGTAATAATATTTATTATGTTTCATTATGGCTCATTAATTGAGACACCTTGAAAATTTTTGCCAATTTCTCAGAATTGCCATGATCAAATTATTCAAATGTGTATATTTAGATAAAACATTGACACTGAATCTAATAAAACTGAAACCTTGAGGGGAACCTGGATGGCTCGGTTGGTTAAGCATCTGCCTTCAGCTCAGGTCATGATTTTGGAGCCCTGGGATGGAGCTCCTTGCTCAGTGGGAAGCCTGTTTCTCCTTCTCCCTTGCTTGCCATTCCCCCGCTTGTGCTCTCTCTAATAAATAAATAAAATCTTAAAAAAACAAACAAACCTGAAACCTTGATACTTGAATTCTAGTCATAATTTTCGAAGAAAAAAAAAGTTACCTTAGGAAAAAATGAATGCTTTCTTCAGTCTAAAAATCTAGCCCCTGGGTGTTTATCAGCTGTAGATAGAGAAGACAAAGAATGAGGCAGAAGAAAAGAAGGAATTACCGCTCAGTTTCTGGGATGGGCAAGGGAGGTTCTTCCCAGATGAGTCTATGTATTAGGTAGGATAGTCTAATTACTACAGCAACCCAAAATCCACAGGCTTAACTTACTAAAGGTTTATTTCCTGCCCAAAACTGCAGATGTCCTGGGTATCACTGCAAGTTTTACAAGTCAATGTCAAGACCCCAATCATTTTTTACCAGGGCCATTCTCAGAGTTACACTTGCTATGAGCAATCTTGAAAAATGAGATAATGTCTACCCCATGGGATTATGGGAAATCCCATGGCAAAGTGCAATCTTGCTTCTCCTTATTTTCAAAGTGGTGAATTACCCAAACTCAGTGTTCCTCTTCTGTAATGTAGTCCACTGCATGTGCTGACATCTCTCATATGTCCTATGCTGCCTGAATGCAACTTGAGAGACAAGAATAGAAACAAGCCAATACGAAGTCCTGCCTACCGTTTTTGCCAGGGATAATGAAGTCCTTTATCGCTGACTCAGGAGTTTTGGGTGTTCTGCCAGGATCCAAGAAACAGTAAGGGTTTAACTTACTATCTTGCAGGTAGGGTAAAATCCCAGACCCGTCACAGTTTTTGATACATGGAGTTTGGGCCTCTGTTACACACAATCATTCAAGGGACACAGGCATTTTCCATCCAGTGGCTCTTCCAGCCAGAGTCCTCACCTAGATTTAGCTGGTAGGTGAGAGAAGGACCAACATGGACCACATAGGAAGTTCTAGAAGCCTGGCCTAGAAGTGGCCTATAATATTTCTCCACATTCCATTGCCCAAAATGAAGTCATATGACCTCACCTTACTGCTGGGGAAGCTGAGATGTAATTTAAATGTAATTTAACTGTGCATCCAGGAGAGAAAAGGAAATAGGGATGGGTGGAGGATGTAGCAACGTCCTTGCCACAGACCATCATGCTGGTATGATCATGAAAATATGAAACTGTTTTTGGAACCAGAATTTTCTCAACAGAAGCCAGGGCCTGCACAAAATAAAATTAACAAATAAACATTTAGAGTAATGTTTTTTGTGTAGAAATCAGCATTTCTGCAATACTATGAGATGAGAAAAAAAAAATAAGAAGGGAGATGTAGCATTCCTTATTTTTCTAGAAAATAAAAGAGGTTTTCTCATCCTGATCTGAGATTCTTATTCTCTAATGGCTTGAAGCAAAAGGAGAATTAAATTTCTCAATTAAAGGTAACTTAGGCTCCCTTATTTTTAGAAAGCCTACTTGAGTTTAGTTTCATTTGCTTCAGGTAATTGTTCAATCGATCAATGACTCCCTGTCAGAGGGTATCTGAGTGTAGAGATGAGGAGAAAAGGATCCTGGGGTCCAAAGCTCTGGGGGTAGGCCAGCATTGTGCTCCTGGCCATCCCTGAAATCTGCCAGGCCATTTCTCATCCTGCCTTGACAGCAGGCATCTCCTGGTAGCTGCTGCTAAAACCCATGAGAAGGGAAACTTGAGTCTTTTTCTTTTCTTTTTTTTTTTTTTAAGATATATTTGACAGAGAGATGGAGAGCACAAGCAGGGGGAGTGGCAAGTAGAGGGAGAAGCAGGCACCCCACTCGATCCCAGGACCCTGAGATCATGACCTGGGCTGAAGGCAGCCACTTAAATGACTGAGCCGCCCAGGTGCCCTGGAAACTTGTAGTTTTCTCTCTGTCCTGACCAGATCCATGGGCTGGACCCTCCATAACCTGAACTTGGCTTTGGTAGCAGAGGAGCTGACTCTTCTCTCCTCTGTTGAGAGCATCCCCTAATTCATTCCAGCCTGTCACCTGGGATTCCCCTTGCTGGTTGTTCTCCTTCTTTGAAGGGACTTGAAATCCCAGCCTTTGCCCAGAGAAATGAGAAAGTCCATCTGCTCCCACATACCTGAGCCTTATCTGATTATTTTTAATGCTCCATCCTAGAAGTTGACCTGGAGCAGGGAGAACGAAGTCAGAAATGTGACCACACACCCTTCTTTCTTCTCTACTTCTTTTCCTGGAGATTTCCCGCCCTTCCCTACACCAACAGCAGCCTACCCAAACTGCAAAGTGTAATCTCCCTCTTCCTGTGCTCCCTAGTAAAATGTGAAGTTAAGACTTTAAGGAGTTTGGGAATGTAGAAATCCTTTTATCTCTCAATAAACTTTGCCGCTCAGAAGCCTGCTTTTACAAGAGCCCTAAACACATCCATGCAAGAAAGAGCGTGTTCTCTGAAGCCCTCAAACCTACTCTTTCATTGGGTGGAAAGTCCCAGAACATCATAATCTGAAAGGAAAGAAAATACATAACCTCCATGTCTCCAGTGTGTATCTGTTATACTCTCATTCTTGAAGGAAAACTGCTAAAAATATTGATAATGTCTCCTTCCCACACATTTCTCCAGCACCACTTATAAAGACTATTACCTTGTGGTATTTGGGGTATCACAACTTTCCTCTCTAGGACAATGCTAATATCTTGGATGACTTTCACATCCAATATTACATAATCCAGTTCCAGTAATCATTTCTCTGGCCCTTTTTTTCCAGATGACTCTTATGTAATACCCATCATCTTAGAGCATCACTGGGAACTTCAGTGTGGCTATCTTATGTTTAAAAAAGAGAAAGACAGTCCTTGTCTTATTAGAAATTTAACTTGTTTATGTCAGTATTACAATTAAAAGAGCAAGTTTTCTCGACTATGAGTACACTTTTTCAATGGGATTTCTGGAAAAGACTGCTCTTTGTGTTAGAAGTCTGGCTCTTAAGGTCAGAAAAACTAAAAACTGTCTCAAGTAGGAAACTAGGAAATGTAACCATAGAGGTTTGCTATTCTACGTATCCTTCATGAAGAACTGCTCTGTGTCAGAACTCATGGTGGTGGTGACACATGACTGCACTGAAGTGGGTCCCTAGATTCAGATCACTGTCTTGGGGAGCAGAGTGGGGCACTGGCATTTGGGCAACCTCCAGTGGGAGGAAGAAGGAGACAAAGAGTCCTTTAAACTAGTAGTTACAGATCTGAAAGTATGTCCTGGTTACACCTCTGTCAGATGGACTTTTGTGAGCCACAAACTATGAAGAATATTTTACATTTATAGATCGTGAAAACATTTTCTGACAATTACCTAATATCAGTGTTCTGATACTTCAAATTGTCTTTTTAAAAATAGAATAAGCTGCGTTGTGAGCAGTAAGTTTCTTTTCACAGGAACTATTTGAGTCAAGGCTGCTGAGGTTTATCATTGAAATAATGAAAATAAATTCCTTGTTAACTTACATTTGACAAGATCTACAGTTCTGTGGAATCTCAATCCAAAAGAGCAAAGAGACAAAATCAGTCCTTTGAATTTGGGGATGGGGGCGCCTGGGTGGCTCAGTGGGTTAAGCCGCTGCCTTCGGCTCAGGTCATGATCTCAGGGTCCTGGGATCGAGTCCCGCATCGGGCTCTCTGCTCAGCAGGGAGCCTGCTCCCTCCTCTCTCTCCACCTGCCTCTCTCTCTACTTGTGATCTCTCTCTGTCAAATAAATAAATAAAATCTTTAAAAAAAAAAAAAGTTGTGCTCTTAAGAATGGAAATATAGGAACACCTGGGTGGCTCAGTTGGTTAAGTATCTGCCTTTGGCTCAGGTCATGATGCCAGGGTCCTGGGATCGAGTCCCACATTAGGGTCCTTGCTCAGCAGGGAGCCTGCTTCTCCCTCTGTCTGCTGCCCTCACTGCTTGCACTCTCTCTCTCTCTGGAAATAAAATCTTTTTAAGAAATGGAAATATATGCAATAAGTATTTCTATAACCTCAACAACACAAATATCAAACACCTCAGCCTCCCCAAGGAATATCAGCAAGATATTACTTTATATGTAGCCAGTAAAGGGCATCAGACTTTCTTCCCACATCTGCTGAGTATTCACAGTAATTTCTATTTTAGCAGCTTCCAGTGATCTAAAGTGGAATAGAAGCCACCATATATCTTTTGAAAAAATTATAAATATCCAAAATGCCACAGACTCAGGAGAAGTGCAGATGCCCTCAACACCTTCCTACACTTTTGCATGTCCTTTTACAGCTTCTAGGCCAGCCACCTGCCTCTGCTTTCATTGATGCTCTGCAGTGAGTAACACCAGTCATTTCTTGTTCTTGTTGCCTCTTGGTCTATCGTAGGTACCCCAAGGGTGAAGCCCTTGTTTGTTCTATTATATCACTTGCCCTTTTTGTCTTTTTCTTGTGACAGAAGAGGAAGCAATATAAAAGATATTAGAATTAAAAACAGAAGAAGCTGTGGTCACTCGTGTTGGTAAAATGGAACCAAAGAGCTCTGTCCAGACTACTGTAATCAACTCAGAGTTTCAATTGAAATGACAGTTTTCTTCTTCCTAGAAACATCACCAAAAGCAAGGGAAGCAAGGGTAAACATGAACTACTGGGACTTCATCAAGATCAAAAGCTTTTGCACAGCAAAGGAAACAGTCAACAAAACCAAAAGACAACTGACAGAATGGGAGAAGATATTTGCAAACAAAATATCAGATAAAGGGCTAGTATCCAAAATCTATAAAGAACTTACCAAACTCAACACCCAAAGAACAAATAATCCAATCAAGAAATGGGCAGAAGACATGAACAGATATTTCTACAAAGAAGACATCCAGATGGCCAACAGACACGTGAAAAATTGCTTCACATCACTCGACATCAGAGAAATACAAATCAAAACCACACTGAGATACCACGTCACACCAGTCAGAATGGCTAAAATTAACAAGTCAGGAAATGACAGATGTTGGCGAGGATGCGGAGAAAGGGGAACCCTCCTACACTGTTGGTAGGAATGCAAGCTGGTGCAACCACTCTGGAAAACAGCATGGAGGTTCCTCAAAAAGTTGAAAATAGAGCTACCCTATGACCCAGCGATCGCACTACTGGGTATTTACCCTAAAGATACAAATGTAGGGATCCGAAAGGGCACGTGCCCCTGAATGTTTATACCAGAAATGTCCACAATAACCAAAGCCTAGATGTCCATCAACAGATGAGTGGATAAAGAAGATGTGGTGCTGTGTGTGTGTATATATATGTATACACACACACACACACACACACACACACACATATACAAACAATGGAATACTATGCAGCCATCAAAAAAACCTGAAATCCTGGGGCGCCTGGGTGGCTCAGTGGGTTAGGGCCTCTGCCTTCGGCTTGGGTCATGATCCCAGGGTCCTGGGATCGAGCCCCGCATCAGGCTCTCTGCTCCACAGGGAGCCTGCTTCATCCTCTCTCTCTGCCTGCCTCTCTGCCTAGCTGTGATTTCTCTCTGTCAAATAAATAAAATATTTAAAAAAAACCTGAAATCCTGCCATTTGCAATGACATAGATGGAACTAGAGGGTATTATTCTAAGCAAAATGAGTCAATCAGAGAAAGACAATTATCACATGATCTCTCTGATAGGAGGAATTTGAGAGGCAGGGGAGGGGGTCGTGGGGGGGTAGGAAGGGAAAAAATGAAATAAGATGGGACCGGGGAGGGAGACAAACCATCAGAGACTATTAATCTCAGGAAACAAACTGAGGGTTGCTGTGGGGTGGAGGGGAGAGGGATAGGGTGCTGAGTGATAGACATTGGGGAGGGTATGTGCTATGGTGAGTGCTGTGAATTGTGTAAGCCTGATGATTTACAGACCTGTACCCCTGAAGCTAATAATACATTATATGTTTAAAAATAATAGTAATAAAATAAGTAAATAAATATATAATAAAAAATAAAAAGAAAAAAAGAAACGATAGTTTTTCTACTACTAGCTGTGTGACTTTGGAGAAAATAACTCATTTCTCTGAGTTTCATGGAGAACATAAAACAAAAAAATGAGGAGAGTATGATCTTTCCCTCACAGGAAGTTGTGAGGACAAAAATTTAACAGATGTAAAGCATTCAGAGTAACATCTGTACATAACAAGCATAATATAAATGTCTGCTATTTTTGCTATGGTTTGTTCAGGTGGAAATAAAGGACCACAAACATGGGGCTGATATCCTACCTTCTATTATTATATCAGTGTATTTCTTCTGATTTGGTCTTCAGGAAAACTACTGACTCACTCAAGCACTTGGGTCCCCTTTTCAATGACTGCATTTTCTTAATAGCTACCCATCAGCCAATTTAGGCAATTATTACATGGCCCCTTAGCTTTCTTTACTTTAACTTGACAGTCTGACATCCCTAAAACCCATCTCATATATTTTCATAGTAAATGGAGGATTATAAAATTTATACCCTAAGGTTATATATAGCCCACAAATTTAACAGTAATAGCACAGTATAAGCCAGGAACTGTCCAAATTACAGAGTCAATAAATAATAACCAAGAGAGTTAATGCTAATAGAATTAATTCGACAACTCCAAGAAAACATAAAAATATATTTTTAGATGTCCATACTACATGAAGCAACTATATTCTAAGAAATACTTATATTTTCATGTAACTGAGAAGTGAGTCTGTGTGAAATACGATAATGCCAGTTAGGCAGGATTTTTTAAAACTGGACATTTAAAGTTTTCTAATTCTTTTCTCTTTAGATAAACCCATGCTTTCAATTTGGTCAGCATTTTCATCATTGAAGAAAGAGACCTGAAAGCTCCACGTCTCACAGGTTTTCCACAGGAATGCTGAGTGGCTGTGACTGAAGTAATAGCAGCTGAAAAATGAGTCTCCGAATGGACTGTTGGAGTCTTTGGTTCCTTCCTGTCCTGGCACCTGGACAGTGGAGAGGCCCCTCGGCACTAAGTAAGCCTCCAGGTTCTTACACATTTAATTGGAGGACATGAGAACTTGAGCAAATGGAGGCTGAGCAATTACCATGAATAATAAAGGACGTGTTTGAGAAAGTAATGCCATAGAAGCCCAGAGAAGACAGGTATCCACACAGAGCAGAGTGGTATGCAGTGTCCAGAGCTGCTGAGATTGGAACAAGATTGTTCAACATGCTATTTAGTCATCTCTTGGATCTGTGGTTTTAGGTCATCAACCTTGTGTACAGGTTCGGTGGAAAGATGGAGGTGGAAGCCAGATTTCCACAGATGGAAGAGTGAACAGCGAGTGAGGATGAAAAGAGGACGACGACGACTTTCTCAAGTTTGTTTGAAGAAGGGAGGCCCAGCAGCTGAAGACTGACACAGGGAAGAGCGGGAACAAGTTTGTAGGTTAAGATCAAGAACAAGGAGAGAGGAAAGCTTAAAAATAAAAGGGATGGACTAGAACTGGGAGGGTTTCCAGGAGGAAACTCACGGATGAGACTTAAAACTCAGCAAAGGGATTAGCCAGAGAAAGGAAGAGGGTTCCCCCATCCTCTGGCAGAGTGGGGAGGAGTAAATAAGGCTTGAAATAGCTGCTGAGAAGAAGGGGAGAGGGAGCCTGCCAGAGACAGGAGGACGTCTACTGTGTATTGCTTACGGTTCAACTGAGATCGTTCCAGCACCAATTTGCAAGAAAAGGGTAGATGGCTGGCCTGGCCCAGGGTTGGGATCTTCTCAGCTGGTGTGGCAAGGACATAAATTTCAAATTTCTCTCACCAGGTCACCATCATGAAATTCCTAGAAATAAATCTGTTTTCTGTATGTGTGTGTATGTATATGCTTACATATAGACCTCCTAGCAGTTCTGTCTCTCTGGTAGGTCCCTGACTGACACAGACATTAGTCACTTATTCAAGGGCGCACTGCTGGTAAGTGGTGGAGCCACCGTCCTGATCTGGGCAGTCTGGGCCTTCAGCCAATGTTCTTAACCCACCACCCCCTCTGCCTCCCTATAATGTCTAGTCATTCGTGGTCTAATGGAATATTCAGGACTTGGCCCTGAGGGAAAAAGCAAAGAGAAAGAAAAACAAAACACACATGAATGAAGAAAAATACAGTATAAAGATGTTCACTGAGTGAAGGGACAGGCAGAATAAGGACAATAGCATTAGGCTCTGGAGGACAGGTTTTGGGTTATGCCGGGAAATGAAAATGGAGAACGTGTATTTGCTGAGAGGAAGAGAAGCGCATTCCAAGTGAAGTGCATGACACAGGAAGAAGCACAAAGCAGATCGCGCAGAACATGGTTATGGCAAGCCTCCAAACAAGCAAAGAACGTGAAATCTGTATTTCTCATCAACTGCTGTTGGAATCAAGTGAAAACTCATTCCCACACATGTCTGGCAGTAATGCCGGCTATCTATGATGACACTTCATGTGATCTCTTCACATTAGCCATTTGAGCTTCTTTAAAACATGGGGGCTGGACCCCAAGGCCGAGTATTGACAGAGAGAAAGAGAGAGAGAGAATTGACTATATCACCTTCTTAGGATGAAGCCTCAGAATTTCGGTAATATCTCCTGTACTTGTTAATTCCTTTTATTCTATTTCAATTTCAAGTGGGAAACAGCTACCTCACCTCTTGGTGCAGACAGGCAAGGTCTGGAGAGCATGTGGAACTCAAAACACTACATTGTCAATTTTGGTAAATACAATGAGCCACACAGTAACTCAGGACAGATTGTCCCACTGTGAGCTGGGCCACTATGTCTTTTTTTATTTTTTATTTATTTTTTATTTTTAAAGATTTTATTTATTTATTTGACAGAGAGAGATCACAAGTAGGCAAAGAGGCAGGCAGAGAGAGAGGAGGAAGCAGGCTCCCTGCTGAGCAGAGAGCCTGATGCGGGGCTCGATCCAGGACCCTGGGATCAGGACCTGAGCCGAAGGCAGAGGCCTTAACCCACTGAGCGACCCAGGCGCCCCATGGGCCACTATGTCTTTTAAATGCTTACTGCTGGGGTGCCTGGGTGGCTCAGTGGGTTGGGCCTCTGCCTTCGGCTCAGGTCATGATCCCGGGGTCCTGGGATCAAGCCCCACATCAGGCTCTCTGCTCAGCAGGGAGCCTGCTTCCCCTTCTCTCTCTCTGCCTGCCACTCTGCCTACATGTCTCTCTCTCTCTCTCTGTCAAATAAATAAATAATATTTTAAAAATAAATAAGTAAATAAATGCTTACTGCTAGAGCAACTGGTTGGCTCAGTCGGTTAAGCATCTGCCATTGGTTCAGGTCATGATCTTGGGGTCCTGATATCAAGTCCCACATCAGGTTATCTGCTCAGCATGGAGTCTGCTTCTCCCTCTGACTCTCCCTCGGTGCTCTCCCTCTCTCTCTCTCAAATAAATAAATAAATAAATAAATAAAATCTTAAAAATAAATAAATAAATGCATATTGATAAATACTTGGTGGGGGAGGCAGAAGGATGTCTCACCTTCCTGTTTGTTTATAGCCTTTCATTCAACATTCTTCAAAAAATGGTCTAGGTTTTAAACCAAACCATTTAATTTCACACCTGAAACTCAGAGATCTGTAGTACATAAGCACTTTCTGTTGAACTTTTCTCATGTCATGAGTGAGGGAGGGAAAGCTCAAAGCGGAGCAAATAAGTGAGCCCAGCCAGAGTGGTCAACAACCAGCTCATGATGTAGGCTGACTTGGAGCTAGGATGAAGCAATCGGCCTTCTCATTCGACCAAGAAAACACTTAGATTTATGATAGAAGTATAAACAGAATCTGAACACATATGCTAATTATTCTTTCTATAGAGGGCACATGACTCTGGGTTTTCTACTCCCATTAAGTGGTGCCATGATGGGAAGTACTACCATCACCTTCATACAAGACAGGCTTAAAGACACAACAGGTTTTTCAATCTAAGGACACATGACTTTTTCCTCTGGTTTGAGGCTGTTGTCTGTGATACACAAGGTTTCCCCTAAGTGTAGTTTCTTCCCTGTACACTAATTGGCCAGCTGACACTCTATTCTGTATCTATGCACTTGGTCCTTCCTTGCTTCTGGGAGTGTGCTAAAAATCTCACTTTCTGTCTGACTTTTCTAACTGGAGTCACTAACTTTTTCATGTATTTTCTGACAGCAATAAATAAACTTTTCTCATCTATTTTTGTACTAAATTATTTTTTCAATGCCTCCAACAAGCCACATTGATTGACTTGGGTTTTTTTATTAATTACTTCTACCAACTGCTAATGTCCTAATAATTAATACCCTAATAATCTAATATCAAGAATATGGGAGTTCTTAGAGAACTGAAAAAAACTGCTAGAAAGTTTCTGGAAACAAGACAGAAATCAAAGGAAACAAGTAAAAGTACTTTGAAAACTACAAAGCACCACTCTTCAAATAATAACATACATATATGTACATACAAACATATATATATATGTATTTATATATGTACACACAAACGCATATGTGAAACTTCTCCATTTTTGTAGACTTGTATAAATGTTTATTTAAAGATTTTATTTATTTATTTGTCAGAGAGAGAGAGAGAGAGCACACAAGCAGGATGAGTGGCAGGCAGAGAGAGAAGCAGGCTCCCTGCTGAGCAGAGATCCTGATATGGGGCTGATCCTAAGACTCTGGGAGCATGACCTGAGCTGAAGGCAGATGCTTAACCAACTGGACCACTCAGGCATCCCAATATTTATTAAATACTATGTGAGGGATACAGTGATTGCAACTACCTTGTGTTAGTTGAAGCAGAGGAAGCCAGGGACACTGGGAGAGAAATAAGAACTAGTGTTGGCTAGAGTGGCAGAAGACAATTCATATTGAATCTTGCGGGATTTTAACTGTATTCTAAATTTAATGAGACATCAATGCAAATGGAATTAATGGAGAGAGCTTGACCAGAGGAGATCTATATTCTAGATATTGCTAACAACTGTACCTGGTTTCAGGGTCATTGGGTGGCACAGCTGCTTAAGCGTCAGAGTTTTGGTTTTGGCTCAGGTCATGATCTTAGAGTCCTGGGATCAAGACCCATGTCAGGCTCTATGCTCAGTGTGGAGTCTGCTTGAGATTCTCTCTCCCTGTCCCTCTGTCCCTCCCACTCACTCTCTCCCTTTTTTTCTAAAATAAATAAATCTTTAAAAAATATTGGGGGCGCCTGGGTGGCTCAGTGGGTTAAAGCCGCTGCCTTCGGCTCAGGTCATGATCTCGGAGTCCTGGGATCGAGCCCCGCATCGGGCTCTCTGCTCAGCAGGGAGCCTGCTTCCTCCTCTCTCTCTGCCTGCCTCTCTGCCTGCTTGTGATCTCTCTGTCAAATAAATAAATAAAATCTTAAAAAAAAAAAAAAAAAAAAGCCTCTGCCTTCGGCTCAGGTCATGATCTCAGGGTCCTGGGATCGAGCCCCGCATCGGGCTCTCTGTTCCGCGGGAAGCCTGCTTCCTCCTCTCTCTCTGCCTGCCTCTCTGCCTACTTGTGATTTCTGTCAAATAAATAAATAAAATCTTAAAAAAAAAATATTGTACCTGGTTTGTTGTTATTGTTCAACTTTTCTCTCTATTTGTTCTGTGGATTATAATATTTCAGGACTTCCCAGGGTTTCTGAAGACTTGTACTTAAGACCAGTTTTGAATATCCTTCCCTAAAAACTATAGCAAAAGATGAATTTAATGACAGAAGACTGGTCCGGGTGACCTGAAAACCCCCTCTAGGCATGGAAATCAATATATTATGCTTTGGGAAACCTCCATATATAGGGAGCAGGGCAGCTAGCAAAATCATCCCATCTAATCCTCTCAGAGGTGTTGCCTGCAGCTGGTGAGTGGTGTCTTTCATGTCCTCAATCAGGAGACACATCCCTTATCACTTCCATTTCAGGCTTAGCACCTACACAGAATCAAAAGCAATAAAGACTTACATTTTAACAGTTGATTCAGCATATAAATCTCTTACCCATCCTACATTTTACTTACTTTTTATTTATCTAATAATGAAGTGCATCAAATTCTGTTAGTCAAATTTCCCAAATTTGTTATTTTTTTATTTTTTAAACTTTGCCAAAAAAGGTTCATAATTAAAAAAAAAAAAAAAAAAGCAGTTGACCAGGAATGAAAGATTGTTCAAATTGCTCATAATATACATTAGCACACATGTGTTTTAAAATGTGACAGGTTAATTAATTTTCCATAATGTAGGACTCTGGAAAGCTAGTTTACAATGAATAATGTATCTGGAAGAGCATGGCCATTAGGCTGAACCTCAGGGGCTTTGCAGTTTCAAAGGAGAAAATATATTCGGTATATAATTGCATGGCATTTTCCATGGCGGCAGAAATACCAGTAATTAAGTAACTTTGATTATAATATTAACAAAAAATTTGGCAGCATACTTAGCAATTTTTAGTAAATGCAATACATTCATAACTGCCAGGATATGAAAAGTAGTCCTAAAATGGTCTTTAAATATTAAAATGGGTTTCTAATCCTTATTTGATTCTAATCTAGAAGTAGAAATTCAAATTTTACTGGGAAGAGAAGATTCCCACACCAGTGTCGAGGGTTAGCATCATGCCAAGTGCATGAAGGAGTCTGTGAGGACGTTTAAGACAGCTCCTCTCTGTCATGTCACCAAAATGGAATGTTTCCTGAGGCACCAAACGACGATAAATTATCTGTTCCAGAATGGCTACCAAAAAAAAAAAAAGTAATGCACTGATTTTAGTTAATAAATGTACTCCATTGTTCTTCCTCAGTTGTCTGGGGAGTATCTCATAACCCATGGAAAGAAACAGGCAGGAAGCAATTAATTACAATAGAGTCAGATACTTTCGGTAATAGAAGAAACAAAGTAGAAACCAATCCTGATTTTCCTTACTCGACTTTCAGTCCTTTGACTGATGTGGAGGAGGTCACTGTAGCCAAGATAGAGTCTCCAGAAACACAGTGGGACATGTAGTAAATTTAAGACCATGGAGATGAATGGGTGTAAGTTGCCATGCAAGGCATGGCCTGTAGATATTTTTAGCTGGATAGTGCACGTACATACAGGTTATGTGGGGCTTCATGGAGTTACTCCCCCCCATTTGTAGGCACTGGCTTCAGGCTTATAAACGAGAAATTCTGTATTTACAAAGTGGCCATTCAGCCACATCTAGAGATAGGATTCTGAGGGCTGTGTACAGACAGACAGCTCTTACTTGACAACCAAGATTTTTTAACTTCTGCCCATTGGGTCGCCTGCAGGTAGGCCAGATAGCCCCACAATGGCTGGAGAGTCTGTCATGGCTGCAACTGGAGGTCTAGCCTCAGCCCGGCCCCTCTAGATGTTTTCTAACCTTTCAGAGTCCAGAGGCCCTCCCTTCCCCGACCGCCTGGGAACTGAGCTACATAAAGGTTAAACATACAGTTCTTCCTGTGTAAATCCTCTCACTGATTACTTTTTCTTTCTCTGATGACAGGGTTCTATGTACTATATACCAACCAGCTAGAACCAGGGGAGAGAAAAGGGTCAGCTAAATGTGGCAAACCCCCCCAGACTTCACATAACTCGTCTTCTGATCTGAAGTCTTGCTCTTCTCACTGATTATCTGAAGAAGGGCCGGGTGGGAGTCTTACTGTTTGACCCGGACCTTGAACCCTTTAAGACTAGACTGAACAGAGTCATTTTTTTTTTTTTAATAGTTCAAAAATAAGACTTAAGGAAAAACTGGCTTGCCCAAGAACACAGATGGTTGAAAACAGTCATTTATCCGTGTATTCAAAAAGTACTTATTTATTGAATACACACACCCTATTTCTGAAACTTAAAGAGTTTCAGATTTCAGGGGCGCCTGGGTGGCTCAGTGGATTAAGCCGCTGCCTTCGGCTCAGGTCATGATCTCGGGGTCCTGGGATCGAGTCCCGCATCGGGCTCTCTGCTCAGGAGGGAGCCTGCTTCCCTCCCTTCCTCTCTCTCTACCTGCCTCTCTGCCTACTTGTGATCTCTCTCTGTCAAATAAATAAATAAAATCTTAAAAAAAAAAAAATTTAAGAGTTTCAGATTTCAAAGTAAATGTGGCCTTCAGAGCAAACTACTTCCTCTGGTCATTTTAAATGGAAAAATAACTATCTTATATAGGTAGTATTTTATGCAATGAAACACATCCAAATTTCAATGCAGTAAGTCATGTTATGAGAATGAATCTTGAACATCTCTGCGAAATGCAGGGAAGGAAGGAAGGGAAAGAGAGAGGGAAAGAGGGAGGGAGGGAGAGAAGGAAAGAAAGAAAATAAAGAAGGAAGGCAGGCAGGCTTAACATCAACTTTCTTATCTATCACTACTTTTGCCAAAGCTTTAAATAATTAGACAAAATGAATATCATAATTGAAGATTATCAATTTGGAGTTTGGGCAAAGGAATAATTGACCTTATTGGCTTTTAATTTTTTTTCCCAGATTGACTGCCATTTAGATAGCAGGGGATGTTTGTGAAAAATCAAATAAAAGGTTCTTGGTTAGTGACCTTTTAAAATATCACATTGAGTTCCAGAAACAAGCCTACAAAAGAAGTGATAAAATTTTCAAAGACTTTGAAACACTGATATCAAAGAATAAAATGTTAACTAAAAAGACACACAAGATAACTCCTAGACAGATTAAAACTCAGACAGCCTGACACCAATATGGTAACAAACTACTAAAGATTATACATAAACACTTAGGGAATTAACTGTTTTTTAGTTTAAACATCTTTTTACTTAAACATTTATCATGGACGGTAAAAACGTAGCATTTCAAGCTTTTTTTTAAAAAAGAAGAAATAAAAGCTTTCGATCATTTTACATGTAATAAATATTTACTTTCCCTTATTATGTACCAATCACTGTGCTCGTGGTGGTAGAACTCTTAACATCCCAAGATTAGCTGAAGCAATATAAAAGCAACTGTAAAGAGGTTATTAGGGGTAAAGTTTACCTCTGTCTATCCTGTTGAGTATGAAAGAAAATTGGTCTATGGTGGGGGCCATTAAGTGGCAGTCCTTTAGGTTCATGCCTGGGCAACATAATGAGAATAAATCTGAAAGGCCTCTCTGGAAAATGCCCAAGGGGACAAACAGCAATCAACCCAGAACCCAGCTGCTACCCACCTCCTTCTACCCATTATGAAGTGATGATTTAGCGGTGATTTCCACCATTACAACCCCTTTGGTAAATGAGGTCTTTGTGCCATGTGCATAAGAAAAACTTACAGACCAATAAGCATTTCTAATATCTATACTGGGAACCAATGACAGCCGAGTACTTTCTTTCAAAGTGGAGGATTAAGAAATGCCTCAATTTAAATTCGGAGGAGGCCCATCAAACATAACTGAGTGTGCCCAGGCGAAAACAGAAATAATTTCTCCTCAATTTTAGAGAGTGACAAAGAGATAGGGATGACATCTGCAGATAAACCAGTTTCTCTAAACAAGCTTAGCAAATACCCCCAAGGCAGACAAGAATAATTTAACTAGATGACTCTGCTATTAAAACATATGTACATGTTTGTGTCTTATAGGGTGTGGATATCCTAACGCCAGAAGGAATCCACCTTGTTCCTTCGACCTGATGATCTCTAGTGGTTGCTTGGAAAATCTTACCTGTGAGAAAAATGCTTGTGTGACTGGAGGTTTTTACACTAAGCCAAATAAGTCAATCAGAGAAAGAAAATTATCATATGATCTCACTGATACATGGAATTTAAGAAAAAAAAAAAAAAAGAGGGTCACAGGGGTAGAGAGGAAAAAATAAAACAAGATGAAATCAGAGAGAAAGACAAACCATGAAAGACTCAAGCAAAGGAAACAAACTGAGGGTTACTGGAGGAGAGAGGAGTGGGGGGATGGGGTAACTGGGTGATGGACATTAAGGAGGGCAGGTGATGTGATGAGCACTGGGTGTTATATAAGACTGATGACTCACTGATTTCTATCTCTGAAACCAGTAATATATTATAAATTAATTGAATTTAAATAAAAGTGATTACTTTAAAAATAAATAAATAAAATTTTAAAAAAATACTTGCATGACTGACAGCACTGCAAAAGGAGAAAAACCTTCTAACCATCATTGATTCTGGGTCATTATTCATTCTAAACTTCATCTGTCATCTTCTCTACAGATGTAATTCACTTAAACAATCTCAAATAAATATCTTCCTGTCAAAAAAAAAACATTACTTCTAGGAATATCAAGTTTTCCAAGTAACCATTTATACTTAAAATTATTTTTAAAACCACAATGAAAGTACTATATGGCTGCTATAGTAGAGAGGATTCTTTAAATATGCAATATCTATTTTTGCTGTGGCAGTATACTTTGTACTAATTGACATAATTAAATTCTACAGGTAAGAGTTATGTCTGTGAAGCATAATAAAGTAATCCTACTGTTTAGCAGTGAAAAATAAAACAACCTTATCAAAAATTCTAAACTATCTGCAAGGCACATTATCAAATGCAGTAAGTGGATGGGGATTTAAGTCAGTATCCTGGAAACATCTGTCAACTGATATTAATTACCTTGCAATAATTAATCGATTACTAAGAAATTATATAACTAGACGGGTAACAAATAATTCTCAAATCCATTATTTTCTTTTTATTTCAAAACTCACAAAGATGTTGTGAATTAGGGTCCCTTTTTCAAGTAAGACCATTATGCTAAATGGCTTTGCCAAAGCCTAAGTGTAATAAGTAGAAGATCTGGCATTTAAAGTCAGTTTATCTGATTCCTAATCCAGGATTCTTTTCACTATTCTGTCCTCCTAATATCTGTAAAACGCATTCATTCATCTGGAGGTTCTACTACTCTGCTAGGAAGTGTTGTACAGTTCTGAGGAAAAACTTGATAGAACCTAGAATTCTTTTTTCAGGAGGGGGAAGGGACAAAGGGAGAGGGAGAGAGAGAATCTGAAGCAGGCTCCTCACCCAGCAAGGAGCCTGATGTGGGGCTCGATCTCAAGACCCTGAGATCATGACCTGAGTTGATATCAAAAGTCAGACACTTAATGGACTGAGCCACCCAGGCGCCCCAGAAACTGGGATTCTATAATCACCTATATTAGATTGAAGTGAAGGCAGAACAAAAACAATTCTAGGTACAAATTTTTATCAAAAGATAAGAATTTGAATAAACTAACATCTAAAAAATATACTTGAGATGCAAGAAGGAAAATGAACCCAGAAGAAACTAATACATAGACATCAAAAAAGCACATTGGTGGGGCGCCTGGGTGGCTCAGTGGGTTAAAGCCTCTGCCTTCGGCTCAGGTCATGATCTCAGGGTCCTGGGGTCGAGCCCCGCATCGGGCTCTCTGCTCGGCAGGGAGCCTGCTTCCTCCTCTCTCTCTGCCTGCCTCTCTGCCTACTTGTGATCTCTGTCTGTCAAATAAATAAAATCTTAAAAAAAAAAAAAAAGCACATTGGTAATCTCAGTAAATATTTAGAATATAAAAAGAACATATCATTTGTATGTGTTTTTAAATGTTAGAATTAAAAATCATAGACAACAACATTAAGTCCTGACTTATTTGAGAGAAGGATAGAAAGGCTCTAAGTTTAGACTTGTTAGAGAATTAAAATATTACATATGTATGTGTGCTAGGCTGAACACTGGCCCCCAGAGATAGCCATGTCCTAATCTCCAGAACCTGTGGAAGTGTTTTATGTGACAAAGGGACACTGCAGATGGGATTAAGGATCTTGAATTGGGACAACAGTGGACTGTCCAAGTGGGTCTTAAATGTAATCAAAAGTGTCCACATAAGAGAGTTGACGAGCATAGAGACAGAGGCAATGTAATGATTGAACAAAGATGCTGAAGGTCTGGTTTTGAAGATGGAGGACACGAAGATAGAAAAGGAAGGAAGGAGATTCACGTCCTAGAGCACCTGGAAGGAAGAGAGCCCTGCTGTCACCTGGGTCTCTCCCCAGGGATACTGCTTTCAGACTTCTGGCCTCCAGAACTGTAAAAGAATAAATGTGTGGGGGAGTGCCTGGGTGGCTCAGTCGGTTAAGCGTCTGCCTTCAGCTCAGGTCATGATCTCAGCGTCCTGGGATTGAGCCCCACATTGGGCTCCCTGGTCAGCAGGGAGCTTCTCCCTCTCCCTCTGCCTGCCACTTCCCCTGCTTGTGTGCTCGTGCTCTCTTGCTCGCGCGCTCTCTCTCTGTCAAATAAATAAATAAAATCTTTAAAAAAAAAAAAACAGAATAAATGTGTGTTGTTTGAAACCATCAAATTTGTGGTAATTGTTACAGCAGCCATAGAAAACTAATAGGTTAAAAATGTGGGCGTAGTAACTAAAAGAGCAGCTATGGAATATATTATTTATTTTCTAAGAATACGTATGCTTCCACTTGTGTTTCTAAGGGTGATTTTTATTAAAATAATGTTCTCGGGCACTCAGGCCACTCCTCCTCACTCTTGTTTGGTAGACAAAAAAATTCTCAGAATGACAGTTCAGGAAAGGCAATTTGCTGGTTTGCAAACTGGCCATTGTACACAGAGGGCAGGGAGAGAATGAAGAAAGGCAGCCCTCTCCAGACTGGCAGGTGACAGTTTTAAAAAGCAAGGAAACTTGCATAGGAGTCTTGCTGCAAGACAAGAAAATCCCTGCCCCTCCCTGCCAGACTCTTAGAGGTTTATATGGAGGACTTAGCTGGATTCAGGCATGTATACTGTCCAGTTGGTCTCAACAACCTCTCACTTTCTCAAGGTTCTGTCTCTGAACAGCTCCTACTGGGGGAACGGTGGGTAGAACATACATTCTTAGGACATGGGAAGGGGTGAAGAGCCTCTGACTTCCCTGGGTCCAGCTCATGAGTCCAACCAGTGGTCACATCCTCTCAGTGACCTCCTCCAACAAAACTGAATGCTTAGCTCTGTCCCTTCTAATCTCTTTCCTCTCTTGTGATCTGTTTACCAGGAGAGAACATAAATACTCTCTGTACTGCTGAACTGTGCTTGTCCCTGAGGAAGGAGTTCTGTGGTTATGCAGCACTACTAGGGACCAGGTAGTTCTGCCTAATTCAGAGACAACGGACTTAGAGTCACGTGGTTCAAGAACTTCATAACTAATAAAAGTGGCATTTGACCTCTGTCTGCCTCACTCTCTTGTCTATCTCTCGGTTGCTTCAGAAACACACATAGGGAAAAATAAAATATCACCCATTAGTTTTTTCGAATCTGAATTTCATACTGGAATGAGAGAAAAAAGTGGGAGGACTTGAATCCAACGGAAAACACAGAAAGAGAAAAAAAAAAAAAGAAGCAAAGGAATGGTGGGCCATACATAAGAAGACACAATGAGAACAAAAATCCACAGAGAATTAAAATATATATATTTATAATATAAATATAAGCAGACCAGGCAAAAATTAACCCAAAGAAAACTGGCACACCAATGTTCACATTGCTCAAAATATATGATTTTAAGAAATGCATTTGTGGGAATATATCTCACATTAATAAAAAACACATTTACATCGGTAAAAGATGTAAACAACGAAGGTGATAGGAAATCACAAAATTACATATACCTAAATTCATAGCCTCAAAAAAGTAAAAGTACCAAAATTATAAAGACAAATCGACAACCGCGTAAAATGTTAATGCTGTGTGTTGGTTAGTTATTGCTCCGTAAAAATTACCCCCAAATTCTCTGGCTTAAGATAACTGTCATTATTACTCATGAATCTGCTCATTAGCTAATTAATTCAACTGCAAGATGAACAGTTAAGATGACTGATCTTTGCTCCATGGAAGTTTCTCCTCTTCTAGCAGGTTGGTCAAGGCTTGTTTGCACGGCATGGTAGAGGTTCCAGAGAGAAAGCAGACGGACACAATACACCTGTTATCTAGGCTCACAGGAGGCACATCAATACCTCTGCTGTATCCTCTTGGCCACTGCAAGGCAGAAGGCTAGCCCAAACTCAAGACATGGAGAAAAAGATTCCCCCTCTTGATGGGAGGAGCTTCAAAGTCACAGATTCACAGAAGTCATCAATGTAATCAATATACCACATTTACCTCTCTCCGAAATTGATAAATCAAGGGAACAAAAATATTGTTAAGGATGT
This sequence comes from Lutra lutra, assembly GCF_902655055.1. Lineage (NCBI taxonomy): Eukaryota > Metazoa > Chordata > Mammalia > Carnivora > Mustelidae > Lutra > Lutra lutra. The sequence continues at coordinate 72,417,547 of NC_062285.1, forward strand.
AGAAGAGTTAATAATTAATTAACAAGCTCGATTTTATAGATCCTTGATGATAGACGATGGTAGATAGAGAGATATATATAACCTTGTATGCAACAAATAACATATATTCTTTCCAAATACATACGAAACAGTTATACAAATTGAGAGAAAATTGAAAGAAAAGCAACAAAAAATTTTCAAGAATTTCCAAAGAATGTGTCAATCAGATCACAATATTTTATCGCAATGCAACTTTATTAGAAAACAACAAAGTGAAAGAAACCCATACACTGGGAGACTAGAAATGCACTCCTAAATAACTTATAGACTCATGAAGAAACCACAATAGTTACTATAAAAATTCAGATTTAAAAGAAATAAAAATACTGCATAAAACTTGTGGAATGATAAAAGAGAGGGAAATTTGTAACTTTAGATACATTTATGATGAATTAAGAAAGACCGACAGTAAACAAGTTTAAGCATTCACCCCAGGAAGCTGATGAAGCCTAAAGAAAGAGGAATAAAAAAATAATAAACTTGATTACAGTCATTCAGAGACTATACTCCAACCACAAAGTAGTTATGCTAGTTTATTGGAAGTAAGAAATACTATAACTTATACCTAAGTACTTCATGTATTTCCAGTATACAAATCTGTACTTTTGTGTGTGTCCATGGGGAGGAAGGGTTTCATACTGAACTACTTTGAAGATAGACTATGATAAATTAAAAGTATAGACTGAAAAGTATAGAAAAACCACTAAAACGTTTTAAAAAAGAAACATAACTTACATGCCAATAGTGAAGATAAAATGAAATCAGTAAGAACTTGAGGGCATTATGCTAAATGAAATTAAGTCAGACAGAGAAAGACAAATACTGTATAACATTACTCACATGTGAAGTACTTAAAAATCAAACTTGCTTCTTAAATTCCACATATGAGAGAAATCATATGGTATTCGTCTTTCTCTGACTTACTTTGGTTAGCATTATACTTTCAAGCTCCATCCCTGTGGTTGCAAATGGCAAGATTTCATTCTTTTTTATGGCTGAAAAGTATTCCATTGTGTGCATAGACATAGATCTAGATCTATACCACATCTTTATCTATTCATCTGTCGATAGACACTTGGGTTGCTTCCATAATTTGGCTTTTGTAAGTAATGCTGCAGTAAACACTGAGATGCATGTATCTTTTCAAGTTAGTGTTTTCATATTCTTTGGGTAAATACTGAGTAGTGTGATTACTGATTACTGGATCATAGGGCAGTTCCATTTTTAATTTTTTGAGGACCCTCCATAGTGTTTACCACAGTGATTGGACTAATTTACATTCCACCAACAGTTCACAAGGGTCCCTTTTTGTCCACATCCTCACCAACACTTGTTCTTTCTTGTTTTTAAGAAACAAAACAAATGAACAAAGGAAAAAAAGAGAGGGGGGGGGCAAACCAAAAAACAGACTCTTATAGAGAACAAACAGGTAGTTACCAGTGGGGAGGTGGTGGGGGGGGGTTGAAATAGCTGAAGGGGATTAAGAGTACATTTACCTTGAGGAGCACTGAGTAATGTACAGAATTGTTGACACTATATGTTAACTATACTGGAATTTTTTAATAAAATTCTGACTTTCAAAAAATCAAACTTTTAGTGTATAGTGATTATAGGCAATACTGTATTATGAACATTAAACTTGCTAAGGGACTAGATCTTAATTATTCCTACCACAAAAATGAAATTATAATAATGTGAGGTGAGAGGTATTAGGTAACACCACAGTGGTAATCAAATGGCAATATATAGGGGCATCTGGGTGGCTCAGTAGGTTAAGCACCTACCTTTGGCTCTGGTCATGATCCCACGGTCATGGGATTGAGACCCGTATCTAGTTTCTTGCTCAGTGAGGAGTCTGCTTCTCCCTCTGCCTCTGCACTCCCCAGGCTCTCTCTCTCAAATAAGTAAGCAAAATCTTCTTTAAAACTTGTAATATATAAATATGTCAACATGTTGAACACCTTAAACTTATACAATGTTACATGTCAATTATATTAGTAAAATTAATAATGAAAATTTAAAAATAAAAACGCTGAACTCATAAAAACAGTAGAATGGTGGTTACCAGGGGCTGGACACTGGGGAATTGGGGGAGATGTTACTTCAGGGCACAAACTTGCAAACAGTAGATAAATAAGCCCTGGAGCTCATTGTTCTCACCACAAATAATACATCTGGAAAGTCCAAAACACTTGGAAATTAAATAAACCATTTTTAAATAAACCATTAGTCAAAGAGGAAGTTAAAAGGAAATGATAAAATATTTTTAATTTAAAGGTAAATTTTTTAAAATGCATCAAAATTTGGAGATACTATTAAAGTACTGTATAGAGGGAAATGCATCAGTTTAAATGCTTATATTAGAAAAGAAGACAGGCCTCAAATCAATGATCTGTTTCCACCTTAAGAAACTAGAAAAATAAGGGCAAATTAAATCAAAAGCACGCATAAAGGAAATATAACGATAAAAGCAGAATCAAATAAAATGAAAACAGAGGAAAAACCAACACAAGAAATCAATGAAGCTGAAAGCTGGTTCTTTGAAAAGATCGATAAATGAGAGGAACTTTTAGCTAAACTGATCAAGAAATAAAGTGAGAAGCCACAACACTATAGAACCAGGGGTATTAAAAAGATGATTAGGAAACAGTACCAATAATTTTTTTACCAATAAATTTGACAATTTAGAAGAAATGGAACAGTTCCTTAGACACAAACTACCAAAGGTTACACAAGAAGAAAAAGATAACCTGAATAGCCCCCTATCTATTAACAAAATCAACTTATAGTTACAGACATTCCAACAAAGAAAACTCAAATCTGCCAGCTTTATGGCAAATCCTGTCACACATTTATGGAATAAATAGCATCAATTATAGACAAACTCTTCAGGAAAATAGAAAAGAAGGGAACATTTGGTTTAACATTTGAAAATCAGCAAGTGTAATCCACCATATCAACAAACCAAAGAAGATTAATTAGGATCATCTCAGTAGGAGAATAGGCATTTGACAAAATTCAAAGGTCTTGGGAAAACCCAGGAACAACATCATACTTAACAGTGCAAGACTGAATGGCTCCCCATCAGGTCTGGAAAAAGGTCAGGATGTCCATTTTTGCAATCGTACGTCATACCTAATACTTAATCCACTCTACATGTTACTTAATATCTTAATAAGGTGATCACTAATTAGGCCAATTTAGTAAGGAACAAGAAAAATAAAATTCATTCGGAGTACTATGCACGATCATGACAATGTCTGTCTACATTAAAAAAAAAACCCATATCATAACCCAAAAAACTACTAGAAGCAATACCCAACTGCAGGACACGAGATCATTTCTACTTGTATATACTAAAAATAAATAACCGCTGAAAACTAAGGCCATGCTTGCCCTGCGCGGTCCCCCGGATCTGTCTCTTGCTTCAAACCTCCCCCCCCCCCCCCCCCCCGCAACATTGGTTCCCAGGGGCAACCTTCGGAGGCATCTCCTTGGCCACCCTCTGCCTTTGGGACCAGCCAGCAGCCTATTCTGAGCTTAGCTCCCTGTGACCGATCAACCCAGGAGCTCCCAGAGTCCCCAGAACTATTTCACCGACCTGGAGACCACCGCCAACGGCCTGGTCAACATGCACCTGCGGGTCTCCAACACCTACCTACCCCTGCCTGGGCTGGTCTTTCCACTGCAGCGACTACGTGGCTCTGGAGAGGGTGAGCGCGAGCTGGCTGAGAAGCACGCGGGCCCTGAACTTCTCTAGAAGATGCCAAACCGGCGCGGGAGCCGGCTCTCTTCTAGGACTCGCACAAACTGTGCCAAGATGAGTAACAAAAACATGGACGTGAGGGCCAGGTCCTGGCGAAGCCCCCGAGGCCGGCCCTCCTGCTCCGCGTGCCCCGTTCTGTCTGCGCAGACGCGCATCTCGCACTTCCCGGGGGAGGAGGGGAAACTCATCAACGAGGTGGCGCCCACCTGCCGCTCCTCCGCAGGCTGCCCCCGGACCCCGCTGGGTGGGTATCGCTTCCTCTTGGAAAACCTCCGGAGCGGAGCGGCCTCTGAGGGGCCCCGCGGGCATCCCTCTGGTGCCAGTGCTTGCGCCTGGCCCCCTCCCTACACGCAGTCATTGGGCAGCATTCTAAGAGCCCTGGAGCCCCCTCCCAAGCTGTGGGGCAAACGGAAACAATAAAGCTTTTTGCAGCAGCAAAGAGAAAAGAAAATTAAAACAGTACCACTTATAATAGGACCAAAAAACATGGAGTACTTAGATATAACTCTCCCCTCAAGAAACACGCAAGATTTGTGCGAGGCTTGTATATTGAAAACAACAAAATATTAATGAAAACAAAGAAAAATAGCACGCTCATGGATTAAATTGTCAATTCTCCCTAACCTGATCTATAGATTCAACACAATCCCAATTTTAAAAAGCAGGAATTTTCTTCAATATAAAGCTACCCTAAGGGGCGCCTGGGTGGCTCAGTGGGTTAAAGCCTCTGCCTTCGGCTCAGGTCATGATCCCAGGGTACTGGGATCGAGCCCCGCATCGGGCTCTCTGCTCAGCAGAGAGTCTGCTTCCTCCTATCTCTCTCTGCCTGCTTCTCTGCCTACTTGTGATCTCTGTCAAATAAATAAATAAAATCTTTAAAAAAAATAAAAATAAAAAAAAATAAAGCTACCCTAAAATTTATATGGAAAAAAAAGAGGAACTAAAGTTATCAGAAATATCTTTCAAGAATGTGAACAAAGTTTTAAGATTCACATTCCTTGATTTCCAGACCTATAAAATTAGAAAAATCAAGATCATGTAATATCAGAAAAAGGATAGATATGTGGAACACATGACAGATCCAGAAATAAACCAATAAAATGGCTCACCTGTGTATATGGGCAATCAATTAATCAATTTTCAACAAAAATGTCAAGTCAATCAAATGTATTAAAGTTTGTCTTTTCAACCAATTGTGTTGGAGCAATTTGCACATGGACATCCGTGCGCAGAAAGAGGAAGAGTTTTAACCCATACCTCATATCATATACAAAATGTAACTTGAAACGATTATGTACCTAAAAAAGCCAAAATCTGAAATTTCTAGAAAATCTTCACAATGTTAGGTTAGGCATAAATTTCTTAGAACACAGAAAACGCAAACCACAAAAGAAAAAAAAAACGTAGACTTTTTTTCAAAATTAAAAAATTTATGGGGCTCCCGGGTGGCTCAGTTGATTAACCGTCAGCCTTCCGCTCAGGTCATTATATTGGGGTCCTGGAATCTGGCCCTGCGTTGCCTGGGCCTTCCTTCTCAGGGAGGAGCCTGCCTCTCTCTCCCACTCACTCCCCCTGCTGGTGCTCTCTGTCAAATAAATACATAAAATCTTTTTTAAAAAATTAGAAATTTCTGTTCCCTCAAAAGACAATATTTGAAAAACACAAAATAAGTCACAGACTGAGAGATAATGTCTCTAAAATACGTATTAAAAAACAAACCATCACGGGACTGGAAGAGATTATGCTGAGTGAAATAAGTCAAGCAGAGAGAGTCAATTATTATATGGTTTCACTTATTTGTGGAGCATAACAAATAGCATGGAGGACAAGGGGAGTTGGAGAGGAGAAGGGAGTTGAGGGAAATTGGAAGGGGAGGTGAACCATGAGAGACTATGGACTCTGAAAAACGATCTGAGAATTTTGAAGGGGTGGGGGGTGGGAGGTTGGGGGCACCAGGTGGTGGGTATTGTAGAGGGCACGGATTGCATGGAGCACTGGGTGTGGTGCAAAAATAATGAATACTGTTATGCTGAAAAAAATAAAAAAAAATTTAAAAATGTAAAAAAAAAAAAAAAAAAAAAAAAACCATCCTCTGATATCTAGAATTTATAGGAAACTCTCACGACTCCATTGGCAGCTGGCTTGAGCACTAGGAACTGAAACTTGGCAGGCTTCCTTAGATGGTGTACGTAGGCATGGAGGAAATAGGACAACCTGCTAAAGAATCAAACAAACCTTTGCAGGAATCAAGCAAACCTTTGCAGGAGTCTTGGCTAAATTGGCGTCATCACTGCGGGAGACCCCGCGCCGTCCGTTTGTGCTGAGTCCATTCCAACAGCGACATCATGTGGCAGTGAGAAGTAAAGGTAAGAGTGTTCCGCAGAGCTTGAATGGGGAAGCCTTAAAGTCCTGGGGACTGCATCGAGCCCCTACAGTTCTTGGACAGTATTAGAAGTGGAGACGACCTCAAAGGTGGGACATTCTGGATTTATCCTAATAGGTTGGGTATTCAAAAAACAACTCATTAGAACAATAAAAGGACTGTACTTATATCCTGAGTTTGTGAAGCATTTCATATTACCATAAATATTGTAACTTTATACCTTATATATGGCCGTAGTTTAAATTTATAAGAACTTTGTATTCATTTTCTATTGCTTCCATAACAAAATATCGCCAGCTTAGTGGCTTAAGCAAGTTTATTATTTTTTTTAATATTTTATTTATTTGAGAGAGAGAGAGAGACAGTGAGAGAGAGCATGAGCTAAGAGAAAGTCAGAGGGAGAAGCAGACTCCCCGTGGAGCTGGGAGCCTGATGCGGGACTCTATCCCGGGACTCCAGGATCATGACCTGAGCCGAAGGCAGTCGCTTAACCAACTGAGCCACCCAGGCGCCCAAGCAAGTTTATTATTAAGTTATTATTTATTAAGTTGCATAGTCAGAAACCTGATATGGGTCTCGCAAAGCTAAAATCAAGCCATGAGTAGGGCTCTGTTCCTTTCTGGAGGCTCTAAGGGAGAATCGATCTCCTTGCCCGTTTGAGTTGTTAAAATTCAGTTATAGAACTGAGAACCCTGTTTTCTTGCTAGCTGTCAGCTGAGGAACGTTCCTGGAGTATAAGGCTACCCACGTTTCTCAACTGGTTGCTCCCTTCTTCCTTCTTCAAAGCCAGCAAAAGCAGGTTGAGTCCATATCTCATAGAATCTCTCTAACCTACTTTTTGAAACCTTTCTCTTCCACTTTTGAGGAAGATTAGATTCTAGGACCCTTGAAGATAACCATAATTTCCTCATCTCCAGGTCTTTTAACTCTGATCACATCTGCAAAGTCCCTTTTGTCCTGTAAGGTGATATAGTCACAGGTTCTAAAAATTAGGCTGCAGACGTCTTCGAGGGGGTGGGATTATTCTGCCTACCATAGATACATTGGTGGGGTTTTTGTTTCAAAGATTTTTTATTTTTAAGTAATCTCCACACTCAACATGGGGCCCAAACCCACAATCCCAAGATCAAGACTCATACGCTCCACCAATTGAACCAGCCAGACACCCTTGGGTTTTTTAATATTTAAAAATCTAATCTTAAGGGCGCCTGGGTGGCTCAGTGGGTTAAGCCGCTGCCTTCGGCTCAGGTCATGATCTCAGGGTCCTGGGATCGAGGCCCGCATCGGGCTCTCTGCTCGGCAGGGAGCCTGCTTCCCTCTCTCTCTCTCTCTCTCTGCCTGCCTCTCCGTCTACTTGTGATCTCTCTGTCGAATAAATAAATAAAATCTTTAAAAAAAAAATCTAATCTTAAAAATTTGACTTTCCTATTGCGGAAAAGGCAAATTTTTAGGATAGCATTTACCTGATCATTCCTAACCTCTACTTCAGCCTGGTTCCTTATTCTCCTCCATTGATTCTATACTAGATTTAAGTTCAGGGTCAGTGAGGGGATTTCAATGTTTCAATAAACCTTCTGAATTAGTATGCAGAATATCAAGGGTTTGCTCATTTCTCTGGGGAAAAGTTCCAGAGTTTAGATCAGATTCTCAAAGTACTCTGTGAAAGATCCTCCCCTGGGGAAAAAGAAACTATAAACCTGTTTGTAAATAAATGTTACTTTCATATCACATACATTTTCATGCCTCCTCACTTTTATGCATCTTGTTTATGAAATTGGGTGGTGTAGTGGAAAGGTTTAGACTTTGGATCTCCCTCAGGTATCTGACTCAAGCTAAGACCGGCATTTATCTGGTAAGAAATAAGTTTGGTGAGGAGCCATTGAGATGAGAGGAACCTTCAAGGTAACCAAAAAATCAAGGGGAGATCATCTTAATTAAGGGAATCTAAGAAAGAAAAGATAGTCATATTGTTCATAATAAAATTAAATGTTTGGATATGATTAAAAAGGTAAAATAAACTATGTTGGTGGACAACAAAATAAGGGGAAATTTTGTCATACACATGGCAAATTATCAACAAGAAAAGATAAACTCCAAAGAATAGAAATTCAGGGGGCACCTGGGTGGCTCAGTGGGTTAAGGCCTCTGCCTTCGGCTCAGGTCATGATCCCGGGATCCTGGGATCGAGCCCCACATCAGGTTCTCTGCTCTGCAGGGAGCCTGCTTCCTCCTCTCTCTCTGCCTACCTCTCTGCCTATTTGTGATCTCTGTCAAATAAATAAAATCTTAAAAAAATAAAAAAAGAATAGAAATTCAGTTTTCACAGAAAAGTGCTAACTGAATTTAAAAAAATCACTCTAGTCATAATAGCCAAAAGTGTTGTTCACATGTAGTTGCACCGAAATCATTACACTACGTGAAAGTTGTCAAGCACAAGATCCTGGAGCACCCAGGTGGCTCAGTCAGTTAAGTGGCTGCCTTTGGCTCAGGTCATGATCCCAGGATCCTGGAATCAAGTTCCACGCAGGGCCCCTACTTCTCCCACTCCCCCCACGTTCTCACGTTCTCTCTTTTGCACGCGCTCTCTCTCTCAAATAAGTAAAATCTTTTTTAAGATTTTATTTATAGAAAGAGCATACGCAGAGGGAATGGCAGAGGGAGAAGCAGACTCCCCACTGAGCCAGGAGTCTGATGAGGGACTCAATCCCAGGATCCCGAGATCATGATCTGAGCCAAAGGCAGGCCCTCAACCAACTGAGTCACCTGGGTATCCCTCAAATAAATAAAATCTTAAAAAAAAAAAAAAGGCACAAGATTCCATTTACAGGACAGAAGGGAAACCTCCTGGGGTGATGGAAATGTGTTTTTTTTAATGTATGTCCATGTGTGTATGTGTGTGAAAGAGAGAGATATAAAATGTTCTCTTGTGTGATGGGAATGTTCTTTACCTTGGTTACACAACTGACCTATTTGGCATAGCCTCTTGAACTGTACATTGAGATTAATTTTATTGAATGTAAATTATAACTCTTTAGAAGATTATTAATGGAGATGTGATGGAAAAGAGAAGAAAGCCAGGCCAAAAGATAAAAAAAATAAAGCCACTCTTAAAAATTGTGTATATGATCCCACCTATACATTAATCAAAATTGCAATGTGATACTGCAATCCAGTACTTGTGTCATTGGCATACAAAGGGCAGAGGAGTTGGAAGCCAGATGGCAATGGATTCGGAAAGAGAAGGAAGTAGAAGAAGTGGGACTGTGCAGTTAACAAATCTAACATTGGTTAAGTTTTGTAGCCGACCCTTGGAGCAGCAATAACGAATGAAAGAGATACATATGAGGCATGCTATAAATACTAAAACTGGCCTCAGTGTTTCCAAAAGAGTAAGTAGTAAGTCCCAGCACATCTGTAATGATCATTTTTTGAGGGAATCCACACAAAGGAAAGAGCAGTAGCTCTTGGAGTATAGGGCAACATTAGCTTTTCTGGAAGGAACCCATCTTTGCCTGGGCTAATTATGCTTCAAAGGTAGAGCACATGAGCAAATGGCTCATGTGAGCAGACAGAGCAAGCCTGAGTAGTTAAGGAAACTCCAGCTTTTTTAGAAATCAGCACAGGCCTCTGTTAAGTATACGATTGTTCATACCAAAATGGAGCTAATGCCACCCAGCTACTTTTATGTTAAAGAATTAGTAATAATGTTTGGGGTGCCTGGGTGACTCAGTCTGCTAAGCATCTGACTTTGGCTCAGGTCATCATTTCAGGATCCTGGGATCCAGTCCTGGATCAGGCTCCTTGCTCAGCAGGGAGTTAGTCTCCTTGCCCTCTGCCTGCTGCTGCCCCTGCTTGTGCTCTCTCTCTGACAAAAAAATAAAATCATTAAAATATATATACATTTATTTATTATACTGCCTGGTATATAGTAAGCATTCAGTAAACATTAGCAATTGTTATAGTGTGTGTGTGCACATGTATATACATATATACGTACATATATCTGTATACACACACGTACATATATATGTATATGTACACACACAATACATAAACATATATATATACCACATATATATGTATAGTATGTATAGTGTGTGTGTCTATACACACACACACACACACACACACACACACACACACACAGCTGTTTACAACTTACTTGTGTAGCCACTGAAAACGAGCTCCATGATCATAGGAACTTGTGTGTTTTGTTCACTGCCTAAAACTGGGATCTAATATCTAGTAGGCATTCAGTAGTTGTTGAATGTGAATACATTCAATGCGAATTCACGATGTGAATACCTACCTACCAAAGACAATGAAAGTGCCGCAAGGATTAGGAGCTAGCCAACAGAGGTTTGCTGACTCCAGGAATGAATGGAGGTGATTGGATGGCAGTACTACACCACACAAAGTAGGCAAGGAAGAGATTCAGGAATATTCCAGTTTATAAACTTTTTATTTAAAAAATAAAATTATAAACAAAATACAGAAAAATATTGACACCTGTGATAACAAGGAAATGACTCCGAATCTTTACGGTGGTTTGTTATCCTGAAAGAGCAAAATCATAAGTTTTATAAAGAAATTTTATTGTGCAAAGGAGGAATGTACTTTTTAAGGTTCATTTGTAATAGGTATTTGGCATTGACAGAAAAAGTATTTCTATGTATACATTCAACACTTTGCAGCATATTTACATTCAAGTTACATTTCCAAATTCTATGCCAAATACAATCTAACTAACCATCAAAAATCCCTAAGATATAATTCTGTTTATTTGGTAGGAGTACAGTATGATTCTATTAGAAATAATTTTATGCTCCTACTAGATCATACTTTCACTACGTCAACAAAATTTCTTTCCAGTTGAAGCCAAGCCTCTTCCAGACAAATTAAACACTAACAAAATTTGGCCAGTAACAAGATTACATAGATTTTTCCTCCCTCCTTACAGACATTATTAAAACTTTCAATGGAAGGGTACTGGCTCTAATTACCTTTTTTTTTTTTTTTTTTTTTTTTTTAACAGCAGTTAGGACAGAGTATGGATACAAGCTGCAGAATTTTAACTTGTTTTTAATGATGGCTGAAGCACTCTTCCTTTCAGTTGTTACCAAATTCCAAATTCAGTTGTTCTCAAAATAAAACACATTAGGAAACCCACATAGTGTTTTTAAAACTTTTCTCCATTTTCTCACACATTCCTCAAATCAGATTTTTAATTCATTGACAATTTGTAAACTTCTAGCTTAGTTTCTCTCAATTACATTAGGATAGCTATTACAATTTCTTGATAATCTCACCATTTTGTTTCAAAGTATGATTTTATTAAAGTCAACATAAACTACAAGTAACTTCCATCTCTGCTACAGTTCTCTGAGAAATCTATCCAAACTTAATGAGGACTCAAGATCCCATGGGGCCTGACAAGGACTGGCAAACAAAACATCAAGATTTTAAAATTCTCATGCCTCCAAGAAATTCCAGACAAATCAAATCTACTCATAATGTACCATTTCTTTCTTAATGATCTCAAATTAAGTTCACTTTTAAAAATCCAGTAAGATAAATAAGGAAAAACAATGGAGACAGATGAATTTCATTTAGTTGAGCTCTTCCTTTCTGATTTACTTCAGGTTGTAACTTCTCCTCCAGGACATGATGGCTGGCAGTTGGCAGTAGGCTGCTGAGTTGACAGCACTTCTAATTCAGATTCACGAACAAAAACCACTGCATCACCACTTACGTTTATAAGACACTGTGCCTATACAAACAACAGGAAATGTCCAATCACCAACTCAAAGATATGCTCATGGTTTTAGGCTATTTTAGGGGTAGTGCTACGTAGCTGAAAAAGCACAGGCTTTTAAGTCACTTGGAAAGGGTAGACAATAGAAAAATGAACAAAGGGGAAAAAAAAGAAGGCAATTCATAAGAAAGGAAACTCAAAAAAACCCCATTGATAATTTTAAATTTTTTAAAGGAAACTTTAACAATTCAAAGTGAGCTATTACATGAAAAATACTGACAAAAGAAATTTATTCTAAAATTAATCCTAAGCAACAATTCTTTGCCCTAACAGAATTATTTTTGAGGAATAATAATTGGGACATACTCTTCACCACTATGGTAGTTAGAACTGGACAGATCATAGTCCAAACTAAAGGGTGTCTTCCACAGGAACTTAGGAGCAAAACTTCCAGAGGTATTTAAGAATACCCAGGATATGGGGGTGCCTGGGTGGCTCAGTGGGTTAAAGCCTCTGCCTTTGGCTCAGGTCATGATCCCAGGGTCCTGGGGTCTGGCTCCGCATCGGGCTCTCTGCTCAGCGGGAAGCCTGCTTTTCTTCCTCTCTCTCTCTGCCTGCCTCTCTACCTATCTGCGATCTCTGTCTGTCAAAAAAAAAAAAAAAAAAAAAGAATACCCAGGATATGAAAACAGCATCTGATCTATATATGACCGTAGTTATCAATACATTTGTTAAAACATGTTTTAAGCATCTAGAATCAAAAAGTTCTGAAGACCAGTTCTCTTTGGTGGCGGGTGGGGAGACAGTGGGAGATGGAAAAGCCACGGGGGAAATCCTCAGGTTCTCCCAAAACAAGGTTGTAACTGCATCTCACCTGGTTTTTATTTGGATTCTCCATGAAGACACACTGCTTCATTATGTAGGAGACAACAGCATTCCCTCCTAACGCAGCAACATGAGCTCTCACCATTGCAAACACTTCAGCAATAAAAGCATGGAGAAAACCACTGACTCCTCCTTCCTAGAAAGTAATACACAAGAAAATCTAACTGTATGCATGAATTTATACAAAATGCCAAATAATATATACTAAAACATCTTAAATGATCTTAATATAATGGGTGATCATTTTAATTTCCCTTGCAACAGGATTTGTTGCATGAATTAACAAACAAACCTTCACTGAACACGTCTGTGATGGGGATTATCCCCTTACTTTACAGATGATGAAAGTGATGTCAGAAAATGTGTCACATGCCCATGACTATGACCACATAACTAATTAAAAATGGCAGAGCAAGAATTCAAACTTTCTCCAATTCCAGTATCTCCATCAAATCATTCCTATTACTCATAGAAACTGATGTGTAAATATAACCAAGAAACTTCTCTGCTCGCTGTATCTCCCATTCCGAAGCATGTTCCAACTACACTTGCCTTTTTACCAGTTTCTCAAACCTATTAAACACTTTTCCTGCCTCAGATTCTTTGTGCAGTAAAAGTCCCTGAAGGATCCTCACCCAATTTTCCAGGATGATTCTTACTCAATTCCTCAGGTCCCTGTTTATATGTAATTTCCTCAGGGAAACGTTCCCTAACTCTCAGATCTAAATTAAGTTCCCCTGTTATATCCTCTGATAGCCTCTGTTGTATTTCTTTATATTACTTACTATCACTAGTAATTATACATTAGTTAATGATTACTTGTTGAATGTTCACCAGGCTCCATTCCACTAGACTGTAAATTCCATCAGGTCAGAGACCACCATCTGTTTTGCTCATAACTCTTTGCTAACACCTAGTTCAATAGGTGCACACACTGAGCATCCCATACGTATTTGTTAGGGAATGAAATCCAGTAGGTTAGGGAATGTTTTCAGTGTTCAAAAATAAAACAGAAACCAAAGTCTAGCTGAGAGCCTAAAATACTTTAGAACCTAAGTTTTCCACGAATTCTACTGGAGCTTTTACACAGTCTAGGAATAAATTTCAAACTTTAAATTGGAAGTTAAGGGCAAAATTTAATGCACTGTTAGAAAAAACATTTGACCAGAACACACCTTATTAAAAAGCCAGAGAGAGGTAGCTCTCTTTGTAGTTAAGGAATTGAGGTATTTCAGCCTACCTCCTACTCAGTCACAGCTCAGTACATTTTTTTTTCTTTTACTTGTATCTGGTTTACTCCTGTCTTTTAAACTTCAAAATTCTGATGGCAGAGTAACAGAAACTACAGAGGGGTAATTCTTAAAAGATTACATAATTGAAAGCAAGTAACTTAGCAAGCAATGAATAAATTTGGGATATTATGCCATCCAGTTAATATTACAAATTTCTGTTGAAGGGAAATCTACTATGAAGCAACATTTTGGGGTATGGCTGCTCAAGTAGTAGAGAAGGCACTTAGGGGACAAAATTTTATGGACTAAAATAATGCAATTCCATGTACTATTAAGAGCAACTGAAAAGTTAATTAACCAATCTATACTAGCTTCTCACACTCAACTTTCCTTGTCAAATTTAAATCGGCTTAAGTGTCACCTAATTTAATTCTATATTAAAGTCTCAAAGGATTTTGAGACTATATTAAGATACTGTCTTCTCCATCTCAACACAATTAGAATATGATTTAAAACTAATTTATCATAAAGGAAACATCTACCTAATCATTCTGTCAGAAGTCATTCCCTCAATGACACAAAAATACCTATGTCTACTCTGCCAGGCACTGTGCCAGGCAGGTGAGCATGATATTAAAAAAAACAGTATGAGAGCTGGGGTGCCTGGGTGGCTTAGGGGGTTAAGAGTCTGATTTTTGATCCCAGTTCAGGTCTTGCTCTCAGGGTCATGAGTTCAAGCCCTGTGTTGGGCTCCTCACCCAGCATGGAGCCTACTTGAAAAAAAAAAAAAAAATAGTATGATGGCTATTATTTCTAAGGAAGTGTAGAAATGTTAATGGAGAGAAAATGGGAAAAAAGCAGAGTTAAGTCATCTTTATAATGTACACACTTAAAAAAAATACAAACTGCTGAAGAGTTTATTGGGTTTCATACCTATTCAATTAAAAATTTCCCTATTCACAGTATTTGCTCTAGTCTTATTTCATAACATAAGACACAATATAAATACAATTTTTTTCTCGAGTTTAAATTCCTGTGTAATTACAGATATAATAGGTTGACTGTGATTCTTAAATTTGACCACATCAAAACATTATAACTACTGTTACCCAGTAAGAAGTAAGAATTTGAATAAATGGCATTCTCATGTACTTTTGGAGAGGTGGAAATAAAACAAGCAGCTTAATTCTTTTTCAGGGGGAGAAAATTACAAACTATCCCTATAGACATCTATCTATAATTTAGTCCCCTCTGATTTCTAAATGTAAGACCTTAAAAACTATTATTTAAATATATCTCAGACAAATAATTACTTGAGAAAACTAAGCTGAAATTTCAGGCTGTTTTAAATCTCTAATTATACATTGATAAATTTACTTGTTTTATTTACCATATAATGAGGATCTGGGATTTCTAATAATAAATGAAGTTAAATCCAACATAACTCTTGTGATAATACTAGGTGCTATATGAAATTTGGCAAGTCTAATCTAGAATCAATCCATACAGGTTATTGGAAAAAAAAAAGTTGTATGTATGTGCAAGTGTGTTGTGATTACTTGGCAAAAAATAATAAATCGAAATTGTAGTAACAATCTGAAATAACAATCTGAAGACAGTCTTGTTACTACTGTCTTTAATCAGAAAATTCACAAAAACAATGTTGTAAAATTACCTCACGAAGAGAAGTGGTTTCCCGAATAAAAAACATGTTAATTATCCCAAGATATTTAGTTATTTTCGCTCCAGGAATAAAAGAAAGAGGTGTCATCTTAACAACCCCAACTGTAGAATTTGCACAAGGTGGAGTTGAACGGTTCCGGAAATTTCCTTCACCCATAGGACTTGCTTTTTCAACTGTCACAGCTAAATTTGGAGAAAGAAGAAAAAACATTAAGATCGGGTGTTGGTAACTCAATTATTCCCTAAGGTTTCCAAGTAAGTGGTGACAACATTCAGCTGTCTGTGAGGCTAAGCAATGTCATGAAAGTAAAGAAATTATCATGCACTGCATGCAATTAAAAAGAGAGAGAAAGAAAAACTTAAGAGGAAATGCTGGAATGGAATTCTTTTGGAAGAAAAATGGCATTCCTGCAAAAGAAAATGTTGATGCGGTGTAGCTACACACACAATGATCGTTATAAAGTGAAGAAAAAGAAAAAGCGGTAGAGCATTAAAAATTATCTGCTGTAGGAACAAATTATTACAAAGAGAGTGTGAAAGTTGTTATATTTCCCAGTGCAGTTTTTTCCATCTTTTTCAGACGACTTCATCATTGTCAACTTGTAGATAAACCTTACATTAACTAGTTGTAATTGGTTTCTTTTTCAAACCATTTTGATTAAACTCACAATTTTAAAAACTTAACAATGACCTTGGCTGTCTAATAATTGATTGTTTATAAAGTAACATAAATAATAGCTACCGCTTAATAAGTAACTACCATAAGCCAGACATACATATGTCTATATGTATATATATCTAATCCTTATAACAATCCAGCAACATAGGTATTATTATCCCCATTTTACACATGAGGAAACTAAGTCTCAGAGAAGTTAAATAGTTTGTCCAAGGTCACACAGCAATTAAAACGACACTTCTAGGATCCCAAACCAGATCTGTCTGGTTTCATATCCTGTGATCCTTCCTCCAAAACATCATTTCCTCCTCTTAAATGTCAATTCCTTCACTCAAATACATTTACCTCAGACTCTACCAGGACACATGGAGTATAAAGAACATGTAGGTAATGATGCGGATTGTAGCAGTGAGATAAGAGTTAGCTATTTTCTGTTCAGAAATACCTCATTCTTTTAACCCTCTGGGTATCATTGTCAGCAAACTAGCAGATGCCATCACTACATGGTAGCTTGGATCCTGGAAGACCATCTCTTCAATAAGAGAGCTCCTAATTTCCTTCCATTTGAGGGACATAGTATCTATCTATACACTTGGAAGAATACCGTCACAAAAAGTAAAATTTTAAAAACACAATTGTACAGTTAAAATGAACAAATCTAAAGGCCCTTTAATAACTTTGGCTAAGTGAGGATTAGTATCTGCAGCTTTCACACTCCAGTACGTGATTGATTGGCAATGTTATTGCTGGGTCGTAAGGTCTAGCCTTCACCACTGGGAAATCAGGGATATGCTTCTCAGATCATAATGTGGTAGAAACATCCGCCTACTTGTCTTAATTGATCCGCGCCTTATGGTCTGAGCTTTCAGTTTAATGAGCTCTATCCAGCTGCTGCATCTGTCTGCAAAGGAACTGTAATCAACTGACGTTGCTGAAAACACAGACAGAAAACAAAAGAAAAAACAAAGAAAAAATATGGGTGACGTCTCTTACTCGTCATAACACTCCTTCTGATGACGTAATTTAACTGTAACTTAGAAAAAGAATGGTCCTTTTTAAGTCAGATATGAGAGAGAGTAAAGAGTCAAGCTTTAGACACTGATTTGTCCAAAACCAAGTTCTCAGTTAGCTGGCTGAGCGTTTTCGGTGATATCATAGTTGTGTGGTTGCTTAGGGAAAACAGAAGCAAAGTCTAACAGAATATCAGTGAAAGGACCATATACTGCTTTAACTAACTTTATTTCCCATTCTTTTTACTTTACAATGTGTTAACCGTTTATATTTTATGACTTTAATTTATAATTCAAACTTGGTGAATAATTCACTTCCCTATTTTTACCCTGAAAATCAAAAAAATAATGAGAATCAAATGCTGAAGAATACATTTTTAAAAAATCACTAGTTGACTTATCTTTTATTAAAACACATTCTTTCTACCATCAGTAACAGGAAAGCCAAAAGGTCACTTTGGTCAATATTCTGTTTTCACATCTGATTTTGGCAACAAAGCTTCTGATGACACTGAGTGGGGAGGCAAGTAGGAGTCTAACAAGTTCTCCTTTTTCAAAAGAATAGCTTTTACTATTACTGAGCTAAAAAAATGTTAAAGAGCTAAGATTTTATTTTTAGAAATAGGGAAGCTATTAAAATGCTAAAAATGTAAATATTAGTTTAATTAGTATTTTAAAAGATACATTCTAACTATAATAAAGTCACTTTTTGGTGTCTATTCCACTGTCCAGTGCATTTCTCCAATGTCTGTATGTTTATGCACCACCACACTAGAATTTCACACCTTTGGTGACTACTTGCTTAATTAGACAAACTCACCTCTCTGTGCAGCTGGTATACCTGAGTTAGAACTTGCACTCTCCAGGTGTTCTAATAAGACAATATGAACAACATTAGCTTGAATGCTAAGTACAAGCCAGTATCTCTTCTTTGCTGTTTGTCAAAACCTCTATGAGCCAGATGAATACAAGGAAATCTTTATGGCTTCATTATAAAAGCAAACCAAATAGAAGTATTTAGGTTTTAAATGCAGTATGTATTGATTTATGAAAACTAGCTCAGTTAATAAATATCATGCCAAGGAAGACTACTTGTTACTGTAACACAAGAAGAGTTTCAGAAACATTATAGACATGAGAAAATATAAACATAGTAACAAATGTTAGTAGGATGAAAACAAGGCAAAAAAACTGAACACAGAAAAGCATCAATGTATTAGGAAGAAAATCTGAAATGAAACATGGAGAGGGGAAATGTTTGTGTGTGGGAGGTGGGGGTGGGAGGTCAGTAAGATTAAAAATTATAGACCAGGCAATAACCTACGTCTCAAAGATAAACACCAACTGCTTGCTTATAAGCAATAACCCTCCCCCTCACCAGCTCCCCTTCATTCAAGGACTTTGCTGTCAACAGCTCCCTCTGGTGGCATCATCACATCATAGAACTAAAAAGTGTTCCCCATAGACAGAGCTAGATTCCAAACTGGAATCGCTCCCTTTCCACTAACACTAACTTTATAAAAGGAGCATCCAGAATCTTCCCTAGTATTTTGTATTTTTATTATAGCTGTTTAAAGTATTGTACAAATTTGAACAGCACTATTAGAAAAACCTTCATCATCTATTTCTAAAGTTCAGACTCTACATTAGCATATTTGAATTTTTGTTTCAAAGAATTTTATAACTGAAAGAATAGCGTTGCCGAGTTAGAAATAACTCATAAAAAACACCAAGAATAACTGCAATCATGCAGTTTTTAAAAAGAATTTATAAATTAAGTAAATACATATTTTTATCCCTGCTTAGTGTGTTAATCTTTTGGTAATATTCTTAAATTAACAAAAGATATACCTTTTAAAAATAAGATTTATACAGGTTTCTGCTAATTGGGTGCAATGGGAGTATCTCTCCATATTTCCTCCTCTTCCCATTTTTACCAAGCAAGTGACCACTAATTAATACTGGAAAGTGTACAGTGACTGACATTCCTTTTATAATACAAAGCCATTGAATAAAAGGGATTACTAGGTAGGATCCACAAAATGACTGTGAGGGTACCATGCTGCGGAAGTGCCTGACCATCATGCCCTCACACTGCAGATCTAGACAAGAAAACATCCTCCCTGATTCAGGATCCTGAGGAGTTTTGGAAGCCCAGAAGGAGATGGAACCAACAGGAAGGAGACCAGAACAAAACTGACATTCAGAAGCTTACCACATCTCTACGGACAGCTAGTTCAGTACTGAAAAAGGCTGTAGTGTAGAAGCTGGGACAGCAAATGCCTACCCAAGCTTACATATGCCAGGAGAGTCCCAGGGCTCTCCTATGTCCTATGCAGTACAGACTCAGGGAGTACAGACTTACAGAAAAATATAGCTGGCATCAGGAATTCTGTGCAAGTTTTTTAAATGAAGAAACAGGGGGCAAAAAGCTTAAAAAACATGAAAATTACTAAAATGAAATTATCTTCTATATCTCAGTATTATCTGGGTAATATGAAACTCCTCAGTAGCAACTGTAATAATTTAATGACAAATGTTCACAAAGAAAAACATGTAGAAAGTTATCTGTTCTCAACTCTAAATATCAAGTGAAAAAAAAATTAAGGGACATAGTGATCTGTAAAATACTTGCTTTTTAAAAAAGGAAAAAATAGAATATCTTTGCAAAGACAGACAATCTGGTCGAGGGTAGCTGCCTCTTGAAAAGGGAAATGAATGGAGAAGGGAGCTTGATTTTGGACTATAGGATTTTTTGGTAAGATTTGAATTTTTTACCATGTACATTATTACTTCTCCCAAAAAATGGAAATTTTTTTTTCCAAAAAAAGTGGGGGGCAACAAGGGAAAACGTCTTTTCCCTGCCTCCACATGCAAATGTATTTGAATTAAAATCTGGGGGGGAAAAAGCTTTTAAATTACAGATATTCTTAAGGGAAAGGTTAAAATAGATCATTTTTTCATCTCATTTAAGGAGAGCAGGTTCATCCAACATGTTCGCTAGGATCTTAATTTTTCTCTCAGAGAAAAGGCCCAAGAAGAGATGGTCCTGGGAACAGACGAACATCGGCACTTCAGACATTTGAATACTGCAGGTGTCTAATAACCTCAGATTCTCAGTTACTCTGCTCTTCCAGTTACAGTTTGGCTTCCAGGGTAACAGGCTTCTCAAAAGAGAAGGTACTGCAGGTATTAGCTGTCTGGCTCAGTGGTAAACTAGTAATTAAGGTGAAAAGGAAATAAATCCATATGTAATCTCTAAGTCAATACTTTAAAAAAAAAGCATATTTCATATTCAGGATTAGAAATCTTATTAAAATCTTTTGGGCTTTGTTGAAGAGCTAATGCCCACTGTCAGCCATACCTGTATAGAAGAGTTTGAGACAAACCCTTCTTATGTTAGGTTCCCCCCATTCCTGCTGCAGAAAGTCTCAAGCCACACAGCAGGCTACTTCTCTTATAATTTCCTTTCCCATGGATACAAGAAAATTATTATTTTGCCTCATTAAAAAGTCACCCGTAAGTGATAATCCTGCTATCCATAAATGAACAACCTTAGAAAGTGAGAAAGGCAAACAGAACATAAGGTTTTCTTATTCTCTTAGTACCTTCTAACAATATTTAACAAGCCCTATCAGTGTGGGGAAGGGGACTAGCCTAGGTTAAAAGCAGTTGAGTGGAATTGAGCATACTGATGACCAAAATAAAACAATGTGGCAAGGATTCTTCCTCCTACAATTATATATGCTCCAGTGCTTCTGAAGTTTGAGGCCTCTCCATTCTTCTAAACAGTCATAACCATAACCAATGAAAAGGTTATGAAAAGGTATCAGCTGGCTATGATAAAGCTCTATGCCGATCACTAACTCCTCAGACAACTTGTTCACTTTATGTCATTAGGATTTACAGATCATCTTTGCTCTGAATAATTAAAAAGTATCTGAGGTAATCTTATCTGGTCACCTTAAGAATATTACTAAAACTAAAAAAAGTTCCTGAAACTTCTGAAGATTCTGTGGCAGATTAAAATATTAAAATATATGCAATCAGGGGCACCTGGCTGGCTCAATGGCTAGAGTATACAACTCTTAATCTCGGGGTTGTGAGTTCAAGCCCCACAATGCACATGGAGCCTACTTAAAAAATATATATGTACAATCTAAAGTCTTAAAAAATATATGTTTTATTTAGCTATTCAAACATTCTCGGGGTGGGAGTGCTCAGGTGGCTCATCTGGTTAAGTGCCTGCCTTCTGCTCCGGTTGTGATCTCAGGGGTCCTGAGATCCAAGCCAGGCTCCCTGCTCAGTAGGGAGTCTGCTTCTCTCTCCCTCTGTCCCCTGCTCATGCTCTCTCTTGCTCTTTCTTTCTCAAATAATCTTTAAAAAAATAAAATAAAATGTTTAAAAAAATAGGGGCTCCTGGGTTAAGCATGGTCTCTCTCAAATAAACCAAATCTTTTAAAAATTTTTAAAAATAAACATTCTTGGCTTTTTTATTAACTTTTGAAAAAGATTTTATTTATTTTCGAGAGAGAGAGAGAGTGCATGCTCATGCATGGGGGGAATCGGGCAGGAGAGGGAAAGAATCTCAAGCAGCCTCATTGAGCATGGAGCCTGACATGAAGAAGGATCCCAGGACCCTGAGATCATGACCTGAGTTGAAACCAAGAGTCAGACGCTTAACCAACTGAGCCACCCACGTGTCCCTAAACATTCTCAGTTTTACATTATTATGATCAAAATTTGTTTTATATCTCCTTCGGCATTTCCATCAATCTATGATGCACTGATTAGCTACGTCCTGTAACTATAAAATCTGGCTTAACAATGGAGTTATGTGTATATGTAGTTATGTGTATAAACACGCTGTATAAATCTTGTCCATAATGATACTCAAATATTGGTGGATTGATAATGAAATTGCCATATGAGAGCTAAAAATTATTAAAGCATAGAAAAAAATGTAAATAGCTTCAAAGTAGATAGTCCACTAAGAGGAAAAACTCAGCTACCATTACAATACATACATTAGCCGACAAACAAACAGCTTCTCTATTTACATCATTAAAGCTTCCAACTAAAGGTGTCCAACAGCCTACACCACTATTCTTCAAACCCCATCTTCTGTTTTCCTGCCTTTGTTTCCAGGCATCCACTTCTCTCCTCTCCCCCACCCTTCAGATCTTCTCTTCCAAATAACACCTATTTTCTTTTTTTTTTTTTTAAGATTTTATTTATTTATTTGACAGACAGAAATCACAAGTGGGCAGAGAGTTAGGCAGAGAGAGAGGGGGAAGCAGGCTCCATGCTGAGCAGAGAGCCCGATGCGGGGCTCGATCCCAGGACCCTGAGGCCATGACCTGAGCCAAAGGCAGAGGCTTTAACCCACTGAGCCACCCAGGCGCCCCATAACACCTATTTTCATTAGTAACCCAATTCAATTTTCTTTGCTCCTTACTCCCTTTTTCTCAGATTCTGGATTTCACTGAACTTAAGCTGCCTCGAGGAAGCAAAGATCCTTATCCCTACACTTCTCCATCAGTTCTCTCTTTCCTTCCTTCCCATGTCTCAGGTAAGTTTCTCATATATTTTCCACTCTTTGCTTTCTATTTTCCCTTCAATCTCCTTCCTCTCAACATCTCTCTCCTTTCAGGACTTCCCACTAATTGTTGGGGCCATCAATAACATGGAGAACTTCAACATTTTTTATTTTTGCTACCATTTGGTCATAATGATATAATACATTTTAAAAAGAGAGAAAAAACAGACATGCAATGAATTGTTAATACATAAAGATATTTTTAGTTAGTGCGAAGAATTGTGTAATAGTTTTAAAAATTTAGAACCATTCATTGGCAGGATAAAATAAAAGCTAACTTTTTGTAGTTTTTATAGGTTTATATTTCTAATCACTAGTTTTAAAAAAAATGTAAGGCAAGTCATTAAATGTAAAAAATTAAACTACCTTTTAGAATCAAATTTGGCTTAACAAAAATAACCCTTATAGCCTCAATAAAAATAAAAATTAAAAAACCTCAAATGTGATACCTAATTATGGAATACAATGTATTGAGGATTTTATTTTTATACTGAAATCCAGAATTTGACCTATGCTTGTCACATTAATCGGCAGCTGCTTAATGAAAAGAGTACTCCTGCCAGCCTATAGCTTATGCCATTAAACATGAGGCTATCACTTCAGCATAAAGCAAAATGAAAGCAGGAACAAGGTAAGTATAAAAGACTTTTCTTCCATACAATTTCATCCAAAAGTAAATAAAAACTAAATTGACTTAATCCTTTTTAAAGGCTTAACCTCTCAGAATTTGAATGAAAACTATTACCCTATTATAAACTTATTAAGTACTTGAGATATATTTCTAGTGGCACATGATTCACACACATTTCCCTAAGATCTTAAGCCTCACAGTATGGTATTTAAGATATTGAGATTTAGGTCTTTAGACATGTATCAAAAATAATATGCTAACCTTCTATAAAAACTACATGTATAAAATTTTTGAGATCAACTGCAATCTGTAAAACAAATCTTTTTTTTTTTTTTTTTACTTTTCACCCCAATTACTATCACTCAGATTCTCCATTTTTACTGAATGTGTTCCATCCCTTTATAATATTTTTAAAATCTCTTAAAGCTGTTTCAGAGTAAAGTAGTAAATATTCAGAGAACTAAAGTATACACACTATTGATGAGGAAAAAACATCATGGGAGTGATATAAAAAACTTGTTATACCATCCTTTTTTTCTTAATACAGCTTCATATAAGTATTTACATTGATGCCAATCATCTATGTTCCTCATAGTATTCATCAAGAATTTTGGTAACCTTCACATGATAATTTCCTGGAAGAAATTATTCAGGCTCAGCACCTTTTAATATTCAAATCAGAAAAATCAAATACTTAGAGCAAGGTAACCAAACCAACCATATATCAAACAAATATTTTGTTACCTTGAGAAACAAAACTAAGTTTAACAAAAGATGAAAGGAAAAATTTGAACATGGATGGACAATTCAGGCCCAGGCTTACTCTACTCAGTGAATTAGGATACATGTAATTGAAGCATCTTTTTTCACATAATATTCATTCATTTTCAGTAACATAAGAAGATACTTATCAGAAAGGTTTATCTACAAGTTAAAAGATGGAAGTATTAATAAATTACTGTGCATACCTCTTGAAACTACTCTGTCAACATAAAATAAAAAAATTTTAATAAATTGCCGTATTTGTAATAAGAACATGAAAAATAGGATTCAAAGTTTTCAAAATTTAAAAAAAAAGAGAAAAGCTCCATCAGCTTAGCTAACTGACCTAACAAAACTATAAAAACTATACAATTATTTACTTATCAATATTAGTAGTTAAATTTTAAGCCTCTTGTGGTTGGTTGTATATAAGAAAATAGAGAAATTTTCTCTATTTATTCCAAGCACTTATTCCTAGCATTTATTCCTAGCACTTTTACCTTCCTCTCTTGCCTGTTACTTCTAAATTGCTAAGCTTAACTTTTGCCACATACTTCTATTCTCTATTCAAAACATTTCATGTTATAATGCTCAATTACTACATTCATGTATTACATTCTATGACATTTTTCAGAACCCATCCTATCTTCAAATCTTAAAATATTGCAAAACCCATCCTATCCCCAAATCTTCCAAAATACTTTGTGATAACTTTTTCAAGTATATTTAGTATAGCCCATGTCCTCCTGAGAAGACTTGAGAAAGCAAAGATAGTAAACAGGCATGCAACATAAACTACAATTTATACAACTATTTATAAAAAGATACAGGTAAACTACTACTTAGTGTTTACTGATGATTTTAAAATGTAATATTCAAAAAAAGCACATAGGTTTTACAGTTAAGTTCTTAGTATAAAAGTTTTCTATATATTAGTATTAGATGTAATACTATGAAAATGATGATAATGACAGCATGATCTGATTCAGTGGTTTTCAGACTTTTTGAAACTCTGTCTTACAACAAAATCACATATAGAAAATGAATAAATAAAAGCATACTGAATCAAAGCTGTTCTAGTTCAGAGGTAGGAAGGGGGTCCAGAGATCTAATCTCTCACTACTCTACTCGCCCCTCAGCTCCCTTCCCACCCTGCCTTTTTAGAAGGCCATGAGGTACCTCTGAAGAAACTCCATGGTCTGGAGAAGCAGAGTTTAAAAATTACTGGTTTAACAGATTTGAAGCTATCTGGATTTTTAATGTAACTTAAACACTACCTTTTGATTTTGATTAATTGGCTTTTGATTTGTTCTTAATAATAGAAACATGTTAATTATAGAAGAACTATAAACCATAGAATCCCAAGGAATCAGAGAATTTTAAAGGGCAGAGAGAATCTTAATCTTTTCACATTTTCCTCATATGAGGAACTGAGGCTTAATTGGCTTATTAGAAGTTAATTGGCCCAAGTTCTCACACTATCAGTAGCAGAACTGAGAAGAGAATCGAGGTTTGCTACTTTATTACTCCACATTATGGCCCCTCTCTACACTATAAAGTAAGTTGCAATATTTTAAGCACTGTTCAGATAGGTCTTATTCTACACAAATTCTTCTTTCATTGTTCTTCAGTTCAGAGTACAATTTGTACAAAATAGACTAATGACCTCAACAAGCACTAATTCTAATTACCTTTGAAAACATTTTGAAAGCTAATGCAGAAACTGCAAGGCATTAATATAGATATGATAAATTTATAGAATTTAAATCTAATCTTCTGCAGAAATCAGTAATGACTAACAAGGTAAAGCTGAGCTAACAGGGGTCCAATATCCATAAATGTATATACCTATATATTAGCAATTGATCAAATCTTTTTGCTGTTGATTAGATTTTTGGTTTTGATTCCCTGTCCATATCCCACCCCTTGCTCTGCAGGATAAGGATAAATGAAATGATACTTAAAAGTGATCTGGAATTAACCTTGTGTTAAATATAAGTTTCTGAAAAAAAAAATACAAGTTTCTATATAAAGTAGAAGTTTTTCAAAAATATTCTGTCTAGTCAGTTCTAAGGAAGATTCTACACAATTTTTTTTTGTTCTGGAAGCTACATTTAATTTACAAATCTGAACTCAAATTATCTTTGGATTTAATTTTTTCCTCTGTTTTTTTCAAGGAGTTCAACTATGCTAAAATTCTCTATGGAGTTCTAAATTAGAATTTTAATTTAGATTAAAAAAGAAAGTGGACCACAGTTACCATGTTAGAAAGTTCAGAATCTAAAAGTAGCTTATATTTAATCTTCAAAATATGAGACAAGATCTATTTACCTAGATAAACAGGGCTTGCACTGATTTAATAAAGACTCTACTAATATGCAGTGTGAATATAAAACTATTCTGTATCATAACGAATTTGGTATCAAACTGAGAAGTATAAATCATAAAAAAATTTTCCTTATGTTATAAAATATAAACGCTAGAAAAGCCAACTTGGTTTGAAATAACAAATGCATCATTTCTCAGAATTAAAAAATTATGAAAAAACACAAACCACATGTATTATATATGTAATGCTACAAATAAGGTATAGTAATTCTGAATAATTCAATTATAATTCATAATTATAAGTAATTCTTATAATACAAATTGTCCTGAAATCAGAAAAGAAATAGAAAATACTACCTCCCATTTTTCACCAAAGACTGTACAGATCTAAGTAGATTTATTGCTATTAAGCTGAGACTATCATTTTGCATTTGAAAATATGGCAGTATCTTTTAAGTACACAACAATGTTCCTCAATAATAAGCAAGACGCTCTAAAGACAGCTCATCCCTTTTTCACTTGTACTATCCCCAACCCAAACCTCTCTCCACATCTTTTTAAAAAGATTTTATTTATTTATTTGACAGAGAGAGAGATCACAAGTCAGTAGAGAGGCAGGCAGAGAGGGGGAAACAGGCTCCCGACTGAGCAGAGCCCGATGCCGGGTTTAATCCCAGAACCCTGAGACCATGACCCAAGCAGAAGGCAGAGGCTTAACCCACTGAGCCACCCAGGCGCCCCTCTCCACATCTCTTCTGGAGGAAATCAGTATTTTGTTGTCTAAAAAATCTAAAAATTTTTGTAAAATTTCAATTGTGGCTGGAAAAAACCTTACCAGATATAAATACCAATATATTACGAGGGAAATCCAGAGTTCTGAAAATAAAACTTTAATGCATTTGAAGTATAAGAATGGAATATCACAAGAAGCATTACCTTAATAATTTATGATGAGCTTACTTGAGAAATTAAAATAAGAGGGATATTATTCTCTCCCCTGCATGAACATGAAGAAACAGAAAATGAAGGAATGAAGAGTAAATCTTCATCTCAACATTAAGTAAGACTGCCTACAATGAAGAAGTAAAAGGAACTAGAAACTAGGATTTATTTGTGTTTGCATTTCCCTCACTTAACCAACCTTTAGCTGGTGGAAAAGGATGAGAAGGAAGTGAATCTGAACAGAGCTCCAGCGGAAACTGTAGAAGTTCTTCATTATCTGTAGAGACTTGAGAGGCAAGAAAAACACCGGTTATTTAGTAATGATCTAGAATTAATTTTTTTAAATTAAGAATCTGGGATAAAATATGTATTTCCCCCAATCCAATTTATTCTGGTTATTTTCCTCTTGGTTACTCCCATGGAGACCCTTCCTTCACCTGCACGATGTTGAGAGATGCTATCTTCCCTGCTAGGACTGTTGTGAATCCTCGGAAAAATACTAAGTATAAATCTCTTAGCACAATGCCTTCCAAACAGTAAGAATTCAATAACAACTATTATTATCCTATTCTTTGTACCATACTGGTTCTATGATACTTAAACCAGCTATTTTTTATCTTCCTTGATAAATATCTGAATGCAATTGTTTAATACATCTCTATTTGACATTAATTCAATGCTGTACATGTAGAATGTAATCAACTATAAAATTTTAGACTAATCACGAGTATTTTATTTAGCTGGTAAGTCCTTAAATATTAGAAAGCATACTATTTCCCTCTCCTTTTTTTCAGAACACATTAGCAGTTTTTAACAACTGGAGTTTCTTTGGGATATATTAAGAATGGTACTTCCTAGATTTTATTGGATAAAGGACAACTCCAAGGACCTTTCCTAAGAAAAACACATGGTGCTAACTGCATCAGTAGGTTCTCAGATGCCTTGGGGGCCTCCCCAGAGGTCCTGGGACAGAAACCTCTAAATTACTACAGAATATGCTATAACCAAAATCTAAAAAAAAGGCAGCAATCTCTATGTAAATAAAATAAATACCAGTCAACCACCTATTCACATGTGAAAAATACCAAGTCAACCACAAAGTTACCTTGATAAACAGAAAAAGTGACAGTAACTCTTCTTCAAGAAACAAGTCATTTATTTAATCTACCTTTTTCACTGAACTATAACTGTAGACAAACATGAACTATGCTCCCATCCATCACAGGTTTACCTCTTTGCAATGACTTTTCAACATGTGTTTTTGTGGTCTGTAAAGCCTGATTTTTGTCAAAAGTTATTGCAACTGCTGTGACTGTTACCTAGAATTACAGAAACAATATGATTAGCAAAATAATCATTGACAAAGTAAGTTTCTCGCAGATCTTCTTCTTCTTCAGTAATCTTCTTCAGTAATGGAACAGTTTATATTAACTGGCTAATTTGGTTTTCTGGTTAAGATTCTCAGCCAGAATTACAGATAACCTCAGATATTAGACAACAACTGAGTCTGCCATATATACCTAAACCTAGATATTCCAGAAAGAGCTGAAGTACCTTCTCTAAAACATAGGGACTGAAGAAATCCCGTGTAAGTACACATCCTATTGCATATTCTACCTTTGATAATTCAGAATTCAGAAAAATAAAACATATGTGGTCTGATTCATTCTAGTATGTTTGTTTAAAAATATTTTGAAGTAAAATCCTCTATATTTATTCAATTATGGCAGATTTATAATACTAAAACAGATCAGATAAAAGCCAGAAATCTTCTTTAACAATAAACTGAATCTTAATTACCTGTATTAATTCATCTTCAGGCAGAGATACTGTAAAATTTACGTGGCAAAGGCAGCAGGGGATCATAGACCGCAGTTTAAAATACAGGCTCTACATAATAGAATATATTAGTAATATCACTTCTTTTTATTTAAAAAAATTTTTAAACTGATTTTTCACTGCACATTATATCATGGCAAAAGAAAAGTTTAAAAGATTAAAACAAAGCTGGTCCATTTCTATTTTGTGTATTCTTACATTATTTTAAATAATAATAAAAGATTTAATCATATTATCAATAAGTCATAAAAATATAAGACAAAAGATTTTTTAAAATTTACACATATGCAATACATTTCTATGAAGCTTAAAGTTATAAAATAACTTAAAATATATTTAATCATGTGGCATATGAAGATGGAGAGCACAACTTTAGCATTTTACCAGATGAGAGAGTTAAGATTAATATAATATGTAAATAAAAATCATTCAGCCCACAACTGTGTAAGATATTCCAGATAATATAGACTTTTCTTTTTTAACTGCATAATTCCTAGGAGATTTAACTAAAATATAGTCAAAAGGTTCCTACCTTGAGCAAATTTTCACAGAGATCATTAAAGTTCTTATTAAGGGCTTGATTAGTCAGGTTAAGGCTGCTTAATCGGATTACTCTTACTGATGTGAACATCTAAATATGGGGAGATATAATAGCATGACATTTTATTATTTTTAACTAAATACTGTGACAGTTGATAAAACTGCCAAATAATGAGTAATAACAAATAATGTGGTATGAAAAAGGCTAACATTTTAGTTGCAATAAGGTGGTCAAAGAGAAAACATATTAAGAAGGAACTTGCTAAAATCATAAACGTTGTAGTTGCTTAAAATTATGAAATGTTTACCTGTATTTCAGATGTCCAGTTATTTATACCAGGCATAATCTCTGTATTACAACTATAAAAGCCTGTCAAAATAAATCATAGTTAAACGATATGATATTATTTTATCTATTTTTATGTTAAAGAATAACATTTTTCACTTATTACATGGAATTCTAACTATAAGATCCATTTATTCTTTTTTCTAAAACACTACACTTTCCGTAAACTTTACACCATCTTAATAAATTATGAGTTTGGTGGTTTTTTTAGTATTAACATGAAAGGATTAAAAATCAGTCTACCTAGAAGTACCTGGGTGGCTCAAGTCAGTTAAGCATCTGACTCTCACAGCCCTGAGATCAAGCCTCACAGGCTCTGTGCTCAGTGAGGAGTCTGCTTGATATCCTCTCCCTTTCCCTCTCTGCCCCTTCCCCTGCTCATGCAAATGAGCTCTCTTCCTCTCAAATACATGAATCTTTAAAATCTAGGGGTGCCTGGGTGGCTCAGCTGTTAAGCGTCTGCATTTGGCTCAGGTCATGATCCGAGGGTTCTGGGTTTGAGCCCGGTATCGGGGCTCCCTGCTCATCAGGGAGCCTGCTTCTCCCTCTCCCATGCCCCCTGCTTATATTCCCTCTCTCGCTGTGTCCCCGTAAAATAAATAAATAAAATCTTTGAAAAACAAATTAAATAAGTAAATAAAAAATAAAGATAAAAATCTAGTTCACCTGCATTTTTTCTTTTTTTAAGATTTTAGTTTTTAGCAATCTCTAACATTGGGCTCGAAATTACAATCCCAAGATCAAGAGTCACATGCTCTACTGAGTGAGCCGTTCAGGCACCCCCTCAGTTCACCTAAGTTCTAACATAAGTAATTGTAAACTATGTTTTATTAGCCTTGGAGCAGCAAAGTACATGACAGGATGTGACACTGATAAAGCCTTTAAAATAAATTTAGTATTACTATAATAATTTATGAACTAAAATATTGATATATAAAACAAGTCTCATCTCAAAAGTATGTTTTTTCTGTTCACCTGAAGGAGGAGGAACATCAGTAAGCAGAGAATGTACATCTTCCATAGCATCTGTGTCATCAATCTGAAAATAAAAGGGTTAGAACTATTGTGTAAGTACTAAATATATAATAACTTCAAATTTTAAAAAAATCATTGTTTTTATTATTTACTAAATAGAAAACATGAGAGTCAAGAAAAAGCGGAGCCAGTTTCCCCTAAATTAAAATACAAAACTTGAAAAAAAAAAAAGTTCTGGGTGCCTGGGTGGCTCAGTTGGTTAAGCAATTGCCTTCGGCTCAGGTCATGATCCTGGAGTCCCAGGATCGAGCCCCACATCAGGCTCCCAGCTCCACAGGGAGTCTGAGTCTCTCTCTGACCTTCTGCTCTCTCATGCTCTCTCTCTCTCAAATAAATAAATAGAATCTTAAAAAAGAAAAAAGTTCTAATATCTGTAAATTTTTCCACAATACTTATTATAAATACTTCTAAGTAAACATTTCACATTATAAAGTATATTCAGTTAAAAAAAAAAGAGAGAGCCTTTTCTCAAGCCTTTATGAGTACACGTTTCAAAAGGCTTATAAAGATATAAACAATTATCTCTACTTGTATAAGTTAATAAAGGCAATTTAAAAAGATCTTTTGACTTATATACAAAACTGCTTTAAAACTGAATTACATAGGGATAATTAAAGGCACAGCTAAGAAAAATAAATCCAAATTCTATTTTTCTAATTCACAAAATTCCATTGTAAATAATAAATAGTGAAACCATCCAACTAGACATATGCTGACATTCATCTATACAGCAGGAATCTGACCGACTCTCACACACTTCAAGTGTCCCTTCACATTACTATTGAGACTTGAAGAACCATTTTTAACTTTACCATAGCTATCCACAGTCACGGCCATACCTCAACCCACTATTCCCCAAAATATTCCACACCCAGTTCCAACTACAATGTCCTGTCTGTTCCCTCTCTTACTGAATCTGCACCTTGCTCTCAGCCTTCTACCCAGATCTGAAGCGCTTTCACTCTCTACTTAGCCAGGATCTAGGACCATAAAGATCAATAATGCTCTAGAATGTTAAACAGATTTCTGGGGCCTACCTTGAAATTTTCATTTAGTTAATTTTCATTTACTAGGTCTGAAGTACGGGCTCCAGAATTTGCATTTCTTACAAGATTCCAGATGGTGCTGATGCTATATAGGCAGCCACAGCACACTTTGAGTAGCACTACCCCAAAAAGTACCCTAG
Source organism: Lutra lutra (assembly GCF_902655055.1). Taxonomy (NCBI): domain Eukaryota; kingdom Metazoa; phylum Chordata; class Mammalia; order Carnivora; family Mustelidae; genus Lutra; species Lutra lutra. The sequence continues at coordinate 72,450,187 of NC_062285.1, forward strand.
CACCTTTTACCTCCTCAGTCTTACATTTTCTTTTACCAACCTCCATTTTTTGTTCATTCTCAGACTGTAGAAAAATATGAGAAACAGGCAAACATCCATATAGTCTGAGTTTTCTACAAGTCAACACTCTCACCTCAGTTCAGTCTTGTGCATCTCCCATGGCTGACATCCTGATCACGTACATAGGCACTGTTCTAGATTCTTCAAATGTCTAATCCCATCCCCCCAAAATTCTACCATGAGCTTCCTGCTTTACTAAAATAAAGGCATCTGATGTTTTTCTCTCAACTGGAACCTTACCAGAACATTTCTGAATATCCTCATTTGTTTTCCTTTCCTTAATACCAAAGGAAGATCATTTATCTCCATTAAAGCTAACTGTTTATAGGGCAGGGCAGAGGGAGCAGACTTGCGAGGCAGGAGGCTCCATATATCTTCCGTTACACATTTATTCTCCAGGAAAGGTCTGAGTGTATTTTTATAATGGAAGCTCAACCATACCTTCTAAATTCAGTAAGAAAACACTATACTCAGAATTCGTCGTGCTATTATACACATGTGAAAGGATACAATTATACTAACATGTTATAACACATGAAGCAAGTAGAGATAATAAGTCAAAAAACAGCACTTTAAAATTTAAATTCATTCAAGTTTACAAAAATAGCTCTAAGAATTAAGCATTACTTTTTTAGCTTAGGCACTATCTTAATTTTATTTCAACCCATACATTAATTTTTCCAAAACCACCTGCATTATTGTACCTGGGTTTGATCAAAAAAATATATTACCAACTTCTAATATTTTAAAATTTGCTATAATTTCTATAATAAACTTTTTGTATATTTATAGCAGTTGCAATAATACAAAATCACATCACATCAATTTAGGATCTGATTGTAACAATATACATCTTATCTTCCAAAAATTTTGAGAAATTAGTCTAATGCAGTAATACCTCCAACACAAAAGCATCTTTTTTCCCATGTGAAAGGTCCAATTCTGTAACTTCATCAGAGCTTTCTGACTGAGATCTTAAAAGTCTTGAGCGCTGTCTAGGTTCTGGGATGGGTGATCCTATAATCTCTTCAGATATATCCTAAAAGAAATACATTTGCTTTATGTCATATGAGATAGTCTTTTTCAGTTTTGAGGTTATTTTGTAAACTGTAGTCTTTTTTTCTTTTTACTCAAGTATAAGGGACATATAACATTATATTAGTTTCAGATATATAACATGATTTCATACTTATACACTTCAGTTTGATTTTAAATTTTTATATTAATAAATATCTGTAGAGAAAAAGTCTGTAAAATATATTCACAGCCTATATTTAATTTTAACTTTCATAACTAATTAGCCTTTTATAGAGTACATGGATCTTTCCTTTTATCAATAATAGCAGCCTGGCTATACCGATCCATAAACATATAGGACTGCCAGCTAGCAAGGCAATACTGACATCTAGTGTACAGAGAGGACATCACAACGAGTAGGGAACTGGCAGTCCTTCCAGCTCAAAAGTTATCTTCCACTCAGCATTTTTTTTTTTAAAGATTTTATTTATTTATTTGACAGACAGAGATCACAAGTAGGCAGAGAGGCAGGCAGAGAGGCAGGCAGAGAGAGAGGAAGGGAAGCAGGCTCCCTGCTGAGCAGAGAGCCCGATGCGGGACTCGATCCCAGGACCCCGAGATCATGACCTGAGCCGAAGGCAGCGGCCCAACCCACTGAGCCACCCAGGCGCCCTTCTACTCAGCATTTAAAAGACCGAAAAGCCCAGAAAAAATTAAAAATGTAGTCTCCGAAAAGGATTCTCACCTTTTTTATCTTTTCTTATCCAGTGGAATTTTTCAAAGCTCCACATAATAAAATGAGGACTATGATAAATGTGTGCATGTATACATAATACATACATTATGCAGGTATTTGCTGTGTAACTAATTAAGCTAAATAAACTTTGGTAGCTACAACAATGATCTTTTTGAGGTCAGTGTATGGTGTGACCCATATGGGTTTGCAAGCTTTTACCTACCACATAGTCAAAGATCAGAGCCAACCAGAGATTCTAAATATCTGTTGGCTACAAGGACTATCAGAATGTGAATACGTGTCTACGGCCATACCACCCTGAACGCGCCCGATCTTGTCTGATCTCGGAAGCTAAGCAGGGTTGGGCCTCGTTAGTACTTGGATGGGAGAATGTGAATACGTGAGCACAAATGCAAAAAGCATAGCCTATTGTTGGCATAACAAAGCTATGTTTTTGTTTGTTTGTTTTAAAGATTTTTTATTTATTTGCCAGAGAGAGAGAGAGAGCAAGCGAGTACACACAAGCAGGCAGAGAGGCAGGCAGAGGCAGAGAGAGAAGCAGGCTCCCCGCTGAGCAAGGAGCCTGATGCGGGACTCGATCCCAGGACCCTGGGATCATGACCTGAGCAGAAGGCAGCGGCTTAACCCACTGAGCCACCCAGGCGTCCCACAAAGCTATGTTTTTAAAAAATAAAGAGTATAAGAATTTCTTTTCAAAATGAAGCTTTAAATGTTCATCGCTAGTGCATACCTTACATAAGACTACCACAATTTTGGGGTGCCTGGGTGGCTCAGTAGGTTAAAGCCTCTGCCTTCGGCTCTGGTCATGATCCCAGGATCCTGGGATCCAGCCCCGCATCGGGCTCTCTACTTAGCAGGAGCCTGCTTCCTCCTCACTCTCTCTGCCTGCCTCTCTGCCTACTTGTGATTTCTGTCAAATAAATAAAATATAAAAAAAAAAAAAGACTACCACAATTTCATAATAGTGATCTATAAAGTAATTCCACATTCATTTCTCTTATTTATACCCCAAATTAACTTGCCCTGTATAATTCTGAAAGGGTGCCTATTATAATGACTATAAAATGAGAAAGAGCTTCACTTCAGAGGTAAAGCAGTTTGCCTGGGCTTGAAAACTACTTTAAGTGATAAACCTACCCAGTACAATGTTCTTCCCACTAGATAACACCTTTGTATAATTTTTTAGTAGTTTAAGATTTGGTTATGCTTCTGTCATTATATTATGGACCTAATAAAAGCAACTATCTAGGATTTAATGTATCTTAGATTCGTAATGAAATTTCACCACTGGTCCTGTTTGTTATTCTGAAAGTTTTGCACCTTTTGATACCTTTGTTTGCCTGAATTATCTCCAGTTAAGTGGGACTACATCTCTGCATTTGAAAGATTTTTCAGTATTGAGGAAAAAAAAAATCAAGGGCATTCACTTCAGCTGGAGCTACCTTCCTAGGACAAGAAACACACTGATCCACATTTTCAGGGTGGGCATACATTGTCTCAGAAGGAGAAAAGACGAAATTGTAATATGACTAGTGACCTACTACACTGACTTTGTCAAACAAATTCTGAGATGTTACGCTGAAATAAGGAGAGACGTATTAGAAAATCCATAAGCTAGTCTTTTTGTGGAAATATAGTCATATTCAATACATTAAATCTAGATACGCTGAAATTTTAAGAATCATGACAGATTTATTCCCTCCTCTAAAATGTACTGCTAATACAAAAGCTCAATAAATATTTATTGACTAGATGAAATAATTTAATTCATATTCTCTAAATATGTCTGACTTTAAAAGGCTCATAAAGCCAGACAGACACGTAAAAGCTAAGTGCAGTAATATGGAACAGGCCCTATGACAGAAGCACATACAGAAACACTAGGAATGTAACAGAGGAGGGGGTCAATTCTTCCTGTGGGAGGTCAGCATGGTAAGTACATAGTTGATGAACACTGGTAAGCAAGAGTTCAGCTGCTTTCATGAAGCCCTAACATAAAGCTTTGCAAATCATTCTCCCCAAGAGGCATAAACACTATTTGTCAAATATCAAAACATAATTATAAAAGAAAAATAACGTACTGCCAACAAGCAGTCAGTAGTGTTGTGTGGAAAACTTTTACAATGGCTATTTAAACATATAACATATTAACACACCAACTTTCTTAGTGAATTTAAAGAAGCTCTGTATCAGCGCTGTTCAACGGAAATACAGAGCACACCTCGTAGGTAATAAAATCAAAAAGAAACAAAGTCAATTTTAATAAAATACTTAATTCACTATATCCAAAAGATTACACTTTCAACATGTAATTAATATAAAAAAATACTTGAGACAATTTATATTCTTTTTCTATTAAGTCTTCAAAATCCAGTGTGTATTTTATGCTATAGCACCCCTCAGTTCAGACCAGACACATACCAAGTGCTCTGTAGTCACATGTGACCACTGTCTACCACCCTTAACAGTGTAGCACTGTCGTATCTTTGAAATTCCTCCCAGCTGAACTCTGTGAGAAAGCTGCAAGTCTGAAGCTAGAATGCAGATGCACTGTCCCAGATAACCAACCAAAATTCAATAGTGTGTATAAAATCAAATAGTCCCCATAATAATGTTATCCAAACACTTACTTTTTATCAAAGTATTTCATGATTGGACACTCATAAAAAAAACAAATAGATTCCTTCTAACTCCAACACTTCTTTCCTTCAATTCAGACTCTGGCTATGAGGCACCCTCAGAGTAAGAGACACTGTGACATCTCCTACAAACTTAGTATCAAAGACTGCCTATAGAAGTGGCGGGTAGGAAAATCCTGAGAAAGAAGCTAAAACTGAAAAATGGTGTATTCTTTCCCATTTTAAGCATATAAATAAGCAATCTTTCTTTTAACTAAAAATGAACATTTAAACCATTTATTTAATCAACAGGATACTACTGAACTGTTCAAGGCCTTAGAAATACTGCCCCCCAAGGGAGTTTCATTCTACTAGGAATAATAAGCAATGACAAATATAAAAGACATATTTCTTTGGGTTTACACACACACACACACACAGACAAGAGAAATAAAAAACAAACAAAAAAGATGGGTGGGGGTTATCAAAAATTGATGGAAGAATACAATTTTCAAATAATGCAGTCAGAGTCAGCTCCCTAAAAGGAGACATTTGAGCATGAACGTAAAGGGAGGTGAAAAGAAAGAGTAATGAGGACAGCAAATCTCAACAGTGAAAAAAAAATACCTTATGTCCAAAATAACGCCAAAATAAGCTAACCCATAAACAATAACTTACATAGTCACTAGTCACGATGTGGATTTATTTCACTTACCGGAGGATTGATTTCATATAATTCTTTATTCTTGGCAATTGTGTCATTTATCTTCTTTTGCATATGCGATATATGCTGTTCGTAGGAGCCATCATTAGGAGTCTTCCCAGCAATCTGAATGCCACCAGGCGTTGGTAAAGCTGCTAAATATACACCTGTGGCCGACTTGTAAAAATAATGGGGGAAATAATCAGAAAAAAATATCTAAAGAATAATAGTCCTTAAGTTTTGGGGCACCTGGGTGGCTCAGTGGGTTAAGCCGCTGCCTTCGGCTCAGGTCATGATCTCAGGGTCCTGGGATCGAGTCCCACATCGGGCTCTCTGCTCAGCAGGGAGCCTGCTTCCCTCTCTCTCTCTCTGCCTGCCTCTCTACTTGTGATCTCTCTCTGTCAAATAAATAAATAAAATCTTTAAAAAAAAAAAATAGTCCTTAAGTTTTCACATTTGTGAAAGATGTATTTGCCTTACAGGAAAAATATAATTAGCATCAGTGCATGTATTGGACGTACATTGGAAGAGTGCAGAAACACGTAACAGGAATTGGTTGCTTCTGGCGAGAATCCTGGGTAGGTAGGTGGGACAGCAATGAAAGAAGGATTTACTTTTCACTGCATACCCAGCAGCACTTTTCAATTTTTACCTTATGATTGTAAAAAATAAATTGCATTGAAAAATAGTGTAGAAAAAAAAGTTTAAAAGTTGTTGAAAAGTAAATGTTTCATGATTGATTAAATAATTCCCCTTTAAAGTGACAAAGAAAAGGGAAACTTTTGCAAAGCAAGTGAAGAAACTGAACTTCAAAAAGGACAGGAAACTTACTCAAGATCATACTGTCAATAAACGTGGAGAAGAGATTTGAATATGTTTCTCATTCTAAAATCCAAGAACCTGGGACACCTGGGTTGGTTAAGCTTCTGCCTTCAGCCCAGGTCACAATCCTGGGATTCTGGGAAGAAGCCCCGCCTCAGGCTCGATACTCAGCAGGGGAGCCTGATTCTCCCTCTCCTTCGGCCCCTCCCTCTTGCTTGCGGGCTCTTTCTCTCAAATTTGAAAAAAAAAAAATCTAAAGCCCGAGAACTTTTCATGATACCACCCCACCTTCATAATTACCGAGAAAGGAAACTACTTAATACAGATTTATTTTAAATATTTAATTAAATCACTATTAATCTCTGACTCTGTAATGGTACCACATGCCAGCAGTATTAGAAAACTATTAAGGGAAATACGAAACACAGTATTTTCACGCATACACACACACACACACACACACACACACACCCTTATGTGCATTTACATTTAAACATGCTTATATAAGCAAAGCAACAAATATATATATACAAGTATAAATATCAAATTGTTAACATCGAAGGAGTAGAATGTAGACAAGAAAAAGACATTTCTTTTAACTCTGGATACTTGTGTATTTTGAACTGTGTAATTTTTTTTTTTTTTAAGAGAGTGTATGCAAGTGAGTTGGGGGGGATGGGGGAGAGGAACAGAGAAGGAGAGAGAGAATCTTCAGCAGGCTCCATGCCCTGTTGAGCCAATGCAGGGCTCAATCTCCTAACCCTGAAATCATGATCTGAGCTGAAATCAAGAGTCAGACACTCCTGTGTGGGTTATTATTATTCTTTCTAATCAAATGCCAATTTCGTGAAAGTTCATCCTAAAAAGGGTATGATACTCTATGATGATGTCTGTGCAGTAGATGAAACTAATCCTTACAAGCTCTCTCTCCTGGTTTGTTTGTTAGTGCCCATGACTGTGTCTATGACCCAGTCTCTAATACTCAACCTCAGAACCCTCCCGCCATATGAAACTTTAGCACACCACCTCTAACACGTTCTAACTGTGCTCACTAACAAGGCAACAGCCCAGAAAGCTTGAGAACACAGACTCTGGAATAAGACAGGCCTAGGTTTGAAATTCAGTTCCAGTACGTGTAATCATACCACTTTGGACAAGTCTCAATCTATCACAGCATCCATTTTCCCCTCTAGTAAAGTAATCTTACATTCCTTCTGGAGTAGCACAGAGCCAGACACGCAGTAGACATTCATCAGAGATCAGTTATCATAGAAGCTACTCCTGGGGCCTTGAGACTTAAGTGCACAAGCTAAATAAACCACAGCACAAAGACCAAAATCTCAAACAATTGTAATGAGTGTCACTAGTGGTCAAGAAGGAAAAGACTAGCAAGAATCAGAAAAGGCAGTATTTTAGGCAGACACTGAAAAATTACACAAACTAGTTTACTGGGGCTCAACCACCATAAGTATTTGATACAGCTGGCACAATGCTCTTTAAATCTTTGGATCTGAATCAAGCTCTTAGTTCTCACAGACACCCACCAATAATGACAGTTTTGTATTCAGCCAAATTATACATGTATAATAATTGCTAAGCATGAGAGTTTTTAGATGAATGAATTATAATGAACACTTTCTTCACAAGTTAATCTAGATATCAAATATTTTAAAAGAGATTACTTTCATTAATCATTGCAAATTTCTCTTGTTATAGAATTCATGATTACCTGATTAGTTTATCATTATCACACAATTATCCCCTACATACAGCAATTTACATATTTGTAAATGCATGAACAGGAAATAGTTTAGCATTTAATCTACAAATGCATACTGAGAAAAAAAATTCAAGTTCTATAAATTTCTTTAAATTAAATTTCTATGCATCTCAGAAAGATGGCAGAGAATTCCAATTTGGAAAGTGCCAGTGTCACAGATAAAGATTCTAGCTAGCCAAGTGTCTAAAATAGGAGAGGATTTCCATAAATACTGTTAATCAGTTTCTACCTGGTCAGTATATATTGTGTAGGCACCTAGTTCTCTGGGTCTCAAACAACTTATAAAGACAACTCTCGCTTTACCCTATGATGACTTTCTAGTCAGAACTTCTTTTCTAATAAGACAAGGTGAACATAAAGCTGAGATAAAGACCTTCCCACTCCCTCACAATGTTTCTTTTTCTATTTTTTTTAAGTAGGTTCCACGCTGGGCATGGAGCCCAGTGCAGGCTCAGACTCATGACCCTGAGATCAGGACATGAGCTGGGATGAAGAGTCAGACGCTCAACCCACTGAAACACCCAGCACCCCTCTACTGCCTCGCAATATATCAACACTTAAGAAAAACATACTTAAAAAAAAAGAAAAAGAAAAAGAAACACATACTTCATTGCACATTCCACTATTGACCACAGGAGCACATTTATGATGAAACTTAATTCCGTATCCAGCCGTAGGCTATTTCATATGTATTGCTTTATTTTCTTCATACAACTAAATATTATTTTAGCATAGTGGTCCTCCCCCTCAGGGGTGACTGTGCCCCTGCAGGGACATCTGGTAATGTGTGGAAACATTTTTGTTCATCACACTAAAGGGAAGCCATGAGCATTTAGTGGGCGGAGGCCAGGGTGGCTGCTAAACATTCTACAGTGACCACGACAGCCTCCTACAATGAAGAGGGTTCCAATCCTGAATGTCAACTGTGCTGAGGAGAAATCTTGTCTTAGCAATGCGTAAAAAATAATAACGTCCAGAAAAAATGATGACCCACTTACTAAATAAGCTACACGTGATAATTTTTAGAAATGTGACTATTGAGATTGTCAGAATATAACAATATAATAATAGAAATATAAAATTCTATATAATTTCATTAATTGAATTTTAAATAATTCATAATTATAAAAATAAAATGTTTAAAAGCCTATCACCCTACTTTTTACTTCCTATAATGTCCCAACCCTTAAAGATCTTAATGCCAGTTTTTTTTTTTTTTTTTAAGATTTTATTTATTTATTTGACAGAGAGAAATCACAAGTAGGCAGAGAGGCAAGCAGAGAGAGAGGAGGAAGCAGGCTCCCCGCCAAGCGGAAAGCCCGATGCGGGGCCCGAACCCAGGACCTGGGATCATGACCTGAGCCGAAGGCAGCGGCTCAACCCACTGAGCCACCCAGGCGCCCCTTAATGCCAGTTTTTTGAAATAAGTCCTTTTAAAAGACTCTTTGAATCACATGAAACAATCTATTACAACTACAGGAATCACAAAACAAAACCAAAACATCTAAACTTACCGCTAAGCCCATCAACATATTTTCACCCACTGTGATCTGAATTCTCAGTCCAAATAAAGCATTCATTCCTTTGAGTTTTAGCTTATTCATTAGCTGAGTATGTACTTCATATTCCATAAATGGCAACAGATTACTGATAGCTGTGGCATTTGCTTCTGCCTGTGCTTTCTTTTTCAAGCGACATAACCTGTTAAGGAAAATAATTCAGTCACTAGACAGTATTCTTGGTACTATCTCAAGAAATGTCCAATTTTTAAAACTTTCTGTAAGTGTACTTAATTAAAACATTTACTTGTTTCAAATGGGCTTATTAAGTTATATCAATAATCTTTTCTGTCAGTTTTTTCATTGTGTATGCTTTTGCTAAAAGTCTTATCTTAATGAAAAAGAAAATCTCAAAAATCTCTAGAAATGAAAAAATTACCAGTCAAAATCACTAGAGAATATAATTTAAAATCTTAGGTTTCATAACTCCATGTGGTCATATGATGAACGGACAGCAAAGGAAAAAAGTTAATTTATTCATTCAAAGAACACAAAACTTCCCTGAGCATCTACCATGTGCCAGGCCCTGTTCTAGATAGTGAGCACTAATCAACAAACAAAACACAGAGCCCCTGTTCTCATGGTTACATTCCAGTGGAGGGGGATGGGAATAAACAAAGAAACAAGGTAAGGTTGGATTTTGTTGAAGACTCAGATGTCTGAAGAAAATGAACCAGGTGTCGTGAATTGGAATAACCGGAGAGAAGGCCTCACAGGAGAGATGACACCTGACTTGGGATCTTAAAAACAAGATGGAACCAAGAAAGCTAGAGAAACACAATTAGGGAATGGGGCTGACATATTAGCAGAACCAAAAGGAAACCACTATGCTAAAGTGAAGGGAGCAAGGGTGAGAGCAGCATGGATGGGGGTGCAGTTAAACGGGGACATGATCATGTTAGGGGCTTACAGGTCATGCTAAGCAATCTGATTTATTCTACCAGCAATGAGAAATTCAGGTAGGTTTTTAAGTAGTAACATGATCCAATTTATGTTTTAAGGTATCATTTATATTCCTACACAGAACATGGAATAAGGATGACAGAACTGATGAGGAAATGGTAACAAAAAGCAATTTAGGTGACAGACAATGACAGCTTAGACTAAAAAGGTAGCAGTAAAGATAAAGGAAAGACCCCAAACTAATAAAGGGTATTAATGTTAGTAGTTACCAATCTTCAACTTGAGAGTTCATTAAAAAACAATCACTAGGACCCATCCCCAGAGTTTCTCATTCGATAGGTCTGGAGTAGAGCCTGAGAATCGGCATTTCTATAAGTTCTCTCAAGGATGGTGATCCTACTAATCTAGGGATGACACTCTGAAAACTGCTGGTGGACATTAACTCCCTCCTACCTAAAACAAACAAAAAACTGGATAAATTATGCATTTCTAAGAATCTTCTTAAAAGCATCACAGGACGAGGGCAGGGGGTTAGTGGAGAGTATAAACATAAGGAGACAGCACAATGAGGTTCTTTTGTGGTAAGGGAACACAGTTCTGTGTCTTAAGTATGGTGGTGGTTACACAAATCTACCTGTGGGATAAAGTTGCATAGAATTATACATATACACACAAATACACAAATGAATGCAAATTTTAAAAAGTGTAAAAACTGAGTAAGGTCTGTAGTATGGTTAACAGTTAACAATGTTAATTAACTGTTAACAATTAACAATGTTAATTTCCTAGTTGATATTCTACTATAGCTGTATAAAATGCCACCAATGAAGGAAGCTGGGTAAAGACTACATGGGATTCTTTGTACCACTTTTGCAACTTTCTGTGAGCCTATCACAGTCTAAGGAAACAAAACACAATGAATAATAATGAAAAGAAATAACAGAATAAAAAAATTTTTCAGATATTAAAGCTATCCATTAAAGAGGCAGTCACAGGTTATAACATATAAGAAAAGATTTGAAAAAGAACAAAATGAAACTGACAGAAATAAAAAAAGATTATCAAAAATTTAAAACCCCAATTATTGGGCTTACTAGAATATTAGAGACAGCTGATGAGAGAATTAAATATAGATAAGAAAGTATCCAAAATATGACATAGACAAAATGACAGAAAATACAGACAAGAGAGTAACACAAAGAAGGTAGTGAGAAAGTCTAACATTTTTAATTTCAGTATCAAGAAGAGAGAAGAGATGAAACATAGGAGAACTAATATCTAAAAACTGTCTAAAGCACATCAAAGAATCTACAGATTCAAGAATCCCAATATACAGCAATTAAGATAAAAGAATTCCATACCTAACATTTCACAGGGAAATTGCAGAAAACCAAAGACAAACAGAATAACTCACACATAGCCTGGTTGTGGGGGAGGGGGACAAATAATAAAAGTTAATCTAATAGGTTATCTCTCAATAGTAGTAATGAAAACCAGATGGCAATGGAAGGGTATCTTCAATGTGCTACAAGAAAATAAATGGCAGCCCAAAACCTTTTCAAGGTAAGTAAATATTTTCAGACAAGCAAAATAGACAGTTCACCAGCAGCAGACCCATCAAAAAAAAAAAAAAAAAAATACTAAAGGGTATTAGCAAAAGAAAAACAATCCCAAATAGAAGGTCCAAGATGTAAGAGGAAATGAAAGCAAATGTAAATAGATCAGAAATACATTTGAAAATAAAACTTGGGGTGCCTGGGTGGCTCAGTGGTTTAAAGCCTCTGCCTTCAGCTCAGTTCATGATCCCAGAGTCCTGGGATCAAGCCCTGCATTGGGCTCTCTGCTCAGTGGGGAGCCTGCTTCCTCCTCTCTCTGCCTGTCTCTCTGCTTACTTGTGATCTCTGTCTGTCAAATAAATAAATAAAATCTTAAAAAAGAAAAGAAAACTCAACATGACTTTGTAAAATAACTCTGATGCAGAGAGGTTAGGCAGGAGGACAGTGTCAAAGAATACCACATTTGACATGAAGAATTAGACACAACAAGGGGATCATTATTAAAATAAAGAAGGCTAGGGGTGCCTGAGTGGTTCAGTCAGTTAAGAGTCTGCTTTGACTCGGGTCATGATCCCAGCGTCCTGGGATCGAGTCCCACATCAGGCTCCTTGCTCAGAGGGGACCCTGCTTCTCCCTCTGCCTGCTGCTCCTCCAGCTTGTGTTCTCTCTCTCTGATAAATAAATAATAAATAAATAAGTAAACAAAATCTTTTAAAAATAAATAATAACAATAAAATAAAATAATATAAAATAAAATAAAGAAGGCTAATATGAAAGAAGTGGAGAAAAATCAGTGGTTCAAAAAGTAAATGACACCTACAAGACTTCAAAGTTGGGTATGAAAGTATATGAGTCTGAAGCTCAGAAGAAAGTTCTGGACTAGAGTTGTAAATGTGAGAGTCACAAACATACAGAAAGCACACAGACCTACAGGAGTTGATGAGTTCAACTGGGGAGAGAGCTTTGAGAAGAGGGTCCAGACCCATGGCCTTTCTAGGATCAATAAAAGGAGGAGGAATCAACAAGGAGACTAAGGATTATGCAAAAAGGTAGGAAAAACCTAGGGCAGGTGGTGGCAGGGGGCACTATGAAGTCAAGAAGTATGAAGGAGAAAATGATCAACTGTATGATACTGCTGAGATGTCAAGTAAGAGGAAGACAGAACTGCTCAATGGATTTGGCAACCTGGCAGTAGTTAGTGACCTAGACAGTAACAGCTACTTCCTGCATGACAACCACAATTTATCATGTCCTATCTAGGACATTTTTTTTTTTAAAGATTTTATTTATTTGACAGAGAGAGATCACAAGTAGACAGAGAGGCAGGCAGAGAGAGAGGAGAGGGAAGCAGGCTCCCTGCTGAGCAGAGAGCCCGATGCGGGACTCGATCCCAGGACCCTGAGATCATGACCCGAGCCGAAGGCAGCAGCTTAACCCACTAGGCCACCCAGGCGCCCCTATCCAGGACATTTTAAAAGGGACTGTCAACAGCTAAATGAATTAATAAAAGAAATACTAGATGGCATTGTTCTTTAAAAGAAAAAAAATTAATTTCTAAAATGTGTTACATAATGCTCTTAAAATAGAGACACATTACTAGCCCACAACAAGTTAATTAGTAATCTTCATAATAATAAATGTCTGTACAGAATTTAAATGTTTAAAACTGCTTTTGTATATGAACTTTTTTGAGTTTTATAAAGAGCGTATTCTTCCTCCCAAATTTGTATGTGATTAAACACAAGATTCAGATAGCATTGCCCAGTCTGCCCAGGATCACACAGGTAGGAAGGAGTACAGCTGACATTTGAAACATGTCTATTTGACTTCATACTCCATAACTCTTTTAAGGACCCTAAGCAGTGTTTGCGTAAATATACCTTGCTTGAATAAGACAACCTTTTCCAATAACGGTTGCATCTATTGGGAGGTCTATAGTTGTAAAGAGAACATCAGGAACTTTTTGTTTCCTGCAGTTATAGCAGTACGTGAGATGAGCTGGGAATGGCATATTCAGTTCATCATATGGTATGTGGCAAAAGCCACAGCCAGCAGGCAAATTTTCTTCTAGCCTGTATGAATACACAAAGAAAACAAATGAAGACGTCTTTAAAATTCTATGCATTTTTCTCAAAAACATTTCTTATATACAATACTTATATACACACTACACTGCAACTTCTACCACCGTAGGTTATGAGAGTACCACTATGTCTACTAGAATTAAAAATGACCATGAAATCAGAACCATACTCTTTCGTATGAGAGAAAAGACTTACATAAGTAGCCACTGATTTGCATCAATTCATAAGTTTGAGGATGTCCCACCTGACAAAAACCACTATTATCCCAAAGGTTGCTCTTTGTGATACAACATAAAAACACATAGTTAGATACCAATTTAACTCAAATATAATCACACACACACACACACACACACACACAAAATTCCCAAGGAAGAAAAACCTCTTTAACCAGACAATCTAACAATTTGAAAAAAAAAAAAAAAAATTATGATAAAAACAAACCTATTTAAAAATTTAAAAAGTCAAAATAGGCATAATCTAACATTCCTAATTTCTAGTGACTGCTTTAAGATTTCGGAGAACCATTTCACAAACAACATATATATCATATATAAACCACAAAGGACCATACACAAACTTCCCAATCACTGTAAAATGTTTGTTGTGATAATGTTTATGAATTCATTTTAGAATGATTAAGTATTTTTTTCACTCATCAAATATCAGGAAATTCAGGGAACAACAGAAATGAAAGCAAAAGGAAGTTCATGGAGAACTCCAGACTTTCACAAAGCCACACCTTCTAGGGCTCCGGAAAGACATGGGTTCTCAATTCACTCCAAGCTAAAGTGACCTGTTAGTAGAAGTTGAAACTTGGCAAGTGGACAAATTAAAGAGAAAGGAAAGTTGTACTGTATCTATTATGAGTCAGGCTTCTTGCAAATTCCTTGTACATATTATTTCACTAAATATCCACAATAACCCTCTAAATCTAATCACTCCCAGATATTCTTCTTTTATTGTTGAGATGGCATTCTGGTATATTAGAAGTAATAGAGAAATCAAACAGATTCTAAGTGGAGTTGTGTGACCTCGCACAAGTCATTTAACCTCTCAGAGACTCATCTATAAAACTAGAATAATAATACTTACCCAGAAAGGCTAATAAGCATAGCTAAATACACCCAATATAATGTGCAGCAAACAGTAACAAAAACTAGTTCTTCTTGGCCTGAAACTAACTGGAGATACTAAGTAACTTGTTCAGTCACACTAAATACTAAGTAGCAGACCTCAGATTCTAATGTCAGGTTGTTTGAACAAAAGCCTATGTGTTACAAAAAGGCATAAAAGGATGAAAACTGGGGCAATTTTTAACTAAACACCTCTCAGAAATTTGAACTTAAGTGATTTAATATTATAGGTATAAAAATAGAAGTATTTAAATTTAGGAAAACATTTGAAATACGAAATCTAGAAAAGGGACTATCTCTGAATATTGAGATCATGGGGAATGTTTTCTTCCTTCTACTTTCCTATATTTTTCAAATTTTCTCTAATAAGCAGAAATAATTGTATAGCAAGAAAAAAGGGCATTTTCCTCTTTTGCAGATAGGGATGGTATCTGTTGCACTAGAATGCCATAAAACAGAATTCACTGTATCCACCCAAGCCAGAATATCAAAATAATCAAGCTGCATGGGAAAGGTCATTTGTTAAATCAGACTTCTAACCACTCAAGAATGAAAATCAACTGACATGTGTCAGAACTATGGAGCATCACTTGGACAACTCACCAGCAGGCAGTTTTCTCAACAGAACACTCTGATTTTTAATATACTTCACAATGTTCCACATATCTATTTTCCTATTTATGATGACTTTCAATGCTCAGTAATATATTATGGTCAAAATCTATTTTTAATACAAGCTAAAGAAGAAACCGACCAAGGTCTTCTGTTTGCCTGCCTGAGCTAGAATATTTTTGTTATACAGAGACTTGCAAATTTACACTAAAAATAAAGCAAGTATGCAAACAGTGGAGTAAGGGGTAATTAAAATTTACATTATCCAGGTATACTCTGGCACCAAACAAACAGTTTTCTGTACGTGTATTTGATAATCTCATCTGTTTATGGGAAGCATTTTTTACATTTATGGAAGCCTACAGATAAAGGGATGAATAAATAAACTAAAAAGTAATCTCATTTAATTTCACTTTCACTTTCTCTTTCACAAACATTAAAGTTATACTTCACTTTCTAGGAACTTTTATATATAATTTTGGTAAAATAGTGTTTTGTTTTATAAATTATAAATTTTCTTTATGCAAATTGTTTTATGACCTTTTTCTGTTTCAGAGGTAAGACAAAGGGAAAGGAAAAAATCAAAAATTATTTCTATACTGTAACAAACAAAAAAATATATACTTGAAATTCTTTGATAGTCACACATGTAATTTATCAAGATACTAGGAAAACTATAATAAGGTGTGTCATGTAGTATAGAACTCAGTATTTCTTTAGGTAAAAAGCAGTAAAGTGCCCTGGTCCTGATCCCTACAGTGTACCACTGAAACCCACCCTCATACAGAACTATCCTGGCTCTAAAGTTAAAAGTCAACTTCTCCCTTCCTTGCCCTTAGAGAAAAGAAGCAAGGCTGCCATGACAACCTCTGTTCCAAACAGCCCTCCACGGTGCCATCCTGCAGAAATCTAGGGTTGAGTACAGCTGCCGTGCCGGATGCAGATAAAATACAGACCTCTTCACTATAAGAGAAAAAAATATTAAATAGTTATTATCTCCAGGCAGCCTAGCTTTGGAAAGTGTTCAATATCAAAGTGATTATAAGGGTGACAATTTAAATTCAAGTTAAACTCTACTAAATATTAATCATATCATAGGATTATCTCCTACCCTAGAATAAAAAATAGAAATAATTATTAAAATGAAAAGGGCAAGTGTTACTACTTTAGAAGTATAAAAGATAAAGTATAATATTAATGACAATAAATTCCTTTAAAATATGGTAAATCTGACAAATACTGAAATGTTTCAAAATAAAAGTAACAAATTATATTGCTGAATTCAGCAATAATCCATAAAACTATATTAAAGCACTCTTTAAATGACATTAAAGTTTATTAAAGTTACTTTAAAAGCTTAATATGTAATGATCAATGTCATTATTGCTATACCTTACTTTAAACTTAATAACAAAATGTATTTGAAACAAATAGTATTCAAAATACACTAAATGGAGCTTAAACTACATCATTATATGTATGATAAAAAGTGATTTTCAAAAGAATTCTTTCTTTATTACATATTACCTAATTTTAAATGATCAATAAAATTATTGAATGAGATCACCTAAAGCAAATGACAAAAGTAGCAGTCAAGGGACAAAATGATGAAAACAAAGTACAAACGGACCAGAACCCTGAAAGGACATGAAAGAAATGGTCACTTGATTTGTAATTGAGTAGAGAGAGGCCAGGCTTAAAATGTTTAAGTGGGCACTGGAAATGCCAAAGAATAATGTGGAGCCGCGGAGAGTACTGGATTAAGTAAGAAGGAGCTATGAGAGCAGAAGTACATTTCAGAGAGTTTATCCAGTAATAGTAAATCGGATGGATTAGAACAGAAAAAAAAAAATGTGTAGATAGATAGGATTTAAACACAAAGACTTGTTTTGAGGTCCAGAGGGAAAAAAGAAGCTTGAATCAGGTGAATTCAAACGTCTAGGTAAATTGACTCCTTTCTGTAGATCCCTGGATCTATCTGTGACCTATCCCCTGCCACACTGAATCTACACCTCTGGACTTCTCTGTATGCTATTCTTCCGCCCTGGAACACTCCCCTCATGCCTCCTCTCTTCATTCACATAATTCACACTCATTCCCTGAGATTTAGTTTGAAGTTTCAGTTACTTCATTAACACTTTTTCTTTCCTTTTTTTTTTTTCATTAACACTTTCTTCCGATCTTACTTCTAAACTCCAACCCTCTAGATCCCACAGCATCTCTATCATAAAATGTGTTATACTTGTCATAATCCTCCAGGAGAAATGAATCTGATGGCAAGAACTAACTTTTAAGGGCTCCTGGGTGGCTCAGTTGGTTAAGTGTCCCACTCTCGATTTCAGTTCACATCATGATCTCTGGGTCATGGGATTAAGCCCTGAGTCAGTCTCTGTGCTTAGGAGTCTCTCTCTTCCGATGCCCCTCCCCCCTGCACTCTCTAATAAATAAAATCTTTAAAAAACAAAACCAAACCAAAAAACCCACCACTACATATTTTAAAATTATAACCCTAGAGGGCACCTGGGTGGCTCAGTGGGTTAAGCCTCTGCCTTCAGCTCAGGTTATGATCCCAGGGGCCTGGGATGGAGTCCCGCATCAGGCTCCCTGCTCAGCGGGGAGCCTGCTTCCCTCCCCTACCCAGCCTCTGCCTGTCTCTCTGCCTGCTTGTGATCTCTCTCTGTCAAATAAATAAATAAAATCTTTTTTAAAAATTAAAAAAAAAACAAAAACTATAACCCTAGGAACTGAAAGCATATGACACTAAAACTATGAATGAGCCAAGACTATCTACTGGGAAGTAAGGCAGGATAAGCATAAAAAATTATTAGTTTAACACAAGTAGAACAGCTACACTGGGGCAAGAAGGTGCAAGAACATCATACATAGTCAGCCGAAGAAAAGAAAGGGCCCTCAGAAGATGAAACAGCATGTCTCTGTAATGTCCACATTTACTGGAGTCTAATCATTTTTCTCCTAACAATAAAGACCACAAAAGCACAAGAGAACTACCGATGTAACAGCTGACAGTAAGAATTATTCAAGAATAGGTGGAAAAATAAGATAGCAGAAGGTCAAACAATTTCTAGAGGATATCTGTTATAAACATTTTTTTTAAAAGATTTTATTTATTTATTTGACAGAGAGAGAGTACAAGTATGCAGAGCAGCAGGCAGAGGGAGAGGGAGAAGCAGACTCCCAGCTGAGTAGGGAGCCCAATGCGGGGCTCCATCCCAGGACCTTGGGATCATGACCTGAGCCACCCAGGAGTCCCTGTTATAAACTTTTTGAGGGGCTGAAAACAGGGTTCATCAATAGCAGTCATAAAGTTAAATCAGAACCTGAGTAAGGAACTGGGCAAAGTCTTGGTCAAGGTAAGAGTCAAAATAAGCCAGATGTAAATGGGCAAATGAGATGGATGGAAAATACCAAGCTGTGATCCAAGAGTGAAATTTTATAGTTTCAAAATTTTTAAAGGTAAACAGTTTTGAGCAATAATGAAGTCCAAAATGTCGTTGAAAGTTAAGTGGGGATAGAGGAGGACTTATGAATGAGAAAGCACAAGGTCAAGCTGTTGGAAGGAGGGTAATCATGTTCAATTGGTGGAGATAGCAGAGAATTAAGAAAGGCAGAAGAATATTTTGGAGGCAGTAAAGTCTGAACTGTGGAATGGCAAGGACTTTAAAGTAACAGAGTTTGTTGAAAGGAAAGGTAGAAGAAAAAGGAATTGAGAGTAAGGGTATGGAATTCCCTTTCTAACTTGACAGAGACAAGAAGGATGATGTGTTGGCAGGGTTAGTGAAAGAAGGCAGAAAGAGTTTACAGACAAACTTAAGAGACAAATGGCAGTTCATTTACAAGAGATCAAGGGTCCCAATATTCCAGAGGAAGGAATTAGCAGGGTCACAAAATGGAGTAGTTGGCCTAGAATTAATACTTGCTAAGTGCCAGTATCAATTCTCATTTAATTCTTCAATAACCTTAATTGATAGGTGGTCATTATCTTCATTTCAATCTATAAATTGAGGCTCAGAGGAGTAGTTACTTTCCCAAAGTTTTACAGCAATTTTTTTTAAAAGATTTTATTTATTTATTTGACAGACAGATCACAAGTAGGCAGAGAGGCAGGCAGAGAGAGAGAGGAGGAAGCAGGCTCCCTGCGGAGCAGAGAGCCCGACGCGGGGCTCGATCCCAGGACCCTGGGATCATGACCTGAGCCTAAGGCAGAGGCTTTAACCCACTGAGCCACCCAGGCGCCCCAAGTTTTACAGCAATTTAGTGGCAAACGTGGCACATGGACCTCGGTCTGATGTACTCCCAAGGCCCATGCTCCTAGATCATGACACAATTCTTTTCTCTATACTTGCATAAAACTTTTACCCTTTCAGATGACAATCTGTAAATTACAGCATCTAGGAAATCAAGTTATCATTTACCAGATGCTAGTTGATTCACTGTAGCCCACTACAGCATGACAGCCTAATGCTTTAGCATGTGATTTTATTTCTTGTCTGATTTCTGCCCACCACGCATCTCGAGTTTCTGGTTCATCTGAAAAATAAATTTTAAATCAGTTCACTATTCAATAGCACATTGTCTATATGATAAAGAAATGTTTAAAATGAACATACTTTGGAAGGCAAAGACATACTGGTCTATAACAGATTTTAAAACTAACTTCACATGTTTAAAATGTTATTTCTCAAAAGGTTTATTAACATTTTAATTCAATGTTACTTCCAAAAAAGTTTAACATTTTAAACTTGATTGATAGAAAATAAACCAGCTAGTTCTACTTGCTTTATTACTTCAGGGGACATCTATAGAGAGGTATTTTATTACCTACAACTTAAAATGTAGACCCAGAGTTTCCAGATTCTAATCCTAAACTGAGAGGATATTCTGTGTATCACTCACCTTGCTCAGTGAACATTTTGAGTCATATCCATAAATTTAATTTAAATTCTGATTTCATTTCCTGGTACCTATTTTTTTTTTTATAACCCACTATATTCTAGGTTCTTTCCAAGGCAAATGTTTGTCAATGTTAAAAAAGAGAAAGCCATGTAGCCATCCTTGTGGGTCCTAAAGCAAAGTAACAAGAAATGAAGGAACTAGCCAATTTAAAAATAAAGAAAGCAAATACATTTAAAGATTATTACAAATAATTTGGTTAATGTATATAAGGACAAATTTCAGTTAGTACATTATAACTTCATATATGGTTCTGTAATTAAGAAAATGCCTCAGAATCACAGCACTGCGTTTTATTACCACAGAGGAGTCCAATATTGCTTGTAATAGAGCATTATAAATGGAGCATCTGGCACACATCCTTCCTAATCACTTGCATTTATCTGCAAAGTACTGGTGAAGAGCAGCTGCAAATTATAGTAACATTTCATGTGCAAAGATGTTAAAAACAGAAACAGTCTATAATGAGCATATCCCAATGTGTTTCTTTTGGGGGCCCATTCCATTTGGGAACAATTTGGGATAGAAAAAACTTAATCTAACTCAAAATAGGATGCTAACCTCCTGCTGTAAATTTTCCATATAAAAGGCACTATTAAAACTGAAAATCAAACAATCCAAAAGCTTTCTTTTTTGAATTTCAGTACATACTCAGTTTTCAAAATGTTTTTTAAATAAGCAGAATAAGGAGAATTATACTCACTAGTAAAATACTGATGACAGTAAAATAAAGAAAGGTTAAGAGGCTTGTTATAGCTGACATTCCTAGGATGTAATTTTGTTTCCTCCACAGGGAGGAGGATCAGCAAAATAGAGAAATGAGATAAAAGCCAGAGCTACAAATGATGCCAGCCAGTTCTTGTATTAAAGTTTTGGATCCAAGACAGAGCTACACTAAAACTTTCTTTCAGAAAAAAAAAAACAAAGAAATCCAGACTCCAGGAAACTGAGGAAGAGATCCAAGGACAAGATAAAATAAAGAAAGAAGAAAAATAGAAAAGACTACAATATGGTATTAGCAATCAATATTATGAATTAAGAAAAGTGTAAGGCAATTAGGTAGCCCTATTTTGTGTAAGAAATGTGTAAGGCAATTAGGTAGCACATACATTATTATGTTAGAGAATTTCTTCATATTCCCCCTGAAATACAGACATTAACAGCACAAATACACTCTCAAATCCATTCTCTTTTTTAGGTATACGTGTTCCCAGACCAATTTGGGTATCTATTTAATGTCTTCCTTTCTTAATAAGGGAATTTTTATCATAAGACAAAAATTTACTCAAGCAGTTGCTCAATCTATCAACTTATTTATGATTCTCTAAAAGTAAGTATCATAGATGATAATAGAAATACATCTCAGTTTGAAAAACAACAATTTTCCCTCAAAAGCTGTGTAAAATAAAGTTTAACTTTTCTTTAAAAACACTAGTAGAACCTACTATTTACTTTTTAAACCTTTCTGGGAATTTAAAATATTATTTGCTAAAGCAAATAACTGTATACTATGTTTCTATAAAAGCAGATTTTCTCACAGATTTGCCTACATCTGTGCCACAAGTAATACATGGTAGCCTTTCTGTTTTAAATTGAATTTTACAGAAAGTAATCTATAACATTATTTTTTAAATTAATTTTAAAAAAATGGAGGAAGTTACTTATTTTAAGTTCAGGATATATTTATTTAGAAATGGCCAGCATGTCCAAATGGGAAAGTAGGTAATAATTACTATGAAATACATATAACCACATAGAATACAAAGTTTATATACATCAAACTTACCTTGGTATAACACACAAAATAATCAGATAATTAAACCAAACACTATGAAAGAGTAAGTGGCTGATTTAAAAAAAATAATAAACAAAACAAAAAGTTGAATGCAGCGCAAGTGGAGCATTCATATTCTTCTGGCAAGTTCACAAGCAGCCTTTATTTTGACACATGAGCCACACAACTGCACATGGGGATGCCATTGTTGTATTTAATACAATATTTACAAGTTTAATAAAAGCTAAAGAGTTACATAACAGGGGAGCTAAGGAAGCAAATGGCATATGTCCACACTCCAAAGAATTTGTTAAATTTTGTTTTTGGCTTAAGCAAAAGCTCAGAGAACAAAGGGTTTTGCAAAGCATATTCAGCAGACAGGAGCCAGAAACAGTGGATATTTTGGCGCATGCTTGGATCAAGTGACAGTACAGACTGAAAACTATGGCAGCTCACTGAAATGGTTACAGAAAGTAATGGCCCTAGATTCTAGGTGAAAGCAAGGCAAGCATACAGTAGGGAGCACTTCATCACAAACTAGGAATTGAATTAACAATAATTATCTACAACTGTAAGCAAGAAGCCAAAGGATGAATTTGTTGACTATTAAATTTAGGGGTTATTTAATTAAAATAAAATTAAGAATAATCAATTTAATTAATATTAAAAAATTAAATTTATCTTCAAAGTCTATATATTTATGGCAGAGATGAGCCAGAGAATATTCACATAGTAATGATTCAGCCTAACTTATATAACTGAAGATTCAGAAATATCACCATATTTAATCCTATAATAGAATTTTTAAAGCTTAAAAGCTATTAACTGTATTCTTATGAGAGGAAACATACTAGTTGAATTTGAATTGTTTTATCACTCTCCAAAAGTCAAAACTGAGAATCTACTATACTCACATAAAGGCAAAAACAAAGAGTCTGGCTTAAAAATTTATGGCAACTATACATGCCACTCATGAAACTGGATACAATTTAGTCACTTGAAGGAAATACAGCTGAGATGTGAAGGTCGCAATTAATCAACAATTCACAGATGTCAAGAAAAAAATATCTTCACTTTAAATACCATGCTCCTCCTAATAATCCATAGAATTATTTATAATTTTAAAAAGACCTCATTTTAGGAGAAATTAAAATTTATTTATTAAATAAATTATATTTAAAACTATGTTACTTTTTTCTACTATGGGTCAAAACTCTTCATAGATAATATCACAAATCTTTTTTTTTATTAAGATTTTATTTTTAAATAATCTCTATAGCTAACATGGGGCTCAAACTCACAACCCCAAGAGTTGTATGCCCCATTGAGTGAGCCAGCCAGGTGCCCCACAATCTTTTACTATATCCTTTTATTTGTAGTCATGAACTGGGCTGTAGGTCAATACTTCACTGATGCTTCATTTAGAGGTAATGTCTGCACACTTGGTTGGCATCACAATTAATTTATTTTACTACTGTCACTTTACTAGAGCATGGCCATAGCTTGATATCTTGCCATCTTTTTAACATTTTATCTTATTTCTGAAATGCAGGTGAAACTGGTAAAGATTCCTATAATTAAAATAAATGCTAAATAAATCTCAGAAAGTAAAGAAGTGAACAACTCAACATAATAGGCCTTTATAAAACTGAATCCCTTTCAGATTTTAGGCAATCTCACACTTGCAACTAAGAAACACTATCTAAAATGTTCAATTTAATTCTATTTTTACATAACTCTGGAAGAGAATAATTCTGCCACTGAGAATCTTTAAAACTGACTTAAAGAAAAAAAGGAAATGGACAATTATTCAATCTAATTTTAAAATAAACAAGAAGAGATGTTTAAACAAGATCAAATGTTAGGTGGGCTCAAATAAACATTTTTAATACAATGATAATCTATGTTGTCAATGGACAGCATAAGAAAGCCATATTCTTAAATACCTCAAAATATTATTCTAACACAAAACAAATTTCCTCTAATGAAACAGAAATTACAGAGTTCAGATTTAAGTGTATATACAATCTCAATCCAGATGGGGATTCAGTACCAACCTAGGAAGAACAGTTCCATCATAGAGGAAATGATGTGCAAATTCAGAGCAGACACCAACTTGTAGTAATTTAGGATGTTAGGATGGTACCTGGGATATAATCCATATTAGATCAAACCGGAGTCTTCACTATTTATAAAATAAGTCAGATATATAATTACTCCTTACCTGTGAGATTTCCCTTTATATATATATAAAGTTATATATTAATTTACATGTCATGTTATAATAGTGTAATTAATATCCAGTCATATTAAATATATAGAGAGAGTAAAATTTATAAATTAAGGAAATTATAAATCTGACTTTTTTTACAGATAATAAGGATTGACAGTAGTCAATATGCAGTTACATTATACACAAACCGAAAATTATTTATTACATTTATATGTTGCATTACGTATAAAGAGAAGCTCACACATCATACATGGCTATATTTATGCCCTCCTGAACTCCATATACCTACTTCTTAAAACCTTATTAAAATTCTTAAAACCAAAAGCTGCTTAACTACTTTAAGCTTAGTTTTGCATATCTGCTCATGAGTACCTCTCAGATGTAGTAAAAATAACTGCTGGGATCATCAGTAGAATTCAAGTTCCAAGAAAGCCTCTCTCCATTTAACAACAACTATTACTACTACTACTACTACTACTACACATACACAGCAAAATAGTTTAAGAAATTGGTTTAAGAAATAGCCTAGACTGGGTATATAATCATGTTGTCTGCCTGGCTGAACAAACATGCTCCCAATCCCCAACATCATGCTCAAGACACAGTAGGCAAACCACAAACATCCACTGAATAAAAGATTTTTACTTAAAACTGAAAAAAAAAAATTTAGATTATCAGACTGATATGTGTATTCTATTAATAGTTCCTTACACATCTGTTGACTCATTTTGTTAAAATATGTTTAAAGTAATAATTATACCTATTTTTCTTGGTTTTGATGATTAATTTTTGACCCCAAAGTAAAACAACTATAATTCAGATGACAAAAAAAGAGTAACATTTTCTGAATTCAGACCACTAATATAAAGCTTCCCTTAGCACATGCCCTTGCTTCATTTATTAGAAGACAGAAAAATCTCAAACATATGTCCTAAAACCTACAATCTAAAATAATAAGTTTTTTAAATATTCTCAAAAACAAAAGTTATCTAGCTATTTTACTAACTCAGTACTTAAAACATTTGCTCTTAAAAATATTGTCTAAGTTTGGAAGCTATTTCAGACTAGCATTTTTTCAAACCACATTATATATCTACTTTATTGTTTCCTCTTGAGACTTCCTGAAAAAATATCTAAGCTCACAAGTACCCTACCTGAAGAAAGAATAACTTTTTCTCAACTACACTGAGACTATTCCTAATTAAAAATTGTATCAGTTTGCTACCCAGAAATAACTTTCAGTGGTAAACTCAGAAGAGAAAAATAAATAGCATAGCCATTTAAGAAGCAATGAGCTATGCCTTTTAAAATCTACTCTTAAAATATTTTTATAACTCAATTTTCAAATAGAGTTGGGTTTCCAAAAGATAGGATTCAACTGCTCACTGGGATTTTACACTTGTAGCCATGTAGAATAATTCTAATCCATCTTTTTCTCTTTCTCTCAGCTCAAAGCTGCTAAGAGACTGTTTGATTTGCCACATTCTACTAATTACCAAGTCCTGGTGATTTTACATTTTAAATATTTTCTAAATTTATCTTGAGAGTATAAGCCCTGAAGCCAGAGTAGCTAAGTTCACATTGTAGCTCAACAACTTTCTATTTCACTTAGGGCAAATTGTTATGCTTCATTTCGCTCATCCACAAAAGAGGAAAAATGCCTATCTCGGAGCTGTGTTTTGAGAATTAAGTGACCTGCTATCATACAGCACTTGGAAGAGTGACTGGCACATAGTTAAGTGCTCTATGAACTTCAGCTCTCCTATCACCACCAAATCCTAGGTCACTTACCAGGCCAGGAGTACTGCAGTGTCTCTAGGCTTGCTGCCTTTAAATGCATTCTCCATTATACAGCCAATGATCTAACATACGTGTGACCATGGGATACCCTGTCTTACTCCTATGCAGCCCATTCCGGGCATGTCACACACAAGATCTGCAAATGCTGCTTCCTCCTTTCGAGCAGCAAGATTCAGCTTGTCTTTTTCAAAGTCCATTAACCAGGCCAGAAACATAAGAAGCAAGATAAGAAAAGGTAATACTGTGATTTTAAAATAAATTCTCAGATAACTGAGTTTCCTTCTTCCTGCTATATAAAAATATTTCCTATCACTGTAGTTAACACAACCTAAGACAGCAAAGCAGAAGAAAAAGGGAAACAATAAAAAGCTGAAGCAACAAAGACATTCTGTATTCAATGGCAAGCAATAGGTATAAAATAACTGGGTAAACATCATAAAACAAGTAATGACTAGGGGATTGTTCTGCAATGCACTACTAAAGTTTCAGAACTACATTCAAAGGAGTGAACAATATGTCTCCAAATACACTGTCTGAAATATAAAATCTACATTAAGGTCATATATATCCTTCAAACTGAACTCAAGAATTACCTCTCCAAGCTTCCCTGCCACATAGTTAATCATGCCTTCCTCTTTAATTCTCTATCTTATATCACACCACACCACACCACACAGTAAACCATTAACATATTTTTCTAACTGCCCAGAATATGACTTTCACGAAAACGGGGTGACTGACATCTTCGCACATCTATCATCTAGCAAACTGTATGGTACAAAATAAGTTCTAATAAATGCTTGCATGACAGATCATATTTCATGAAATACTACTGTGTGATAAAAATGTTTCTTATATCTTTCCACATTTTAATGTTTCTGAAATAAAAATGTCTGGTAATTAATCAATATACTTAATATAGTAATGTTTCTTTCTCTTTTCTCTTGGAAAGCTATTATTAAAATGGTGATACCTCACATAATAAATGGTGTCAGAATCCAGGAAGTACAGTATTGATGAACAATTTCTAACATTAATAAAAATTATAACCACAATTATTTTTCTTACTGATGTGGCCAATTCTTGATTTTCTATGGTAATACAGGACAGCAATGGCTAATTTATTCCCCAATCACAGAAAAGAACACATAAATGATTCAAATATATTTATCAAATATTACATTTTTGTATTTCAGAATTATCACATTATTTTTCTTAACCTAATATCAAAATCAGCCTGTTAGGAGATTCTAATATCTCAGTCAAAAGCACAGAGCTATTAGAACATTAAACTGAAAGTGTCACCTTTGATATTCTTTTACTATTCTGTAATTTATATCCATTTTTTTTCATACACTCACTACCTGACTTTATTTTAAATGATGGCAAGATATACCGCTTCCTCAACCATGTTTCTCCTTGCCAAATTCTGTAGTTCTGCTTATGGGGGACAAAGTATTATAAGATTTAACTACTTTTCTACTTTCCAAGACTGTTCGTTCATCTAACACTCATCTCACCCTAAACATCTTTGCCCTGACAAGGTTTAAGCTCCTTAAATTATTAATGATCAGTCTATTCCCAATGTCCTTTTCTTACATAATTAGGCTTTTTTACTTCTTATACACTAATCTGCCTACATTTTAAAAATACATTATTTTTATTAAATGAATCCAGCAGGGTATTTTCCTCACTAAAAACCAAGTATAACACATAACATTTAAAAACGATTATTTTAATTTTAATCAATGTGGTAACATGCTGGCAAAAACCTGAGTAGGAGAGGTAATTTCCCTGAGACTTACCAACTGATGTCAGTCTAAATCTGCAAAGGTTGGACCTGATCAGATTGTTTACTAGACTGAACTTAGGTAAACCTGCATGATGAACATGAGATACTTCATAGTCAAACATGCATTACTTATATCAGAACTTACATCCTGGACCCCTAAGAACAAAAAAAAGCTTACAATATTGAAAAGATTATGAAATATTATCTAAAATGTTAAGCCTCTTGGTGTTTTGTTTTTCTATAAATAGATATATACTTTCTGACACAAAGAACTGGTAAAATCCTTCAGGCAAAATATCAGCTTCTAATACCAAATCAAAATGGTCTATTATTTAATTTCAAAAATAAAGAACATAAAAATTTACATATTTATATTAGAAGAATATGCTTTTATCAAAAAGAAAAATTGGTTTTGACTTGAAACCACATCATCAGCTGTAAAGTTAGTTTAGTTTCTCTAAAAGCTACAAACTATATTTTACAAACTATATCCATATGTAAAATTACCTAAAAAGAAAAATTAAATTCTCACATGAAAGGGGAAGGAAGGGAGCTTATGAAAGCTGTTAATCCCCCCAAAATCTGCTCTTACCAAATTTTGAAAAACTTCTGGAATTATAAATAAAAATGGTAATAGTCACACTTTTATAGTATTTATAGGATACTAAATATATTATACTCAAGTCTAAATTAATGTTTAAGCAGACTTTAAGCTTATCAAACTAGCCATTTAATACTTATATTTAACAATTAACATCTCTTTAATTGTAAAGCCTATGTCAATTACTGATATGAAAAAACTGTCCAAAATGTAATAAATATAATTTAAATTTAGGTTTCTGAAAGTTAATTAACTGACAAAAGCCATTTGTAATTTATGGTATTTCTATGGTTTTGGTTAATTCATTTTAGTTAACACATTTTTGTATTTACAATTCTGTGGAAACTTTAAGAGTTACAACATAGGTACTGCAGAATGTATCTGTATAACTGAATTGCCATTAAACCTATTTAATCTAGAACATTTCTAAAAACTTCACTGAGCTGCCATAATTTTTGTCAGCATATGTAGTACTGAATGACCATCAAAATACCTGAATTGAAACTATTCCAGTCTAGCAGTTTGTAAGATCTTGTGTTACCCATAATTCCGACAAAGGCTGAGTTCAAAACAGCAAATTAGTAGATCAGTTTTAGGTGCAGAATAGTAGGGAAAAAAAACAAAAAAACACTACAAACAAGAACACAATTGACAATACCACTCGACAGCAACTGGAAAGACACAGACAGCAGAGTTAATAAGAAGTAGAAATAGAAAGAGAAGAAGGAGCATGCTATCATAATCTAACATTAACTAAAGTCTAGTTGTTTAAGATGATGACCTTGATTTTTAAAACCACCCCATTCTTGTCCGTGTTGCTTAATATTTAACAAAGGAGGAAATTCTAAAAGAACTAACTCCAGAATAATAATCTATAGGTAAAAGGCGGTAGTGGTTTAAAAATAAGATTTTATTCCTTCTACACTCAAGTGTAAAATGAAAAGTTCCCATATTAACTAGAAAAAAAATAGCTGCAAGATTCGTTTGAGAGTGCAAATACAGCATTTTAACAGCACAGGCATCTCAATCCATCTTAAGTTTCTCTCGGCAGAGTAACTCAGTGTCATAAAATCAATATATCATTATCATGGTAGATGCTAATCTAGAGGAGTTTTTTGGTTTTAACATCAGCTTCTTTCAACAAATTAAATCTTTTAATAATTATTTATGAAATATTAAGAACATCAATAAAATGTTCTTAAGAAAATCTTCCTTTTTTAATGCATAATACATATATAAAACCACCCCCAAAAATGTGATTTTTATATCAAAATCATGTAATAGTGAAACCATTAGAATATGTAGTTGATTAAATTGATCAAAATTAACTGAAAATAAAACAAAATTAAAATATAACTTGTATATCATTAAAAGCATTTATATTTATATGCCCATAATCCTTTAGGAAATAAGTACATTAGTAACTAGGATTTCCTACATGTGAATCGAAAAAAAAATATCCTGATAAGGGGAGGAAAGGAAGAGAATGGATAACTTGATAATTATAATACACAAAATGTATTCTGTATTAAAGATTCCTGTGTTCTTCCCTCGGCCTGGGTTCTTATATTTCTCACACTGCTAGAACAAACTGGCAAGCATGATAAACCCTAAAAAAGAGTTTTTTGTAAAAAGTAATAGGATTTTAAATACAGCTCTCTACTTAAATTTATTTAAATAAGACTTGTTTGTTCTCCCAGACTCTATAGCTTACTCAGAGTACCTGGAAGCAACAATAAAATCAAAATGTTTTCAGTAAACAGAACAGTTAAATATATTCCTGAAATCATTTTGGAGCTTATCAGTGGGCACCATCTAGCAAAATATTTGAGTCAATGGTCCAAAGAAACGCAGGTAACAAGCCTTGGGTCACGCCCAAGTTAATGTCAGGTATATTAACTCAGTATTTCCTTGCGCTTTCCAAATAATTTAAGTTCCTAAACACAAAGATACGGAACTTGCAGAGTCTCCAATGTCTCAATACATTAAACTGGCATCAGTCTAAATGTGCCTTTAATTACTACAGAATTCACAAATACTACATGAAGAAAAGATCTTAAATTGATTTGAAAAAATAAAGAAGAGCAGAAAAAAAAAATAAACCAGAGAAGAAAAAAAGAGAAGACTAAGGCTTAAAAGATGTATTTGTTCAGCTTTAAGAGTTAAATAATCCTAGCTACTATTCCTCTTCTGAAATCTCGTTCAAGCTCTGGGAAAAATTCCATTCTGCTCCTCTGGAATTATTAACTGAAAAGACATCAAACCGCAAGGCACACATTAAATTTTTTTTTAACTTAAAAGAATGATAATGCTCTGTATCCTCAAAATCACTATCTGCAGTGTTTTTCATAAAATAATTTCGAAGTGTTTTACTCTTTTTGTAGCTGTCAGTACAAGCCTCAGGAAGAGGTTATTGGAAGTGACAATTTAAAATTTTCAAAAATATGTATGTATATATGCCAATAAGAACACATAACTTTGGCTTTTTAAGTATGTCATCAAAATAATAAGTGACTTGAGCAAATTACTGGGAATCCAGTCAATGAGAGATGCAAGAACACACTCCACACAGAAAGTTTCTACCACACTTATCATGCTTATTTTGGATTTAGAAAAACCATCAAAGCATTCCTAATCCAAGGGCCTGAAATTGAGATTGATTTGATGCCTTTCTTCTTTTATGATCATGGCCCCATGTTTTAAAGGAGTGAGCTACTATTCTTACTTGTTTGCTTATGTAGAACAAATAGTTTTAGAAAAGAAACCAGGAATGCACAGACAGCACTATTTTTTTTAATTCTTAGACACTACACAATGTTTATAATTACATTTCAAAGGAATACTTCTTTTAGGAATAAGGAAATTACTAAAATAATCTATGAAGAGTTATTGCTAATGAAAAGAATTAACATCTTAAGATAATGGCCACAATGGTCAAATTACAAAATTTGTTGTCTGCCTGGGTCAAAGAAAAAAGCTGACTGAAAAGTTACCTAGGAACTCCTTCAAAGTGATGCCTGGCCAGGAAAATGAATCAATATTTGTTTTATATAAGAAAGCTAACTAAAATATACTTCTACTTATTTGATTATTTTTAATCAGAATTATAGCAAATACTTAAAGCAACATGCCAGTTTATACTTTCTTTTCCATTTTTCTTTTTGGATAGACTTGATTTTTTTTATTATAAGAATCAATTTTAATAATCCCAGTTTAAGTAAATGAAACGCTGAAAACAAACTTTTAAAGAACATACCAGGATTGTGGATACGATCCAAAAGCTTCACAGAGCGTGCACTAACAACACCCCCAACATGCATGAGAAATCCAGGAGGAAATGCCGTCAAGGTAAAAAATGGAAATTCCTAGTAGAAAGAAAGGGGGAAAAATATAACTGACCATGTGTAAAGTACAAAAAATTTGCTTGTTAAGAAGCCTGATCCCCATAGATTATATTCATACTATGATATGAATCCTATCTCTTAACAAAAGGCTACCAGTTACACATTACACATGCTTTGTAATTAAATGTCTTCTTAGATGTTTAGAGTTCCTAATCCATTTTCCCATATATATCATGTTATACAGAATCCAAACAGTCTTTTTATCAATTCTCAATGAGAAAAAAAGGTTCTCAGAGTTTTAAGATATTTGAACACACTCTTCCTTCCTTTCAATATCCTACTCTGATGCAAATTCACAGTGAGATATGGGGATTCCCCTGCCCTTAGACGCTGAGTCTACTCAGGGGGACAGAATCCTCCTCACATAAACACACCCAATTCCAGGCTACTGGTAAAGACTCTGAAGGCCTGGTGCAAGAGACCTACAAGAACGTGGAACTAAGGGAGGAGTGAGAGAATGAGCAGTGTGGGTTAAGAGATTCAGGGAAAAGCAAAGGGCAAATACCAAGGTCAAGAGGGTACAGAATTGCTGTGTAAGATAATTTACTCTATCAACACCAGGGAAGCTGGAAAAAATTTTAAGTACATAGATGCATATTAAGGAAAAGGGAGAAGAAAGTAGATGACACCAAGGGAGGAAATAAAATTCCCCAAGTTCTTCTAAGTTTCATTCTCCCCTTCTCTCTCAAGGACATCAATCTCATCAATTTAGAGGTAAGGCAGAAATGGGAAAACAGAGAAAGGAAATTCATTGAGATAGCACCCAGGAAGAAAGCAGAGCTCCTGTGGCTCTCCAAGTATAGAGGCCTCCCACATTACACAAAATTGGATGCAAGCAAGGAAAATTTAATATCTGCCTCATATGGCTTTAAGATTACCATAGCTCACTTAACCAGAAGTCACTTACCAGTAGCCTCAGCTATTCAGAACATAACTGAGAGCTGGAAAATAAGCAAAACAGAGCTCTCAACAGTCAAAAGAACTGTCATACTTCCAAGTACTAAAATTTATGTACTTGATTCATAAGAAATCCCTACAGATCATATCCATACTATGCCATTCAGCAATTATAAATACATATTTTTAGGAACATATTTTAAAGTCTAGCAATATCTTTTTTTCTGACCACAGCAATTGAAATGCAGTAAATGAAAGCTGAGAGATAAAGACATACAGAATACTACTAGAAGCAGGCACATTTAAAGCAGCAAGATTATTGACTGGCTACTAAGCATGGAGAATACAAACTCACCAAAGCATAATTCACAAAGCATAGAAACTTGGAGTCATTTAGCACAAAGGCAAACAGTCCTGCACACTTCAATAACCCATGAAGACAAAGTATAAAATATAAAGAAAATTTAGAAATAAATTCAGTTAGAATTTAAAAGTAATATTTAACAAGGGTAAGAAAAACCTAGGCTACGTTTAAAAAAAAAAAGAAAAGTAAAAACCTATCTATGGAAATGGATAGGTTTGGCCCAGCTGACAGGCAAAAAGAAAAAAGGGGAGGATAGGAAGGCAATTTCACTTACATGTATTATAAAATATTTAGTCAAAAATGCCTCCTTATTTCTACCTGGTTTTTTAAATATAAGTTTTAAATGAGAAATAGACAAATAAGTTTATGCTATTAGAGCTTGTTTGGAGGTTCTAGCAG
This sequence comes from Lutra lutra, assembly GCF_902655055.1. Lineage (NCBI taxonomy): Eukaryota > Metazoa > Chordata > Mammalia > Carnivora > Mustelidae > Lutra > Lutra lutra. The sequence continues at coordinate 72,484,029 of NC_062285.1, forward strand.
GGTAGCGCAGCTACTCGTATACCCTTGACCGAAGAACGGTCGTCTCTCTATTGGGGAAGATTGTCCTCTTCGACAGAACACTCAGCTTCGGGAGGGATGTATATGGAGCGGTGAGGGAGGAAGGGGATACCCGCCTAGCCAGCCAGATCAGCCGAATCAACCCTGGTGATCAGTGGGGTGACAGATGTCGCAGCCAGATCGCCCTCACATCCAAGTTTATGCTATTAGAAACTTAAATATCTTACCTAAGTTAGGCCTTCATGATTTTTTTCAATTTTAAGTAGACAGTTTTTAAATTTTCTCAAAATACTGAAGTATAGTAGAAAAAAGCACTTTACATTTAATCTTTATACTTAAACATTTTAAATATTCTGGACAAGAGACACTGAAAATAAAACAGCTAAATGGAAAGCTGTACTTTCTTCTGAAAGTGAGTAATAAGTTAGGTAAATTCACATATTGGAAAACATCTGAATATAAGAATTTAGGTGGGTATAAAAATTAACCTAAATGATTTCTCTACTTGAGATTCTGATTCTTTTTCCTAAATTCCAGAAGATGGGATAAAAAGAGACAAGAGGGAAAGCATCATAGTAGAGTTGGTGATCATAAGCAGAAAAAGTAGGGGAATGGCTGCCCAAAGAGGCAGATGATCACTCTGCTAACTTAAACTCTGTCCTACATGTCCAATCAACACACCTAATTTAACACACAAAATTTAACCTGAAGTACATAAAAATGGCATGGTTTGGGTGCCTGGGTGGCTCAGTGGGTTAAGCCGCTGCCTTCGGCTCAGGTCATGATCTCAGGGTCCTGGGATCGAGACCCGCATCGGGCTCTCTGCTCAGCATGGAGCCTGCTTCCTCCTCTCTCTCTGCCTGCCTCTCTGCCTGCTTGTGATCTCTGTCAAATAAATAAATAAAATCTTTAAAAAAAAAAAATGGCATGGTTATTCAACCAAAACTACATCTTCAGATAACTCTCAGAAAAACTATTGCAAATACCTACTGTTAAATACCTATCACCTCCACCCCTCTCACCAGTAGCCAGTGACTACCAGTGACTGTTAAATAGCGCTCATCTCCACCCCCACTACATAGTGACAACTGTGAAGTACTTACAGAGTGCCAGACCTCGGCAAAGTATCTTAAAACTATACTTTATAATCTTTCCCGTACGCTAACGTGAGAGTCAAGGAGGCCTCAACTCTATGTGAGCAACAAGCCTTATCATCTGGCTTTTTGAAATTTCTGATTAAAACAGTGAGACAAGGGGCGCCTGGGTGGCTCAGTGGGTTAAAGCCGCTGCCTTCAGCTCAGGTCATGATCCCAGGGTCCTGGGATCGAGCCCCGCATCGGGCTCTCTGCTCAGCAGGGAGCCTGCTTCCCTTCCTCTCTCTCTCTGCCTGCCTCTCTGCCTACTTGTGATCTCTGTCAAATAAATAAATAATCTTTAAAAAAAAAAAAAACAGTGAGACAAGGTGTTGGTTTTAATCTCTAGTTTATCATTATACCTGATGAATTTGTAGGTTCTTTTCCACTGAAAAGAACAGCTTCCTTAAGATCAGCCAAGCCCAACCCGTTTTCAATGCCTAGATGAGAATTTCAGGACCACAGAAGACATTTTCTCTGTAAAGTCCTAATATTTATAGTGCCTTGCCTTCTCAGGTCATGATCTCAGGGTCCTGGGATGGAGGCCTGCACAGGGCTCCCTGCTCAGCAGGGAGCCTGCTTCCCCCTCTCTCTCTGCCTGTCTCTCTGCCTACTTGTGACCTCTTTGTCAAATAAATAAATAAAATCTTAAAAATAAAAAAGTTAAAAAAAAAATAAAGTACCTTGCCTTGTGGTACAACTAGGTGGAAATTTGTATGTTGACATTTTGACAATAAGCCAAATGCATACAGCATAAATCTATTTAATACCATGTGTTCAGAGACAGGCTAGTTGGAAAATCTGGGGACACAATGGAAGTAATTTTTTAACATTTAAATAGAATTTTTCTTAGAATATATTTAAATAGTTTATTTTTCAACCAAGTATTCTTTTTATTTTCCCAAGAAATAAGAGTCAACTTTCTAGATTAAAAAAACTCCATGCCAGATTCCTACTGTGATTTTATTATATAATTTTACCCCATTATTGAAAACATCACAATTATTAAAAGAGTTTGCTTTATATCAATGTTTCCCAAAGTGTGGTCCTCACTAACAGGTATTTCACATGGCAGATTCCATTGTAAAAAATATTTGGGAAATACTAAGTTAAACCAAGTCAACTAGGTTTCTTTACTGAGGAAAAATATATCTCCCAGCATCTGAAAAGTAACTTCATTTTTCTTATAAGTGAAAGAAGAGTCATATTGAAAAGTAAACCTATTTGCTTTACATCAAATCATTCATAGGTAGACCCTAAATGTAATCAAATTTGTATCTCTACATCTTATCTCCTAATCACTTGACACGTATTACCAAGATCCTGTCAACTTATTTTTCACTGATTTTGTAACACTTTTATTTTTGAAAACTGTTACTTGAACCCTTTAAATAAAACATGCTGGACAAAGGTTCTCTTTTCCTAAGGGCAGGGGGGAAGCCATACAATTTATGAAGGATGGCAAGGAATAGAAATTAATATTTTAAAAATGAATATAAAAATGATATTAAGTATATGTTCACCTTGATCTAGTATTCAACTTGACAGAGTTAAGGCATATCTGAACACATATGGGAAAAACTCTTCATACTTCTGTACAAATTTTTTCCCAAAACAAAGATATACTAATGACCACCACAGGTGAATGGGAAAGCTAAAGACGAAGCTTGTTCTATTTATTGTGTACCCAGGATAGTGAGGTAGTCTCATAAACTCAAGTAACTACTGCAGAGTTAGGTAACATAAACATATTACCAACTCGGATTTTATAAGGTTGCAAATGAAAACTATAGTTCTCCCACATCTTTACTGTTAAGTCCATAAAGATTATCTAGAAATGTATACCCAATGTAATAATGTGTCCAAAACTTGAAGAATGTTTAAAAGCATATTTGAAAACATAAATTTTATCCAAACTAAATTTAAAACAATTTTTATTGATTAGTATTTTTCTTCTCTTAAAGCTAGATGTTTACAAAAGCTCTTAATATCGATAATAAAGTCACAGGCACAAGATACAGGCAAAATCTCATATCTCATACCAGTTTTTCTGTTCCTATGAATTCTAGAACAATTACAAGGAATAATCCTAGTGTAAGGAACTCTGTAGAGAATGTAAAACTGCGAGTGGGGAGGAGGTAAGAGCATTCTGGCCTAAGAAAGAGTCACACATACCTTCCCCCTGACCCTCTTCTCTGTGTTTCCAGTCTCTTTTTATATTTGGTTTCAATAAATGGTCCCAATGTTTAAGTGGGCTTTTGCACAACAGTAGCTGGTATGCCTAAAGTTGTGAAAGCAGCTCAAGTGCAAATGCTGCCTGCTGAGGGGTAAAGCAAACCACCTTGTACCTCTAATGTCTCATCACACTGATTGATTAGCTCAGCTCTGCTCTGCTCCCCCCAACCTTGTCTGCAAGGCAAAGGGTACATACAGATACTTCTGCACAGTAAAGAAAGTCTAAAAAAGGAAACTGTTAGATTGTTTGTAGTAACAGAACCTGAAAACCCTATTCTCAAAAAGCTAACCTCTAGAGATGAAATATCTTTTTTAAAAAAATGCATTCTTTTAAAGGTATTTACTGTTTGATCTTTTTTTTTTAATGCTAGTGTAAAATGGCAACACATAAAAGAAAATTCTGTAAATGCTTATAAACTTCCAAATCAGACACAATGAAAGCTATGGGACTGTGCCTTAAAATAACTGACAGAACATATAAATAATCATGCACTGTGTTAGTTGAGTAGAAAAAAAATGAGCCTCATAGTACTAATAAATTTTTTAAAAATGCATTACGAAAAGAAATAAAGCTGGCAACATTTGTTAAAGCTTAAATAAAACTTAAATGATCAAGATTAAAACTAGAACAGCTATCAATACAAGAAAAAGGCTCTCACACATGTTCAGAAACATACCCGCCTTCTACAGAACCTATGAGGCGATCCTCCCTTAGCAATGAAGTTTATACAAAAAAAAAAAAAAGAGAAAAATCATCCAAAAATTGTGACTCTTTATTTTCCCAATTAACAAAGTTAACTAAACATTAAACTTATAATAATTAAAAGAGATGTATTCACATACCAAATAACCACACTGTTTACTGTAGAAATACTGAATCTGTGCATTTCTTACCCCTGAGATTGGCCAACCATAAAAATAATCTCAGCATATAAATATATTTATATACTGAAGAATTATCTTTTTTTTTTTTATTTTATGTAGTCTCCATGCCCACCATGGAGCCCAACACAGGCTCAATCTCACAACCCTAAGATTAAAACCTGAGCTGAAATCAAGAGTCTGATGCTTAACCAACTGTGCCACCCACACACCCCAAGAAAGATATTTAATACAGCACAACTGAAATATTTTTTTCTGAAAAATGTCCACTATTTCCTTTTGTATATTATAATTTTAAGGTAAAATGAGAAATGATTTCATCACTCAATGGATATTTCCAAATAGATTATTTCTAATAAAAGATTAGAGGATTAAAAAAAAAAAGTTACAGAATTCCAAATTAAAATTAATTATTCATAAACAAATTTCTTTAATACCTTAAATAAATTTTGGGACTCTGAAATTATGTTACATATCCATGATCAAACCAGTTTATGGAAATAAGTTATAAATATGTAGAAGCATGATAATAAAATCATATTAACAGTGTAAGAATAGAGAATATTGAGTGTCTCTTACCCTTTGTTCCAGTGCTGACTGAGTCTGTTGTCTTAAAAGAGCTTTAAACGGCCCCCCTTCTTTTCCAGCACTACCACTTCCCATTCCTACAGAACATCAGTACATAAATAACCAAAAAACAACTATAGAAACAGAAAGTTAACTGCATTCATCTTCATAAATATCATGAGTCAAAATCTCTTAAAATGATATAAACATTTAAAGTACTTGACATGCAATTAAGCATATATTTTACTATTTTATTCACAAAGTTTTTAGATGCTAAAACTGTGATCACAGTGAGTTTCAGATTCAATCTGTTCTAAAACTTATTTTTAAAATTTTGTTAATGTATGAATTTTTGTATAATATTCAATTTTTGAAGTGTTGAGTGGTCTTCTAATACAAAATAATCAAGATACTACCAATTACAATTGACCCTTGAACAACATGGGTTTCAACTGCACAGTCCACTCATACATTGATTTTTTTTCAGTAAGTACAGGACAGTACTATAAATGCACTTTCTCTTCCTTATGATTTTCTTCTAACATTTTCTTCCCTCAGTATATAATTGCAAGAATACAGTATATAATACATGTAATATAACTGTTTTAATTGACTATTATCAGTAAGGCTTGTGGTCAAGAGTAGACTATTAATAGTCAAGCTTTTGGGGAATCAGAAGTTATATGCCCATTTTCAATTTGCGCAGGGGTGTAATGTGTTGCTCAAGGGTCAACTGTACTTACTATGCTCACAATTTAATAATACTTACTAAAAGAAACCTAGAAACATCAAATGTTTGTTTAAAAGTAACTATAGAGAGAAGCACGTTTAATTGTGCTTACTTAAAATATTCCAAAATTCTCTAAAGAGTATGAATTTTAGGCAATTTTGAAATATAGTCCAATCTATTTTCTGGTAACTTCCCATTCCTAAATATAACATTCATGACAAAACACTATTAACATTCATAGTTTTCAATACTCATTTGCAAAAATCAACATAAAATATTTTTAAAAACTAAAAATCACAGACATGTAATAGACACATCACAAATGTACATAGTTATGGATGAGAAGAATTATATTCCCAAGCTCTAAGATGTATTTTTTAAAGGCTTAAGTTTTAATTTCTTTCCCTACTTTATTTTATTCTTTTGATAGTACCAATAGACCAATTATGATCAAAGTATTATAGAAAGTAGGGGACAGGTGAGAAGCCTGTGTTCTAGAGACTAGAGTTAACAGTTCAGTCCCACCCTTTCGAAACTGAAGATACATACAAATTTACTGCAATGACTTAAAAAAGGAACTAATTTACTTTCACATTTTTAGCTGTTCTTGGATAAGGAAACAAAGGTTAGCATGTGTATAGTCCCATTCTCTTCTTTAAAAATAAAAAAGGAACATATTTTTCTTGTAGGAACCTAAATATGGGTTTTAGAGACTATACAATACTAAACATAGAAATGAAACTAATATCTTTGTATGAAGCATACTGAAAGCCATAAAATAAAATGTAATTTTGTAGAAGTAAATAAAACATCAGAAAATACAGCAGAATAATTTGAAAATCAATGCAATGGACAGAAAAAAAATAGATAAAGAAAGAATACCACCAAAATGAGACTTAAACCAATTCAAACAGAATAATTTACTAATGTAACCATATGGCTTAGCAACATGATGGTGCAGGTCCGAAGTGAATGGAGTTGGTGTGAAGGGAAAGAAAGTAAAGCATCTAAAACAGAAACTCTAGAAATAAAAACCCAATAATCCTTGGAAATATGCAGATCTATGTCCTCAGACATATAATTTTTTTAATAAATAAAATGACTTCAGCAGAATATTCATAATTATCCAACCAGTAATCCTCAACCATCATTGTAATCATTTAATTCTGTCCACCAATAAGAAAAATAAGAAGTATGCCCTGTGCAAGACACCCAATACTTCTTTAATAGTATGAAATAATTACTTGTTTTCAAAGGTGAGTTAAAATAAAGGGATTAAAAAGCTGACGTAATGTGATCCTACCAGAAGCAGCCAGGAACAGCTCTTCACTGAAAGAAACACTTTTCCTCAGAACTGGGCTGACAGGGCTAGAATGATGAGGGGGAAGGCTAGATTCCGAGAGTAGGAGACAGGACTTTTTAAGATGAAGGGAACCACAAGAGAGAGAGGGGGAGCTGGGACACAGGTAAATCCTAGGCCCCTGTGAGTAAGGTGCTGTGGAGGAAAGTAGCAGAGAAAAGATGCAGATTCAGAAGATGACCAGAAAATGCAGAATAAGGAAAGCAATGATGAAGCAAAACATAACAGTAAAAATGGATTTTAAAATGCTACATAAATTACACTAAGCATATGAAGTCATTAGCAAGACCATCTACCCAACACAATATAAATTAAAGGCATAGTCTAAAACGTAGTAAAACCTTCATAGAACTTTGCATTTGTTAAAATTTATTAAATCACTGACATGGGATTTTGTGCCATTATAATCACTTGGAGCGGATTTCTCAAAAACACTTAAATAACCTGCCTTTTTTGGGTTAAGAATGTATAAAGTTAAAAGGTATATTTTGTAAATTTTTATTTATTTTTATTTTTTTTTTAAAGATTTTATTTATTTATTTGACAGACAGAGATCACAAGCAGGCAGAGAGGCAGGCAGAGAGAGAGAGAGGAGGAAGCAGGCTCCCTGCTGAGGAGAAAGCCTGATGCGGGGCTCGATCCCAGGACCCTGGGATCATGACCCGAGCTGAAGGCAGAGGCTTTAACCCACTGAGCCACCCAGGCGCCCCTATTTTGTAAATTTTTAAAGCCAGAAACTCACTGCCTCAAATATAAACATTATCTAAAGTGGCAAAATACAGTTCTTCAAATGTTACTAAAACATATCACTTATGAGTATTTTAATTTAATATCCATAAAAAATAAACAGTACCACATTAAATGGTTGCCATCACTAATTTGAAATAAATATTAACTTCTTTCTGTGCATCTTTGAGATATATATTACTCCTATTCTTTTTCCTCTAAAATTTTAAATATCCAAGTTTGATCATAATACTGTTTGCATTTACAAGGATTTGAGTATGTAAGGGGCAAACACTCTCAAATCACAAAAACTATACATGGTTAAAAGCTTGACTTTTTTTTTTAGCTTAAGTCACGTGTCAAATCAATATCCTAACACTAGCATTCTAAAATTCCACTCCTACTAGTTGAGTACTTGAAAAAAATATGAAAATAAAGCCTTGTAAAATGTCAAAAATTAGAATTTATAGAAATAAATCAATATGAATTTTTTTTAAATGAGACCTATCTTTTAAAAAAGACAATAGCTGGGGCACCTGGGTGGCTCAGTGGTAAAGCCGCTGCCTTCAGCTCGGGTCATGATCCCAGGGTCCTGGGATCGAGCCCCACATCAGGCTTTCTCCTCAGCAGGGAGCCTGCTTCCTCCTCTCTCTCTGCCTGCCTCTCTGCCTACTTGTGATCTCTCTGTCAAATAAATTAAAAAAAAAAAAAAAGACAATAGCTTTAACTACAAACAGAAAACCAACTTTCTCAGCCTAAAGCTTTGTTAACTTTATTTTTGGTTCCCTGGTTGCATATAATCAATCTATCATAATCAGCTTCCCCCCACTATTCCTCAAGAGACTGGTTTCGTATATAGGTAAATTTGAAGGCAAAGAATTATGAAACACACACTCAATTATAGTTTTAGAAATTTTAAAACAATTGTAATTTTGTCATTTCAAATCTCTTCTGGAATATTCAAAGATATTTAGGGATTCACGATAAGTGAAAATATTAAAAAACTGTTAATGTTCTGTAAGTATGCTATTAAAGATAATGAATAGCATATGATAGTAGAAATACAAAATTATTTAGAAGCATCTGATAAATACAGAAATACATGAGAATCAGTTACTATCATAAATAAATCTTTAAAAACTAAAATTTTGGAACTAGAAAATAAAATGTAAAAGAGCTTTCATTGATAATACAATTGATTGCCTATGAGAAAGATAAGGGAACACAAATCTGATTCAGTTAACTTATTACTTGACAATCTTTTTCAGACTTGGCCATTTGGTGAATTAAAGAAAAGGCAACAGAAAGACCAAGAAAATACTTCCAAAAATTTGTCTGTGATATGACAAAGAATAAGATACAGATAAAAATATTGAAAAGCAGCCTAGAATACACAAAAAACCAATGCTCAAAGCCTGAAAAAAATTTTTTAAGAAAACTTATTCTTTAATACTATTCTAAATCTTTCTTGTTTTGATAGGCATGAATTTGGAGGCCAGAATCTCATCCTTTATTTAAATAAATAAATAAACAAACAAACACACACACACTTCACTATGGTTGGAATGGTTCAGTTTTTATGGTATAAATATGGTTAAGATGCCACATTAAATAGCAGCAATTACTATCAAGTATCTCATGATTTGGGGCACTTACGTGGCTCAGTCAGTGAGTGTCTGACTCTTGATTTTGGCTCAGGACATGATTTCAGGGTCAGGGGATTGGCCCCACGTGGGGCTCTGTGGTCAGCGGGCAGTCTACTTGGAATTCTCTCTCTGATCTCCCTACTGTCCCATCCCATGAGCATGTGCGCACACTCGCTTGCTGGCTTACGCGTGCTCTCTAAAATAAATATATCTTTAAAAAAAAAGTCTCATGATTTTTAGACGTTACGCATATTATGTATACGTAAATAAAGAATAAAGCTATTGTCTTCAAAAAATTAGGTATCCATAATTATCTTCCTCTCACTCTGTGACTACATTTATATAAAAATAGATACTAAATCTACAGGCTTTTTAATTCCCTTTCTTTAGAATTAGCACTGGTTTTCAAAGTTGATTTCTTTTCATTGTTTTCATAAAATCTGGGATCATTTTATAAATTTCTTGTGTAACACACAAAAGGTTATTAAAGATAAAATGACACAGGAAGTATGCAAAATGTTTTCATCAATCTGGAGAGAAAACTGATAGACAAAAACAATATTTATAAAAATTGTTAACCACTAACTTTTTAACTTTTTACATTTTACTCTTCTTAATGATTTGAATAACAATTCTACTTTAAGAAGTAATGAAATAATTTGATTTTTTAAACAATTTTTATCATAAAACATTCACAAAAACTCACAGAAATTATTCATCAAAATACAAATAGTAGAGGGAAAAACTATAAATTGCATACCTTGAGAAATATGTAAGAATAAGTAAAGCAAAAATGCTACTTTCTAACCTAGAGAGCAAGACTAGCAAAACCAAACATTTGAAATAGCAAGAAGTTAATAGATATATGTACTCCAATATAACCATTTCAATTCTAAAAATTTTTTCATAATAAAATCTTAGAATTAAATTCAGAAATAGAAAGAAAAATGAATTTGAAAATGTTTCTACTACATGAGGAATTGGATAGCAAACTACTAATGTTACCTTCCATTCAAAAGCTTTAAGATATTATTCCTCATAATATGAACATGAAATGAAAAAATGTCTACATGCAAAAATAAATTCTGGACTTCATATCTACACTATGATTAAATCAACAAATACAGATCTTTGAACAAGATAATTTCTGAGCTATATGAAATTTTCATATTTTAATGGTAGTAACTGAAAATGATCAGTATTCTATTATCTTTTAACTTAAATGCCAAAAATAGGAGGAAAGCCTTGGATGGAAAGCTAATAAAGAACAGAAACAAATCTGGAAAAAAAAAAAAAGAAAGAAAGAAAGAAAGGAAAGAAAGAAAGAAAGAAAAAGAAAAAGAAAAAGGTGGGTGGAAGCGCCTTACCAGTTTTGGGTGTCAAACTCAAATCTGTGTCAGAAGAAGAGGACTGTCGACTGTAGGACTTGGAAGGTGAAAAGGAATAAGTTTGGTTTTTCAGAGGGGTTGAGGGTCCTGATGAGTGAGTATTGGGATTGGGATCTTCATTGAAGGGAATCCTGCCAGAAGAAGGTGGAGAAATATTAAGCAATCATGTGCCAAAGGACCTGACGGAAGGCAGCATGATCCAAACACCAGGAATGTATTGGGCAGGGCCAGCATCATTTCTTAAGTGTGGAGCTGGGTATGAGGCCAAAGACAACCAATTGCTGTTTAACCATTCATCATTCTCCAGATAAATAATTATCTGCACTGAAACAGTTAATAAGCCAAGTAAGTAAGCAAAAAAGCATGAAATGACAGACTAAGGGGGTAAAAAATATTAAAAGGAAAAGTAAACAAAAAAAATAAATACATGACTGAAAATACTTTCAAATAAACAATGCTTTTTTAAGTTACAAAGAAAAAATGATGCTGCAAATGGTGTGTGCAAATATTCAGAATAGTTTTTATATTTGCACACACAGATATCTTCAAAAGAAAAATGTTTCCTTATCCTATAGCATCAAGAGTGCCACAGCTAAAAACACAGCAGAGAGAAAAATGAATATAGCTACACAGAACCATTGCATTTTATGCAGAAGAGTTGCTTACCTGTTTTCCAACAGCTCTCTTCCACAGAATAAAACAGACCCTACTATGTAACAGGTTTTGTACATAAATAAAATAAGAAAATCAGAAGCTTTGACAGCTATTTCATTTAGAATCCAATCATCAATTTTATTTCTAACCAAATGCAGAAATAATGGCAAAACACATACTGGAGGATACTCCTAAGTCTTACAGGATGCATACATAAGATAGGGTTCTTACAGGATCTATGGAAGAGACTTTGGAAGCTAGAACACTTTCACTTCAGAGTAGTGAGAGCCTCTGTGGTGGCTACATACTGGATTTCTTCACTGCAGCTGGACTTCAAGTAAGAAAAGGAGGAAGCAAAGACTTGTGGCACCTGCCTACACTACGCTACCTGCCTGCCTGCCCTTTACAGCCACTCTGCCTGTGGCCTGCCTTCCCCAGCTCTGGAGTCTGAGCAGTCTCGTACCAGTATAGATGAGAGTGGGAACAGACACAGAGAAGTTCTGAGTAAGTCGTGAGCCAGTAGCAGTGTGAATTGGGCTGTTGTGAGTCGAGCGGCATCCATGGCTTGGAGGATGAACCAGCGGAGACCTGAGGGAATTTGTAGTCAAAGTGGAAGAAAAGAAAACAATACATACAACAGATAGCAAGGTTATGTTAAAATAATTTCAAAGGAGCTTTAGTTAGGGGAGAGGAATTTTTAACCCCCAACATGCAAAAAAACAGACTGAAATTTAAAAAGAATAGCTAAATACTAACTTGTTAGGATACAGTTATAGTTTTAAGGGATCAGATTAATAATTAGGACTGTGAATAAGAAAAACAGGAATAGTGGCATTAAATAAGAAAGACTAAGATTTGGATTCTGAGTTGCTTTAAAATATTTTTGATCACCATAAAGTTTACTACACGGGGACAAAACACCCATAAAAATGAATAGTCAAATATAAAGCTCTTATGCTGCTTCTGAAACTGAATTCATATAATTATATTTTTCTATAAAGAAAGTTTAACAGAGCTGTTTCTGTCTATAATAGCAAGACAGTGGTACTAAAGAATATGAAAATGACAGCATAAAGAAAAATAAACTAAATGGATACAAGCAAATATAAACATTCCAGTATTTCAGCACTCCAAGTATATTGCTTTCCAGATTACACTGGAAAAAAAAAACAAAAACAAAAAAACAAGGGGACACTGCTTTTCAAAACACATTAATAAAAAACAATGTAGGTAATTTTTGTGTGGCTCTCAAATAGAATATATTATTTAAATTTAAAGAGTCTATTAAACTACATTCTGAATTGAAATTTTTTATCAACTGACATCCTGCAATAGATCATATCTATGTGGATGTATAGATATATTTTCATCACATACACACAGATATATATTCACATATAATATTTAAATTTTCATGAAGAAATTCTGCTAAAAGGGCATAGTTACACTGGGTAGGGAAAAACAGCATATTAGACAACTAAGAATCCTGTACTTATATTAGCAATTATCTCACTAAACAGTGCCTTTGCTTATGCATAAGGAGGGAAAAAGAATCATATGTGAATATACTCTGAAAAACTACCATATCTCCATTTTTTTAAAGCAGATCAAGAGTTCAACTTTTCCTGGCCTCTTCTTTTTTACTGGCCAGTGAACATTCCCAGCAATCACAATTTGTCAAGGTTCAAACATGAGCTATCATTAACAGGCAATAATGGTCCTTCACAGAATCTACAGACTATTTTCTGAAAATATCACCGGTTTTACGATAGGGCAATGTTTCTGTTTTTGTTGCTAATTTAAAATAAAAATGTGTTTAATACAACTGATAAAAATCAAACATCTTAATGGTGACCTATTTGTATACAAACAACAGTGAGGTTTCGTTTTTGTTTTCTCTTTCTCTGTTGAAGTGACTAATGTAGTTAAAAATTCTAAGAATCAGTACTGTACAGAGGAGAAATTACAGCTAACATCTCTTAAACAGTACTTTTTTTTCAAAGTAGAGAAGCAGTACGTCATATTTAAATGCACTTTCTACCATCGAGATAGTTCAGCAAGGAAATACCAAAGAGATTTATATCATTCATTACACTAAATATCTGAAAGGGGAAAAAAAACAATTAAGTAGAACACAGTATTAATAAAGGTAAAATAAAATGAATAAAATAAAATGAACATTGTAAAAGCCTCAAGTTATGACATCTAGTTAAAATCCAAATATAATGGACCATCACCATATGTATTCTTGGAGTTCTAATTCTTATCAGTCTTCTTGCATGAAAGATTACCTTGCAGTAATACACCAGTGACATTTCTAATATTAAATTCATTCAGACAGGAACATAATCCAAACTACCTTTTATCAAATTCCTCTCCAGAATCAATGTTGTAATTAAATGTCAAAATAATCATAATCAGTTAAATCATAAAACAATTTAAACTAGCAACCAAAATTGATTCATTATCAAAAATACAAAGAAACTGGCTGAGATAAAGCAGCCCAAGTACTGAGTTGTTTTGTTTTGTTTTTTTTTAATAGCATGACTGAGGTAGTAAGATGTCTTCCAGAAAATCTTAATGAAGCAACTTAAATTCTTCATGATGTGAATATTTGACAACTTGGGGCAAACAGGCTACAGCAAAATTAAAAAAGCAGAATATTTACACGATCCCAGAAGATTTACATTAACAGAATTATTCTTAAATGTAGCCAAAACATATTCCATTACTATCACTATATCATTTTAAGACACCAACAGACAATATAATATTCTCTTTCTACTAAATAATTTAATGAAAAGAGGAAACCCTCAGACATCACAGCTGCAAAAGCAAGGCCCCTTCAGGCAACTTAGATAAAGCTGGAGGATGGCATGAGAAGGAGGTACTCAAGTCTTTACTTAAATTTGGTGTGGAAAAAGAAAATAAAAAGTGAATCCCTCAAGAAGTTACACCTGCAATCTGACTCTACCTGTGGCAGGAGGCAGTTCATATCTTTTTAAAACATATCTTAAATGGAATATAGAGCAAATTCACTCTTCGATTTATTTAAAACAAGTCATTTCACTTGCCAAGGTACTTTCCAATAAAATCAGGCAACATATATATAATATTGTGCTCTCTCATGACTAAAATTTAATCTGCATGACTAACAGGAAACAGTTAAACAGAATAAGCTTAACAGGAAAATCTCATTTTTAAAAATATTGTTAAAAAAAAAAGTTGAATCACCATATTGTACACGTGAGACTAATAGAACACTGTATATTATGCTGGAATTAAATTTTTTTTAAAAAGATTGTGATTGTTTTCTAGTCAACCTTTCTTGACTATTGTTAATCCGGGAAGCATTTCAGGTTTTCTGATTACAGAATCCTGACTCCTTGATGATACAGGGCAGGGGTCAGCAAACTACACAGGTCAAATCCATCCTGCACCTGTTTTGTAAATAATCAGGTTTTACTGGAACACAGCCACACTCATTTATTTGCATACTGTCAATGGCTGTTTTCATGTTACAATGGCAAAGCTGAACAGTTATGAGCAAAGATTAAATTATTATTTACCTGTATCTTCTGGTCATTTACAAAAAAAAATTGTTGACCCTTGATCTAGAAGAATCTCTAAATCAGTGGGTCTCAATGGAAGTACTACTGGCATTTAGGATGGAACAAGTCTTCATTGTACAGAGTTGTCCTTTGCTGTGTACAACAGTGAGCATTTCTAGGTCCCAACCAGGATCTGCCCCCATACCCCAATCATTATGACAGAAAATTTTCATTTTAAACATTCCTTGTAGACAGCACCATCCCACCACATTGAGTATCTTCTGCCTTAGACAAAAATGATATCACATAAGCCAAATCCAGCCAACCAAAATGTTTTGTTGAATCACACTCAGTTTTTATAAAATGTATGAGCCTAAATTCCTTTAGCTCAGGAACAGCAAACTCCTTTTTTTGGTAAACAAAGACAGGAACTATATGGCTAGTGCATGAAATATTTACTATCCGGCCTTTTACAGAAAGTTTGCCAATATCTGCTTTACACAATCCTCAGTACTCCCTATTTAATTATACTCAATTATTTTATTTACATAAACTGTCCTCTGTAAACATTTGCATGAGACCCCTGCATGGGTCAATCCTTCCTGCTATACTTCTCCTTTCTATACTATGTTGCTAATAATAAGCATAATTGGATTATCAGGTATAATACTGGGTTTTAAGCATTCCCCAAAGAATAAATAAAAATTCCATAAATACCCATTTTATGCTCTGAATATACAGTGCCTAAAGATCTGAAATAAGTTTAGTTTTACATTATTTAACTTGAATTTCGTATTGATAAAGTATAAATAAATTATTAGGAATAGCTAAATAGATTAAAGCTTCAGATTTTCATGGCCATCTCTGATAATAAAAATTACCACAGGAAAAAAAATCACCATATTAAAAAATGTATGTTAAACAACCCTACTAGAATATTTCAAATCAAATGAAAACATAAAAGTAAAAGATAAAAAGCTCCATAAGAACGATTCATTGATTCATACTTACTCCTTCATTTCTTTGGATGGGGAATTACATGCAGGAAGGAATGCTGCTGGGCTACTTAGTTTATCCAGTGTACACGCTGTTCCTATGGCTCGTACCACTAACCCAGATTCACCTTCCAGATCAAAACACTGTAAGTACCCAACAACTGCATTTCCTCTCATTTCAAGCACTTTCAAGCCGATCTTCCTTTGCAGTTCACCTGCAAAAAAAGGGAAGAAAATGCATTCTGCTTTAGATCTTCACATTACATAATATAAAGCTGGATATGGTAGCAATGAAAAAAGTCAAAAAATCATAGATTTTTAGAACTTGAAAAGAACCTAAAAGATTATCTGCTCTAGCCTCCTAATTTCAGGGAGGTAAGACATTAACTAGTTGCATTTTACAGATGCAGCAAAATTAAGATTCACTCATTCATGCATTCATTTACCAAATAATTTTTGGTTGTGTACTATGTGCCTGGCATTCTTCCTTTCTTCTAAGTGCTAGAAATACAGAGGTAAACAAAAAAGATATATTATTTAATATATTAAATGACATTATATATTATAGTAAGTATAAATATATTTATAGTGATTTATAAATATTAAAGTATAATTGATATATTTCTAATATGATATAAATGTGTTTATATTTTATATTTAAAAACAAATTTATTATATATAAATATAACATTTATATTTATTAAATATAACATTTATACTCATTTATTGTCTGATATACATATGTGAATATACATACATACATATATATACACATACATATGTACATATACATTTTAAATGAAAAACAAGTCCTTCAAAGAAAAAAAAATGGGGTAAGAATGGCAGGAAGAAGTACAGGGAGCTAAAACATATTGTCAGAGAAGAACTATGAAAAGGAAACAAAAAACATTAGAGAGATTACCTAAACTCTGATTATAAACAAATGCTAGAGGAAGGAAAACTAGAACCCAGTTTCCTACTTCCTTGCTCAGGGTTCTTTCCACTATGCCACTTCTTGAGCACAAATTCCTTTTACTGCCTAGTTAAGAAGGAAGTATAAGCTTCTGGTTCAGATTTCCTCTTATAAGATGTCAACGTGGTACATTCAGAAAGATTGGGCAAAGGTAGAGAATCAGTCATATGCAATTCATAGCCTTCACTGTAAAATTTCACATAGCATGTCAAAAGGAAGTGAAAATTTAACAGTGTTAAGTAAATCAGTAATGAAGTTGTTTCTTTTAAATACCTGACATTAAAGAAATGAGTCTCTGTCTGGCCTCATTTGATGCCCTTGGTGTACGAATTCGATCAATCCATTGATATTCTGGGTCTTCATTGACCACAAGCTCTTCTACAAAACCATGAATTATTACAGCTCTATAGCACTTTGGAATAGATGTTGCTGTTGAAAGAAATTGTCTATTATGCTTCTATTTATAACAAGGTTAAATTCAATTTTTAAAAAAAGTTCAATTAAATTCTTACCTTTTGGATATATAATACAAGAACACATTTACTGTGCTAATTTCAATGTAATTATAATAGTCATACTTCCAATCAGTCTTCTAAATTCCATATTGTTCTTAGAAATAATCATTTTCTGTAATAAGACCTCTTATTTTTCACATAGTAAAAACAGTAGATACAAATTATATTTTTATAATTTGGAAAACAGCCAGAGACAACCTTAGATAGCATTCAATACAAAGTTTAAAAAACCAAAATGAATGTCAGCTAGGTAATCATTGTATAAATAGGTACAAAGTGGGTAATAAATACAAAAAACTTTATTCAAAGCCCTCTGAAAAAGTTCTTCCTTACAACATACAGTGCAGCCTCAAAAGTCAAAACCATTACCTTTCTGACATAATCTGAGGAGTCATACAGCCCTGCAAATTCCAATAATCTTTTTTTTTTTAAAGATTTTATTTATTTATTTGAGAGAGAGAGACACAGCAAGAGAGGGAATACAAGCAGGGGGAGTGGGATAGGGAGAAGCAGGCTTCCCGCCAAACAGGGAGCCTGACACAGGCCTCTATCCCAGGACCCCGGGACAGCGACCCAAGCCGAAGGCAGACGCTCAACAACTGAGCCACCCAGGTGCCCCTCCAATAATCTATGGCCATATGGCCAACTGGTTCAGTAGTCACTATACTATTTAACAAACTCATTTAATATAAATAATACCAAATGTCGTAGATTTAAAATAAGATCTAATTAGATCCAAAAAAGGGATAACCTAAAGAAAAACAAGCAAAACAATTAAAAAAAAGGGGGGGGGGGAACCTAAGAACACCTATCCGAAATCAGTCTCTTAAAATAGATATCCATGCCTTAAAGCTAACTCAACTACTTAGGAGTTTTCAACCCAATTAATCCAGGCTGGCTATGACTGCCTACATCTGCCCAATGCCAGCCCATTTTTCATGGCACTTGAGGGACTATATCTGTAGATGATGCCTATTTAATTTTGGATAGCATCACAATATTTGGTTATAGTGCTCAGCACTTACCTTAACAATGTCTTATACTATAATACCACTAGAGGAGAGCCTGACTGGCTCAGTTGGTAGAGTGTATCACACTTGGATCTCAGGACTGTGGGTTTGAGCCCCACGTTGGATGTAGAGATTACTTAAAAACAAAATCTTTAAAAAAAATAAATAAAAATAAAAGTAAAAAAAAAAAATACCACTGGATTTTTCTTTTTTGACAGTTACACAAAGTTTAATATAGTCATATCTTCTACACATTAACAAAGCAACTTGATCTAATTTGTAAAAGAAAACTTTAATTGGCAATATTCATCACTGTGAAATTAATAAGATAAATATGAGAAATTACTTTAGAGCTTGTTTTTCACAGAGATTGACCTACTGGTAGAAGAGGAAAACCTATGGGGTACCTGGGTGTTCCCTTCAGTTAAGGGTCCAACTCTTGGTTTCTGCTCAGATCATGACCTCATGGGTCCTGGGATCAAGCCCCAAATCAGGCTCCTTGCTTAGTGGGGACTCTGTTTGAAGATTCTCTCCCTCTGCCCCTATCCCCACCTGCATGTTCTCCCTCTCTCGCAAAAAAATAAATAAATCTTAAAAAAAAAAAAAAAAAGTTGTAAGCTTCTCCATAAGTTGATGTCTGATAATAATGCTTTTTAAGACTACTGCAGACTTCTACAAACTATACATGTCCACCCACCACAAATGGCTCCGTATCTGTATTACCTAATACAGATGGTATTAGATGGTCTATCTGAATTAAGTCTGATTATATAACATAACACATGTAGCCTCATCAAGATTGTTTTCCCAAATGTAGATATTAGAGAGCATGGGATTTGTTTTCATTGATTGTGAAAGTACAAGTCCATCTCCCGCTATGTTGTTGCTGACTACTGATAACCAGCTGACATCAAGGTAGCACAGGCTACTGTTCAGATATAGTGCATCACTTAACTCTTTATAATATCATGCTTAATATATACACAATGTAACAAGGCAGTGATTTTCCTTCAGCATGTGGCCTAGATGAACTGCAGACTCCTCCTATTCACCATATGGTATAGGTAAGTTTGGGTATATTCCCTTAGTTTTTTGGTTTTCAGTTAGGACTGTAGCAAATGCTATCACATATTGCATTTCCAGACCACAGTCACTCTGATCTCATTTCTGTAAGGATGAATTAATTTTTAGCATTCCTGCAAAACACATCCCACCCTCATTTTCAAACTTCTTTCCAGTCATTCTAAGATATTTCAGAGTTGTATTATTATGCAGTGCTCTTGCAATCAATTCTCACCTTCAGGCCCAATATTACCAACATAAAATTTAACTAAAAAAGATTAAGTTGTTTCATTAATACATGGATTCTTCATTGAAATTCTGGAAAAAATCCAAAATCTTCACCAGTCATTCTACCAGCAGTAAGCAACTGTTACCACCAATGTTTAGTATGATTTCTTCCAGAGTCTGGAGTAGGGGCTAGAGTATAAGCCAGAGTAGGGTCAGGAAGGGTGGTCTCCTTCCTGCTGCTCCACGAACTCCTCCAACCTCATAGTCATGATAACCATGTATACCTCATGCCCCAATGGACTATTCTAACAAAAATTTCTAAGAACTTGTAAGAAATAGATTTCATTCACTTTAAAATCAAATAAATAGTCCCCAGAGCTACAGTAATTGTTTCTGAAAAATGGACAATTCTCTCTTAGGTATTAAAACCAAAGTATAATAGGTTTTCCATTAGCATTCTGAAGTATTAATTTGATTACCTATATTTGACAATTAAATACCCTGTTAAATGTGAAATAAAATGCATTTACTTACTACAAAAGAATTTGACTCCACACGACGATTGCCTAAATCGATTTAAATCATTGAAGAGGTCTACTTTGACAATTACATTGATTTCCCCACGGATACCTAAAATTTCAAAAGGAAAATCAACTTTTTACCTTAACAAAATAAAGCACAATTAAATAATCCAGCAAATGAATGCCAACTACGATTTTAAAATAACATCAATCATAATAGCAATGGTAACTTTTTTCCTAATTATTTCTACTCTAAGTAGTTTATTACATATTCTGAAGTACATATACACACTAGAAAATGAATAAATCTCTACTTATTTGAATCAAGAGTAACTGCAAAGGAGCCACATTTGAACTGATGACAACAATGATGACAGTAACATCTGAGCACGGATAATGTTATAAATGCCTTACGTGTAGTATCTCATAGATCTCACACCAACCCAGTAACGTAATTTCTGTAGTATTACCATCCTCATGTTATAGAGGAAAACATTAAAGTTTAACGAAAGTTAAATAATTTGCATAGTGTCAATAACTAGTTAAGTAGTAGAGCTTAAGATTAGAAGTCCGATCTTACACGGTCTTAACAACAAATGCGAAGAACCTGATTTAACAAAAGCTTTATTCTTTTCAATGACTATATTAAGTTAAAATGAGCTAAGAAATTCCAAAATTAAGGGTTTTTCAGAATATGCCCTAATCAATAAAAATGACCTGGTCTCGTCCTCTAAGCAAAGAAAGACCCTAAAAGTAGTAGATCAGAAAGGAACAGAGACAATATACAATAACAGTCACCTTACAGGCAATACAATGGCACTAAATTCATATCTCTCAATAGTTACCCTGAATGTTAATGGGCTAAATGCCCCAATCAAAAGACACAGGGTATCAGAATGGATAAAAAAACAAAACCCATCTATATGTTGCCTACAAGAGACTCATTTTAGAACCGAAGACATCTCCAATTTAAAGTGAGGGGGTGGAAAAGAATTTACCATGCTAATGGACATCAGAAGAAAGCAGGAGTGGCAATCCTTATATCAGATCATTTAGATTTTAAGCCAAAGACTATAATAAGAGATGAAGAAGGACACTATATCATACTCAAAGGATCTGTCCAACAAGAAGATCTAACAATTTTAAATATCTATGCCCCTAACGTGGGAGCAGCCAACTATATAAAACAATTAATAGGGGCATCTGGGTGGCTCAGTGGGTTAAAGCCTCTGCCTTCGGCTCGGGTCATGATCCCAGGGTCCTGGGATCGAGCCCCGCATCAGGCTCTCTGCTCGGCGGGGAGCCTGCTTCCTCCTCTCTCTCTCTCTCTCTGCTTGCCTCTCTCTCTACTTGTGATCTCTGTCTGTCAAATAAATAAATAAAATCTTAAAAAAAAAACAATTAATAACAAAATCAAAGAAACACATCGACAAGAATACAATAATAGTAGGGGACTTTAACACTCCCCTCACTGAAATGGACAGATCATCCAAGCAAAAGATCAACAAGGAAATAAAGGCCTTAAATGACACACTGGACCAGATGGACATCACAGATATATTCAGAACATTTCATCCCAAAGCAACAGAATACACATTCTTCTCTAGTGCACATGGGACATTCTCCAGAATAGATCATATCCTCGGTCCTAAATCAGGTCTCAACCGGTATCAAAAGATTGGTAGCATTCCCTGCATATTTTCAGACCACAACGCTCTGAAGCTAGAACTCAATCACAAGAGGAAATTTGGAAAGAACCCAAATACATGGAGACTAAACAGCATCCTTCTAAAGAATGAATGGGTCAACCAGGAAATTAAAGAAGAAGTGAAAAAATTCACGGAAACAAATGATAATGAAAACACAACGGTTCAAAACCTGTGGGACACAACAAAGGCAGTCCTGAGAGGAAAATATATAGCAGTACAAGCCTTTCTCAAGAAACAAGAAAGGTCTCAAGTACACAACCTAACCCTACACCTAAAGGAGCTGGAGAAAGAACAAGAAAGAAACCCTAAACCTAGCAGGAGAAGAGAAATCATAAAGATCAGAGCAGAAATCAATGAAATAGAAACCAAAAAAACAATAAAACAAATCAAAGAAACCAGGAGCTGCTTCTTTGAAAGAATTAATAAGATTGATAAACCCCTGGCCAGACTTATCAAAAAGAAAAGAGAAAGGACCCAAATAAATAAAATCATGAATGAAAGAGGAGAGATCACAACGAACACCAAAGAAATACAGACAATTATAAGAACATACTATGAGCCACTCTACGCCAACAAATTTGACAATCTGGAAGAAATGGATGCATTCCTAGAGACATATAAACTACCACAACTGAACCAGGAAGAAATAGAAAGCCTGAACAGACCCATAACCACTAAGGAGATTGAAACAGTCATCAAAAATCTCCAAACAAACAAAAGCCCAGGGCCAGACGGCTTGCCGGGGGAATTCTACCAAACATTTAAAGAAGAACTAATTCCTATTCTCCTGAAACTGTTCCAAAAAATAGAAATGGAAGGAAAACTTCCAAACTCATTTTATGAGGCCAGCATCACCTTGATCCCAAAACCAGACAAAGATCCCATCAAAAAAGAGAACTACAGACCAATATCCTTGATGAACACAGATGCAAAAATTCTCACCAAAATACTAGCCAATAGGATTCAACAGTACATTAAAAGGATTATTCGGGACGCCTGGGTGGCTCAGTTGGTTAAGCAGCTGCCTTCGGCTCGGGTCATGATCCCAGCATCCTTGGATCGAGTCCCACATCGGGCTCCTTGCTCGGCGGGGAGCCTGCTTCTCCCTCTGCCTCTGCCTGCCATTCTGTCTGCCTGTGCTCGCTCTCTCTCCCTCTCTCTGACAAACAAACAAACAAACAAAAAAAATAAAATAAAATAAAAGGATTATTCACCACGACTAAGTGGGATTTATTCCAGGGCTGCAAGGTTGGTTCAACATCTGCAAATCGATCAATGTGATACAACACATTAATAAAAGAAAGAACAAGAACCATATGATACTCTCAATAGATGCTGAAAAAGCATTTGACAAAGTACAGCATCCCTTCCTGATCAAAACTCTTCAAAGTACAGGGATAGAGGGCACATACCTCAATATTATCAAAGCCATCTATGAAAAACCCACCGCAAATATCATTCTCAATGGAGAAAAACTGAAAGCTTTTCCGCTAAGGTCAGGAACATGGCAGGGATGTCCATTATCACCACTGCTATTCAACATAGTACTAGAAGTCCTAGCCTCAGCCATTAGACAAAAAAAGGAAATTAAAGGCATCCAAATTGGCAAAAAAGAAGTCAAACTACCACTCTTCGCAGATGATATGATACTCTATGTGGAAAACCCAAAAGACTCCACTCCCAAACTGCTAGAACTTGTACAGGAATTCAGGAAAGTATCCGGATATAAAATCAATGCACAGAAATCAGTTGCATTTCTCTACACCAACAACAAGACAGAAGAAAGAGAGACTAAGGAGTCAACCCCACTTACAATTGCACCCAAAACTGTAAGATACCTAGGAATAAACCTAACCAAAGAGGCTAAGAATCTATACACAGAAAACTATAATAAGTACTCATGAAAGAAATTGAGGAAGATGCAAAGAAATGGAAATATGTTCCATGCTCCTGGATTGGAAGAATACATATTGTGAAAATGTCTATGCTACCTAAAGCAATCTACACATTTAATGCAATTCCTATCAAAGTACCATCCATTTTTTTCAAAAAAATGGAACAAATAATCCTAAAATTTATATGGAACCAGAAAAGACCTCAAATAGCCAAAGCAATATTGAAAAAGAAAGCCAAAGTTGGTGGCATCACAATTCCGGACTTCAAGCTCTATTACAAAGTTGTCATCATCAAGACAGCATGGTACTGGCACAAAAACAGATACATAGATCAATGGAACAGAATAGAGAGCCCAGAAATAGACCCTCAACTCTATGGTCAATTAATCTTCGACAAAGTGGGAAAGAATGTCCAATGGAAAAAAGACAGCCTCTTCAATAAATGGGTGTTGGGAAAATTGGACAGCCACATGCAGAAAAATGAAATTGGATCATTTCCTTACACCACACATGAAAATAGACTCAAAATGGATGAAGGATCTCAATGTGAGAAAGGAATCCATCAAAATCCTTGAGGAGAACACAGGCAGCAACCTCTTCGACCTCAGCCACAGCAACATCTTCCTAGGAACATCGCCAAAGGCAAGGGAAGCAAGGGCAAAAATGAACTATTGGGATTTTATCAAGATCAAAAGCTTTTGCACAGCAAAGGAAACAGTGAACAAAACCAAAAGACAACTGACAGAATGGGAGAAGATATTTGCAAACGACATATCAGATAAAGGGCTAGTGTCCAAAACCTATAAAGAATTTAACAAACTCAACACCCAAAGAACAAATAATCCAATCAAGAAATGGGCAGAGGACATGAACAGACATTTCTGCAAAGAAGACATCCAGATGGCCAACAGACACATGAAAAAGTGCTCCATATCACTCAGCATCAGGGAAATACAAATCAAAACCACCATGAGATATCACCTCACACCAGTCAGAATGGCTAAAATGAACAAGTCAGGAAATGACAGATGCTGGCGAGGATGCGGAGAAAGGGGAACCCTCCTACACTGTTGGTGGGAATGCAAGCTGGTGCAACCACTCTGGAAAACAGCATGGAGGTTCCTCAAAATGTTGAAAATAGAACTACCCTATGACTCAGCAACTGCACTGCTGGGTATTTATCCTAAAGATACAAACGTAGTGATCCGAAGGGGCACGTGCACCCGAATGTTTATAGCAGCAATGTCTACAATAGCCAAACTATGGAAAGAACCTAGATGTCCATCAACAGATGAATGGATAAAGAAGATGTGGTATATAGACACAATGGAATACTATGCAGCCATCAAAAGAAATGAAATCTTGCCATTTGCGACGACGTGGATGGAACTAGAGGGTATCATGCTTAGCGAAATAAGTCAATCAGAGAAAGACAACTATCATATGATCTCCCTGATATGAGGGAGAGGAGATGCAACATGGGGGTTTAAGGGGGTAGGAGAAGAGTAAATGAAACAAGATGGGATTGGGAGGGAGACAAACCATAAGTGACTCTTAATCTCGCAAAACAAACTGAGGGTTGATGGGGGGAGGGGTGTTGGGAGAGGGGGAGGTTGGGCTATGGACATTGGGGAGGGTATGTGCTATGGTAAGTGCTGTGAAGTGTGTAAACCTAGCGATTCACCTACCTGTACCCCTGGGGATAAAAATATATTTTATGTTTATAAAAAAAAATAATAAAATAAAATAAGATAAAAACAGAGAGAGGCAAACTATAAGAGACTCTTAATGATAGAGAAAAAAATGAGGGTTGCTGTAGGGACGATGGGTGGGGGATGGGCTAAATGGGTGATGCACTTCTTGTGATGAGCACTGGTTGTTCTATGTAAGTGATGAATAACTAAATTCTATTCCTAAAACCAACACTACACTGTATGTATCATTAAATTTATTTTGAATTATTATTTTGAATAATTTATTTTGACATTATTTTGAATTATTATTGAAACTTGAATTTAAATAAAATACTTGGAGAAAAAAAAAAAAAAATGACCCGGTCTCTATTCCTAACAATTACTAAATATTTTTACTGGACTGTCCTGATTGCATGTCAATCAAATTCAGAGTTACTGAAGGCCTTCTAAGAAGAGTGACCTACTAAAATAATGAGATGATGTTCTTAACAAAGGGTCCATAAACATTAAATCAAATATAAACAGCATTTAATATAAAATATTTAGAAAATTCATTCATTCATACTGCTATTGCCTTTAATCTAAGCTAAGCTAAGACTGATTATTTCTCCAGTGGTGTGTTTTATTGGTAATACACTACTGGATTTTATTTTCTGACTACAAGAATAATACACTTATATTATAGAAAATACAGAATAAAGCAAAAGAGGAAAAACAGGATTATAGTTCAGAAATAAATCTATCCAAGAATAAACATTTTATCGGGATGCCTGCGTGCTCAGTTAGTTAAGCATCCAACTCTTGGTTTTAGCTCAGGTCATGACCTCAGGGTCCTGAGATGGAGCCCCATAGGGCTCTGTGCTCAGCAGGGAGTCTGCTTGAGATTCTCTCCCTCTGCCCCTCCTCTTACTCTCTCTCTCCCTCTCTCTAAAATAAATAAATAAATCTTTTTAAAAAAAGAATAAATGTATTCTGCCAATTTATCATATCACATATATGCAATTCTTGTCTTTCTAAACAAATATGTAATCATCCTATAACAATGTTTTATAATCTGAATTTTACAAAATTTTACAATTTTGCTATGCCATTCTACTCTCAAAAATGCATTTCGATCTGGCTGAACAATTCATGATCTATATATGCTCTAACTTATCTAAGTAAATCTTCTTTTCCAATTTATTTTAGCATTTTAAATATTAATAAATAATAATGGAATGTAAGTGTCATAATAAATATACTTTTACATAAATCTCAGTTTATTATAATAAACTACTATCAACAGAATTGCCAGGTCAAAAATGTAAAATGGGCAGAAAGATGCTAGACTATAGAGAGAAACATTTGCCAGTTCCTTATGGGTCCATTTGCCATTCTAAAAAGATGGCACATTTTTAGGCTGACAGGTCTCAAACTTTCTGATGTCAGAACCACTTTATAATCTCAAAAATTATTGAGAACTTCAAGGAGTTTCTATTTATATGCATCATATGTCAATATCTACCATGTTATAATTAAAATTGAGAGGGACACCTTGATGGCTCAGTCGGTTGGGCCTCTGACTTCAGCTCAGGTCATGTTATCAGGGTCCTGGGATCATACTCCCCGCTCAGTGGGGAGTCTGTTTCTCCCTCTCCTTTTGCTCCACCCCCTGCTCATTCTCTCCCTCTCTCTCTCAAATAAATAAAATCTTTTTAAAAATTTTAAAATTAAAGATTAGGGGCGCCTGGGTGGCTCAGTCGTTAAAGACTCTCTGCCTTTGGCTCAGGTCATGATTCCAGCGTCCTGGGATCGAGCCCCGTATCGGGCTCTCTGCTCAGCAGGGAGCCTGCTTCCCTTCCTCTCTCTCTGCCTGCCTCTCTGCCTACTTGTGATCTGTCAGTCAAATAAATAAATAAAATCTTAAAAAAAATAAAAAATTAAATTAAAGATTAAAAATTAAATTGAAAATGAAAATGCAAGCTGGGAATTTTAAAAAGTATTTACTTAATACTATAAACATTTTTATAAAAATAACTATATTTTGAAAAACAAAAAACTAGTAATAAGAATAGAGCTTACATTTTTTTAGTTCTCTATAATGTTTAGCTTCATGGAATACAGTTAGATTCTACTTCTGGTCTGTATTCAATGTGCAGTAATAGCATATATCATAAAAACTCCAGAAAATTCCACTGTACATTTGTAAGATGATTTTTAAATCATGCATTTACTTTCTTTATTATACAAATTTAGCAGGGATTACTTCAAATTATGTTCAGAAAAATAACAATTTCACCAACAATACTTTGTGACTCTCTATTAAAAAGAAATATCTTGGGACGCCTGGGTGGCTCAGTTGGTTAGGCAGCTGCCTTCGGCTCAGGTCATGATCCCAGCGTCCTGGGATCGAGTCCCACATCGGGCTCCTTGCTCCGCAGGGAGCCTGCTTCTCCCTCTGACTCTGCCTGCCACTCTGTCTGCCTGTGCTCGTGCTTTCTCTCTCTGACAAAAAAATAAATAAAATCTTTAAAAATATATATATATATCTTTTACATATACATCTTTTAAAACCACAAGTGAAGCACAAAATCTCTATGGATAAATTTTAATAATCATGATATATTTTCTTAAAATATACTCCTTACCATGTATGGTATCATATATTGGAAACCATCCTGAGATGACTGTTGCAGCCTCACTATAGAGTAAGGGATCAATATCAATGTACACTTTACCAATGGCATCATTTGCACTGTAAGTGTCATGGTCAAGAACTGTGATCTGTAGAGGCTCATCCTGTAAATCTTCATCGTCCACCTGAAAGTATACCTTAAAATTAAATCTTTTAATTTTTCAATCTTCATTACCATAAATATACATATATACCAAATGTAAAAGATGACTTACTTATAGAAAAAAAACAACACAGATTTATCTCTAAGCACAAAGGTAAAGGAATTAACACAGACAAGTTATAATCCCTTTTTCTATAAAAGATGCCAAATTTCTAAGGAAAAAAAGTATAGTTTGGGGCACCTGGAGGGCTCAGTTGGTTGGTGTCCAACTCTTGATCTTAGCTCAGGTCTTGATCTCAGCACCATAAGTTCAGGCCGTGTTGGGCTTCATGTTTAAGTTCTTTTTCTACATATTATTCTGTGCCAGGCCCATGTTTAATTTCTGTTTCTACATACAATTCTGTGTTTTACTACTCTACTTATAATATCCAGCAAAAATGCTTAAAGAATGTCATAACAGGGGCGCCTGGGTGGCTCAGTAGGTTAAAGCCTTTGCATTCGGCTCAGGTCATGATCCCAGGGTCCTGGGATCGAGCCCCGCATTGGGCTCTCTGCTCAGCAGGGAGCCTGCTTCCTCCTCTCTCTCTGCCTGCCTCTCTGCCTACATGTGATCTCTGTCTGTCAAATAAATAAATAAACAAAATCTTTAAAAAAAAAAAAAAGAATGTCATAACCGAGTCCATATATTATCTACAGTAGAGCAAAGATGCTAATGAGCACCAGGATACCATCATTTATTTCTAAAGACAATTTCCCAGAATAAAAGTGTAGGAAAACTAACTTATTATTGGTAAGAAAAACAACTAAAGCTCATGAACTAAGTAAGTGAAATAAATGTACTCTCTCCTTTTACTTACTATTAATTACTTATCACATGTCAAGCACTGGCTAAAAAGGGACTACAATGGGAGATAATTAGGTCTTTGGGAGGTAATTACGTCATAAATGGTGGAGTCCTTATGAATGGGATTGGGATCCTTACAAGTGAAGATGGGGAGAGAGGATCTCTCTCCCTGTTATGTAAGGACACAGCAAGAAGATCGCTATCTACAAGCCAGATAGAGGGACCTCAGCAAAATAAAACCATGATGGTACTCTGTCTCAGAGTTCCCAGCATCCAGAAATGTCAGAAATAAAAGGCTATTGTTTAAGCCACCCACTCTATGGTATTCTGTTACAACAAGCCAAACTGACTAAGGCAAAGAATGCGGCAAAAAAAGATTTCTCCCTTTGGAAGACATGTTCATTATTTTGGCTGCCATCCTCCGGATACCATATCATCCTCTAATTTGCCAGTACTCCTCATCAAATGTAGTGGCTAGATGGAACACAATATTACAGATATTTGTAAGGAAGGAATACAAAGAGATTATTGTTTCCTGCAACTAAAATACTATACTTTTTAAATGCAGTCTACGAATGTTTGTTGTTACAGCAGATATACTACACTCCCATTAAGACAGAGTTTTTAGTACACTAAAATCTCTGTATTTTCCCTACATAAGCTCTGGTCAAGTGATATCTCTGCAAACCATATACTCTGGTTAATTTTTTAAACTTAATTATGAAATATTATGCCTTTCCCCATTCCATTTAATTTCTTGTTGATTTTAGACTAACAATCTAACCTCTGAAGATTATTTTAAGAATTAAAGTACAAGAAGGAATTATTGTTGATATCCCTGATATAATAATGTGACTGGATGATTTGCTTTCAAAAAGGGGATACCTCTCAATAAGAGAGACATAATTAAAAATTTATGGATGAAATTGCATAAAATTTTGAATTTGCCTTAAAATAATTCCTGTCGGAGCTCAGTCAGTTAAGTGTCTACCTTCGGCTCAGGTCATGATCCCAGGGTCCTGGGATCGAGCCCATGTGCAGGGAGCCCACTTCTCCCTCTCCTTAGGCTGCCACTCTGCCTACTTGTGCTCTCTATCTCTCTATCAAATAACTAAAAACCTTAAAAAAAAATATTCCTGTCACCCCACCCTCCAAGTAGGGGGTGATGTAACAGGTAAAACAAGAACAGCACAATGTATAGGTAAAAGTAAATGTAGATGATGGATAGGTAACCTGCCTACTTTTATGCATATTTGGAAATTTCGATAATGAAATGTTAAAATAATAGTTCTGATTTCCAATCCATTCTGAATCATATGTCATCAATGGCATTCCATATTACAGTATTCCCTATATATATAGTAAAAGGGAAAGAGTCATAAACTAAGCCATTAACCACTGCCCCAAAGACATCCCTCCAATTTTTCCTCCATTAATAACATTTTTTGTGTACACTTATTTAACCACCTATACATTTACCTATGAGAACCCTTATCTTATGTACTTGTAAATTAAGATATTCCTTCCCTGACACTATAGGGCTCCATTAGAACTAAATGACTAGAATTGTTTATGATATATATAGCTAGCTAATAATATAAATAATCTGAAGAGAGAAATTCAGAAATTGGGCGCCTGGGTGGCTCAGTGGGTTAAGCCGCTGCCTTCGGCTCAGGTCATGATCTCAGGGTCCTGGGATCGAGTCCCGCATCGGGCTCTCTGCTCAGCAGGGAGCCTGCTTCTCTCTCTCTCTCTCTCTGCCTGCCTCTCTGTCTACTTGTGATCTCTCTCTGTCAAATAAATAAATAAAATCTTTAAAAAAAAAAAAATTCAGAAATTAATTTTAATAAGGTAATTAAGGATATTTCATAGATTTAATTGAGCCAATATCAAATCATGAAAAATTATAAAGTAAGACTTTCTCATAAATGTTTTAAGTGTTTAAAAATGTTAATTACACAGCAATATGTCCAGATAAAAGACTAAATTTCCCACTCTCCTTTGTAACTACTGAGATATAAGCATAAATCATTATATAGAGCTAGATAGGGTAGGGAAAAATTTCTCAAACAGTGCTCGCTCAACTGAAAAATATGTATTAACTCACCACCTCCTCTCCTGCATTTTCTTCCAGGCCTAGAACACTGATGTGACCACTGGAACTCCAGCTGCTAACTTGGAGGCTAATGTGATCATGAATATGGAAGCCACAGACTATGGATGATGGAGAAGAAAGACAAACGGATCCTGGGTCCCAAATGATTACATGGAGCTTCCAAAATATCATTATACTGCCTGGCCCAGTATTTCTTTTATATAAAAGAAAACTAAACATCCGTTTGTTCATGATATTTGAGAGTTCACAACATATAAATTAATGCCAATCGCAACTGACAAGGTTAAAAAAGTATATACTTGGGGCGCCTGGGTGGCTCAGTGGGTTAAGCCGCTGCCTTCGGCTCAGGTCATGATCTCAGGGTCCTGGGATCGAGCCCCGCATTGGGCTCTCTGCTCAGCAGGGAGCCTGCTTCCTCCTCTCTCTCTGCCTGCCTCTCTGCCTGCTTGTGATCTCTCTCTGTCAAATAAATAAATAAAATCTTTAAAAAAAAAAAAAGTATATACTTAACTACAAAACAAAGTTTAAGAACATCTTCCACACAATATAGTAAACTTAGTAAATTTTAAGGGAAATGGCTGGTAACTTTAGTTGCTAAATCTCATTAGCATTTATAAAAGTCCCTTATTTCAGGAAAGTACAAATATCTTTTAAAGTTACCTAAGCTATTTGAGTACTTTGCAGCTTTAAAAATTATGGTACTGCATCATCAATAAAATGAAATTAATATTCTTAAATACTAATATCCTACTATCATGAAAATTACTAATAAGATAAAAAACCCAACTTAAAAATGAGCAAGGAACTTGAACAGTTTTCCAAAGAAAACAAACAGCCAATAAACACATGAAAAAAGGTTCAACATTATTAGTCATTAGGGAAATGCAAATCAAAACCAATGACATACCACATCACATTTACATTTTCCAAATTAAGCTAGTCACCAAGTCCTGTGAAGTCTACCTCTATAATGTCATCTCTAAGTATCTTCTTTGGGGAGTTAAAATATGAGATGGTAGTTCCAAGTAAAAGAAATGTAAATGGTCCTAAACCATAAAAAAACCATACGTCACCTCATCCATGACAAAAATTACACTATAAACATCATTTCACAACTACTAAGATGGCATGATTTTTTAAAAAACAGAAAATAACAAAGCTTGACAAAGATGTGGAAAAATTATATTTTTCTCATACATGCTTGTGGAAATGGATAATGGTGTAGCCACTACAGAAAACAGTTTGGCAGTTCCTCAAAAAGCTAAACATACAATTTATCATATGACCCAGCAATTCCATTTCTGGGCATATACTCAAAATAACTGAAAACAGGGACTTAAATAGATACTTGTACACTAATGTTTACTGCAGTATTGTTCACAGTAGCCAAAAAGTGAAAACAACCCAATCTGTCCATCAGCAGATAAATGGATAAACAGAATGTGATACACACACACACACACACACATACTCACAGGAATATTATTCATCCATAAAAAGTAAAGAAATTCTGATACATGATAACACGGATAAACCTTGAAAACATTAAGCTAAGTGAAAGCCAGACACAAAAAGACAAATATCACAATGATTTCACTTGTGTTTAACACAGGCAAATTCAAAGAGACAGGAAGTAGATTAGACATTATCAGGCACTAGGAGAAGAGGGAGCAGTTACTGCTGAATGAGTAGTTTCTGTTTGGAGTAATTAAAAAGTTTTGGAAATAGCAGTGATGCCTATATAACATTGTAAACGTAATCAGTGTTACTGAATTACACTTAAAATTGGTTAAAATGGCATTTTTTTAATATATACTTTTGACAATAATTTTTTAAAGAACTGAAACTGTACACTATTCGTAAGTGGTTTTTGGTATATACTAAAATCCAGAGAATATGACAGCAATAATATTCTTCAATGGATTCTGTTTTTTTTTTTTTTCAAATCTGTGTTCTTGCATTCATACACTGTACTTTCTTAACTATAACATTATTTTTTTAAGAACTTAATAATCCTAGTTAAGCAAAAAAGAAAGTATCTTTTATGGTGTAGGAAAACAACTATACCTGAAATAAAAGGTACTCCTATCATTCCTGGGAGGAAGGGGTCATATAAAAAAAAAAATACTAAAAAATGCTGATATTTAAAAACTTTTCTTAAGAGGCAGCTGAGTGGTTCAGTCAGAGAAGCATCTGCCTTCAGTTCAAATCATAATCCCAGGACCCTGGGATCAAGCCCCAAACCGGGGGAGGGGGGACGGGGGAGGGGCTCGGGGCTCAGGTCACTGCTTATCCCTCTGTCTGTCCTCCCCAACCACTTGTGCTCTCTCAAATAAATAAATAAAATCTTTTAAAAATATAAAAAATTAAAAACTTACCTCAAATTTAAACCATTCTGAGTTCCACTGAGGGTTGAGAGACTTGAGATACACGTCTGTTTTAAAGGTGGTATTTCCAAATTTTACCTAAAAACAAATAAGCAATCCAAATATAAACATCAAAAATATGAATAAAAGTAAACTTTGATGTCAGCCAAGCAGCGGGAAGAACCATGGAAGGGGAAAAAAAGGGCAACTATTCCTTGAAACAAAAGGGAAGAAAGTACAATCCAGTAAGTTTATAGGCTACACCTGAAATAAGAGATTACCTCCTGCTCTGGCTGACTAGCTCTACACAGAAATTCAAAACAGACTATTTTGTCAACATGAAGGAAGAAGTCAATATAGCCTTCAGGGAACAAAAGCTCAGACCAAAGAGGAACCTTAATGGCAGAGGACCAGTGAGAATAAAATCGGAAGGTAAAAAACATCAGCTGACCATTCTTTCACCATCTCAGTTTGGGAATCCAAAACTCCAGCCCATTATTGTAAGAACTTAGAAATATATCCTTGTACTTTTCAGCTTTCCCATTTTTGTTATTTTTTTAATCCCTTATCGGTGCACATATAGTGATCAGCAACGAACCATTATCTTTAAAGGTTTCATCTTCAAGGACAATGACAGGGATGGATGGGGAAACTATCTATTTCACAGCCAGTCCTGGCAGACACTAAATCACGACGATCCAAAAATAAGTGAGAAGGGAATGAAGCAGAAAGCAGGCTAAATCCCTGGGACTTGGGGCACCTGGGTGGCTCAGTGGGTTAAGCCGCTGCCTTCGGCTCAGGTCATGATCTCAGGGTCCTGGGATCAAGCCCTGCGTCAGGCTCTCTGCTCAGCAGGGAGCCTGCTTCCCTCTCTCTCCCTCCCCCCTCTCTATGCCTGCCTCTCTACTTGTGATCGCTCTCTGTCAAATAAATAAATAAAATCTTTGAAGAAGAAAAAGAAGAAAAAGAAAAAAAAGGAAAAGAAAAAGAAAAAGAAGAAAAAATCAATCAATCAATCAATCAATCAATCCCTGGGACTTGCTTCCAACAAGGAATGGAGATTATGAAATCTGACTCAACTTGAGAAGTGGTCAGGAAGCTTAAGAGCAAAACAGCTAGGGAAATACTTCCTAGATGGCCTCGCCTTTCCGAAATTTGATCTCTTCCCTAATTCTACTAGTTATTACCATTATCTTCCTAACCTCTAAATTAACTAAAGCTTATCCCCTTTAAGACAATTTCTAGCAGTAAGAGACTCTTAATCATAGGAAACAAACTGAGGGTTGCTGGAGGGGAGAGGAATGGGAGAATGGGGAAACTGGGTGATGGACAGTAAGGAGGGCACATGATATAATGAGCAGTATTACGAAATACTGATGAATCACTAAACCCTACATCTGAAATGAATAATAGAGTTTATGTTAATTGATTTAAAATTTTTTTTTAAAAGACAATATCCATCACAAACACACTGTAGATTCCTAAGAAATGCTAGTTCAAGCAGATAAACTATGAAACCTCCTTTCCTTTTTGAAAGAAACCTCCTTCTCCTTTGGTATTATAATATTTGCTGATTTTCCTGTTTTATCAGTCCAGGGAATTTTCTAAAAGCAGACTATCCAAAAGAATAATTGTTTTTATATTCTGTGTATTTTCCTAGGTGTTTTGTCATTTAATTTGAATTCTTAGGCATGGTACCAACCATTTTGGTGTTTAATCAGGTTAGAGAGTAGAAAAGGTTAAAAAAATTATGTGAAAATAGTAACTTTTGGCACGATAAAGAATATAAGAAAGTCAAAGATAAGTAAGAAAGTGAGAAAAAAATGTTTGCTAAATATATTCTAAAGGGCAACTTTCCTCAATTTCTAATGAGTTCCTATAAAGCAATATGAAAAAGATCAATAATCCAACAAAAAAAAAAGGGCAAAGGACATGAACAGACAATTCAAAGAAATGGAAATATAGATGTTTTTATTTATTTTAACACAGATGCTTTTAAAACAGTTAAACATTGAACAACATGGATTTGAACAGCACGCATCCATGTATAGGCAGATTTTTTTCAATATATATATACTGGAAAATCTTTTGGAGATTTGTGACAAATTAAAAAAATTCTTAGACAAACCATGTATCCTAGAAATAGCAAAAAAATTAAGAAACAGTTATGTCCTGAGTGCATAAAATACATGTAAATACTAGTCTATTTTATCATTTACTACCATAAAATACACACTAAGGATAAAAAGTTAGACTTGATCAAAACATGCACAGAAATACGTAACAGACCACACATGACACCATTAGCAGTTGGGAAATGTAAATGAATGGAAAGATGCAGTATCAAATTATAAGTGCGTAAGATGAATTGTAGTATGTACTGTACTACTGTACGATAATTTCAAACCACCTTCTGTTGAGCCCAAGTGTTGCTAGTATCCGCTTAAAACACTGTGTGATACTACCTATCTCTGTGTAAGCAGTCCATCTCTCCAGTAAATAGCATGTTGCAGTACAAAGTGACCTCTTACAGTTCTTGCATATTTTTCATTGTTTAGGCAACACCGTAAATCTTATGTGACATCATCGGACCTATACAAAGTACCACTAGTGTTGCTTGAAGTGCTCCCAAGAATGAAAAATATATATACTGGAAGCAAAAGCTGAACTGCTCGACATGCACTGTAGTTTGAATTCTGCAGCCGCATTTGCCTGTTACTTCCAGATAAATGAATCCAGCATAAAGGACCACTGCAAAAAAAGAAAATTCGTGAAGCCAATGCTGCAGCCATGCTAACAGGTGTGAAAGCCTTATACTTTTTGCAAAATACCTTTTTATCTCATATTGAAAATGCAGCTTTTATATGGGTGCAGGGTTGCTATAAGGCAGGTATATTTATAGAGCTTAATATGATTCAAGAGAAAAGTGAAGTCATTATATAACAACTTAAAGCAAAAGGAAGGTGAAAGATCTAAAGCTGGATAATTTCATGCCGGCAAAGAATGGTACGATAATTTTAGAAAGAAGACTGGCTTAAAAAATGTCAAGATAGGGGCGCCTGGGTAACTCAGTGGGTTAAAGCCTCTGCCTTCGGCTCAGGTCATGATCCCGCATTGGGCCCTCTGCTCAGCAGGGAGCCTGCTTCCTCCTTTCTCTCTCTCTGCCTGCCCCTCTGCCTATTTGTGATCTCTGTCTGTCAAATAAATAAATAAAATCTTAAAAGAAAAATGTCAAGATAACAGGAAAAGCAGCTTATGCTGACCAAGAGGAAGCAAACAAGTTCCCAAACATGATCAAGAGAATCACTGAGGGACGCCTGGGTGGCTCAGTTGGTTGGACGACTGCCTTCGGCTCAGGTCATGATCCTGGAATCCCGGGATCGAGTCCCACATCAGGCTCCCAGCTCCATGGGGAGTCTGCTTCTCCCTCTGACCTTCTCCTCGCTCATGCTCTCTC
Source organism: Lutra lutra (assembly GCF_902655055.1). NCBI lineage: Eukaryota > Metazoa > Chordata > Mammalia > Carnivora > Mustelidae > Lutra > Lutra lutra. The sequence goes on from NC_062285.1 coordinate 72,521,081, forward strand.
TCACTGTCTCTCTCTCAAATAAATAAATAAAATCTTAAAAAAAAAAAAAAGAGAATCACTGAGAAGAAAGGATATCTGCCTGAACAGATTTTTAATTCAGACAAAAGTACCCTATGCTAGAGGGGGGTGGAAAATGCCACAAAGTGTATTAGTCAGGAAGAGAAAAAAATAAACTCCAGGATTTAAGGCAAGAAGGTATAGGCTAACTCTACCATTTTGTGCAAATGCAGTCAGGTGTATGGTAAGAACTGCCTTTATCTATAAAGCTGTTAACCCCCAAGCCTTGAAGAGAAAAGACAGATACCAGCTTCCAGTCTTTTGGTTGTACAAGAAGGTATGGATAACAAGAATCCTTTTTCTGGATTGGTTCCATTGATGATTTGTCCCTGAAGTCAGGAAATACCTTCCCACTAAAGGACTGCCTCTTTTTTTTTTTAAGATTTTATTTATTTATTTGACACAGAGAGAGACAGAGAGTACAAGCAGGGGGAGCAGCAGAGGGAGAAGCAGACTCCCCGCTGAGCAGGGAGCCCAATGTGGGTCTCCATCCCATGACTCTGAGATCATGACCTGAGCCGAAGGTAGCCGCTTAACTGACTGAGCCATGCAGGTGCCCAAGGGACTGCCTTTTAAAGTTCCTTTGATACTGGACAATGCCTCTAGCCACCCAGAACCCCATTAGCTCAACACTAAGGGCATCAAATGGCCTACTTACCCCCAAACACAATCTTTCTATAATCACCTTCTAGATCAACCGGTCATAAGAACCTTTACAACTCATTACATGGTATTCTTTGAAAAGGACTGTCAACACTATAGAAGAGAACCCTGATGAGAAAACATCATGAAAGTCTGGAAGGATTACACCACTGAAGATGCCATCGTAGTAAGCCATGACAGCCATCTATATTAAATAAATTCCTGGGGGAGAAAAGTATGTCCAGATGTTGTACATGACTTCACAGGATTTACAACAGAGCCAATCAAGGGAATAAGGGAAGAGTTTATGTACATGACAAAAAAGGTAAAAGGTGAAGGGTTTCAACATTTGAATCTTAGAGAAATGTAAGAGCTAATAAACACCACACCAGAAGAATTAACAGAAGACAACTTGATGAAGATGAATGCTTCCAAACCAGTGCCAGATGACGAGAAAGAAGATACAGAAGAAGCAATGACCGAGAACAAATTGATATTAGACAACCTGACAGAAAGGATCTGACTATTTAAGGCTGCTATTGATTTCTTTTACAACATGGACCTTTCTAGCATACTAGCACTGAAACTAAAGCAAACAGTGGTACTGTATAGAAATAGTCTTTAGGGACGCCTGGGTGGCTCAGTTGGTTGGACGATTGCCTTCGGCTCAGATCATGATCCCGGAATCCCGGGATCGAGTCCCACATCAGGCTCCCAGCTCCATGGGGAGTCTGCTTCTCCCTCTGACCTTCTCCTAGCTCATGCTCTCTCTCACTGTCTCTCTCTCAAATAAATAAATAAAAATCTTAAAAAAAAAAAAAAAAAAGAAAGTCTTTAAAAAAATGAAAAAGCAAAAAATGTCAGAAGTTAAAACATATTTCAGTAAACTTATTCCACATGTGCCTGTCTTTCCTGCCTCCCCTTCCAACTCCTTCACCTGCTCTGCCACCCAAGACAGCAAGACCGATCCCTTCTCTTCCTCCACTTACTCAACATGAAGACAAGGATGAAGACCTTTATGACAATCCACTTCCACTTAATGAATAGTATATAATCATCAAGCCATACAGATAATAAACTTATCTGTTGTGTATATGTGAATGTCTCCATGTGAAAATCTAATAACTGCATGGCAAGATCTGTCTGAAGCACTTCTGTGTCATCATCATTGCCTAAGTAGTCATCCTATGCAAGACTAGTATAGAAGTGCTTAGCCTATATTTATATAGTCATAGGTGAGCAATATTTAACACAAAATTAATCAGATGTTAGCTTTTTTTCTAAGATTTATTACTTATTTGAGAGAGAGACGCGTGCTCAAGCAGGATGGCAGGAGAGGGAAAAGCAGGTTCCCTACTGAGGAGGGGGCCCAATCTGGGGCTCCATCGCAGGGCCCCAAGAACATGACCTGAGCCAAAGGCAGACCCTTAACCAACTGAGCCACCCAGGTATCCCAAAGGTTAGTTTTCTTATTGTTTTATAACTTTGCTTTCAAAGTGTTATGGAGCTACAGTATGCCTCTCTTTCATAATTGGGGAAACTGATATCAGCCTATAATCACAAGCAAATGATACTTTTAAAAAGTTATATTTCTAATGCTATATTATAAATATGACTGCAATACTGTATGCCATAAAATATTTTTATTAACGATTCACTTGTTAGTATATAGGCTAGGCTACTGTGAAGCAATCCCATCAATTGTACTACGCTGCCATAAAGCAATCATACTGCTGCTTCTTTGTTATCAATGCATAAATCATTATATTTGTAAATAAACATGAATTTCTTTTTCACATTATCTTTTCATTTTTTTTTTTTAAAGATTTTATTTATTTGTCAGAGAGAGAGGGAGAGAGAGCAAGCACAGGCAGACAGAATGGCAGGCAGAGGCAGAGGGAGAAGCAGGCTCCCGCTGAGCAAGGAGCCCGATGCGGGACTCGATCCCAGGACGCTGGAATCATGACCTGAGCCGAAGGCAGCCGCCCAACCAACTGAGCCACCCAGGCATCCCTATCTTTTCATTTTTAATGTCTAGTTCTAGTAATATGTATAACATCTACTATGTTTTGTATCATTTAAGACAATACTGATATAGTTACTGACAGATGATTCATCCTGTAAACATACAGCGTAAACTTACTGTATCTGCAAATACAGCACAGTACTGTAAATATGTTTTCTCTCCCTTACTATTTTCTTAAAAACATTTCTTCTCTAGTTTACTTTAATGTAAGAATATAATATAAAATACATATAACATTTCAACTATGTGTTAATGAACTTTATATTATCGGTAAGGCTGATGGTCAACAGCAGGCTATTTGTAGTTAATTTTGGGGGTGGAATCAAAAGTCATATATGATTTTCAACTGTGCTGGATTGAGAGGGGGATGTCAACTGCCCCTACAAGGCCCCAAATGGCTCAAGAGTCAACTATATATCAAAAGATGATGAACCACAACAGAAATGCAAACTAAACCAACATTTTTACTTATGTTTGCAAACAGTTTGAAAACAGTATTGATGAGATCTTCTAATACTTTGTTGATGGGAGTATAAAATAAAACAATCTCTAAGGACTGCAGTTTGACAGTGTATCAAAATGTTCAATGCCTACACCCTTTAACTTTATATAGAAGTACACAATGACATGTACAAGCAGCATTATAGTGAAAAAGATTGGAAATAACCGAGATATCCACCAATCTGGAACTGGCTGGATGAAGTATGGTAAAGCCACACAGTATAGTGCTAAATAGAAGAACGAAGCAGTTCCCTCTGCACTGGTACAGAACAACCACCAAGACAGATCTTTCTTCTGTGGAACAGCATGTATGGCATACTTTGGGAGAAAAAAAATGGCAAAATGTTGTAAGTCATATAATATATGCCTATATATAGCATAGGTTATTTCTAGTAGGTTATACAACAAATGTTAACAGTGGCCACTACCAACAACAGAACTGGTTGGTTAAAAGAAACACGATGTGAGATAGGTTAACCCACTTTGAACCTTCTGAATTCTGAACAACGCATATATATTTCCTATTTGTAAAATGTATTATTTTAAAACTCAAAAACTTAAAAAATTCAAATTATAATCATAGTAAATTTATTTTGTTTGAAATTATAGAATTCTGGATCCACTTCCAGGAATTTATCCTAAAGAAGCATTTTCACATGAGTCTCCTTCCTACAACACACTAAAAAAACCTAAATAATCATTCAACAGGAAAATGACTGAATAAATCACATGTTTGCTACTTAAAGAATGGAGCTGATTTTAAGTACTGCCATGTGGAAATGTCAATGACATAATAACTGAAAAAAAAAAAAAGCTGCAGAATCTATAAAGCATGACTACATTTTTTAAAATGTAAGTAGGACTTTTTTTTTTTTTAAGGAAAGGAGGCAGAGTAAATGAACACATGCCAAAAAACTGAGAGTAATTATCTCTGAAGAAAGGACTGACATGGTATAGGGAATACAATACAGTGTAGTAAGTTACCAAGTAAGGGGCTTTCAAGTTTCACTTCTGAGTTATTTGAATCTTTTGTAATGGGAGCCATTCATGTATTACTTCCATAATTTTTTTTTTAAATCACTAACAGTTAAGAAATGAAACTTAATGGGGATATGGGGGATGGAGAGCCTGGGAAGAATAGAAGTTACTGTTCAGTTACTAATTTAATTTTCAGTACATTTTAATATCTAAAACATCAAGGAAATACTTCTAATTTACCTAATACCAGCTTTAGTTGAAGTAAAACTTTGTTAGGATTATGAAATCATTCAAAACCTTTCAAAAGCTAAAAGCTTAGGTTCAAGCACCAAAACTACCATATCATTCTTTAAATTATGAATTCAGGGTGCCTAGGTGGCTCAGTCAGTTAAATGTCTGCCTTTGACTCGCTTATGATCCCAGGGTCCTGAGACTGAGTCCTGCATGGGCTCCTTGCTCAACAGGAAGCCTGCTTTTCCCTCTGTCTGCTGCTCGCCGTTTGCATACTCTCTCTCTCTGACAAATAAAACATTTTTTAAAAATGGAAATATATTCAATATTTCTATAACCTCAACAACACAAATATCAAACACCTCAGCTCCCATAAGGAGTCCCACATCGGGCTCCTTGCTCAACGGGTGGCCTCTTTCCCTCCGCCTGCCACTCCCCCTACTTGGGCTAGCACTCTCTCTTTCTGTCTTTCTGACAAATAAAATCTTTAAAAATTAAATAAATAAATTATGAGCTCAGCCATCTTCAGGTGTGTTCTACTATACTGTACTGCTATATTGTGCCTTTTATTCTTCTTTTGGTCACTGTCTATTCTAGATACAGTAAAGATCTGATAGCCCCCAACTGTATCAAACGAACAAGCAAACAAAAACCAAGATTTTAGGAAAAGAAAAAGGCCAGAAAGCATACTTTGCCAAATTGTGATGATTCCCCTTCTACTAAAGAAGAATCATAGTTCATTTGGTCTTATTTAATTCGGAGGAGCTTTTATTACCCAGCAATTAAATGAATGCCTTACAACTTTGTTAAAGAACATCAGGGATTTTAATGAGATTCCCTAGTAAAGTAAAAGCATTCTCTTTCCCCACTCATTAGCTAAATTACCTTGAGAAAGTTATTTAACCTGCTATTTAAAGCTGCTTTCTCTTCTGAAAGGGGGACTGTTTTATTACAGGAGAAAATGCATGTAGAGACTAGCAAAATATCTGGTATATCATTAAATATTAATTTCTTTTCCTCTCCCTATTCCCTCGAAGGCTCCTGGATAAACACAAAATGATAATATAGCTTGTCAGTTTGTAACATGCTCATTAATACTGGGATAAATTTCCATTAATACTTTTATTATACAGAATTTCATCTCATTCATCCGGGGATTCCTGCAAGAATAATCATCTTTAACTACTACTTAGTGGGGTGCCTAGGCAGCGCAGTTGGTTAAGTGTCCCACTCTTGGTCTCGGGTCAGGTCATGATCTCATTCATGGTCCTGAGGTTGAGCCCCACATTGGGCTCTGTACTTAGCAGGGAGTCTGCTTGCGATTCTCTCTCTCTCTCTCTCTCTCTCCCCCCCTCTGGTCCTTCCCCCAATCATCCTCTCTCTCTAAAATAAATAAATTAGTCCTTAAATACATACATGCATGTATGCATACTATTCGGTCTTCACTGGCTTCCTAAATTACTCACATCACACACAGTAGAAATTCCCTCAACCAATGCAATCAGGACCAGTATTTAATTAGTTAATCAAATAATCTGGTAATCTGGTTAAATTAAAAATCATTAAAAATGATTCAAATGGTAAACATTTTAAGATAAAACATATAAAAAAAATATTCATTCCCCTATATTTGAATGTAAGGCTAAGGCCTCTTCTTTAAGTAAGGGTCCACTATTTTAGAGTTCTGCATCTTTTTTTTTTTGCATAAACCACACCCATAATGTACCATCTGTGATTTCCAGTTTGGGTTTTTTTTATGTGGTGGTAGAACTTAAAATTGCTTGTAAAAATATATGAATGCAGAATCCTAGATTTTTTTTAGTCTTTTCTCCATCTAATTCTAGAGTAATGTTTAGTGACTGAATCCATATGTCTTTACATAGCATTATCAACTTCATTTTCACTCTTATTTCACCAATTTACATAAGGTTTAAGTAAATTACAATAACAAATAGAGTTGGCATAAACAGGTTTGGGGAAAAAACATAATTGCCTCTTGGTAAAGTATTATCAGCCAACTGATGAGAGAAGCAGGAACATGAGAGAATAATCTAGCAATGTGGGGTATTCAAGAATACACTCATGGAAGGAATGCAGAGCACTGGGGACTGTGGTAAGTGAGCTAATAGAAGTTGCTTAAGAGAGCTTCTACTGTACAGACTCCCCCCCCCCCATAGTTTTCGGATCATTCAATAACCTGTACCCCCCTACGTAGCAAATTTTATTCCACAAAAGAACCCTCCCAGCACTTACAGATGTTCTATCTCTCTCCTTTTGCTTTTACTGAGTTTGTCCTATTCATCTAAAAAAGCCCCTTTTCCTCTCGGCCTATAGAAATTTTACCATCCTTCAAGCCCAGCAAAAAGACTTCTCGTGACCAGTTCCGGCATCGTTATCTCCCTTTCCTATGAGCTTAAACAGTACAAGAGGCTACATCACACAATTTATCCCTTTATTATATAGTAATCCTTCATTATCCCCTTTTTCCTGCATTAATCTTTCCCTTCCTGCAGATTTTTCCTATTACCACAGAAATATGTTCTAGTATCTTCTAATTTATTTTTTTTTAAGATTTTATTTATTTGACAGAGAGAAATCACAAGTAGACAGAGAGGCAGGCAGAGAGAGAGAGAGAGAGAGAGAGAGAGAGGGAAGCAGGCTCCCTGCTGAGCAGAGAGCCCGATGCGGGACTCGATCCCAGCACCCCGAGATCATGACCTGAGCCGAAGGCAGCGGCTTAACCCACTGAGCCACCCAGGCGCCCAGTAATTTATTATTTTTAAATACTGAAAGCTACATACTCCCCAAATACCACACAATTTCTCCTCTCCCTTTCACAGCCCTGTTTCTTGAAACAGTTGCCTATTCATGCCACACCTCTTCCTCACCTCCCCTGTATTTTAACCCTCATTAACTTACTACAGTGTGGGCTTTCTTGACTCTCCTTGTCAGAATCAGTAACAACCCCCACACTGTACAATTCAGTGATTTTTCTGTTCTCTTTACTTGACCTCTCCATGCCATTTAATGGTTGAGGGTTTCCTCTTTCTAGAAACTTCCTCTTGCATTCTGAGACATTACTTTCCTGATGTTTCTCTCTCCCAATTGGCTGATAATCTGTTTTCTTCCCCTAATCTTCCTCCTCTAATAGCTTAATGTCAACTTTTTTCAAGGATCCATACCTCTTCTCTCTCCCCCTAAGTCAGAGGTTTACAAAAGGGACAGACCAATTCCTAAGGGAATTTTAGAAATTTCTATGGGTATATTTGTGGAGAACAGTTCTAATATTTAGAAGCAGGGCCAGAGAAGCCATGTATTCTGCAATGCAAGAAATAGTTCCCGACAATGAAGACTTGTCTCACGTTATGACTTCCAAATGTCCTACCAGATAATCACATAGGATTAAAAACCTAACTCATTTTACAGATAAAAATGTTGTAATGCGGGAAGAAAGGGGAGGTTGTAATGCAGTTTTCATAGACATAATTGTCAAGAAATATAACCATCATGTAAATTAAGGGAAAATTCTGCTTTCCCCATTAGTTGATTATTTTGAAAAATCAGATAGCAATGAAGGTCTAAGATGTCAAAACTGCGCGACTGTCTCACTATATGGAGTCATATTCACATGATTTTTACACATAGGTGAGACGCTCCCTATCTTGTATCCTTGCTTTATTTTCTCCATATTCTTACCATCTATCAGTTTATCTTGTAATTACCTTCTTTATGAACTTCATCTTCCCAGTAAAACGTGAGCTCTATGATTAAAGAAATTTCTTAGTCACTACTATATCCCCAGAACACTGTACTATACCCAGTACAGTGATGGATATATACAAAGACTTAATAAATATTCACGGACTTAATTTGATTACTTCGTATCTTCTACTGTGATCATGAACAAGTACTTCTATATTGAAATACATACTTAAAAAAATTCTCTAATTTGTCAAACTACTAGTTAGAACAATGTATTGTTTTTTTTTTTAATTGTGAGGCTAGGTTACATTGGCCATAAATATTATGACAGCATAGTAAAGAGTGGATTTCAAAATACCTGCTATATAAAGGTGGCACGGGGTCTCACAGAGTGGAAAAGCAATGGCCTGTATGAGCTCATTTCTAACTTACATCTCTCTTCTTTCCACCCCCCCCACATCTTTCTTCTGAACACCATACTCACAAATCTAACTCCCTCATGGACAACTCCAATTAACATCTCAAACCTAAGACACCTAAACAGAAATTGATCCTCCACCCACTCAAACAATCTCTACAAATCCTATGGAGCCTCAGAAAATTACCCCAAAGATTCCAGAAAGCTCTGAGTCATCTTTTAGCTTCCCTTTCTATGGCTCCCTCCTCTAGTCAACCAACAAATCCTCTAGAATCTATCTTCAAGGTATATGTGGAATCCACCCACTTCTCTACATTACCAAACCAACATCTTGGCCCCCGCCTTCTCTTTTTATGAATTATTATAGAATCTCTTAATTAGTTGTCTGCTTCAGCTCTTTCTCTCTTCAGTCCATACTCCAGACAGGAAAAGAAAAAAAAAAAGTACTAATCTCAACAACCACTTCCCACAGAACTTGAATAAAATCCATATTCCTAATCATGGCCTCTAAGATCCTGCATGATTGGCTCCTTGACTAACTCTCCAACTTTATCTTGTGCCACATCCCAGCCACACCCATCTTCCTTCACTTCCTAACACACTCCCTGAGCAGCTGGCTCCTCCTCATCCAGTAGGTCTTTGATTGACACTTCCTCAGAGGTCTCCTGCTCACCCAACCCAAAGTAGATGTTCCCTGTTAATCTCTATTGTTTTCTTCCATGACACTCATCACAATTATCTATTTAATCATTTCTTTACTGTTTAATGTCTGTCTCTTCCACCAAAATATAAACTCCATAAAACTAGGAACCAAGTCTAGTTTGTTTACTATCACATTGGCATCAGTTATACCAGTGACTAGCACTGGCCTGGCAAACAGCATTCAATAACTATTTGCTGAAAAGAAGGAATTAAAAGTCACTCTTGAATCCAACCATTCTCTCACCAGCAAAACCATTTATTACCAAGGCATGACGATTTTACCTAAAAAAATGTCCCTCAAGGGGTTCCTGGGTGGCTCAGTCAGTTAAGCATCTACCTTTGTCTCAGGTCATGATCTCAGGGGTCCTGGGATCGAGCCCTACATTAGGCTCCCTGCTCAGACGGGAGCCTGCCTCTCCCTCTCCCCTGCCCCTGCTCATGCTTTCTCTCTGTCAAATAAATAAATAAAATCTTAAGGGAAAAAAAAATGGGAAATGTCCCTCTCAAGTCTTCCTCCTCTAATCAGTTTCCAGTCATTCTCAACATGCACATATTGTGTGGATAATTTTACCACCTTCTTAACTGATCTCCCTGTCTCATCTTTCATCAGTCCAGTCCATCATATAGTCCATCATATAGTCATCCTATAAACAACCTAATAAATATCCTATTCCATTTCTCCTTAAAAAGTTCTCTTTGTTTGCCCCTGTTTATAGAATAGGAAAAATTATTTAGTACAGAAAGTGAGATTTGGCACCAACCTACTTTTCCAGCCTCCACTACCCAAATATTCCCTTTTACTCCAGACACATCTCAAACCTAGTTCCCTGAACATACCATGTATCCCATTCTGTGCCTTTGATGATCCTGAGTGTCCTTCAAGATTCAGCTCAAATGTCACTTTCTTAGGAAAACTTCCTAAACTTTCAGAGACAGAATGAAGTTTCCATATTCTACTACACTCATTACCTTGTCTAGAGAGTCAATGTTAGCACAGTGGTTAAGAGAACAGACCACAAGCCTATTTACAAGGTTCAGAAACCTTTGGGAAATTATTTACTGCTCCTAGGCCTCTGTCACCTTAACTGTAATATGGGATAACAATATAATAAGACTGTTATGAGGAATAAGAATTAAAAAGTAGTTAGGAAGACCTGGCAATGAGACTCAACACGTTAGCTATCAGTTATTAACCTAAACTGTATGCGTCAGTCCCTGAGCTACTTGAAAGCAAAGACTATGCTCTGGCCATCTGTGTATCCCCATTACTCAACATCTGGCACAAGAACACACTCAGCATCTGTTTCTCAAGTTGGGATTAAGAATGACCACAGCAATGTTTGGGGGGGGGGGGGGGGCGGGAACTGCAGTTATTAAGTCAGAGAACCTTTACAGAACATCAAGAATAGTTTATATTGCCATGAAATCAGGTTGTATATTATCCTGTAGCTGTCAACTCTAAGCATTACTATCCCTAATGATTATTATTCTAATGCTCTGGCTCATCAAGTCAGTTTTTATTACAATTTTTACTTGGCTTCTTTCAGACTCAGAGTTATTACTTTCCGGGCCCTAGGCCTGCGCTAATTTGCATGAGTTTTAAACTAATCATCTGGCTTAAAAAGCAATTTTGCAATTTAAATCCATGGCACTTAATTGACTTCCTACCTCAAGGCACTAAATTACCCTAAAACAGTTCATCCTACCTACCAGTCTGTACAAGAGCAGAGGGCTTTATGGTTGTGTTTACACTGATGATTCAGACAATGTTGTGTTCAAGAATGGATTATCGGACCCTCTAGGTCTCCAAGCGCCCATAACGGACTGTATCTACCTTCTTCACGTGGTCTCCATTACTCTGGCTGGAGTAACCGCCTCTCCTTGAGTCGATGGCGGTACTCACGTGCGTGTGCGTGTGTGCGCGCGCGCGCGTGTGCGCCTGAGCTCCGACGGCTGCGCGGCCAAGCCTCGGGATCACCTCCTGCCTGGCAGGTGGCCCGCTCCGAGACCTGACATTACGGTCACCCCAGCATGCAGAGCAGTAAGTGCCTCCCCACGCGGGGAGGGCGCCACAGACGCCCTAGAGCGGGGCACCCATCAGACGGGCTGCAGTCCCGGCGCTCAAGCCCTCAAAGGAGGGCTTGGACGAGCACCCGCACAAAGGACAGCGGCCGACAGGAGAAAGGGCTGCAGAGCTGGGGGCGAGGCGGGGCTGGGCTCTCCCTGTGTTTTGAGGGGCAGGACCTGGCACCAACCTCCACGAAGGCATCAGTCAGGTCACTAGCTCGGTCCATCACTGGCAAATGGCGCCCGGCCACGATTTTCACCTTGAGCTTGCCAGGCATCTTCTCGGCTTCGGCCTCTCCTTGGGCTCCTGCAGAAACAAACAAGCGAGTCTGCGCCGAGCTCCCAGCCGGGCGGGGGAGGGGCGGGAGCGCGCGGGGAGCTGCGCCTGGGCGGGAGCGCGCGGGGTAACTGACAGCCAAGGGCGCGCGAGGGCGCGCCGCGCCGCCGATCGCCACTCACTCTCGGATGAATGAGGGGGCCGTCCAGCGCGGGCGCTGAGACCTCATTCCGGAGAGACAGCCGGAGGAGTGGCCCCGGTGGATTCTCCCACCCTGGTCCCACAGCGTTGGCAAGAGAAGCAAAAGCCAGCCAACATCCTGTGGACGACCTGCCACCCCTACTTCTGTTTTCCTCCCCCCAAAATGGCGGCTCTCGAGGCGTGGAGGGAACATCGATCATTCGGCGCTCGGCCCACTTCGCAGTGGCGAGATTAAATCGGCGGAGAGCAGATGGAGGGGGCGGGGCGGACTTCCAGGAAGCCGGAGGGCAGGGAAATGGGTCGAGCCCTGCATCATCCACCTAGCCAGGGCAGTGGGTCCGTAAGCAGCTGTTGGCGAGCGGGCTCTGTCCTTCCTGAGCAAAGCCTGCGTAGGGCTCGGGGGCATCGCGGGTCTCTCCCTTCCCAGCTACAAACGTCGCACTGTCGAGGGCTGTGATAGAAGGAGCAGAGGCGGAGACTGTTAGAGGAGAGATGTCAGTAGGGCTTTAACCATGTTTGTAAAATCAGTTTACCTGGAAGGAATGCAGTTTTGGTTTTATATGAAGGAGAGTAAGAAATTTTAGGGACATCTCGGGTAGTCGTAAATATTCTATAGCAACATTTTTTATTCAGTCATGTACACGTGTGCTGGGCTGTAGATGTTACTGTGGGTCTTGGGGAAAAACAAAACTTTGAAATCCAAAGCCGCTGGTTAGAGAGTTTCCCTTGCACGCCCAGATGGACGTGGTGTGTTTACTAAGGATCAACAAGACAAAGACCTACCTTGCAGGCAGGAGTTCAGGACCTCCTCCGCTATGAAATTTCTAGACAACTGCAAAAAACAAACCTGATGCTCTTAATGAAACACCTGGAACAATCGACCCAATAATATATGTAAATAAACATGCAAAAAAGAGGTGAAATCTGTAGGCTCAAACCATTGGGGAAAAAATTAGGGAAATTGAGGCACACGCACAGGATGTAACCTAAGTCACCGTGTACCGAGTATCAACAGTACATGCCATATCAAATAACAAAATCGCCGTTAACAATTCAGGTATAAAGATTTTACCACTGGATTCATTAGGAATGGAAAATTCCCAAACGAAGATTTTTTTTTTTAATTGATACACCTTTTCTTTTTTCTTTTTTTTTTTTTTTTTTTTTTTTTTTTTTTTTTTTTTTTTCCTTTTAAGATGTATTTGAGAAAGAGAGAGCATGGGGATGGGTGTGGGCAGAGGAAGAGAGAGAACCCAGAGCAGATTCTGCACTGAGCCAGGAGCCCTTTGCAGGGATGGCTCTCAGGACCCAGAGATCATGACTTGAGTTGAAACCAAGAGTGGGATACTTAACCCCCTGAGTCACCCATGTGCCCCAAACTGATAAATCTTTTTAACCTTAAAAATACTGAACAGGGGGCACCTGGGTGGCTCAGTGGGTTAAGCCGCTGCCTTCGGCTCAGGTCATGATCCCAGGTCCTGGGTTCGAGCCCCACATTGGGCTTTCTGCTCAGCAGGGAGCCTGCTTCCTCCTCTCTCTCTGCCTGCCTCTCTGCTTACTTGTGATTTCTCTCTGTCAAATACATAAATAAATAAAATCTTTAAAAAAAAATACTGAACAGGTTGGGGCATCTGGATGGCTCAATGGTTGGAGCAAGTGACTCTTAATCTTGAGGTTGTGAGTTCAAGCCCCACATTGAGTGTAGAGATTACTTAAAATTAAATATTTTAAAGAAAATACTGAACAGATTAAATTAACTCTAGGCAGTGGTGACCCAGAATTCTCTTTAGAAGGCAAAAGTTCCTTCTATAGAGGGAATATTATTCACGTAAGTGAGAAGTTAAAATCTTACAAAGAGAAAAGAAAAAGTCTTCCTCAAAATAAAAATCTATAAGATAAATCACTGACTTTTCAGACCAAAGAAAACTTCATCCACTCAAACTATGAAAAAAGAGTAAGAGTACAGCTCACATGAGGATTTCCTTGCATCCTACTGCAGCTTTTTGTGGAGTCTAACTCTACTTTTAAAATGCCTTTACCAAACACTCACGGTGAGCAACACTATGTGATAAGTTAATTTTGGTGTGTTTTGTTTTGGTGGTAGAGTTGAAATAGCCTTTTTTTTTTTTTTAAAGATTTTATTTATTTGAGAGAGGTGAGAGAGAAAACACAGAGAGAGGGCAAGGGAGAAGCAAACACCCCACTGAGCAAGGAGACCAATGCAGGGCTTAATCCCAGGACCCTGAGATCATGACCTGAGCCAAAGGCAGATGCTTAACCAACTGAGCCACCCAGGCACCCCGAAATACCATTTTTACTGAAATCAAAGTAATACCACACTACCAATTCATTAAAAAAAAAACCAAAACAAAACAAAAACTGAGTATCAACAAAAGCCAAACTATGGAAAAATCCCAAATATCCATCGACTGATGAATGGATAAAGAAGATGTGGGGGGGAGGGTGTATATAATGGAATATTACTCAGTCATCAAAAAGAATGAAATCTTGCCATTTGCAATGATGTGGTTGGAGCCAGAGTGTATTATACTAAGCAAAACAAATCAAAGAAAGACAAATACTATATGATTTCACTTATATGTGGAATTTAAGAAATAAACAGATGAACAGATGGGAGGGGGGAAAAGAGAAGGAAACAAACCATAAGAGACTTTTTTAAAAAGATTTTATTTATTTATTTATTTATTTATTTATTTATTTATTTATTTGACAGAGAGAGACACAGCAAAAGAGGGAACAGAAGCAGGGGGAGTGGGAGAGGGAGACACAGGCTTCCCGCAGAGCACGGACCCTGATCCCAGGATCCTGAGATCATGACCTGCACCGAAGGAAGATGCCTAACAACTGAGCCACTCAGGTACCCAATCATAACAGACTCTTAAAGGCAGAGAACAAACTGAGGGTTGTTGGAAGAAGGTGGGTGGGGGGATGGGCTACATAGGTGATGGACATGAAGGAGGGTTTTTGTTATGGTGAGCACTGGGTGTTGTGTGTAAGTAATGAATCAATGAGTTCTACTCCTGAAACCAATAATGCACTGTATGTTAACTAACTAGAATTTAAATAAGAATTTGAAAAGAAAAAGAAGTACTCAAACATAGAAAGAAAAAAATTAGAAAACTGAAGTTTTGCAACAATCTTAATGGAAAACAATGCTTTGTATTATAAGATGTTGTGATATAAAAATATATTTGCAAATTGCACAATTAGAGGTTAGCGATCTCAGCCTCCTAATTAGTATCCTGTAAGGTACTTGTACATACGTACCTGTTGCCTTAGGCTTCATTAACAGGAGATTATAATTAAGATGTTTCCTGAAGACCTTTTTTTAGTAGAATTAATCCTGACTTCAGTTTGTTTTCTAATAATGGTACTAGTTTCTTTTAATTAATGCTAGGAGCAGTGTTAACTTTCCTGACAAATCTATCATGATCTGGTTCCTAATTAGCTTCTGTAGCTTCATACTTCACCACTCTTTTTGCATCTTAGATCCCACAATAATAACATGTATTGAGTACCAGCTACTGAATTCAGTGCTTCACAGCTTTTAAAGGTCCCTAGAATCTTATACAATAGGAATTATCAGCCTTCATTCTATAAGTGAAGAATTTGAGACTTTGCAATGTTTACTCGATAATGACCCAAAGTCACGGAGCTAGTAATGTTGGAGGCAGGATTTATATCTAAGCAATTTGATTCCAAGAACCCCACTTTAAAGGCTGTATATAGTTTCCTATAAACTATGCTTTTTTTCTTTTTCTCATACTCTTCCTAGAAAACACTTAAGAATTCATAACTCAGGGGGCGCCTGAGTGGCTCAGTGGGCGCCTGAGTGGCTCAGTGGTTAAAGCCTCTGCCTTCAGCTCAGGTCATGATCTCAGGGTCCTGGGATGGAGTCCCGCATCGGGCTCTCTGCTCAGCAGGGAGCCTGCCTCCTTCTCCTGTCTCTCTCTGCCTGCCTCTCTGCCTACTTGTGATCTGTCTGTCAAATAAATTAAAAAAAAAATCTTTAATAAAAAAAAAGAATTCATAACTCAGAATGTTATTTCTAATGTCTTCTCTTATCTCCTTCCTGATAAACATACTCTTCACTTTCACTACTATGCTACCACTAAATTTAATGCATCTATTATTACACAGTCTATATACATAATTCTTTATCTTTCCCTCTCCCCTATTAAACTTTGAGCACCTTGAAGGGAAGGACTATTTCCTGTCCATCTCTCAATTCTCAGTTCCCTCCCTGTGCCCTTCATGTAATCCACAAATTCTTGTGCAATTAAATGTTAATAACATGTATACATTTACTGTTTTGCTCTCTCTTTTCTGGCTTCCTAAAATGTTCCTTTGAATCCCTCTCCATCCCCAAGGTTAAATTTCTCAAGGGTTATCTATAATTGGTGCCCTCTCCTCACTTCACAAATAGTCCTAAAACTATTTCTGACTTTGGGGCACCTGGGTGGCTCAGCTGGTTGAGCGACAAACTCTTGATTTTGGCTCAGGTCATGATCTCAGGGTCATGTGATCAGGCCCCACTGTGGACTCTGCCCTCAGCATGGAGTCTGCTTGAGATTCTCTCCCTCTGCCCTCCCCCCACTCACATGCACGCACACACACACACACACACTCTCTCTCTCTCTCTAAATTAAAAAATAATAATAAAATAACAATAAAACAAAACAAAAACTATTTCTGACATTAGCTACAGCCACTCTACCAAAACAACTTTCCCCAAGGTCATCAATGACCTTTGATTGCTAAATCCAGTGGATAGTTTTCATTCTACAGGATTCCTAGTACCATCTGACACTGTTAATCATGTTCCCCTTGAAATGGTTTTCCACTTTATATTCAGATACCATGCTTCTCTTATATGTTGCACCATATAAATATTTGCCTTCTCAGCTTCCTCACTGGTCTTAACAAAAGTATGAGTTTTTCTCAGGGTTTCAGTTCTTGACCCTCTTCTCTTCTCTTCTAACTATAGTCTCTCATTCATACCTGTGATCTCATTCACATCTGTAATTTCAATCTCTATCTATTTCAATTTCTATCTATTTAGCAGAAGATTCTGATGTTTTTATCTTTATCCCACAACTTTCTTCTGGTATCTGGACCCATATATTCAAAATGCCAGGTTCCTATTTCCAATTGGAGTATCAAAGTGATCTTAAAGTCAATATCCAAAACTGATCTTATTTTCTTTCTCTCTCCCACAAGGACAACAACAGCAATTACAACAACAACAAAATAAAAAGCCTGGTCCTTGTCTACTCTGTTACCCATCTCAAATTGCAGAACGCCAGCTACCTAGTCAAGTGCTCAAGCCAGAAACTCACCAGTTTAAGTTGGATACAAATGGCAACTTGAACTTTCAGGTACTTTTACTTTGATTTACTTCTGAAGGAGCAGATCAGCTGAATAAAGGGGTAAAAATGAGTTAAATAGCTAGGTCAGCTCATCTTCCCAGTAGTTCCCTTATTTCCCATGAAGGTGTTGTAAGGGCCTACTTAGCCAGAGTGAGCCATTTTGTTGTTTATGCAGTAAACTTAGATTGAACCTGCCCCTTCCCCCAAGAGGAAAGCGCTTAGAAACAGAATTGGTGAAATACGGCCAAATAGCCCCCGATAACGGAGTCCAGATTCAAGGACGTGTCCAGCCAGATGGAAACGTCCAATCAAGGGAAAGTGCACGTATTACCTCCCTACCCGCCAAGGACGTGTTCGGCCAGGTGGAGACGGCCAATCAAGTAAAAGTGCACGTATTACCCGCCAGGGAGTGTGAGCCCCCGCCTTTTGGGCACCAGACAAAGGCGCCAATTCTAGCCAAGGTCATAGGCTGAAAATTAGATGACTATCATGGGGTAGGATGTAATTCAGTTGGCCACCTGTGTGTGGCCAGGCTCAACCACATGGCCTTTACTCTATAAAAGTTAGTCTGTGAGACTGGGAGGGGTCGCCTCTTTGCAAGAGACGGCCCTGGCTGGTCAGTTTGATTCTCGATGCTTGGCGCGAAATAAAGCTTTGCTTGACCTTCGCCTTGTATCAGTCTCGTGCTTTTGTCTACGGACCCTTTCAGCGTGTCTCGTGTAGGCACAATGACCTCATTAAGTAGAACCTTCTCTAGATTGGAAGATTACTGAAGTAGAACACATTGCTTTGTATCAGTACCCATCAATGCTCTCAGTGAACCACGTCACCTAGGTGTAATGGAAAGGTTATAGGCCTGATTTTCTGATCAAGCCAGCACCCGGGACAAGCTCTTCTTATCTGTTTCTGTACTGCAAAGCCTAGAGGTTTTCTACTTATATCATCAAGTGTTATTGTTTATAACTCCTAAAGATTTCTCAAATCCATCTACTTTCCACTGTTATTTCTCACGTGGAAGACTGCTATCCCCAATTCCACTCTTGCTTTCATCTAATCTATTCAGCATAAAGTAGTGCAAGTGATCTTTTTAAATAACAAATATTTGTATCACTTTGTATTAGAGAAACTGCTTGTCAAAGATCCCTATTCTTGGCAGGCCTTTTTCTTTATAAGAAAGTAAAAATGTCCAGAAATTCAAGAGTAGGACATCAGAAGTGGGTTTTTAATTTATTTTTGAATTCTTGGGTTTTTTAAAGTCAAACAATGCCTTCTCCCCCTTGTGTTAATTAATCGCCTAGAGATTATTCCCTTTCAACTGAATTGTTGTTCAAATGCATTGTTCCATTTCGGTATCTACAAATTGAAATAGATCGCAATTCACCTCAGATTGTAGGATCCAAATTATAAGCCTGACCCTTAAAAGTTAACACTGTATTTCCTCTTATGCATATCACTTTTTCTTTGCCAATTAGGTGGCACTAATAGAGTTTTTATGATCCAGTAAGCCATTATCTTCACAGAGATACTAACACATTAATTGGATTAATTACACTGATATATAATTTCCTAACCCCTTCGTTAACTTCAAATCATCTCCTGCTTTTGGAAGAGGAGTCCAGTAATATATCCAGTGTACCTTGGAAAGCAAAACTAGAGCTATATATTTACTAAATTGTCATGAACAAGATTCAGTTTCCAATGTGGATAAGTGTTACTCAAGAGAAGAGTGCTGACAAATAGAGTGGTTACTAATTACTACAATTGATGGCAAGAACAAAAGTGAGCTGAGTTCATGGCTAGTACCCTGTATAGCCTACTGTGATATGAACCCTATTTGATCTGTTCTAGATAGCTGGGTAAGGGATTTTTAAACCGGCTATAAGTTGGGTTGATTCCCACAGGAGGGAGTAGTTTCACACACTACTGGTGCCATACTTGCAGACAGCTACTGCAATTCAAATGAAGTGAAGTTGAAATTTTAACAATACTGTGGAAAACATATTGGAATAAGATAACTCAGTTACATATCTTTAATACTAAAGATGTTGGGACTTAAAAAAGAAATAAATAAAGATGTTGGGACTTGAACAAATTTAAATTTAAATCCAGCTACATACCCTGGGACCTTACCCACTGCTGCTCCCCTTGTGTCTTGACAAGCAGGTAGATAATCTGTGTAGTGCTTCCTATTTGGATAAAGAAACTGACCACCACCTCCCCCAGCTAAGGGAGGTTTGTTCAAACGTACACTGATTCATACTACTCTTGAGTGCCTGTTTACTTCTATTTAGTCAAAAACCAAGATTTAAAATCTAGACTATAAGACTCTGCTAGATCATGTAATCTGGCCCCTACCAATGATACTAGCTTTATTTTTCATGACTCTTCCACATAAGATGACTTGTGCCATCTGATTGATCTCCTTTTGACTACTCAACTCACCCTTCCCCCACCCTGCTGGGTGTTTTGAGATATTTCCTCCCCTGCTAACCACTAGGCGACTGGGGGATGGGGAGGAGAATTTAGGTGTAAAATAGATCCTGACACTGGCAAATGGTGGAAATTTGCCTCCGGTTAGTGAACACTCCCCCTCTTTCCTTCCTGTAACACAGTATTTGCAAACAACAAAGTATTTTTAAAATTCTATTTCTGTGATCATATTTTCCACAAGAGTGTAAAAGTCCTGAGGCATAAATGAGCATCACTGTGCCTTGGAAAAAAGTAAGTGAGGTGAAGAATGATAGCTGGGTGCTGAATTGTTGTTGTTGTTAAGTAATTAAATTGACCCCTTATTTGATACTCTCTTTCCCATCTCTGGAATAAACCACACATATTCTCACTTGTTGCTCCTATTCCTCTAGAATGTACCTTCTCTTCCCACCTACTCAAATCTTACTGCCTCTCTCAACATCAATTAATATTTACTGACAACACTTTATATATAAAGGCGTTACATGTAGACCTTTATCTCCAGAAGGTTACAATTTAGGTGTGTTGTAGATAAAACATGTATATATAAGAAATGTAACTATAGTAAGTGACTATATACTGTTGGGTATTAACAATGGTTTGGACAATAAAATATTAAAGTAGTTTATAAAAATAATTTGGGCATAATTAGGGAAGAAGCCTCGCATAGAAGGTAGAATTTGAATGGGACATTTCTAGATGCATGGGAATTCGTTTAGAAAAAAACAAATCAACAGCAAAAATGATTTTTAAAAAAATGTTTATAGCATAGTCCAGAAACTGTGAGTAAGCTAGGTTGGCTAGAATTGGGATTTTTTTTTTTTTGGTAGAAAAATGATAATTTGAGAGGCAGATAGGCTATGCCTGGAAATATACATAGCAATCAGAATTAGGAAAGGGGCGATTCAACAGATAAAGCTGATGATCAAGAACATTCTTGTGTAGGCAAAGGAAGCCATTGAAGAATTTTTTAGTGGAAAGAAGCATAAGTAGAACAATATTTTGGTACAATGACAGTTACATGAGGACTCAGGTTAAATTGAATTGCTGAAGACCAGAAGCAAAAAAATCATTATTGTACTTTCATTATGACAAACGAGTCTAGTTTTGTTCATGTTGAGTTCCATGAAGTCTTCCTCAACCATTCTAATCTGTTTTGACCTCCCTAAAACTTGGTGACTTCACAAGAATTCATTATGCTCACTGCTCTGTGGGTTAGTTGGATAGTTCTGGAGGGAAAACTAAAGGGACTTCCTTTTTGGAAAGGCTCAATCTCTGCTGTTTTCCTGCTCGGCCCCATTTCCTCATGTTCTATATTTTACCTTGCACCTGAATAAGTAAAAAAAAGCTACGTTCCCACTCCAATGGGGGAAACAAGAAAGTTAATCATTTTTTAAATTTCATCGTAAGCCCCCAAACACCTGATGACATCTTAAGAACTGGATCCCAAATGTGTTCCAGGACATTAGCTTTGAACAAACCTCAGCTGACGCTGATATCAATACCCCCTACTTTCAGTGATTTATGAAATAACACCTATTGTTCACCTGTCACTCACCTTTGATCAGACCCTGCCCTGGATTCCCGAAAAAACACGTACCCTGGACCCCTTTCCAGTATAAACCCCTAACCCCAAGCAGTAAAGAGGCTTACTCTCCTTTCCTTTCCAAGTCTCCCAGACACTCCATCTGCTATACTCAATTACTTAGACTACTCAGTAAACTCTGCTTTCACTTCCTCCTGGCTTGAATTTGATTTCTATCCTGTGCAAAGCCAAGGAAGGACCCTCTTGGCTGGTCCTGTGGGACATCCCTCTGGGTCCTCTGACTTGGCCTGCTTACATCAGTTCTGTAGGTTTTACTGGACCCATTCATATAACTGCATATAGGCTGACTACACTGGAATGTGGCCTTACAAATCTGTCTTCGGCACTGCCTGTCAGGTCTCTTCTGCATAACAGGATAGATCCTAGGCAGGATGGATTGGCTCTAACATGGTGGCCTCAAGCAGCATTCCAATAGGGCAAAAGCTATCTGCTGGTGAAATGCATTGCCTTCACTCTTTACAAAGTTTGAAAAATACATCTGTGGCCAGGACCCATTGTCATGACCTAGTCACGTCTTCCCTTGCAAAGTGACCTTGATGCCTAAAATGACATCAAACTAAAATGTTTTGTTTTTTATGTTTAGGGCCTTGAAAGGTGGGCTTCCTTTAATTGAAGTGTTGCATAAATACAAAAATTCTCATGACATAGAGTAAGATACAAAGGCAAAAATATCCTCTATACTTTTTTCCTTTGACTTTGTCTTAGTTTTTAAAAGTTTGTATTTCGAATCAAATAATCCTAGCCTTGGGGCACCTTAAACGTATAATGACAGTATATCAAATCCATCTCTTTCCAGATAAAAGACAGACTGTCTAATGTTCCAAAAGTCCTTGTCATCCACAACTTTTCCCACTTTTTGTTATTCTGACTCAGAAATAGAAATGATGGTTTACATTGTTCCCTGAAGATCAGTAATTTTTTTTAAAGATTTTTATTTATTTATTTGAGAGAGAGACAGTGAGAAAGAGCATGAGTGAGAAGGTCAGAGGGAGAAGCAGACTCCCCATGGAGCTGGGAGCCCGATGCGGGACTCGATCCCAGAACTCCGGGATCATGACCTGAGCCGAAGGCAATCGTCCAACCAACTGAGCCACCCAGGCGTTCCAAAGATCAGTAATTTTGAGAAAAATAAGCAGGGATTAGCAGAATGAAGATACCTTAGTCCATTTCCTCAATTATTACAGGCTTGGAGTAAGAACACATGAAGATTTAATAACTAAGATGTAAAGAAAAAATAGCTGATGGATGGCATTTGAAAGTTGCCTGGAAATTTTTTCCTTGGAGTTAAAAGAACAGGTAAGTTGAAGAATAAAGTTGGGGTGCCTGGGTGGCTCAGTGGGTTAAAGCCTCTGCCTTCGGCTCAGCTCATGATCTCAGGGTCCTGGGATCCAGCCCCGCATCGGGCTCTCTGTTCAGCAGGGAGCCTGCTTCCTCCTCTCTCTCTGCCTGCCTCTCTGCCTATATGATCTTTGTCTGCCAAATAAATAAATAAAATCTTTAAAAAAAAAAAAAGAAGAAGAAAGTTGATCATAGGATATAGTACTTTGATGTTTCATTATGTAATAAGCTAAAATATAAATTTAATAATTATTTTAAAATACCTTTAAAAATATATTTTTAAGTAGTCTCTACACCCAACATGGGGCTCAAACTTAAAACCCTGATATCAGGGGTGCCTGGATGGCTCAATGGGTTAAGCCTCTGCCTTCAGCTCAGGTCATGATCTCAGGGTCCTGGAATCAAGCCCTGCATCGGGCTCTCTGCTCAGCGGGGAGCCTGCTTCCCCCCACCCCTGCCTGCTTCTCTGCCTAGTGATCTCTCTCTCTCTCTGTCTCTCTGTCAAATAAATAAATAAAATCTTAAAAAAAAAACCCAAAACCCTGAGATCAATAAAGATACAAATGTAATGATCCAAAGGGGAGCATGCACCCAAGTGTTTATAGCAGCAATGTCCACAATAGCCAAACTATGGAAAGAGCCAAGATGTCCTTCAACAGATGAATGGATAAAGAAGATATGGTATATATATATTATGCTAAGCAAAATAAGTCAATCAGAGAAAGATAATTATCATATGATCTCTCTGATATGAGAAACGTGAGAGGCAGGGAGTGGGGCCATGGGGAGTAAGGAGGGAAAAAAATGAAACAAGATGGGATCAGGAGGGAGACAAACCATAAGAGACTCTTAATCTCAGGAAACAAACTGAGGGTTGCTGGAGGGCGGGGAGAGGGATAAGGTGGTTGGGTTATGGACACTGGAGAGGGTATGTGCTATGGTGAGTGCTGTGAATTGTGTAAGACTGATGATTCACAGACCTGTACCCCTGGGGCAAATAATATATTATGTGTTAATTTAAAAAAAAAGAGAGAGAGGAAGAAAAACCCTGAGATCAAGAGCTGCATACTCCAACTGAGCCAGCCTTGTATCCCTTAAAATATTTTTTATAGTCAGCATCATAATTGACTGAATCAAAGGCAAATTTCCATCCTCTCCTTACCTTGCCAGGATGTACCCTATCCACAGAGAAAACACTTGATGGGCCTTCCTTGGCACATGGTGATGGTAACTGAAATTACAGAAATGGTGTCTAGGAGAAAATAAGCACCTTGCTCCTTGGGGGCTTTTATTTTTATTTATTTAATTATTTATCAACTAACATCTTGTTTGTTTTTTTAGAATTAATTAATTTTTTAAGGATTTTATTGTTAATTCATTTGATAGGGAAAGCACAAGCAGAGGGAGGGGAGAAATAGACTCCCTGCTGAGCAGGGAACCCAATGCAGGGCTCAATCCCAGGACTCTGAGATCACGACCTGAGCCAAAGGCAGACACTTACCCCACTGAGCCACCCAGGAGACCCTCTTTTTTAAATTAATTCAATTAGCCAAGATATAGTACATCACTAATTTCAGATGTAGAGCTCAAAAATTCATCAGATGTATATAACAGGGCTTTTTTTTTTAATCACTCTCTATTAAGTGGTTACAAAACAGACAGTTGTTGCTTAAGATATCTGGCACTCTGAATAACAGAAAGAAAACTCAACAAAAGCTTTGGGTTTCTAACCTTCTAAACAATGCACAAGTTCCAAAATATGAATGGCCAATTTAAATGAATGGCCACTCTGTAAAATTTAGAAACTGCTAATTCAGCTGAAAAAGAGCCTTTGCTCTTCTGGAGCTTTAGCTCATCATACATTGAGCTCTTACCAGATTCCTTACTTAGGGAATTCCAAATGCCCTTCCTACTCCTCAAGCTTCCAGTTCTATCCTACCTCTGGGCTAGATCTAATTTGCCACAACATTAAAACTAAAATTTTTTAAATTAAACTTTTAAGCTTGAGATGAAACTTTTAGGTTCACGTACAATTATGAGAAGTAATAGAGGAATCCCATGTACCATTTACCCAGTTTCCCCTAGTAGTAGCAAAACTCTAGTATAATGTAACCACCATCTGTTATTGTTAGCTCTCCAAAAGAATGTTTTATTGTTTTATGGATTGGCTACTCATGGGCACTCATTGGCCAACAGGGGTAGCCTGCGCAAGGTAACTGTGTGACCAGTTGAAGTGAAGAGTCATGCTGGAAGAACTGCATTAGTCATATTAATCACACTGAATGAAACTAATTATATAACTCTGAGTTGTTCAATCTAATGCCATTAAAGAAGTAGTTCTCTGTGGGAAAGTGGGGAAAAGTACCAAGAAAAATCTTAGGTGTTTTTGTTTACTTACTGGTTGCATTGTTTTCAAAATACACTTTCTTTTCCCATTCTGATAAGCTTTCATGTGCAGTGCTGTGGTGGGCAAAATAGCACCTAATTTTCCACCCATCTGTTGTGCATGCCCTAATAATTCCTGGGACTGTGACTAAAATGACTTTTCCTCTTATGATTACGTTCTTCTATGGCAGAAGGGAGCCTGAGACATGGAGATTAATCTAGGTAGGCCTAACCTAACTATATGAACTCTTTAAAAGGTGGGGAGTTTTCTCTGGCTGGTTGCAGAAGACAAACTTTGAGAACTGTGCTCTGGCTGGCCTGGAAGAAAGCAAACATACCATGTTGTGAAGTAACAATGGAGGCCGTGGGAAAAGACCTAACAGCAGCCTTTCATTGCTCAGAGCAGGGCCTGGCTGACAGCCAGCAAGTAAATGGAACTTTGGTCCTACAATCACAAGGAACTGAAACACCAAGGAGCTTAGAAGTGAATTTTTCCCCAGAGCCTCCAGACAAAAACTCAGTCTGGCTGTCTCCTTGGTTTCAGACTTGAGGTACCCTGAGCAGAGAATGCAGCCACCATGCCACACCTCCGAACAGGTGGTAAGGTAGAGGATGGGAGAGAAAGTCAGGGGACTCTGTAATGACCCCTCAAAATTCTCTAATGACCTCTGCCTTTGAGAGTCAGCATACTAAAATTATATTGTGAAACTCGGATGTAACAAAGATTTACAGCAAAAGGAAGATAAGAATAAATAAAATGTCATGGGGCCCTGACTCATGATGGAGTCGTATACGGTAGTAGCAAGCCCAGCATAGGCATGTGTAATTCACTATTGTCATGAATAAAAACTTCTGGTAGGGGACACATATGTCATATCTAGGCATATGCCTCACTGTGTAAAAAACTTAGAAGCCCCTGCTAAACCTCAAAATTTCTTAATTTTTTCACTCTCTCTTGCTTTGTTACTTCGTATCTCTAAGGAAAGTAGATTTCTCATTGTTGTTGAGGTAACCCCTTCTTCCTTTTATGTTCGTGGCACGTTCAAAAAAGTCCAGTCTGTGCATTTTTTTTTTTAAATTTTTCTTGCTAGGAAGACAAAAAGAGTTGCATTTAAACTAAATAGACACTACATAGGGTTTTAATATAAATACATAATCTTAGCCCTCTTCGAGAAGTCACATTCATTCATCCATCCAACAAATACCTATTCAGCTGCAGGTATGTATCTTTAAGTTAGGCTCTGGGGATAAAGAGAAACAACATGATCCCTGTTGGAGGAACATACAGTGTAGAGGTAGAGGTGGGGTCCTAACAAGGAAATGCAATGCAGCAAGGCAAATGCTATGGGAGAGGCAAGACAGGGAGTTGAGCACACATTGAGGAGGGATGGCTAATCCAGTTGGGGCCGGAGCGGGGGTGGTGTGGGGGGACAGAAATCAAAAAAGGCTTCCCTGTGAAGTGTTTTCTATTGCTGCTGTAACAAACTGCTACAAACTTAGTGACATAAAACCACATATATTTGTACAGCATGGCGACTACACTTAATGAAAGTTGTTTAGAGAGTAGATCTTAAAAGTTCTCATCACAAGAAAAAAAATGTAACTATGTGCAGTGATGGATGTTAATTAAACTTACCGTGGTGATCATTTCACAATATATACAAATATCAAATAATTACATTTTATACCTGAAACTAATACAAAGTTATATGCCAATGATATATCAATTGAAAAAATAAACAGCACAAATTTATTTTCTTACAGTTCTGGTCTCTGGATATTGGAAGTCCAAAATCAGGGTGTCCACAGGGCTGTATTCCTTCTGGATGCTCTAGAGAAGAATCTGTTCCTTACCCTTTCCTACTTCTATACACCACATACATTCCTTGGCTCACGGCCCCCTTTCAGCAATGGCATCACTTTGACCTCAACTTCCATATCTCATCTTCTCTCTTACTCTGATCCTCCTGCCTTCCTCTTGTGAGGCCCTTTGTGATTACACTGGACCCACTCAAATAATCCAGGATAATCACCCCATTTCAAAATTCTTAACCAAATCATATCTGCAAATTCTGTTTTATGTAAGGTAAGAGGTGCTCAGGATTAGGATGTGGATGCCTCTGTGGGAGAAGGAGGATTTATTTAGCCTTCCACAAGAAGTAACTAGAGAAGGAGAATAAAGAGTCTTCCAGAAAGTGGAAACATGGGGGAAAGCATTAAAGGGACTTAGATGTTGGGGAATTACAGAACTTTATAGGTAAGTATCTTGGCTATAAAATAGTATTTACCCCCACCTCATCATATAGGATGAGATAATACATTAAGGCTCTAAACACAATATGTTCATTCTCTGCTCTTGTGTAATGTTAGTCATGGTGAGGATGAGTAAAGGAAATGGAAATCTACAAAAGAGGCTTAAATAGTAATCAGGGACCAGCAGGTCTCATTGAATTAACCTGAGAGGTATTCATTGAAGAATTTTAAGCAGAAATGTGGCATGACTTCACATGTATTTTAGTTGACTGTCCTTGCTGAATGGAAAACAGATGGCAAGAGACAAGATAGAGGTAGTAAGTAGAGCTGGAACAAGGGTGAATTGAGTGAAGCACTTGCTTTGTATGCACAATTTAAGGAGGCACCAGAAAACTCAGTAAACAAGATAAATGACATTTTCATGCAATATATATATTTTTTTAACTAATCTCTACCCCCAGCATGGGGCTCAGGCTCAGCCCTGAGATCAAGACTCATACACTCTACTGACTGAGACAGCCAGGCGCCCCAGTGAAATATTTTTTAAAAATAAAAATTAGTGATGGGGCCCCTGGGTGGCTCGGTCCTTAAGCGGCTGCCTTCAGCTCAGGGCTCAGGTCACAGTTCTGGGATGGAGCCCTGCATCAGGCTCGCTGCTCAGCGGGAAGCCTGCTTCTTCCTCTCCTGCTTCCCCTGCTTGTGTTCCGTCTCTTGCTGCCTCTCTCTCTGTCAAATAAATAAAATCTTTAAAAAATATATATAATAAATCAATGCAAAAAATCCATGATGAAAAATTTATGAAAATTGTAAATAAAGTCAGGATTATTAGGGAGAGAGGTTATTATGTGAGAGATGATGAGAGCCTGAAGCAGCAAAGTAACAGTGACTATAAAGACAGTTGGATGGATTAAGGATAGCTATGAAAGGAATTGTGGCAGCAGAGGTTGGTTTTAAGAGAATATACTTAAGGGGATGCAAAAGTTTAAGAGAGGGGAAAGGGTAGGGTGTGTCAAGGAGGAAATTAAAATCTATTTTGGACATATTGAGTTTAAGAAGACTGTAATACATTCAACTTGGAGATTCCAAAAGAAAATTTAAAAACAATTAATTTTTTCAAGGCAAAATTTATTACACCAAGCTTTTCTGCTCCCTCACCTGTTAGCCTCTTAGGTTCTTCACTATTATCGTCTTGCCAGACCAGTTCTATAGGAGGAAAGAAAAGGATCTTAAAGGACCTAATTCCTTGGAGTATAGTAGCCAAAGGTTGGGGGCTAATTTTTGGAAGGGAGATGACCAGGAAGGGTCAGGTATGTGTTAGAGCAACTGATGGATCTTCACTTTGTCCCTGAACCATTTTCAGATTATTACATCGTCACTCTCTTTGTTCCTTTGTGATTCATGACATCAACCTCTAACCTTTGTTGGTACATTAATTGGCAACATGGTCATTATCACTTTCTCATCAAAGACTTTGTCCCCTGGGTGAGCCATCCATATCCTGTTATAAACCTGGAGCTCTTTCACTCTAAAATCTTGCATGCAAACATACCACTCTAGGACTTTGATCTTCCTTCCAATTCTTCCCTTCGTCACTTCTGTTAACCATCAGTTCCTTGAGCTCATCAAGACTTAGTTACCCTTGACCCTCTGACATCGGTGTCTATCGGCTGCTTTCCACTTTCACTTCTTTTTCTATCCTGTTTATATTGCAGTGGTGCATCGCTTCAGACATTTTGTATTGATATCCTCAATTCCCATGCTTTGTATCCTGTTGTCATATTACCTGATAGACTAACTCTGCAAGATGCATGTTGGGGTGCCTGGCTGGCTCAGTCAGAAGAGCATGCAACACTTAATCTCAGGGTCATGAGTTTAAGCCCTATGTTGGACACGGAGCTTACTTAAAAATAAAATAAAATAAAATAAAATAAAATAAAATAAAATAAAGAGATAGAAGTTATGTATTACACAACAGTACCCTACAAAGGGAAGAAGTGGAAACCAACCCAGGCTCTATTCAAAGTCCTGGGGTAGTTCTTCCCTGACAGTGCAACTTTTTCTAATCTGCCACAGTGTAGGGACGCCTGGGTGGCTCAGTAGGTTAAGCATCTGCCTGAGGCTCAGGTGGTGATCCCAGGGTCCTAGGATCAAGTTCCCCATGGGGATCCTTGCTCAGCAAAGAGTCTGCTTCTCCCTCTGCCTGGCACTCCCCCTGCTGTGCTCGCTCTCTTGCCCTCTGACAAATAAATAAATAAATAAATAAATAAATAAAATCTTAAAAAAAAAATCTGCCCCAGTCCAGTGCAGAGGTCCACAAACTGGGCACTGCAGACCAAATCTACCTGCCACCTATTTTTGTATAGTTCACAAGCTACTAATTATTTTTACATTTTAACCAGTTAAAACATTCAAAATAAGGATATCTTATGACACAAGAAAATTGTATTAAATTCAAATTCTAGTGTTCATAAATAGTTTTATTTGACTATGTAGTCATGCTCATTCTTTTACATATTGTCTGTGGCTGATTTCATACTACAGAGGCCAAGCTGAATAGCTGTGATAGAAACCATCTGGCCTACAAATGCTAAAATATGGACTCTCTGTCCCTTCACAGAAAAAACTTACCTATCCCTGTACTAACGCTTGGACTATTAAATATTTGCTGGAGAAAAACCAACAATTATACAGATTGGTGCACTGAATGATATATTTATGATCCTAAACCCCACCTGGAAACTCAACATTGCCTGGTTTTCCTTCTAATTTTCCTAGTCGGCTCTCTTTTCTTCAGCCTTTCACGTTTTTTCACTCCTCTAAGCCTCCAAACATTTCACCCCCTCATCCCAACAGATGCCTCACCTCCTACTTCTATGTGAAAATAGAAGCCATCAGATTGGCATTCCCTCAGTCTCCTGCTTCTGTACCTACAAATGTGTCTGCAGTTGCCCTTATCCTTTATTTACTACCTCTTGTTTTAATAGAAGTGGGACTTTTCACTCATTTAAAACAAAGGCTTCAAGCAGTGCTCTGGATACCATCTCCTTCTTCTCCAGTGTCCTACAGAAAGTGATGAGTCCTTCCCTCCCTTGAAGCTTAACACTTCCCTGTCTATTGGTTTCTTCATTAGCATTTTGACAAAGTTATTATCAAGGACGTAGTTAACCTTATGCCATCTTCCGTGAAAGAATTTCTTGACTTGGCTTCCAAGAATTCACATTTCCAGTGTTCCTACTTCCTCGTGAGCTGGTCCTCCTGTCTTATTTGCTGGTTCCTTCTCATGTCCCCAACTTTTAAACCAGTAGTACTCAAACATTTTAGTCCCAGGACCCCCTTTACAATATCTTAAAAATGATTGAGAACCTCAAAAAGCTTTTGGTTACATGGTTAATATCTATTAATACTTACTCCACTGGAAATTAAACTGAGACTTTTACAATAATTATCTATTGATTCATTTAAAATAATAATTATAATCAATTGCATACTAATATAAATACCATTTTATGAAAAAGAAAACTGTCTTTTCCAAAACAAATTGGTGATAAGACTGGCATTTGCTTTACAGTTTTAAAAATGTCTTTAATGTCCAGCTTAGAGGTCTAGGGATCCACAAACTACAGCCTACAGACCAAATGCTGCTCACTGCCTATTTTACTGGATTTACCAGAACACAGCCATATTCATTCGCTTCTGTATTGTTTATGGCAGCTTTCTATCTACAAGTGAAGAGTTGCGTATTTGTGACAGATATCATATGGCCCACAAATCTTAAAATATGGGCTTTTTTAGTACATGGACTTTTATAGGAAAAAAAATTGCCTATTCTTTTTTTTTTTAATTTTATTTTTTATAAACATATATTTTTATCCCCAGGGGTACAGGTCTGCGAATCACCAGGTTTACACACTTCACAGCACTCACCATAGCACATACCCTCCCCAATATCCATAACCCCACCCCCCCTCTCCCAACCCCCCTCCCGTCATCAACCCTCAGTTTGTTTTGTGAGATTAAGAGTCACTTATGGTTTGTCTCCCTCCCAATCCCATCTTGTTACATTTATTCTTCTCCTACCCCCTTAACCCCCCATGTTGCATCTCCGCTCCCTCATATCAGGGAGATCATATGATAGTTGTCTTTCTCTGATTGACTTATTTCGCTAAGCATGATACCCTCTAGTTCCATCCACGTCGTCGCAAATAAAAATTTCCTATTCTTAATCCAGTTTTAACAGCTAATCTATTGTAATAGGTTATTGGGGTTGAAACATATGAAGAACGTCTGACCTCACACAGAAATGTATTTGGAAGAGTGTTTCTTTTTAAAGATTTATTTGTTTATCTGAGAGAGAGACACAGAGCCAGAGCCCGGGGGGGGGGGGGTGAGGGGCAGAGACAGAGGGAGAGAATCTCAAGCAGACTCCCCACTGAACTTGAGGCCCCTATGTGGGACTCCATCTCAGGACCCTGAGATCATAACCTGAGCCAAAACCAAGAGTCGGACACTTAACCAACCGAGCCACCCAGGTGCCCCAAGAGCATGCTACTCTTGATCTTGGGGTCATGGGTTTGAGCCTCACATTAGGTGTAGAGATTACTTTAAAAAATAAGATCTTGGGGTGCCTGGGTGGCTCAGTCATTAAGCATCTGCCTTCGGCTCAGGACATGATCCCAGGGTCCTGGGATCGAGCCCCACATCGAGCTCTCTGCTCAGCGGGTAGCCTGCTTCTCCCTCTCCCTCTGCTGCTCCCTTGCTTGTGTTCCCTCTCACGCTGTGTCTCTCTCTGTCAAATAAATAAATAAAATCTTTTAAAAAAAAAGATCTTAAAAAAGAGAGAAAATATTGTTTCCCTGAATTATGCAGATCTTCCAAGTGTCTGCATATATGATATGTGTCACTTCCAAGTGTCTCATATGATATCCAAAAAAATTAGATTTGCTATTATCACTACCCATCTAATCAAACAAGTATTAGAAACCTCTCACGCTTCACAGGAGCAGCTATAAGTCTTCCAAAATTCTAAGTTTTGCCTGAAAGTTCAAATTTTATCACTGGCAACTAATGCTATTAGTTGTTTTCCTCGAAGTGGCAAGGTCACTTGGTTCATTTTCAAGGAGATGTCTGTTAAAACACAAGTCTGAAAAAGCATATTTTTTTTCTGTTTGTCATTTTTTTCGAGTAAAAAATTGTGTTCCACGAAAAATATCAGTTAGTTCAACTTGAAATTCAAACAGAGGCACAAGTGTCTTTCTTTAAGACAAGGCTAGTTTTTTGGCTTGTACTAAAAGTGCTATAAAAGGACTTTCCATGTTGATAGAATGTTAAATAAATATTCACTGAAGGGTTGAGATTCAATGAGTAATGTTTACTCTGTCCTCAAGAACATTTTTTTTTAAAGATTTTATTTATTTATTTGACAGAGAGAAATCACAAGTAGGCAGAGAGGCAGGCAGAGAGAGAGGAGGAAGCAGGCTCCCTGCTGAGCAGAAAGCCCGATGTGGGGCTTGAACCCAGGACCTGGGATCATGACCTGAGCCGAAGGCAGCGGCTTAACCCACTGAGCCACCCAGGCGCCCCAAGAACATTTTTCAATGAAACTGGCACCTTTATTTTAACTACAAGAGCAGTGATGAAAAGTACAATGGTTTCTAATAGATTTCAGTGATATTGTCTTGCTTTGTGCTGAAGTGGCAGCAGATTTACCCACCATTGTTTTTGTATTTTCAGTGCAGTTGTTAATCATGGGGTTTTTTTTTTAAAGGGAGATAATGTTTGTATATTTTTACAAAAATAGTTCCAGGCCCCCATGTAAAGATCTCAGAGAACCCCATCGAGCCACAAACCATAACTTGAGGGTACTTGCTCTGAACATTCAAGTGTCCCAGGACTTAATCTTTGTATTTCCCCTTCTCAGTTTATTCTCAGTTCCTAGATAATTCTTATTCCCATGGCTTTAAGTGATGTATTCTTGCAACTCCTAAATTTATGTCTTCAGCCTGACTATTTCTCCTGTAGACTGGATGTGTATAGATATGATACTGTGTTTTTTAAGAAATACATATTTGATCTTCATCTTACTTCTGGTGTAGAGCACCTAAAACCCTTGGAATTTTCTGGGTAATAAGAGTGATAAATGTGTCTTGATATTCAAAACTAACCTCTTTCAACCATCTCTAAGTTTATGTTAATGAGGAGACTTCTGAAAGGCACCAAGAATGGGGGCTTTCTGCAAGAGGAACCAACCTGGTGATTGGGCGGCTGGAATTTTCAGTCCTACCCACCGACCGCTGGGGAAAGGAGGCTGGAAGTTGAATCTATGGCTAGTGATTTAATCAATCATGCCTACAGAATTGGAGACTTCATAAAAATTCAGAAGGCCAGGGTTGGACAGCCCCCAGGTTTGTGAACACACAGAGATTTGGAGACAGTGGCTCTCTTGGAGAGGACACAGGAGCTCCCATGTCCTCTCCTACATACCTTGCCCTATGCATCTCTTCCGTCTGGCTGCTCTTGAATTATCCTTTCATAATAAACTGGTAATCTAGCAAGTAAATGGTTCTCTAAGTCCTATGAGTTGCCTGACAAGTAATCAAACCCAAGGAGGGAGTATGTTGGAGTCTCCAACCCATTGTCATTTGGTTAGAAACCTTAGTGTCAACATGAATTTGCCCTGCCATCTGAGGTGGGGGGAGGGCAGTCTTGTAGGTCTGAGCCCTTATCCCATGGGATCTCACACTACTATCAGGTAGACAGTGTCAGAAATAAGTTAAATTGTAGGATACGCAGCTGGTGTAGAGAATTGTAGGGGAAAAACCCACACATCAATATTGGGTGCAGAATTGTAATAGGTATTTCAAATGTAGTATTCTCAAACAGAATTCCTGATCTCACTAATCAGTCCTCCCCAAACTGCTGTTTGCATTCTTCCCGATCTCATGAAACGATCTCATCTGTCTACTTGCCCAGACAAAAAAAAAATCTTTGAGCCATCCTGACTCTCTTCGTTTCATACCTCACATTCAATTGGTTAGCAACCTTGTTTGTAGATTTAGAAATCAGATTTTTTTTAATTTTTTAAATTTTTTTATAAACATATAATGTATTATTAGCCCCAGGGGTACAGGTCTGTGAATTGCCAGGTTTATACACTTCACAGCACTCACCATAGCACATACCCTCCCCAATGTCCATAACCCCACCACCCTCTCCCTACCCTCCCCCGCCACCCTCAGTTTGTTTTGTGACATTAAGTGTCTCTTGTGGTTTGTCTCCCTCCTGATCCCATCTTGTTTCATTTATTCTTTTCCTACCCCCCAAACTCCCCATGATGCATCTCCACTTCCTCATATCAGGGAGATCATATGATAGTTGTCTTTCTCTGATTGACTTATTTCACTAAGCATAATACCCTCTAGTTCCATCCACGTTGTCGCAAATGGCAAGATTTCATTTCTTTTGATGGCTGCATAGTATTGCAATATATATATATATATATCTCACATCTTCTTTATCCATTCATCTGTTGATGGACATCTTGGTTCTTTCTGTAGTTTGGCTATTGTGGACACTGCTGCTATAAACATTCGGGTGCACGTGCCCCTTTGGATCACTACATTTGTATCTTTAGGGTAAATACCCAGTAGTGCAATTGCTGGATCATAAGGTAGCTCTATTTTCAACTTTTTGAGGAACCTCCATGCTGTTTTCCAAAGTGGTTGCACCAGCTTGCATTCCCACCAACAGTATAGGAGGGTTTCCCTTAGAAATCAGATTTTTAACCCTTTCTCATCCTCTGCACAGCTACTATCCAAGTAGTCCAAGCCACTATTATATCTTATCTAGGTCATTCCACCACGTTTCTAACTAGTCTTGTTTCTTCCCATAGCTACATATGGGTTTTCTGTTTTGTTTTGCTTTGTTTTTTCAACGTAGCAGCCAGAATAATTTTTTTGAAAGACCAGATCATGTTACTCCTTGGCTCAAAAACTGAGTGGGTCAACCAACAGATCTTTGTTTTCTCACAGTTCTAGAGATCAGAAATCCAAGATCAGGGTGCTAACCTGGTTGGGTTCTGGTGAAAGTTCCCTTCCTGGCTTGAAGACTGTCTTTCGTTATGCCCTCTCATATCAAAGAAAATGTGAGGAAGCTCTCTAGTGGTTTCCTTATAAGGATACTAATAGTATTGGGTCAGAGCCCTACATTTATGACCTCATTTAATGTTACTTACCTTTATAAAGGCTCTTGTATACCTCTATACAGTCACATGGGGGGTAGTTAACATGTGAATGGGGGGACAGGAAGGAGACACAATTCAGTTCATAGAACCATTTCATTCAGAGTAAAAGCCAAAACCCTATGATGCTTTAGTTATCTATTGCTGCATAAAATTAATCCCAAAATTTGGTGGCTTAGAACAACATCCATTTTATTTGCTCATAATTCCATGGATTGGAGCAATCTGGGTTTAAGTGGGAGACTCTTCTGCTGCTCTTACCTAGGGTTACTCATGTGTCTGCAGTCATCTGGTAGCCTGACCAGGGCTGGACTATAAAAAAGACCTCACTCACATTTCTGGTGGTAAGTGCTACCGTTGGTAGGGCCATGTGATCCCCCATGTAGCAGACTAGTCAGACTTCTTCACATGGCAATCTCAAGACTGTAAGAAAGAGCTAGCCCCAAGCTTCTGTTTTTGTCTTGATTATTAATATAGCATTGGCCAAAGCAAATCACAAGGTCAAGCTTAGAGTCAATATAGGAGGGTTCTTATTATAAGAAAAATTATACATGGCACATTCTTATTCATATTTTATAATGTAAAAAGTTACAAACATACCTAATCAAATTAATAATAATGCAAGAATTGAATATATTTGTTGAGTATCCTAAAACCACTATATGGAATAATGGCAACTTTCACTCACAGATTATTTACATGATAATACCCAGTGTGAATACACTGCTACAAAAATCAAAACAGAAGGTGTAAACTTGAAATGTTTTCTATAATAAAGACCTAGCAGCACGACTATCTAACACTATTTTATTCAGATTGCTTCTGAAACATTGCCAGGGGAATTTCATTTTATTTATTTATTTATTTATTATGAACATATAATGTATTATTAGCCCCAGGGGTACAGGTCTGTGAATCATCAGGTTTACACACTTCACAGCACTCACCATAGCACATACCCTCCCCAATATCTATAACCCCACCACCCTCTCCTGACCCCCTGACCCCCAGCAACCTTCAGTTTGTTTTGTGAGATTAAGATTCTCTTATGGTTGTCTCCCTCCTGATCCCATCTTGTTTCATTTATTCTTTTCCTACCCTCCAAAACCCCCCATGTTGCTTCTCGACTTCCTCATATCAGGGAGATCATATGATAGTTATCTTTCTCTGATTGACTTATTTCGCTAAGCATAATACCCTCTAGTTCCATCCATGTCATCGCAAATGGCAAGATTTCATTTCTTTTGATGGCTGCATAGTATTCCATTGTATATATATACCACATCTTCTTTATCCATTCATCTGTTGATGGACATCTAGGTTCTTTCCATAGTTTGGCTATTGTGGACATTGCTGCTATAAACATTCTGGTGCATGTGCCCCTTCGGATCACTACATTTGTATCTTTAGGGTAAGTACCCAGTAGTGCAATTGCTGGGTCATAGGGTAGCTCTATTTTAAACTTGTTGAGGAGCCTCCATGCTGTTTCCCAGAGTGGTTGCACCAGCTTGCATTTCCACCGACAACATAGGAGGGTTCCCCTTTCTCTGCATGCCAGGGGAATTTTAAAAAATGCTAAAACTTATTAAAACTTAGTTTGATTTTATTTTTTTTATACCATAACTGTAGCAATGATAAAAAGCTCCTCCCTGAAAAATTCTGATTGTTTCCAGTTTTAAATAATTGTTACGGATATTATTGAGTTTGTTTGTTTTTTAAAGATTTATTTATTTTAGAGAGAGAGAAAGAGAAAGAGCATGAGCAGGCAGGGGCAGAGGGAAAGGGAGAGAATGTTAAGCAGACCCAGCACTGAGCACAGAGCCTCATGTGAGGTCTGATCTCACAACCCTGAGATCACAACCCGAGCTGAAATCGAGAGTCAGACACCCGATTGACTGAGCCACCTAGGCACTCCAATACTATTGGTGCATTAATAATACATATATAAGCTTCAAGTATCAGATTTTTATTCTTTTTTATATTAACATTTTCTTCCTCATGACAGTAAATTAAGAGAACATCTCGTTATGTGGTTACCTCCAACGTACGAAGGCAAGGATTAGTTTTCTAGGGCTTCCATACAACAAGTACCACAAACGGGATGGCTTGAAGAATGGAAGTTTGTTGTCTCACAGTTCTGGAGGCTCGAAGTCTGAAAAGAAGTATCGAGGGGAGTAGGTTTTTTCTGAGGGCTGTTTAGGAGAATCTATTCCATAACTGTTCCCTATCTTTTGGTGGTTTCCTAGCAATCTTTACCATTTATTTATTTTTTATTGTGTTATGTTAGTCACCATACAGTACACATCAGTTTTTGTTGCAGTGTTCCATGATTCACTGTTTGCATATAACACCCAGTGCTCCATGCAATCCGTGCCCTCCTTAATACCCATCACTGGGCTCACCCATCCCCCTATCCCCTCCCCTGTAGTCTCTAGAGGTTCATCTCCCCCTCCGATTGCCCCCCCTTCATTTTTCCCTTCCTTCTCCTAGTGTCCTCCATGCTATTACTTATGCTCCACAAGTAAGTGAAACCATATAATAACTGACTTTCTCTGCTTGACTTATTTCACTCAGCATAATCTCCTCCAGTCCCATCCATGTTGATACTGGGTATTCATCCTTTCTGATGGCTGAGTAATATTCCATTGTAAATATGGACCACATCTTCTTTATCTATTTGTCTGTCGAAGGGCATCTCGGCTATTTCCACAGGTTGGCTCTTGTGGACACTGCTGCTATGAACATTGAGGTACATATGGCCCTTCTTTTTACTACATCTATATCTTTGGTATTTAGAAACATCACCCCAATCTCTCCTTATCTTCACATGATATTCTCCATATATGCCTGTTTCCAGATTTGGCCTTTTGATAAGGATACCAGTCATAATGTATTAGGGGCCCACCCTATTCCTCATATAAGGTATGACCTCATCTTAACTAACTAAATCTGCAAAACCCTAGATTCAAATAAGAACATATTCTGTGGTATTGGAGTCTAGGACTTTAACATATATGAATTTTGAAGAACACAACAGAATTCAACCATAACATGCATATGTAATGAAAAATGAAGTACTATATTTCCATTGATGATGGAAGTGTAACTTGCACAATGTGTTTGCCACTATTTACATGCACCACAGGGGCCATAGTGATAGTACCAACTACTGAAAATCCAGAAGACAACTCAGTTGAAGAAGCATTGGCACCTATTTCAAAAGTGAGCACTTTATTTAAAAAAAGACTATGCTGAAAGACAAAAATTTAACACAAGCAGGTGTCAAAAGCCCACTTATCTACCACTATGTGATGCATTAGAAAAAATGACTGTTTCAATTAATTTCACTCATTTTTATTGTCTGTTTTCTTATGCATTTACGAAAAGTGGAGAAATAGCTGTTAATGTGTTAATAACTCCATTACAGAATAAGACTTTACAGTTAAATGATACCTGCTTTTATGTCCGTGTTATTGGATGCTTCAAACAAAAAATCCATTCATTTCAATAGTAGTTTTTTTTTTCATCTAATTCATGAAATCAATATAAAGTTTTTGGAAGGTCATTCTGTCTAAAGTGAAATATCTGAACACCTAACATTGTGAAGGCTATTGTAAATTTCATTTAAAAATTTCAGCACTGAAACATAGTTTTACAAAGATTATGCAAATACGAATGCTGATGAATCATAGCATCCTGGTAAAAACAACAATCCTAACAAATTAAGAAATTTATAGGGCAAAATTTGGCTTTGATGCACTAATATTCACAATTATATACAAACACATACATCACAAGAAGAACTAGAGATGTCATCTAAGTACGCGAACAGAGCTTTAAGATTACTAATCACTCGGGAAATGAAAACTAAAACCACAGTGAAATACTGCTACATACCTGTATTAGTCTTCCCTGGTTGCTGTCACAGAGTATCTTTAGGAGGCATAAGTAACAAAAAAATTTTTTCACAGTTCTGGAGTCTGGAAGTCAAAAATCCAGGTGCTGACAGGGTTGGTTTCTGGTGAAGCCTCTCTTCTTGACTTCCAGATGGCCACCACATCACTGCCATATTACTGTGTCCTCCCTAGACCTTTCCTTGTGTGTGTGGACTTCTGGTGTCTCTTCTTGTCTTGTAGGGACACTAGTCCCATTGGATTAGGTCCTCACCCTCATGAACTCATTTAGCCTTTATAATACCTTTAAAGGATCTGTCACCAAATATAGTCACATTGGGGGTTAGGGCTTCAACAGATAAATTTAGGTGGGAGGACACAATTCAGGTCATTAAAATTGGGAGTTGCAGGTGGAAGTGCAAACTGTATAGCCAATTTATTTATTTATTGAAGTTTGTATGTTTGTTTGCTTTAAAGTAATTTCTACATCCCAGGTGAGGCTCAAACTCAGAACCCTGAGATCAAGAGTCACATGCCTGGGGCACCTGGTGGCTCAGTTGATTAAGCATCTGACTCTTGATTTCAGCTCATGTCATGATCTCAGGATGATAAGATCAAGCCCCATGTTGGGCTTGGCACTGGGTGCAGAGACTGCTTAAGATTTTTTCTTCTCCCTCTGCCCCTCACCCCACTCATGCTCCCAATAAATGAGTAAAATAAATTAAGCTAAAAAAAAAAAAAGAGGCACATGCTCTACCAACAGAGCCAGCCTGACACCCCTGTATACCCATTTTAAAGATTTATTTATTTTAGACAGAGAGAGAGGGAAAGAGAGAGAGAGAGAATAGAAAACAATATGGTACTTTGAATGGTACATCCATACAATGAAATGCTACTTAGCAATAAAAGGAAACCTATTTGTTTATTCATTCACCTCTTTTTTTTTTTAAGAGAGAAAGAGAGAGAGAGAAGTGTGGGTGGGATGAAGGCAGAGAGAGAGGGAAAGAGATGCAGCCTCCATGCCCAGGTGGAGCCCAGTCTGGAGCTTGATCTCAGGACCTTGATGTCATGACCTGAGCCGAAATCAAGACTCTGACCTTAGTGTGTCAGTAGTGTGACACTAGTGTGTGCTCACCACAACTGACACCCAACCAACTGAGTCACCCAGGCTCCCCTTCGTTCACTTCTTGATGGAAATTTGGGTTGGGTCCAGTTTAGAGCTATTAAGAATAAAATTGCTAGAAATATTCAGGATCAAGTCTTTTTGTAGGTATATGTTTTCAATTCC
Organism: Lutra lutra; assembly: GCF_902655055.1. Taxonomy (NCBI): domain Eukaryota; kingdom Metazoa; phylum Chordata; class Mammalia; order Carnivora; family Mustelidae; genus Lutra; species Lutra lutra. The sequence continues at coordinate 72,561,741 of NC_062285.1, forward strand.
TTTGGATATATACCAAAGAGTAGAATTGCTGGGTTGTGCTATAAATGTATGCTTAACTTTATCTGTTGTTGTTTTTTTTTATTTTTTCTAAAAGTTTTTTTAAAAAGGTTTTATTTGTTTGGCAGAGAGAGAGTAAGAGAGCACAAGCAGAGGGGGCATCAGAAGAAGATGGAGAAGCAAGTTCCCCACTGAGCAGAGAGCCCAATGTGGGGCTCAACTTGATCCCAGGACCCTGGAATCATGACAAAGGCACACACTTTACCTACTGAGCCACCCAGACAACCCTGTTAACATGGTATTGACTAAGGATTACTCTTCTGGCTACATTCAGCTGGAAGCTCAGCTGAGGCTGAAATGTTCAAGATGACCCCTTAACAGAAAGGTCCATAACTGCACAGCATAACTGCACAATATAACTTTTGCCATAGTTCATCGATCAAAACAAGTAACAAAGCAATCTGGATGAGAGAAGCAGCATATATTGCATAGGATTGAGAAGAATAGTTGAGAGTCATTTTTGGAGATTAAGATTTTATACCCAATTTCAATGTGTGGGAGTTTTCTCTCCACTCCAAGCAATTCTCCAACCCCAGGGGGGTGTCCAACAACTTAACTCAGTTCAGTCTGACCCTATCTCCCTGGAAATAGCATTGGATCCCACAGCTGTAGGTCTCAGTCCCACAAAACTACTCCCACCCCACTTCAGAGGCCAATCACAAATCCAGGCTGTCACCTGTGCTTCTGACCAGCAATAAGTCTGAGGTTCCCATGATCCCCTTCTCAGGTTCAATTAATTTGATAAAGTAGCTCACAGAACACAGAGAAACACGTTTACTAGTTTATTAAGTAGTATAATGAAAGATAGAGATGACAAGATCAATGAAGAGATACCTAGGGTGTGGTATGGGAGGGTCCGGTGCACAGGAGCTTCTGTCTCCGTAGAATTGGGGTATGTGGATGTGTTCATCAACCCTGGAAGCCCTCTGAACCCCATACTAGTGGGATTTTATAGAGGTTTCCTTATATACTGATGATCGATTTTTAACTCCATTTCCAGCCCCTCTCCCCCTAGTATGAGGCTGAAAATTCCAAATTTCTAATCATGGTTTAGTCTTTCAGGTTACCAGCTTGCATCCAGAAGCCATCCAGGAACCCACCTAGAGTTGCCTCGTTAGAACAAAAGATTCTCCCAGTGCTCTTATCTCTTATGAATTTACAAGGGTTTGGGGAGCTCTGTGCCAGGAATGAGTCAAAAACCAAATACATATTTTTTTAAATGAAATCACAATATCATAGATTATTTCTCAGACCCCTCACAACTCTCTGGCTTTTGTTGATTGTATTATTTTTTTGATTGTATTATTCAAGAAGTCAAATAGGCTTGTATACAAAAATATCTTGGATTTATCTATCTCTTAAATGTAATCCAATTGTTCAACCAATTTTTTTCTGTTAATTTCTGCAAAATAGCTATTATATTCTCTTGTTTCTATTATCTTAGCTTCAACTCTAGTTTAGATCATGGGTTCCTCTAGTTATGAGCAAAAAAATCAAATTGCATAACAAAAATCTATAAACGGCACATAAACTTTTCTACTATATCTAAAATAACACAATTTGACATATTTAATGATATTTGTGATGGTTCTTATATGTAAAGATGAAATATTATAAAAGGTAAGGAGCCCATGCAAGGAAATATAATTTATCATACACAATCAAAAATAAAACTATGGTATTTTCTTCATTAGTTGATTCTTCATCTCTCTCAGCAGTACCAATGTTTGTATTTTTTTGTTTAATTAATGTATAATATATTATTTGTTTCAGGGGTACAGGTCTGTGATTCATCAGTCTTACACAACACATAGGGCTCAGCACAACACACGTCCTCCCCAATGTCCATTATCCAACCACCCCATCCCTCCCAACCCCCTCTCCTCCAGCAACCTGTATTTTGTTTCCTGAGATTAAGAGTCTCTTCTGGTTTATCTCCCTTCCTGGTTTCTTATTTCATTTTTTCCTTTCTTCCCCTATGATCCTCTGCCTCGTTTCTTAAATTACGCATATCAGTGAGATCATATGATAATTGTCTTTCTCTGATTGATTTCATTTAGTCTAATACCCTCTAGTTCCATCCATGTCATTGCAAATAGCGAGATTTTTTTTTTTTTTGGATGGCTGATGAATTTTGGATGGTGATGAATTTTTTTGTATGGTATCTTGTAGCATTTCATCACTATTATGATTACACACACTAGGATGTGTCCTCCATATTACTTCCTGGTAGGTGGTATTTTGGAAGGATTTTCCATCTCTAATCATGGCCAGATTTAGCTTTTCTGTGTCCTACCCTTGAGAATCTATCCTTTCTACTCCCTTCTGTGCTTTTTCCTGGAAATCTTGGTCTAATACATTAGTGTTCCACAAAAATTCACTCCACTCCCCCTTCTGACGTGGCATAGATTCTATTTCCCTGCCCTACTGACTTGGGGGTTGGCTATTGGACTTGCTTTAATTAACAGTATATGATGATGTAATACAAAATTATGCGAACACAGGCTTCTTGTCTTCTTGTACTGTGGTGATTTGACCAGGGTGGTTGCTATGGAAACACATGGAACACATGTGAACCCAACCTTCCACCTAGAACTTGGAACCCAGAGACTAGAGATAAAAAATCTTAAAAAAAAAAAAAAAAGTATCTTGCCTGAAATAACCAAGGAGCAAGCAACCCATAGAATTATAAAATAAAAATTAATGCTTGTAGTTTCATATTTTTTTATTTTTTAAATTTTTTATTAACATATAATGTATTATTAGCACCAGGGGTACAGGTCTGTGAATCGTTAGGCTTACACACTTCACAGCACTCACCATAGCACATACCTTTCCCAATGTCCATAACCCAATATTTTTATTTTTTTAAGATTTTATTTTTCAGTGATCTCTATACCAATAAGGTGTAGCTTTTGAGCCTGAGATCAAGAGTCTCCTGCTCTTGAACTGAGCCAGCCAGGCACCCCTATTTATTTATTTCTGAATGCTTACAGTTAAAACCACTGATTTTGGAGTAGTGTATTCCGCAACATTATTGCATCAATGGCTGAGTAAGATATTTGGACAGTTACTCCTCTTTCCCTGGTCATAATTCAGGAGTCTTGGCAGCAAAGGGCTTGAGGCTTTTTCCCTAGAGTTCTTTCCCTTGAACTTGTATATTGGTGCTTTAGGGATGAAAACATAACGACGGTGCTGCAAGATTGGAGAGTTGGAGCTCTAGGCTAAAGTACTGCAGAGGAGGAGATGGTGTCAAATAATGACACCCAGGTCTGCCATGTGGAGACCTCAGGGCCAGAGAAGGCAAAAAGATTACAGGCTGGGATTAAAGGGAATACCAGTTCTGAGCTCTTGTACAGTACACTCTCAATAAATAAACATGATGGTTTCCTTATAACTAAAACTATTAAGTGATTCTCTCTCCCTTGGGCACAAAGAACATGTCTATCTTAATTATATGTCCCTAGCACATATTGACTAATCAGTAAACATAGGTAAAATCTTGAAAATCTTGAGAAACTAAAAAGAAAGCTAAGAGGTCAAATGTGGCCTGAGATGGACAGAGATGGTCCCAGGATATCCCATAATCCACTCCCTCCTATTTTTTTTTAAGATTTATTTATTTATTTGACACAGAGAGAGAGAGAGAGATCGAGAGAGATCACACGTAGGCGGAGGAGGCAGGCAGAGAGAGGGGGAAGCAGGCTCCCTGCCAAGCAGAGTGCCTCATACGGGGCTCAATCCCAGGACCCTGAGATCATGACCTGAGCCGAATGCAGATGCTTAACCCACTGAACCACCCAGGCGCCCCCACGCCTTCCTATTTAAAGTCACTAAGACCTATATCCTTTTAGCAACAGCATTAGGTCTGATTTATATTAGGTACAAGCAAAATATCCACTTAATAGAATGGAAAAACCCAAGTCTTCTCCCCTCCTGTCTTCATTTAATTGGATACAAAATCTTTAATTACACAAGTACAAATAAAAAGTCTAGATAAACACAGATATTACTTAGATGTTAAGAAGTTGCATTCAAGGGATTCTTGGGTGGCTCAGTCAGTTAAGTGTCTGTCTTCGGCTCCGATCATGATCCCAAGGTCCTGGGATCAAGTCCTGCATCGGGCTCCATGCTCAGCCGGGGAGCCTGCTTCTCTCTCTGCCTGCTCTGCCCGCTGCTCCCACTGCTTGAGCTCTCTCTGTATCTCTGACAAACAAATAAATAAAATCTTAAAGAGAAAAAGTGTCATTCAAAGTTGAAAAGGTCTATTACCAAACTAAAAGATGCTTATTAGTGGAAAAATTAGTTATACAGAACATTAAAAAAAAATTAAGTTGGCCCCACACCCAGTTTGGGACTTGAATTCATAACCTTAAGATCAGGAGATCAAGTCACATGCTCTACCGACTAAGCCAGCCAGGCACACCTATGAAAAACATTTTTGAAGTGATTAGGTAATTGGGTCATCTGGGTGGCTCAGTGGGTTAAGCAACTGCCTTCACTCAGGTCATGATCCAAGGGTCCTGGGATCAAGCCCCACGTTGAGCGCCAAGTCGGTCTCCCTGCTTGGCCTGGGAGTCTGGTTCTCACCCTCCCCCTATTCATGCTTTCTCTCCCTCTCTCCCTCTCTTTCATTCAAAAGAATAAATAAAATGTTTAAAAAATGATTAGGAAATTTAAATATGGAAAGTATATTAGATATTAGAGAATTATTAGTTCTCCTTAGAGTGATAATGTAATTATGTGAGGGAATGTCCTTATTTCTTTGAACATACATGCTGAAGTATCTAGGGGTGACGTTTCATAATATCTGTAATTTAAATTCAAATTGCTTAAAAATATTGTAGAGAGCAAGATGGAGTCAGTCACATCAGCATGGCAAGCAGCCAGGGCGTAGTGGCTAAGACGGGATATTGCTGAAACCAGCACAGATGCCCAGATGATACCCAGAACTGATAACCAGCAGAAACTGAAGAGGCCACCAAAGGCCCAAGACTGATTAAACTCCTTTAAAAAGGGAGGGCTTTTGCAGCAAACCGTCAGACTCTCCAGATACTGACCCTTTTACATCTCACCACATTGAAGAGACAACTGGTGGCAAAGGCTCTGCCTGATTGATCTCTGAGCATAATAGAGATCCTCCACTGCTAGGACATAATACACAGCACACACTGAGAGCTGACCCGCACTGGACCGAGGCCTCATCTTAACTGTGCGCTCAGGGACTGACCTCATGTTTTGGTTTCTTAACTTCTCCCCCTTTGTTGTAGGACTTTGTGTTGTTCTTTGCTTTGTTTAATGTGTATGAAACCAAGTTAAATGTGTAACAAAATGTCATTGAATTGGGAATCCTGAACCTGCTTTGTAATTGTTAGCCTTGCTTTATGACTTAATGAAACTGACATTGTGGAAATACACAACTCGTATCTGCACATTCATAGTGTACTCGTGACAAATGTACATATAGATAGAAATTAAAGAGAGATAAAGCAAATGTTAACAATTTTCAGTTTTTTAAAAAGATTTTATTTATTCATTTGACAGAGAGAGCACAAGTAGGCCGAGCTGCAAGCAGAGGGAAAGGGAGTCGCAGGCTCCCTGCTGAGCAGAGAGCCAGCTACAGGGCTCAATCACAGGACCCTGAGATCCTGACATGAGTAGAAGGCAGATACTTAACAACTGAGCCACCCAGGTGCCCCAACAATTAACAACTTTTGAATCTAGGTGGAGGACATATAGGTATTATACTATTTTTAAAACCTTTTTTGTATGTTTGAAAATGTTCAAAATAAAATGGAAATAAAGGCTGAAATGGGAGAGAAGAGGAGAGGCTATTTTTTAAAAAGTGGGTAGAAATGAAAATACTATAAAGACAGAAATAGTTTTCCTAATTCACAACTTTGTGGTGAGCTAATTCCCTATTCCACCCTAGCTTTTGCAATTTAAAAATATATTTCATCTGGGGCACCTGTATGGCCTAGCAGGTTAAGCAGCTGCCTTCGGTTCAGGTCATGATCCCAGGGTCCTGGGATAAAGCCCCACATCAGACCCCCTGCTCAGTGGGAAACCTGCTTCTCCCTCTCCCACTCCCCCTGCTTGTGTTCCATCTCTCACTCTCTTTCTCTCTCTCTGTGTCAAATAAATAAATAAAATCTTTAAAATAAATAAATATATATACATGTTTTAGTTAGATGAAATATATATATATCTCATCTAACATATATATTTCATCTAAAACATGTAAAAATGCTTAAAATGCTTATGAAGTTTACATATTAAGAAATGCTCAGAGAGGGACACCTGGTTAAGTGTTGGGCTTTGGTTCAAGTCATGATCCCAGCGTCTTGGGATCAAGCCCCACATCAGGCTCCTTGATTGGTGGGGAGTCTGCTTCTCCCTCTGCCTGCCACTCCCACTGCTTGTGCGTTCTCTCTCTCTCACACAAATTAATTTAATTTAATTTTAGAAAAAGAGAAATGCTCGAGGAAACCCACCCTCCCATATATCTATTTATAAGTTAAAACATAAAAAAATTTTTCTTGCAAGAGCATGAAGGAGATTGCCAGTTGTTAATTTACTAGGTAATATGGTTATATTTGGACATGTGGTTCCCAGTCAAAGACTATGTTTCCCAGCTTATGTTATAGCTAGCAGTGGCCACTGACTAAGTTCTTAGTGAGCAGACTAACATATGCCACTTTCAGAAGAGAACTTTAAAACACTTGAGTGTAGGGGCGCCTGAGTGGCTCAATGGGTTAAAATCTCTGCCTTCAGCTCTGGTCATGATCCCAGGGTCCTGGGATCGAGTCCCGCATTGGGCTCTCTGCTGAGCAGCGAACCTGCTTTTCCCTCTCTCTCTGCCTGCCTCTCTGCCTACTTGTGGTCTCTGTCTGTCAAATAAATAAATAAAATCTTTAAAAAAAAACCACTGAGTGAATAAAAAATAATAAAACCCTAAGTGTACACTTTTTCATGTTCTTCCCCTTTTTGTAAATGAGAACACTGCCTAGGACTCAGCTTCAAGTGAAAGACACACCCAAGGGCAGGGGTTCTTAATCTTAGATTCATAAATTTGGGTAGGAAAATATTACATCCTTGTCTTCATTAGTCTCTAGCTGAAATTAATATTTTCATCAATTATGAATGTAGACAACAAGCCACACTGTGGTATTAGTAATATCTATGAATTTGCCACTCAAAAAAAAATTTTCATGGGGCACCTGGGTGGCTCAGTTGGTTAAGCTTCTGCCTTAGGCCCAGGTCATGATCCCAGGATACTGGAATCAAGCCCTTCATCAGGCTCCCTACTCAGTGGGGAGCTTGCTTCTCCCTCTCCTCTGCCCCTCTCCCCTGCTTGTGCGTTCTCTCTCTTGCTCTCTCTCTTTCTTTCTGTCAAATAAATAAAGTCTTAAAAAATTATCATATTAAAAGGGCACCTGGGTGGCTCAGTGGGTTAAAGCCTCTGCCTTCAGCTCAGGTCGTGATCCCAGGGTCCTGGGATGGAGCCCCTCATTGGGCTCTCTGCTTAGCAGGGAGCATGCTTCCCTTCCTCTCTCTGCCTGCCTCTCTGCCTACTTGTGATCTATCTGTCAAATAAATAAATAAAATCTTTAAAAAAATTATCATATTACAGTTTTTTCAGATCTCTCTAAATGTCATTTATGCTCAAACATATTTCAAAGTTATGGTTGTAACTAGACCCACTGTTAGGTTGTTTAATGAATTAGGTAGTATTTATTATTATATAATTACTTAGAAAACTATTTTATAACTATAATCCAGTATAATCTGTTTCCTTTAAATCTAAATGTATTTCATTTTATGCATTAAAATGTATTTTATTTTATATATAATATTGAGAGAGAGTGTATATGCTTGAATAGAGTGCCAAAGGAGTTTATGGCACAAAAATGGTTAAGAACTCTTGTCCTAACTGGGAACTAATACAATATTGTATGCCAATTATTCTTCAGTTAAACAAAGAGACAAACAAAACCACCTCTTGCCCTAGGCAATGGTGAGGACACTAGATGGGAAGTATAAGATCCATTTAATGACTGTCTAGAGCAGAACCAGCCAGAAAACTTGGCCTCACCTCAGGGCTGATACATAGAAGAGCATTAAATGGGGGGTGCCTGGGTGATTCAGTAGGTTAAGCATCCAACTCTTGATTTCAGCTCAGGTCATGATCTCAGGGTCATGGGAGCAAATCCCATGTCAGGCTCCTTGCTCACTGGGGAGTCTGCTTGAGATTATCTCTCTCCCTCTACCCCTCACCCCCATGTTCCCTCCCTCTCTCTCTGTCTCTTTCAAATAAATAAATCTTTAAAAAAAGAAAACAAAAGAAAAAAGCAAGGTCAAAATAAAGGACAAAACCTGCTACCATTGGTGGTGTCTGGTGTGTGTCTTACTGCAGTTAAAAACCAGCCCACAGGGGCGCCTAGGTGGCTCAGGTCATGATCCCAGGGTCCTGGGATCGCATCGGGCTCTCTGCTCAGCAGGGAGTCTGCTTCCCCCTCTCTCTCTGCCTGCCGCTCTGCCTACTTGTGATCTCTGTCTGTCAAATAAATAAATAAAATCTTAAAAAAAAAAAAAAGCAGACCACAAATTTCATGAATGTTAACAAATGACTCTTCTGAGTCAGTATAATCTGGCTCCAGGACAACACTGATTGTAACTAAAATAAAATACAATTCCATAATGCTGGCAAGAGATTTTTTTCCTCCAGACACCAAATGTGTCTTTCCTAATACAATTTCTCCAACTCTGAAGTTGCTAAGTGCTACAATTCAATTCAATGTGGACAGTAAGTACCCAGTATTAATGTCAAACACCACAGATTTAAGGGCTCAGCCTCGCAAAACTGACCTCACTTCATATGCCAGGCACAAGGTTCCGATGCCAGGTCATCCACACTTCTGTCTGACTTGGCTACAAATTCAGGGGTTTCCTCAAGACCACCCCCCCAACCCAAGAAAATGCTTTACTTGCTATGACAGTTTGTTATAAAGTGGTATATCAATGAAGAGCCAAATGAAGTACAAGAGCAAGGTTCCAAAGAGTCCCGAGCCCAGGAGCCTGTGGAGCTTGGGTGCACCACGCTCCTAGCACGTGGGTGTATTCACCAACCTGCAAGTCCCCCAAACCTCATCATGTGCAGGATTTTATGGGAGTTTCATTACATATGCATGATTATAGTCAATCGTGCTTAATTCAATCTTCAGCTCTTCTCCTCTCTCCAGTTGGTGAGGGGTGGGTCTGAAAGTACCAAGCTTCTAATCAAGGTTTGGTCTTTCTGGTGCCCAAGTCCCATCTTGAAGCTACCTAGAAAAGACATTCCTATTGCTTTTATCACTCAGGAACTTCCAGAGACTTTAGGAGCTCTGTGTCAGGAACTGGAGACAAAGATCAAATAGCTTTCTTCTTCCTAGGAGCTCTGTGTCAGAAACCGGGGTCAAAGACCAAATATCTTTCTTATTCCATAGGTAGAGAGGGAAAGCTCTTCTTTACAGTGTTAGTCTAATTAATAAATGTGCAAAGAATGATGCAAATAGAAAACCACTTGGCAGGGACACCTGGGTGGCTCAGTGGATTAAAGCATCTGCCTTGGGCTCAGGTCATGATCCCAGGGTCCTGGGATCAAGCCCGGCATTGGGCTCTCTGCTCAGCAGGGAGCCTGTTTCCCTTCCCCTCTCTCTGCCTGAATGAATAAATAAAATTTAAAAAAAAAGAAAAAAAGAAAACCACTTGCCAAACACTATAGTAATAATTGTTTTACACAAGTGTCATCAATGGATATTAAAATTAGTAGGCAAATATACACTGAGAAACAGGATAGCCATAGATACATAGCCATAAAGGATCTCCCAATAAGACACTTAGTAATTATGAAGAGAAAAATAATTTTATGGTGGAGAAACATAGTGGACATTATCTTAACCTAGAAACTAGAGCGATATCAACATTATGCTTTTTCTGATATGATGCACTGAGGTGGATAAAACATCGCTTACATCGTATCCTTCTCAAAAGTACAAAATTTGATCACACCTGTTAGAATGGCTATTATCGGGGTGCACAGGTGGCTCTATTGGTTAAGCAACTGCCTTTGGCTCAAAGACTTGTACACTGTTGGGAATGTAAACTGGTGCAGTCACAATGTAAAACAGTATGAAGATTCTCCAAAAAATTTTAAAAAGGGGTGCCTGCATGGCTCAGTGGGTTAAAGCCTCTGCCTTCGGCTCAGGTCATGGTCTCAGGGTCCTGGGATTGAGATCCGCATTGGACTCTCTGCTCGGCAGGAGCCTGCCTCTCCCCTCCATCTCTGCCTGCCTCTCTGCCTACTTGTGATCTCTCTCTCTCTGTCAAATAAATAAATAAAATCTTTTAAAAAAATTAAAAAGAAAAAAAATTAAAAAGAGAACCACCAGGTACAGCTCTTCCATTTCTGGTTATTTATCAAAAAAAAATGTGAAAACACTAATTTGAAAAGCTATATGCACTCCTAGGTTATTCAAGTGTTATTTATAAGAGCTGAGATAGGGAAACAACCTAAGTGTTTATCAATGGATGAATGAATAAAGAAGATGTGGTATATATACAAGGGGATACTACTCAGCCATAAGAAAGAAGAAAATCTTGCCATTTGTGACAACATAAATGGACCTTGCAGACACTATGCTATGTGAAATAAGCCAGATGGAAAAAGAGAAATATATTATTTTACTTATATGTGGTACCAAAAAACAAAATAAACAAACAAAACATAACAAAAACAAACTCCTAGATATCGGTGGTTACCAGATGGGAAGGGGTTTGGGGGTAAGCATAGTCGGTGAGGAGCTTAACTGTATGGTGATGGATTGTAACTAGACTTATGGTGGTGATCACTTTGTAGTGTATGCAAATATTGAGTTATAGCATTTTACACCTGAAACTTATTTAAGATTATATACCAATTTTACCTCAATGGAAAAAAAAATACCCTTAGGATGCCTGGGTGGCTCAGTTGGTTAAGCATCTGCTTTTTACTCAGGTCATGATCCCAGGATCTGGGATCAAGCTCCACATTGGGCTCCTTGCTGGGCAAGGAGCCTGCTTCTCCCTCTGCCTGAAGGTCCCCTGCTTGTGCGCTCTCTTGCTCTCTCTCTCTCTCACAAATAAATAAAATCTTAAAAAAAACCAAAAACTTGAGTGTCATCATAAGGAAAAACTAGATAAACCCAAATTGAGGGAGTTCTATAAAATAACTGTGCAGTACTCTTCAAAACTGTCAAGCTCATGAAATACAAAGAAAGACTGAAAATTTGTCAGGATTAAAGAAAGGAGATTTGACAATGTCCTGGATTGAATCTGAGCCTAAAAAAAATGACATGAGTGGGCAATTGGAAAAATTTAAATATATCATATTAATTAATAATATGGTATTGGTGTTAAGTTCCTGATTTTAACCATTGTATTGTGCCTATTTAAAATGTAAACACTTGTGGGAAGCTATGTGAAAGGTATATAAGAATATTTTGTACTATTTTTGCAACTACTTGCAAGTCTAAAATTATTTCAAAATAGAAATTCCTAAAATACAAATATATGCTGTTTTAAAAGAGACATCTCAAAAGCAAAGCAACATGACAAGGCTGAAAATAAAATGGTGAAAAAAATTAAACAAGGAAATGTCAAGTAAAGAAAAATACTACACAAAAGATGAGTAATATAGAAATATTAACAGCAAATAAAAGTGTAAGGCAAAAATATCAACACAGTTAAAAATGAATGCTGCATAATGAGAAAGGATCAACTCATGGAGTTACAATAATGATGAATTGGAATATTCCTAACAATATAGTTTCAAGAAAAACTGTCAAATCTCTGATAACTCTACCAGAAACTCAAGAATCAGATTAATGATTTGAAACAATATAGAACATTTGAGTAATACAATTCTAACATGTTTTTAAATATACCTATATACAACAACCAGAGAATATGTATATATTTTAACAACACGTGGAATGCTTACAAAAAGAATAATAAAGTATGCCAAAGAGAATAGAAAGAACTAATAAGAGTAGAAAATAATGAAAAGGAGAAAAAAAACCAGACAAATTGAGAAGCTGAATGTTTGAAGAAATTAATAAAATAGTTTTGCATTTAGTGAAAATGAAAAATAAAGATATAAAATAATATTTGGGTGAAAAGAGTATAACTATAGATACAGTTTAGATTGTTAAAATCATAATGGAAATATGTCCCACTTATATCAAATAATATAAACATATGATGAAAGGGATAATGTTCTAAAAAATTAAAACTTTCCAATATTTATTGAGAAAGTACTTGAAAAATCTTAAATATCAGCAAAACAAAGAATACTTCAGAGTTTTTTAAATGTGAGATAAATTCTGTTGTAATCAAATTGTTTTAGAAATAGAAAGAGAGGGGGGCGCCTGGGTGGCTCAGTGGGTTAAAGCCTCTGCCTTCAGCTCAGGTCATGGTCTCAGGGTCCTGGGATCAAGCCCCGCATCGGGCTCTCTGCTCGGCAGGGAGCCTGCTTCCTCCTCTCTCTCTCTGCCCGCGTCTCTGCCTGCTTGTGATCTTTCTCTGTCAAATAAATAAATAAAATCTAAAAAAAAAAAAAAAAGAAAGAAATAGAAAGAGAGGGAAAGCTCCCCAAATTATTTTAGAAGGCTCTATAACCTTTAATAAATCAAGGACACTCTAAGAAAATAACTCATAAAAAAAAGAAAATAACATCATAGGCAAACCTCACTTATTTTTTTTTAAATTTTTTATTAACATATAATATATTATTTGTTTCAGGGGTACAGGTCTGTAGTTCATCAGTCTTGGACAACTCACAATACTCACCATAGCACATATCCTCCCCAGTGTCCATCAACCAGCCCCCCACCTTTCTCTCTCCACTTCAGCAACCCTCTGTTTTTTGACATTAAGAGTCTCTTACGGTTTGTCTCACTCTCTGTGAAAATTTCATTTTCCCTCCCTTCCCCTGTGATCCTCTGTTTTTTTTCCCCAAATTCTGCATGTCAGTGAGATCATAGGATAATTATCTTTCTCTGATTGATTTTTTTTTTTGCTTAGCATAATACCCTCTAGTTCCAGCCACTTCATTGCAAATGGCAAGATTTCTTTTTTGATGGCTGCATAATATTCCATTGTGTGTGTGTATACACACAAACACACACACACACCCCATCTTCTTTATCCATTCATCTGTCAATGGACATCTAGGCTCTTTCCATAGTTTGCTATTGTAGACATTGCTGCTATAAACATTTGGGTGCATGTGCCCCTTCGGATCACTACATTTGTATCTTTGGGGTAAATACCCAGTAGTGCAATTGCTGGGTCATAGGGGAGTTCTATTTTCAACTTTTTGAGGAACCTCCATATGGTGTCCAGAGTGGTTGCACCAGCTTGCATTCCCACCACAGTGTAGGAGAGTTCCCCTTTCTCCAGATCCTTGCCAACACCTGTCATTTCCTGACTGGTTAATTTTAGCCATTCTGACTGGTGTGAGGTGGCTATCTCATTGAGGTTTTGATTTGTGTTTCCCTGATGCCGAGTAATGTCGAGCACTTCTTCATGTGTCTGTTGGCCATTTGGATGTCTTCTTTGCAGAAATGTGTGTTTGTGTCTTTTGCTCATTTCTTGATTGGATTATTTGTTCTTTGGGTGTTGAGTTTGATAAATTCTTTATCGATTTTGGATACTAGTCCTTTATCTGATATGTCATTTGCAAATATCTTCTCCCATTCTGTCAGTTGTCTTTTGGTTTTATTGACTCTTTCTTTTGCTGTGCAAAAGCTTTTGATCTTGATGAAGTCCCAGTAGTTCATGTTTGCCCTTGCTTCCCTTGCCTTTGGTGATGTTTCTAGGAAGAAGTTCCTGTGGCTGAGGTCGAAGAGGTCACTGCCTGTGTTTTCCTCAAGGATTTTGATGGATTCCTGTCTCACATTGAGGTCTTTCGTCCATTGTGAGTCTATTTTTGTGTGTGGTGTAAGGAAATGGTCCAGTTTCATTCTTCTGCATATGGCTGTCCAATTTTCCCAACACCATTTGTTGAAGAGACTGTCTTTTTTTCATTGGACATTCTTTCCTGCTACAAACCTCACTTATGAATGCAGCGCCAAAGTCATAAAAAAACCCTGAAAAAGTCATGACCAAATAAAGTTTATTTCATGAACATAAGCATGGTTTATCAAACATCAGAAAATCAGTGATGATTTATCATATTAACATTATTTCATGTTCTAATGTTCTAATATTTACACTAAAGGGATTTGCATACATGTCAAGTCAGGTACAAAGATATTTACTGCAGCTCTTTTAGTTTAATTTCCAAAACTGGAAATAATCTTTTTTCTTAAAGACTTATTTATTTAAATGAGAAAGAGAGAGAGAGAGAGAGTACACATGCACATGTATGGGGGGAGGCGTAGAGAGAGATAATCTTCAAGCAGACTCCCCACTGAGCACAGAGCCCAAAGGGGCTTGATCCCACGACCCATGAGATCAAGACCTGAGCTGAAACCAAGAGTCAGACACTTAACCAACTACATCACCCAGGCATCTCAATCTTTTTTTTCTTTTTTAAGTAAGCTCTATGTCCAACATGGGGCTCAAATTCACAGCCTCGAGATCAAGAGTCCTATGCTTTACCTACTGAGTCAATCCAGTGCCCCCCCCAACTGGAAATAAATTAATGCGTTTCAATAAGAGAATAGATAAACAAATCGTATATTATGAAATATCTTATGGAATCATATGCAGCAATTTAAGGGAATCCACTGCATATATTTGTATGCTTAAATCTCAAACACATAATTTCTAATGAAGAAAGTTTGCAGAACACTATGTATGCTATAACATTTGTGTAATATTTGTAAACATGGAGAATAATCTTATATAGCGTTAATGGGTATATAGATGTATGGTAAAATATATACAAACATGGAGAGGAAAAATATACATATATTATTATCAACTTTGGGATAGCTGTTCTTCTGGGGAAAGAGAAAAGACAAGGCGAGAGGGCTTTGTCTCTGTTTTATTTCTTAGGAAAGATGGCTGAATGTTAGTATTTGTTAAATCTGCCTTATGTGCACATGGTTGGTTGTAACATTGTTCTTGGTATTCCTCTAGTCAGTCTTCATTACTTCATTTTGTGAAAGTTAGAGATGTTTGCTTGATGTGACTAAAAAAAAGTGTTTGATTATAAAGAGGGCAATAATAGCTCCTACCGAGACCATAAAGCCACAGTTAATTATACAGTAGTTCTAATATTGACATATGATTTCAGTTTATATGGAAATGTACTCTGTTTTAATACTACCTCCTTAGTTCCATTAGTTACCATTTCAAAAGCATGTATCTTCAGGGTTTGTATCCTTGGGAACCCTCCTGGTTGCTAGGTACACTAATAAAAGCCCTAAGACTCACAATCAGTTGTCTGTGACCGTTACTAAGCTAAAAAGAACCAAGGAGAGGTAGGGGAAGAACTTGTGTGTTCTGACTAAATTAGAATTTTAGTCTAATGTTTAGCCCATATTTAAAATACCACAGTAAGCCCTTGAAGAGTGCAGAGAGATCTAGAATGCAGTCATTGCTCTCAAATAAGCTCAATTTTAGTTTATATATATATGTATATACATATATACATATATATATATACTTAAAATGTAGTAATAGAGAAGAGTATGAAAATGAATGGTAAAGGTAATAGGAATTCAGAGGCAGAAAAGTATCTTTGGGAAGTGAGATGCTTGGTGAGCTTTCAAGGGGGAAATGGGGCCTTGCATGGAAATCAAGGGTGAGAACTATTCGGATAAGGAAGCAAGTTGGGAACCAAGTCAGGGTTTAAGATGAAGAAGCTGGGGACCATAGAGCAGATTGTATGAAATTTGAATACCTCTTGCTTTGTCCACTACAACAGAATTTAGAGCTGAATTTAGGTAATTTAGAGCTGAATTAGGTAATTTAGAGCTGAATTTCCAGATGATTTTAACGCAGTAGGTGGTGAAGGATGGGAAAATTCAAAGAGAGGTAAAAGTTTTGTCTTATTCAAGGAAAGGATGTTAAGTGCCAATTAATGGTTTATGTGTAAAACAGTATAAATATGTTTATTACTCTGCTTCTTTCCTTTTTTAAAGTGAGCTCTACACCCAACACCCAGAGATCAAGAGTCACATGCTCCACTGACTGAGCCAGCCAGATACCCCTTTCTCTACTTACTTTTGTATTATTTATGCATCATGAGTTAGACCTGCTAGTACAGATAAAAACTCCTTTCTCTACATTAATTGTATTTTAGGAGACATGCTGCCTTTTCCTACCGCTAGCCCTTGGATGAATGAAGTCTGCCTTCTCCATTCCAGTAGCATTCTTTAATTTTGTATGTCAGAGAGGAGAACGTAGTAGGATATCCCCAGAGAGAATATTTAGGATTTATTTCCTCCCAGAAGGTCCTAACTCTTTATACAAATTCATCTACTTCTGCCCTACATAACCAGATTTACATTTGAGGAGTCACAGTTAGTGACAGACTTGATGAAACAATGAAAGATATTTGCTCTACTCTTATCACAAGAGCATTACACCTCTAAAGATCTCTATCTGCCTGACATTTGAATAAGCAATAGGGCCATTCTAGTGACTCTCAAGAAATAAAAAACAAATATTTCTCGCAAACAATATCAGAAAGTGTCTTACTCTGCTCTATGTAAAATATCCATAATACTGCCTTGGTCCATAATAGAGGACTTGAAACCTTCTCTCTTTATTTACCACCACTCTTATTATTTGTCCTAGTTCTTCTAAAATTCTTTTTGATCCAAGAGTCTTTTTCTCTTGGATGTTATGTAGCTTATTTTTTATTCAAGTAAGTCAATAAGAGCAATAAAGTAAAATAAAAGGGTGTTTAGGGCTAAATCCAAGACTAAAATACAGGGTGAGGGGTGAGAAGAAGAGGGGTGGGGTGGGAGGTGGGAAATACGGAAGAATCTGGGTATCGGGAGCGTTTGGATTTTTCACTGTGACAAGTATAAATTGGTGTTACTGTTAAGCATGCTGAATGTCAAAATGTCTTGAATCTGATATTTATCATTGAATAGGTTTTTTTTTTCATCTTTAGAGAGTTAGAAAATTTTCAGTTATCAGAAATGTTCAATAGTATTCTGGATAAATTAAGATGCAACCAATCAAATTCTTCTTTGGTTGAACATGAACCTTTACTCTTTAAAGCTAAGAGCTTGATTACCTTCAATGTAACCATAGATTTTAATCTTATGAAAATTTTTAACACCACAAAAGTGAAGAGGCTGGTACACTGAATGCTTATTAATACATGTTACACCTAGATTTAAAAATTATAAATTCTTTGCCATATTAGTTTCATCTACCATCCTTTTCTTTCTTTTTGTTGCTAAAATATTTTAAAGTAAATTCAAGACCTCATGAGACTTCATCTCACCTACTTATAATTCTACTGACTTTTAATTGAATTATCAAGTAGTTAACAGAAAACAGGATATTACAGGAAGTATCTAGTGAGGTGCCAAGTGTAGCAATTAATCTTTTCTCATTTAATCAAAGAGAGCAGCAGGGCTCTAGTAATATCATTATATTTAGAAATGGAAATTTTTTTAAAAATCAAAAACAAGGAAGCAATATTAAGCCTTTACTTGTTTTCCTTCCTCTTGACCTATTCCCTATTAACTGGCTACTTCTTGGCACTCTGCTCCTCAGTGTAACTAGGATGTACGTAATCATACTTATGTAAACCATCAGGGAATTGGCAGGATCCTAGGACACAGTTCAAGTAGAAGTCTTTATTTTTATAGCAAAATCCTGGCCCTTCTGTCTGTGAGAACTTTGTAGTCCTTTTCATTTTAACACTTCCATTTAGGTTACTATTAATGTAAGTGTATAACAGTAACTTAAAACAATTTTACTTAGTTTCACATGAAGAAAGTGATGAAGAAACACCCAATGTTGATGAAGATATAGATGATGAATTTCTGGGGGGAATACAATGTATCTGGTGGGATACACTGAAACCCAAACCTAGTTGGATAACAAAACCTGAAAACCAAGTTTCAATATTTGGCATCTAAAGTTCTGTTACCCTGTTCATAATTGAACAGGATGAAAAAGTCTTATTGTAGAAATGACCTTCCCCTGCTGAAAGATAGAATGCCAATGCTGACTGCTTTTTATCCCCCATCTCATCTCAGCGTCCCACACTTTTCCTCCAGAGAAAAGGTCACTCTGCCAGCCTGGATTGAAGGACCTTTGAGATGTAAAATTCAAGATTGTGAAGGATGTTAAGAAAAGAAAAAGCTAACTGACCAGGGTCATTTAAAATAGAGGAGCTGGAGGGACGCCTGGGTGGCTCAGTTGGTTGGGCGGCTGCCTTCGGCTCAGGTCATAATCCCAGGGTCCCGGGGGATAGAGTCCCACATTGGGCTCCCTGTTCATCTCTCTCTTCTCTCTCTGTCTGCTGCTCTCCCTACTTGTGCTTGCTCTCTACCCACCCCCCATGTCAAATAAATAAATAAAATATTAAAAAAAAAAAGAAAATAAAACAGAGGTGATAGAGAGAAAAGGAAAGCAGCTGAGAAAAAAGGGAAGAGAATATCGCAAAATACTCTCCAGAACTGGCTCCAGAATAACATGGTGTTACAGAAAATCGAAAGGAAAGAAAAAGAAATGTGGGAAGTACTGGTGGGATTTATGAATTGAGTTTATTAACAACTTTAGAGGAGAGCCAAGTAAATTATTAGAATTCCTTTAAAAATATTTTGGCTATTTGAACTACACATCTCTGAGAATGTCTCCATTTATCAACAAATATTTTTCTATGCTGGTACATATTATTTGAAAACACCTTTTGGATGATTGTGTTGCAGGATTTCCTTTTCTTTAGCATTCCCTGTTCTTGGTTACACTGAAGAATGAAGAGGTAGACCAGATGATGAGTGGTGGGCAGCAAAGCAAAGCTTATTAAGCGATAGTACAAAGATCCTGTAGAGGGAGGGGACGCCAGGGGGTTGTCAGTTTGGTGTTTAAATCTATGGGTTTTTATGGGCTGTTATAATCTGATTAACCCTTCATGTACCTGTCACACCTAATCAGGTATTTTTCCTCTACCAGTCTCGTGGGAAAGGGTGGAGGGCTCCTTCCAGTGTGGTATTTTGTAGCCTCAGGAATCAAGTGGACAGTGGCTACCACTGCCCTCAGGCACAAGCCACCAGATCAAGCTCTTTGTTTAAATATCCCATTGGCTATTGAACTGACCCTTGGGCCTGGGTTAGGACGCTCAAGACCATTCCCTTCCTTTCTGTCACATTCAAGTTGTAAGTCCCCCCCAATAGGATGTCTCAAAGCTGGGCACTGAGTAAAGAGCCTAGAATAACAGATGGGCTCTTTTCCTTTTAAGGGTAGTTTTCCTCTTAGAACGGGGGGGGGGGGGGGCTTGTCCCTGCTTGCCTTTCTTCCGACAATCCTTCATTAATAGCTTAAGCTTCTACCAAGTGCATATATTGTAGTTAATGTAACATTGTTCTATTATTGGATTGATATTATTTCCATTCTTCTACTACTTACAAGCCCTTGTTATGAATATATTTGTAATCATGGTTTCTTTCTTGTTTTAAATATTTCACTAGGATAGACGCACAGAAATTATAGGATGAAAGTTATAAATGTTTTATATTGTCAGTTTTTTTCTTTTTTCTTTCTCTTTCTTTTTTTTTTTTTTAAACTGTCTTGAGGGTTTTTTGTTTGTTTGTTTGTTTTTTATACTTATCATGCTGTGAGTTCATAGGGAATGGGTTCCAGGAGCTCAGGCTCCCTTCTATTGGTTCTCACAAAGTGTGTTTCTCTGGGCAGAACAGGCTGGAGCTTCCATTGAACCCAAGTACCTTTCTCTTTTGCTTCCTTCTTTTTCTGATCATTTTCCTTCATACCTTGCAGGCAGCTATCTCTGCTCTTTGAGTGCTTAATATGCATTAATCCTCTTGGCAACAGTCTTAACTCTTGTTTGTTGACAACATCGCCAACAGCATGCTGAGTAACATTGTAGACTCTTCCAGCTTTGCCACAGAAACATGTGTGGGTGTTCCTTTTTGAACAGTGCCTGTTCCCTTGATGTTCACAATATCACCTTTCTTGTAGATTTGCATATATGTGGCCAAAGGAATCACTCCATGTTTTCTAAAAGGCCTAGGGAATGGGGGTTGGGGGCTCCTCTTTCCCTCTGTGTTGGTTATTTTGCGAGTTACTGGGAAATGGCAGTTCCCACGTATTTTATTGCTTAGTGGCTTACTGTCTTTTTTTGTTTAAGAGAGTGAGCTCAAGCAGGGAGGGGCAGAGGGAAAGGGAGAGAAAGAATCTTAAGCAGACTCCATGCCCAGCATGGAGGTGGGTGAGGGAATGAGTGAAAGAAGTGAAGGGGATTAAGAGTAACTTATCTTGATGAACACTGATGTGACCACTGCTATTGGCAATATGACCCAGAGGCAGGAAGCTGGGCCTATTGATTTGGGGGCTGGGGGAGTCTTCAGTACTGACTCCATGAAGGACTATAGGACCCCTGGTGACCCCTTATGCCTCTTTGGCCCTGTTAACTCTGCTTTTGGACCCCCTTTGTTCTTTTTTCCTCAAAATGTCTTTGTAAATCTCCAAAGTCAAAGATCACAAATTATACAAAAACAACTGTAGCATTTAAAATGGCAATCCATCAGCTACTCACTATTCCTCTTTCTCTGCTTTGTTTCTTCATCTTTTTACCTTCCAGCACACCATACGGGGACTTGTGTGGGTATTCATGGTTCTACTCTCTGCACTAATATGGGTTTGTGTCACTTTTGTTCACTGTTGAGTCCCCATTACCTAACACAGGGCCTGGTATGCAGTAGACTCTCAATAAATGTTTATTGGCTCCAAATGAAGATGCTCTGTTGTTGGGCTCCACGCAAATGTCATCATCTGCCCCTTTCCCCTGGGCCACGGCAAGGACAGTCAGATCACTCACAGGGAGCAAGGACTCCTGCTACAGTTTTCTGATTGGTCTTCCTACTTCTGCCCGGCCCCCAGTGCTTCTGTGCTTCTGTATGGTGGTTGAATCTTTCTCAAACCACACTAGATCCCGTCACTTGCCTATTGAAAGAAGTTCAGTTTCTTTCCATTCCACTTGAAATAAAAACCACTTCTGGCCTATATACTTTGGCTTTCACCTCCAAACACTTTCACCTCCAAACACTTTCACCTCCAAACACTTTCACCTCCAAACACTTTCACCTCCAAACACTTTCACCTCCAAACACTTTCACCTCCAAACACTTCTTGCACTACTTTTACTTCACTACTTTCCAGCCATAAACACCAACTTTTAGGGTTTTGGGTTTTTTTGTTGTTGTTGTTGTTGTTGTCTGTTTTGTTTTGTTTGGTTTGGTATGAAACAAAAAACTTTTTCTTAAAGATTTTATTTCTTTATTTGATAGAGAGACAGAGAGAGCACCAGCAGGGAGGAAAAGAAGAGCAGGAAGGAGAGGGAGCAGCAGACTCCCCACTGAGCAGGGAACCCAACTTGGGCTGGTTCCTAGTACCCTAGGATCATGACCCGAGTCCAAGGCAGATATTTAACTGACTGAGCCACCCATGAACCAAGCTCTTCTTGCTTTAGAACTTCCACTTCTGTGTTTCTGTTTCCCACTGCTTGCAGCTCTTCTTTCTTTCATGCTGCATTCACTGTACCCAGCTTATCTTCTTTGGAGAGTCTCTCAGATTATGAAAAGCCTTGTTCGGTCAAAGAAAGTCCCTACTTTCTTGTCTTTTCTTTCTTTCTTTCTTTCTTCCTTTTCTTTTCTTTTTTTTTTTTTTTTTTTTTTTTAGGGAGGGAGAGAATCTTAGGTGGCTCCATGCCCAGCATGCAGCATGGAGCCCAACATGGGGCTCAACCCAATGACCCGGGGATCATGACCTATGCCACCCAGGTGTCCCTCTTAGTGTCTTTTTTTATGTGATTGTTTTTCTGATTTTTGTTATGCTTGTCAAATAGTAAGATTGGATACTTTCCTATTGTTAGAAAACAATGACTGCAGATGTGCCTGGGTGGCTCAGTTGGTTAAGCAACTGCTTTCAGCTCAGGTAATGATCTCGGTGTCTTAGGATCCATGTCCTGCATTGGGCTACTTGCTCAACGGGAGTCTGCTTCTCCCTCTCCCTCTGCCTAAAGCTCTCCCTGCTTATGCTCTCTCTCTGTGTCAAATAAAATCTTAAAAAAAAAAAAAAGGAAAAGAATGACTATCATCTTTGAAAGACATCTTCAACTACTTCCCTCCATATCTCCCTCGAACTTTCTAATTGATTAAGTTTTTCTTACCAGCTTATCTCTTAATTTTGGCAAAATACCCTGTGGACAAGTGTCCCCTTTTAAGGCCTGCCCTGAGCCAGCAAGACCCCATCTGTGACAATGATGATCTGACCTTTAACTGCCCGGCTGCTTGTACTCACCAACTTTTGTTCCACATTTTCAGTATACAAACCTCGAAGTATTTCAGCACTTTGAAGAGACAGTCTGAGACATTAGTCCATTGTCTTCCTGGTGTTGGCCTCACTGAAATAAATTCCTTTCCTGTTGCACCACTGCTTGTCTCTGTGTCTTTGGATTTTGTGAGCAGCGAGTGGCTGAACCTGGGCTGTCTGGGACTCCTGGATCCAGGTTTTTCTGTGTCCTGGCTTACATCTTAACATTACTTTGCATTTACTTCTTAAAGTAATCTTTGATAGATTATCCCTATGTTTATCTCTCCTTTCCTCCCTTCAGTCCTCCTCCTTCCTTCCTTCTCTTCTTCCCTTTCTTTCCTTCCTCTCCTCCCATGTTTTGGTAAAGTTGTTTTATATTTTGAAATACATTTTAAAAGAACACAAATAGGGGTTCCCAGGTAGCTCAGATGGTTAAGCATCTGCCTTCAGCTCAGATCCCTGGTCCTGGGATGGAACCTCACATTGGACTCCCTGCTTAGGAGGGAGTCTGCCTCTGCCTTTCCCTCTGCCTCTCCCCCAGCTCATGCTCTCTCTCATTGTCTCTCTCTTTCTCTCAAATGAATACAATCTTTTAAAAGAAAAGAAAAGAACAAACTCTCCCCTCCATGTTAATCTTGAGTGCTTTCAGTCATGCAAAGGGACCCCATTCATTCACACACTCTCCCTTTACCTTTCTCATCTCATTTAACTTGTTTGTGCCTCAGAGCAACACAAAAATGAGATCTGATTTGTTTTGTACAAAATGCCCTTCAAATATCTAAAGATAGCTATAGAAGTTTTCTCTTCCCTGGGCCACAGAGCTACAGTGATGTTAAGTTTTCCATAAGGAACAGCATTTGGAAATGTTTCATTAACCTGCTCAAACTTCTCTTCTTCTCAACCATGCTCTTCATCATTATTTTCCCGAACTGACAGCCGGATTTCAGATGCAACATTACACATCATTTGTAAAACTGTGGGGTGCTCTGATTGGATGGGGGCTGGTGGCACTGTCAGTGGAAGTCTTCACCAAACGCAGAGTGAAGAACATAGAAGTTTATCAAATACACCACAAACAATTGGCAGGCAGGACAGCCAAGGAGAGACTGTTGCCACAAGACAGTGGTGAGGGGCCCCAGTTATAGGGCAGAGTGAGGAAGTATGGGGACATATGTAATTTTCCCTTTTCTGGCAACTGTGCTTGGTTGTAAGTAGTTACATTGGTTAGTTAGGGACTATGGCTATTTCGAGGTAGGTTACTTAATGAGCTCGTTTGCATTCAGCTTGGCAGTCCCTGTGGGCCCTTAGGCCCTGCTCAAACATCCATTGCTCAAACCTGTTGCCTAAAAGCAGGTTCTACAAAAACTACAACTGAAAATAACTGGAGGGATGCCTGGCCAGCTCAGGTCATGATCCCAGGGTCGTAGAATCAAGCCTCACCTGGGGCTCCTTGCTCAGCGGGGACCCTGCTTCTCCCTCTGCCTGCTGCACACCCTGCTTGTGCTCTTTGTCTGTCTGACTTTGTGACAAATAAATAAACCAAATCTTTAAAAAAAAAAAAAAGAAAATAATTGGAGATATCTTTTAAGAATAGATTCAGTTGCCTAATATTGTGAAGTTTTAGTGAAAAGTTTTTCTCTCCTTGAAGAGAGCTATGTACCTCATCATGGTTCTCTCTCGCAGAGTGCTTGTGAAGATCAGTGATGTTCATAAAATGTGCAGAGCACTGGCTGGCATAGAATCATGTTCAATAGACGTTAGTTGTGTACTAGTACCTGACCCATTACTTTAACTCCCAGGAGGCACACATATAATCAGCCTAGATTTTCTGGTTATATTTATCCACATCCTCACAAAGAGTACTTATTCTTTTGTCTTTATTTTAATGGCATTATAAATTACTAACAATCCTATAAGGGTCTGATTTTAACTCAGTTCAGGGGAACTATTACTTTCTTTCATTGAGATACTCATCCATGTGTGGAAAACAGTTATGTATCAGAAACAAAGAAGATTCTTTAATTGCAGTTCAGTTCAAATACTCTTTTTTTTTTTAAGATTTTATTTATTTATTTCACAGACAGAGATCACAAGTAGGCAGAGAGGCAGGCAGAGAGAGGGGAAGAAGCAGGCCCCCCGCCTAGCAGAGAGCCCAATGCAGTGCTCCATTCCAGGACCTCAGGACCATGAACCAAGACAAAGGCAGAGGCCTTAACCCACTGAGCCACCTAGGAGCCCCTCAAATACTCTTAAACTGTAAAATAATTAGTTAGGTTCCCTTCTTTGTCAGGAAACAAAAGATGAAAATATTCCAAATTATTTGAGGAAATTTTATGTCTATATTAGACAATTTATCTAAGTCAACAGATAGAAGGAGATGTGTAGCCAGACTTGTAAAGCTGAGAAAATAGCCATATTAAAACCAATGTTACTTTAAAGGTACACCATCATGTATAAGATCCTAAACTAAACAATATTAACTTTGCTTCTTACTAGAATGTTTTTTTCATTCATCACTACATCACTATGTTTATTTCTTTGAAGAATATTTCCAAGCACATATTTAAGTATGTGCCAAATTGAAAGTTCCATTGTTATGAGAAATGAATCACAAAACAAAGTTCAAATGAAGGCTTTACAACCCTAACCACACCACATTTGAGGCTGTAATAGTTACATACAAAGGAAATATTTGAGGGAATATCCCAGTGAATGAAAGACAATTCACAAGCAGTAGAGCCCTCTGAGAGCATAAAATTATGAAGAATTTCCTATTTCCATAAACATTTATTAGTCTATTTAGTTACTTCAAAATCATCATGCATTTTCTATTCACAGTACAAATAGTTAATGAGTTACTTGAAGAAGTTAAGCAATCGTGTAGAATTGCAAGCCTTAGGTCATATTCCACCACCAAACTCGCTCTCACGTTACCAGGAAATTAAGATCTCTTAGAACTGTTTCACTGACTTCATGGTAATAAATTCGTCACAGCCTGAAGTAAACAATGTGATCTTTAAAAAGCCAACAAAAGTTAGATGTTTTTCATAATTTTAACAGGTATATTAGTGTCAGCAATTTGGTGAGAAATGAAATCAATTATCAGCTCTGTCAGGTAAATCTCCTGTAATCTTATGAGAAAGGTCTGAATAACCTGGCACCTTCAGCATGTCATACTCAGGAACATCAATGACTTTTCCAAAATGTGCTAGCCATCCAAAACTTAACTTCAACTTTCTTGATAAAAATACATAAAAGGAAGGTTGTTTTTTTTTTACAATTAAAACCAAATTGATTTGTTTATTCCTCCAATCTTGTTAACCATAGAACACAGTTTATTTTCTCATCTAGAAAAGACGTTTTCATTTGTCATAGGTCTAAAATGGAAATAGTACAGGACATATAATTGGGTACTATTTTGCCACCAATATTAAAATTTTGTTTAAAAATGCCTCTTGTAGATTATTTCTATCACAATTACAACTTACTTTTTAACTCAGTGATTTTCTAAGTGCCTGCTATGTGGTAGGC
This sequence comes from Lutra lutra, assembly GCF_902655055.1. Classification (NCBI taxonomy): domain Eukaryota; kingdom Metazoa; phylum Chordata; class Mammalia; order Carnivora; family Mustelidae; genus Lutra; species Lutra lutra. The sequence continues at coordinate 72,587,877 of NC_062285.1, forward strand.
ATTGTGCTAGGCAGGGGATAAAAAAATAGATAAACGTAGTTTCTATCTTTACAGAGCATACATCCAGTTAGGGGAAAAGAAACATGGACAGATAATTATCACATAGGGTGAAATGGAAGTATATTACCTGTGACTTTACTAAAGACGACATTTCTACTGGTCTTTTACTTTCTGTTTTCATTAAAATGAAATTGACATAACAAAAGTAACCATTTAAAATTGAACAATTCAGTGACATTTAGCCATAACATTCACAATGTTATACAATGACCATCTCTATCTAGTTCCAAACAGTTTCTTTTATTTTTTCATAGCTTTATTGAGATATAAATTGACATATCATATTGTGTAAGTTTAAGGTGCACAATGTGATGATTCGGTGTAGGTATATATCATGAGAGGAGACTAGTTAACATACGTAAGGTTAGTTAACACACACATCACCTCATAAAGTTACTTTTTTGTGTAATAAGAAACTTCAAGATTTACTCTTAGCAATTTTCAAGTATATAATATAGTATTGTTAGTTATAGTCACCTTGCTATTCATAAGATCTCCAGAACTTGTTCGTCTTAAAACTAGAAGTTTGTGGTCTTTGACCATCTTCACTTATTCTTTCCCCATCACCCCTCCTCCTAAGCACTGACCAATCTGCTCTTTGGATATTAACCCTCTATAAGATGCATAGTTTGCAAGTATTTTCTACCCTTCCAAAGGTTGCCTTTTCATTTTATTTTAATTTTTTTAAGATGTTATTTTTCAATAAGCTCTACACCCAATGTAGAGCTCAACTCACAATCCAAGATCAAGAGTCTTATGCTCTACTGACTGAAACAACCACACACCTGTGCCTTTTCATTTTACTAGTCTGTACTGATCTTGAAATATGAGTAGGAGTTTGGGGGGTACAAACCAAAGGAAGGACATGTTTATGGTGTTCTACTCCTTTTATGAAAAATTACTAATCACAACTCACAAGTGGCATTCTAGCATGATAAAATTAAGTGAAATAAATAATGTAACAGTTTTGGTATACAAGTTATTTGTTAAGAATGTTGGGCTCCTGAGTGGCTCAGTTGATTGAGCGGCTGCCTTCGGCTCAGGTCATGATCCTGGACTTCCAGGATCTAGTCCTGCATCGGGCTCCCAGCTCTTTGGAGAGTCTGCTTCTCCCTCTCACCTTCTCCTCTCTCATGCTCTCTTTCACTCATTCTCTCTCAAATAAATAAATAAAATCTTAAAAAGAAAAAAAAGAATGTTGGTATCACATGATTCATATGTATTATAAGTTATTCTGAAGTATCTTATGGGCTCTTAAAATCTTTAAGGGCTCTGAAAGGTTTTCAAAGCCCTTTTACCAGAAAAATATAAAATAATTAAATTAATAAGCAGTCTCCCCTCAGTATGGTATAAACATAAAACTTATATTTTTCTAAATGATTTCAACTCTCCTATCAAAATCCCCTGATTCATCTCTTACTGACATCTCAGTCAGATCCCAGAGCTTTCCAGTGATATTCAGTTACTTAAAGTTCAACTTAGTTTGACCTGCTAGGGTCTGGGTTCAGCTCACCAGAGTGTCTCCCTTCTCCTATGTCAGCTAGTTTGTGGCCTGAGGGATTTAGAATGGGAAGGAAAGCTCTGTTCCTTTTGCTCTTTATTGCACATCTTGCCAGGTAAGCATGGTAAGATGTTCTTCAGCACAACCCTAATGAAATATGTACTGTGGACTCTATTGTTTGTTTATGGGAAGTCAATGAACTCATTAACATTTTATTATCTATCATTATCAACCAAGGCTTTCAGTGATATGTATCTTGTATGGACTCAGAATCAACATTTCACAGTTTGAAGCATGTGGTTGCCTCTTTATAACTTTGCAACACTGTTCATTCAAGAAACATCTATTGATTACCTACTCATGTCACCATGTTATGGAAACCACAGCACAAGAAAAAAAATGGGTTTCATTCGCATATATTATTTTTTTAAAGTTATAAATACAGTCCTATGTACTCCAGACAGATATTTTCTTTCTTTTTTAAAAGAGATATTATTTATTTACTTATTTATCTGAGAGAGAGATAGAGAGAGCATGAGCAGGCATGAACGGGGGGAGGGGGAAAAGGGGCAGAGGTAGAGGGAGAAGCAGACTCCCTGCTGAGGAGGGAGCCTGACTCAGGGCTCTAACCCAGGACCCTGAGATCATGACCTGAGCCAAGGGCAGACACACTGACTGAGCCACCCAGTCACCCCAGATATTTTCTTTTTACTGATGCAAAATCTTCGTTGCCTTAAAGTATTTCAAGGTTCGCATTGTGATAAGTATTTCAGGTTGACATAAACTAACTCTGTTAACAATAGCAAACATATTGAGTAGATACTATATGCCATTGTGTTAAACAATTTACATAACTTATTTAATCGAGGTAATAATCTGATGAGCTAATTAGTAATATCATTCACATTTTACAATGAGAAAACTAAGTATGAATAGTCATTAAACTAGCTTTGTTTTACCTCCCTGCTAAGCAAGCCTTGACCTCTGATTCAAGAGCCCTCTGTCTGACTGTAGCAGTGATAGGAATCTAGGTTTCACTCCTTACTAGCTTTGTGAATTATTTCACCTTTCTCTGTGTCAGTTTCCCAACCTGTAAAATAGAAATAACATCTGTACCTCTCTTCTTCTAAGTATTGTGAGACGAGTTAAGTTAAAATAAATAAAGCATTTGGAGTAGTCTGGTACAGACTATACATTAGGAAAAAACCTTAAATATTACAAGCCCATACCCCTTATCAAAAACCCATGAGGTCTGAAGTGTTTTGGAACTCAGAATTTTTCAGATTGTAGAAAGGTAAACCAGAGCATACAGCAAATTTGTATAAAATTTCCAGCAGAGTCTGGGAATCTACCTATAAGCGAATAAATGAATACACCTGATTTAAACTTATGAATTCACACAAAGTGGAATGAATGAGGACAATAAGTAATTTGGTTTCAGTTTAGCTCTGAATTGTTAATTAGTCTGTGGCAAATGTCAAAAAGAACTTTTGGTTTTTAGAGCTTTTAGGATTTGAGAATTTTGGTAAAGGGCCTATTATTAATAACTAAATTATATAGCTTAACCCATAATGATCAGAATCATTTTTACTTTAGGCTTTAAAATTTCAAATGGAATTCAAAGGAACATTTCCCGTATAAATTCTATCAGTTACTTGGCAGAATTCAACACAGTGATATTGTTTGACAACCAATTTCATTTTCTCTGCTTCATAAAAGGGTCTTAATTGTGTTTCCATTTCAGAGATTCCAAAAGACATTTTAAATCATTGTAAAATTTTGACTAGCTCCCCCAATACAAAGAATTTGATTCATATTTAGATTTTATATTGTGCCATGAAGTCTCAAAAGCCATTTTAATACTTCCTAAACCTTAATCATTTGGTGCAGTAATCTGAAAACTTAAGTCACAACTGTCATTCAGAATAGACTGGGTTTTATTGCAGTTAACATACAGTTTCCCAAATCACTATGGTTTAAACAATAAATAAAAATAATATAAATAGGGGTGCCTGGGTGGCTCAGTGGGTTAAAGCCTCTGCCTTCGGCTCAGGTCATGATCCCAGAGAATTGAGCCCCACATCGGGCTCTCTGCTCAGCAGAAAGCCTGCTTCCCTTTCTCTCTCTCTGCCTGCCTCTCTGCCTACTTGTGATGTCTGTCAAATAAAGTCTTTAAATTAAAAAAAAAAAAAGGAAAAAAATATAAATAAATACTGACAAATTGTTAAATGGGACATCATGTTTGAAAATTAAAATTGCTTTGAGGGGTAGGGAAGGAAAAAAATGAAACAAGATGGGATCGGGAGGGAGACAAACCATAAGAGACTCTTAATCTCACAAAACAAACTGAGGGTGGGCAGGGGGTATGGAGAGGGTGGTTGGGTTATGGACATTTGGGAGGGTATGTGCTATGGTGAGTGCTGTGAAGTGTGTAAGCCTGATGATTCACAGACCTGTACCCCTGGGGCAAATGATACATTATATATTAATAAAAAAAAAAAAAGAAAATTAAAATTGCTGGGAATATGTCTTGGCCAATTGCCATTTTGATTAAATAATTTTAACCAAATCATCTGATACTAATGTTACTGATAATTATTGGTGAGCAGAAAAAAAATACAGGATTTTTTCATTATATATATTAATATTTTATAGTTTTTTAAAAAATTAGTATGTACTATAGGAAAAAAATCCTTGCACATTTTTAGTTCTGGGTAATTTATTCTTTTTGCTATAATTGCCAATATAATCTTTTAGAAAAATATTTTTTCTTCCACATTAGTTATTGGAGGTATATAGATCCCATTTACTTTTTTTTTTTTTTTCTTTGAGAGAGAGAGCATGAGAGAGAGAGCATATGTGAGTTGTAGGGGTTTGGGGGAAGCAGGGAGGAGCAGAGGAAGAGGGAGAGAGAGAGAGAATCTTTTTTTTTTTAGATTTTATTTATTTGACAGAGACAGAGCAAGAGAGGGAACACAAGCAGGGGGAGTGGGAGAGGGAGAAGCAGGCTTCCAGCAGAGCAGGGAACCTGATTCGGGACTTGATTCCAGGACTTTAGGACCATGACCTGGGCTGAGGGTAGCTGCTTAACGACTAAGCCACCCAGGTGCCCCAAGAGAGAAAAACTTAGGCAGGTTTTATACCCAACACGGAGTCTGATGCAGGGCAGAATCTCACGACCCTGAGATCATGGACCTGATCCAAAATCAAGAATTGGACTCTAGGGGCACCTGGGTGGCTCGGTAGGTTAAGTGTGGCCTCAGCTCAGGTCATGATCCCAAGGTCCTGGCATCAAACCCCATGTTGGGCTCCCTGTTCAGTCAGGAGCCTGCTCTCCTTCTGCCCCTCCCTCCAACTCGTGCTCTTTCTCTCTCTCTCAAGTGAATAAATGAAATCTCTAATAAGAAAATTTAAGGGGAGCCTGGGTGGCTTAGTTAAGTGAATGCCTTCAGCTCAGGTCATGATCCCAGGTTCCTGGGATCAAGCCCCACATTATGCTCTTTGCTTAGCAGAGAGCCTGCTTCTCCCACTCCCTCTGCCTGCCGCTCCCCCTGCTTGTGCTCTCTCTTTCACTCTCTCTCTCTCTGTCAAATGAATAAATACAATCTTTTAAAAATAAAATAAAATAATTTAAAAAGAGTCACACTCTTAACTGACTTAGCCACCAAGGTGCCCATACATTTTTATATTCTATTGTAACTAAGGTAGCCGTGGCTGAGTTCAAAAAGAGATTGATTTTATGGGTCTCGTCGTGCCCCCACCTTTCCTTCCTTAGGGTGTTTTAATTTTATTTATCTATTTATTTAAGTAGGCTCCATGCCCAATGTGGAGCCCGACTCTAGACTCAAACTCATGACCCTGAGATCAAGACCTGAGCTGAATTCAAGAGTCAGTTCCTGAACCAACTAAGCCACCCAGATGCCCCCCCCCCAGGGTGTTTTAAAATTATAAACACAGTGCTTACTAACTCTTTTCCTATTTTGATGACAAAACAGTCATAAATTAACGCACAAGTATAAGTTCTGATTTGGCAGCAGCCCATCTTGTATATATTGTTTTCATATCAATTACTTCCCAAATATTGTTAATGAATTTAAATTTCCTTTTCCACTCAGTTTTTATTTAGAGGAATGTTTCTTTGTTTCTTAATTTCTGACCCTTATTTTCAGCCATAGGTTAATAATTTTGATTTTGTATGACTTAACATGTGTCCTGTTTTAATGTTTATTATTTTATGATCAACACAAAGTACAATTATATTAAAAGAATCAATTTGTATCTATAGAATACATACGTTTTAAATTTCTTTTATGGGTAGCTAGGACACTTTATATTAATTGGATTTTCCTCCCATTCTGCCTCTTCTCCTTCTCCCCCCAACCCAACTTTTTTCTTTTCATCTGTTTTCTGCGTATCGGTCACCTCTCATATGTTTATTTCAGACATATGGCTTTGGGTCAAGCCATATGGGCTTGGTTTGACTACTATTATTTCTGAACACTGACTCAAAGTTGTAGGAGTAGGTAGAAACTATTACTGGTTTTTAAAAAAAAAAGTCTCATACTTGTCACAGATTGAAAATCCCTGGGACTGATCCTTTAGTAGCCCCATTTGGCACATTTTGTCAGCTGTCGTACTGCAAACCATTTGGACAAGATATCCAGTCAATTTTCTCTTTACTGTATAATTCTCTCTACTGCATAATACCAGATTCTAGATCTTATGGTCCTAACATGTTGACAAGAAGAATCACATTTTACCAAAGTCCAAATTCATGAAATCCAGTGTTTCCTCATTGTCACTAATGGCCTAACACCATCATAAAAGTTAATTAATTAGTTCAGTAGGCTTTGTCCTTTTTAAGTCATCAGGATTTAGCCTTGCTATGCTTAAAGCTCTGCTGGATTGTTATATTACCGCATTGCCTGATAAGGTCTTATCTAGTGGTTACCTAGGCATCCTGGTTTTTCTTGCCAGTTTACAATTAAGAGGGCTCATACTACCCATCTTCACTTAAAAAACACACCAAAACAAAACAAAAAAAAAAACAACTGGTATTTCACTTAACTCTTCAGCAGCAATCTTCAGAATTTTCATATCCGTAAATCCTCCAACAAAACAATTGCCAATCTCTCTGTATCTGCTTTGAGTTTAGGTGACTTGCAGACATTATCACTGAGCCGTAGTCACTGTGTCAGTCCTCATTCCTTGCTATTGTTCTCTCTTTCCAGGTCATGTTACTCAGGGCAGGTTTAAAATACACCATGGGAAGAAAAGGAGAGTAACATGAGCAGACATAGTGGATTACAAAGGGCCAGTGAAAGCAGGTCCTTGATATTCCCCTCACTCTTCTCCCAGAATATTCTCCTTTAAGCTCCATTAAATCTATCCCTAGAAAAGAAGAAAGAAATATCCTTGGGATAGGCAGACCCCAAAGCTGTAACTCAGTTCTGGGTTTTGAAACTCACTTACTGAACTAATGTCAAAACATTGGAACAACTCCCTGGGTTAAGAAAATCTTTTTCCTTCCACGATTTATTAATAATAAAACCATCTCATTTAAAAAAAATTTTTAAAGATTTTACTTATGGGGGTGCCTGGGTGGCTCAGTGGGTTAAAGCCTCTGCCTTCGGCTCAGGTCATGATCCCAAGGTCCTGGGATCGAACCCTGCACAGGCTCTCTGCTCAGCGGGGAGCCTGCTTCCTCCTCTCTCTCTCTCTGCCTGCCTCTCTGCCTACTTGTGATCTCTGTCTGTCAAATAAGTAAAAATCTTTAAAAAAAAAAAAAGATTTTACTTATGTACTTGACACACACAGAGAGAGGGTAGGGTACGAGCAGGGGAAATGGCAGGCAGAGGGAGAGGGAGAAGCAGACTCCCCGCTGAGCAGGGAGCCCCCTGTGGAACTATATCCCAGGACCCTGGGATCATGACCTGAGCTGAAGGCAGACATTTAACCAACTGAGCCACCCAGGTGCCCAGAACCATCTCATTTAATAATAACTATTTATTATGTACCATTTCATTTAGTTTGGATAAACATTTAGTAATAAGGACTCATAATATAAAATTTGAGATTTGAGCCCTTATTAGGACCAGAGATTATTTTGAATATCCGACAACTATCTACTTAAATCTTCTTGACATCCCTGTTATTATCACTATTTTGCAGATAAGGAAACTGAGGTTCAAAAAGATTAGATAAGTTTCTCAAATTCTATAGCAGGAATTCTAACTACAAATCTCAAATCCTTTTAAACTCCTTCATTACCTCTCTAATCTCTGCGTAATATGCTTTAAAGAGCTAGAAAGCAAAACTATGTTTTGGACAAGATAGAATAAAATCTGAAGCTGCAGTAAGTGGTCATTACTTGATGTGTGTTTTTCGTATGTGGTGGTTACACAGGTAGTAGGCAATGGCCTTTTGTAATTCATGTGCACACAAAGTTGCTCTGAAACCCTTACCTACGACTATCAAAATATTGCTTCAAACACTCCTTATGTGATATGGAATAGGCATAAGAGGAGAGATATTAAATGTTTAACTTAGGAATCAATGTTAAAGCGATTAGGTACATCTGGTAAAGTTGGAATGGAAGTAAAACAATATAGAGTGATTATTCAAATCAGTATGTCTTAGGAGTCTGAAAAAATATTTTTTTCTTTAGATCTTATTTATTTATTTGTCAGATTGAGAGAGAGAGAGAGAGAATGCACAAACAGGGGGAGCAGCAGTCAGAGGGAGAAGCAGGCTTCCTGTTGAGCAAGGAACATGATGGGGACTCTATCCCAGGACCCTGGGATCTTGATCTGAGCCGAAGGCAGACACCTAACCGACTGAGCCACCTAGGAGTCCCTAAAAAAATTGTTTCAAACTATAATGTAGAACATATTTATCTTATCACCCATTTCATCATTTGACAAATTATTATTAAGTGCCTAGTAAATGCCAATCATCAGCTAAATCCTCGGAAAAATGAATTTAAAAAGAAAACACAGGATTTAAATAGGCAAAATATTTGTTCTTTTACCTGTAAGGTGATGTTTTTGCCACTGATTTATATAGAATTAAGATGAAGTATTGATCAACACTTGTGAACTTTTAATTAATACCACTTGAAGAACAATAATAAGCACTGCTAAACCCACTTCATCAAATTCTATGAAAAATATGATCTCAATATGATTTTTAAATTATTCTGTTTTCCCACTGATTTAGAATATTACCTTTATTGCATATTAGCTACCCATATATACTTGGGTTTTTTTTTCTTTCTCTTCTTTTTTCCTTAGGTCTAGTCCATGAATGATCTATTTGTTCCTGTGTTGACCTCACAATTTATGGTTTTATGAAATGACTCAACATTCGGTAAGGTACATCCCCTTTCCTTACTCCTATAAAGATTTTTTTAAACAAATAGTCTTTTATTTAATTTTTAAAAGATTTTATTTATTTTGAGAGAGGGAGAGAAAGAGAGAGAGAGAGAGAGAACACGAGCAAGGGGAAAGGAAGAAGGAGAGGGAGAAACAAACTCCCTGCTAAACTGGGACCCCGACATGGGGGGGCTTGATCCCAGGACCCTGAGATCATGACCTGAGCTGAAGGCAGACACTAAACCAACTGACCCAGCCAGGTGCCCCTGTTTTGTTGTTTTTTTTTTTTTTTTTTGCTTTTTTTTTTAAGTAATCTCTCTGCCCAACATGGGGCTTGAACCCACAACCCCAAGATCAAGAGTCACATGCTCTACCAGCTGAGCCAGCGAAGTGCTTCATTCCTATGCAGATTTTTTTTAAAGTTTTCCACTTATATATTTCAGATGGTTAAAACATTTTTTAAAAAAGATTTCATTTATTTATTTGTCAGAGATACAGAGAGAGCACAAGCAAAGGAACAGCAGGCAGAGGGGGGAGAAGCAGGCTCCCGTCTGAGCAAGGAGCCCAATGTGGGACTCAATCCAAATACTCTGGGATCATGAGCAGAGTTGAAGGCAGACAGACGCCTAACCAACTGAGCCAACCAGGCGTCCCTAGATGGTAAAAATTACAATAAAACTTTCTCTGTTCAATTAAATCTATAATTGTATTTACAATATGCAAGACATTGCTTTGAGACCATGGAGGATGATGTAAAGAGGAAAATGATAGAATTCTTGCTCTCAAAGACTTCATCTATTGTGTGAAATAATGGAGTAATAATCTGATTCTAGGAATATGAAAGAGAGGCAAGCTAGAACAAGCACTAATAGACATGTTTTATAGAGTTAAATATTAATTAGCTCTTATAACTGTGTATAACATGTGTAAGTAGCACAGCCTTTCTCCGATGTTTAATGTGGCTGTTGTAGTTTTAAACATGCCCAGGCCCCTTAGGCTGTCTTAAAATTGTGAAGTGCAGAACAGGTGTAGCCTCATTTTTATGCAGCATCTCTGAAAATCTAAGCATGTAGGTCTTCCTTTTTCATTTTGGTGGGAGAATAGAAGAACAGAGTATTCATATCTTTTACATTTTTAAAAAAGTTTAATTTTTTAAAAATATTTTATTTATTTGGCACAGAGAGTGAGAGAGGATAGAAGCAGGGGGCACGGCAGGCAGAATGAGAGGGAGAAGCAGACTCCCAACTGAGCAAAGAACCCACATGGGGTGGGTCCCAAGACCCTGGGATCATGACTTGAGCTGAAGGCAGACACTTGATCCATTGAGCCCATCAGGCATCCCTATTTATTTATTAAGAAATCTCTGTACCCAATGTGGAGTTTAAACTCACACTCCCAGATCACGAGTCATATGCTCTTCTGACTGAGCCAGCCATGCCCCACTACCACATCCTTTAATGTCAAGTATCACAGATGTTTTTGATTTCTGAATTTTCAATTCACTTTACAATGACATTAAATAACTCTGATTCTCTGTTAGGCACACAAGAGTGATTCTTTTTTTTTTTTTTAAGATTTTTATTTATTTATTTCAGAGGAAGGGAGTGGAAGGAGCAGAGAGAGAGGGGAGAGATAGACTCTTAAGTGGACTGCACTAAATGAGAGGCCAATGTGGGTTTGATCCCAGAACCCTAAGATCATGACCTAAGTCGAAATCAAGAGCCAGCTGTTTAATCCACTGAGCCACCCAGTTGCCCCAAGGATGATTCATTTTAAAGATTTTATTTATTTATTTATTTCACACAGAGAAAGAGAGAGTGATCACAAGTAGGCAGAGAGGCAGAGAGAGAGAGAGTGGGAAGCAGGTGCCCCACTGAGCAGAGAGCCCGATGTGGGGCTCGATCCGAGGACCCCAGGATCATGAACTGAGCCGAAGGCAGAGGCTTTAACCCACTGAGCCACCCAGGTGCCCCGAATGATTCATTTTAAATGTTTTCTTTTTTTTTTTTTAAATATAGACTTTTTTTTTTTTTAAGATTTTATTCATTTATTTGACAGAGAGATCACAAGTAGGCAGAGAGGTAGGCAGAGGGGAAGGGGGAAGCAGGCTCTCTGCTGAACAGAGAGCCTCACAGAGAGCCTGATGCGGAGCTCGATCCCAGGACCTTGAGATCATGACCTGAGCTGAAAGCAGAGGCTTAACCCACTGGGCCACCAAAGCGCACCTAAATATGTTTCCAATTTGATGTCTGATTTAGCTATTAGATGTCACCATATAATCTTGTCACAGAATATTTTCTTCTGCAAATTCTTTGTGAAGTTAACTCCACTGTAATTAAAAAATTTATGACCAGAGCCTCTGGAATTATATTCAATGATCCTTTCATTCCCTCATACAAAATGCTCATTATGTAACAGGTCTTAAATGTTTTACTAGTCTTTTATGTGTAGCACAATCTTTATGACTTACATCTACAATGTGGGTGGCATATGACAGAATTTGTTAGGTGTTCTAAAAGATGTATAAAAGAGAAAAGTAAATTTGGACTAGGGAAATCCAGATAGGTTTTTATAGGGATAGAAAAATTTTCCCTTCATCCATTCTATGTTTTTTTCGGTTGGTCTAAATTAAATTGATATAAATCAGGTTAACCGAAGAAAAACAAACAAAATTATGTATGTGGAAGCCCTATAAAGATGGGGATACTCAAAGGACAGCCAGATAACTGAAGCTCATGAAACATCCTGAGCTAAGAAAAGGGGTAATGGTTTGGGAATATGAAAGGGAGGAAGACCATCCATAGGTAGTCAGAGGAGATGTTTAGAAAACAGTTTGCCCTGCTATGCAGATAAGTTTCCTAGGGAAAAAGATACCTCTGGAATAGCTCTTTTTCCAGCCCCCCTTTCCAATGTAAATTTAGGCAGTTGAGGGGGAGGTAAAGAGCTTTTCCTGAATCTGCTGGGTTTTGATTGCCTTTAGCTCAAAATAATCCTTATGCCAAAGTGACATGTTTTGAGATGGTAAATTCTGCTCCCCTTCAGCTCGATCAACCTGATCATTGGACAGTTAAACTCTGAAAAATGAGTGGGACTTTAAGAACCAGAGATAGGAGGCAGGTATTGGAGACCCCAATGTCATGCTAAATGCGGGAAGGGGATTAAAACATGTCTGACATTATATATCAGTGATGTATGTATGTATGTATGTATGTATGTATGTATGTATTTGCCAGAGAGAGAGAGAGCATGCACAAGCAGGGGGAGCAGCAGGCAGAGGGAGAGAAGCATACTCCCTGCTGAGCAGGGACCCTGATGTGGGACTTGATCCCTGCACCCTGGGATCATGACCTGAGTCGAAGGCCCATGCTTAACCAACTGAGCCACCAATGTGGTGCCCCCACATCGTGCCCCCGATGTTATATTTTCATAACTATCTTCTATACTCTAGACCTGTTGCAAAGTGCTGGGCAGATTTAATGATACCCTGCAGCGAAGAATTTGTTCCAAAGCCAGAGATAATTTATGGGCTGGCCTGTGGTCTAGGAAGTAATCAGGTAGAACAGCTCAACATAATCAGAGTACTCCTATGGGGATGAGAAAATACAACCCTTGAATGAGGGCTATTCTTATGTGAGACTGGCGGAATTTCAGGAGCTAACTAGGTGGGCTTAAACATTTATTTATTGGGTACCTTTTATGCTCTAGGCACTATGCCAGTCAGTATGGCAACAGACAAGACAGACTGTGGCTTTGCTCTCCTGGGGGTAACATTGTAGTACAAAAGATAAATTCTAAAAAAGTAAATATGTTGATTTTAAGACAACTTACATGGTCATAAGTGATACCTAAAAAATAAAACAGCTTGGGGGGGCCTGGGTTGCTCAGTTGTTTAAGTGTCTGACTTCAGCTCAGGTCATGATCTCAGTGTCCTGGGATCCAGGCCTGCTCAGCAGGGAGTCTGCTTCTCTCTCTTCCTCTGCCCCTCCCTGCACTGATTCACATACATATTCTCTCTCTCAAATAAATAAATAAAATCTCAAGAAAAAAATTAAAAAGCTTGTTGTGATAAAGGAAGCAGTGGGAAGGGCTCCCTATCTGAATGATAGGGACATACATGGAGAAAACCCAGTAGGAAGAAATCACAAGGAAGCACAAACAGATAATTAGAAGCAAAATACAGATAAAAACAGAGAGAAAAGACAGAGAAGCCAACTGTTTGCAAACTAAACAGAGGTGCTGTTGGATTCCCAGAGCTACTGCTTGATTTCTGACTTCTAGGGTCACTGTTATCTCCTAAATATATGCATATATATATGCATATATTTCACCTGCCATCTTTATTTTTTTGTAGGATATTCTTACCTACCTTCTTATCTTCATCCAGTCATTTCCCTAATGAAGGATAGCTAGGTTGTCGATAGTTTTAGCTATTTTGAACAATACTGCAGAATACATTCTTACATACTTTCTCATGTGTATATGTGGGACTTTTGTATAATTTTGGAATTGAAATTTGTGGGTGGTAAAGAACACCTATCTTCATCTTTATTAAATATTGCAATATTGCTCTCCAGAGCTTTTTTTCCAAATAAATTTACTTTCCCATCAATAATGTACAATTGGAAAGAAAATAATAATGTAAAATTGGGATTATAGGAATTCATTTTTTTTCTAATCTAAAGGATATAAAATGGTATCTCATTATTGTTTGGAGTTACTTTATTTTCATAAGCTTATTGACTGTTTGGATTTCATCTTCTGAGAATTGATATTCTCTGACCATTTTTCTACTGAGTGGTTTGGTTTTCTTGTTAGCAGTATTCTGAATAATAGTTCTTTTTTGATTATATTACATAGACAATTATATTACAAAAAACTTACCTGTCCTGTGTTGACTGGGTGGCTCAATCAGTTAAACTTCTGACTCTTGATCTCAGCTCAGGTCTTTTTTTTTCTTTTCTTTTTTCTTTCTTTCTTTTTTTTTTTTTTAAGGTTTATTTATTTATTTGAGAGAAAGAGGGAGGGAGAGAGAGTACTTGGGCAGTGGGGCTGAGGGAGAGGGAGAGAGAGAATCTTAAGTAGACTCAACATGGGGGTCAATCTCATGACCCTGAGATCACGATCTGAGCCAAAATTGAGAGTCTGATGGTTAGCCGACTGAGCCACCCAGACACCTCCTCCTTTGCCCATTTTGAAATTGTTTTTTTCCCTATTGTTAAGAGTTCTTTGTGTATTTTGGACAGAAGTCTTTTATTATATATGTGTTTTGAAAATATTTTCTCCCAGTCATGTAGTTTGGCTTTTCATTTTCTTAACTGTTCTTCACAGAGCAGAAGTTTTCAATTTTAATGAAGTCCCACTCACCATTTTTTCTTTCATGGGTTATGTTTTTGATGTTGTACCTAAAAAGTCATTGCTGGGGCGCCTGGGTGGCTCAGTGGGTTAAAGCCTCTGCCTTCGGCTCAGGTCATGATCCCAGGGTCCTGGGATCGAGCCCCGCATCGGGCTCTCTGCTCTGCAGGGAGCCTGCTTCCTCCTCTCTCTCTCTCTGCCTGCCTCTCTGCCTACTTGTGATCTCTCTCTGTCAAATAAATAAATAAAATCTTTAAAAAGTCATTGCCAAACCCAAGGTCACTTAGATTTTCTCCTATGTTTTGTCTTAACAATTTAATAGTTTTTTTTTTTTTTTTTTTGCACTTAGGTATATAATCCATTTTGAGTTAATTTTGGGAAAGACATAAAGTCTATGTCTAGATTCCTCTTTTCGTGTATGTGGACATCAAGTCCTTCTAGCACTATTTATTGAAAAAATTATCCTTTCTCCATTGAATTGCCTTATGCTTTTTCAAAGATTAGTTAACTATATTTATATGAATCTATTTCTGCACTGCCTATTGTGTTACACTGATTTGTCTATTCTTTGCTAATACTTCACTGTCTTAATCACTGTAGCTTCATAGTAAGTCTTGAAGATGGGTAGTGTCTGTCTTCTGACTTTGTTCTTCTTTAGTATTTCATTGGCTAATCTGGGTCCCTTTCCTCTCCATATAAACTTGAAAGTTTGTCAAAAATAATTTGTTGGGATTTGGACTGGAACTGCATTGAACATATAGATCAAGTTGATAAGAATAGACATTTCTTATGTATTTTAAAGATTAATGTATTTATTTGAGAGAGAGAGAGAGAATGCAAGTTCTTGCAATTGTATAGCTGGGGCAGGGGCAGAGGGAGAGGGAGAAGGAGAGAAGCAGACTTCCCACTGAGTGTGGACCCTGATCCAGGGCTCAGTCTGGTGCTGCCAAAATCATGACCTGAACCTAAATCAAGGATTGGACCCCCAACCAACTAAGCTACCCAGGCACCCTTTTTATGTAAAGTTTTGCTTATAACATTAAAGTTTTTAATCTTCCAGAATTAATTTGTAGGTAATCTTTATATCCTACAAGGGGGTCAAATCAAAATCCCCGGATCAAGAGTCATATGCTCTACTGACTCAGCCAGCCAGGTGCCCCTCAAAATATTTTTTTAATAATTTGCTATTAAATTATTTCACAATTCAAAATATAATTTTTAAATTTTTGAAACGTCAACTGTTTGTTTAGTATAAAATACATACAAATTGTACAAAAATACAAGAGATAGTATCTGAAATGTGAAAGCATTAGTGTATTATTTCTCTCCAAATTGGAAGGAATAGATAGTTTTTTAAAGCACATGATTTAAAAAAAAAAACCAAAGTCTAGAAAATGTTGATTAAGTTCCTTGCTGTATTATAACTCTATTTATTCTTCTTCCTTTTTAAAAGATTTTATTTGAGAGAAGGAGACAGAGAGTGAGAGAGCATGAGCAGAGAGAGGGGCATAGGGAGAGGGAGAAACTGACTCCCTGCTTAGCAGGGAGCTGAAGATGGGGCTCAGTCCTGGGACTCTGAAATCATAACCTGAGTCAAAGGAGACACTTAACTGACTGAGCCACCAGGGGCCCTGAAATTGATTTATTTGAGAGAGAGAGAGAGAGAGAGAGCGAGCGTGAGAGCGTGCACCTATATGTGGTGGGCAGGACTGGGAGAGGGAGAGAATTTCAAGCAGATTCCCTGCGGGCCTCCATCTTACCACCCTGAGTTCTTGACCTTAGCCAAAATCAGGAGTTGGAAGCTTAGCCAATGGAGCCCTGCAGGTGCCCTTCTTGTTCTTTTTAGTTTATGAGTTTACTCTCATTGATAGTGAGCTGTTTATGATTTACAAAACTAAGTATGTTCATTTTGAATAATCAGAACGTAAACTCATGCTCAGGAGGCATTTAAGCATTTGAATGTTAGTTACGCTGAATTAGTGATTTAATTTGCCACTAATAAAGATATTCACCATGTCCTAAGTATTTCAGGGAAGACAGATTAATAAGTCACATCTCAAACCATTTTCCTAAATCATAAAGAAAATTAGGAGGCCCCAGTACATTCCTTGTGGATTATCCAGTTTCCAATATTACGTTAACAGTGGAAATAGCTGTTATAAAACTTGTAAGCTACAAATCTTTAAGGTAGCTATTTTAAGGTCCATGCAGGGATACCCTGAAACAGGCAGGGAGCCACTGCAGTGCTGAGTCTCCAAACTATTTTTCTTTCCTTCCCTTTCATCTTCATCCTAGACTACAACCTGTTTTTCCTGGCTCTGAATAATTCTCAGTATGGTCAAACATTTGGCCTTAAAAATAAATCCTGAAGTGCTGTCGTTGTCTTACACAAGTATCTGAATTACATTTGCCCCAAATACTGTGATCTCAGTATACAGCTGATGGGAATGTGGTTGCCCACTCAGCTGTGCAGTCGCCAGTACAGGGCAGCTCCGTGATCGGGGCCCCGATCCAGTGCCTCCCCCATCGTCCATCCTCAGGCCAAATTCAGAGACTTTTCCGGGGGTTATCTCAGGACAGGCCCCTCGCTTCCCAAAACGACCTAGTCCCCAAACGCTCCTATCAGCCGAGCTAAAGCTTCACTGCCCTGCGAGTCCTGTCGGAGCTCAGGCTCGTGCCTCATGGGGAGCCTGCGTTCTCAGACTAGCAGCACGCCGGGCGGGCTGTTGTAGGACCAACAGCCCCCAGACTCCCGGCAGCCAGCCCATTGTGCTGGCGTTGGAGAGCCGGCGTTAGCGGGTGACGCAGACGGAGGCCCCGCCCCGCGCATGACGCCAGCGTCAGGCCAGTCCCGGCATGCTCCGCGGTGGCTGGCGGTGGAGCACAGACGAGCGGAATTCTTCCCGTGAACATCCTCTGCTCTGCTCAGCTCAGCCGCTGTCCAGACCCGGGTCGGCGAGAGTGCCGTGTCCAGCCCTTTTCCTACCGGTCGGCCGTCCGTTGGAGCGCCCCTAGCCCTCCTGCGAGGGCGCCCCGGGACGGAAGGGTCCACCAGCCTGTCGGCGCCCGCCGTGCTCGTGGTCGCCGTCGCCGTCGTCGTGGTGGTAGTCTCTGCCGTCGCCTGGGCCATGGCCAATTACATCCACGTTCCGCACGGCTCCCCGGAGGTGCCCAAGTTGGACGTCACGGTTCAGGATCAGGAGGAGCAGCGCTGCCGGGAGGGCGCCCTAAGCCTCCTGCAGCACCTGCGGCCGCACTGGGACCCTCAGGAGGTGACCCTGCAGGTAACGCCCTCATCCCGCCCGGGGTCTCCCAACCTGGACTCGGCCGGTGGGGGGTGGCGGGGGCTCTCAGTCCCTTCAGTTCCCGGATGATGGGGCAGACCCGACGGGAGCCCTTGGGCGAGGGGCCCTGTGCTTCCTTCCTCAGACCTGCGAAGGTCACTCCCCCTCCCTTCACAATTGCTGATTGAGGTTGTCCCTAGGGCAGATTTTTTTTCTGGAAGCAGCTACGTAAGTGACGCATCCATTCACCCCAGGAAAATTCCTGTTGATGGTCGCCCCTCCTCCCAGTCTCCGGTCCCTTCTAACTGCAAAGGAACCTTTTCCATTCCCCCTGCAAGGGGTCCTCTTCAGTCGGCCCTAGGTACCTTCTCGCCTGCCACAGATGATGTAGGAATTAATCCTTGTGATCTTTTCCTTTCCCTTCCCGCCCCTCCCCCTCCCCGGCGGTTTACTCCCATTGATGTCTCGCCCTGCGCTGTATCTTAAATCCTCGGATGGGCGAGAGTACTCGATTTCCAAGTCATAACCATGGCCATGCATCACTCGATTGGCTTCTTGTGTAGCATTCCACATATTTTACTTGAATCGATATTTCTGAATTTTTTTAGTCGTATTAGTAAAATTAATCCTATTTGATGTTAGGTCAATCAGTGTGCCGTTGTATTCGTAGAATAAAAATTGGGAGAAAAAAAATCCTTATGGATCTGGGAGTTTTCTAATAACTTATTTCTAATAAGTTATTTAGTATAGATGACATTTATTTTGAATATTTTAACTTTCAGAGTTTCAGGGTGTACGACAGTGAACCTCCATTTTCCTTGCATACTCTAAATAAAGTCAATAATTTTGAAGACTGAGATATTTGGGGTTTGTTTCACATCTGAGCAATAATGTAAGAAGTAGCCAAATTATCTGCTTTATTATTTTTTTTAAAGATTTTATTTATTTATTTGACAGAGAAATCACAAGTAAGCAGAGAGGCAGGCAGAGAGAGAGGAGGAAGCAGGCTCCCTGATGAGCAGAAAGCCCGATGTGGGGCTCGAACCCAGGACCTGGGATCATGACCTGAGCCGAAGGCAGCGGCTTAACCCACTGAGCCACCCAGGCGCCTCTATCTGCTTTATTTTGTTGACTAATTTATTCAGCAGTGTTATTGAATTAACAGTATCTCAGATTCTTTGCTAAAGTAGTCACCTATACAAAGATGAATAAAACATGAATAGTGCTCTAGGGCCCAGAACAGTTCCTGACACTTGGGCTTTCAGAAGTGTTAGTTTCGGTTCTTGTTGCCTAGAATAGTTTTGAGCATATTGAAAGGACTCACATGTTCTGGGAAAAAAAATTGTTAGACAAAAATTTTGAAGTTTTAAGGGAGTATTAGCTAACTAAACAGGACATAGTGAATCCAGAATGATTCTCATGTGTAATTTGAAAAAATAGTATGGCTAAGAAAGTTGAATTACTTGAAACTTCCCAATTGAAACTCTGAGCTTTGGTTTATTATTCATTAACTCTTACTACAGAAGAGTTTTGTATTTATTAAAATGATTTATATTCTGGCAGTCAACTATAAACTAAACAGATGCTAACTAAAGGCAGTGCTGCTTCCTGGGAACCTTTGGTACTGGCAGACTATGCTACTTTTTAAGTAGAGACTTTAAAATTGGAAGCTTTGAAGATTTGTGTTTCCATTGATGATGTATTTGTCTGTAGAACAGGAATAATAGCTACCTTTAGGTACCAGTGTGCCAGGTTGTGAGTTAGGTCATGTATATATTTTATCATTTAATCCTACAAACAACTGTATTAGGTAGATACTTATTTATTTATTTATTTATTTTAGAAGTGAAACTCCGTGAAATAAAGCCAGGGTATAGGTAAAAAAGGGACAAAATTTGGTAACATCAAACTTTTTTTTTTTAAAGATTTTATTTATTTATTTGACAGAGAGAGATCACAAGTAGACGGAGAGGCAGGCAGAGAGAGAGAGAGAGGGAAGCAGGCTTCTTGCTGAGCAGAGAGCCCGATGTGGGACTCGATCCCAGGACCCTGAGATCATGACCTGAGCTGAAAGCAGCGGCTTAACCCACTGAGCCACCCAGGCGCCCCAACATCAAACTTTTTGATTGTCAGAAAGTATTTGTGATTGAATCTTACCTTTTATTATGCAGCAACTTTTGACTTTAAGGCCTTTGGACTCCTAATCCAAATTTGTAATATACTTATTTGTCAGTGAAGGTAAATACTACCACTTATTTTGCTCTAAGGATGATTATGGGTTAGAAATATAATCCTTCCCTATGCAAACAATGCTTTTGATCTAGAAGCTGAGACAGCTCTTATTCTGAATTGGTGGTCATTCATTGGTGGTTTCTCAACTCGAGAAAATCTGACTCCCATATTCTGTCATTCAAACTCTTCTTTATGATGCATATATATATTTCTTTTGAGATTTGCTTTTATTTCCTTTGAAGTATAAAGATAATACTTAACATTTCAGAAGGGGACGTATGTATCATATATTCAACAGATTGATACTGGTATATAGCCAATTTTTTCAAAGATTATATACTTAAAATTTGCTTTAAACATACCTTAGAAGCTTAGTGTAGTAGTACTTATTTTACCTGGTGATTACATCTGAGCTGAACTATTCAGAACATACTGGAAAATCCAGAAGCAAGCAAAAAAGACTTTGATGCAGTCAGAATGATACAGGGCCCAGTCTTTGCTCAAAACTTACAGTCACATGGAATGCTGTATCTCTTTTTAGATGGGATTTTAACAAGTTCATTTTTTGTTTTTCCTATTCACACAAGATTGAAAAAATAAAGTATAAAAGGGGTGGTAAGCTTTTTGGAGTGTATCCTACTTAGAGTAGGCAGACTAGATCAGAAACAACTGTACCAGTCACGTGCTTTTTGTTTCATAATTTATTGAAATTCCTAGTCTAATAGGGAAGAGAAAACAATCACAATGTAGTGTTTTTGGAATGAACATTCATATTCATGTGCAGAGACTACAGAAGAATGTTTAAAAATCATACTATTTTTGCTGTACTATAAGTTTCTTTATGTTTTTGGATGCATAGCTTTGATATTCCTTTATTTTTTAAGCATACATATGCTACCTTGGAAACCAGTATTTGTGTTTGGTTATGTAGCTGCATAGCAGTTTTCATACCCTCTACCTTCTCTTTATTCAGCTGTGTTGGAGATAGTCACTAAAATATCCTATTAATAAATCTAGAATCCCTCTTATTTTAATACTGATATTTGATATTTCATATCTGATAATATTTTATTTATTTAAAAAGATTTTATTTATTTGATGAGAGAGTGTGCACGCACACACACAAGCAGGGGTAGAGGGAGAAGTAGGCTCCCTGAAGAGTAGGGAACCTGATGAGGGGCTTAATCCCAGGGCCCTGAGATCATGACCAGAGCCAAAGGCAGAGGTTCAAGCAACTGAGCCACTCAGGTAGCCCTTTAATAATATATATATATTTTTTTAAGATTTTATTTATTTATTTGACAGACAGAGATCACAAGTAGGCAGAGAGGCAGGCAGAGAGAGAGAGAAGGGGAAGCAGGCTCCCCACTGCCCAGAGAGCCCGATGTGGGGCTCGATCCCAGGACCCTGGGATCATGACCTGAGTTGAAGGCAGAGGCTTTAACCCACTGAGTCACCCAGGTGCCCCCCTTTAATAATATTTTAAATGAAGAATCAAAACCAAAATATATATAGTTCTTTTTAAACTATATCTCCTTTAGTGTTCTAACTTTTTTTTTTTTTTTTTTAAAGATTTTATATATTTATCAGAGAGAGAGAGGAAGAGAGAGCGAGCACAGGCATACAGAGTGGCCGGCAGAGGCAGAGGGAGAAGCAGGCTCCCTGCCGAGCAAGGAGCCCGATGTGGGACTCGATCCCAGGACTCTGGGATCATGACCTGAGCCGAAGGCAGCTGCTTAACCAACTGAGCCACCCAGGTGTCCCATAGTGTTCTAACTTTTTAAAGTATAGTTGGCACACAAGGTTACCTTAGTTTCAGGTGGGTTTTGTTTTTTGTGTGTGTGTGTGTGTGTGTGTGTTTTAAGATTTTATTTATTTATTTGACAGGCAGAGAGCAGGAACACAAGCAGGGGAAGTGGGAGAGGGAGAAGCAGGCTTCCTGAGGAGCAGGGAGCCTGATGTGGGGCTCAGTCCCAGGACCTTGGGATCATGACCCGAGCCAAGGGCAGATGCCTAACAACTGAGTCACCCAGGTACCCTTTTTCCCTGTTTTAAAAAATAAGAGTTTGTGGGTGCCTGGGTGGCTCAGTAGGTTGAGCGTCTGACTTGATTTCAGCTTGGGTCATGATCTCCTGCTCCAGGCTCTATTCCATGTGGAGTCTGCTTGAGATTCTCTTACTCTCCCTCTGCACACACTGTTGCCCTCTTGTGCCTGCTCCCCCGCCCACCCTGGCTTGTGGCACACAGTCTCTCAAATATATAAATAAATAAATCTTTCAAAAACAAAACAAAAACAGAGTTTGTTCCTTACTTTAAGTGATAGAAGTCTCTGAAAAGTCTTACGTAGATTTAAGTAATGTATTAAGTGTGCCAAAAGGATATGTTATTTATAGGAATCTTGAATCCTGTAGATAAATATAAGGGGTCATAATTTTTATTCAACACAACTTTTAATATTAGCACTTATGTCCAGTTTTCCATTTCTTATTCCTCCTCTTTTTGATTTCAGTGTTTTATAATAATAAAATATTTGATGGGTGGTAGGCCCTAAAACTTTGTTGAATATAGCTAAGAGAGGTGTATGTTTGATAGGCTGCTATCAAAGATGTATATATACACATATATAAATACATATTTTTTAAGTAATCTCTATCCCCAGTGTGGGACTTGAACTCATGACCTTGACAGCAACAGTTGATGCTCTACCAATTGAGCTGGCTAGGCTCCCCAAAGATATAATAAGCTCCCATGTCTTTTACTGAGATGTGACTAAAAAGTTAGAAGCCTCACATACTAGTTCATTTTCAAGTATTAATGGCTGTGTGACTTGGGCTAAGCAAATAACTTGTCCTCTTTGGGGCTTCAGCACAATGTGGTGGGAAGAGGATGGTTTTTGAATCCTGATACCAGCTATTTGTAACCTTTGGCAAGTTTTAAATCTCTGGGAAATAGAGGATTAGCAGAAAATAATAGAATTTTGCTACTCTAATATTGCTTTACTGTTAATAGTAATTTTACTACCAGCACCAGTTTTTACTATTTTACTACTAATAGTAGAATATCCTGAGAAATGAGGGATGCCTGGGTGGCTCAGTTGGTTAAGCGGCTGCCTTCAGCTCAGGTCATGATCCCAGAGTCCTGGGATCGAGTCCCACATCGGGCTCCTTGCTCGGCAGGGAGCCTGCTTCTCCCTCTGCCTCTGCCTGACACTATCTGCTTGTGCTCACTCTCGCTCTCTCTCTCTCTCTCTCTCTGACAAATAAATAAAATAAAAATCTTTAAAAAAAGAATATCCTGAGAAATGAAATACATAAAATTATGTATAGTATATTTTAGTATTACGTGCCTCCTGCCACCACCCATCTCCCTCAGCAAACCCCTCCATTTGTAAGTGAAATAATTGATTAGAAACCGTTGTAAACTCCTAAAATTCAGTAATTCTGACATATATGTATTTATTTATTTTAAAAGATTTATTTTTTATTTTAGAGAGGGAGAGAGTGAGCGTGGGCAAGTGAAGAGGGGGTGGGAGGGAGAGAGAGAAAAGCAGACTCTGGATGAGCAAGGAGCCCGATGCAGGGCTTGATGTCACACCCTGAGACCTTGACCTGAGCCAAAATCAGGAGCCTGATACTTAACTGACTGAGCCACCCAGGTGCCCCTGATACATATTTTTTGTAGCAGGTATGATGCTAATTTTAAGCAGCATTCTTCTGTACAACTAACCATAACAGAAGGTAGGCATGGGAAAATGTAGGAGGGGAGGCTTCATAGAGGAGGGGATACCTGAGCTGAGTTTTGAAGGAAAGATATGGTCAGATGGAGTGGGGGAGCAATGAAAAATAATTCTGGGCAATGAAAAATACGTTCACAAAGTTAGATTGTGAGGGGAAAAAAACCACAGCGAGGCCATATGTATTTTGGGCAGAATGGAGTGTAAACCAGAAAAGAAGTGGGACTGATTTTTGAGAAACTGAGTTGTTAGATATGAAGGTTTTGTGCTTCATTAAGGAGGTGATATTTTGTTATCTAGGATATAATGGGAAGCCAGTTAATATTTTTAGGCAGATGAGTTATATTGTGTATTTTTTAGAGCAGTGGCAGGCTGTATTGCAGGCAGCAGTAGTTGAATGAGATGTTTTGAACTGGGGAATAAGTGATTGCTTAGGACACTGGTTTTGAACTGGTGGTTACCCCACACTAATAGGATGTTAAAATCAATATAGTAGGTTGAAACCACTAGAGTTTAAAAAGATGAATTAAAATAGGATGTGATAGGATAGATCTGAGAGCCTTGCATATAATAAGGTAAGGACTGATTGGTGAAGCTTGTTTTAGTTTCATATGAAAGTGTGTACTGAATTAGATGATAAATATATATTTTGGTCTGAATATCACATTAAAAAAGGTTTTAGAAAGACTTAACCTGGGAGAGACTGTTATATTAGTCCAGACAAGAGGTGCTGTGATCCAAATTAGGACGGTGGCTTTGGAGATGAAAATAAAGGACAGATTTGATATTTCAGAAAATAAATATGCAGGAGTTAATTGCTTGCAGATGAGGGAAAAGGGAAGCCTAAGTTTTTGTTGTTGTTGTTGTTGTTGTTTTCTGCTTCTGTTGGTGATAAAGATGGTGAAATAATGGAAGACCCATGTTTAAGGAATCAGGTTATTTTTCATGATTTTGTCTTCTCAGGAGTTACTTTGCTCTTTGATATAACAGATGGGCCATAAATACATTTTTATCACCCTTTTAAAAATTGTTAGATAGAATAAACATACAGGAAAATACATGAAACATAAATTTTTTTTGTAAAACAAATACTGTGTAACCCAAACCCCAGCAAAGAAAATATCAGCAACCCAGAATATTTCCCATTTTCCTTCCTGGTCCTAATCTCTCCCTCCCTCTAGTGGTAGTAACAATAGCAGTTTTTTTTTTTTTTTTTTAAACCAATGGACTATTTTGAATTAGTCATTTTTTTTGCAAGTCAGTAGTATGAGAAAATAATATATTAAGGGTATTTCCTTTCACAAGGGACATGAACATGAAATAATTTAGTTTTACGAAAAAAGACATCATAATATTGAAACTGACTAGGAAGAAAAACCATTTCCTATCCATATTTTATTTAAAAAATCAACTGTTCTTTTATTATCTTCTGTTTTTTCCATATATATTTTACATAGTTATTATCACACCATACGTACTCCTTTGTATTCCTTTTTTTCATGCTGCCTTTCTTTCACTTTTCCATGTTGGTATGTTACTGACTTCAGTGTTTGATAGCTGTAAACATAGTATTTGGTTATGTTAAACATCATGTGAATTAATTATTAAAATTAAATTTAAAAAATTCTGGAGAGTATTAAGTAGAAAATTAGAAAGGTTCATAGCCTATCTAAACCTCTTGACTTTGTTTAAAAAACATAAAAAAAACATAAATAATATATGCTCTTTTGAACAGAATATTTAAAACATATACAAGGCTATGAGATGAAAAGTAAAAAGTTTAACTCCTTCAACTTCCAAGTCACTCATTCTCCTCATAGCAATTTGGTGAGCAGTTTTTGAACTTCTAAAAAATTAGCAGATATAGATTTATTACAGCACATACCTACATGTGTTAATAAATATCAGTAAATATAATTATATTCCTTTTGTATACACAACAAAGTTATTCTGTATGTTGCGTTTTAAAATAATATATCTTAGACATCCTCTTTTGTCAGTAGATGTAGTCTGCCCCATGTATAATTTTTTAAAAGATTTTATTTATTTATTTGAGAGATAGCCTAAGTGGAGAGGAGGGGCAGAGAGAGAGAGGAAGCGGACTCCCTGCTGATCAGGGATCCTGGTGCAGGGCTCCATCCAAGGACCCTGAGACTGAGATCATGACCTGAGCCGAAGATAGATGCTTAGCCGACTGAGCAACCCAGGCGCCCTTGCCCATATATTTTTTTAAGGGTTTATTTATTTGAAAGAGAGAGCCTGTGCACACATTGCATGCATGCATGCTTGCTCAGATGGGGTGAGGGGCAGAGGGAGAGGGAGAATCTCAAGCAGTCTCCCTGCTGGGCTTGGAGCCTGATGTGGGGCTCGATCTCATGATTCTGAGATCATGACCTGAGTGGAAACTGAGAGTTAGAGGCTCAACTGACTGAGCCACCCATATTTTTAAAATAACTGAATTGTCTTTATTTTTTGCATATTAAAAACAGTATTACATAAACTGCTTTTATATGTATATTTTGGAAAGCTTTTCTAAATGTGTCCTCAGAGTAAATTCTTTTTTTTTTTTTTTTTTTTTTTTTTGAGTTTATTTATTTAAAGTAATTTCTACACCCAGTATGGGACTGGAACTCACAATCCTAAGATCAAGAGTCACATGCTCAGGGCGCCTGGGTGGCTCAGTGGGTTAAGCCGCTGCCTTCGGCTCAGGTCATGATCCCAGGTCCTGGGTTCAAGCCCCACATCGGGCTGTCTCCTCAGTGGGGAGCCTGCTTCCTCCTCTCTCTCTGCCTGCCTCTCTGCCTACTTGTGATTTCTCTCTGTAAAAAAAAAAAAATTGTATTAAAAAAAAAAAAGAGTCACATGCTCCTCTGATGGAACCTTCTAGACACCCATAAACCTTATTAGTGGAATTAAAAGGGTGAAAACTGCCAGTTATGGTCGTTGTATCTGGGCTTTATTTCAAAGAATTGGCTTATACCAGTTGTAGAGGCTGATTAAGTCTGAATTGTAGCACAGGATAATAGGCTAGAAACTTAGGAGTTGATTCTGTAGTCTTTTTTTTTTTTTTTTTTTTTTTTAAGATTTATTTATTTGAGAGAGAGGGAAAGCCTGTGTGTGTGTGCGGGTGGGCGGGGGGGGGGGGGGAAGGGGAGAGACATGAGTCAGGGGAGGGTCAGAGGGAGAGAATCTTCAAGCAGACTCCCTGCTGGGCATGGCGCTCCAGTGCAGAGCCTGATGTGGGGCTCAACCCCACCACCCATGAGACTGATACCTGAGCCAAAAACCAAGAGTCAGATGCTTAATTGACTGAACCACACAGGCACCCCGATGGCTGTAGTCTTAAGGTAGAATTAATTTCTTTCTTTCTTTCTTTCTTTCTTTCTTTCTTTTTTTTTTTTTTTAAAGATTTTGTTTATTTGTTTAACAGAGAGATCACAAGTAGGCAGAGAGGCAGGCAGAGAGAGGGCATAGCAGGCTCCCTGCTGAGCAGAGAGGCTGATGCGGGGCTCATCCCAGGACCTTGAGATCATGACCTGGGCAGAAGGCAGAGGCTTAACCCACTGAGCCACCCAGGCCCCCCTTAAGGCAGAATTTCTTCAGAGACACTTAAAACTTAGTTTTACTTTTACATTCCTTAAAGTGATTGGATGAGGCCCACCCATGTAACTGATAGTGGGTGTTAAGTGCATCTACAAAATACTTTCACAGCTGCATCTAAATTAGTGTTTGAGTAACTGAGTATTATAGCCAATCCAAGTTGACACATAAAACTATCAGGCTGTTTCTCACTTTAATATTGCTAATTGTCATGAAAGGTGTGTTAATTTATACTCCTCAACATAGTGTTGGAGAGTATGTTTTTCCTTATACCTTATCCAATCCCTGATAACCAAATTAAAAAATTTTTGCCAATGGGAGACACGAAAATGGTATTGTTTATTAGATTCCTTTTAATTTTGTTGTTTTGGAAGATGATGGAATCCGGTGGTTTCTTCTAACTGGTATGTATTAATTTTTACCTTTCTAGGCTTTATAGTTTGTTTAGTAATCATTATCTTAATTGTAGGTTGTCTTTATTATTTAATTGGCCTGAGAGTTTATTCATTTAAATTCTAGGCCATAAATACATGTCAAAACAGGTTCCCTCCTTGGTATCTTAAATCATCCTTAGGACTAAAGAAGTTTCATAGTGGCTCGATAGAGTTTAATATTTTTATCATCTCAGGGTTTGTAGTTGCAGGACAGTGCCACATACTGAAAGGAGTGGATTAATGTTTTGGGGTTCTTTTTTTTTTTTCTCAAAGATTTTATTTATTTATTTGACAGAGATCACAAGTAGGCAGAGAAGCAGGCAGAGAGAGAGAGGGAAGCAGGCTCCCTGCTGAGCAGAGAGCCCGATGCGGGACTCGATCCCAGGACCCTGAGATCATGACCTGAGCCGAAGGCAGCGGCTTAACCCACTGAGCCACCCAGGTGCCCCTTGTTTTGGGGGTCTTAAGATGACCTTCAAGTTTATTGATATTTATTTATTTATTTATTTATTTATTTTTTTAAAGAGTATTTATTTATTTATTTGACAGACAGAAATCACAAGTAGGCAGAGAGGCAGGCAGAGAGAGAGGAGGAAGCAGGCTCCCCACTGAGCAGAGAGCCCGATGTGGGGCTCGATCCCAGGACCCTGGGATCATGACCTGAGCCGAAGGCAGAGGCTTTAACCCACTGAGCCACCCAGGTGCCCCAGTTTATTGATATTTATTTAGCTTCTAAGGTATCATTAAAGCTATCAACTCTTTTTGCCCACCAGGTATTCTATATTGCTGTAAATAGCATCCGTGGTAGGTTTGGGCAATTCTGTAAGTTTCCAATTGATACGGTCAGTAAGTCCAGACTGAAGGGTGAATTTATGTGTCTTCTGTTTTACAATAGTAGTAAATAACGGAAGCATTCGTATAAAAATAATCTATTTAGTAATACATTCTGGCAGAGGAGACAAAACCACCTCATATAATATCTGTTCCAACACTTAATTTGCATCCAAAGGTTCCCATCAACAGTAGCATCCCCATATCTCTAGTTTTAATTGTTGGTCCTTTTAGAATCTCTCATGTAGGTATTAGATTCAATACACTGGGCTTCCATATTAAGGAATCTCAAAAAGATTTCCTCTCTCCAACTCTAGGCCATTTTACCCACATATGTGCATTGGTCTTGGATCCCTGGCTACTGAGGGTCAGGATCCTACCTTCATAGTCTTTTTTCATCTTGATTAAGATCTTGAATAAGAGTGTGCCCCACGTTGATGGCACACTCTTATTAATCATCTTTGTATTCTCTTCGTGTTCTGGTTTTTTGAGGTATCCCAAACTAAAGTAAATAGAGTGAATTTGTTAGGGGCCCTTCAATGCTGGGAGACTAGTAGCAGCTCCTGTCAGTCCACCAAGTCTCTGATAATGTTGGGTTAAAAACTTTTGCTTCAATCTCATCGATACCTGCTTTATTTATCTGCTTTTTTGATACCACGGAAAACTGACATCCTGTTGGGGCAAGTAGATTTGCCAGCTTCCTTATCTTTTCCACTTGCTAGTGAGGCATTCTAATTTTCTTGGTATTAATTCCTAAGACCCATGACAGAGAGCTTGAGACAGCAAATCTGATCCAATATCTGAATAGTTTCT
The DNA here is from genome assembly GCF_902655055.1 of Lutra lutra. Classification (NCBI taxonomy): domain Eukaryota; kingdom Metazoa; phylum Chordata; class Mammalia; order Carnivora; family Mustelidae; genus Lutra; species Lutra lutra. The sequence continues at coordinate 72,617,090 of NC_062285.1, forward strand.
TGTGTTGGTAACAGTAAAGGTATATGGGGAATCCATGTAGTAGGAGCAGTCTTTATCACAGTATTCACCATGACTTGGGGGTGGGACATATTAAGTGATTGAATATCTTGGTCACTATAAAGCAAGTCTAGCATGGCCTGCATGTTTAGCATATCAGCTACTTCATCTGGACTATTCCACTTTGCATGCGAAGGACAGGACAGTTCTCAGGATAAGCAAACTTTCTATCCACTTTGAATCATTGTACCAGACTAGCACTCTTGTTTGGGTTTGTCACTGCCATTAAGAACGGTCATTAGTGAGGTGTGGATCCTGCATTAATGCAAACATGCCAGGGTCTTCAAACCATAGACTCCTTATTAACAATCTTTATGGGCCATATTAATACAGTGTTTTTAGGGAGCTGGCTTGAGCCACTGAATGAATGAATATATATATATATATATATATATATATATATATATGCCATGGTTTCAGTAGTTTCCTGATTTTGTCTCCTTGCCACCTGAATCATTTTGGTAAGCAGCTCTAAATCTACTATTCAGCATGATTTTTCTCTTTTGTGTTGGTTTTGAGGTTAGCATCTTGATGTTGCATTGGACCAGTTGGAATCTGGGTCTGTGTAACGTCACAATCCACCCTAAAAGTGTCTTTAGTTTTCTGTTCTAGGTACTGTGCTAACAATAGCCAGGGAATTGTGTATTTAGCCAATTTCTCATTTTGCATCTTATTGTGGATTCAGTGACTAAACTCCTGGGGTTAGGTCTGTCATTGCTAGGTTTCATTTACTTTTACCTCCTGTAACAGATGGCAGCATGCCTACTGTTTAATACTGTGGGTGATTTGGCAAGCAGCTGGCATCAGGAATTTATCATCTTCTAACTGCTTCTTTATATTTTCCCCCAAATAATGTTTTAGCAATATTACAGTGAGTCTAGGATCATGCTAGTGAACTTGATTGATATCCTTGAAGCAGATTAAGAGTCACGATACCACCTTTTAACCTGTTCTGCCATTGTATAACTTTGGATAAATAAGGGAACTTATCGGGGTGCCTGGGTGGCTCAGTGGGTTAAAGCCTCTGCCTTCGGTTCAGGTCATGATCCCAGGGTCCTGAGATCGAGCCCCACATTAGGCTCTCTGCTCAGCAGGGAGCCTGCCTCCACCTCTCTCTCTGCCTGCCTCTCTGCCTACTTATGATCTCTGTCTGTCGAATAAATAAATAAAATCTTTAAAAAAAAAAATAAGGGAACTTATCTAGGCCATAGTGTTCTCATTCCATAAATTGATCATTTCCAAGGTATTTTACAATCAGTCTCTGCATAAGCAAACATTTATTGAATATGTCTGTGTTCTAGGCCATTGTTTCTCAACCCTTTTGATAATTACTCTCTAAACAGAAAGTTTAAATTAATTAAAAACATTTTTTTTTCTACCTAGCAGAAATTATGTACCAAAGAATAGGATTTTGTCATTGTTGAGTTTTGGTGATCCACAAACTATTTTAATACCTAAGATTTTTTTTTTTGCTCCTTTGGTGGTGATCTGTGTTGAGAATACATGCAATAGGCTGAGAAATTTCATTTCATTTCATATCCTTTGACTTAGGTTGTAGTTATGTCCTAATACCAGTGTAAGTAAAAAATATCCTAAATTAAAAATGCATTTTACGGGGCGCCTGGGTGGCTCAATGGGTTAAAGCCTCTGCTTTCGGCTCAGGTCATGATCCCAGGGTCCTGGGATCGAGCCCCGCATCGGGCTCTCTGCTCAGCGGGGAGCCTGCTTCCTCCTCTCTCTCTCTGCCTGCCTCTCTGCCTATTTGTGATCTCTGTCTGTCAAATAAATAAATAAAATCTTTAAAAAAAAATGCATTTTACACACATGACCTACTGCACATCATTAGTTTAGCCTGGCTTATCTTTTTTTTTTTTTTTTAAGATTTTATTTATTTATTTGACAGAGATCACAAGTAAGTGGAGAGGCAGGCACAGGAAGAGGGGAAAGCAGGCTCCCTGCTGAGCAGAGAGCCTGATGCAGGGCTGGATCCCAGGACTCTGAGACCATGACCTGAGCTGAAGGCAGAGGCTTAACCCACTGAGCCACCAGGGTTCCCCTCGCCTAGCCTACCTAGCCTATCTTAAATGTGCCCGAACAGTGATACTTGCCTACAGTTGGGCAAAATCATCTAATACAAAGACTGTTTTATAATAGTGTTGAAAATTCTATATAATTTATTGAATACTGTACTGTAAGTGAAAAATAGAATGGTTGTATGGGTACAGAATGGGTGTAAGTATATCAGTTGTTTACTCTCATGATCATGTTGATTGAGAGTTGCAACTACTGCTGCCCATCATCATGGGAGAGCATCATATTGCATGTTGCCAGCCCTAATTCAGATTCAAAGTATGGTTTCTACTGAATGTATATTGCTTTTACAGCATTGTAAAGTTGGAAAATTGTAAGTTAGACCATCCACTGTAAGTTGGGGACCATCTGTATATATTCATATCTGTATCTCCTCTCTATATTACTAAGGTGGAAGGCACCTGGGTGGTTCAGCTGGTTAAGTGTCTGCTTTTGGCTTGGTCATGATCCCAGGATCCTGGGATGGAGTCTCCAGTCAGGCTCCCCACTCAGTGGGGAGTTAGCCTCTCCCTCTGCCCCTCCCCCCGACTCATGCGAATGCTCTCTCTCTCTCATTCTCTCTCTCTTGCAAAAATAAATAAAATCTTTAAAAAAAAAGGAAAAAAATACTAAGGTAGAAGTTAGAGAAGTGCCAAAGGACCTGTATAATTCTTTTTAGCTTTAAAAACCATAAAGCTTTGGGGAATTTTCTCTGAGAATACTATGAGAAGATTTCTGTGAAAGTATGTTCTTCCTGATCTGAATATTACATTAACGCTTTCTAATAAAAATTTGTTTGTTGATAAGTGATAATAAAAAGCATACATCATTAAGCATAGAACCTGATGAAATGCTATGGGTATTGGTATGTGATATAATTACCGTAGTCCTTGGTATAGGATTCTGACTTTGTTCTTTAAAATTGCTGTGACTGTTCTTGACTTTTTTTTTTTTAAGATTTTATTTATTAATTTGACAGACAGAGATCACAAGTAGGCAAAGAGGCAGGTGGGGAGAGAGGAAGGGAAACAGGCTCCCTGCCGAGCAGAGAGCAGAGAGCTCGAAGTGGGGCTAAATCCCAGTACCCTGGGATCATGACCTGAGCCAAAGGCAGAGGCTTTAACGTACTGAGCCATCCGGCGCCCCTGTTCTTGACTTTTTTTTTTTTTTTTTAAGATTTTATTTATTTATTTGACAGAGATCACAAGTAGACGGAGAGGCAGGCAGAGAGAGAGAGAGAGAGAGAGAGAAGCAGGCTCCCTGCTGAGCAGAGAGCCCCATGCGGGACTTGATCCCAGGACCCTGAGATCATGACCTGAGCCAAAGGCAGCGGCTCAACCCACTGAGCCACCCAGGTGCGCCTGTTCTTGACTTTTTAAATTGCCATATAAATTGCACACTTATTAGCTTTTCAGTTTTCACGAAAGAAACTGGATGACAGTTTGATACTTTGTGGAATCTATAGATTTTTGAGAAGTAAAATCATTAATAATATTGTTTTAAAATCCATAAACAAAGTATATCCTATTTATTTAGTCCTTTTATTTCTCTCAAACTTTTTCTTTCTTTTTTTTTTTTAAAGATTTTATTTATTTATTTGACACAGAGAGATCACAAGTAGATGGACAGGCAGGCAGAGAGAGAGAGAGGGAAGCAGGATCTCTGCTGAGCAGAGAGCCCGATGCGGGACTCGATCCCAGGACCCTGAGATCATGACCTGAGCCGAAGGCAGCGGCTTAACCCACTGAGCCACCCAGGCGCCCTCAAACTTTTTCTTAAAGTAAACTCTACTTGAACTCATATGGGACTTGAACTCATGTCCTCAAGATCAAGAGTTGCATGTCTTACAGGCTGAGCTAGCCAGGCACCCCTTCTCTCAGACTTTTGAAGTTTTCAATGTAGTGATATTGCATGTTTCATTTGATCTCCTGCCCAGGAATTTGATGTTTTTTGATATTATAAAAGGTTCATTTAAAAAAAGTGGATTGTTGGTATATAGAAATTCAGTTGATTGTTCTGTATTGAATTTTTCTTTTTTAAAAGATTTTATTTATTTATTTGACAGACAGAGATCACAAGTAGGCAGAGAGGCAGGCAGAGAGAGAGAGGAGGAAGCAGGCTCCCTGCCAAGCGGAGAGCCTGATGTGGGGCTCGATCCCAGAACCCTGGGATCATGGCCTGAGCCAAAGGCAGAGGCTTTAACCCACTGAGCCACCCAGGCGCCCCTGTATTGAATTTTTCAAACATTAACTAATGTTTAATGTGTATACTTTTTGCATTTTTTATATCTGCACATAATGACAGTTTTGTTTTTCCCTTTCCTATTCCTATTCTATTATTATTATTATTATTATTATTTTTGCCTTACTGCACTGGCCAGGATGTCCAGCACAGTGTTGAAATAGAAGATGATAGTGGGCATCTTTATCTGGTTCCCAGTCTCAGGGAGAACACTTAGAATAATTTATTATGAGGTATGATGTGTGTAGGTTTTCTTTGGCTACTCTGTCAGATTAAGGAAGTTTCCTCTTTTAACTTAGGTGTGTATGCATTTTTAAGTGATCTTTGTACCCAGTGTAGGGCTCGAACTCAGAACCCCCAGATCAAGAGTCCCATGCTCTATGGACTGAGCCAGCTAGGGGCTCTGAGTTTTCATTTTATTCTTAGTTTGCAAATGTTTTCATCATAGATGAGCATTGAGTTTTATCATGTGGTTTTTTTTTCATCTAATAATGGTTGTATTATTTGCCTCCACTTTTCGTTACTCAGCAGAATAACATAGATTTTTAAAAAAAATTTGAATGTTAAAAACCTTTGCTTTCATAGAGTAAGTCCTATTGTCCTATTTGGTTCTGATATTCTTTTTTAAAATATTGTATTATTAATATATATTTTTAAGTTTTTATTTAAGTAATCTCTACACCTGTATTGGGGCTTGAACTCACCACCTTGAGATCAAGAGTTTCATGCTCTTCTGACTGAGCCAGCCCAGTGCCCCCGTAAATAATATTTTGATTAAGATTTTGCAACTATGTTCATGAGAAGAGTGGTCTTTATAATTTTCTTGTAATGTCCTTGACATGTTTTGGTATCTTACTGATAGTTTGTGGTCTTTTTTTTTTTTTCCTTGATAGTTTTGCTCAGAAGTAATCAACATTATCTTTAAAAAGAACAATTTTTGATTGTTGAGTTTTTCTGTTTTGTTGATAATTTTCCCCTTTGTTTTCTTCCTAATTTTTTCTTTTTTCTTTTTAAGATTAATTGCCTGTTCTTTTTCTAGTTTCTTGAGCTGGAAGCTTAAATCATTAATTTTCTGCCTTTTTTATTTTTATATTTTCTTTTACGTGACCCTTCAGGTACCCATAAGTTTTGAAATGTCTTTATTATCATTCATTTCAGAATGTTTTCTAATTATCTTTTTTCCTTCATCCCATGGATTACTTACATCCATTATGGCTTCATTTCAAATGAGTGGGAGAATTTTAAAGTCTTTTTCTTTACTGTGGTGAAAAACAACATAAAATTTACTATCTTAATCTATTTGGGGTGTATAAGTTTATGTGCAGTTTGTGTTATTGATGTCCAGTACATATTCTCTTGTAGTTTGAGAAAGTACTCTGAATGATTTAATCTTTGATGTTTGTTGAGGCTTGTTTATAATCAAGCCTTTAGTCAGTTTTGGTAATATTTAGTGTAGGCTTGAAAATTATGTGTATTGTTGGATACATCATTCTGTGTATGTCAAGTAAGTTGGATTTTTAATTCTGTTGTTCAGATCGCTTGTGTACATAATGATTTTTTTCCTGTTTTAAAAAAATCAGCTCTTGAGAACTGTGCTCAAGATTCAAACAGTTATGGGGCGCCTGGGTGGCTCAGTGGATTAAAACCTCTGCCTTCGGCTCAGGTCATGATCCCAAGGTTCTAGGATCAAGCCCCACATATCAAGGAATGTGTGCCCTAAGGAGCTTGAAATTCTCCTCGGGGCAGTGTGGGGCCATTTGAAGATTCCCATTTATCATGTTCATATTTGTATTTTATTTATTTATTTATTTGAAAAATATTTTATTTGAGAGAGAGAGCAGAGCGAGGAAGAGAGGGAGAGTGTGCGCACAAGTACGGGGGAAGGGCAGAGAGGAAGCAGACTCCTCACTGAGCAGGGAACCCAATGCTGAGATCATGACCTGAGCCAAAGGCAGACTCTTAACTGACTGAGCCACCCAGCCATCCCAAGAAACAGAGGTTTTTTTTTTTGTTTTGTTTTGTTTCGTTTATTTTATCTGTTTGAGAGAGCGCGCGTGCATGTGTACAGAAGGGAGAGAGAGAAGGAGAAGCAGACTCCCTGCTGAGCAGGGAGCCCCATGTAGGACTTGATCCCAGGACCCAGGGATCATTACCTGAGCCACCCAGGCACCCCAGAAACAGAGGTCTTAAGAATTACATCTAGGGGGGCACCTGGGTGGCTCAGTGGGTTAAAGCCTCTGCCTTCGGCTCAGGTCATGGTCCCAGTGTCCTGGGATCGAGCCCCACATCGGGCTCTGTGCTCTGCAGGGAGCCTGCTTCCCCCTCTCTCTCTATCTGTCTGCCTCTCTGCCTACTTGTGATCTCTGTCTGTCAAATAAATAAAATCTTAAAAAAAAAATTACATCTAGGTTTTAAGAATTATCTATTTATGTGGGGAATGGAGGGAGAGGGTTCAAGGATGGCTCTCTGAAATTTGCCTGAGTAGATGGAAAGTAAGATGAATGGGTACTGTTACCATTACATGATTCATCTTTGGTTTTAAACAATTTTATTGTGAGATGTGTTGGTATCGTTTTTCCTTATATTTCTTGGGTTCAGGCTTATTGAGTTTCTAGGATCTTCGAGTTTCTAGTTTTTCATCAAATTTGGGTAAATTTTGGCCATTTAAAAAATATTGTTTCTCTTTTCCTCTTTTAAGGGATACAGATTCTCTCTGCTCATGGATACTTTGCTTATTCACTCATGCTCATTTTTTCTCTCAATTAGCTAATTTTCCCCCTGTGTTTTGTTTTGGATAGTTTCTATTGCTCTCTTTCCAAGTTTGCTTTTTTGGGGGGCAGTATCTAACTTACTGTTAAATACATCTAGTGTATTTTTCTCCTTAGACTTCTTGAGAAGCTTGACTTTTGTCTTTTTATATTCAGTGTTTCTGCATAAGTTTTTGTTATAGAATGCAGAACATATTTGTTTTAATGTCTGCTGATCCTAACATCTGTGTCAGTTCTGGTTGGTTTCAGTTAATTGATTTTCCCCCTCATTATGGATTATATTTTTCTTCCTTTTTTATATACCTGGTAATTTTTAATTGAATGTCAGATTGTGAATTTTTACCTTCTTAGGCACTGAATAGTTTTTGTAGTTATTTGGGAATAGTTTGAGTCTTTTGGGTCTTGCTTTTAAGGTATGCTATGTGGGACCAGTGTAGCTTAGAGTCTAGGGCTAATATATAAATTTGTAACATAGGTTTTATCTTAATTCATTCTTTTATTGTGAATTATTTTGCTGTTTTTGTTAAAATGTGAAAAATGTAGTTCTCTACATACATGTTAAGATCTTAGTGTGTGCCAGTCACTGTTCTAAATGCTTTTATGTATATTAATTCATTAATCCAAATAATGCTATGAAATAGATTCCAGTATGTTAATATTATATGTAAGGAGAATGAAGCACATAGGGGTTAAGTGACTTGCCCAGGGTTACTCAGCTTATAGATAACACAGCTAGAATTCAGACTCATGTCTTGCTTTGTAGCTCCTCCTCTAAGCTAGTACTATCCTAAATACATGATAAACAGTATAGGATAATCCTGGAGAAAAGGAGCTCTGTGAAATTTGTGTTAGTTTTTTGTCCCACCTCCATTGAGATGAAATTTTACATTTTTTTCCCTTAAGATTTTATTTATTTGAGGGGGGAGAGAGAGAGAGAGAGCACGAGCAGGGGAAGGTGGGGGAGGACAGCAGGAGTAGCAGATGCTCCACTGAGCAGAGAACCCGACTTAGGGCTCTATCCTAGGACCCTGAGATCATGACCTGAGCTAAAGGCATGGGTGACTGAGTCACCCAGGCTCCCCTAAATTTTATATTTTTAGTATATATCTAGTACACTGTATGTATCTAATAAATATCGAGTGCATTTTGTTGTATGTTTCAGAAGGTTCAGCACACTGAATTTCTTATAGGTGTATATATGAGGTGGGAACCATCCAAGGGCAAAAATCATTTATCCATACATCTTTAAAGCCAGTGACAGACCATCAGGAACACACTAATAGGTGAACAAGTTGGGTTTAAGAGAGACTGTATATTGCTCAGAATGGTAGGGCTCTTAGTAAGTAGGTGTTAGAAGGGACTTAATATAGAATTTGGGTTTGCTGATTTGGGAGAGTGTTCAAGGAACTAGGCTTTCCTCTGGATTGGGAGCTGTCAGGAAGAAAGTGGGCCAAGTCTGTGACTGATATCTTAATCTTACCTAGAAGACCGAAGGAATGAAGCAGGGCCAGAGCTGTGGCTGGAAAAGGAACAGCAGTCATTCATATTAACCCAAATAGGGGGATATTTAGTTATTTTTGTGTCTTGAAAATTTTTTAAATTTTGTCTATGTTCAGACATGATTACAAAGTGGCTTTGTTTTTGTCTTGGTCCATTGTGGTCAGAGTGGCCTCATCTGATGTTGGTGTTGTGTGAAATTATTTATGTTCATCAGAACCACAAGGCCGTACTGTGTAGGCCTGGTCAGTTCCTAACTTTTGGGCCTCATTGCAGGAAAAAGAAAGTGAGAAAACATACATAAGCCAAAAAAAAAAAAAAAAAAAAAAAAAGTTTAAATTAGAGAAACAAGAAAAGAAAAAACCAAGATTTAATTTTCCTAAAGTTTTGTTGAATATCTTTGCAGGTGTTTTTATCCCTTATTTATACATAAAATATTTTTATAGATGCGAAGTTTTAATATTCATGCATTTTTTTTTACTCTAAAGGATTTATTGTGACTGTCATTTCACTGGAAGTATGTGGCTGTTGTACAATAGAGAATGTTAAGATTAGTTTCTCAATCTTTGTTACAGTAAATTGAAATATTTTATCTGTACATGACATCTGAAAAAGCTACAGAATAACTTGTGTAAATTGATACGGCTTTGTAATAAACAACATGCTTTTCAACACAGTTTTTAATAAAATGATTAACATTTAGTTTAAGTGAATATACTTCTCGTCAATGCTGTATACTATTTTTGTGAAATCTAGGTGGAAAGGGATACTGCATACCTGCATACCTGAAAAAGTAGATATTTAAAATAAGTCTCTTTACATTAGCTCATACAATTTACCTACATTGGGTAAGGTAGTCAATAATAGTCAAGTCTTGTATACAATAAAGAAATTTATATAAAAACTAGTAACTAGTAACTAGTATTACCTTAAGAAATACCTTTAAAATTTTCATCTGAAGATGTAAAGCCTTTTCCAGTGTCATTTATCATTACAATAATCTTCTTGAAAGAGAAACATTTATATTCTTTCTCAGGCATTAGGTAAATATGTGTTCATTTAAAACTTACTCTTTGGCCCTTTTTCCTTTTGCTTTTTGCCAGTTTTCTTGGGAAAAAAATTTCGTTAACTTTTGGTTACACTTTTATCTCTTGTCCCTTCATTCCACCCGAGAGCCTCCAAAAGCTTTAGATTATAATTGAGCAAATAGAAAAATTAATTTTAGTATCAGAGGAAAATGAAAGTTGCACTTTTTGAGTGGATTTGAACTAATACTGCTAAAATCTCTTTGCTTTTTAAAGGTACCATTTGTGCTCAGATATAAAAAAAGAACTTGAAATTTTTGACTTAAGCTCTTGAAAAGTCCCAAAAGTCCCTTTTAGAAACTGTTGTAGAAATCTCTATGTAACCTCTCACTTCCTCTAATTAGGGTTGTGCATTTTTAGCCATAGCATTCAAGTTTGAATTATAACCTGAATGCTTAAAAACAATTTCTAATGCATGTTGTATTAAGTAACTCTTAAAATTAACATTTAAAATTAAATTTTAGAAGTTGGAGATTTACCACAATGTGTAACTTATGGTAGATTTATATTTGTATATTTGTGTATATACTTGTAAACATTATTAAAGACCTTTTATATGTTATATGCCATGCTGGAGGAGAGCAGTGTCTCTGTCTTCAGAGACTTTTGAATTTATTAGACATAGGAGAAATTGTGTGTGTGTGTATATGCACACATTTGCAATGATTGCAGTACAGGCATACTTTGAGATATAATAGGTGTCAAAACATTGTGTGGAAGTACTGGAGATTGAATAATTAACACTTTTGGATCAAGAAAGATATAATGTTATAGGAATTATAGCATTCCTTTATCTTTATATCTAGAATTAAAATTATAGACATGTTAGATAAAATTGTATTTAAAAGTTTTTTATGTTAAAAAGTAGATACTTTTAATTAGTACTTAATTATTTTAATCTATCTGCTGTTTCATTCATTAAATAATTGCTTTTTCCCTCATTTTTTCTTTTCTTTCCTTTCCTTTTCTTTTTTTTTGGGCAGCTTTTCACAGATGGAATCACAAATAAACTTATTGGCTGTTATGTGAGTAATACAATGGAGGATGTAGTCCTGGTGCGAATTTATGGCAATAAGACTGAGTTGTTAGTTGATCGAGATGAGGAAGTGAAGAGTTTCCGAGTGTTGCAGGCTCATGGCTGTGCACCACAACTCTACTGTACCTTCAATAATGGACTATGCTATGAATTTATACAGGGAGAAGCATTGGATCCAAAGCATGTCTGCAACCCTGCCATTTTCAGGTACATTTCTTTTTCTAAATAATTTTTCTTTTTTGAAAAATAAGAGTGTTAAGTATGCTAAAGAAATTATTTTTTAAAACTGCCTTTTCTTCCTTTGAGCAACTATTTGGTTATCTTAGAAACTTTCTTTAGTTAGGGTTCTGTTTTGGTTTTGTTGAAGAAAAAAAATCCTGTTTGCTGTTTCATCGTTGACTGCAAAAAAAAGACTGTGAGATGTGGTTTTGGATTAGTCTTCAGAGTGTCAAGGCTTCCCCTTAATCAATTAATTATTTATTTTACTTTATTTTGTTTTTTAAAATTTTAATTCCGTTAATTAACATATGGTGTATTATTAATTTCAGAGGTAGAGTTCAGTGATTGATCAGTTGTATATAACACCCAGTGCTCATTACATCGTAATGCCTTCCTTAATGCCTATCACCCAGTGACCCTGTTTCCTACCCCCTCCTCTCCAGCCATCCTCAGTTTGTTTCCTGTAATTAAGATGTCTCTTATGGTTTGTCTCCCTCTCTGGTTTCATCTTGTTTTATTTTTTGCTGCCTTCCCCTATGTTCCTCTGTTTGTTTCTTAATTCCACAAATGAGTGAGATCATAAAATTATCTTGTTCTGATTGACTTAATTCTGCTTAGCCTAATATCCGCTAGTTCCATCCATGTCTTTGCAGATGGCAAGATTTCATTTTTAAAAAAATTATTTACTTATTTATTTGACAGAGAGCATGCACATGTGTGAGCGCACAACAGAGGGGGAGCAGCATGCAGAGAGAGGGAGGGAGAAGCAGGCTCCCGCTGAGCAAGGATCCTGATGTGGTGCTTGATCCCAGGAACCTGGGATCATGACCCTAGCCGAAGGCAGTTGCTTAACCAACTGAGCCACCTAGCGCCCTCTCTGCTTTTTTGATGGCTTAGTAATATTCCAGTGTGTGTGTGTGTGTGTGTGTGTGTGTGTGTGTGTGTGTGTGTGTATGTGTGTACCACATCTTCTTTATCCTTTCATCTGTTGATGGACATCGGGGCTCTTTCCATAGTTGGGCTGTTGTGGACATTGCTACTATAAACATTGGGGTGCAGGTGCCACCTCAGATCACCTACATTTTACCTATGGGGTAAATACCCAGTAGTGCAATTTCTGGGTCATAGGGCAGCTCTATTTTTACCTTTATGAAGAATCTCTATATTGTTTTTTTGCTCCAGTTTGCATTCCCACCAGCACTGTGAGAAAGTTCCATTCTCTCCACATCCTTTCCAACATTTGTTGTTTCCCTGACTTGTTAATTTTAGCCATTCTGACTGCTGTGAAGTGGTCCCCTTAATTTTTTAAAGTAGTACTTGGACTAAAGAATTACACATTTCTTATTGCTAACTTTTGTAAGCCAGTTGCTTGTATTTTCAGAGTTTCTGCTTACTAAGATTCTTTAAATTCTGTTAACACTGTTACTTTTTAAACTTGTTATTTAATTTAGTGTGTTATGTCTTTTTATTAAACTTTAATTCAGTACATTATGTTTTCTGTAAGAATAATTTATTGAATATGCTAGATCATTTGTTCAAAATTAGTCTTTTACAGTTCTTTTTCTGCTCTTAAAAATTAGTGTATGAGCTTAATTTGAAAACTGCCAAAGTTCTTAAGTATTTTTTTCTTATGACCCATTTATAACTCTTAAAGGTTATTGAAGACCGAAAGAGTTTCTGTGAGTTTTATCTATCAGTATTTACCATGTTAGAAATGAAAACAACTTTTTTTGAGTACAAAAATATCAAGCACACATTGTTAGCTGTCAGGGTGGTAACGTTGGTAGCTTCTTAAAAACTACAGCATTTACTCAGAGAATTAGAGTGAAAAAGGTAAATAGTATTTTATGAAAGTAGTTTTAATTTCATAAACCTGAAGGTTTTGAGTTAAACTTAAACCAAGTGTTTGAATCTCTAGGGTTCCGGATGATATATATGTTTTAAATTTTTATTTATTTACTTGAGAAAGAGAGAGAGCAATTGTGAGCATGAGCAGGGGGAGGGGCAGAGGGTTAGGGAGAGAGAAGCAGACTCCCCACAGAGCGGGGAGCCTGATGGAGGGGTCCATCCCAGGGCCCTGGGATCAGGACCTGAGCCGAAGGCAGTTGCTTAACGACTAAGCCACCCAGGTCCCCCCTCTTCTCTTCTCTTTTCTTTCTTTCTTTCATTCTTTCTTTCTTTCTTCTTCTTTTAAATATGTTTATTTATTAGAGAGAGAGAGCCTGGACCATATTTTAAGAGTTGCTTCATTAACTGATGAAAATGAAATGGCCCAGTATTTACCTTTTTTTTTTCAAAGATTTTATTTATTTATTTGACAGAGAGAGATCACAAGTAGGTAGAGCAGCAGGAAGAGAGAGAGTGGGGGGAAGCAGGCTCCCTGCGGAGCAGAGAGCCCGATGCGGGGCTCAATCCCAGGACTTTGAGACCAGACCTGGGCCGAAGGCAGAAGCCTAACCCACTGAGCCACCCAGGTGCCTCAGTATTTGCCTATTTTAAACTGGTTTCAAATAATATTTTAAAATATTTTGGCATAGAAATCTATCTACTCAAACCCCAGTTTTTACCCAGATAAGAGTCTCTTCCCTTACGTGAATGTACTGTTGAGAATGAATTGAAGAACTCTGATTAATAGATAATATGTTTTTTCTTTTGGGTCACAATTTTTTGTGGTCTTCAGTTTTGTGTATATCAGATTCATTTATAAATTCTCAGTCTTTTTTTTAAAAATATTTTATTTATTTGAGAGAGAGAATGACGGGGAGAGAGAGAGAGAGAGTGAGCGAGCACATGAGCAGAGACAGAGCGGGGAGGGAGCAGCAGACTCCCCAGCTGAGCAGGGAGCCACACGTGGGGTTCAATCCCAGGACCCTGGGATCATGACCTTAGTGGTAGGCAGATGGTTTGAGATGTTTGAGATACATATATATAACAGGATTAAAAGTGATTAGATGAAATTAGGCCAAAGGAAAAGCTGGAGTTAGATTCAGATACAAGAAGTATATTCCATAAGGTTGTTAGAGAAGGGCCATATTAGCTTCTTGGTAACTAAAGCAGGAAGAAGAATACTAGTTTTAAGAGTCAGTGTCCAAAAGATGTAAGAAGAAAGTTGCTTAAGGGTAATACCACCTTTACTGGTGTAGCAGTCTTAACTGCCTTTGTAAAACCCATACTTACATGGATTTGACGTTGATATTCCTTAACTGTCTTTAACACACCAAATTTCAGCTTTCAGTTGAAAGAACTATCCAATGGTTACTATTTGTTGGTCAGAGTTTCACATTCAGATTTCTCCCTTCTATTTACTTTGTAGTCTCATGATGGAAACTGGATGCCTAGGGCAGGTTTTTTTCCTCTTTGAGTGATTGTGGAATGTTATGGAATCTAAAGCCTTGTGAAATTCTATATATGGCATTATATCTTCATCACGAAGGACACACAGTGGAACCAGACTGCTTCAGATTTACGGGCTATGTGAATTTGGGCATAGCCCTTAAACATTTTGTGCCTCAGTTTCCTTATCTAAAAAATGAGAATAATAATAGTACCTACTTCTAGGGTTGTTGGAAGGATTAAAGTTGTTAGTATATGTAAAAAGTTTAGAACAAGGCCTGGCATATGTTAAACACTATGTAAATGTTAGCTTTTATAGTTATTACAATTTTTTTTTCCTAAAGACTTTTCACATTTTATTTGACTTAGGCAGATCTTATAATAACTTGGACATTAAGGTATTAAAGTATTTAGGCAAATTATAGATATTTCTAATCAGTTGACTTTATTATGCTTTTATTATTTATTTAAAGATTTTATTTGTTTGAGGGAGAGAGAGTGTGCAAGCACAAGCATGGAGAGAGGGAGAAGCAAACTCTCCACTGAGCAGGAAGTCTGATGTGGGGCTCCATCCCAGGACCCTGGGTTCATGACGTGAGCCAAAGGCAGATGCTTACCCCACTGAGCCACCTGGGCATCCTTTATTGCGCTTGTAGAAGCATATTTTCTGAGTTTTAAAATTCGTAGACTTTTTTGTTGTTATGTACTGTTTATTATAGCATATTCTGTAGTATTCCTTAAGGTGAACCTTAGCAGCATATAGATGTAGCATAGCAAGTAATTATTGCCATCACTAAACCCCCCTTCTTGTTTAGACAGACAAAAGTAACCAGTCTTGAAACTCTTTATCTCTGAACATAGATGAGATTTCGGAATCATTCTTAACTAAGTGATTTTGGGTAATTACTATCCATGAGTTGTCCCTTGATTTGGTTTTTATTTTAACTTCCTCTGAGAAACCATTTTATGTTAAAAAGTCAAGATTTTAGGAGCACCTGGATGGCTCAGTTGGTTAAGCGTCTGACTCTTGGTTTCAGCTAAGGTAATAATCTCATAAGTCATGGGATCTAGCCCTGCATTGGGCTTCACACTCAGGGGAATCTGCTTGAAGACTTTCTCTCTCTGCTCCTCCCCCGAACTCATGTGCTTGCTGTCTCTCAAATAAATAAATCTTAAAAAAAGAAAAGAAAGCTGGGGTTCCTGTGTGGCTCAGTTAGTTATGTGGTTGCCTCCAGCTCAGGTCATGATCCCAGGGTTCTGGGATCAAGTCTGGCATTGAGCTTCCTGCTCAGCGGGAAGTTTGCTTCTCCCTATCCGTCTGCCTTTCTCCCTGGCTTATGCTCGCGCACGCATGCTCCCCCACCCCACCTCTCTCAAATAAATAAGTAAAATCTTAAAAAAAAAAAAAAGGTGCATGCTTTTATTAAAAAATTTAAAAAGTCAAGGTTTTATTTTTAATTGATACTAAAAAAGTAGTAATAGGTATGTTAACAATTCTTATTAGAGAAATAATATATTAAAGTGATGGAGGCTAATATTGATTCAGCACTGAATATGAACTGGGCACTTCTAAATACCTCTTTGTGTGTGTGTATGTGTGTATTTGTTTTTAAAGATTTATTTTAGAGAGAGAGATTGGAGGGGAGGGGCAAAGGGAGAGGGAAAGAGAGAATGCCAAGTAGACTCCCTACTGAGCATGGAGCCTGAAGTGGAGCTCCATCTCACAATCCTGAGATCGTGACCTGAGCCAAAACCAAGAGTCAGACACTCAACTGACTGAGCCACCCAGGCATTTCTATATATGTTTTTTAATATTTTCTTATTAAGTAAACTATGCTCAGTGTGGGGCTTGAACTCATGACCCTGATATCAAGAGTTGCATGCTACACGACTGAGCCAGCCAGGTGCTCCACAAACTTACCTATTGTGTATTAATAAATTCAACTCACAATAATCCCAGGGTATAGGTAATATTAAGATCCTATTTTAATAGATGAGAAAAATAAGGTACAAAGATTTTAAGTAATTTGCCAAAGGTCACGTGGCTAGTAAAAGTATATCCTAAAGATAGTGATGAGTATCTTTTTACTTACTGGGAAAAGCTCATAAAATATAAAGGAAAATAGTAAGGCCTTTGTTAACCACATAAAAAAATAACATATTGTGAAAATTTGTAGGATTGAAGTGAAAAGACTCAAGAAGAAAATAAATGCAGACTTTCTCCCATTTATTGACTTGTGATCATTTTATATAATCAAATAATTGTCATTAAGCTTACTATAGAATTTCTGTTTTAAAAGGAAAGGTTTGCATAATTGATTTTAAATAATCTTAAGTACAAAGAATAATTATAGTATTTTTTGAATTTTTTTTAAAGGTTTATTTATTTTAGAGAGGGGGGAGTAAGAGCGTGAGGGGAAGGGACAGTGGAGAGGGAGCGGGAAAGACAGAATCTCAAGCAGACTTGCTGCTGAGCGTGGAGCCCCACACAGGACTCAATCTCACAACCCTGAGATCATAACCTGAGCTGAAATCAAGAGTTGGATGCTTAACTGACTGAGCCACCCAGGTGCCCGAATAATTAACAGTATTTGATCAAGAACAGTGAAATTTTGGTAAGGCTCACTCTGGTATTTGATACCATGTCATAACTTGTTTGCATTAAATTAACTATATGATATTCAGAAAAAGATAAAACTGTGGAGTCACTAAAAAGATCAGTGATTGCTAAGGGTTAGTGGGGAAGGAGGTGAATAGGAGAATAGGTGAAACAGGATTTTTAGGGCAGTGAAAATGTCTGTATGATACTTTATGGTGGATACCTGTCATAAATTTGTTCAGACCCATAGAATGTACACCACTAAGTGTGTACCCTGATGTAAACTATGGACTTTGGGTGTCAGTGTTTGTTCTTCAGTTGCAACAAATGCACTGCTCTGGTGTTGATAATGGAGGAGGTGATGCTAGTGTTGGATAGGGGGAATTTGGGAAAATCTCTGAATCTTCCCCTCAATTTTGCTGTGAACCTAAAACTGCTCTAAAAAGTCTACTACAAGTAGCCTTTTCCTATACTTTGTTAGATCTACTTATTTAGAGTATATGATACTAATACAGGCATATACACCTTTCATTTAAAAAAATGCTGTTAGAGACCAAATAGCAATACTTTTAATTAAGTTCTGTTATAATTGGCTTGAAATGAATGATACACTGAGTTGACTCACAATTTTGGAAAAACAGAATAGAGTTTGAGAAAGGAAGGAAAAAAAGATGATAGTAAGGATATAGTTAGTTGACACTATGAGTAGTTAATACTGGCTATTTATTTTGCAATTAAATTTATTTCAGGTAGTGTAATTCTCATGGGATAGTAAAATGTTCATACAGTTTTGCTAATTACTATAAAACAAAATACAGAAGGAACTCATTGAAGGAAGGGCATATTTTTTTTTTTTTAAAGATTTTATTTATTTATTTGTCAGTGAGAGAGAGGGAGAGAGAGCGAGCACAGGCAGACAGAATGGCAGGCAGAGGCAGAGGGAGAAGCAGGCTCCCTGACGAGCAGGTAGCCCGATGTGGGACTCGATCCCAGGACGCTGGGATCATGACCTGAGCCGAAGGCAGCTGCTTAACCAACTGAGCCACCCAGGTGTCCCGAAGGAAGGGCATATTAATAAAATAGGTAAATTATAAATGATTTCAAAAGGAATGTTTTATTATTTTTGAGTATGTACAGTGAAGTATTTTTTAAAGAAATATCAAGTAAGCAATTGAATGAATGATAATTATAGAGCCCCAAGAAGAGGTTAGGGATGTAAATATAGGATAATGTGCTTTATATATTTAGCTTTTCTCCTTTAAAAAATGAATTTTGGGGTGCCAGGGTGGCTCAGTGGGTTAAAGCCTCTGCTTTCGGCTCAGGTCATGATCCCAGCGTCCTGGGATGGAGCCCTGCATAGTGCTCTCTGTTCAGCAGGGAGCTTCTTCCCCCCACCCTACCCTCTCTGCCTGCCTCTCTGCCTACTTGTGATCTTTGTCAAATAAATAAAATCTTTAAAAATTTTTAAAAATTTAAAAAATGAATTTCATATATTTATGATAAAAAGGGTCTTTCATTTATCAATTTATAGGGCTTATTACTAATTTTGGATTAGTTAGGTATCACATTTTGAGCCATTGTTATTAGGTGAACTGATACACAGCCAACAGTAAATGTTGATTGAGCCTTAGATCAAAGTCCACAGTGCTCTCTTGCTATGGTTCATTCAGACATAGCTACTTGCCTGTGTTATGATTTTTCTAGAGTATCTGCTTTGACTATTAAAAATATGACATGTATTTATGTTTAGTCTAGGGAAAGAAAAAGAATTCAGGTAGTCCCTGCCCTCCTTCCAAGTAATTTGCAGTGTGTGACAGACAATAATCTTGGAAAAAAGTAAGCAAATAGTATACAAAGAAGAACAGAAAAGGTTTTCAAAAAAAGTAACTGTGGGAAGTTAGGCAGTGTTCCACTGAGATCACCTTTGAACTGGAGTTTAAAGGAAGAGGCAGAACATATGGAAGAGGCAGTGAGGGAATGGTATGATAAAGACCACCAGGTTAACGATTAGCGAGTAATTCAGCTTAAGGAAATTTATCATGACGTGTTTTATTTGAACTTTTCTGTGGCAATCAAGCTCCACAGAGATATTCAGAAAATTTTTAAAAATTCACAGTTTAGGAATTTTCTCATCTGGTATTTCTTTAAAACTTGCCTTTTGCTAGGAATCCTGTCTGCAGTTTAATTAAAAACCACCCAGCAACAGATATAATGGGACAAAATGCAGTTTAAAATTAATTATTGCACATTTATCAAAAAGCATAAGTAGAAAACACTGACTTCCAGTGCTGGATTGTATTGTAGTGTAACTGATACATTGTGAGTTACAAGTAATACTGGTAATGTTCTCTTAGAAATTAATAGGGCAATATATAATAATTCATAAAAGTAATATGTTTATGTCATGACAATGCTTATATTCAGATATAACCAAGGCATATCAGCACAAATACTATGCTACTTGTTGAAATTATAATTTTGATTATTGTCTAAAATACGCAGAATGGCTGATGCAGGGTTAAGATGGAAGAAACCAGCTTAATTGCTGAACTGTGGCTATAATCACAATAATTGGCTTATGTGAAAATCCAAAGGGTGTATGTAAAGATGAAGTAAACTATTGGAGTGGTAGGATTAGGGATTATTTTTCAATTAAAAAATTCTTGTTATTGTTAACAATGCTCTTAATTTTTTTTTTTAAGATTTTATTTATCTGGGGGAGAGAGATAACACAGGGGATGTGGGGAGCAGGGAGTCTAGCATGGGGCTTGATCCCAGGATCCTGGCATCATGACCTGAGCCGAAGGCACCTGCTTAACCAACTGAGCCGCCAAGGTGCCCCTTGCTCTTAATTTTTTAAAAGCCTCCAAGAGTGGGGACAGTTAGTATTACTGAATATTTAAGAAAATTCTCTGAAGTGTTGAAATTTTTAAATGTTTTGCTTTACTGAGGATGGGATTTTAAAGTAGCATTTGCCTTGGATGTTAGTGCAGTGAAGCCTTATTTATTATTTTTTTAGGGGGGCAAGTCTTTTAAAAGTTGAGATAACTAACATATAGATTTAGATTAACTAACATATAATGTGTTACTGGTTTCTGAGGGTAGAGGTCAGTGATACATCACTCTTAAATAGTACCCAGTGCTCTTTACATCGTGTGCCCTCCTTAATGCCCATCACCCAGTGACCCCATCCCCACGCCCCCTCTTCCCCAGCAACCTTCAGTTTGTTTCCTATGATTAAGAGTCTCTTATGGTTTGTCTCCCTCTTTGATTTCTTCTGGTTTTCATCTTTTCCTTTCTTTTCTTATGCTCCTTTTGTTTTTTAAGTTCTACATATGAGTGAGATCATATGATAGTCTTTCTCTGATTGACTTTTTTCGCTTAGCACAATACCCTACAGTTCCATTTACGTTGTTGCAAATGGCAAGGTGTTTTTGTTTTTGTTTTTGTTTTTTTTGATGGCTGAGAAGTAGTCCGTTGTATATATATGCCACATCTTCTTTACCTATTCATCTTTTGATGGACATATGGGGGCTTTTTCCATAGTTTGGCTATTGTAGACATTGCTAGCATATAAATACTGGGGTGCATGTGCTTCTTTGGATCACTACATTTGTATCTTTAGGGTAAATACCCAGTAGTGCAATTGCTCGGTTGTTAGGGTAGCTCTATTTTTATCTTTTTGTGGAACCTCCATATGGTGTCCAGAGTGGCTGTGCCAGCTTTCATTCCCATCAACAGTGTAGGAGGGTTCCTCTTTCTTTGCATCCTTGCCAACACCTGTCTGTTTCCTGACTTGTTACTTTTAGTCATTCTGACTGGTGTGAGGTGGTATGTCATTGCGGTTTTGATTTGTGTTTCCCTGATGCCGAGTTGAGCACTTTTTCATGTGTCTGTTGGCCATTTGGATGTCTTCTTTACAGAAATGTGTGTTCATGTCTTCTACCTATTTCTTGATTGGATCATTTGTTCTTTGGGTGTTGAGTCTGATAAATTCTTTATGGATTTTGGATACTGGCCATTTATCTGATATGTCATTTGCAAATATCTTCTCCCATTCTGTCAGTTGTCTTTTTGTTTTGTTGACTATTTCCTTTGGTGTGCAAAACCTTTACATCTTGATGAAGCCCCAATAGTTCATTTTTGCCCTTGCTTCCCTTGCCTTTGGCGATGTTCCTAGGAAAAAGTTGCTGCGGCCGAGGTCAAAGAGGTTGCTGCCTGTATTCTCCTCAAGGATTTTGATGGATTCCTGTCTCACATTGGGGTCTTTCATCCATTTTTGAGACTATTTTTGTGTGTGGTATAAGGAAATGGTTCAGTTTCATTTTTCTGCATGTGGCTGTCCAGTTTTCCTGACACCATTTGTTGAAGAGACTGTCTTTTTTCCATTGACATTCTTTCCTGCTTTGTTGACCATAGAATTGAGAGTTCATTTCTGAGTTCTCTGTTCTGTTCCATTGATTTATGTGTCTGTTTTTGGGCTAGGACCGTGCTGTCTTGTTGATTATAGCTTTGTAATAGAGCTTGAAGTTCCAAATTATGATGCCACCGACTTTGGTTTTCTTTTTCAACATTCCTCTAGTTATTCGGGGTCTATTCTGGTTCCATACAAATTTTAGGATTATTTGTTCCATTTCTGTGAAAAAGAAAAAAAAATGATGGTATTTTGATAGGGATTGCATTGAATATGTAGATTGCTCCAGGTAGCATAGACATTTTCACAATATTTGTTCTTCTAGTCCATGAGCATGGAACATTTTTCCATTTCTTTGTGTGTTCCTCGGTTTCTTTCCTGAGTACTTTGTTGTTTTTTGCGTACAGATCCTTTGCCTCTTTGTTTAGATTTATTCCTAAGTATCTTATGGTTTTGGGTGCAATTGTAAATGGTATTGACTCCTTATTTCTTTTTCTTCTGTCTTTTTGTTGATTTATAGAAATGCAACTGATTTCTAAAGCTTTCATTTATTTATTTGACAGACACAGACCACAAGTAGGCAGAGAGGCAGGCAGAGAGAGAGGGGGAAGCAGGCTTCCCGCTGAGCAGAGAGCCTGACTTCTGTGCATTGATTTTATATCCTGCCTCTTTACTGAATTCCTGTATAAGTTCTAGCAGTTTTGGGGTGGAGTCTTCTGGGTTTTCCACATAAAGTATCATATCATCTGCAAAGAGTGAGAGTGTGACTACTTCTTTGCTGATTCATGTGCCTTTTATTTCTTTTTTTGTCTGATTGCTAAGGCTAGGACTTCTAGTACAATGTTGAATAGCAGTGGTGATAGTAGTCATCCCTGCCGTGTTTCTGAACTTAGGGGAAAAGCTCTCAGTTTTTCCCTATTAAGAATGATATTTGCTGTGGGTTTTTCATAGATGGCTTTTTTTGATATTGAGGTATATACTCTCTATACTTAGAGTGTGAAGAGTTTTAATTAAGAAAGGATCCTGTACTTTGTCAAGTGCTTTTTCTGCATCTGTTGAGAGTATCATATGGTTCTTGTCCTTTCTTTTATTAATGTAGTGTATCACATTGATTTGTGGATATTGAACCAATCTTGCAGACCAGGAATAAATCCCATTTGGTCTGGTGAATAATCCTCTTAATGTACTGTTGGATCCTATTGGCTAGTATTTTGGTGAGAATTTT
This sequence comes from Lutra lutra, assembly GCF_902655055.1. Classification (NCBI taxonomy): domain Eukaryota; kingdom Metazoa; phylum Chordata; class Mammalia; order Carnivora; family Mustelidae; genus Lutra; species Lutra lutra. Next base: position 72,639,634 of record NC_062285.1, read on the forward strand.
TGCATCCATGTTCATTAGCATGGGTCTGTAATTGGTCTATAATTCTGTAATTCTCCTTTTTGGTGGGGTCTTTGGTTTTGGGATCAAGGTAATGCTGGCCTCATAAAATGAGTTTGGAAGTGTTCCTTCCATTTCTATTTTTTGGAACAGTTTCAGAAAAATAGGTATTATTTCTTTAAGTGTTTGATAGAATTCCCCTGGGGAGCCATCTGGCCCTAGGCTCTTGTTTGTAGGAGATTTTTGATTACTGCTTCAATTTCTTTGCTGGTTATGGGTCTGTTTAGGTTTTCTTTTTCTTCCTGGTTCAGTTTTGGTAGTTTATATGTCTCTAGGAATGCATCCATTTCTTCCAGATTGTCTAATTTGCTGGTGTATAGTTGCTCATAATATGTTTTTGTAATTGTTTTTATTTCTTTGGTGTTGGTTGTGATCTCTCCTCTTTCATTCATGATTTTATTACTTTGGGTCCTTTCTTTTTTCTTTTTGTTAAGTCTGGCCAGGGGTTTATCAGTCTCACTAATTCTTTCAAAGAACCTCCTCCTAGTTTCATTGATGTCCTACTGTTGTTTTGGTTTCTGGTTCATTGACTTCTGCTTTGATCTTTATTATTTCTTTTTAACTGCTGGGTTTAGGCTTTAATTGCTATTCTTTCTTCAGTTCCTTTAGGTGTAGAGTTAGGTTCTGTATTTGAGACCTTTCCTGTTTCTTGAGAAAGGCTTGTATTGCTCTGTATTTTCCTCTTAGGATTGCCTTTGCTGAAATCAAAAGAGTTTGAACAGTTGTGTTCTCATTTTCATTTGTTTCCATAAATTTTTAAAATTGTTCTTTCTTTAATTTCGTGGTTGACCCATTCATTCTTTAGTAGGATGCTCTTAGCGTCCATGCATTTGAGTTCTTTCCAACTTTTCTCTTGTGATTTAGTTCCAGTTTCAAAGCATTGTGGTCTGAAAATATGCAGGGACCTAGTCTTTTGGTACCGGTTGAGACCTGATTTATGACCCAGGTTGTGATCTGTTCTGGAGAATGTTCCATTTGTACTAGAGAAGAATGTGTATTCTGTTGCTTGGGAATGGAATGTTCTAAATATATCTGTGATGTCCGTCTGGGCCAGTGTGTCATTTAAAGCCCTTATTTTCTTGTTGATCTTTTGCTTAAATGATCTGTCCATTTCAATGAGGGTTTGGTGTTGAAGTCCCCTTCTATTATTGTATTATTGTCCATATGTTTCTTTGATTTTGTTATTAATTGGCTTATATAATTGGCTGCTCCCATGTTAGGGGCATAAATATTTATAATTGTTAGATCTTTTTAATGGATAGACCCATTAAGTATGATGTAGTGCTCTTCCTCATCTCTTATAGTCTTTGGTTTAAAATCTAATGTCTGATACAAGGATTTCCATCCCAGCTTTCTTTGGATATCTGTTAGCATGATAAATGTTTTTCACCATCTCACTTTAAATCTGGAGCTGTCTTTGCATCTAAAATGAGTGTCTTGCAGACAGCATATCAGTGGGTCTTGGCTTTTTTTTTAACTGACCTAATACCCTGTGTCTTGATTGTGGCATTTAGTCCATTTACAATCAGGGTACCTATTGAAAGATATGAATTTAATGCCATTGTATTGCCTATAAGGTGACTGTTACTGTATATTGTCTCTGTTCTTTCCTGGTCTATGTTACTTTTGGGCTTTCTCTCTGCTTAGAAGGACCCCTTTCAATATTTCCTGTAGAGCTGGTTTGGTGATTGCAAATTTTTTTAGTTTCTGTTTTGTCCTGGAAGCTTTTTATCCCTCCTTCTATTTTCAGTGACAGCCTAACTGAAGAAAGTATTCTTAGCATAAAATTCTCATTTAGTACCCTGAATATATCATGCCAATCCCTTCTGGCTTGCCAGGTCCCTGTGCATAGGTCTGCTGACAATCTAATGTTTCTACCCTTGTAGGTTACAGACCTCTTGTCCCAATGTGCTTTCAGGATTTTCTCTTTGCTTTGAGATTTGTTAAGTTGTACTATTAGATGTTGGGGTGTTGACTTATTTTTATTGATTTTGAGGGGGTTCCCTGGGCTTCCTGGATTTCAATGCCTGTTTTCTTCCCCAAATTGGGGAAGTTCTCTGCTATAATTTGCTGCAGTATACCTTCTTTCCCCTCTCTCTTTCTTCTTCTTGGATCCCGATTATTCTAATATTGTTTCACCTTATGATATCATTGATCTCTTATTCCCCCCTCATGATCCAACTTATTTCTCTTTTGTGTGCTTATTCTTATGTTAATGTTTGCTGTTCTTGGTTCTACAGATACAAAGATAGCATGGATACATGTATATACAGCTTCAAATTATTTTATTATTGAATAAAGAAGATTAATTCTGACATCATAGAATCTTAATGTTTGTTCAGGAAATTTGTCTTTAACACAGTTATAAGAATGAACTTCTGTAAGCCATTTTTCTGCCCAGTTACCTTTTTACTTTAGTCTCCTTTTGTCCTTTAACCTCATTGACGAGGGTCAAACTTTAAATGTATCTCTGATTAATGTCTAATATGGGCTTTGAAATTATTTATAATTGTGTTTTGGTCCTAACCATTGTTTATGTAATCAGAATAGCCCCCCTACTTGCAGACACTCAACCTGTTTTGGACACAGTATTTATTCACTGAATTAATTGTAGGTGTTTCTTCCTACTAATGCTTTAAACATTTCCTTGCCTTTCCTTTGTGAGAGTTGACTTGACAAATTATTTTGACTCTTATATTAGGTAAAAATGAAATCATGTTATAAAATGAATGCACACTAGGGTAGTTTACTCATGAATAGACATGAACTCTATGATGCTTAACATTTTCTTTTTATGCTGCTTTGTTTTAAAACAGGCTAATAGCACGTCAGCTTGCTAAAATCCATGCTATCCATGCACACAATGGCTGGATTCCCAAATCTAATCTATGGCTAAAGATGGGAAAATATTTCTCTCTCATTCCCACAGGATTTGCAGATGAAAACCTTAATAAAAGGTAAATTTACTATTACATTTGAAATTGTTTTACCTTGTTTTGGCTATGAAGTTTTCGAGAGAGCTTACAAGGTTTTTGTATATATAATCTGGTTTGGTTGCTGTCTTTGCATTTGATTAAGTTTGCACTGATTCATTTGACTCTCAGGTGGCACTACGTTAATATGACTGTCTACCTCAGCCAACTCAAAAACAAAAGAGGACAACAACAACAAAACCCTACAAAAGCCTGGGGTACAGGTGGGGAGTGGGTAGAGGTGACCAGCCAAGAAACAAATATAGAACATTTATTTGGAAGTAAATACAGTGATTGCTATGAATGGTACTTTTTGCACAGAATGAGTTGGCCATGGAGCCCTTTTTATAAGAATTCTTTTTTTTTCAAAGCTGTTTTAAATAGACCTAGAGATTTGTATTGGGGCAGTATAGTAATATTAGAGTGTGAAAAAGTTTAGCTTGTCTTAGTTTACTGAGACTATTCAAGTCCTAGATAATGAGGTTGAAAATTTAATTACTGGAGTCCTACTCAGCTTTTGTAAATCTAACTCTCCAGGTTCCAAGTAAGGTATTTCATTATTTTTTATTAAAAAATTTATAAATTAGCATTTAGAATCTAAATTATATGAACATGTTTTTATAGTGTGATTACTATTGGTACAAAAATTAGGAATTCTATTTTCTCCTTTATATCCAAAACATACTCCCAACTCTTGTATTCAGGAATTTTTCATTTTAAGAATAGTAGAGGCAGGGAGGACCTATAGAGTTTTACTTATTTCTTACAATTCACAATTCTTTTTACTTCTTATAATTCATTGCTCTGTTGAGTTATTATTTCAGAGTTTAGTTTGATTCACTCAGTGAATATGTTCTTATTTGTAGGTAGTTTATCAAACTCTGAATTTGTTAGGAATAGTATGCCCTTTTAACTGGGATAGGCAAACATCTGCAAATGTGTCCGTTGTGCTAGATATCCAGGAAATGACAAAATTCTCTTTTGAAGTAACTATTTTATTGAAAAATTTAAAAATAATGAAGAACTAGGTGACAGTAGTGAGTGTATGATTTTCTCAACTTTTTGAGATATAGCAGTATAGTATTGTGTAGGTTAAGAGTACAAGACTGTGGAGCCAGACTGCCTAGGATGAAGCCTTAATTCTGCCACTTATTAGTTCTGCTGTGATGGGGCACCTGGGTTGCTCAGTGGGTTAATAAAGCCTCTGCCTTCAGCTCAGGTCATGATTCCAGGTCCTGGGATCAAGCCCGGCATCAGGCTCTCTGCTCAGCAGGGAGCCTGCTTTCCCTTCTCTCTCTGCCTGCCTCTCTGCCTACTTGTGATCTCTGTCAAATAAATTAATAAAATCCTAAAAAAAAAAAAAAAGTTCTGCTGTGTTATCTTAGGCAAAATTAAAATGGAAATAACAAGAGTAGTATATTTACCTTTTAGAGTTTTTATGAGGGTTAATTGAGTTAGTATATACAACATATGTAGAACAGCATGCAAAAAGCACCCTGCCCTAATAGATTATCTAAAACTAAAACTTTAAAAACAAAATATTAAAAAAATCTGTTCACATTCTGTTCCTTTTTGTTTGTATATGATTGTAATTATGTTCAATCCTTTCAGTTCTGTTACTTCTAGTCAACTCTGTACCTTTCAGATAGATTCTTGAACCATTACACCATCTTGAAAAAAGTATATAAGGATTATTTTTGGTAGCTGTATGTAAAGAAGAATACAGTAGTGGGAAAATACAGGCAGCAACCACCTGAATAGGCAAATTCATTAAAGTTAAGTTCACTAGTAGAGAATCTTTATTATATTGTAAAATGGAAAAGTAAGGCTGCAATTTGAGAGACTGTTGAGAGAGAATGAAGAAAACAGTGCTAAGGGGAGAGAAAGAATAAACTAACAGCAATTTTTAAAGCCAGATGGTGCTATTGAGGAATGAGTGGTGGCACCATATTTTTGTTTCATTTTACTTTTATCAAATGAATATACATGTAGTGTAATGAAGAGTTCAGAAGACTGAAGAATTAAAAAGCCATGATCTCCAGTCCTGTTTGCCACTCTACCTACCATACTTCCCAGGCTCACTATTCTGAGACAGTTTCTATAATAGATAATGGAGTATTCTATGATATGATTATCATAGATAATGTCTATGATTATCATAGAATTGATAAGGTTTATCAATAGTAGTTGTCTGTTGACTGTGATAGGTAAATTTAGCTGATTTGTACTGCATTCACCCTTCAAAGCTTGAAATAGATGTTTTAGTTCTTTAATAAACTGTCTTGTAACTTTAAATAATATACTTAAACTTCTTTTTATTAAACTTTTTTTGTCTTGGAGACAAATGTAAAACATTTAGAATAGTGCTTACTAAATGTTATCTATTAAGTATACATATTACTTTTCTCCTCCAATTTTGTAATAACAAATTTTTTACTTTACTGCCCTGCATTTTAACTTGCTTAGTTTGTTTTATTCATATTAAGTTCATTAAGTAAAGATTTTCCTTTATTCCAGCTTTTGTAATAATTGGCTTGGTTTAATTCAGGAGTCTATGTAATTGAATGGAAAGAATTCACTAAAAATAGATGTTAGTCTTTAAATGTGAAAAAAGTCATTAACATAAGCAATATATAACTTTTTTTTTTTTTTTAAACTAAAAGGTTTTTAAGTGATATCCCAAGCTCTCAGATTCTTCAGGAAGAAATGACTTGGATGAAGGAGATTCTTTCCAACCTGGGCTCACCTGTTGTGCTTTGCCATAATGACCTATTGTGTAAGAATATAATCTACAATGAGAAACAAGGTAGGTATCTGACCTTAGCAGTAAGTAAAGTTGATTTCTTTGATGTTCTTAATGGTCCTTTGATCTTTATACCGCTAAATTTAATTCAGATGTAAGGATTAAAAACATGAAGTCTTAAAAGATTTTCTTTTAGGTTGTTAAGTCATGGTAACTGCTAAATTAGGAATATATATTCTTTATATATTTGTATAAAATATGTTTCTTAGAAAGTTTGTGGTTCTTGTTAAGAGTTTTAAATGAAAAATGATAAAATGACTTTGTTTTTAAATTTAACTGTGAAACCTATTTGGTAATTCATGGTTTGAAAATGGACCTGCTTGTAATTGGGGTTATTGAAAAACCAACTGACATTGCACTGCTCTTAATAAATACAGAATTTTCTCAGTATTAGGAAGGACAACAGTATTAGAAGCAAATATGTCTCCAGATTTTCTATTACCTGTTGATTCTGATTTGTTAGATATTTTGATGTTAAGGAGAGAGCCACATAATGGAGGAAATGTTATTTGTACTTGTTGAAATTTATATCTGTTAAAGTAGTAATCAAGAAGCTTTGGAAATAGTTTTAGTAATTTTGAGGTACAGATAGTGATAGTTTTTGGTGAAATGTTTTCTGTGATTGTTCATATCTTGGTGTATCCAAATTCTCTGTTTCCGTATTTAGGAGATACTCGTTGTATTATATTATTGGATAAAGTGGTTTGAGGTTTGGTTGCTAAAATGTAGATGCCCCTTCAATGCTGAATTGAAATTTGAAAATATAATTTTTGTTGAAGGATTATTAGTATTAATTCAAAAAGTCTGAAACTATGAAACTTGCATTTTAAAGGAAACCAGTTTTGAGAATAGGCATTATAGTTGGAAGACTATTTTCAGTGAAAATTGTGCTTTTGTAAAGATACTAAAGTCAAACAGTTTGATTAAATGGTCATAATACTATGAAATTACTATTGTGACCATTCTTAATAGAGTTTAAGTTGTTCCTGTTCTAATGCAAAGGTGGTTTATATTTATAACTAACTTTAACTTGAAGAAGATCAACCAAAGAGCACTGTCAAGGATGGTAGATTGAAGCACGTATTCTTAAAAACATGTTTGAATACATTTTATATTTTATATTTTAGTGTGGATTAGAGATTCTATTTTTTAAAAATACATTAAGCTGACATCTTTATTTTGAATGTTGTGAAGTCTTTGTATGGAAACTTTAAAAAAAAAAAAATCTTCAGGTGTACCCTAAACCATGGTGTACTTGACAGTGTTCTTTATTATTTATTGTCCATAAATTATATATAATTGTTATGTATAGAATATGTTATATACTAGTAACCAAATCTCAATGCCATTTGTGAGACAGAGAAGGGTATTAGTTATACATTAAAACAATGTATTAGCTTTTAAGCTCAGTGCAAGACCAAATAACACATCCTATATAATGGAATTTCAAATGAGGAACTTCATCTTGTTGAAGTGGACACTCAGCTTTATTTTTAACTGCAAGTTAATCAAAGAGAATCTGTTATTTCCTTTGGAATATATTTTAACTTCATATTTTTATTTTATAAGTTTCTTTTGCATATTCATTTCACAGAGCAAACTTGTTTATAAAACTAAAATATAAGGGACCAAAAAAATCAGATTACTTTGTCTTAGGTATTAAAAAAATGCATTTTTACTTTCAATCAGTTGCCTATCTAAACTGTTGATCAGTGATATGAAAAGTTCTCATATTTTCAGACAGAATCTTTCTGTTTCAGTTTGACTCTAAGATTTTAAGATTTGTCATTTGCTTATTTTACCAGGAGTTACCTAAATCATATTTTTGTGCCTAATTTTTCTTCCCTACACAGAAGAATGAATTTCACAGTTCAACAAATGTAACTATTTTGTATATTTTTTTAGAGTTTTCCTTTCTTCAAGAAGTCTGTTGTGTACCATTTGTTTCTTCTTGTCTTTGTGGTTTATTTGTGTGTTAGTTATGGATATGTTCTGTTGTTTTTCCTTACCAGTGGTTTTATAGTGTCTTTTAGGAAGGCAAGTTTGGACTTTATGGCATCCATTAAAAAAAAAGAATCAATTGCTATGTGATTAGTTGATACATAGCATTAAGAAAATACAGTTGGAATGTTCAAGTAGAATCTAAAACTCATGAGAGTGTGGCAGAAGCTTTGTTCCGTGTATTATTATGTGTTTCAAATTAGGAGCTAATTTTTTAAAGTAATATAACTGTATGACATATTTGCCTTTAGTTATAAGGAGAACATAGCATTCCTTGTGCTTAAGAAATTATAAACTCTGTAAATTTAGTTATTAATGAACAAAAAGTTTAGACTATAGATTTAGTACTTAACAGCTGCAATCTCAAGGAGGATAATTATAATTAGAACTAGGAACTGCAAAAATTCTTTACCTTAACTGGTTAACTTGTTACAGTATCTAAAAGCTAAGGGTGAAGTCTTTTGAGATTAAAATAATTTTTATGTAGAATAAGTAAGTTGTATATTATATTCACAGATGTGTTTAATTTGTTATCACTTGTTAAGTCATTCATGTGGTTTGAGTTCAGCACTTCACTATTTTGTACCCACTTGAATTAAAAATATATAAATATAATAAGATGAAAGCCGAGAGATGGGCTTTAACATCATCAAGCTCAGTATCTCTCTGTAGTATGTTTCAGACCCTTCATTTCTCAGAAGTGCAGATTTTAGTTAAACTTCATGAATTTATACTGGATCAATTTGTAGTCTCCACTGTAATTTTCAACCATAATAACTTAGATTTTTTATATTGTCACCAGATTAAACATTTCTAAGGAACTCTTAAAAGCAGATGTATTAGAGCTTAGTTACAACTAAGAAAAGTTGGAAAGAATGTAGATGTTGGAACTGGTGCACTTAAGTTTACATTCTTGCTCAATCACATACAGAACTAGGTGATACTAGACAAATTATTTTAAATTTTTTTTTTTTTTAATATCATCGTTAAGTAATCTCTTACACCTGACATGGGGCTTGGATTTACAACTGCGAGGTCTAGCATGCTACATGCTTCACTGATTGAGCCAGCCAGGCACCTGCTTTGTATCTCTTCATTAAGTGCTTGTATTTGATTCTTGACTTTCTGCACCAGAATCACCCAAGGTACTTGGAAAAAATGGAGGTTTCTGGGTTCCATCTAAGAACAAGAATTTCTATAGATGGGTTTAGGAATCTGCATCTTTAACAGGTTTCCATGCAGTTTTTATACTTTTTAATAATCTAGAACTTTTAATTTGCTTTATTTCTAATTTAGAGGTAATACCTACTTAAAATGGTTGCTGACAAAATTTTAGATCATGTATAAAAGGACATAGCATTGGAGTAGGTACTTGGTAGCTCACAGCTGCTGTTATTATAATAGGGGTTGGCAGACTTTTTCTCTAAGGTGAAGATAGTACATATTTTAGTCTTTGTGTACCATATTACAGCCTCTTTTGAAACTGTTCAATTCCTTTGTAGCACAAACACAGCCACAGATAATACATTAATAAATGCATGTGACTGTGTTCCACACTATTTACAAAACCACACAGTGGGCTGGGTTTAGCCTGAGCATACATAGTTTGCCAACCTCTTTATTATGTTTATAGGATGCATTTTACAAAATGTACTTGATTCTGAAAAAGTGAAAATAGTTACATAAGCCAGTGGTTGACTGTGTCTCATAACTAGGGTAATTATGGCTTATAGGTATGAGATGACAATTCAGTTTGTCTTCAAGTACAGCTTTCAGATTTTATCTTAACTCTAACTTGAGTGACTGAAGTTTAAATATGTATATATGTTTGTGTGTATGAATGTGTAAGTACATGTTTATACACACACACATACACAAAGACTGTGAGCACCTGCAGTTTATAGGCTTCTGCACCTGTGAATGTTATAGGAGATGGTAGGCATCACAGGAAGAAATACTGCCTCTACCTGTTCTCACCATGTCAGTTGACAGGACACAGGAATGTGGGAGAAGAGTGAGCTTCCTTTCTGAAGGTGATGGTAGCTGTCAAGATTTTTGAAAAGTTAGTGCCAGGAATTAGGTGGTTGGTAAACAACGGCCCATTCCTTGCCTTCAGTGAAATGACATCTTAAAAAGGTAAGGAAAGAATACTTAATGATATGATGATAGAATTTATTACATAGTAAGAGAACCGGAAGCAGTGTTCTTGCTGACATGTTCTTGCTGACTGTCAGTCATGTTTTAAGTTAATCATTATTTTAAAAAAGAATTTATTAAGTAGAATGAATTGTAGTATTGCTTATAGATTAACTGACTTTAATTCTAATATTTTAATTTCAACTAACCCTTTTAACTGCTGCCATGTTAGAAGTTAATTGCTAAAGCTTTTGAGTATGTTTTCTCATGTCTTGGTGCTCTGTCTGAATGTTTATTGGTAGCTGTTTCATTTCTCTCCCTCTCCCCATTTCTTCATTAAAAGGTCATATAAAGATCTAATTACAGAACTTTAAATTTCAGTAATGGCAGTCATTGATTTTTTTTTTCTCACTGTCAGTGAAATACAAGATGCTGATTTACAGCTATTTTAAAGAAATATACATGAGTGGAAGAAAAAGAAAGCTTTTTCTGGGAATTACAATGAAATCAGGTTTTTCTTTAGAGTTTACACATTTACACATTATAAATAAAAAATGTGTGAGGCGGGGCGCCTGGGTGGCTCAGTGGGTTAAGCCGCTGCCTTTGGCTCAGGTCATGATCTCAGAGTCCTGGGATCGAGCCCCGCATCGGGCTCTCTGCTCAGCAGGGAGCCTGCTTCCTCCTCTCTCTCTGCCTGCCTCTCTGCTTGCTTGTGATCTCTGTCAAATAAATAAATAAAATCTTTAAAAAAAAAAAAATGTGTGAGGCACCATTCTCAGTCACTTGATTGGCTCCAAATCTTCCCACTCCAGTTAGTATTCATGAAAGATACTGTGGTTTGGTTGTCTCATTGATATTTTAATGACAGGTTTTTTGTTGTTGGTTTTGTTTTAAAATTTAAGTAAATACAAATTTATTTTTATATTTGGTAACCTGTACTTTCCAAGGTGAAGTTTTTATGAAGGATAGTCTTAACCTTGTTTAACGTGTATTCTGGTTACTGTTTACCATCAAATAAAATACCCTTAAAATCAGGTTATCGAAAGCTTAAATGGACTATAAAAACCTGAACTATAAAGGAAGAGCTGCCTAAAATAGTTACTAGCTCAGTGTTTTTTCTTTCTCATTCATTCATCCCACTATATGTCCAAGCATATACGTGGATAAGAATGTCAGAAATGCCATACTTTGTTCTTAGTGTTTAATGCTTATTCTTTCTTTGCCACTACCCATTTAAATATGTGTGTTATGATTGTGTCTAGCATTCTGTGCAAAACCCTCCATTTATAAGCATTTAAATACTTACTGTGTGCTAGAGATTACTGTGTGGATTGCATGATGAACAATGAAAGGGACCTAGTATCCTTCCAGGAAGCCATATTCCATATAGTGGAGGAGTCAGATCATGAAACAGATATTTATGTTCAGAATGATGAGTGTTGTGGTGAAGCTATACACAGGTACTAGTGGACACCAGAGTGAGGGATGAAGGGAAAGTTTCTCAGAGCAGAATATTCCCTTTCTTTGAGAGAAAAAGCATTTTGCTAACCGTACTGTAATTGTGGTTATTTTTTCTCTCTGTTCTCTTTCTGCCTTACCTAACACTGCAGAGTAAGTAGAGTGAGTCGAAAAGGTTTTCAAGTTCTCATATTGGTTATTTTACTTTTTATTTTTATCCCTTTCTCCTTAACAAAATAAGGGAATCCAAACAAATGTAGCATGTGAATTTTATAGCCTTAATTAATAAATTAATTTTTTGGGTTTTGAAGTACTTTAAAAATTGGCTGACTGTTTTCAGCTGCACTAAGATTTGAACAACTAAACTCAGTAATGTGTGGATTTCATTTCTGTGAAGATACACAGGAAATAAAGTAATGAAAAGAAAAATGTAGCTTTTGAAAAATCGGGATATAATGTTATTCATTAATCTTATGATTTACCCCTTATGTGCAGTCAGTGTGCTAATTATATAAAGATAAATAATACATAGTCTTAACCCTTAAAGCAGTGCTTCTTTACTTTTTTAGAGGTCAGGGATCCCTTGAGTTTCTAGAAATTTGAGAATGCCCTCAGAAAATGAACATACATATAAAGTTTTGTAAAAGAAAACTTAGGGAGTAGTCTCATTTTTTTCCACCCTTGAAACCTCAATTAAAAATTCATGTCTTAAAGAATTTAACAAGATAGTTGTCTCATATGAGCAATTAATTTTTAATTGTGATGTGGATGTTCCTCTAAACAATTGGAAATTTAAGAAGTCAGAAGTTAAATTTATACAAGGAAAAAAGTTTTCTGTTAGTAGGAAACCATTTTCCAGTAATTTGATTTTTCTGGCACCCAAAATAAGTGAAGTAGGCCTCTTTAATTTTATTTTGTTGCAGAAGATTAAATTTAAGGTTGAGTTCCACTTTGTTTGCCATAGTTTGAAAAAAGAATAGTTAATACAGATTTTTTTTTTAAACAATTTTCCTTTTAAGCTTTGTGTCTTGTAAAATGTGAGTTTGCCAAATTTTCTTCATCTGCTACAGATTAGGTATGCCATTGTTGCTGCCATGTGGCGGCGCACCCCGTGCTTCTTAAACGCACTGACTGGAGGTTTATCGCATCACTTGTTCACATGCACGGAGCCTGGTAACAGCCTCATCTGTATCTTGTTAGCTTCATTTTCTTATTTTTTAAATTTCATTATTTATAAACTCAACATTGCATTTAAAAATAAAGGCTAGTTTTAATGAATTAATGCTACTACAAAAAGTCATTGCTAAAATTTTCATACTGAAACAGATTTTTAGCTTTTGTTAAAATGATCTATGCTTTATTTAAATTGTATTTACAAGCAGGCATTTTTACCTGCCATTTTAACTGTATTTGCCAAATTCTAAATATAATTTTGAAAATTGAAATTGAAGCTTCTGTTTATGTGGCAAAAGTAAGCTTCAGGACTGGGCTGTGTATTTTTATTGGCATGTAACAGTTAATATGAGCTCTACAAGAATTTGTGTTTAAAGAGTTAAAGCAATCAACAGCAATTTAAAAAAACCTGTGTATTAAAACTGTTTGGTTGGCTCAGCTGTGCAACCTGTTGAATCTTCTTGAATCCTGATTTCATAAGGCTGGCTGGATAGGTATATCCCAGGTCACTGTTTATTATTAGTCTCTTATCTATTGACAATTTTGTTTAGAGAATTCATAATCTTTTTAAACTGTCACTTTTTTCCTTCTAAAAGTAATGTTTATTGTAAGTAATTTAAAATACAAGGGAAAAAAGGTCACTTGTCTCTCACCTGTAAAGAAACCAGTTGAAACGTATTGTTTTGGTTAATTTCCATTCATCTTTTTCCCCCTATGCATTATGTGTTCTTTTCTCTCTCTCCAGGCATAATATTTTAATAATTTGGATCACTGTGTTTACTATTTTGTATCTTTTTTTCATATAACATTTGTAATTTTCCTGGTCATCAAATAATTTTTGAAAATGAAACTTTTCTCGCTTCTCGGCCTTTTGGCTAAGATTAAGTTTGAAAATGAAACTTTTTTTCATGGGTGCAGAGTATTTAATCATGATGGCGGTCTTCACCCTCTTATTTCCAGTGGTATCTAGAACAAACTCTAAAACATGTTCTCACTTTCTGCAATTTAGTAAAGTGATTTGGTTAACTTTAAGATTTTCTGTGGGATAGTTTTTTGAATTCAAGACTATAATACTTGTGGTGGTTGAATTGCAGTGATTTATTATAGTCACCAACATTTTAAAACTTTATATTTATTTTGTCAGTATGTAGGTTTTGATAACGGTTTCGATACTCTGGAGATGCTCACTTAATTTACTCTAGACTTGACTGTTATTTATACAAATTCAGAATTACATACTAATGCAATTACATTAAAAACTTTTTTGCTTTTATGTAAAATACTCCATTTGCCATGATATTTTTGTGTCATGTAATTCTCTTTTTCTGAGTTTGGATATGATCAACATATACCCCTAAATTAAACATATATATCTGTATCAAGATGATATAGTTCAAGAGTTCTTTTATTTAGGAAATGCCATTGCGTGCAGACCAGGAGTTTGTTTCGTTCCTTTAGTTTGATGTTTAAAAGACAGTGTAACTAGGCATTTGCTATGCATTTTCTCAATATAAGCTGCTTAGAAACTGTTCTTACAGCCATCTCTGTTCGTGTATCCATTTTAACTGTATGACCCTGTAAGCCTTTGAGTTTGTGATGCCTGGTGTTGACAGTGACCCATTTTTATTTTTATTTTTATTTTTTTAACGTCTCTAACTTTCTCTCTCTCTCTCTCTCTCTCAAACTTTTTCTCTTATCTCTCTTTAAGAAGGACCTATATCTTTGTTGAGACAAACCCTCTATAATACTTAGTACTCAAAAATGAATGTTCCTGAGCAGGAGTCTGTCTTTGGAGAAATATAATGAAATATGCATATATATTTAGCATTAATTTAGAATAGGAATCTAGCTTATGTAAAAATTTCTCAAAAAAAGTTTAGTATAAATGACTATACCTTTTTTTTTTTTAAAGATAAAACAACCACCTTAATGCTGCTCAGGTATACTATTAGAAATCTTATTTACGTAGCATTGCAGGAAAATAAGAGTTTATAGCAACTGATTTCTTAAATTAGGGATATTGTTAAGTTTGTCATCAAGTATGATAGCATAACTGCAGGGTTCACAGAATTTAAGTCTTTTAAAGTTTATATTTGATTTATATATGTAAAGTAGCTTGTCAGTTTACTTTCAGAGTATCATACTTTGTTAAAATTGTGATAGCTTATTAATAGTTTTCAAAGATTAACTTCATTTCTAATTAAACTTGAATTTTTAAGTGAGTGATGCCCCCTTGTGGTGAAAGAGATATTTTGCTTTTGTTTGAATTTGGAGAATGATTATTTTGACTTTTCTTTAATATAGTGGACATTAATGTTCACTGAGAAGCTGTTGACAATATATAATTTGAATTTTGTAAAGCTCATTGCCATAAAATTCACAGCCTTACCCTGTATTGTCTCAGAAGTGCATGTAACCAAGCACATACAATGAGACAAACTTTTGGAAGCTGTTTAATTACAAATAGCATAGGGATTTTCTCATCTTATATATGATTTCTTATGTCTTTGTTTTTGTGTCTCACATAGGTGATGTACAGTTCATTGATTATGAATATTCTGGATACAACTACTTGGCATATGATATCGGAAATCATTTCAATGAATTTGCAGGTAAAATCCAGGCTTAACTAGTAGAGCAACATATATAACTTTGAAATGATACCTTTATAATTGTATTTTTGGTTTGCAGTTTTTCCTTAGAGAAGTTCACCTGGGAGTAGGAACAATATTTTTTAACCTTTTTCTGACCTTGCTCTTTGTTTTTCTTTATTACTGGAAGAAGGAGAAGAGATGACCCTTTCCTTAATTCCTTAAGGAAAATAAGAAAAGAAATAATACTTGTGGCTTAGAGTAAGACCTGATGTAGTATAAGGTGCTTCATAAATCTCATCTCATTTTTTCCTCCACATTCCTATCAGTTAGATTATTCCCAGTTTACAAATGGAGAAAGTAATTTACCAAGATCACAGTTAAATACAGAGAACTTGGATTTAAAATTAAAAAATAATTTAAAAGACTTTGTTATTTTCATGGTATACTTGAACTTTAGGAATAAGAAGCTCAATAATTTTTTTTTTTTGTCTTTGGCTATGAATAATTGTAAAGCTTTCCATTTTATCCCTGAAAATTAGTCTTTTATCACTCTCAAGTATAAAAGTTTCAGGTTTATTTTAAAAGGAATTAATTTAAAATACATTTTATGACTACATTTGGAAACACACAAAATGTTCTAAAACTAAAGATTAGGAAATTCTCCTATATGGTTTACACTTTGTAGGAACTTTTCATTGCTGAATTTCTATTTGTATACATTCATGCATTTCTATATTTTCATATACTTTAGGTTATGACTAGGAAAAAATTATAAGGGGTTTTAATTTACATGTTTTCAGTTATTTCCCTATACCAAACTTTTCATATACATGCTAATATCCCCACACATGTGCTGTATATATTTTCACATATCTGTAGGGAGTGAAGAGAGCTGTGCGTGTATGAGATACCACCATATCCTTGTTGGTATGGTGGGTAGTCACTGCTGTCGATCTGAAAGAGGAAACTACGGTGATCCTAGTATGATTTTTCTGTAGGAAAAAATCAAGCTAAAGCTTGCAAGTTAGGTAGAATTTGAGATGTGCAGATAGAACAAAAGGAAGGCACTGCAGGAAGGAGGAAGAAAATGTCAAGGTGAATGTACCTGCTTGTAGGATATAAACTCATGAAGGAGAATTTAGGGGTTGGGTTATAAGACCAGGTAAGTAAAGTTTGGATCAACTTAAGAAGAACGTTGAGTGTTAGGCAAAATACTATGAACTTTATTTTTAAGTTAGCATTT
The DNA here is from genome assembly GCF_902655055.1 of Lutra lutra. Taxonomy (NCBI): domain Eukaryota; kingdom Metazoa; phylum Chordata; class Mammalia; order Carnivora; family Mustelidae; genus Lutra; species Lutra lutra. The sequence goes on from NC_062285.1 coordinate 72,656,071, forward strand.
TTCAAACTGCACATCTTAAAATCAGATTTGTGGGGTAATTATTTTAAAGCAAGGAATGGAGAAGGAAAGAATTAGAAAATACCAGAGTTGAAGGTATAGTTAGGGTACATATTTTTTGTGGAACTTAATGGTAAGGGAGTGTATCAAGTTTCAATATAAAATGTATTTCTTACTCGTGAGTAATGGTAAAAATGTTTTTAGAGCTGCAGTTCTAGGAAATGCTCTAAATATTATTAGTGTGCAAAAGAATTTCCTGAAGTGCTGCTTAAAATGAAGATTTGGGGCTTCTGTGGGTGGTTGAAGCTTTCACACTTTGAGGAGAAATTGAAGTAGTAAGAATTGATTATGATGGTGAAATGTATTGTGCGTTGGAATTTAAGTTGGAATATGTTATGATTTTTTGGTTTATTATTTTAATAAATGCTATTAACATCTAGTTATTTTAGGATTCCTTTAGGGATTATTAAAGTATATAGGAGATTATGTGTTTTTAAAATCTTTAGTGTACTTTTTTTCCATTTCAGGTGTGAGTGATGTAGACTATAGTCTCTATCCAGACAGACAACTACAGGGCCAGTGGTTGCGTTCTTACCTTGAAGCATACAAAGAATTTAAGGGCTTTGGGACTGAAGTTACTGAAAAGGAGGTGGAAGTACTCTTCATTCAGGTCAATCAGTTTGCATTGGTAAGTTTAAATATAAACAATGAGATTTTTTTTTTTTGTAAGATTCTTAATATACTTTTAAAAAGCTTTTAAATTTTCTTCTAAAAGTTTCCCTTTTTGAGTTCTGAGCATTTTTGTTCAAATAAGGACAAAACACTGTTGTTTATAGTTCCTCTGTTGTAATGCTTTTGAGGACAGAGATTTTGTTTCATTCACTGATGTATCCCTAACCTCTAGAATAATAGTGCCTACCGACATGGTAAGTGCCCAGTAATTATTTAATGAATGGATTCTAGTTAGAGTTAAAGTTAATTGTGAGACAGTTCTTTATATTATATCTATTCTCTTTCTTTATGTTACAAAAAACATATAATCAAAAACAGATTTATGGGAAATGAGATTTTCCACAGTATGTTTAATCATCACATCTTAAGATGTTAAAAGTAGATTGAAAGAGCCAGTAGACTTATGTTTTCATAACGTAACCAGTATTTTGTCTTCATCTTCTTTTGATAAGCAGTTATTTCTAGACCTACTTCTCTGTACTCTCAAGCACATTTATTTTTTAAATAATAGTTCATTTAAATTACCTTTTGAGATTGATGTGATAAATTAGAATGAGCTTTCAGCTAAGGTGTTACACAAGTGAATACTAGGTTGAAGTTATTTTAACTACTTATTTTTAGTTTTAATATAATTTGGTACAGTTGACATGGGGAATATTTGCTGTATTGTCTTTACAAATAGACCCTGTTGATGGCTCCTGGGTTACTGTTTGCATTGTCTTAAGAGCGACATTTTCCCAGAGCCATTCAGAATACATCTCAGGTAAGAGGGTGTGCTGAAACTTGACTCCTGTTCTGGTATCTACTTTCAGTAGAAGTGTTGACTAAATTAATGGCATGCTCTCCAGCTGGTACTAGGATGCCTGCTGCTTCTATATATTCTATTTAAGGATGATATTAAAGTAGGGAATGTAGGGTTTTCATTCTCACAAGGTCATTTAATGAACTTGAGAATCACTGTAATACTTCTGTTTAGCCAATTTCTATATTAACACGAGGAATATTATTGTTGCTATAATTTATATTTTTTATGTACCCATTAACATAAATTGTTCCTAATGCATTAGTTTATTAATTTCCACAAAAAGTCCACATAGCTTATAAATTGTTAGTCAAACAGAACCACTGCTGACTATTAAGAGAGCTAACTGGGGTTCCCATATAAACTTTTGATGATAAAAATTTAGTAGCTTTGGGGGCGCCTGGGTGGCCCAGTGGGTTAAAGCCTCTGCTTTTGGCTCAGGTCATGATCTAGGGTCCTGGGATGGAGCCCTGCATCGGGCTCTCTGCTCCGCGGAGAGCCTGCTTCCTCCTCTCGCTCCCTGCCTGCCTCTCTTGCCTACTTGTAATCTCTGTCTGTCAAATAAATAAAATCTTTAAAAAAAAAATTTAGCAGCTTTGGGTACTGTAGTTGTTATATATACATGGTATTGAAAAATAATTACTTCTGGTTTGATTATCAAGTTTTTTATACATATCCATTAATCAGATATCTACTAATATTACTTTGGGTCATATAGATTGGAGGCTTAAAAGAAGAAGAAAACAGTGCATCTCTTCAATGTATTAATTATTTGGAAGGGCAAATAATTTGTACAAAATACTTCTTTTCAGGTAACATTTAACACCCATCGCTATTTTAAATATCTTAGCAGATTAGAATTCGAAGGAAATTTATTTAACTTGATTAAAAAAAAAAACACTATTTAACCTGATTTTTAAAAAAAGAATATATGAGGGTGCCTGGGTGGCTCCGTGGGTTAAGCCTCTGCCTTCGGCTCAGTTCATGAACTCAGGGTCCTGGAATCGAGGCCCGCATCAGTCTCTCTGCTCAGCAGGGAGCCTGCTTCCCCTCTCTGTCTCTGCCTGCCTCTCTGCCTACTTGTGGCCCCTCTATCTGTGAAATAAATAAATAAAATCTTAAAAAAAAAATATATATATATATGAAATGTACAGCAAACATATTTCACAAAACGTCACGTGTTCAGTAGAAGATCTTACAGAAAAAGAATTAGAGGGTGGTTAATGAGATATAAAACTTCAGTACTTTTTAAATAATACTTCTCATTTAGCATGTCAATTTACACAATCTTTAGTTTTATATAATCATTATATAGTAAGTTTATTATAGTCTGAGATTCTCATACCATTTTCCAGTTTTTCCTCATTAAGAAACCATTGAGAACCAGTTCTGAAGCCAACTTTGGTTTGAGTTCCTCTTCTAGTTTAAATTGTGCTGCAGTCCTCTCTCTTTTGAGGTGGGTTACTTTCTTGAGGCAGGGGCTCTTTTCCATCTTCAGAATAGAAACAATATAGCAGAATTTTAGATGAATGCTCACATTTGGCTTCATCAACCCCTCTTACTGAGATTACTAATTCTCCTGAGATTTGATGTATCTGCCTTTCTTTTTCAAGATTGTTTTTGTAGGTTTTTTGTTTTTTGTTCTTTTGTTTGTTTGTTTTTTTAAAGATTTTATTTATTTATTTGACAGGCAGAGATCACATGTAGGCAGAGAGGCAGGCAGAGAGAGAGGAGGAAGCAGGCTCCCTGCTGAGCAGAGAGCCCAATGCGGGGCTCGATCCCAGGACCCTGGGATCATGACCCCAGCCGAAGGCAGAGGCTTAACCCACTGAGCCACCCAGGCGCCCCTGTTTTTTTGTTTTTTAAGCTAGCCAGTTTACGTAATTCTCTTACCAACTCTTAATTTCATCCCATAATCATTTAGTAAATGTCTGTCACATTCTCAGGTGTTTGAATGAGTAAATAATTGGGAAGGTAGGGGGAAATAAAAGCAAACCCTCAGTCTTTTTTCTTTTTCATCTTTCATGCATTCCTCCTCATACCACTGCTGTCTTGTCTTCTCCCATCATTATTTAAAAAAAAAAAAAAAAAGTTCATGTCAGGGTTACCAGTAATGACATAATTACTAAGTCCAGTTTAAACTTTGTCTTTTTTTTTTTTAAACTTAATCTTACTTGCTCTGCCCATATCATTTAACAGTATTTACCTTTGATGTTTAGTTTTCTCTTTCATTACTTTTTGTGATAACTATTCTTCCTTGGTTCATCTCATTTGTGTTTTCTGCTCAGTTTCCTTTCCTGACTCTTCCTTTTCTTCCTCTTCTCCCGATCCTCTTATAATACTGGTGTTCTCTGGTGTCCTGAATTTGGGCTCCTCTCCCCTCTCCTTTCACTTCATGTACTTTCATTGGGTATTCTAATTATTACATGGCCTTTTTTTTTTTTTTTTTTTTTTAGATTTTTAAAATTCATTAGAGCTGGCACGAGTGAGGGCAGGAGCAGGGGTAGGGTCATTGGGAGAGAGAGAAGCATATTCCCCCCCTGAGCAGGGAGCCTAACTTGGGGTTGATCCCAGGACCCTGGGATCAGGACCTGAGTCAAGGGTAGATGCTTAACCAGCTGAGCCACTCAGGCACCCCTAATTCCATGACTTTTTTGTCCTTTCTGTTAATGAGCCCAAGTTGAATTTCTTTCCTATGTCAATCTCCCGGTCAGTATCTATCTGTCTCTGTCTGGTGTTCCTTTAGTAATTGAGTGGAGTATGTCCAGACTTGAATTTTATTTCATGCACCGTGTCCTCTGTCCCATTATTTATTCTTTATTCCATCTTGATGTAATTAAAATACCATCTGAATTCTGTTTTCTGAAACCAGGGAAGAAGGAATTTTCTTTTATGTCTTTTGTTCCTCTTCATTCTCATATTTTTTTCTATTTCCAAGTGTTGTTACTCCCAGTTCCTAAAATTCTCTCAATTCTAATCCTTTCTCCTTAGTTGTATAACCTTTGATTAAGCTCTTAATCTCTCACCTGTGTTAGCCTTTGCTAGTCTCTTTGCCTCCAGGTTTTTTTCGGTCTGTATTTCATCCTGTACACTTAAAAAGTTATCTTCTTAATAACTAGATCTAATTCATGAATCTAATTGTATCACTTTCAATCTTTATGGTCCCCTGTGACCTTCAGAGTGAAATCCAAATGATAACGTTCTTCAAATTCTTATTTCCCATTTTCTACCTCCCATTTCTGCTCTAGCAGAGTCATGTTGTTTTCTGTACACTCCATGTTTGAAGCCTATATCCTTTTTTATAGTTATTTCTTCCTACCTAGAATGCCCTTTCCCTGCATACTTTAGCAAGTTCCTCTTGGTCCATTTGGACATGTCTTAAATACTGTTCCTCTTTTGGGCCTCTTCCTTCCTTGATGACTTGTCACGAAGACAGCATATACATATATTATAAAACTGATTTGATAAGTGGGGAAAAGAGGGTTTTTTTTTTTAAGGTTTTATTTATTTTTAGAGAAAGAGAGAGTACGTATGTGTGTTCACATGCATGTACACACACACATGCACACAGAGGCAGGGAAAGGTGTAGAGAGGGAGAGGGAGAGAATCCCAGGTAGACTCCACCCCTAGTGAGCATGGAACCCAGTGCAGGGCGCCATCCCATGACCCCGAGATCATGACCTGAGCCAAATGGGATGCTCAACCGACTGAGCCACGCAGGTGCCCTTGAAAATGGCTGACCAAATGTTTGTTTATTGCCGAAGACTTCATGTTTCACTGATTGTTTACTGTAACTAATATAAGATGGCAAACAAGGTATTTGCACTATAAAATCAACTGGGGTATACATACAGGTTTTTAAAGCTATTCAGAGTCTTTAGACACATTGTTTTTAGACTTTGGAAATTTTAGAATTTGGATAATTTCTAAGTTTTTAGGGATTTTTTTTTTAAAGATTTTATTTATTTATTTGACAGAGAGATCACAAGCAGGCAGAGAGGCAGGCAGAGAGAGGAGGAAGCAGGCTCCCTGCTGAGCAGAGAGCCCAATGCGGGGCTCCATCCCAGGACTCTGAGATCATGACCTGAGCCGAAGGCAGTGGCTTAACCCACTGAGCCACCCAGGCGCCCCAGTTTTTAGGGATTTTTAAGAAAGGATACATTTTAGTTATTTTTTCATCATAAAAATCCTTGAATTTTTCTTTGCTGCATAGATGAGTAGCCTAGAAATGAAAATGCCCTTTGATAGTCTTAAATATCTGTAATTTCCAAATCTGAAGGAAGTAGGTAAATCACACAACATTATTACATTATTTTATTTGGACTTAAATATTCTCTTTGGGGAGTACAAATAATTAACGGACTGTTTCCTGCATTTCTTTTTCATCCATTTAAGACGGTCATGTTACACATAAATTTTTCATTTTTCACCCTATAAAAGGTGTTATCTGCCAAAATGAGATTTTTGTGAAGTTTTTATACATAATCCTCCTCTAGTGTAGAATCACTTACTTATATGAATGAATGTTGCTTGAGATGGTGGGAAGAGCTGGTTTGATACCATTTTTAGGTGTTGAATTTCCCACTTTCAGTCTTTTCTACTTACAGAACTAGCCCAATAGGAAGAGATTACAGTAGCATTCACAGAAGATTTTTGTATCACTTAAAGTATGTCTAGGTGATTTAGACTAGTGGATCTCAAACTTTTTGGTTTCAGGATTCCCCCTTTAGACGTCCAGATTTTTTTGAAGACCTCTATGAGCTTTTGTTTAGGTTAGTTATCAAAATTTATCATATTGAAAGTTAAAACGAATTGAAAATATTTATTAAATAAATATTTTTAAAAATAATAAACTTAGAAGCATGCCTGAGTGGCACAGCCTGTTAAGCATTTGACTTTTGGTTTTGGCTCAGGTTCTGATCTCCAGATTGTAGAACTGAGCCCTGCATTTGGGCTCTACGCTCAGCGTGAAGTCTACTTGAGATACTCTCTTCCTCTCCCTTTACCCCTCCTGCTTCTTTCCCCCCGAAAGACGTGAGTTAAAAAAAAAAAATGCATTTTAAGTGAAAAATAACTGTTTTCCAAAACAAAAAACAGAAGAATGGCATTATTTAGACTTTTGCAAAGCTCTGTAACGTCTGGCTTAATAAAAGCTAGATTCTTACATCTACTTTCAGATTTCATCTGTTGCAACATACTGGTTTGGTTAAAGTATATAAAGAAAGTTCTGTTTCACATATGTGTTGTTGGAAGAGATGAATATTTTGGCTTTTCAGATAATTGTGGATATTCTTTTTGATACTTCACCAAAACTCAGCAAGTAATCATTTCTTAAAGGTTAATTGTAATGTGCAGTCTGAAAACATCAGTTAACTTTTTGTATTTCAGTACATTATAAACCATTGCTTTATATGTACTTCCAATGGCTCTTTTATTTTATTTTTTATTTTTATTTTTTAAGATTTTATTTATTTACTTGAGAGAGAGAGAATATTAGAGAGAGTATGAGAGGAGAGAGGTCAGTGGGAGAAGCAGATTCCCTGCTGAGCAGGGAGCCAGATGTGGGACTTGATCCTGGGACTCAAGGATCATGACCTGAGCCGAAGACAGTTGCTTAACCAACTGAGCCACCCAGGCGCCCCTCCAATGGCTCTTTTAGCAGTGTGTGATTTTGTAATTAGTAAGCATTATTTGGAAAATATGGATTTGAGTTGTATAGATCTTACAAATGTTGATACATCTCCTTATGTGATATAAAAATATCACATCCATTGATATCACAATTAGTATCATTAGAAAAAGTTTTAAGTACTGTATTGAGAAGCCGTGAAACTCACAGAGTCAAATATAGGTTTTCCAAAGTTCTAATTTTAGGTTGAATACTTGAAGACTATGATTGGCAACAGTTACTGTCAATTAGTTGCATTGAAATGACAGATTCTCTGAGAAATATCTGCCAGATGCCCAAGTCTAATAACTAGTTCGAATATTAGTCATTCTTTCAAGTAAAAATGATGCATTAAACAGTGGAGCAAGTTCAGCTCATAACTCAGTTATAAATGTTTTTCCTTGAAAGAATCTTCCTCCTTTGGGTAGAAATATAATAAAATTAATAGTTTCAATGGCTTCATAAAAGACATTCTTTAGTGAGACTGGCCTTTTATTTACTGTGTGTCGTGATGATGTGTGTATGTGTTTGTGTGTGTGTGTATGTTTGGTGCCACTGCCTTGACATACTGTATGGTACCATTAGCTTCATCCACCATTGCTTTTAAACCATCGGTGCAGATGTTAAAATAGTCAGAAAGGCAAGTAACACATTAATAATACTAAAAAAAATAGTTTGGGCCTCAGGAATTTCCCATGGTTGAGAACCACTGTTCTGTACTTTAAAAAGAAGGAAGGTTCATTTTTTCTCATAATTCACTTCTCGATACCTGAGACTTCCTCAGGTAGAGAGAAGACCATTTTTGAAAATTTTTATTATTTTTATCATTTTTATTTTATATAATATTAGCATTTTATTGAATGTTTGTTACATACTGGATATAAAGACTAGGTTCCAGTGTGTGTTTTTTCCACACCACCAAGTAGTTCTCCAATTCTCAGCCATGACTGTGTGTCCTACAATTCTGTGTGTCAGATCCCACAGGTTAAGGATTCAGACTCAACAAGCCCACTATCTTCCTTTTCAGATGTCAGTCTCAAGTCTCACTTGTTCCTTATCCTTCTTACCCACTGGCTATAAAGTGGAGGTTTCCAAAACTTCCTCTGTGGGTGGAAATAATTTGCTAGAGTGGCTCACAGAACTCAGGCATTTAATTATGTTTATCAGTTTATCATAAAGGATGCAGAAGAATAGTCAGATAAAGACTTAATTAGGGCGAGGTCCAGAAGGGTTCTAAGCACAGGAACTTCTGTTCTCCTAGAGCTTAGGGTGTAACCACCCTCTAGCTTGTAGATGTGTTCTGGTTCACTGGGCCTGGAAGCTCTCTGAACCCCTTCCTTTTGGGTTATATGGAGACTTAATTACCTAGGCAAGATTGATTAAAACATTGGCCATTGAAAGACTGAACTCAGTCTCACTTCTCCCCTCCCTGAAGGTGGTGAGATGGTGGGGCTGGAAGATCATCTCTCTGATCACATGGTTGGTTCCCCTGGCAACCAGTCTTCCTCTGGAGGGGGTTTCCAAAAGTCACCTCATTAACATAAACAGATGTAGTTGAAAGGGGCTTGTTATGAATAACAAGATACTTCCTTTCACTTTTATTGCTCTGGAACTGTTCTAGAAACTTAAGATACAAGATCAAATATTATAACAAAAATATGTTCCCATCGCTCTTAATAATGAAATTCTAAGGATTTGGGGAACTATGAGCCAGAAACAGTAGTTGAAGACCAATACATAATTCTTATTATTATAAAGCATAGTATCATTTCTTCATTTTATAGATGGGGAAACAGAGGTATAGGTGGGTTAATTAAATTGCTCAAAGCCATTCAGCTAGTAATTTTTGCAGTTTGACTCCAGAGCTCAGCTTTTTTTTTTTTTCTTCTTAAGTTAACCATTAGGCTTCATGTGCGTGTACTTTCTTTCTTTCTTTTTTTTTTTTTTTTTTACTTTCTGTTTACTCTTTACTGCATCGTTTATTCTTTTCTATATCTGTATTTGATGGGAAGTTATATATCCTGATAGTGGTTTTTTGGGGAAGTTAAACACAAAGCGCATTATTTTTAAATAGATATTTTTACAACATACTTTAAAGAGCTCTTTAGAGGGTAAAAATTTATATCTACCCATCTATCTATAATTTCCATTAATCATTCAACAATCCTGTGTGGAATACAGAATGGCTAATAATTAGTTTCTCATATTTTTAAAGTGATGATTTGGTCCTTAAAAATGTGTGACTTATTGAAAGTTGAAAAAGGAGTTAGTGGCAGGACCTGGACTTGAACCCCCACAGTTCTCAATTCAAATTAAGAATCCTTTCTCATACACCTTGTTGTTTCGTCTGTCAAATTGGGTTGTTTGGTTGTTTTAATAATAAGATCACAGCTGTGGAGCAATTTTCTTCTTAGATGCCTTTGTTGTTACTTTGTTATTTAGCTGAAATAAAACCCTTGTCTTTAAGACTTTTTTTCCTAGTTGGAATATTTCTAGTTGGAGTAGGCTGCTTTGAGGGAAGTGAAGTTTTATTAGTTATTATCAGAATCTTAAAATATTTTCATGTTTAACTGGAAATAGATTGTACAGCACATACATAAGTAGTTATTTTACAGCTCCTACCATTCATCTGTTTTTCTCTTAAAGTATTAAGACGCATTTTTCTCTGACATAAGTAAAATCATGTTACTTTATATCATGGTTGGTTATGCAGAATTGTTGGGCTAATAAAAATTGTTTTCAGATGTTTGTCATGTCTAGAACATTTTTCATATTTAAATATGAAATTAAATATTTAAATAATTTTTGTTTTTGAGATTTGGATTTCTCTTTTTGTTTTTATTTTTATGTCAAAAAACAAAGTCTTTTGGTAATTATGTATTTTATATGAAAGCCTGTTAGCAATTATAATCAATATCTATTAGGGCTTATGCTGAACTCTGTCTTCACAAAATAGTTACAGGAATTGGGCTCTGTGTTGGTTTTTGTTTTTGTTTTTTTTTTTAAAGATTTTATTTATTTATTTGACAGACAGAGATCACAAGTAGGCAGAGAGAGGAGGAAGCAGGCTCCCTGGACCCAGGACCCAGGGATCACGCCCAAGCTGAAGACAGAGGCTTTAACCCACTGAGCCACCCAGGCGCCCCTGGGCTCTGTGTTTTAAGCAGTTATAATACAGTCTAACCTCTTTTGGTGTGGACAGAAGTGATCTGTAGCCATCTAGGTTACTGTACACTTCAGTATTACCTGTATTTTAAGTATTTTATGTAAAAAAAGCATCAAGACAGTATCCTGCATTGAGTTGATTAAAAAAGGGAAACATTATTAGATAATTGTTTTATAGAGAAGTGTATTATAATTCTTGATTTTCCTTTTCTCCTTTTTAGGCTTCTCATTTCTTTTGGGGATTGTGGGCTTTGATTCAAGCCAAATACTCCACTATTGATTTTGATTTCCTTGGGTAAGTTTAACTGTGCTGTATGTATTACATTTGTCTCTACTTTTTTTTTTTTATGTACACAAAGGACTCATAGAGTACACTGTAGTTATTATTCTCAATCAACTGTTATAAGGGTTGCATACATTTAAATAATTGGTCTGCTAGGAAATCTGGTATAATCTGTTAAATACTGTATTAGAAAAGTGTCCAGTAGATGGTGCAATAAACTAAAAATACATCCTTTGAAAAATCCTAAAACTTTAAAAAAAAAAAATCAGCTTAGAAGGGTGAGTGGAAAATGAAGGAAGGATTAAATTTTTCATTAATTTTGTTGTTATTCTTTTCTCACTAGGTATGCAATTGTTCGTTTTAACCAGTACTTTAAAATGAAGCCTGAAGTTACTGCATTAAAAGTGCCTGAGTAAAGAAGAAATTTGATTATTCTCAAGTGGCTGAACAATGCTTGTGTATCTTTTCTTAAGAAATTTTGAAAAGCCAATGTTTGTTAAAATTCTGTTGTTTAATTTGGTTATCTTGCTTTACAAATTATGCCTCTAAACAACCAATCTATTTTTTAAATAGACTGAATGATGTCAAGAAGTATACCTACTGCTATCAGTATGTGGTGGATTAGAAGTTTGTTAAATCTGCAAAACGTATAAATATGTCCGTTTAATCCTTTCTTTGATAATTTAATCTATGTTATATGTGAATTATTTATTATAAATTTAACATAATTCTGTTACTGCTTTCATCTCTTTCATCTGTTGGTTGAGTGTAAGCAATGAAAATGTTCCAGAGAAAAATTTTTTTAAAGTTTTAATTTAGGAATTTTAATTTTAGCAAACAATCTAGGTGTTCATTGTAACCTTTTTATCTTGATACACTATAAGAAATATGAATCATTCACTCTTAAAATGCCAGATACTGTTATAGATAACTTAGGGTGGTCATAGAAAAATATCTGTGTATGAGGGTGAATTACATTTACTGTCTACTTTTAGTGGTACATCTTTTTGAATCGAATATTGGAAAGTGTTTTTCTTGGGGGGGAATATATCTTAAAATTAAATTATCCTTTCATACATAGTCTGACAGTATAAATATTAATATTTACCTATAATCCTGGAATAGATATGATTTTATGTTACCAAAATCTGCATTAAATAATGTTTTCACATACTAAATACAGTCATTTAAGTTGCTAGTTTGTTCTTAAAATTTGATAATACCACATTTTTTTTTTTTACCAAAAATTTTACTTACTGAAATATTCTTTGTTTCTGTCTGTTTAGCTAGTTAGAACAAATGCTAATTTCTGAAACAAAGATAGAATGGTTATCATATTTGGGAACAAGAAAATAGCATTTAGATAGATTCTTTTTTACCTTTCCAGATTCATTCCTTAACACTTTGTTTCATGTTTCAGTTTGGCTCCATGTCTTTAGAATGATAGCAAATGATTACGTGATATATGTAGCTTCAGAGAAATAAATTAAAAGCAGTTAAAAGAAATAACATTTAGGACATTGATCTAATACACTTAAAATCTAACAAAATGTGAATTAAACAGAAATATTCATGGTAGGAGGGCTTCTGTTTTAGTTTCTCTTGGTTTTGTTTGTATTTTTTTCTTTGGGAGTAGGAGGGTGGCAATTACTATATGGAAGGAAGTTAGATCTTTGCAATCAGTAGTCTTCAAGTTTTGAAGACTGATGGTTTGTGGAGTTGAGCAGTCATGGTTAACTTAGAAAATTAGTCTGACAGGCTTTGCACTTTGGTCACATAAGTGCCCATGTACAAAGTTGACTTAATGAATCTGCATATTCAGAATATGCAACTACAAATATATCCTCTGAGAAATCTTCTGGGGAGTTTGATGTATTATTCCAAATGACTTATATACTCAGATAAGTGCTTTAAAATACTTGGATTATCTCAAGATGTTTAAAGCTAATAAAGTAAGTAGAAACACTTGAAGGCCATTTTAAATGGTAAATTCTAGTTACATAAATAGAATCTTAAAATCTGCTTGTTTCTATAACAGTGTTAGACTAAAATTTGTTTTCTACCTCCCCAATGTTAAAATGTTCACTTCTGTTTTTATAAACCATATTACTATAGGATCAGTAGAATTTTACCTAATTGACTAAATGAATGGAACCAATTAATTAATAGCTTTTTACATAATGTTAGAGTGAGCTTGAAGAATTGTTTTTGGTGGAATTTTCATCTGTGATTGGAACATTTTCTTAGGACAATGAATAATATATTAAAAAACCCCTGATTTTTTTTTTTTTCTTCTTTCTTTCTGACTTCTTAAAGTGCAACAATATATATCTTGGAGAACTGTGGGAGGAGAGAAGATCAGTTTTCTACCTTATTCCATATTCTTCCAACTATCTTGAGTAGAGATTCACTGAGCCTTTGCTGGTAGACTGTGCGTAGCTGCTAGCTGTGATACTCTTGTTTTTCAGAGAGGTTCATATAGAACTGAATGTAAAGGGGGAATAGAGGCTATCACTTTAGCCCTGGGAGTATGCAGTGGAAGTTGGAAACAAAATGAGACATATAAGATATTTTCCCCACTCTTAGCTAGATATTGGGTGTCATGATGCTACCACATCCTGTACAGGTCTTTGGTATCAAGCTGCAGACTAATAAGTGGGTTCAAAATTGCTTTTCTTTTTATCCACCATTTAAAGGATTCTAAAGGAAAAACATCCCTCTAAAATTTGTCCTTTGGCTTGCTGAGATGTCTGTTGCCTTTTTATGTTACGCTAAGGAACTTGAATGCCTTACCTAATAACTCAGCTGGTAGTAAGTTCATTTTGTAAATATGAAAATGGTTGTTAGAGAAGAGGCATTCATGTGTACTCATTGTTGTCAGTCAATAGACCATAGTGGCCTGGATGCTTTAACAAGCAAAATACCACATTTTTTCCTTTTGTTCCTTACATACTTATATGATCTTACCTGACCAGTAATATTTTTTTTTCCCCTCTTGACCCCATGCTACCACCTGATTTTCTGGAAATCAGAGAGATGTGGTAGTGAATCATACTGTTCACATGGTCATTTGAGATCAACATGAGCACAAAACTCAGCTAGGTCTGCCTGGAATGTATATAAAACAGTGTAAATAAAGATTGTAAACTAGTGTGAATTGTATCTTGCATATGAGATTGTGTATTGTTTTGTGTTCTCTTTTGTAGATTTTTTTTTTTCCTTTTTTTGGTAAGGAAATGATTCAGCTCTTTGGTTTTAGACTGGAAATAGCCAAAAGTTCTGGCTGCATAGTGGGATAACAAGGGGAACTGGAAAAATAGGGTTTATCAGTTTTTGTTAATGTCGGTACTTATTTATTTAGCCTCTCAGTGCCTAATATGACTTTTCTTCATTCTTTAGTTGGCCATTAGTTTTTGTGAGATTAGATTCCTATGAGCAGTAAATTGATAAACTAACTGCTAGAGCTACTTTTTTGAGTCATGATTCTAAGCTAAAGCAAATTAAGAATATAATGTGATGATTGCAGACTGAAGTATTATCCTTTCCTATTTTCAAGGTTGTTTACCTTTTTCTACAAAAAAAAAAAAACCTTGAAATTTTGCACAACTCTGTGTGAATCAAAATCCCATATATATGAGATATGATACTAGCTCTTGGTTCAACTTAAGATTATCTCATTTGGCTTCTCTAAATATAAAGTTGTTCATTAGGGGATTGTAAAAGACAAAAAGATGTAAGTCATGACTAATCTTTTAACGACTGCTATTTTCATCTTTGCTGAACTACAAATATTTGTTTTAGCTTATAAATATGTTACTAAGCTTCCAGATTTAAAGGAAAAAAGTTTCCCCAAGCACTCTCAATTAAAAAATTAAAAACCTTCACTTTAAAAATTATATAGATTTTTTATTTTTTATATTATATGAAGATTTCTGTATCATTACATTTCTGTATCATTACACATAATAAGACTGAATACTATCAGTTTGATTTTCTGCTTTAAATTGCTTTTAATAAGCATTTTAGTTGGATTCCAAAGTGATATAGACTTAAGATTCTGATATTAATCACTCATTCTGTTGATAGACAAAGGTACCAATGCTTTATGCTAGGAAGAGAATTTTGTTATTGGCAGCAACTTACACTACTTTCCTCAAAAGGCAAACAGAAGTAATTATTATGCAAGAAGGAAATGAATTATAAGTATGTGGTAAAGCAGCTTTCTCTTCATTTCAGAATTGATTTGCTCTGATTTTTCTTCCTTAGATTACTAGATTTTAGAATGTCCTTTGACTGGAAACTTAGCTACATATTAAGGCAATCTGTTTTGCTTTTATTTTCTTTAAAAAAAAAAAGACGTTAGTTATATCGAACCACCTTTTTTTTCCAGTTACATATCACTTGTGTGATTATAGTGTTATGTTTTGGGTTTGATGTCTTTGGACAGAAAAGTATATCAGTTATTTTAAATGATTTTTTCCCTCATCTTTGAAGCTTAGTCTGTAACTGTGTTGATATAAAAGAAAATGCTTGGGTTTGCATTACTTGAATACTTGAAAACTGAAATCAGTAAGGTATCTTACATAATGAATTAGATTTTTCTGAACACAGTTTTTATACAAACAACTTTCATTTCTGGATCATAATTTGAAATAGAAGGTTTCAACTCTTTGAATGAGCAAAAATGACAGGCTTATAGAAAAATATCCTTTTGTGTTTCAGGCACCCCAAATTCAACTTTTTTGTAGGTTTCTGTCCTAAAATCTGCTTTCTCTTTTCTCCTGTACTTAATGCACTTGCTATTCTATAGATGTTATCAAACAGGTTAAAGTAAAATCTGTGTTCATTATGAACCTTTCAGCTTTTCTAGTTATGAAAAATTACTCTGTAAAATACTCTTAATCCCTAAATATAGGCATATTTTTGTTTACATCTTACCCATTAATGGTATAATACCATTAATCATTTTACAAAACATACAATGTTTAAAAAAATTGAAAACATTACATGTTGTATTGCAACTAGTTAGTGAAGGGTAAGAAGAAGCTGGCTGATTTGAATTAATTAAATTTAAAAATTCTTTAATAAAGGAATTTTCAGAGATAGGTTGAGACCTGGTAGTATCCATGTAAACTAGCTTTTGTGACCTGGAGAAAACCCCCCCAAAACAGTGGAGGAGCCAAGAGGATTTACTTGGCATGGTTGTGGTGTGCTGCTACTTCAGTTTAGGAAGTGACACACTGAAATTTTTATTATCCAGTAATCTGAAGAAGTTTCCTGTTGTTTATATGTATTAAAACTAACTATAAATTGGTAGAATCCGCTAAGAGGAAACTTTAACTGTACTGTATTGAGGAATCTTTTTACAGCTAGGTGAAGTTTCCATGATATGAAGTATTTGACTTTTAAAATAATACTGTTATCTTAAGAAATAAGACATGGTGTTATTCCATGTTCTCAAGTGATAATTTCCTTAATTGAGTTTCAGAAGAAAAAAAAAAACAACCAAAATAAATAATTGTCACTGCGTTAGCTGTGTGTTGAATTGAAAAATTGTGGCATAAAGCTTAAATTTGTGTTTATCAAATGTGAACCATAGTAGTATAATGCTGCTTTGTATATACTGTAAGTGCTACAAATAGTCTCAGCACTGAAAATGTATTGATACCTCTCAAATGAATGCAAATTTTGATGTAGGTGTTTTGATATGCCTCAGAAAGTATCTGAGTGTCTGAGAACTTGTTAATCTGTTTGGTAATGGAGATACTTCCTGTTTTTCGTTGCATATTTTCATGTTTAAAATTTAATTTTTACATTTTTACTACTGTTAATTTAAGTGTAAAATTTGTTCTGTGGATAAAAATGGGGTTGCCAGTGAAGAAAATTTAAAACAGCCTCATTCATGTAACTGCTTAAGTAAAAATACATTTTTGCTGTATGTTCAGAAACTTTTATTGAAGTCGTTTGTATTTCTGTTTGAATATGAGTGATGTTTAGGCTTTATTTCTGTTTAATAAGGCCTTTCACCATTGATTAAATGAAGGAATGTATCTTTTTGAAGAGATTTATATTCTGTAAATAAAAATTGGTTGTAACAATAAAGTTGGGTTCTAACTGCAGTGTACCATAAATCTTGTTATTGCAACTTACTTTGTTGGTGGTTTTTCTTTTTTGGGAGGGGCAGAAAACAAGGCTTTTCATAGTGTATAACTATGTATTTGAAGTGATCATTTAAATTTCTCTAATTCTCTGGTTTTATATAGTGTTAAAAAGTTTTGAAAAAAGTTTGCTTTCAGAAACTTAGTTGAGAGTGTGGAATGTTATGTAACTTAGTAAACAAATTCTATTTACTTTTTTTTTTAAATAGTTTTAAATTTATTTCACAGAGAGCAGAGGTAGGTGGAGCAGTAGCAAGAGGGAGAGGGAGAAGCAGGTTCCCCACTAGGAAGGAGCCCAATGCAGGACTTGATCCCAGGACCCTGGGATGACAAACAAAGCTGAAGGCAGCCACTTAACTGACTGAGCCACCCAGGCGTCCCAACAAATTCTATTTACTTAGTTTAAAAATTCATTATTCTTCCAACCACTATGCTTTGTATCTTCACTGTGAATTAGGGCCAAAAACAGATAAATAAAGACACTCTTTGGGACTTAGCATCTTAGTCTATGCAGGGAGTATCCACCCAGTGTTTATTAAACTTTAATTATCAGGTAATGTGAAAGATATGATCCCTACTGTCAGATATCATGAAAATCAGTTCTCCATAACAAAAATAGCCTTGTGTGTGTGATAAAATGTTTTCCACTTTGGGTTTATCTCGTGTTTTCTAGATAAATTTCTATTAGAATAAGGTTATGTATTGCCAGTCAAAATACTACAAAAGTGATGTCTTTTTGAGGATATCACATCTGAGGAACTCATTGTTAATGTTGATTTTGATCAGTTGGCCGAAGTATTATCCTGTGTCTTTACCTTGTTACCTTGTTACCGTTACCTTTTTTTTTTTTTTTGCAAAACACCAAATCTATATTTACATCCACATATAATAACATAACTTTAAGCTGAAATATATCATAAATAAAACAAGTAATGTCTACTGTTTGACAAGTATCAACAATTAAATCAAACTGGAATGAAATAAATACATAAAAATCCAACAGATTGTACCTCGATTATATGAACTGTTGTTGCAAAGGGAAAAAAAATACAAAACCAGTAATATCCCAATAGTTAATACTGATAGAACAAAACAAAAACAAAAAGTTTTAGAGCATAAGGGCTGTGTTTATTTTTTCCCTTGTGGGGAAATAAGCAATCTGTGGGGAGAAACTTTAAGATTGTGTAAGTATCTTGCTTGTTGTCAAACATCCCATTTCCCTCCCGACTTAGCAACACTTGATATTTGTCTAAATCAATCTTTATTATGATGGCTACAAAATACTCATTTTTCAGTTCTGTTACATGATACACATATTTCACCATTTTTTAAAAAAGATTTTTTTTATTTGACAGATCACAAGTAGGGAGAGAGGCAGGCAGGCGGGGGACGAGAAGCTGAGCAGAGAGCCTGATGCGGGGCTCGATCCCAGGACCCTAAGATCATGACCTGAGGCGAAGGCAGAGTCTTAACCCACTGAGCCACCCAGGCACCCCCATATATCACCATTTTATTGTAAGGAATCCTCTGTATATCTATAAGTCATCTATCATTCATGTGGCAGTATTTTAAGTATAGACTCTCAGATTTATTTAGTGGATTATAATCTGTTACTATACTTATGTACGTTGATGTTAAAATGTCTGAGATTTGGCTTGGGGGAGCCCCATCAGATCTAGCGCCTTCTGATGTACCAGAACATGTTTTGAGCACTTTCTTGCTTTATAGTAAATCCAGAGCCATAGAATCAGCCATTTTTTCAAGGAATTTTTTTAATGGTCCTTAGAAACTTAAATCTGGTAACTGGGTATGCTCAGTAGTTCTGTGATATCGCATCCTAGGCCCTTTTAGCTGGCAGAGCAAGGAAACACATTTATGTGTAAATACTACATTTTATAAATTAACTACATACTGACACTTAGTTTTTAATCCAATTCCAGAGTTCTCCCTTGCCTCTCCCATTTCGTATTTGTTCTCCCTTTTCTTTATCTGATGATATATATTTTGTTAAGAATACTATAGAATTAATGTGCCCTTTTCATTCATTGTATCACATGAGGTATGAAATGTTAATAAAGTTCACTAGTCATAGTGATTTTAACCATAGTCATTTGATTAAAGTGGTGTCTGCCAAGTGTCTCCCCATTTTATTTTTTTTAGGATTTTATTTATTAGTGTCCCTGTGTGCGAGCTTGAGCATAAGGGTAGAGAGGGGAGGGGTGGGGAGGGGGCAGAGGGAGAAGGAGAGGGAGAGGGAGAAGCAGACTCCCTGCTGAGCAGGGAGTCGAACGGGGGCTCATCTCAGGCCTTCAGGATCATGACTTGAGCTGAAGGCAGATGCTTGAATCAACTGAGCCCCCGAGGCGCCC
Organism: Lutra lutra; assembly: GCF_902655055.1. Taxonomy (NCBI): domain Eukaryota; kingdom Metazoa; phylum Chordata; class Mammalia; order Carnivora; family Mustelidae; genus Lutra; species Lutra lutra. Next base: position 72,675,245 of record NC_062285.1, read on the forward strand.
CTCCCATTTTCTACTTTTAATTAATAAGCATCTTGTGGGAGGAGATTCTCTGAAACTATGGGATTTTATGCTATTTTAGCACCCACCATCAGTTTTTGCCTGCAGCAGTTATTGTGATGTTTGCATGTTGCTCATATGCTATTTCTCTCTTCTACTTTCAGTTTTAATTCTAAAATTGGAATTTTACTGTAGGAAGAGTTATTTTCCTCCAATTTACTTATTTATTCAACTATATCAGAATACAAGGATACTTAATTCTATAGGCTGTAATATATTCAGTCATTTTGTTGCTCAATTTGTTCCAGTTTGGTAATTGAGTGAGAGCTCCTCTAAGTTGGTTGCTGTAACCTTTCAATATGCTCATATTGTTTCTTGAGCATTTCCTTTTCTGGCAACATATGACTTTCCAGGCTAGTCTTGTAACTTCTCTTCCCCAACCCTCAATTCAATTATTTCTTCAAGGAGCCCTGACTTTATAGAGAATGAGATTTAGAAACCAAGATCTGGGTGTCAGGTGTGCTCATTGTTGCTGGGGTGTTACTGCTTCTATATTCTGTCAGCTGACAATCAGGAAATTATATATATATGTGATATATGTGTATATATATATATATATATATATATATATATATATATATATATATATATCTAAAATAACACACCCATGCATCTATATTTATCCATCTGCTTTTATGACTTTATTTTGAAATCATTTAAGATTTACAGAAAAGTCTCAAGAATAGTTCAGTGCACTGCCTTATATCCTTATTCAAACTCCCTTGACATTTCTTTATCATTTTCTCTTTATTTCTTTTCGTGAATTATTTGAGAGCAGTTTGCACACATGAATCTCATTTATCCCTCAATACTTGTATTTCATAAGAAAGTTGTCTTCTCACCTCCATTTTTTCCCGTGTATGTAGTATGTTGTTATTTTTTTTTCTGGCTGTTTTCTTCCTTTCTTTCCTTTCTAACATTTCCTTTCTCTCTTTATTCCTTCATCCCTTCCTTCAGTTTATTTATTTGAGATAAAATGAGAGCACAAGCAGGGGAGGAGCGGCAGGCAGAGAAAGAGGGAAAAGCAGATTCCATGCTGAGTGGAGAGCCTACATGGGGCTTGACCCCAGGACCCTCAGATCATGACCAGAGCCAAATGCAGAGTTAACTGGGACTGAGCCACCCAATTGCCCCATTTCTGGCTCGTTTTTCAAGATTTTCTTTTCTTTTTAGTTGCTTTTTAGTGATTTGATTATGATGTATTTAAATGTGCATCCTTTGTATTATCCTGCTTAGGTTTTGACCTTTTTCAATCTGTAAGTTTATCTTTTATCAAATTTGGGGGGAATTTCCACCATTTCTTCAAGTATATATTCTGACCCATTCTCTTTTCTTTGTGAGTCTCCAAAGACTGATATTGTTTGATAGGTCTCTAATGTTCAGTTCATTTTTTCCCTAATATCTATTTTCTTTTTCTCAGGTTTGGAATATTTCTGTTGGTCTGTCATCATTTTTCACTGATACTTTCTCCCATCTCATTTCCAAACTGCTGTTATGCCTGTCCAGTGACTTTTTTCATTTTGGTGGTATTTTCTTTTTTAAAAAGATTTTATTTATTTGACAGAGAGGGAGACAGCGAGAGCAGGAACACCAGCAGGGGGAGTGGGAGAGGGAGAAGCAGGGAGCTGGATGTGGGACTTGATCCCAGGACCCTGGGATCATGACCTGAGCTGAAGGCAGATGCTTAACGACTGAGCCACCCAGGCAACCCCTGCCCCCTTTGCTTTGGTATTATTTTTAAAAGTTCTGAACTCTCCATTTGATTATTTTTAAAGTTTCTGTGTCTTTCCTGAGATTTCCTATTTATCAAGTGCAGAGTCACCTTTATGTCCCTGAGCATAGCTGTAAAACAGCTTTAAAATCCTCGTCCAATAATCTCAGTAACCAAGTCATCTTGGAGACTATCTGTTGATTAGGTTTCTTTTGCGTGTGGTTCATATTTTCTTGTTTCTTTGTATGTCTTGTGGTTTTGATTTGTATCCTGGACATTGTGATTGATTTGTAGAGACTCTTGATTCTATTATGATCCTCTGAAAAGTATTGATTTTCTTTGTTTTAGCAGGTAGTATAACTTGGCTGTACCGAAGACTCAAACTCTGGTTCCTCTTTGGTAAGAGGCAGCTAAAATTTTCAGGGTTTAATTTTTATTATTTGTGGGGGGGGGGCTTGTCTGCTTGGAGTATGCCCCATACATGCATATTTCAGAGGTCAGTCAGAGTTTTGGGCAGAGTAGATATATGCAGATTTTACTGCCATTTCTCTCTGGGTCTTTTTGAAATTTTTCATACCTTTCTAGCTGTGAGGTTGTTTTGAACTCTGTCCTCTTGTTCTTCAAGTAAGACTATAGGTTTTCTAGGTTTTAGTGACACCACAAACCTCTGGCTTGTGGCTTGCCCTCAGGCATAATGCTAGTAAAATGGAAAACTCTGTAAGGGCCTACTTAGCCAGAGCGACTCCATCTCAGTTAAATAGCCATTTTGTTGATTTGTGCAGTAAACTTACACTGACCCTGCACCCACTTCCCCCCAGAGGAACTTACTTAGAAGCAAGCCTGGGAAACCAGTAAAATATGGTCGACCAGTCCCTGATAACAGAGCCCAAATACAAGGATGGGTCAGGTCAGGTGGAAATAACAGAGCCCAGAATGCAAGGACAAGTCAGGCCAGGTGGAGACGTCCAATCAGTAAAGCACACATACCGTTTCCCTAACCACCAAAGAATGTAAACCCCACCTTTTGGGCGCCAATTCTGACCAGAGTGATAGGCTAGTTCAAATAGCCACTATAGGGTAAATTGTAATTCAACTGGCCACCTGCGTGTGACCTGACACGACTATGCAACTTTCTCTGTGTGTTACAATCTCATTGGCCAGGCTCAACCACATGGCCTTTGCTCTATAAAAGCTAGTCTGTGAGGCTGGGGGTCGTTGCTCTCTCTGCAAGAGACGGCCCTGACCGGTTGGTTTGATTCTCAATACTGGTGCGAAATAAAGCCTTGCTTGACCTTCACTTTGTATCAGTCTCGCTCCTTTGATCACAGACCCTAACAACTCCATCTCATTCTCTTTCATCTAACTGTAAATTCTGCTTTAGTTTCTTTTTGCTATTGGTTGCTCTCTAGTGTTTTTACATAATTTCATATATCTCAAGTTTATGATGATCTATGGAACCCTGGTCCAATAGGAGTTACTCCTCCATTCAATGTAGAACCTTTTTATCTTAGCTTTTTCAGTTGGGAATATAATTGACACTTTAAATTGGTATGGTTGTTAAATGTTCTGAAATTTTCTCTAAATACTACCTTCAAGCAAATACTATGTATTATAACTTGCAGTGCTTTAATTACTGTTTTTTAGGAATCGCATAATTTGTTCCTTGTTCAATAGAAAGTTGTTTAATTTCTAGGTGGAAGGACCTAGATATTTGGTTTTGTTCTTAGTATCTTGATTTATTTCAAGTGTTTGTATTATTTCTACTTGATGGAAATTATTGATGTTTGACTTAATATGTGATCCAATTTTGAGAATGTCCCATGTATTTTTGAGAAGAAGGTATATTCTGTATCATCAGGGTGTGGTGCACACCCAAACACAGTCTATCCTCACTATTTATGGATTTCATATTTATGAATTTGCTTATTTGCCAAAATTTATTTGCAACCCCAAAGTTGGTTCTTGGGGCTCTTTTGTGGTCATTTGTAGACATGTACACGTGCAGAGTGATGAAAAATTTTGAGTGTCTGACATGCACATTCCCAGCTGAGATTGAACAAACTGACACTCTACGTTCTTGTTTCAGCTCCCATACTGTAAACAAAATCCTTTTCACCGTATATTTAGTGTCACGTAGTTCACATTTTTTTTTGCTTTTTGCATAAGCGGGTGGGGCAGGGGCAGAGGGAAAAGCAGACTCCTGGCGGGGCCCAGGTTGGGACTGGATCCCAGGACCTGGAGATCATGACCTGAGCTGGAGTCAGATGCCCAGATGACTGAGCCATCCAGGCGTCCCTTCCCCGAGTAGATTTACATAATGGGACCTCACTTAGTTTGTTAAATGAATGAATCAAAGTCTTAGGAAATATTTCTAGTCAAGCAAAAAATAAGACTGTGTTTGGTCTTGGAGAGAGATAAGCCCTGGAAATGACTGGCTGGAATAACTTTTCCTGATCTGACATGATACCTGAGAAGCTACCTCACAGGGGAAGCTGCACTGAACTATTTTGGAAGTCAGAGAACCATTTTTTTTTTTTAACCATATCATTCTGTATGATTTGGTTTTAGTTTATTTAGTTGAGCCAAAATTTACAGAAGTATGTTGATATTTTGTTAAATGTTACTGATTTCTTAGAGGTGTCCAGAATATAGTGTTCTTAGAACCTAGCATGCTAACAGCTTTTCAAGCCCCACCCAGAGGATAGTTTTTAAAAATGTATGTCTATAACTGAGATAAGCAGTACAAATTTTTTTTTCCTTTACATGAATTCAGTCAAAATCTGTAATTGTTATTCTCATAATACTGTGTAAATACTTTTATTCACAATAAAACCCAAGGCAAGCATCACTGACTTTATTATTTAAAGTGGCCATCATTAATAATTCATTACGCAGGGAAGAACTTACTTTTCCTTAAGATTTGGCATTTGCATTGGATTACATCCTCTGTTCCTTACCCAGGACATCACAAAAGAGGAATCAGTCTAAAACACTACTCTTTGACATACCATTTTTTTTAAACTGTATTATTTTAATTAAACACAAGATCATGAAACAAACATCTTAGTTTCTACTGCAATTTCTCTAGTTGGTTTCCTCAACTATTTATATTGTTAATCTTAATAGCTGAAAATTTATTTGGTCTCTTATAAAAACATGTATTAGTGATTAGTTGATAAAGGATTGCCATTTTAATCTCACCACATTTTAAGAATCTAACTCAAACTGTTCTCTTTTTTCCCAGTTTTGTAACACTTGGAAAGAATTTAAAATTTTATTGTGCTTCTAGCAGTTTTTTTCACATGGAAGCAGAAGGCTGTGTAGGTGCCTTGTAAAAGGCTGTCTTAGTGACATCCCTAACAAGAACCCAAAGCAATCCTGTTAAAAAAGATTTCTGAGTTTTAGCTTTGCAATATTCTAAGAAAAATAAACAAGAAAGAAAATGTAACCGCTTGACCATATTTGCCAGTGCGAGTTTCCTTCCTTGGTTAGAGGAGCAATTTTTTTTTCTCTTGTGTTAGCTGATTCTGTGTTGACAAATCAGCTCAGATTATCTTTTGCAATGAAAAAACGAAAGCTAAGGGGGGGTTGCTAATAGCACCAGACTTTGTAATGGTTGAGTGGAATTTAGTTTCTGCTTTTCTTTTTCCTTGTGAAAAAGAGTATCTCACTGGAGACATTCAGAAACTAGAGATAAGTGTTGGGTAGTGGAAAGACCCTATTCAGGTTACAGGAACTCCCAATGACGATATGGGTTTTATGGGCTTCGTTTTCTCATTACAATAACCAAAACACCTTTGAAAAAGATGTCATAAAAACTGGGAGTCTTTAATATAATTTTGTCATGTTGCCATATCACTTTTTTCCTTTGTTGCATTCCCTACTTAAAATTCCTATTTCAGAAGGTAAGCAAGCTGACAATCCTTCTGTATCAGAACACTGGCTACCACAGGGAGGTAACTTTGGAGCTCTCATGTCAAGTCCTTGATCTGTGAAATATCATGTAGGTTCTTTTTTGAATAGGGGCCATTTTTACCTAGTTTTTGGATTGTTAGGCACTGAATGTGTTGCCCTAAAATTGATGTGTTGTAATTCTAACCCCCCAGTGTGGCTGTATTTGGGGATGGAACTTCTGAGGAAATAATTAAGGTTAAAGGAGCTCAGAAGGGTGGAACCCTGATTTGATAGGATTAGTGTCCTTATAAGAAGGGACACTAGAGAACTTAACTCCCTCCTCTCCCAAGTACACAGGTGAGGAAACGCTACTTGACCACACAGCTTTTACAATCCAGGAAGAGAGTTCTTGGAAACTAAATCAAATGGCACCTTGATTATGGACTTCTAGCCTCTAGACTGAGAAAATAAGTGTCTATCGTTTAAGCCATCCAGTCTACGGTATTTTTGTTATGGCAGCCTTAGCCAACTAATACAGATGGTAGGAACATGGATCATCATAGAACTTTTCTAAGTATGTAAGGGGAGGGGTGTGTGTATGTGTGTGTTGGAGGTGGGGTTTAAGGGATGGAAGTATGTAAATATTAGCTGTTTTACAAGGTACTTTCTTAGCCTTTCTTCTGAGGATACCAGTTAGTCACAGTTCCCTAAGCAAAGACTGTGCATTCTTTCATTAAGCCGTGTGTCTAGGGCTCAGAGCACTGTGGATATTTTCTTAGCCTCTCACTGCTATTTCTCTCCTACAAACGCTTGCCCTATGTGAAGTTCATGAAACATAGTTCCATCATGCTGCACTTGTTTTTCATACTGTTATTTTTTATTCTCCTGGTTTCACCTCCTTACTCATGAAGGGCTTCATTCAGTACCTGAACCACAGTCCTCTCTCTTTCTCACTGCTGCCATCACCACAGAAAACTTAGCTGGACTTTGAATATCCCTTCCAGTAACTCAAGGTGAAAGTTCTTTGGCTTCTTCAAATTTTAGTGTTCTTCATTTTCATTTCATATCAATAGCCTATTTGCATGGTCATAGTCTGTGCCTAATTCATCATCTGAAGACGTGCCACAAAAATGTGAAACTTCATTATGCCGATCGTTGGTTACATTCTCCTGTTTATCTAGACTGACCCTTCCTCCTTCCTTCCTTCCTTCCTTCCTCCCTCTTTCTTTTTTCTCTCTCTTTTTGTTGTTCTGCCTAACCTTTTCTTTTAGTTCATTAAAACCTTCAGAACTTGGACCTATCACTGTTGCCTAGACTAGACACTGGTGTGTCACTTCAGACCCTCCAGCCAGGTATCCTTCACTACTGATCTCCACTGTTTCTCTTCCACCACCGTCCAACCAGTCTTTAGGCTTGGCTATGTCTAACCATGTGCCTCATCTACTCCTACCCCTGGGGCTGGCCCTGCATGATGACACAATTGTGCTAGCTGATGCCTCTACAGTCCCAAAATCTCTAATGTAGCCTGGGCCCCGAAGAGCACTTGGCTTCCGGAGCAGAGGGCTGAGCTACCTGTATTCCTAAATCTGTGTTACCACTCCTGGTCCTAACAAAGCCCTTGTAGTTAGTTAATCCTTTAATTTTTTAATTCATTCCCTTTTTATCCATATCCTCTACTCCTATTCCCCTACTCCTCATAAACAACCATTTTTATTGTATACCTTTTTTTTGAATGTAGTTTTACAATATGTGCATAGTTTTGTGACCATTTGTTTTTAACTCACACAACTGATATTATTGATTTTATTCCTGTTTTTCACCAAGTACTTTTTCATCAAGTACTATGTTTTATTTATTTATTTACTTATTTTATTTAGAGAGAGAGAGAGGAGAGCATAAGCAGGAAGGGGGCAGAGAAAAAGAATCCCAAGCACAGTCCACACTGAGTGTGGAGCATGACTTGGGATTCAATCCCATGATTCCAAGGTCATGACCTGAAACAAAATCAAGAGTTGGATGCTCAACCAACTGAGCCACACAGGGTGTACTATATTTTAAAGACTAATTTTGTGTAGCTATGTGAATATGTGCCTCTAAGGTACTGTGTCTTTCAGCTGCAAAATACTTCATGGTGCTCATCCCAACACATTTCACTTATCCTTTCTCCCAGTAATGGATACCCAGGTGGCTTCTAACTCTGCCACCACCAACAGTGATATGATAATGAGCTTCCTCATTATATACCGACTAGTGGACATGAGTAATAATTTCACTGGGATATATCCAAGGAGAAGAATTGCTGGGTCATAGAGTATACATATATTTATTTTATTTTTTATTTTTTTAAAAGATTTTATTTATTCGACAGAGAGACAGCAAGAGAGGGAACACAAGCAGGGGGAGTGGGAGGAGAAGCAGGCCTCCTGCTGAGCAGGGAGCCCGATGCAGACTCCATCCCAGGACCATGGGATCATGACCTGAGTCAAAGGCAGACACTTAACTACTGAGCCACCCAGGCACCTCTGAACATATTTGTTTTAATAAGAAGAGCCAGATAGCTCTCTGGACTGTTCTAATGTTCCTTTTATCAGTGAATGACATTTCTATTGCATCTCTATCATCATCTATCTTAAAAGAATATGTATATATTGTCAGATATTAAACCTGCTACTATAGGTTACCAAGCTTTATTTTGATTCATATTTGCCTGGTGTATCTTTTTTCCATTGTTCATGTTTAATCTTTCTGTGTACTTTTGCTCTGAATGGCTCTTAAAGGCAACATATTATCATCAAATTCATTCTGAGAGTCTCTTTTAATTGGTGAGATAAAACACTTACTTTTAGTGCAATATTAAAATAGTTCTATTTCAGTATTTCATATGATGTATTATTGTACCTTCTGTTTTATTTCCAACTTTCTGTTGTATGTGTAAAATTTACTTATGGCTGGGTTAAAAGTTATATATTCTATTTTTACTCTTAACATGGCTAACCTTAATTACAAACATGTTCATATATATTTATCCTATCAAGGTAAGTATCTTAAAAACTTACCAATATTTGCATATTTGTGGCAGATTTGGAAACGTGCTGCTCAGATCTCCCTTCAAGAAAAAACTTTGTATGGGGGCGTCTGGGTGGCTCAGTGGGTTAAGCCTCTGCCTTCGGCTCAGGTCATGGTCTCAGGATCCTGGGATTGAACCCCGAATAGGGCTCTCTGTTCAGCGGGGAGCCTGCTTCCCTCTCTCTCTCTGCCTGCTTCTCTGCCTACTTGTGATCTCTCTCTCTGTCAAATAAGTAAATAAAATCTTAAAAAAACAAACAAAACTTTATATGGAGTGTGATTAGCTGATAGTCTCCAGCTGTAAGCCCCTTTAGGCTCTGCCTCATTTAAACTGACATCACATTTCTTTCAGGGCAGCCCCCAGCCAATGGTACAAAGACCTAAGGATTTCTGCCCTGTGTGGGACTCTTCCAGTGGGGAGTTTTTGCTCTGGAGCTCCCCACTGATCTAGTAGAGTCTGTCAGGCCTGCCTCGTGCTCTGGAATTTTCCCCTGAGAAATCCTGCTTCTTCCTCTTTTCTTTCACAGATACTATTCCCCAGTAATAAGCCTTTTACATTTCAGACTCTTGTCCTGGCATTTGTTTTCCAGAAATACCCACCTGCAATAGTTGGTGATGAGTCGTCCAAGAAAGCAGCAATAAGATAGAAGCTTGGAGCTGGTTTACTCACTGCCCTAGTAGGTGGTACACAGACAGACCCTGGTACTTAAGTGGCAAACTAATTGATAATGCTTTCACTGTTGATGAAATAGGATGGTGTGCTGGAGGATGAAAATGTATTGGTCAGTGTGATCATTCAGGAGTTTGAAATAACAGGAAGAATGATAAATCTGAAGGTAATAGAATTGGATTGTTGTTAGTAAATTACATTGACATCCTGCAGTTGGATAATGAAAAACTGAGGTCAGTTAACTAAGGATTGCAAACCAAGTAATAGAGCTCATCTCAATGACCGCTTACAATGAATTGACTGATTTGGGGCATTCTCTTGGGATATGCAATTTAATTTCCTAGTGAGGGCTCCAGGGAGTGATGCAAACTTACTGCTAGGATGATTCCAAGAAGTTGCAAAAGCAGTGGCCCAGTGAGTGAGATTGAAATGCCTGAATCACCATGGTAGACATTAGAAAAAGGTACTAAAGTTTTGGGAAGTTGTACATGCTGAAATTGGATATATGAGGCCAGAAAACTCAACAGAAGATCGTTTCACAGGGAGACTTGGAGGACACACTACTCACCAATGCCATCAAGAATGGGCAGGTGAATGGGTCACTGACATCACCAAGAAGTTCAGTTAATGGACTTCCTCTGGAAGCCAGGGTTGATGGTAGGAAAAGCTATCACAGAATGTGTCTCAGCAATAGCAAGGATGATAGTGCTTCTAAGTGTATAGGAGAGATGGTGATGGCTAATTAGGTGGTCATGATTATCAAAGCAAACAATAAGCCTGAAGTAGCAGCCAAGGGAGCCTGACCAGTTGACAATTATGAGTTTCCCGTCACCATTAGATATGAGGAAGCAGAAGCCCTGCCATGAGCCCCATGCTTTGGAGTACCTTAAGTCTTCCTCTGGTGCCTAGTCCCAGTTGGGGCTGGGGTTGTCATCCAGGCAGGATATTGCAAGACTAGACCAGGTTTCACTGGCTCCGGTTCCCATTTTTCTCCTTTCAGAGCTCTTTGGTCCTCTACCCTTCATCTGGGGTCAACGAGATTCCCCAAAAAGCCCAGGGACTCATCTTCTGAGGTTGTCCTGGAGCCCTGTGGTCAGGCCTCAGTTATAGAGGCCAGCCAGAAAAATAGATCACTCCTGCTCATCATGGTATCTCTCTCATGGGATCATGTCAGCAGTGTGCTGATAAATGTTTAACAACTAGCTCTCTCACAAAAAAAGCCCCTGAAGTTTGCCAGTTCTGAAGGTGTAAATATTATGATGACCAATTTCAGGCTACTGCCGTGATGTCACTGAATGCAAAGCTGGGGAGAGATGTTAGCAGTTGGCTCTCATAAGCTAGTACCAGCCACTGTTAGCATATCAACAGATCATTAAGATTACTACCTAAATAGTTCTGACATTCTGCTTTTGCAGTGACTCCTGTAGGACCAGAATGAGTTTAGGATTCTGGGCTACCAATAGTCTACTGCTGATTCTTGGGATTGAACCACATGTAGGCCCATGCATTGCTCTCACCTGTATATGTTTTGGCCATGGTACCAGCTCTCTTCTACAGCACCCAAGGGCAGTTGGCATGATTTTAGGCATCATTTACTCTGCTAGCCCTTCTCCTGCTAGTACTCAGAGTGGTCACTCCACTCTCTCCTTTAGCTCAGGAAGGCTTCCTGGGGTGATTGCACCTACCTTCTTTGAGGGTTTTCAAGACTATTGCTCTGTGGTAACAAAGAGTCCTTCTGACTGATGTCTTCTTTTGCCTCTGATTAACATGGATCACAACTGAGCCACGCTAGACGAAAGACAGACAATCCTTTTGCAATTAAGACCATTCACCTCACTCCCATGGGTTCCTCATCTATTCTCCTGCTGGTGGTAGTATGTGGAAGACAGTGATGTCAAATAAAAAGGGACTATATTTTTGGAATGTAGTGATAGGGCCTAAAGAGTTCAAGAGAAGACATGGTTGGAAGATACATTGTTCTATTTTTTTTTCATTGCTCTACATTTTTGCTATAAAACCACAAATGGTAAATTTAACACATTTTTGGTCACATTTTTTTTCATAGTTTGGGTAAGACTCACATTTGCAGTTATCATCAATAAAGTACAGGAATAACTTTGAGAGAGTCATTGGAAGCCAGTATTCATGGCAACTACAAAGGATGATGCAAAATCACAAGTAATGATGTAACCAGCATTAAATAAATGGTATAAAGGAACTGCAGGCAGAGACAAGAAGATCTTTAATGTTTCAAAGTACTCTGCAGAGCCATCACACTGTGATTAATAACTGTGTTGCTATTTTTTTTTAATAGTAGAGGATCTGAAATTAGCCAGAAATGGTGAATTTGAGAATAAAGATTAAGAGATTGTTCCTAAACCTAAACACAAAGAGGTGGTTTCTGGACACTACAAAGAATCTTATGTGCACTGATTGAGCAGAAAAACAATATAATTACCTCTTCTCTAGCCATTGTGTTAAATCTTCATTGATAAGTCACTAGACATGGGCTCATGGATTTTGTGATACATTTAAATCTAATTTAAATACAGACTGGGCCCTATAAAACATTTACTCAGAGCCCTACACACCTACGGATTGGGTCTGGTGGAGATGGTTAATAGAAAATAGCATCTCCTTGCTGGCGAGGATGCGGAGAAAGGGGAACCCTCCTACACTGTTGGTGGGAATGCAAGCTGGTGCAACCACTCTGGAAAACAGTATGGAGGTTCCTCAAAATGTTGAAAATAGAACTACCCTATGACCCAGCAATTGCACTACTGGGTATTTACCCTAAAGATACAAACGTAGTGATCTGAAGGGGCACGTGCACCCGAATGTTTATAGCAGCAATGTCTACAATAGCCAAACTATGGAAAGAACCTAGATGTCCATCAACAGATGAATGGATAAAGAAGATGTGGTATATATATATATACAATGGAATACTATGCAGCCATCAAAAGAAATGAAATCTTGCCATTTGCGATGATGTGGATGGAACTAGAGGGTATCATGCTTAGCGAAATAAGTCAATTGGAGAAAGACGACTATCATATGATCTCCCTGATATGAGGGAGAGGAGATGCAACATGGGGGGTTAAGGGGGTAGGAGAAGAGTAAATGAAACAAGATGGGATTGGGAGGGAGACAAACCATAAGTGACTCTTAATCTCGCAAAACAAACTGAGGGTTGATGGGGGGAGGGGTGTTGGGAGAGGGGGAGGTTGGGCTATGGACATTGGGGAGGTTATGTGCTATGGTGAGTGCTGTGAAGTGTGTAAACCTGGCGATTCACAGACCTGTAACCCTGGGGATAAAAATATATGTTTATAAAAAATAAAATTAAATTAAAAAAAAATGGAAAAAAAAAAAGAAAATAGCATCTCCTGGGGCAAAGAGATGAGCATATTATATGTAAATAAGAGCAAAACTGGATGAGCCTGAGGGCAGTTTTGCTAATAAAAATCTCCTGCCCAATTGTTAGGAATGATTTTCAAATTTGAAATCCATTTACAAGAGAGTTGGCCTGATCCTCAGGGGGGTCATAAGTGCAACACCATAGTTAAATAAAACTGTAATGACTTGTCCTTATTTAAAGGGACCTCCACTGAGACTGTATACTGGAGAAAGAGAATTTTCCTGGAAAATCTGAGGTCTGTGGAACACAGATTAATAACTGGAAACAGAAATATCATGATGGTTCCCCCATTAGAGTGGGGACATGTAGAATTCAGGCCCTAAGTGGAGTCCTTGTCAAAGTCTGGCTGTACTGGATACACTGGGTTCATACAACTTTTTGGTGGTAATTTTCCCAGTACCCACTGAAAACTTGGAATCGAGATATTTGGAAGTTGGAGTACCTTCCATATTGGATCGTTGACCTATGAGGTGATGTTAGTCATAGTGGGGAAGGCCATGTGGAAGCACTGCCCCCACCCAAGCCAATAAAATAAAAAAATTATTGCATCCTGAGGAAGACAGTGGAGATTAGTCCTATTCTTAAAGATCTAGATGTTGCAGAAATGGTAGGCCCTGTCATGTCTCTAATTGCCCATTTGGCTCTTGTAGAAAGTGTATGGCTTTCCGCAGGGCTTGCAGTTTTTGAAGGCCATAGCTGCGGTAGCCTCCTTTGCCTAGAAAAGTAACAAAGCTATTGTTCCTCTTTATCCCACACTCTGTCTTTGTGTTATATTTTGGCTCCAAAGCACGGAGCTTGGTTTTTGACAACAACAATACATCTGGGACAAAATATGAGCAGTACCAAAAGATATAAGCAGATTGAGCAGATAACCTATCCCCTATGTCATCATATTTGCACTATTGTCCCTCTTCCAACTCATACCTATCGTCATATGGGAGGTCCTGTCTGACCAGCTGAAGGAAGGAGAACGAGCCTCAACCTGATTTATAGACTGGTTGGTTTGATATGTAGATGTAAGCCGGATGTGGACAGGAACTGAATTACTGCTCCACTCAGGGTAACCCCTGAAGGTGGTCTTGAAAAATATAGTGGTGAAAGAAAACATTCCCAGTGGACAGAATACTGTATGGTACAATAGACTAACCACTTTGGGTGGAAGAAAGTTACGCTATATAAGGATTTGTAAGCAGTGACAAGCTGGTCAGAGATGCATAAAGGTTGAGACATCAGTGACAAGATCTGAGATAGAGACATATAGATGAATATATGGGAGTGGACAAAAATGTAAAATCTATCAACCATTAACATGCCCCAGAGAGAATCCATCATCACAGAGGCTCTAACCAACCAAGTAGACAAAATGGCTTGGCCATTGACATTAGCCAGCCTTTACCAGTGGCCACTGGAGGCTAGCATGATAGGCACATGAAGTGGCCGTATTAGCAGTGATGGAGGCTATGCATGGGCTTAATAGCATGAATTCCTACCTACCAAGTTGGATCTGACGCTTTTGAATGTCCAACCAACAAAACAGAACAACCCTGAACTTCTGGGATGGCCTAAGTCCTCTTTCATAGGTGTTACTTTCCAGTGATCCTTTGTACTCCCAACTTGGGTCTCTGTGTCTGCTTCCCAGAGGACACCTCCTGGGACATGTCTTTTCCAAGAAGGCATTATTTGTGGTGGTTCTTCCAAAAATATATCATGCTCCTAAAAACCACTATTTCACCCTGCACCTCCCTCTCTCTCTAGCAGTTGATCTTGCCTCCAATTTAACAAAGAATCAAAAAGTCCCACCGTATCACATCTTCAAAACTACAAGGATTATGTATCCTCCTCATCTGCTTTTCTGCAGCTTTAGAAGTAGAGATGCTTTAATGCCCTTTATCTCGTTCAATACCAATGCCTCCCTCTGTGTCCTCTCCTTTATGCTCAGTATTTCCCCTTTAATAGCTTTCCTCACAGGACATGAGAATACTGAAGTTTCTTATCTTAAAACAGAGAAACAAAATAACAATAAGTAACTACCCCCCTTTACCAGCACACTTCTATATTTGACTTCATAGCCAAAGTTCTTGAAAGATCAGTTTACTCTTGCCATCTCCACTTCTTTACCTTTGTATGAGTTCGCTGGAGAAACAGAACCAATAAGAAATATATATAAAATAATTTATTGGCTTACATGATTATGGAGGCTGAGAAGTCCCATGATCTGCCATCTGCAAGCTGGAGACCCAGGAGAGCTGGTGTAGTTCAAAGGCCTGAGAGCCCAAGAACCAATGGTGTAGGTTCCACTCTGGATCCGAAGGCCTGAGAACCAAGAGAATCAAGGGCAGTGAAAGACTGATGGCCCCGCTCAAACAGTGAGATAGCATATCTTCCCTTCTTCTGCCTTTTTTGTTCTATTCAGCCTCTCAACAGATTGAATGATGCTCACCCACACTGGGGAGGGCCATCTACTTTACTCAGTCTACCAATTCAGATCCCAATCTCTCCTGGAAACACCCTCACGGGCACACCCAGACATACTGTTTAACCAGCTATCTGGGCATCTCTTGGCCTAGTCAAGTTAACACATAGAACAAACCATTATAATCTCCAACTTCCTCTTTCTTCTAACATGGTTTTTTATTTTTATTTTTTTTTGTCAGAACAAAAGGTTTTAAAAATGAATATGTGATATCTATTCTAATGAGAGCAGAGAGTTCTTTATTGGTTTTCTTTGTAAATCAACCAGTGCAAAATTTTTGGTGAAACCTAAACTTAGATAAATTTCCAAGCACTTGGCAAGAATCTGTCCATTCACCTCTGGTTAGGAGAGGGAAGCCCAAGTCTAGTGAAGCAGATCAGGATATACTGGGCAGGTACATGGCCTAGATACTCTTCTTGCACTAATTCCATGGAGACCCTTCCTGTTCTCCACGGACAAATGTAAGTTTCTAGTATTCTCCAAGTCCCTATAGTAAGGATGGGGCCACAGTATGGGGTGGGTGTAGGGCTGTTGCAACCAAGGAAAGAAAGGTTATGTGAATAGGCTGACCCCTAATATTGACACACATCACCTTCACATCACCTTTTCCCTCTAGCTCCCTCCTCCTCAGATCATTTCCATCCACTGACACTGACCTCAAGTACATATTGATCTGAATATTTGACACTACAGCACGTACGACCACTTGGCTTAACCTTCTGTAAAATTCCATAGGTCTTCCTGTTATTGAGATTCAGATGCTCTTTTAAATTCAGGCCAGCTTCATCTGTTCCGCTTTCCTGATGGCTTTGGGGACTCAGCCTCCTTTCCTTTCCTCCTCTTCTTTTACAAAAACACACCACTTTATTTTTTTCCCTTATTATTATAAAGACAATACCTGTTTGCTGGAGAAAAATCAGAAAATAGATAAGCCAACAAATTATTTAAAAGCCTATTTTCATTTTTGTATATATATTTTCCAAACTTCCATTATGCATGGCTGTCTTGTGTTTGTTTATAGGTGTATATATGTACATGAATCTATTACATTAGTCCATCGTAGGAATGAACACAGAAAGAAAGACACACAGACACACACACACTACAATTGACCATGTCTGTTTTATAACCATAATCTGTTTTTTGCTTTTTAGGAGAATAATTTTCAGTTTCATACTATATCATTTTTAATGGCTGCCTAGAATTCCATTCCACAATTTGCTTTGCTAAGTTCCTATTCTGGGTATTTTGGGTTCCTAGATTTAAACAACAACAACAACAACAACAAAAACTTCATTAATAGTGATGGGACAAACATCCTTATGTCTAAATCTTTGTGTACATTATCGATCGCAATCCTTACAAGTAGAATTCTGGGTCTAATGATGTACATGATTAAAAAAAATGTTTTATTTATTTATTTACTTGAGAGAGAAAGAGAGAGTGAGCACAAGGGCGCGCAGGGGGAGGAGCAGAGCAGGAGGGAGGAGTGAGGAAAAAATCTCAAGCGGACTTTGCTGAGCGCGGAGCCAGAG
Organism: Lutra lutra; assembly: GCF_902655055.1. NCBI lineage: Eukaryota > Metazoa > Chordata > Mammalia > Carnivora > Mustelidae > Lutra > Lutra lutra. The sequence goes on from NC_062285.1 coordinate 72,692,072, forward strand.
CCTAAGGGCCTAAGATCATGACCTGAGCCAAACCAAGTGGGACACTTAACAGACTGAGTCACCCAGGCTCCCCAATGTGCATTTACTCCTACCTGAAATTTGAAGATCCTTGCAACACTGGCTGATTATTTAAAAAACAGCCAAATCCAGTAAGTCTCAAATGGTATCTTCTTTCTCTCATTAAAGCTTTGGCCACCCACTCTGTTTCTCAACCCCTGCATTTTGGAGATTAGATTCCCACAAACAGCTGCAGGGGAGAAGGCAGCCAGTCTTTACTGCATATAGGCACGCCTTCCCCGGCACTGGGCTAAATTCTGGGACAGTTTAAGTAAATCCAGTAATCCCCCACCATCCGGCAGTTTCGCTGTCCATGGTTTCAGTTACCCCAGGTCAACCGCAGGCCTGGAACAGGTGATCTTCCTTCTGACAAATGGGCAGAAAGGCAATAGGACGTAACACTACGTCGTAATAGCGGCGTCCCCCACTTCATCTGCTCTGGTAGGCATTTCATCGTCTCACGTCACCGCGGGAAGACCGGTGAGTACCTCGTAGTAAGAAATTCCAGAGAGACAGAGAGACCACATTCGCCTAACTTTCTTTACAATATGTCGTGGTAATTGCGCTTTTATTATTAGCTATTGTTAACTTCTTACTGCACCGAACTTATAAGTTAAACTTTATCACAGTTATGTATGCATAGGAAATAAAATAGTAGCTGTGGTTTCTGGTACCCGCGGGGGTCCTGGAACATATCCTTGTGGGTCAGGAGGGACAGCTTCGTAGCACTGTTCAGGTTACCTTACATTTAAGGGGGCCTGAAGGCAGGGGTTGAGAGACACTACAAAACACGTTCTTACGATACTGTGAGTTGAGAGTAATGGTGGTGGTGGGGGGTAAGCCTGGGTGGCTTAGATGGTTAAGGGTCTGCCTTCCACTCGGGTCCTGATTCTGGGGTCCTGGGATCGAGTCCTACATCGGGCTCCCTGCCCTGGCGGTGATGCTCCTACTCCCTCTGCCTGTTGCTCCGCCTGCTTGTGTTCTGTCTCTCTCTCTCTCTCTCTCTGTCTCAAATAAATAAAAATCTTTAAAAGGAGCAATAGTGTGAATGAGGTATCTGGGAATCCTCAGCTGGGAAAATGAGGTTAGGTCTGAGTGTTAACTCAGTGTCGGAGTTAAGACAAATCAAGATTAGGCGTTGGCCAGGCCTAAAAATGGGGTTTTGGAAAGGGATAACAACATGTGCCAAGGCAAGGGAGTGCGAAGCGCAGAGTGGCTTGTTGGGAACCCCAAGTAGGCTGGTTTGGCTGGCGCGGAGGGCGTAAGTTGGGAGAAGAGCCGTAGCAGTTGGGTTGTGCAGGTTGGCAGAGGTTGGCTGTCCGTATTTGGGGTTCTTTTCTGGTGGGTGTTGAGGTGCGTTGGAAACAAAGTCACATGGTTAGATTTGCGTTTTGGAGAAGTAGCTGGACGCAGCGTGAGGGTAGGCGGGAGAAGCTGCGGACGCGAAGCAGGGAGGCTCCTGGGCGTCTAGCGCGTTCCGCACGCAGCCGCGGGCCCACGGCACGCGCTCACGCAGGAAGCATTGCGCGGGAGGAGGGTTGACTGAACAGTCACACGGGCGGGGCAGCCCTTTTGGGTCCTCTCCCTCTTAGGGAGGTTTGTGCTATTCCTCAGTAAACCTTAATTCCTCAATTAGGAAAAAAAAAAAAATAAATGTAACACAGGTGATAGAAGATTTGGGCTATTTGGGCTGTTGAGTGTGAGGGAGGTGGCGTGGTCTGGTGTGGGTCGCCTGGCTGAATGGTGGGGCCATTTTAGCTTTAGAATCCTTCCGGTTCTACGTTCTTAACTGTTTCCTTTGTCCACCCCCCACCCCACCCCCGCCCATACTGTATGAACACATATGCTGCTTTGTCATGCACTGCAAGAATGACTTCTGTGGGGTTGGGAAGGGTTAGAGAAAGGGGAGAAGGAAGCTCAAAGAAGAGTTAGAAATTAGGGGGCGCCCGGGGGGCTCAGTCGGTTAAGTGTCTGGCTTCAGCTTAGGTCATGATCCCAGAGTCCTGGGATAGAGTCCTGCGTTGGGCTCCCTGCTCAGCCCTTCTCCCTCTCTCTGCCTGCTGAGCCACCTGCTTTTGCTCTGTCAAATAAATAAAATCATTAAAAAAAATTAAGATTAGTCAGGCTGGAGATAAGATGAAAAGATGATATAAATGGATACAATGAATGTTTATTACCTTGATTGTGGTGATGGTCTTACGGGAGTGTGCATATCTCCAAGCTCATCAGATGGCATATATTAAATATGTCCAATTTTTTGGTATATCAGTTATACCTTGGTAAAACTTATTTTTTTTTTAATTAAATCATTAGGGGTTTGGATCAAGTGAATAAGGATCTATCTGTTCATAATGTCCTGAAATACCAAATTAGGAGCTAACCATGAATATATAAAGGGAAATTTCAGACGATAAAGCTTAGGAAATGTAGGGACCTGTGACAATGAGTGGAGGTACAATCTAAAAATATTGGAAGAGTCAAGAAGGTTTAAGGCACAAGTGAGAGACCTCCCGACTGAAGCTTAGGAATGGGCTTTAACTCAGTTACACCTGGTGCAGGGGTAGACTTGATAACCCCACAAATGCCTACAGGTGTGAAAAAACATCATGGTTTGCCTGTTTGGGGGCAATCTCCTAAAAGACCACAAGGTGGTAATGTCATTACACAAGTCTGTCCTTCACTCTGGTTGCTTCCTCTTTTTCTGTTTATATTTATGCCTTTATTTCTCTGTGTTTCAATCTGTTTGATATCTCTGCCCCTTTCTGCCTTACATGTCCTCCCTCCCTTATCTGTATCTTCCTTAACTGGCCATCATTCGAAGTAATGCAGTTTTTTCCATTTTTCACAGAATAGAGCTTTGTCACAGAATTAAACAAAACCTATTGTAGAAAAATGGAAACCAGTTTGAAAGGGCACAGAATAGTATAATGAATCTCTATGTACCTATTTTCCAGCTGCAAAGGCTGCTCTTATTTTACCTATTTCCCCACCCATTTCCTTGCTTTTCAAATTATTTTGAAGCAAGCTCCAGTTCTGTAACAAGTTCATCTGTAAGTGTGTATGTATCGCTCATACATGAGGACTCTTAAGCAAGACAGTGCCAATATTACTCCAAAAATGTTAACAATTCCTTAATATTACAAAATCCAGTTAATGTTCAAATTTCTAATCCCTCTACCATGTAAATTTTTAATACTATTTTAAATTTGTCTTTTGGAATCTGTAGTCAGATAAAGTACGTACACTGTAACTGGTTGATTTTTTTCTCATATTTTTTTTTACTGTACACATTCCCAGCTTTCTCTCTCTTTTTCTTTCTTTTTTTTTTTTTTTAAAGATTTTATTTATTTATTTGACAGACAGAGATCACAAGTAGGCAGAGAGGCAGGCAGAGAGAGAGAGGAGGAAGCAGGCTCCCCGCAGAGCAGAGAGCCTGATGTGGGGCTCGATCCCAGGACCCTGGGATCATGACCCGAGCTGAAGGCAGAGGCTTTAACCCACTGAGCCACCCAGGCGCCCCTCTCTCTCTTTTTCAACTTGCAGTTTATTTGTTGAGGAAACTAAGTTACTTTTCCTGTAGTTTTCTAGAGTCTAGATTTTTGTGATTGATGTCAATTTTTAAAATGGGTAGTGAAGCATTTTGTAATTTTCTAAAACATTTTAAGATGAAGATAACCATCTCCTTTCTTTTGCTGAGCTTCTGAACACTGATGGAAGAAAATTATACACCTGCACAATTTGTGGCACCAGTATCAGAACAGATGAGATAATCATTTTCTTGTCCTTAGTACGTTTTATTGTCCCATTTCAAACCTTTGCCGTGCTTCCTAAACTCTGAGGCATATTCTTTCTGCATCCTGAATGTACCACACTGGTGAGCTTTTCTCCTTTATCTTAGATTGACTTTTCCATTGTTCCTTGTGTTCTGGTCGGGGCACGTGGGAGGGGGTGCTCTGCCTGCTGGTCCACGCATCCTGGTGCAAGGTTGCCTCTGTCCAGAAGTTCTGCCTTCCTCTAAGGTGCACAAAGGGGTCCATGAGCTCCTGGTAGGCCCACTTCTACCTCCTCTGTGTCAACAGTTTACTTTCAGTCCTTGCCTCTGTGTCTCCAGCTCTTCTCTCTAGAGGTTCTGATGGTCAGAAACAAGTGGCCCATCTTCCATGCTATTTTTATAGCTAAGGGCACAACTGATCATCCCCAAATGTGCCAGGCTCTGCTTTCCTGGGCTCTCTCTTTTCGTGTTTCCAGGAACACCTTTCCTTCCAGTTCTCTTGATTTTTTTCACTGTTTCTTCTTTGTTTCTTTGGCTGGCTTCTCCTAGCTCTTAAATTTCATGGTTGCTTATGGCTTTCCTCTTCCCCTCCTCTCTTCCCCTGCCTCAGAGACTCTGCCTGGTTTTATCAATTTTCATAGCTTTGGCACCTAACTCTGTGCAGATGCCTCCAGACTCTCTCAAACTAGTCTCAACTCTTCTCTTGCAATCCAGTCCCCAACTTTAAATGGCCTGCAACATACATCAATCCAGAATTCTGCCAACACTTCAAAATGGTTCTGTCTGGTGAGTTCTGGATCTCCTGTCACCATCCATTCAGTCTTCCAAACTAGATATTTGGATAGTCTAACACTCTCATCTATGAAATCCAGCCAATTCCTAAAGTCTTTTAAATTTACTTCATTGATTCTAAATCTACTTGTGGAGGTTCTGTGGGATACTGTCCTAGGCACTATGGATCAGCAAACATCTTGGCTCTCATGGGACTTATAATTCAGTGGGAGACAGAGAATACAAAAATCATTAAGTAAATATATAGTATAAAAGATGATGGTATCTAATGTGGAGAAATTTTAAAATGTATCTTGTGCTGGCCTTTCTTTTCCACTGGTGCTGCCACTGGTCTGGCTTTCTTTCTTTTTAAAGATTTTATTTATTTATTTTAAAGAGAGAGTGAGAGAGAGCACAAGCAGGCAGAGCAGCAGAGGGAGAGGGAGAAGCAGACTCCCCACTGAGCAGGGAGGCCCAACTCGGGGCTCGATCCCAGGACTCTGGGATCATGACCTGAGCTGAAGGCAGTTGCTTAACCGACTGAGCCACCTGACCAGACACCTGGTCTGTCTTTCTGAATACCTCATTTTCCCTGTTGTTCTGGCCTCCAGACAGGTTCTATTGCTTCTAGTTTCTCTCTACGCTATTCCATTAGCCTTACTTCCACTTGGCTAATATTCCTTGAAGTAAAAAGTCAGCATGAATAAAACTTTTTTTTTTTTTTTTTTGCTTAAGAGCAATGGGCTCCCTTACCTGATAATAAAAAATAAAAAATAATATCCAAAAATATATAAAAAATAATAACCAAACTTTTTGGCATGGCAGTTAAGGCCCAAATTAACCTTTTTTAGTCTCCTGTTCCTGCCCACTCTATTGGTGTCATGTCAAGCTTCTTGATTTTCTTGGTATATGTCCTCTTCTAACACTGTACTTATATTTATTTATTTGTCTGTTTAAAAATTTTTTTAAACATTTATTTATTTGAGAGAGAGTGAGAGCAAGAGAGTTCACAGACGGGGAGGAAGAGGGAGAAGCAGACTCACTGCTGAGCATGGGGCTTGATCCCAGGACCCTGAGATCATGGCCTGAGCTGAAGGCAGACGCTTAACCGCCTGCAGTGCCCAGATGGCCCCTCTAACACCTTACTTTAGACCATTGCTTATTCTCCATTCTCCTGCCTTGAATATTCTTCATCACGTTTACAGCTTGAATCTTCCCTGTCTCGAGAAGGTTTCTTCAGTCTTCCAGGCTGAGTTAGCTGTCTCAATCTCCATGCTGGACCACCACACTGTTCTTTGTTCTGTAATAGCTTTTAACATGTTTTCCTTGGAATTAAAACCCCGGGAGAGGTGGGGCAGAAATGCTGTCTTCTGCTTCCATCTGACTCATCTGTCCATGTGATTCTAGAACTCACTGACTGTAGAGGTTCACCTGGGGTGAAGAAGGCCCAGGCTCCAAGGCCAGGCAGGCCAGGGTCTGACTCCTGGCCTGGCCACTCACTAGCTGGGTGGCTTTGGGCAAGCTATGTACTCTTCTAGTGCCTCAGTCTCCTCAGGTTTAAATGGATATTGGTACTTGACTATATCTCACAGAGTTGTAGAGATTGGTGGAAATAATGCATATACATCGCTTTACACGGTGCATGGTCACCATACTTGCTCAGTAATGCTAGCTTTAACAGAGGCTTGTAAGATGAATGGAATTAGCATAACCTGTATGCTCTGCACCCAAGTGATTATCCTGTAAGTTAGTAGCCCCCAAGGGAGAGAAAAGGTCACTCACCACTGGTTTAGAGGCTACAAAGGGAACAATTCCATCAAGTGTAATTAGGGGGATCTGGGAATACTTTCGTGGCACACATGCTGTTTTATGTCTCCATCTGGGTCTGACCTGTACCCTTCAGTGGGAAACAAAGCCTCGATGGCACTTTATTTAGGGCATCCTCAGGCCTGTTCCAAACTGAGGCAAAGAGTTTGTTTTGAGGAATAAAGGAGGGAGAGGATCTGAGGGAACCATTAAGGAGCCCAGCTGCCATTTCACACACAAGAAGCAGGTTTGCCGCATGCACCTCTTAGGAAGGGAAGAGAAAATGTCAAGGATTGTACTGGGAAGGTGATGGAACATTTTGTGTGAATGTGGATATTTGGATGAAATGCTTCTAGTACCCCGAGATAGCACCTCAGGCTGTAAATAGACAAGGGAGAAAGAAGTCAGAAGAAGAGGGTACTTCCCTGTGATGAATACATAGACTGTGTACAATTTGGATGGGTTAGGGGTCAGTGGAATAAAAAAATGTCCAGTATCCTTTCTTCAGAATGGCATACCAGAAGAGCTATGACTAATTCATTCTGGACTATATGTTTCATTCTGCTGCTGCTCCTGATTATCTAGAATGATTAAAAAAGGGTGAGTCAAAAAAAAAAAAGAAAAGGGTAAGTCAATGAATTCTGCTTTACAGCGTCAAGCAGGCCTGATAAACCTGTCAAAGCTTCTGGTAGACTAGGGCAAAACAGAATTCCTATGGATGTTCTAATATGAATTGGAAATGTTCCATTAGTATGGAGAGTATCAGGATGTGTGTTTTCTTAGGTTGATCAGGAGATGGCTAATGCTGTCACCTGGGAGAAATGTCAGTCAGCCTTTCCCCCAGCCCTTAGATGGCTCCTATTAATCACCTGCATTGACGCCACCCACTGGTTTGCAGTCTGGAAGGATCTGCGAAAGGTTAATCTTTCATAGTATCTTGGGATTTGGAGGGCAGCTTTCTGAAAAACCTAGTTTTAATTTTGATAAATGAATTTAGCAAGTAGTTAATCCCTGAAAAGGACCAAGATTTACAAATCAGTCAAGAGATGGAGTTAGCAATTTATTATACACATGGGATGCTCCAATCACAAAACAAGCACTTTGACAAATTGAGAAGTAATCAAATGCCGCGTATGGAGATAAATTTACTACTAGGATTTGCCCCTTCTCTCTGTAGAGACAGAGTCTCTCTTTCCTTCATCAGGAGACCTTTTTTGGCAAACCCAGCTGTGCACTGGTCACTCCTCTATTTTTACCTCTTGAGAGTTTGGTGTATTACTTAAAATAACAGAGGTTCCTTGGGAAAAGTTTTTCTCAATCTCCCCATCAGGCATGTTTGTTCTTCTCCTGAACAATTTATCTCCTGTGGATACAATGACATTTGTAACTGACCACGTTTCCTGTGTCCCTTTGACTTCAGGGACAAAATGAAATTTTACCCTACCTGGCAACAATAGATGAAGATGTGGTATGACTTAGATGTGCTAATCTTCTCCCCTAAATTTTATTCTCTTTTGCCTTTTGCTTTTGAGTCTTTCAGCTATTTAATCAAAAGTCATGTGTGTATATCGGTGGTAAGCTAGAGGAGGAGGGTCACTTTTTTTTTCCCCTGGTGTATAAGCTTTGTCCCTGGGCAAAGAGTAGATGCTACGTACTTTTTTTCAGATTAAAGAATTTCTGAGAGCATGCCACAGTAATTTGGAATAGCTTCTGGAGTTATTTTTTGCTACATATTCTCTCTTTGTCCCACAAATACTTGTTCAAATAAATTGCCTCTTTTTTTTTTTTTTAAAGATTTATTTATTTATTTTAGGAAGAGAGAGAGAGTGCACGGAACAAGTGCAGGGAAGGACAAAAGGAGAAACTTTAGCAGACTCCTCACTGACTTGGGAGCCTGGGATGGGCCTTGATTTCAAGACCCAGAGATCTTGACCTGAGCAGAAACCAAGAGTCAGAAGCCCAATTGACTGTGCCACCAACGGCCCCATAAATTGCCCTCTTTATCTTTCTTACTCCTCTCTAGAGCCATTCTTCTAAAATGCAGATCTGACCCTTCCATTCTAACATTTTTGTTCTTAAAAACCTTCACTCCTTCAGTGGTTTCTAACTGTTGCTAGGACAACGGCCACATTCCCTATATGGCATAAAAAGTCCTGTGTGACTTAGCCTCTATATCTTTAGCTTTCTCCCACTTGCCACCTGTCATTCTGTTTCAGACATCTTAAATAATTTGTGGTTTCCAGCTGTAATTAAAGTCTCTAGTCAGTTGAATTTCTGTGAATCAAAACAGAGATTACCCTAAGAGGTCCTAACCTAATCAGGTGAACCCATAAAACAAGTTAAGACAGATCTGAAGCATGAGAGAGATTTATCTGCTGACTTTGAAGAAGTAGGCTACATGTTGCAGGAGGACTTTGTAGTTGGAACCTGAGGGCAGCCTTTAGGAACTGACAGTGACCCCTCAGCCAAAACTCAGCAAGAATACTGGGATCTCAGTCCTACAACCACAAGGATCTGAATTCGGCCAAAAACCTGAATGAGCTTGGAACAGGATCTTAAGTCACAGTTGAGATTCCAACCCTGACCACACCTGTTTTCAGCCTGGTGAGACCCTGAGCAGAATATGTAGTTAATCTGTGACCAAACTTCTGACTCACAGAAACTGTGAAATAATTAATTTTTTTATTTATTAGAGAGAGAGAGAGAGAGAGAGAGAGAACATGAGTCGGGGGAGGGACAGAGGGAGAAGGAGAAACACATTCCTTGCTGAGCAGGAAGCCCTTTGTGGGGCTCGATTCCAGGACCCTGGGATCATGACTGGAGCTGAGGGCATATACTTTAACAAACTGAGCCACCTGGGCACCCCTGTTTTGTTTTGTTTTAAGCTGTTAATTTTTTTTTTTTTTTTGTTAATTTGTTCTGCAGTAATAGAAAACAAATGCAGAAGGGGACAAAAAGGATGGAAGGAGTGAGAGAAGGAAAAGGAAGGAAGGAAGAAAGGGAAGGAAGGAGGGACAAATGGAGGAAGAAAAGAGGAAAGGAAGGAAAAAAGGATATTTGGTCATAGTTTTCATCTTTTGCTCTCTTTCCTAGGACAGAAAGATATACTTAACTACAATTAGTAAATTTCAAAGAGAATAATAAATAAGGCTTCATCAACTCCTATGTGGTTTTTAAGCTACTAGATTATACTTTATGGAAAGTTTAGGAAATTTTCTAAAGGACATTATAAGCCCGTGTCACCTTTGTTTTGGTTTATTTCTGAAGTTGAAGGACACTGAAATGTTAAGAATTTCTAAGGGAGTTTGCTTATCTCTTTCCACCTTATTGAGATTTTTAGATTTTTACTTCCCTATAGGCTTTTCAACATCTTTTTGCACTTAAAATTTTTGTTTAAGACATATATATTTAATATATTTGTTTAAGAGACATGTATGGTAAATCATATCATATAGAAAATAGCATATATGTGTACAGTCTAAAAACATCAATAAAATAAACATTCATATACATATTGCCCAATTAAAACATTTCATATGGTATTAACTTGTATTTCCTCTATAACTAATGATTTGAACACGTTTTAACATATATATGGTCTATTTGTACTTTTTCATCTGTGAGATGCCTGTATCTGTCCACTTTTTCTATAAAGTTGTTTTTCATTTTCCTCAAAGATTTATAAAATTTTTTATAAAACATAGATATTAATCTTTACTGAGTTATAGGAGTTGAAAAGTCATGTGAGTTGAAAAGTAATCTATTTCCAGATTGTAGAATTGTTTACTCTCTCTTCTTTTAAAATTTTATTTATGTAAGTAATCTCTATACCCTACATGAGGCTTAAACTCATGACCCTGAGATCAAGAGTTGCATGCTTTTCCAACCGAGCCAGCCAGGCACCTCAGTCTTTTGCTCTCTTTATGCCATTTTTTGTTGAACAGTAGTTTTTAATTTTAATGTAATAAAATTTATCTTACAATACATTACACTGATCTTTTCCTTTATGGGTTATGATTTTTTGTCATTAAAAAAACCTTTCCCCTTTACAAAGATAGTTAGAAGATACATTTACCTTTTTTTCTAAGTTTTAAAGCTTTGTCTCTAATATTTTTATTATTTTTAATATGCATAGCTTATTTTCCTAGCACGATTTATTGAGTGGTCCATCCCTTCCCCAAGGTCTATAGTATCAGATCTGCCACAAATCAAGTTTTCACAAATGCCCACACTCTATTATATTCCATTTTTTCATCTTTCTGTTCTCAAACCAATGCCACCCTCTCTTAATTGTTATAACTTTTATTCGAACTTTTCCTATATGGTAAAACAGCTGGCTTTTCCTTTTCAGGAGTGTCTGGCCTATTCTAGTCCTTGAACTTTTCATGTGATTTTTCCTCAATATTTCAAAATGAAAAGTTTCAAAAATGAAAAGAAGTTGAAAGAATTGTATAGTAAGCTAACACCTCTGAACCCACTACTTAGATGCTACAATGAACATTTTACTATATTGATTTGTCACATAACTATCCATCTTTCTTCATCCATTATTCTACATGTGATTTTGAAAATAGCTTTTAATGACTTATGAAACCTTATTGGACTGTTAATGGAACTAAATTGGAGATATAGAACATGCTAGTGATGTGGTTGCAATACATACATGTTTATATAACCCATAAAAGTGGTATATCTCTCATTTATTAATATTTTATGCCTTCCAGTAAAGTATTCACTTTTATTCTCAGTGATCTTACAAAGCTTTTGTTAAATACATTCCTTTTTTAAATTGTTGGCTTTTATTTTTAATTTTTTAAATCTTTTTTTAAAAAATAAATGTCTTTTATTTATTTTTTTAAGATTTTATTTATTTATTTGACACAGAGAGAGAGAGATCACAACTAGGCAGAGAGGCAGGTAGAGAGAGAGGGGGAAGCAGGGTCCCTGCTGAGTGGAGAGCCTGATAACGGGGCTCCATCCCATAACCCTGAGATCATGACCTGAGCCAAAGGCAGAGGCTTAACCCACTGAGCCATCCAGGCGCCCTGAAATTGTTGATTTTTTTTTCCCAAAGATTTTATTTATTTATTTGACAGAGATCACAAGTAGGCAGAGAAGCAGGCAGAGAGAGAGGAAGGGAAGCAGGCTCCCCGCCGAGCAGAGAGCCCAATGTGGGGCTGGATCCCAATGCCTGAGCCAAAGGCAGAGGCTTTAACCACCCAGGCGCCCCTAAATTGTTGACTTTTAAATGAGATTTTTTTAAAAGTTATATATTCTAAATGTCTGTTCCTGGGATATAAAAGTATAATTGACTTTTTAATATTGGTTAATATTAATTAATTAGCTATCTTGTTAAAATCCCTGGATAGTTCTAATACTTTGTCTGTATAATCTTTTGAGGTTTCTATATATACATAATCATATATTCTGTGAATAATGATGGTTGTTGACTTTTTTCCTTTCCATTTCTCAGACTTTTGACTTCTTTTTTCTTTCTTATTTTACTGTTTCAGAGAACCTGTATAATGTGAACAGAAGTGGTGGTATTAGCCTTCTTTGTCCTATTTCTTTTCATTTTTTTTTAATTTAAAAAAATTTTTATTTAAATTCAATTAGCCAGGGTATAATACATCATCATTTTTTGATCTAATGTTCAATGGTTCATTAGCTCAGTATAACACCCAGTGTTCATCATATCACATGCCCTCTTTAATGCCCATTACCCAGTTGGTTATTCCATCTCCTCCCACTGACCTCCCCTTTGGCAACCTTCAGTTTGTTTCCCCGGAGTCAAGAGTCTCAGTTTATCTTATTTCTAATTTTAAACTTAATGCTTCAAAATTTTCACCATTATGTTGATGTTTGCTGTAGGTTTCATCTAGTGTGTGTGGGGGCAGATGTTTTAGTTTGTTAGCAAATTAAAATTTATTTTTTAAGCAAAATATGACTTTCCTTGCAGTTCTGAATGTTTTGGGATTTGAAACAATGAATTTGAACCTCTGAGAGTCTCTTTTTAATGGGGATAAAATTTCTCAAGGGAAGATCTCTCTTTCTCATACTCTTATTTTTAGCTGCTCCCAAGTACCCACTCCTGACTTGCCACCTTTACCCTCGGCTTACTATTGCATAAGCACTCAACAAACACCTATCAGTTAATACCAGAAATTTATATATTTCTGGTCCTGGGAGTTGATGGTCCATTTTGAATGAAAAACTTTTATTGGTCTGCTTTGCTCTTGTTCATCCTAAAGCTGATGTGTTGCTTGAGTCACACTATAGATGTCTCGTTGTCTTTACATCTCACACAGAGCAACCGTCCCCACTCCCCACTCCCCAAAAGGGAGAGGGACAAAGTTTTTAGTTCTTTGGTAATCAAAATTTCTGTGAGTTCCTTGGAGATCTCTTTCCAAATAAAATCCTTAACTTCCAGCAATGAGCACAAGTTAGAGTCAAGGTATCTAAATTGAGACAAATAGGTAGACCGGGAAAAACTGGGAATATAATTCTTTTGAACTGTTCTGACGATGAGCACAAATTCTTTCTCTTTGTCTAGGCCTTCAAATTAGTCAGCTGTTGCCAAAATAATGCCACATACTAATCTGCCCTGAACTCAGTGGCTTACCACAGCATTAATTTTCCTAGCTCATGGGTCTGCAGGTTTGTTGGGGCATATCTGTTTCAGAATACTCATTAGTCGGTTTTGGCTCTAGGCTTCAGGTTGAGTTTAGGTTTGTTCCATATGTTTTTTAATTTTCCTTGGATCAGCAAGGATATCAACAATGCAAGATGACAAGTCCAATCATACAAATACACATAATTCCTCTACTTGTGTTACATGTGCTAACAAAACATTAGTCAAAGCAAGACATGGCCAAGCCCACTATCTGTGGGGGATGAGGGGGAGAAGTGTACTTTCCCCACTGCAGTGCACTTAAGGTTCCCTAGCAGAAGGAAGGAGGGAGTGAAGACTCAAGAACAGTAATTAAATCGACCACAGCCTTTCTTAGGATTAAATGAAATAACATATATAAAGTGCTTAAGACATAGTAAATGCTCACTAGGGTTGCCTATCACTGTTGTTATTATTTTGTGTAAAACAAGAATTAAACTAGTTGATCTTTAGAATCCTTGGTATATCTAAATTTTTATGATTTTGCTTTTCAGTTTACCATTTAAGATTTCTTCTCCCAGCCCCTTTGTTCCTCTGTTCCTTTTCTATTACAATATAAATAATAACTTCAGTGTATGCTTCCAGGTTTTGGCTTTAATTAATAAATCTCTGGTAGCCTTGTGATTATAGTCTTATAATGTTTAATACTCTAAAAATCTTTATCTGCTATGAAATTCAGTGCTGTGCTTGGTTTGAAGAAACATTGGTTGTTTATTTACACTCTTCTGTGTCTGTACTGGTTGAATGTTATCTTGTGCAGATAACTGCTTTTGATTCAAAGAGGCAACATGATTTCAGACCTAATTACTGCAGAAGTAATTGCTCCTTGGCAAATGGGACCTGCCAGTCTGCCCAGACTTCAAATGTCAAAGAGCCAACTGAACGCAGGGCATGTTCAGCTCCTCTAATGGAAATCCATTGCCCTTCTCAGTCTGGCAGTCTAAAGTACTAGGATTTTAGCCACCCAGTTGCAAAATGGGACTCTTTAAATCCCTGTTTCATCTGAGGTCTAAAGACAATGGAAACACTGTGTGCCAAGGGTGGGTGCAAGATCACTTAAACTCATTTTGAGAAGATGGTTGTTATGAACTGATTTTACAGAGCATCCACTTCCAATCTATGAAGGAAGTTGGAGAGATCAAGAGGAGGTGGTTGCAGATATGAGGCAAGTTTTCAGAGATGGTTTTTAGTACGCTACTCATCCCCTTCTCTCATTCAGATGGACTAAAGGAAAGACTTCTTCTATACCTCAAGTCAAGCAGAATGTGCTTCAAAGGGATAAATTAGAGATCCTGATATTGTTTTCTGCTGTTTGGGGGATGCAGTTGTCTGGTGTTTGAGAGGCTTGAAGCCCCTCAAAGTAAGATGCTCTGGCTAGAGCTTCCTGCCTTGATGGTGGGACATGGAATGACACATAAGTCTTTTCCATGAATTAAATGTGGGCCACAAGTGTGAAAGAAAGCTGGCTTCAGACTGCCTTAGAATGCTGCCCAGGTCCCTTGGGGTAGAGAGGGCAAGGGGAGCTCATCTGAGAAAGGCTGTGGGTATATGGGGGAAATCAGGAACTGAATGGAGGAATTGTGAGTCATGTACCTGAGCAAATGAATTCTCCTACTTCTGCAGGTAAGCCGTTTCACTGACCGCAGGGGTCTCCAAAGAAACTTTCATTGCACTTCACCAGTGAGAGTCAACTTTATAAATCAGCCAGAGGGAGCCAGTGTCAGATTGCATCAATTTTGGTCAGCCAAAGCATTTCTCTTTGTATCCTTCCTCCTTCTCCTTTCTCTCTTCTGACCCCAGTCCCACTTTTAGTCTTTCATGGTGGGGGGGGGGGCAGTGCAGAGAGTAGAGGGTGGAGGAAACAAGAGGAAATTGAGAAAAAGTTGAATGTGTAGGCCCAAACTGGGAGTGCAGGTTGAAATGGAGAAGGAGGGAAGATTTAACTTTAAACCCTGCAGTTTTGACTTGATTTTTAAGTATAAAATTAGAGTTTTTCAGATAAGATGACTTTGTTATCTGAGAATGCCGGGAAAAACCAGTTCTGTCTTCCCAGAATTTCTTACAGGAGGAAAGGAAGAATCAGCTCCTTAAAATAAGCCAAAATTGAGGACAGAAGTGAAGAAATAGTGAGGTTTTATGATTGAATTCTACTAGTTCTGCATGTCCACACTGTCAGAGATGATTTTTTTTTTTCTCCAGGCAGTTCCTTGACTCATCATTCCAAAGATTTTTGGTTCTCAGCTTGGGGATCTGATCACCCTGGGTGCTATACCTTCTCTCTGTTGGCACAGAAAAAAATCAGGGGGGTTGGGAGCAGAGGATGATAAACTGAAATGTTACCCAACTGATGACTTCCCTACTCAGCACCCTCACTTGAAAATTCTTCCTGTAGGTACAACTCCTCTGAGTGGTCCCCAGAGTGACTATTAGAATTATCTGGAAATATTTTTAAAATTTCAGATTTCTGGGCTTCACTGTGGACCCAGTTTGGGGGTTTAGGAAGAGTCTTAACAAACCTTTCAGTTGATTTTGGTTCACTGAGCTATAAGGTTTGACATTTGGAAGGCTGGGTGAGATCTTTTGAGAGTACTAGAATATGCAATGAATTTATTGCTCTAAAAGGACAAGATATGGTGGTGAAAGGAGTGAGTTTCTTTAGAGCTTCTGCTATGTTTTCTTTTTTTTTTTTTTTAAGATTTTATTTATTTATTTGACAGAGAGAGATCACAAGCAGGCAGAGAGGCAGGTAGAGAGGAGGAAGCAGGCTCCCTACTGAGCAGAGAGCCCGATGTGGGGCTCGATCCCAGGACCCTGAGATCATGACCTGAGCCGAAGGCAGCGGCTTAACCCACTGAGCCACCCAGGCGCCCCATCTGCTATGTTTTCTTTCTTATTTTTTTCTCTTCACCTCTCAACATTTAGATTGCTATTTCAAGCCACTGGATACATGTTAGAATGTTTACAGGGTTGGTCTTTTTCCACCATATTGGAACATTACTTCTATTCTAGTGGCTTCTTGGCCATCTGGTAATTCTGTTGATGGGAGCAAAAATGGAAAACAGAGGGCACTATTAGCCCACAACTCCAAAACATAACAGTTGTTTGATTTTCCACCAATCCTGCCAAAACTAGGCCAATGACAATATTGTTTCTAACCCACATGCCTCCCTAAGGCCAATTTGGAAACCTAACTCTTGTGGCAGAACAAGTCTGCCCCTGATGGAAAAGGATCAATAGGTTAAAAAATAAAGATTGGGTCCAGGAGTTTTGCCAGCTGCAAGAAATGTGCTTCATCAGTAGGGTTGGGTATAGGGTAATGATAATTCTAATTTTCTTTGTCTTTTGCTTTGGAACTCTTTGCCATTGTTGAATAAGGACCAAATGAAATGAAATGCACTGCTTTATTAGTGTTCTTTTAGCCAGTATACTAATTATTTTTCCTGACAAATGTCTGCGAGGAGGGGTGTTACAGTAGCCTGATTTATGGCTACTTCACTTTGCAAGTCATATGCTCATGTTAGGATAGCACAAATAGAGGAATATTTTAAGTGCCAAAAATATGAAATGTTAAACTTTATTTCTGGGTGATTTTATTTTTGTTCTTGATTTAGAAGTATTAATATATTTTCTAGACAACTGAAAAGTGAGGGAGATGTTCTGGCTGGTGTAAATACCTATAAGCTGAAGAGGAGTGAATCTATCAACTCACTGAGCTTTGGGTCTATTACTGAGTTGAAGAAATTTTACATAAGCCATCCTCTAATTAAGTACTGGAAGATAGTAGGACTGGGGAATGGCATTTTATTGTTCTTAGGTTGAAGAGATGAGGATGAGTTTGTTTGAAGGGTGAGGAAAAGAATATGATAATTATCCTCAAATAACTGAAGAGGTATCATAGGGAAGAATTTTGTGATGCCTCACAGGGCAGAAGGAGAGCCCTCTCCCTTGATCCCCATATTGAATTGGTTGCTAAGTCCTGATAATGATCTCACTATCTATATTTATATCCTTTATCTATATTTATATCCTTTATCTATATCCTTACTTCTGCTACCTTGGTTTAGAAATATTTCCTATTTCTAGAGGAAGAAAGAGAAGAAATAAACAGGAAGAAACTTATAAACACTTTATAGCTCTCCTCTCCATTCTTCTTTATGTTTTCCCCTTTCTCTGAGTCATTCTCTATACTTCAGTGTAATTGTTCTAATCAGAACTGAACATTCTTTCCTGATTCCCCAGTCCCTGGAGAATGAAGTACTAAACTCCTTACGATGTACAAGTCTCTTTCTAATTTGTCCCTTCTAGATTTGTGCCAGTCTTATCTTTTATCCCCCAACCTTTTATTCTGGACATACCGAGCTATTTGAAGTTTCCCAAGTATATCATGTTCTCTTATGCCTCCATGCCTGTACCATACTCTTAGTATATCTGGAATGTTTTTTGTCTTTTGATTCCTGCTCATTTTTTAGAACTCTCTTTAATACCATCTTATCTCTAAAGCCTTCTCTGACCACTCCTTTATCAGTTAGTGGCTTGTTCCTCCATGTTCTCAAAGCACTTTGAACATCTGTGCACTGGCATTTATTAATTTCTTTGTCAGATTAATTCCATTGTCAGGAGGAGGAGAGGAAAAGGTGGTGGCTGAGGAGAGAGTCCCGGGAGCACAGAGGTTCCAGGTACATGAATGAGGAAGTCATCTTGGAATCACTTGTCCCTACCCTCGTGACACTGTAAGCTCCCTGAAGGCAGTTGAATCTCTAACCCTGGCTCTTAGCACCCTGTGTTTCTGCAACAGAGCTGTGTTGAAGCTATTTACAAGAAGGTTTTCATCTCAGTATGAGTTACAACTTTTAAACAATTGTAGTTGTTCAGAAATTGAAGAGGCTGCCTGATACAGAGTAGGTGCTTAACAAATAAGTATGATATTGAATGAGCTGTGAACACTTGAATCTCCTGTCACCAGGAAGTATTCAAGTTGTTTGACAGGCTCATTCAAGCATCATAAGTGCTTCATGATAAACCACTGAAAATTTTCCACTGAGACTGGACTGCACTTTCACTATATTTGAATATATATATATATATACACACACACACACACACACACACACACACACACACACGTACATATAATATATATAAATAGATGTCCAACTATCTAATTAAAAAATACATCTTTTTCCAGGTCATAATTTTTCTCTTTTTTTTCCACTTGTAGATTTGATTTAAAATGATCAAGTGTGACTATTATTTAAAGCATTACTTCTATTACTTTTAGTGACTAGGGCTATTCATACCTTCTTAATTCCTTTAAAGAGTCTTCTGGGTAGTTCTTGCTGCTATTGACAACTAAAGTACCTACATGATGGGAGTGAACTAGAAAAAGTAAACACTCTAAAGAGAAACCTTGTAGTTCCTCTTTAGAGTTAGGGAAAAAGAAAAGGAATTACACAAAAAGGGAAAGTGGCAGAAAATACATTCCATACTTTAATTTTTATGACTGACTTATATAGGACAATTTATAAATTGTATCTATTTGAATATAGCATATTAATATAACTTTATTATTTATCCAGCTTTTCAAAATGTCAGAATTTATATAGGAAAGGTATTAGCTATTGCTGTGATATACCCATCAGTGAACAGTCCTTGCCAACACAGTCCTTGGCATGAAGAGATGCCCTGATACTATCACTGAGATAAACAGTTTATCTGAAAAGAGAATCCCCCCGACACAAGGGCAGGATACTATCACATAGAGGGAAGATGGGGATATAGTTAGGGATAGGATAAGTTGGGATAACAGAGAGACAAATATTAGAAATGTCTCAAGCAAGAGAAGTTTATTTCTCTGTCATCTGAGAGGATGGAGGTGAGCTGGGAATCCTGCGAGAGTGGGCAACTCTGATCTGTGGGGTTATTCAGCCAACCAGGTTCTAACTGATGCTTTGCAGTCAGAAGGTGGTTCTTCTCAAATGTTAGCACACATTGGAACCATCTGAAGGGCTTTTAAAAATGCTGTTGGGCCCCAACTCCAGTTTCTGATTCAATAGCTCTGGGGTAGGGACCAAGAATTTGCATTTCTAATGCTGTTGCTGCTGGTCAGGGGACCACAGTGAAGAGGCATTGCCCTAGAATGCTGACTTCATCCTCACCAGCCCACAGGAAGGGAAAAACAGAAAGTGAAAAAGATATGAACCAGAGGTCACGCATGTGTCTTTTGCTTAGATTCTTTCAGGCAGAACAGAGTTAAATGGCCCCACCTACCTCCAGGAGAAGCTAAGGAGTGATGACTATTATTAAAAGAAGAAGAGCAGTGCCGGGTGGCTCAGTGGGTTAAAGCTTCTGCCTTCCGCTCGGGTCATGATTCCAGGGTCCTGGGATGGAGCCCCACATCGGGCTCTCTGCTCAGCGGGGAGCCTGCTTCCTCCCCTCTCTCTCTCTCTCTGCCTGCCTCTCTGCCTACTTGTGATCTGCATTTGTCAAATAAATAAATAAAATCTAAAAAAAAAAAAAAAAGAAATACGTCCAATATCAAGTATTTTGATTGATGAACAAGGCATTTCAGTTCAGTTACTTAGGTCTTCTGTAATTACCTCAGCATTGTTTTGTAGTGTTCAGTGAACAGGTCTTTCACATCTCTATCAGACCTATTTTTAAGTATTTTATGTTTTTGGTGCTGTTGTAAGTGGCATCATTTTTAATTTTGGGGAGTTGCACATACATAGAAATAAAATTGTCAGTTCTCTCCAAAATGATTTATAGATTCAATATAAATCTGATTAAAATCCTAGAAGTCTTTGTGGGTGTTTGTATGTCTATGTGTGAGAGAGAGAGATATTGACAAGCTGATTCTAAAATTCACATGGAAATGCAAAAGATCTAGAGTACCTAAGTGATTCTGAAAACTAAAAACAAAACTAGAAGGCTAATATCACCTGATATAAAGACTTGTTAAAAGGCTACAGTAATCAATAAGGATGGTAATGGTGTAAGGATAGACAAATAGATCAATGGAATAGAATGAAGCATAGAAACAGACACACATATACGTAGGCCAGTTGATTTCTGACAAACATGCAGAAATAATCCAATGGAAAAAGGATAGTCTTTTCAACAAATGGTGCTGGAATAATTGGATATCTATATATAAAACAAAATAAACTTCAATCCAAACCTTCTACTATAAGCAAAAATTAACTCAAAATCTCAAAATGGATCACAGACCTAAATGGGAAATTGAAAAGTATAAAATGTCTAGAAAAAAGAGAAAAATCTTTGTGATCTTAGGTTAGGCAAAGATTTCTCTTAGATATGACACCAAAAGTCTATAAAGTAAAATATTGGTAAATTAAAGCTCATAAAAATTAGAAATTTCTTTCCAAAGGGTGCTGTTAAGAGATTGAAAAGACAAGCCATAGAGTGGGAGAAAATATTCATAAAGCAAATATCTGCTAAGAGACTATATCCACAATATATAAAGAACTCTTAAAACTCAATAATATGAAAACAACCCAATTAAAGAAGGGCAATAGATTTAAGTAGTCTCTACCAATGAAGTTATATGGATGGCAAATAAACACATGAACGGATGCTTAATATAATTATTCATTAGGGAAATGCAAATTAAAACCACAATGAGATACCGTTCAATGAGATAACATACCTATTAGAAAAGCTAAAATAAAAAAGTGTTGACCAAGATGTAAGGGAACTGGAATTCTCAGATGATGTTCTTGGGAATATAAAATGGTACAGTCACTTTTGGAAAAGTTTGGCAATTTCTTAAAAGTTAAACATACACTTATAGAGGATCTAGTCATTCCAGTGTAAGGTATTAACCTAAGAGAAAAGAAGTCGTATGTCTATGCAAAGACTTTTAAAAAAAGATTTTATTTATTTATTTGTCAGAGAGAGTGAGAGCACAAGCAGGGGGAGCGGCAGGCAGAGGGAGAAGTAGGCTCCCAACTGAGCAAGGAACCCGATGCAGGACTTGAAGCCAGGACCCTGGGATCATGACCTGAGCTGAAGGCAGATGCCTAACCCACTAAGCCACCCAGGCATCCCTATACAAAGACGTAGCAGCTTCATTTGTAATTGCTCCAAACTGGAAAACAGCTGAATGTCCTTCAGAAGGTGAATGGAGAAACAAATTGTAGCATATCCATACAATGGAATGCTCTCAGTAATAAAATGGAAGGAACTATTAATATATGCAACAACATGAGTATATCTCAAAATGATTATGCTGAGTGAAAGAGGACACATAGGGCGCCTGGGTGGCTCAGTGGGTTAAGCCGCTGCCTTCGGCTCAGGTCATGATCTCAGCGTCCTGGGATCGAGTCCTGCGTCGGGCTCTCTGCTCAGCAAGAAGCCTGCTTCCCTCTCTCTCTCTGCCTGCCTCTCCATCTACTTGTGATCTCTCTCTGTCAAATAAATAAATAAATAAATAATCTAAAAAAAAAAATTAAAAAAAAAAAGAAAGAGGACACATAAAGGCTATATATTGTATGAATCGATTTTTATAAAACTTTGAAAATGAAAACTTATATTGACAAAGCAGATCAGGTGTTGCCTGGTTTGTGTGTGGGGTAGGTGGGATGGGTAGGTGAGAAGGATTATAAAAGGCACAAGGAAATTTTGGGGGTGATGAATATTCATTATCTTGAATGTGGTAATGGTTTCATGGGTTTATATATATATATATCGAAGCTTTTCACATTGTACTCTTACTGTGTTTATCGTATGCTTATTATAGTTCGATAAAACTTTTAAAAAAAGGAAAAAGATAAAAGGAGCAGATAGTATATGGAGTTATTTGTAGTTTATATTGATTTTTTTTAAAAAACATGCTAGAATTCAATTGAACTAAATGGACGTTTGACTATTTTCAGCTATTTAAAAAAGTTTTATGTGCATAAAAGTCTAAGCATAAATGTGGTTCAAGGGATATTTAGTTACATTATCTTGTTATTGAGTGGGAAACATGTACCCAGGGTCAGAATGATTGAGAGAAAGATATCAGAAGACTGGGGTTTTAGTTCTGTTTTCTCCAGATGTTCTGGAACTGGCTGGTTTATCTGACCATTCTAATTTGCCACTTGTAAAATGGCCAAAATAATACTTAACTCAGAGGACATATTGAGAAAGGAGACAGAATAGTGAAAATGCTGTCAGATTGTTTGAAGTAGGAATCACTGCTATTACTACACATTCCCTTCTCCTGTCTTCTCCTTAGCTTTGCCACTGCCTGGAAATCTCTTTTGCCATTCAACTTCAATTGGCATCTTTCCTATTTAAAGCAAAATGTGTTGAGTCGGCAGATTTGACTGACTTCTGAAGCCTTTAGTGACTTGGAGGTGACAAAACTCTTAACTCTTTTCCGCCCAGAAACTGAAGCTCAAGGATTTGTCAGTTTCAAGTTGCTTTCGAGGCTGTTGTGGCTTTTCCCCCAGCTTGGTGTTATAGGGGCCATAGACTGAGTGACAACTGAGTGAGTCTGTTTCTAAACCCAAGGGTAATGTTTGAGTAAAGCTTAGCTGCTGTAAGAGGATTAGGGGAGGACTGGAACGCACTCCTTGACGGGTAGAAGTGCTAGGATTTCCCAGAAGCATCTCTATAGGGCGAGCCATTTTAGTTTCCTATATCCGTGGCTGGCACAGAGGCTACTGGTCCGTGAAATGCTTGCATGCATGCTTCAAAGGAACAGCACTGAGGCGCCCACAAGTAACAGTAGCATTAATCACCAAGCAGTGAGTAAGGTTATAATGAACAGCCTATGTGGCCAGATAGGACATCAAGGATGATGGGCCTTTGTAATGCCTCCTCGGTGACAACCTTTCCCTTTCCTATAGGGTAATGGAAAACTTCGGCTGAGGGGTTACAGCTAGTGTTTAACAACCGGCTCCAGGTATTAGGAAGAGGCCTGATTTGTAGTGTTTGCCAATGTCTGTGTTTAAGTGCTACCATCATGGCCAATTTCAAGCTTCCAATAGATTGTCAACTGGCTGAAAGAATTCTAGAAAATTTAGGTTGGCTCTTAAAGCCAGTGAGAGCTTCCTCCAGCATGCTCCCAGATTCAACAACCCAGTGGGCAGGGCAACCATAAAGTAAAGATATGGTCATTCTCCATGTCTGCACCCAGTTTCCCTCCAGACTAGTGGGGCCTGTTACAGTTCCTGAATTGCCCAAGGTCACGCAAACACTCAGACAGAAAGGAGACTCCTAAAAACTGAAGAGTGGATATGATCCTGTCTTTTTCCTTCTCATACTCTCCAGTTGGCCATTATTATTTGTGTCAAAACTAAGAAGATTTCTCAATTAGCAGGATCCACAGTCCTTTTGAAGAAGTTGACTTTTCATTTCTAGGCTGAAATGGGCCTCACAGATGCTGAGAAAGTGGATGCTATGATGTTTTTCTGGAACGTTTCCCAAGCACACAACTTCTTAATGGGTTCAGAGTGATAACATTCCCTGGAGAATGTTTTGGAAATTTGTTGGGAAGATTTTTAATTGTCCCAATGATTTAGGTGCCCCAGTGACTTAGGGGTTACTATGGCACGGGGGAGGCAGGGATGCTTGAGATTTTGTATTCCATGTAGAATTACCCTGTTTTCTGGAGAACTCCAGATATTTCCAATAGCCATTTATGTAGGTGAAAAAAGCTGTTCATAATTTTCTAAGCATGGAATGTAATTCCATTTTACCTGTGAACATAAAGTAAATTTGTACCACTTAAACATATGCAGAGTTTTTTTTTTAAAGATTTTATTTATTTATTTGACAGACAGAGATCACAAGTAGGCAGAGAGGCAGGCAGAGAGAGAGGTGGAGGCAGGCTCCCTGCGGAGCAGAGAGCCTGATGCGGGACTCGATCCCAGGACCCTGGGATCATGACCTGAGCTGAAGGCAGAGGCTTAACCCACTGAGCCACCCAGGCGCCCCTGCAGAGTTTTCTAAGAAGGCAACTAAATGTAAATGTAAGGGAAATTATACCATGTTTTGTTGAAAACATTATCAGCATGACAGAACATTACTGAGAGTTATCTCCCAGTTTTGAAGAGCATAGCATGGCTCATAAGATGGCATAGCATTTGTAGCTGTTACACATTCAAGGTGAATTATGTATATAGGAGTACAATTATTCAGCCTTTATTACAAAGGGTCAGATATTAAAAAAAAGGTGTCGTAAATAAGTGCAAATATGTAATTGGTTCATTATATCTGCTGTTGTAATTGTGTTTTAGCACTATTTCACTTTATTATGAAATACTGACCATGATATTATGTTTTATCTGTCCACTTAGTCACACTAGCCAGGAAACTGGGAATAATCCTCAACTCCTCTCCCCTTCTCACTTCTTTTCATTCATTCATTTCTGTTGATGCCATCACTTAGTTGCCCCCTTCTCCCACTTAAACCTGTACTGCCTTAGTTCAGATTCACACTTTCTTTTTGAGACTGTTCCAAAGTCTGCTAATTAATCTCTCATCATGCAATCTTTTCCAACCTATTCTCCACACAGTGAAGTGATCTTTCTACCACACAAATGTGGGAGTGTTACCTCCTTGCTGAAAACTTTATTGGGTCCTAGTGAAGAGAGGATAAAACCTAGACTTTCCAGGATGGTACCATGAGTCAATCCCTGTTGATCTCCATCTGTTCCCAAACTGTTCTTCGCTGATCTGAGCAGAACCACCAATGCTGATATTTGAGCGTGCTACTTAGAGAAGCTTTCTTCTCCGTCATGACAGCCTGGCAAATTTCATCCATCCTTTAAGACCCAGCCCAGTTCTTATTCCAAAGCTCCCTGACATGATGGTTTCAAGTGGTCCTAATACTTGTCTTTATTATGATACTTAGTGATCTCTGTTAGAATAGTCTTTTTACTACCAGGCATGACTTAAGTCCATTCCATCACTTATCTGCCTATATGAGGAATGGTGGGGAGGGGAGAAGGACACCATGATCGCTGGAGGAGCTCACTGAGAGGATGTGACCACTGGTTGATCTGTTGGAAAGACACAGACAACCAGAGGCTCCTCACCCCTTCTCCTGCCCTTGGAATTTGTGTGACCCAGTATTCCCACACAAGGAGCTATTTCTTAGACATAGCCTTGAGAGAGTAAGGTGGTACTAAGGCCATCTGGATGGCATGTGTGACTGAACCCAGTTAAGACCTTTATGTAAACTTCTAAGATTCTCAAGGGCAGGCATGGAAATTTTCTCAATTTGCAATTGCTCAACATAAGCCTCATATCAAAATTCCCTTGCTTATTAAAACGGCCATCTACCAATCTGGAGTGGCCTGCCTCTTTCTTTTGTCTCTCCTTGTCCTCTCTGCACAGAGGCCAATTTCAAATTTCACCTAGGTTACAACCCAAGGTCCTGAGGTTGCAAACCAACAGTGACTCTTTGCCTTGAGGGGAGACTGTCTTTACCAGAAGCCGCTTCACCATGATGCGAAGGCCTAATGAAGAGGGCTCCAAGACCACTACCGGAAGGATGAAGACTTTGTCTTGATTCCCAGGATTCTTGCTCAACTGCCAAATCAATAAGTCTTCCCTGTTGCTTTTAGAGCAAAGTGTGGTAAGAGATTTTCTTGCCCAAACAACAGTGATGAATACCATTGACTGAGAGATTATTATGTATCAGGTCCTGAGAATATACCATTTATGACCCACAAAAGAACTTTATGTGGTAGGTATTTGTTCTTTTTCTCTCTTTTAAAATGTTCTCTTTACTAGAGGTGAGGAATCTGATGTTTTGAAAAGCTAAGTACCCTCGGGGCTCTTGGGTGGCTCAGTTGGTTAAGCATCCGACTCTTGATTTTGGCTCAAGTCATGATCTCAGGGTCATGGGATCGAGTCCTGTGTTGGGCTCCAGGCTCAGTGGGGAGTCTGCTTGAGGATTCCCTCCCTCTCCCTCTGTCCCTCCCCTGGCTTGCGCTCTCTCTCTCTCTAAAATAGAAATAAATAAATCTTTTTTTTTTTAAAGGAAAGCAAAGTACTCTTGATGACCAACTCATAGGTGGTAAAGTAGCTATTCTGTCTTAGGGTATAAGGCCCATTCACTTTTTATTTTCGAGGCTGCAGAGTAGAGAGTATAGGAGGAAAAAGACCTGGTCACTTTTAATGATATGTTAGTTATAGTGAAAGTGATAAGAATAAGAGTCAGACAAAACAGGAAATCCAGAATTATTAACTTTTATAATTTTTAAGAAAGATTTTATTAATTTATTTGACAAAGAAGAGAAAGAGAGCACAAGGTGAGGGTGCAGGAGAGAAGCAGACTCCCCACTGAGCAGGGAGCCTGACCTGGGCCTTGATTCTGGGACTCTGAGATCAGAACTTGAGCTAAAGGCAAACACTTAACCCACTGAGCCACACAGGCGCCCCTACAATTTTTAATATCAATCCATAGAAAGTACAGTAGTATTTCTGTTTCTGTTTTTAGAAAGGACACTAAGTAATGTATTGCTAATGTTGATATTTTAGCTTGTTGTAAGCATTTTATTTCTTTCTCATGCGTTATAAGAATTTTAAATTTCTCCACTACGTGTAGGAAACAAAATTTTTGTTTTTGAACTAAAAGTCATATTACTCTCCATTTTGTATAGATTTCAGAGCATTTTCACAAACATTTGCTAATTTGGTTCTTGTAATCACACCGTGAGAGAGAGAAGGGGCTTTGAGTATCTTATTTTGCACATGATGAGAAATAGGTGCAAGTCAGAGGGACACAGGGACTCCCTCAAGGTCACAAAGCTGATCTGAGATAGGGTCGAGACTCAGGCTTGCATTTTCTTTTTCAAAACCTTCCCTATGATGCTTAACCATCCACATATCTTTTTTTATTTACTGAAGAGAATATTTCATATAGCTATTTGTCTTAAAAGCTAACTTAAAAGCTGGAAACTGAGGGTGTGTACAAGTTATTTCTGAAATTCCACTTATAAAAAATGATTCCTAATATAAATTACAGTTGCATTACATGGTTACCATAGCTAAGAGCTATGAGTATTTCTTATGTTTAAATTTCTGAATAATTAAATGAACAGCAGCATTTACCATGTAAATTTCTTAAATTTAATTAAATGATACCCCTATATAAAGCACTATTGTGAAATGTGTGTGTAATGATTAAAAGGTTTAGTACATAGAGAGTAATTTTCCCTAGTGCTTAAAAGGTCACTAGAAAAAAAAAAGTGACAAATATGCTGTTTTAAGCTTTTTTTTTTTTTTTGCCACTTTAAAAATGTCACAGTGAGTGAAAGGAAAAAGCTGCCCGATAGCAGATGAATGGGTATTGACAGCTGCACCAGTGTTAAATGCTGCGTGGCAGAAAAAATCTAGTGAAGAAAAACAAACTGTATTCACGTTTCCATATTGCTTTTTATTAAATTTAAGGAAAGAGGCTTTAACTTTGATTTGTATCCGAATTTGATAGTGAAGGCAATTTGTTAGATAAATCCATGTACACACAGAGAAGATAGGTATATAAGACATTTTAATCGTGCACTAAATGTAAAATTATCCTGACAACACATGTGATATTTTATGGTGTCCATATGGTATTGCATATGCAGCTTATAATATACAACTGGTATCTGGATAACATATGATATAGATATAAAGCACACCCTACCAGCTTAGAATTCTACAGTTACACATGCACACACAGAGTCACAATGTTCATGGTTTCTCTGTGCTGAGTATACATTTAACTCCCGCACCCATGTATTTATATCGTGAAGGGTTTGGGTTACCTTCTGAGGGTGTATTAGATTTCTCTGGCTTGAATGACTTTTTCCCCAGAAGCCTGGAAAATTCATCCTGCTAGATAACCAGGTATTCTTCATTTGCAAATATTATTACCTTGTAGGATTAGAAGAAGGCTTAATTAGGAGAAAGGAAAAATAAACAATGCAGTAAGCAGAAGGTCCTGACAGGTCCTGTTTTTGGGGAAAGTCCTATAGGACACGCTGTCTATGGGCACTCAGAATGTTAAGGGGGGGAGGGTCTTTTAAGCTGGAGACCACGGGGTCTCTGTGGGCCGACTCTGATGCTCAGAGGAGCCCCGAGGCCAGTACCTTTTCTTCTTTGTTGTTCTTTAATGAGATGATCTTGCTGCGGAGGGGGCCTGACATTTCTCCTGATACCCATTATTCCCAGGAGAGGCTCGTCTTCTAAACATTCGAACTTAGTCACTATAGGCAAATCCCTTGTTACATCTGTCTTCCCCACCAGAATGGAGCAGAGAACCATCCTTTTTATTCCTGGATGTTCATCACATAGCACATTTCATATCATCTAGTAGCTACTCAATAAATACTGAATGGATGAATAATTGCAATGCTATTTCTACCTAAAGTGGAACACCTTTCTGGAGTTCTTGAGTACTAGGTTAATTTGTCGGACTTTTGCTTTCCAGGATCACAAATAGATGAATCCTGTCTAGAAGTTTCCTGTGTTTTCTCTCTTTTAGGACCTTCCTTCTGAAGTAATTCTTTCGTACTCTGCTGTCACAGTTTGCTTTCGTAAAAATAAGTCCACAATTATATCAAAGATGCTATTTCTCCCTATCCTTGGGATTTCTGGTTATACAGATTAAGAAAAGGAATTTGAGAAAGAATTACCAGACATTACCCTGGGTTACATAGCTATAATCCATAAGGAAATAATGAATAAGGAAATAGTGATACTGTTAATGCACTTTGTAGTTAAAACACAATTTTTTTCAACTTTGTAAACATCTTTAGGGAGTATAAACTGATACCCAAAAATTACATTAACAAAATTACCTTGTTGTATAATTAGAGCATTCTACCAGCATACATAAAATTTGGAGTGAATGCTGTCAGTTTTTATTTTTAAAAATATATCCTGTGATGGGTGAATAATAATCACACCTGGAAACAGTTTTATAAATAAAAAATTAAATTGCATGAAATGATATTCAAAGGTGCTAACGAGTGTCAGTATTGCTTAAAAGGGGAAAAGATGATTTTTTAGATGCTCAGTGTGTGCTTATGTGTTAACTAGATGTATTTATGTCTCACAGCCAACTATGCTATAGTTTAAATGCATAGAGATGACATTAATGCTTTCTGAGCTATGGTCATTTTTATTATTTTTCATGATAACAAAGCCTCTAACCTTTATTACAGAAGAAATGTCTTACTTGTAGGCTGCTTGAGCTATGTACACATGGTACAAAGCTTGCATATGAAAACTAAGACCCTGTTACCCATTCATGCCTGTGTGATGCCTGTTCATGTCTGTGTGATGTCAAGCCATAGTAATTCCTTTTTTTCTCACTGAATTAACTGATTTTTCAAATTAAACCAAGCAAACAAATACCCAATTATTTAGTTTTCTGTTGACAGTATTGGAAGATTGGTGATGATTTAAAAAACCTTTGTGAAATAGTCAACAAAACAAGGAGGCAACCCATGGAATGGGAGAAGATATTCACAAAGGACACTACAGACAAAGGGCTGATACCCAAGATCTATAAAGAACTACACAAACTCAACACACAAAATCATGACAAGAAATGGACAGAAGACATGAACAGACACTTCTCCAAAGAAGACAAACAAATAACTAACAGACACATGACAAAATGTTCATCATCATTAGCCATCAGGGAGATTAAAATCAAAACCACATTGAGATTCCACCTTATACCAGTTAGAATGGCCAAAATTAACAAGACAGTAAACAAGTGTTGGAGAGGATATGGAGAAAGGGGAACCCTCTTACACTGTTGCTGGGAATGCAAGTTGGTGCAGCCACTTTAGAAAACAGTGTGGAGATCCCTTAAGAAATTAAAAATAGAGCTTCCCTATGACCCTGCAATTGTACTACTGGGTATTTACCCCAAAGATACAGATGTAGTGAAAAGAAGGGCCATCTGTACCCCAGTGTTCATAGCAGCAATGGCCACAGTTGCCAAACTGTGGAAAGAGCCAAGATTCCCTTCAACAGACGAATGGATAAAGAAGATATGGTCCATATATACAATGGAGTACTATGCCTCCATCAGGAAGGATGAATACCCAACTTTTCTATCAGCATGGACAGGACTGGAGGAGATTAAGCTGAGTGAAATAAGTCAAGCAGAGAGAGTCAATTTTCATATGGTTTCACTTACTTATGGAGCATAAGGAATAACACGGAGGACATTGGGAGATGCAGAGGGGAAGTGAGTTGGGGGAAATTGGAGGGGGAGATGAACTATGAGAGACTGTGGACTCTGAGAAACAAACTGAGGGTTTTGGAGGGGAGGGGAGTGGGGGGTTGGGTGAGCCTGGTGATGGGTATTAAGGAGGGCATGTATTGCACAGAGCACTGGGTGTGGTGGATAAACAATAAATTTTGGAACACTGAAAAAAAAACCCAACCCACCCCCTCCCCCCAAAAAAATCTCTTTGTGGTTTCTCCTCCCACATTACCCTGCACAAACTGGTGGGTCACCACGCGCACTTAGCCTATCAGCCCTGCCACTTTCCTCCATGTTCGTTCACACACCCTTAGAGATGATTTCCCCTAGATGTTTCTATGGAGAAAGTAATGATCATATTTTTCACATAATGGAATTGTTTAGTGCTTTCCAACCTCTCTCTCTGAACAAGTAGGGTTAACGTTTATATCCAAGAGGAGTAGCAATAAAGGTAAGGATTTATTTTCTCTTCCTCCAGCAAGAGTTGAAGCTCACAGCTTTGCTCCTCACACTTTCATCTTCTTTTTATCACTCCTGGGATGGTCTCTAGAAAAATTATAGCAGCAAATAAATACCTGTCCGTGTACTGTTCAGTTGATCTGCCTATGGAATGATGGAAAACAGATCTCTTGCTAAAAAGGGATTAGAATATGTACACTTTTGGGGCAGTGGGTGGTGGGAGAAGAGGCTTCTGTGAACCCATCAAGGCATCTGTGCTATTGAGTTGGGCCAGAGAGAGGTTTTTTTTTTTTTTGTCTTCCCGTGAGTGGTTGAGTTTGGGGGAAGCATCTTAGAAGCAGGGGGTGGCTGTCCTCTCAGAACATATCACTTACTCTGAGGGAATTTGGGGAGGGTAGACTACAATTTGGTAAATTAGGATTTGGCTGGAATATCAGGATCAACATATCTCTCTTTGATAAAATTACCAAAGGACTGTTAATGATCCTGGGAAGTCTGACTGAGAGCCAGACTTATGGAGCATTTATAACTTACTAAAGCTCTGACTACATAAAACCAGTGAATGAACCATTCTTTATTTAATTGGCTTTGCTTCCCACTCATAATGGCCATTTGGATTGGCTATACAGTCAATAGTTCCTATCTTTAATAGGTTTGCATATATCAGATTGACCTTTTCTACTTTGTCTTTAAGCATATGGACACAGTGGCATTGGAGTGAATTTCACTTGTTTAGTTGGATTTTCTAGGTGGCCTAACTTATGTCTGTGAATACTTTGAGCACTTTTGGGAGTCACATGAACTCTTATGTAATCAGAAGGCTGTATGGTTTATGGAGGCCATAACTTAATCCCAGGGAATAGCTGATTTGAGAGAATAATTTAGGTGCTAAGAAAATTTAGTACATCAGATAATGACTTACTAACCTATACCCTGGAGGTTTGAAGAGTTAATGTAATAACCGAAGCTCTGTGAGTTACTCCTGGAGAGTAGTTTAGCATGCATGGCAGAGAGTTCAGTGAATAACCATAATCTTTTTTTAGTACCTGGGTTCACCTTTGAAATCTATTTTGGACTGGTCTTTTTTCTAATTTCAAATTTATGAAATGTGAGCTTCTTGGTAGCATTTTGATCACATTACCACCTTTGAAATCCTTTTGCATTCTTAGTGTCTTCTCAGAACTTACAAAATAGCTTTCAGAATTCACTATCACAAATCCCTTGCCCTAAATTTTGTTTCTATTCTACTTTTTTCCAAGAAGAAATGACCACTGATTTTTAGGCATGCCCCCTAACTCTGAAATTTATTCTCTAAAATGCCTCAGACTAAAAGCAGTTTTAAGAATATATTTTATTATTTTTATTTTTATTTTTATTTTTTTTAAAGATTTTATTTATTTATTTGACAGAGAGAGATCACAAGTAGACGGAGAGGCAGGCAGAGAGAGAGAGAGGGGAAAGCAGGCTCCCTGCCGAGCAGAGAGCCCGATGCGGGGCTCGATCCCAGGACCCTGAGATCATGACCTGAGCCGAAGGCAGCGGCTTAACCCACTGAGCCACTCAGGCGCCCTAAGAATATATTTTAAAAGATACATGAGATAAGTGAGTTCTGTGAGACATACAAGTTTGTTGTTTTTCCATTTCATATTTTAATGTTACGTATGCTTCATCTGTATACTACATATAGATAGTGCTGTTTTTGTACTACATACATATATAGTTGATGTAGTAACCATCAAAACTCATAATAATGTTTGCTTCTGGGGAGAAAGGAGAATTGGGCTGGGAAGGGAAATATAAGACTATTCAACCATATGTGTAGGGCTTTCTCTATCACAAAAGTGATTTGAGGGAACTATGACAAAATAATAGCATTTATTAAAAGTGGGTGGTGAATTCATAGTTTTTATTATATTTTTATTTGCAATGCCCTGTGTTTTAAAGAAATTTTTAATGAAGAGAAGCCATGTAAAGTGACTTTACTTGATGTTGCATTCTGTCGGACTCTTTCTCATCAGTTGCTTTTTTTTAATTTCTTAAAATTTGTGTCTTCTTGGGACGCCTGGGTGGCTCAGTTGGTTAAGCAGCTGCCTTCGGCTCAGGTCATGATCCCAGCGTCCTGGGATCGAGTCCTGCATCGGGCTCCTTGCTCGTCAGGGAGCCTGCTTCTCCCTCTGCCTCTGCCTGCCATTCTGTCTGCCTGTGCTCACTCTCTCTCTCTCTGACAAAAAAAAAAAAAAAAAAAAAAATTTGTGTCTTCTTTTCTTCTTTAAGATCAGCAAATTACTTTGGCCTTGTTTAAAGAATGGTGAAAATCTCATTTAGATCTGGGTTGCAGCATCCTTGCTAATTCATCAAAGCATTTATTTTTTAAACATTAGTTTAAGTCTGTCCCTCAGGCTGTCACATCTTTCTTCAGGGGTTTCTCTTAGTCTTGAGACGACTCCATCTGCTCTTCTAAAAGGAGAACATCAAACCAGTTTGTTAGACGTGACACAATTAGATCTCAGATGCTCAGTTGCCTGACCATTTGTAAAAGCATTTTCTGGAAATTAGGAAGAGACCAAAGAACTCTGACTTTCTCTGAGGCTTTTATTTAGCCTTGATTTTGTGTGACTTTGGATTATCTTTCTCCTCAACTTCTCTTACTGGGAACATGATTAATTTTTATTCAAAGTCTTTCTTCCCAAGCAGTACTACGGCTATTTTTATTTATTTATTTTATTATTTCATTTCCTCACTCAGTCACACTACTCAACTTATTTAAGCATGGTCTATTAGGAAAACCAACTTTTTCCTTTATTCTTAACTGAAGAGTAGTTAGTTGAATGGAAGTAGACAAATATCTTATACAGAAGCCTTGTTTAGTAAAACAAGAAATCATTAAAAAAAAAATTACTCTTCCAGGAAAGTACATCTCTGAGTCTTCCCTCACTCCCCTCCTCATTCAGACATGTTTTTTTTAATTGAAGTATAATTCACATATAAAATTAATTTCAGGTGTACAACATGATTTAATATTTGTGTGTATTGTGAAATGATCACCAGGATAAGTCTATCCATCACTACACATATTACAAATTCTTTATTTGTGATGAGAACTTATA
Organism: Lutra lutra; assembly: GCF_902655055.1. NCBI lineage: Eukaryota > Metazoa > Chordata > Mammalia > Carnivora > Mustelidae > Lutra > Lutra lutra. The sequence continues at coordinate 72,725,941 of NC_062285.1, forward strand.
TTTTTTAATTTGTTTTTTATTTTTGAATTTTTAAAAAAGATTTTATTTATTTGACACAGAGATCACAAGTAGGCAGAGAGGCAGGCAGGCAGAGAGAGAAGTGGAAGCAGGCCTCAATCCCAGGACCCTGAGATCATGACCTGAGCCGAAGGCAGAGGCTTAACTCACCGAGCCACCCAGGTGCCCTGATGAGAACTTTTAAAATCTATTCTCTTCATGACTTTCAAATATACAATATACTGTTATTAACTATGCTGTAGGTTATAGCCCAGGATTTATTTATAATTTTTAAAAATATTTTATTTATTTATTTGATGGAGAAAGACACAGTAAGAGAGGGAACACAAGCAGTGGGAGTGGGAGAGGGAGAAGTGGGCTTCTGGCTGAGCAGGGAGCCCAATGCGGGGCTCTTTTCCAGGACTCTGGGATCATGACCCGAGCTGAAGGCAGACGCTTAATGACTGAGCCACCCAAGTGCCCCTATTTATTTTGTAATTGAAAGTTCTGTACCTTTTGGCCATTTTCATTTCACCAGTTCCCCACCACCCCCTTGGGCAACTGCCAGTCTATTCTCTGTATCTGTGAGCTCAATCTTCTTCTTCTTTTTTTTTTTTATTCCATACCACTGGATATTAATCAGTGGTTATTTCTCCTCCTCTTTATTTATGATCTTTTTTGTTTAATTGTATACTTTAGAATTTATGGCAATGAATCCTAGTCCAGACATAAGTTCCCCTGGTTTTAAAAGATTGCATGAGTCTGAAGAAACATGCAGGAAAAAAAATAAGCACACATACATTTAGTTAGAAATAAAATAGGTATTTTATCTTGAAAGGGTCAGCTGCTTTACCAACAAAATCTCAGTACCTTCGTGTCATCACCATGTAAATGACACAAAAGCAAGCAAACAGACTTGACTTACCCCAAGTCACAAAACACTGATGTGTAAATCGGAATGCTAATTTATTAATTTACTCTGAGAAAGCTGTGAAATGATGCCAAGGGTTTCTCCATTCTCTCCTTATAGAGGGAATAAAAACCTAACAGATGGAATTATTACAACCATGTGAGGTGGTGGATATTAACTAAACTTACTGTGGTAATCCCTTTGTAATATATACATATCTTAAAATCATGTTGTATACCTTAAACTAATACAGTATTGTATGTCAACTATATCTTAATACAACTGGAAAAAATAGCTTGAGTTTCAGAGTCTGCAGACATAGGGGAAAAAAGAAATTGAAGATGAAATTATAACCAGAAGGTTGGTAATTATGGTAAGAGAGCAAGAGCAGTTGATTGGATGACCTTGATCTGAAACATCCCTCCTTAGGTGGAGTTATTTTGACTGTTCACACCATTTGGCAACAGTGTTGCTTCCACTAGATTATCCTGGATAAACTTTAAGAAAGTCTTTCTCTTTGGACTCACATTTTTTGGACTTCTAGATGTTCTTTTTTTTCAGACTGGCCTAAGTAGAACCAAACATGACCATATATTTATGTTAATACTTCACATAATGTATGTAAAACATTCCTGGAACAAATGTTGGCTGCTTGTAATAGGGAGTATGTATGCACACTTTAGTGGCTAAAGTTTGGGGTCCGCAGCCAGCCTGCCTGGACTTGAACTCCACTTTTGCCCCTTACCAGTTGTATGGCCTTGGGTGACTTACTGATTCTCTTTGTGCTTTACTTGTCTTAGGGATAAAATGGGGACTATAATGTATCAATTTAATAGGATTTCTGCTAGGATGAAATTAATGGAGCAAAATGACACTGAGTATGCATTTAACTCTGCTTATTTTTTGTTAGATTTCATGGATCAGTCATGATTGGTCTTTTGTTTCTGCTGAAATTCAACTACTCATTTAGTTTTTCCCTTTATGTTACAGGAGGCCCATCCATCTTGTCATGTATTTCTTGCTGATAATTTTACTAATTTTTTTCCTTTGCAGCTGTGCATTTCAGGTTTGGGAACATACCATCTAAAAATCTATAGGTTATTGTTATAATAAAATAAGTCTACCAACAATATAAATTAACCATTCACTATTGCGCATACTCCTTCTTATAAAGCATGATAATTAGGGTAAATGTTCAATAGTTTACACAAAAGATAAGAATTTGTGTTTCTTTTACAAAGCCAGGGAGATAGCCTCATTAGTTCTCTAGCAAATAATGAATGGCACTGATACTTTCCTGAGGCAATGTATACATTTTAATCATCATTATTATAGTGTGTATATCCATATAGAGTTAAAGAGAAACTTTCTGCACAAAATCCTAAGTGCTGGAATTCCTTTCCCTTCCTTGGCCCTCCTGTACTTCCCTTCCCACAGTCCTGTCCTGTGCGTCATCTTGTCTCAAGAGTCCCTTCCAGGGCTGCAGGATCCTGCAGCTCCAAGGGGTGCCTTTCACACTGTCTTCTCTAACTATGCCCCTGGACGTGTGTGGAACGGCTGCCCCAGGAGTTGTGTCCCAGCAGCATCCAGCTTCCTTCTTCCCATCTTCCCACCTGCCTCTCCGTAGGTGCTCTGAGGCTTGTGGCACCAGTGTCACTGTCATAATAGGGGAGGCAGGAAACTGTTACACATCACATCTTTGGTGAAGAGTGAGAAGTAGGAAATAACCAGAGGTTTTTGTTGTTGTTGTTGTTGTTCCATTCTTCAAGTTCTGTTCTCGTGCTTATATAAAACTTGAGCTCCAAAGATAACTTCAGTCACTTAAAATGAGAGATTTACATAGCTTCTGAACCAGTAACCTAGGTGAATAGATTCAGTCACTTAGACTGTTACATAATATTTTCAGAAAAGGGACAATCTGCTATTAGTATGGCAGCCATGACAGAGGAGGATGGCTGACCAGGCCCAGGGGAGAAGCTGGGTATAGTGTGAATCATCTTGGTATCTTCAGAGTTTGTGAGTCTCGGAACAGAGGGAGGGGTTTAGAGTGGATAGAAAGACGGAGAGAGGGAAACAGTAGCTAATTGGTGAAATCTGCTTGAGAGGCTAGTGATGTCCAGACGCTCTCCTTTACACTTCAAAATTCCTAGGGATCAGGCCTATTTTGGGGACTAGCCACAGTTTCTCCTCCAGGAAATGAAGGCCCTTGAGAAGGGGCCATCGGGGGAGGAGACTTCATAAGCCTTCCCTAACCTCATAAAACCATATGGGTGGACATAATATGATTTCAAGGGTCAGGGACAGTTTCTTTTCCCTTCTTACACTTGCTGGCTGATCCTTGAAATTTTGGTTTGTTTGTTTGTTTTTAGACAGGAGATAAAAGCTTTCATTTTACAGAGAAAAAAGGGAGTGGGGCAGTGGATTACTGGGGTGGTCATCACCCTCCCGCTATTGCCTTGCCTGTTTAGCCCAAGACTTCCTCTTCCCTTGCTAGTCATCTGCCCCAACACTGCTCTTCATTGACACCCCCCTCTGGGGCCTCCTTATTGACATGAAGCATTAGATCGCCCAGGATGGTGATTCTCAGAATGTGGTCCATGGACCAGCGACATCAGCGTCACCTTAGGGACATGTCAGCCCACCCTAGACTACTGAGTCAGAAAGTATATTTTAACGAGATATTCAGGTAATTTGTATAACATTAAAGATTGAGAAGCTCTGGCCTGGGATACTTTTTCATAGCTAGCCTTAACTAAAATCTGATTTGAAGTTAATGGTAATAATTATTGCATTTTTTAATAGCTCAGTAATTAATCTTAACATATCCATAGTAAGTATTTATTGAGCACTTGCTGTATTCTTTTTTTTTTTTTTAAGATTTTAAATTTTTAAGTAATCTTTACACCCAGTGTGGAGTTTGATCTCACAACCCCAAGATCAAGAGTTGCACACTCCACCAACTAAGCTGGTCAGGCACCCCTTAGTGTCTATTATATTCTTGGTACTATATATGCCAGGAGTTGGGGATATAGGAATAATAGTCCTTGCACCACAAAACTCACAGCATAACAGTCTTATAAAAGCAATGCAAAACAATACATGCAACAAAAAAACCCATAATTTTTTCCCCAAGCTTATTCAAAGCTATGTGCTCTAATTAATGTTATATTTTTCTCCTTGTGTCTTTTACTTTTCTTCCATAATCCGTGGGCTTTATGAGAAAAATTATCAACCTTGAAATGTTATCCTCTTTCTCTTTCTCTCCCACTTCATAACTGTTATTGCATTGCAAGTATAAGCTTCTGGTTGTAGTAATCTCAGGCCTAAATAGAAAAACAAATACATAATTTTTTTTTAAGATATCAAATTTTGAGAGTATTTATTGTTCCACTTTCTCAGACTATTTTCCATGTATGCATCTCGTTTTCAATTAGCAATGTTTCTGTCATTATTACATGGCATATTCTGGAATTTTACTTGTTTCAGGTTGTGTGGTGTGTGTGTGTGTGTGTGTGTGTGTGTGTGTGTGTGTAGGGTGGTCAGGGGAGAGGAAAGGAAATGATTAAATGATTGTGCATATTTATTGAGTTCAACTAAGTCTCTTTAGGTTTTGAAGATACCAGAAGGATACTTTAGAAAAATAAGAGCATGGACAATAGCATCACAGGGTAGGGCCCCAAGAATATCATTACAGTGGGACCTTAGTGTGCTCATGGGAGCTTAGGAGGACTGATTCCGGTGACTTTAGGAGAAGACTTGGGAGCATGGGTTAGAGAAGCTTTGTGGGAGACAGCTGCTGCTTCTGTTGCTGGGGATGCTTCCATCCTTCAGAGTCAAAACCTCTAATCGATTTGAGTTTTTAGCTCTCATGGTCAATAACAGATGAAATGAAAAAAACAAAAAAAAAAAAACAAAAAAACCAACTCATCATTTTACCTTGTGGGAGGTTATGGCATTTCTCTTATTTTTGAGATGGCTTTCTAGCATATTTCACAACAGTTTCTAGCATATTTCAAAAACAGTTTTGTGTGTATGATTTCGTGTCACATTCTGCCATTACACTTTTCCTAGAAACCTATAGTAATATAGTTACCAACAACAGAATAAATGAAATTTCCAGTATTTCGGCTTTTGTTTGGTGGGTTTTGCCATTTTTGACTTCTGCCACCAATGTCCGCCAGCGTTAGCTGCCACAGTGCTGACGCAGCAGGCTGCTTTGGTTTGGAGAAGAGTGAGTAGCATTGGCGTTGCTGACTCAGTGTGTTATGTCTCTGTGGAGCAAAGTGCAGTGGCTTCTGGTCAATTTTTGAATTGATTTTAGGAAGGTTTTTAATGATTTATAAAGCAGCATTTAATCCTATACATCAGGTTTTGTCTGCCTCATGAAATCAGCTACTACATAAAATTGTCTAAGGCTACATCCATCATCCACTAAAAACAAACACAGTGTAGTCTTTGAAGTTTCTGTGGCAGTCTCTGCCCACAGCCAGTTTCATGTGTGGTCATTTGGCATTTCTTTTTTTTTTTTTTTTTCCCTTTTTTATTTTTTATTGTGTTATATTGGTCACCATACAGTACATCATTAGTTTGATGTAGTGTTCCATGATTCATTGTTTGTGTATAACACCCAGCTCTCCATGCAATCTGTGTCTTCCTTAATACCCACCACCAGACTTTTTAAAAATTGAGTTTCAGTGATTTCATCCTGTTAGATATTTCAAAAAATTGAAAATATGACTTCTTCCAATGTAAAGTGAACATGTGTCAAAGAAATCATTTGTATCTCTGCTGGATAAAATCTATAAATTTAATATAAACATATATATTAAATTTATATATATTTATATACAAAATCTATAAATTTAATATAAATCTATAAATTATAAACTTCAGGGTCTGGGTTATAATCAATGGTAAATATTAAGTCAAGCAAAAGTACATTCTTGTAGAGAATTAAATAGACTTTGGGCAGACCTATTAGAGGACTCTATAGTATAACGTTGAAAAGATAAGCGGTTATCCTTTTGCTTTATTTTCAGGTTTTGGGAAAAAAATTTTTTTTTAAAGATTTTATTTATTTATTTGACAGACAGAGATCACAAGTAGGCAGAGAGGCAGGCAGAGAGAGAGAGAGGAAGGGAAGCAGGCACCCTGCTGAGCAGAGAGCCCGATGTGGGGCTCGATCCCAGGACCCTGAGACCATGACCTGAGCTGAAGGCAGAGGCTTAAACCCACTGAGCCACCCAGGTGCCCCGGGAAAATTTTTTTTTTTTTTTAACAAATCACTTCTCCTTGATGATTGTAAATCATCTCCAAAGGTTATTCTTGATCATAGAAAAGTTTGGTCCCATTGTTTCTTGTCGTGTTCATTTACATCGATGCAACAAAGAATATTAATTTGCACATTCAGGCCTCTTTGGAATATGGTCAACAAATCTAGAGCCATTCAGTGTTGAGCAGCTATTGAACTCTAATTGCACATACATTACCCATTTCAGTGTTATTCTACTAGTCCTTTAGGCTCTGTTCTCTTTTTTTCAGTCTTTTATTTTCTCTCTTCAGATTGTATAATTTGTTGGTCGTCTAAGTTTCCTGATCTGTTATTTGCTTTAAAAAAATAATTAAGTGTATACAAAGTCAGGACAAAGCACAGAAAGTTACTCTGGTGAGATACAGAATTTCTGTTAGCTGGGCAGCTGACAGAAAATATAAATATATAACAGAAAATATAAACATAACAGATAACAAAATATAAATACCTTTTTACTAATTATTAAAGGCAAGCTAAGTACTTTGAGAGAGAGCTACTTCATAGAGAAAACCCAACTCTGGTGTTTTATAAAAACATTATATTTTTAATTAATGCATCAAACTAAGCATTTGTTGATCTTTTTTACATATTTCTTCTTTTTAGATTCCTTGCTTGCAAGTATTCAAAACCAAAGCAAATAAAGCTTACTTTCTCTAACCTTATGCAATTTTTGATATCCATTTACATTTTGTCTTTCATTATACCCTTCCATATTCAGGAACAATAATACACTTTAAAACAAACCACTCTTTTTTCTTTTGGAAGAAAACTGGGGTGCCTGGGTGGCTCAGCTGGTTAAGTCTCTGACTATTGGTTTTGGCTCAGGTCATAATCTCAGGGTCAGGAGATGGAGCCCCACGTCAGGCTCCCCACTCTGTGCAAAGTCTGCTTGAGATTCTTTCCCTCTCCCTCTGCCCCTCCCCCTGCACACCCTTTCTCTCTCTCATAATAAATGAATCCTTAAACACACACACACACACACACACACACCAACCAGTTTTTGCATATACATTTGTACTTCTCTGCTGTAATTGTTCTAGTATAGCTTCAACAACTCAGCCTTTAACCAAAGTAACTAATGTCTGGTAATCAGAGAGAATCTGGAGGTAGGTCATTATGAACTGTCTATGATACACAAGCATTTTAGTGATCACAAAACTCATGAGCACACATATGAGTCACACAGAGCTTTTTATAGCTTCTGAAAGTAGCAAAAGCATACACATTTGTTAACATAGCACAGAGGCATAGGCTGTCTACAGTGTGCAAGAAAAAGAAATAAGAGCACATATATTAAAACTATGCCACACCTGGAACTAATGTGATGCTTTGTGTCAACTACACATCCCCCCAAATTAAAAAGAAATAAAACTATGCTTACTTGGCTATTATATAGATATCCAAGAATTATCCACTAATTAACTCAACTTCATATTTATTTTTTGTCTTAAAGTTAAAAAAAGATCTTGGAAACAAGTTTCAGCAGACACATTATAGGACATAATTACTATTGATACAATATGTTTATCAGCTTTATAGTTTTAATTCTATTTAGTTGAACATATAATTTTCTGTCATTTGAAAAAACTATATAAAATAAAAGTAACTTACCTGAACTTACAAATCAGTATAAAATGTCTAGGAACTTCAGATTTCTAGTTTCTTTGTGAGAAGTAAATACAAATCTTAAAAAAAATATACTTTTATTATATTACAAATTGATAGAATTAGGGAAAAGACATGAGCTCTTTTTAAGCAAAATTATGAAAATCTGTTGTGATTTATCTAATAATATTTATTTTAATTACATGAACTTGAATTATTATATAAAAATGCTTCTGAGCTAGCTGTATCTGTGAAAAGTTTTTTTTGTTTGTTTGTTTTTGTTTTTCTTTTTTTTTTTTTGGGTAGGGGGCAGAAGAAGAGGGGGAGAGAGAGTCTTACACAGGCTCTATGCCCAGCTTGGAGACCTATACGTGGCTCAGTCTCACACCCTGAGATTATGACCTGAGCCGAAATCAAGAGTCAGACGCTTAACTGATTGATCCACCCAGGCACTCCATTTTTTTGTTTTTTAAAGGCTAGCACACTCAGCATTAGAAGTTCAGTTTATTTTATGCAAATTTTAGAAATACTAAGTTTTTGCAAATCCTTATTGGTCTATCTAACCAAACAGAACAGAGCTTCTTTAAGTTTTGTAGTTTAATGTATTAATACCCTCCAGAGGTAGGAAAATATTTCATGCTCACACATGAAAGGAAAATACTTTTCTTAGTTTTTGGTACAGAGACAGAAAGCCTACAGCTTCAACTCTATAACTAGAGACATAGGTTTATAGTAAAGAGAATAAAAAACTCACCAGTATAGTTTGTCAAGATATTTTCTCCTCCTCAGTTTTTGCCTAATTAGGTTGAGCTCAAAAGTAGACAAAACAACAACCCAAAAAGTCAAACAAACTAGATTTCCTGTCGTCACTCACTTGACAAAAAGTAGGTACTGTTATATAGACAGAGATCACAAAGTGGTCATATGGTGAAATCAGATTTCCAACCACTGTCTGTACCAATGAGGAATAACTTACCAGCCATGTGCAGACCAGACTCCTGTATATGCGGGATGATCTTTAGTTACTTAGTTGAGATTGATCTAATGACTCATTATTTGATAATCCTTGGGTTGCATGGTAGAAGCCATAACCCAAACCACAAATTGGACAAAATACAGAAAGAATAACAGCCAGAAACAAAAATAAAGACATAAAATCAGAAGAATTAAAAAATAGAGACTCAGTGAAGGAAAAGTTAAATTATTACCCTTGGGATTTTCTCCAGGACTCAAGAAGAGATGCTCCTGGTGGGGGAAAAGGAGGGAAGAGCTCATAGGTTGTACTTCTTGGATAATACAGTAGAAGAGACTCCAGAAGATGAGTTTATTTCAGTGGAGAAAACTCACAAATTATTGAACATGCTTATCAAAAGGTTAAAAACATGACTCTCATGCACCATAAAGTAAGATATATCAAACATTTATTTAATTCCTTAATAAGATCCACCTGGAAGGTAAAGTTCGTTAATTAAAGAAGAATTCAAGGAACAAAGATTTATATAGTCATTTCATGAAAGGCATAATGAAATAAACTTGCTAAATAAGAGACAGAACAAGTAATGTCTTACAGAGAAATACAACTATAAGCATTAGGGTTATTTTTTTTCTGTTGGAGAGAATCACCACTTCTCAGATAGAAATTCATGAATTAATATGTATCTTCATAGAGTTTGGTCTATAATGAGCAGTAAATAATGAGTCAAATAAAGATATATTTCCCCAGAAAATTAAATAAGTTTTGGTCAGACCTGCTGGACAATGTTCCAGTTTGACTTTGAAAAGTAATTCTGGCTCTTTTGCCTTATTTCCAAGTTTTGGATAATTTTCCTGAATTGGTTCTAACATCTTAGAGTCTTTGTAACTTTAGTCAGCATTCTTCAATAGTATAGAGCCTTAGAGAAACGATTGAATAATATTTGTTTGCTACATCATGACATATGGCTTTTATGTCCTTGAAATTCTTTGTTAATTTACAAAGACAACAAACAAAAAACACTTTTATTTTACTTTATTTTTTTGCCCATATATTATACTTTAACTAGAAAACATATTATCTTTCTCTGAAGGTCTCCCATTTTATTTTATTTTTATTTTTATTTTTTTTAAAGATTTTATTTATTTATTTGACAGAGAGAAATCACAAGTAGGCAGAGAGGTAGGCAGAGAGAGAGGAGGAAGCAGGCTCCCCGCTGAGCAGAAAGCCCGATGTGGGGCTTGAACCCAGGACCTGGGATCATGACCTGAGCCGAAGGCAGCGGCTTAACCCACTGAGCCACCCAGGTGCCCCAGGTCTCCCATTTTAAAAGTGATCTACTTCTGCAAACCAAGAATTTAAATTAACACATATTTAACACAGTACATTATAGTTGTTGAATATCTATTTATAGAAAAATGAATAAAAACATTCAATACATTTCACTAAATATTCTATTTTTAAAAATATTTAATTTATTTATTTGACAGACAGAGATCACAAGTAGGCAGAGGCAGGCAGAGAGAGAGAGATAAGGAAGCAGGCTCCCCGCTGAGCAGAGAGCCCGATGCGGGGCTTGATCCCAGAACCCTGGGATCATGACCTGAGCCGAAGGCAGAGGCCTTAACCCACTGAGCCACCCAGGCACCCCTCACTAAATATTCTAAATAAATATTTAGAATTTTCCAGTTTTAAAAAATATAGTTAAGGGCGCTTGGGTGGCTCAGTGGGTTAAGCCTCTTAAGCCTCTGCCTTCAGCTCAGGTCGTGATCTCAGGGTCCTGGGATGGAGCTCCACATCAGGCTCTCTGCACAGCGGGGAGCCTGCTTCCCCCTCTCTCTCTGCCTGCTTCTCTGCCTACTTGTGATCTCTCTCTCTCTCTGTTGAATAAATCAATAAAAAAAAATCTAAAAAAAATATAGTTAAGATGTTTGATATCACATGAGTAAAAAGTAGCAGAGATCAAACTGATGATCTTGAAGATTGTATACTCCTCCTTCCATAGTATAATAAGGTATTTAATTGAAATGTTACATTTTATTTTTTTATTATTTTTTAAAATTAAATGTTTTTGTGTGTGTGTGTGTGTGTGTGTGTGTTCCAGAATTCATTGTTTTTGCACCACACCCAGTGCTTCATGCACTACATGCCCTCCTTAATACCTACTACCAGGCTTGGCCAAACCCCCTACTCCTGTCCCCTCCAAAATCCTGTTTGTTTCTCAGAGTCCACAGTCTCTCATGGTTTGTCTCACCCTCTGATTTCTCCCAATTCACTTCTCCTTGCCTTCTCCCATTGTCATTTGTGTTATTCCTTATGCTCCACAAGTAAGTGAAACCATATGATAATTGACTCTCTCTGCTTGACTTATTTCACTCAGCATAATCTTCTCCAGAAGACATGAACAGACACTTCTCCAAAGAAGACATACAAATGGCTAACAGACACATGAAAAAATGTTCATCATCATTAGCCATCAGGGAGATTCAAATCAAAACCACATTGAGATACCACCTTACACCAGTTAGAATGGCCAAAATTAACAAGACAGCAAACAACAAGTGTTAGAGAGGATGTGGAGAAAGGGGAATCCTCTTACACTGTTGCTGGGAATGCAAGTTGGTGCAGCCACTTTGGAAAACAGTGTTGGAGAGTCTTTAAGAAATTAAAAATAGAGCTACCCTATGACCCTGCAATTGCACTACCAGGTATTTATCCCAAAGATACAGATGTAGTGAAAAGAAGGGCCACCTATACCCCAGTGTTCATAGCAGCAATGGCTGCAGTTGCCAAACTGGAAAGAACAAAGATGCTCTTCAACAGACGAATGGATAAGAAAGATATGGTTCATATATACAGTGGAGTATTATGCCTCCATCAGAAAGGATGAATACCCCAAAAAAACACTTTGAAATACAGAGAATAAACTGTTGGTTGTCAGAGGGGAGGTATGGGGGGATGGGATGGGCAAAATAGGTGAAAGGGATTAAGAGGTACAAACTTCCAGTTATAAATAAATAAGTCACAGAGCTGAGAAGTGCAGCACAGGAAATATAGTGGATAATATGGTAATAATGTTGTATGGTGACAAACGGTGATTACACTTTTTGTGGTGAGCATTGAGTAATGCATAGAATTGCTGAATTAATGTTTTGTACACCTGAAACTAATATAACATTGTGTGTCAATTATACTTCAATAATAAAAAATAATTTATGCAGAAGTTTGCAAAATTTGATATGGCATGATTTGTTAAACCTTATGTTGATCAAGGGAGGTCCATCATTTATTTGTATTATTTGAACTTTCAGCAATCATTTTTAAAGTACACAAAATCTTTGATGCTTCTTTCACTTTAAGAGGTGGATAATATACTTTTCTCAGTTTTTGGTACAGAGACAGAAAGCCTACAGCCTCAACTCTATAACTAGAGACCTAGGTCTATAGTAAACAAAATTAAAAAAAACCTCACCAGTTTAGATCTTCAAGGTATTTTCTCCTCCTCAGTTTTTGCCTAAATGGGTTGAGCTCAAAAGTAAACAACAACCCAAAAAGTCAAACAAACTAGATTTTCTGTTGTCACTCATTTTCAAAAAATAGGTACCATTTTAAACACAGAGATCACAAAGTGGTCATATGGTGAAATCAGATTTCCAATCACGGTCTGTAGCAATGCCGAATAACTTCTCAGTGGTGGAGGCTAATTGGCCTCATCTTGGGTATGGCCTGGGCTTAATGACTTGCTTATACCATAATAGGTATTTATTTGGCTTCCTTTCAAATCACTTGTTCTGGGGGAAGCCAACAGCCATGTTGTGAGACCACTCAAGTAGCCCAAATGATGAGGAACTGAAGCCTTTTGCCAAAAGCCAGCACAAAGCTGAGGCCTCTGGCCAATATCCATGTAAGTAAATTAGAGGCTCTGACTCTAGTCAAACTTTTGGATAACTACAACCCCTCTACTGACATATTTTTTGGAACTTCATGAGACACCTTGAATCATACCTCTCAGCTAAGCTGCTACTGAATTCCTGACCCACAGTAACTATAAGATAATAAGTGTTGGTTTTCTTAAGTTGCTAAGTTCTGAAGTAATTTGCATAGCAATTGATATTTAATATAAGACTTAATAAATTGTTTTCTCTTTTTCAGAAGCTGGCAAAGTAGAATTTTCTTCTTGTTATTAAATAAACTAATTTTCTCAAGCACTAGAAATAAGGAGCTTATAATATCTGAATGACCTACTTATCATTGGTTCTCAGCTGACGCTGAGTATCGTGGCCTCCTGGTTATAACTTGCTCACTGGGCATTGCTCAAGGCTTGTTAGGATGGACTTCTGCATCTGCATCCAGAGCATATAGGATAAGAGGTTGAACATTTTTGTCTGAAATGTTCTTTCAGACAAAAGCCCAATAGTGGTTGCCTATTATGCCATGGACACTAAAACTGGGTTTGATTCCCTTGTCTGAAGGTTGAGCCCTGTGTTCTTTTGGACAGCTCTTATACCCCCACCTCCATGGTTAATAGACTGAAACATGTATCCATTTATTAAATGCGACATATTTACACATGTAGGAATGTATTTTTTGCCACTTATGAAAGTAGACTTGGTTTTCCCATTTATTTATTATTCTGGGAAAGATCTATTTAATGCAGTAGAAAAATAAAGAAGTTCCTGACAACGTGATGAATGAGCATGGGCTAATGTCTCCCTCCAGGCTGCCTTGGAGAATCAAATAAAGAGGAAATAGTGTATGAATAACTAAAGTAATAACTGTGAGAAATTCTCAAGATAGTAGTTATGACTTGGTGTGTGTGTGTGTGTGTGTGTGTGTGTGTGTGTGTGTGTGAGAGAGAGAGAGAGAGAGATTGTGTATTGGGTAATAAGTTGGGAGGGAAATTTTGAATTTTGGACTTTTCTCTGGTTATATTGGCCTGGATAATTATTGTTTGCTCCCATTTAACTGTGGAACAGAAAAAAATGGTAGTGCCAGTCCAATATCTCAAGGGCTTGTGGGGCAACACCAGGGCAATGCCAGAGACTGGCTTGAATGAAGAACAGTTAATAAAGAATGACTTGCTGCTGCTCAAGCATCCCTTCCTGCTCATTGTAGGATGAGTGTATAGGGATGTTCATCCCTATACACTCCAAATTAGGTTAATATATCAAGAAAGAAGAGCCCTCAGAAGAGAGCAGTTTCAAGTTAGAGGAGTAGAAATATTCTCTGAGAGCTGGGGTCACAGGAGGGAGGGCAACATAGGACCAGTCAAGAGACTGAGCTCCCTGGCCTGGGGTACAATCACCCCTCCTTCATAAATCTATGAAGAGAATACAAGCTGAGTTCTAATCTTCGCCCTTCTCACATTTCAGCTCAGATAGATAATTCCTGTACGGTAAAATAAGCCTCAATTGGCAGGAGTTGAAAGCACAAAACAGCTGAGAAGAGTGCCTAAGTATAGAAAACAAATTGGATTATCTATAATAGGAAAATCAGAATTAATGAAACAGACTAAGAATTTAAAATAATAAATGTCCTCAAAGAGAGGAAAGAGTATTGGTTCTATGAACCACAAAGGAGCAATTACTATGAAGAGCCAAGAAGAAACAGTACGGATAAAAATTATAACAATGGAAATAAGAATTTCAGTGAGGGATAAATAGCACAAGGATTATAGGCAAAGAATAAATTAGTAAACTGGAAGATTAGGCTGAGAGTATCTCCCAGAAGACACAGGCAGGAAATGAAAAATATAAGAGAAAAAGTTAAGAGAAGGGAGATGAATGAGAAGTGCTAATATACCTATGGTAAATTCTCAGAAAGACAGGAAAGGTGAGGCATTTAACAGAGATGAGGAAATAATTGAGAAATAATGACAAAGGGTTTACTAGAATTAAGAAAACAAATGAAAAATAGTTATATGAAAGAACTTATGAGGTACCAACTAGGTTAAAGAAGGGAAACCTCATACTTAGAGATGTGAAATTTAAGAATATAAAATTCAATGAGAAAAATGTAAAAATCTATAAGTTTTTTAATATGGAGATGATGATCCACAAAATTAAGAATATCACACTGAAAGTAGAATTCTTGATAGCAACACTGGAGGCGAGAAGACAATGAAGTAAATAGTGTCAACATGTTAAAGAAAAAATGACTTCAAAGTATAGTGTTTTTAAAGATTTATTTATTTGAGAAAGTGTACACAAGCAGGGGTAGGGGCAGAGGGAGAGGAGGAGAGAGAATCTCAAGTAGACTCCAGGCTGGGAGAGCCGGAGACCTTGAGCTGGCTCTATCCCATGACCTGAGCTGAAACCAAGAGTCAGGCGTTTAACTGAACCACTCAGCCACTCCTAGACTATAGTGTTTTAATTTTTTATTTTTTAAAAACATTTTATTTATTTATTTGACAGAGAGAGAGAGCACAAGCAGGGGGAGCAGCACAGAGAGAGAGAGAGAGGGAGAAGCAGACTGCAGGCTTAGCAGGGAGCCTAACCTGGGGTCAGTCCCAGGGCCCCAGGATCATGACCCGAGCTGAAGGGAGACAGTTAACTGACTGAGCCCCCCATGTGTTCTCAACTACCATTTATTAAGTCCTTGGTTAATACCACATTTCAGTAACTTGCATGTATCATCAGTTGCCCTGACAATGCTGCATGTTAGTTAATATTCCTTCATTACAAAGGGGGAAAGTAAGGCTCACGGGTGTTAAACAGTTTACTCGAGGTAAACCTGATTAGGGGGGAGGGAGGAAGAGGATTGAAGCTGAAATCTAATTCTGAAGTTTTTCAAACTGTAATTTTATATTCACCTAAACTACCTTTTAAATGCAAGATCATCACAAAAATATTTTTATTATTTAATTTTAATTTTTGACAAACATCATTTTAGTCATGACATGGCCTTAGAAATTTTGACATGTAAAGGCCGTATTTTAAAACTGTCTTGAAGGAAATGCTCCAGGAAGGAGAGAGATAAATTAAGGAGGATGCTTTGATTGATATAGGAAATATGGGTCATAAATAACTTAGGAAAGCTTATTATGAATCAAACAAGAAAAGTCTCCCCATAAACAGAAGTATATCATGGTAATTCAGAATTAAATTCTAGGCTATATCAACATGGTCAGGGATGGGAGGTAGGGTACAGCAACCAGAAGGAGGATGTGATAAAATACTTTTTCATTTTGTGGGAAAATATCCTCCCCACTCAGCTTTATTGAGATTATAATTGACATGTAATACTGTATAACTTTGATACTGTGAAATGGCTACCACAGCACAGTTAACACATCTATCCCCTCACTTATTGCCATCTTGTGTGTATGGTGCGAACTTTTTTTTCTTTATTAATCTTTAATATGTAAAATTATAGAGAATAAAATAACAAACACCCATTTATCTACCATATACTGTTAACAAATGTTAACAGTTGAATATGTTTACTTTTTTTTTTCCCAGCGTAACAGTATTCCTTGTTTTTGCACCACACCCAGTGCTCCATGAGTCCGTGCCCTCTCTAATACCCACCACCTAGTTCCCCCAACCTCCCACCCGCCGCGGCTTCAAACCCCTCAGATTGTTTTTCATAGTCCATAGTCTCTCATGGTTCACCTCCCCTTCCAATTTCCCTCAACTCCCTTCTCCTCTCTAACTCCCCTTGTCCTCCATGCTATTTGTTATGCTCCACAAATAAGTGAAACCATATGATACTTGACTCTCTCTGCTTGACTTATTTCACTCAGCATAATCTCTTCCAGTCCCGTCCATGTTGCTACAAAACTTGGGTATTCATCCTTTCTGATGGAGGCATAATACTCCATAGTGTATGTGGACCACATCTTCCTTATCCATTCGTCCGTTGAAGGGCATCTTGGTTCTTTCCACAGTTTGGCGACCGTGGCCATTGCTGCTATAAACATTGAGGTACAGATGGCCCTTCTTTTCACTACATCTGTATCTTTGGGGTAAATACCCAGTAATGCAATTGCAGGGTCATAGGGAAGCTCTATTTTTAATTTCTTGAGGAATCTCCACACTGTTCTCCAAAGTGGCTGCACCAACTTGCATGCTGTGGTGTGAACTTTTTTTTTTTTTTTTTTTTTTTTGTTTTGCACTCATTTATTTGGGTATCTCTTGGTAATCTTGGTATTATCAAAATCCAATTTTGATAGTAAAAATACAAACATGGAAGGGCATGATATCCAGGGCCTCAGAACTCTCAGGGATGAGGGTCTAGGTCATTGTATATGTTCAGCCACCTAGACTAGCAGAGGTGCTAGAGGTGAGTGAAATGGTACATTACTCAGATGTCCGCTTCAGGACAAAAGCATTCCTCATGTGCTGGGTTTTGAGCTGCCAGTGGCTCACAGCTTAAACCATTAGAGGGGATTCTACTTAGCCAAATGGAGCTGCTTTGCCTTATGTTTCACTCATTCTCCAGTGGCAGACCACATCTAACAATTAGTCAATGTGGGGATAGAAAGACCTGTCCCCTTTGCCTCAACTTGGTATAAATCTTTTTTTTTTTTTTAAGTTTTTTTTTTAAAATTTTTTTATTTTTTTCAGCATAACAGTATTCATTATTTTTGCACCACACCCAGTGCTCCATGCAATCCATGCCCTCTACAATACCCACCACCTGGTGCCCCCAACCTCCCACCCCCCACCCCTTCAAAATTCTCAGATCGTTTTTCAGAGTCCATAGTCTCTCATGGTTCACCTCCCCTTCCAATTTCCCTCAACTCCCTTCTCCTCTCCATCTCCCCTTGTCCTCCATGCTATTTGTTATGCTCCACAAATAAGTGAAACCATATGATAATTGACTCTCTCTGCTTGACTTATTTCACTCAGCATAATCTCTTCCAGTCCCGTCCATGTTGCTACAAAACTTGGGGATTCATCCTTTCTTTCTTTTTTTTTTTTTTTACAGCTTTATAAACATATATTTTTATCCCCAGGGGTACAGGTCTGCGAATCGCCAGGTGTGAACTTTTAAGATTTATTCTCTTAGCAGCTTTCAAGTACACAATACAGTATTTTTAATTTTTAATTTTTTTTTTTTTTAAAGATTTTATTTATTTATTTGACAGACAGAGATCACAGGCAGGCAGAGAGGCAGGCAGAGAGAGGAAGGGAAGCAGGCTCCCTACTGAGCAGAGAGCCCGATGTGGGGCTCGATCCCAGGACCCTGAGATCATGACCTGAGCCGAAGGCAGAGGCTTTAACCCGCTGAGCCACCCAGGCGCCCCTCAATACAGTATTTTCTAAAAAAAAGATTTTATTTATTTGACAGAGAGAGAGAGAGAGATCACAAGTAGGCAGAGAGGCAGGCAGAGAGAAAGGGGGAAGCAGACTCCCCGCTGAGCAGAGAGCCCGATGCGGGGCTCGATTCCAGGACCCCGAGACCATGACCTGAGCCGAAGGCAGAGGCTTAACCCACTGAGCCACCCAAGTGCCCCCATAATATGGTACTAATAACTGTAGTCACCGGGCTGTACAAGAGGCCCTCTGAACGTGTTCATCTGATAACTGAAGTTTGTACCCTTCGATCACTGTCACCCATTTCCCCCACCTCTTTGCTCCTGGCAACTGCCAATCTACTCTGTTTCCATGAAGTTTTCTTTTTTCTAGAGTCCACATATAAATGAGATGATATGGCATCTTTCTTTCTTTTTTTTATTTAAAGAATTTATTTATTTATTTGACAGAGAGAGAGACAGCGAGAGAGGGAGCACAAGCAGGGGGAGTGGGAGAGGGAGAAGCAGGCTTCTCTCGGAGCAGGAAGCGGGATTTGGGGCTCAATTCCAGAACCCTGGCATCATGACCCTAGCCAAAGGCAGATGCCTAACAACTGAGCCACACAGGCACCCCCATATGGTATCTTTCTAACTTATTTTAGTCAGCATAATGGTCTCAAGTTTCATCCATGTTGTTGCAAATGGTAGGATTCCCTTTTTTTTTTATGGCTGAATAATATTCTGTTGCATATGTATACTACAGCTGCTTTATCTGTTTATCCATTGACCCATGCTTAGGTTTTCTCTGTGTCTTAGCTGTTGTAAATAATGTTGCAGTGAACACGGGAGTACAGATATATCTTTGAGACAATGATTTTGTTCCCTTCAGATATATACCCAGCAGCAAAATTGGTGAATCATATGGTAGTTCTCCTTTTAACTTTTTAAGGAATGGCCATTCTGTTTCATGGCTCCAACAATTGACTTTCCCACCAATAGTGTGCAATGGTTCCCTTTTCTCTGCATCCTCACCAAACTTGTTCTTTCTCATCTTTTTGATAATAGCCAATCTGACAGATGTGAGATGATATCTCATTGTTCTAATTTGCATTTCCCTGCTGATGAATGATGTTGAACACCTTTTCATGTTGTTATTGCCATTTGTCTTCTTTGGAAAAATGTCTATTCTAGTCCTTTGCCCATATTTTAATTATATTATTTGTGTTTTTGTTATTGACTTGTATGAGTTCCTTAGGTATTTTAGATATTAACCTCTTATCAGATATATGATTTGCTATTTTCTCCCACTTTGTGGGTTCCCTTTTCATTTTGTTTTTTCTTTTGCTGTTCAGAGCTTTCTAGTTTGACCTAGGCCCATTCATTTATTTTTGCTTTTGTTGCTTGTGCTTTTGGTGTCATAACCAGAAAATTATTGCCAAGACCAATGTCAAGGAGCTTTTTCTGTAGGGAAATATTCTTAAGTGTTGAAAGTTTAATAAATTGATGTGGATGAATGAATGTGAATATGGATCTTAATAGGATAAGGGTATCTACCAGAAATACAAATAAATGCATAAAATTTAGCAGAATAAATTTTGACTTATGAAATAGAAGTCAGTAAAGTAGGGAAAAAGTATAAAAATTTATTGAACAGAAAATATGAAATAAGGTCGCAGAAGTACCTCAGATTGTATTAAAAATGCAGCAGTATTTTGTCAATAAGATGTAGAAGTTATGAAGAAGTGAAACTACTTGTTATGTACAATACACAGGACTTACCATCACCCAGCCACCCATCCCTTCCACCCCGCTCCAGTCCAGCAGCCCTCAGTTTGTTTCCTGAGATTAAGAGGCTCTTATGGCTTGTCTGCCTCTCTGGTTTTGCCTTGTTTCATTCCCCACCTCCCTCTTCCTCTATGATCCTCTGCCTTAAAACTGTGACTTTTTTTTTTAATTATCATGTTTGTTTTTTTAATTATTATTAATTTATTTTTTTAATAAACATATAATGTATTATTAGCCCCAGGGGTACAGGTCTGTGAGTCGCCGGGTTAACACACTTCACAGCACTCTCCATAGCACATACCCTCCCCAATGTCCATAACCCCACCCCCCTTCTCCCAACCCCCCTCCCCCCGCAACCCTCAGTTTGTTTTGTGAGATTAAGAGTCTCTTATGGTGTGTCTCAAAACTGTGACTTTTTAGGAAAAATTTATTTTATTTTTTAAAAAAGATTTTATTTATTTATTTGAGAGAGAAGGAGCACAAGCAGGGAGAGGGGCAGAGGGAGAAGCTGACTCCTCACTCAGTGGGGAGCCTGATGTGGGGCCAAATCCCAGGACCCTGAGATCATGACCTGAGTTGAAGGCAGATGCTTAACCAACCAAACCATCCATGTGCCCCTTAAGGAAGAATTAGTAAATCAAACTCACAGTGACCATGTCCTCAGCCCACCAATCAATAATAAAAGGGTGCTAAAATAAAAAAAACACAAGAGACAAGTGTTGGCAAGGTTGTGAAGAAAACTGATATAGAGTTCAGAATGATGATTCTCAAGGTTCTAGCCGGGCTTGAAAAAGGCATGGAAGATATTAAAGCAACCCTCTCGGGAGATATAAAAGCCCTTTCTGGAGAAATAAAAGAACTAAAATCTAACCAAGTTGAAATCAAAAAAGCTATTAATGAGGTGCAATCAAAAATGGAGGCTCTCACTGCTAGGATAAATGAGGCAGAAGAAAGAATTAGCGATATAGAAGACCAAATGACAGAGAATAAAGAAGCTGAGCAAAAGAGGGACAAACAGCTACTGGACCACGAGGGGAGAATTCGAGAGATAAGTGACACCATAAGACGAAACAACATTAGAATAATTGGGATTCCAGAAGAAGAGGAAACAGAGAGGGGAGCAGAAGGTATATTGGAGAGAATTATTGGAGAGAATTTCCCCAATATGGCAAAGGGAACAAGCATCAAAATCCAGGAGGTTCAGAGAACCCCCCTCAAAATCAATAAGAATAGGTCTACACCCCATCACCTAATAGTAAAATTGACAAGTCTTAGTGACAAAGAAAAGATCCTGAAAGCAGCCCGGGAAAAGAAGTCTGTAACGTACAATGGTAAAAATATTAGATTGGCAGCAGACTTATCCACAGAGACCTGGCAGGCCAGAAAGAGCTGGCATGATATATTCAGAGTACTAAATGAGAAAAACATGCAGCCAAGAATACTATATCCAGCTAGGCTATCATTGAAAATAGACGGAGAGATTAAAAGCTTCCAGGACAAACAAAAACTGAAAGAATTTGCAAATACCAAACCAGCTCTACAGGAAATATTGAAAGGGGTCCTCTAAGCAAAGAGAGACCCTAAAAGTAGTAGATCAGAAAGAAACAGAGACAATATACAATAACGATCACCTTACAGGCAATACAATGGCACTTAATTCATATCTCTCAATACTTACCCTGAATGTTAATGGGCTAAATGCCCCAATCAAAAGACACAGGGTATCAGAATGGATAAAAAAACAAAAACCATCTATATGTTGCCTACAAGAAACTCATCTTACACCTGAAGACACCTCCAGGTTTAAAGTGAGGGGGTGGAAAAGAATTTACCATGCTAATGGACATCAGAAGAAAGCAGGAGTGGCAATCCTTATATCAGATCAATTAGATTTTAAGCCAAAGATTATAATAAGAGATGAGGAAGGACACTATATCATACTCAAAGGAACTGTCCAACAAGAAGATTTAACAATTTTAAATATCTATGCCCCTAACGTGGGAGCAGCCAACTATATAAACCAATTAATAACAAAATCAAAGAAACACATCAACAAGAATACAATAATAGTAGGGGATTTTAACACTCCCCTCACTGAAATGGACAGATCATCCAAGCAAAAGATCAACAAGGAAATCAAGGCCTTAAATGACACACTGGACCAGATGGACATCACAGATATATTCAGAACATTTCATCCCAAAGCAACAGAATACACATTCTTCTCTAGTGCACATGGAACATTCTCCAGAATAGATCACATTCTTGGTCCTAAATCAAGTCTCAACTGGTATCAAAAGATTGGGATCATTCCCTGCATATTTTCAGACCACAATGCTCTAAAGCTAGAACTCAATAACAAGAGGAAATTTGGAAAGAACCCAAATACATGGAGACTAAACAGCATCCTTCTAAAGAATGAATGGGTCAACCAGGAAATCAAAGAAGAATTGAAAAAATTTATGGAAACAAATGATAATGAAAACACAACAGTTCAGAATCTGTGGGACACAACAAAGGCAGTCCTGAGAGGAAAATATATAGCGGTACAAGCCTTTCTCAAGAAACAAGAAAGGTCTCAGGTACACAACCTAACCCTACACCTAAAGGAGCTGGAGAAAGAACAAGAAAGAAACCCTAAACCCAGCAGGAGAAGAGAAATCATAAAGATCAGAGCAGAAATCAATGAAATAGAAACCAAAAAAACAATAGAACAAATCAACGAAACTAGGAGCTGGTTCTTTGAAAGAATTAATAAGATTGATAAACCCCTGGCCAGACTTATCAAAAAGAAAAGAGAGAGGACCCAAATAAATAAAATCATGAATGAAAGAGGAGAGATCACAACGAACACCAAAGAAATACAGACAATTATAAGAACATACTATGAGCAACTCTACGCCAACAAATTTGACAATCTGGAAGAAATGGATGCATTCCTAGAGACATATAAACTACCACAACTGAACCAGGAAGAAATAGAAAGCCTGAACAGACCCATAACCAGTAAGGAGATTGAAACAGTCATCAAAAATCTCCAAACAAACAAAAGCCCAGGGCCAGACGGCTTCCCGGGGGAATTCTACCAAACATTTAAAGAAGAACTAATTCCTATTCTCCTGAAACTGTTCCAAAAAATAGCAATAGAAGGAAAACTTCCAAACTCATTTTATGAGGCCAGCATCACCTTGATCCCAAAACCAGACAAGGATCCCAACAAAAAAGAGAACTACAGACCAATATCCTTGATGAACACAGATGCAAAAATTCTCGCCAAAATACTAGCCAATAGGATTCAACAGTACGTTAAAAGGATTATTCACCACGACCAAGTGGGATTTATTCCAGGGCTGCAAGGTTGGTTCAAAATCCGCAAATCAATCAATGTGATACAACACATTAATAAAAGAAAGAACAAGAACCATATGATACTCTCCATAGATGCTGAAAAAGCATTTGACAAAGTACAGCATCCCTTCCTGATCAAAACTCTTCAAAGTGTAGGGATAGACGGCACATACCTCAATATTATCAAAGCCATCTATGAAAAACCCACCGCAAATATCATTCTCAATGGAGAAAAACTGAAAGCTTTTCCGCTAAGGTCAGGAACACGGCAGGGATGTCCGTTATCACCACTGCTATTCAACATAGTACTAGAAGTCCTAGCCTCAGCAATCAGACAACAAAAGGAAATTAAAGGCATCCAAATCGGCAAAGAAGAAGTCAAACTATCACTCTTCGCAGATGATATGATACTCTATGTGGAAAACCCAAAAGACTCCACTCCAAAACTGCTAGAACTTGAGGGAAGTTTTATTAAAAACAAATGATGTGGGGTAAAAGTGGTTAACTTTTTTTTTTTTTTTTAAAAGGAGCGGTCTTTTTTTTTTTTTTAAGATTTTTATTTATTTATTTGACAGATCATAAGCAGGCAGAGAGGCACGCAGAGAGAGAGAGGAGGAAGCAGGCTCCCCACTGAGCAGAGAGCCCAATGCAGGGCTTGATCCCAGGACCCTGGGATCATGACCCGAGCGGAAGGCAGAGGCTTTAACCCAGTGAGCCACCCAGGTGCCCCAGTGGCTAACTTTTGATCTCGGCTCAGGTTTTAATCTCCCGGTCGTGAGTTCAAGCCCCACAAACCCCCTCCCCCCAAAACCCAAAAAACCCAAAATACAACAAACAATCCAAATGAACTGAACACTTGGATCAAAAAGTTTGGAAAAATACTGATAGAGGAGACCTTTTTAAGAGGAAAGAAAATAAAAAGCATAAAGGCAGAAATAAATAGATGACTAAAAATAGAGATTAACAGAACCCAAAACTGTTTCTGTGAAAAAATAAAGTAAAAGAGGTGCAAATAAAATAAAAATAAAAATTGAGACATGAGTGTAGACATGAGGTTTAAAAAATATGAACTATATGACAAGATTGATAATTTAAAATACAAAAACATAAATGACTGAAATTAGAAAAAATTTTCTGAAAAAAAAATTAAGTTGCTATTAACTATAGAAAATGGAAATAGAACTCCTATATCTTCTCTCCCCAGATCTACTCACTCAATTTTTTCGACAAGTTTTACCAAAATGTTAATTGGGTAGTCCCTATTTTATTGTTCTATGATAGAAAACAATTTAGAGCTACCTAACTTATTTTATGCAACTATAATAACCTTAATTTCAAAACTGCAGAATGTGGTAATATTTATTTATATACTCTCTACACACACACACACACACACACACACACACCATGTAGTGTATAAATGTAGATGTAATTTGATAAAGTAGATATATTGAAAACTTTTATACATTCTGGAGAAAATTCATCTACAGTTCCATTAAGGTTAAGAACAAGACAAGATAAATACTATCACTATAACTGAGTAACATGATTTTGGAAGTCACATTTATCACTCTAAGACAAAAACATATAAGATAATAAGATTTGAAAGGAAATTGTTATTATTTGCAAGTGATATGATGATCTTCATAGAAAAACTGACAGGACCAACAACAAAATCTATTAGAAATAATGCTAATAAGAGTTTAGCAAATTTACTAGGTAAAAGACCTAACAAAAATTAGTAGTAGTCTTCAAATAAGCAATAATTAACTAAAAGGAAACAGTCAACAAAACAAAGAGGGAACCCATGGAATGGGAGAAGATATTCACAAATGACAGTACAAGCAAAGGGCTGATACCTAAGATCTATAAAGAACTCCTTAAACTCAACACCCCAAAACCAGATAATCATGTCAAAAAATGGGCAGAAGACGTGAACAGACACTTCTCCAAAGAAGGCATACAAACGACTAACAGACACATGAAAAAATGTTCCTCATCATTAGCGATCAAGGAGATTCAAATCAAAACCACGTTGAGATACCACCTTACATCAGTTAGAATGGCCAAAATTAACAAGACAGCAAACAACAAGTGTTGGAGAGGATGTGGAGAAAGGGGAACCCTCTTACACTGTTCCTGGGAATGCAAGTTGGTGCAGCCACTTTGGAAAACAGTGTGGAGATGCCTTAAGAAATTAAAAATAGAGCTACCCTATGACCCTGCAATTGCACTACCAGGTATTTATCCCAAAGATACAGATGTAGTGAAAAGAAGGGCCATCTGTACCCCAGTGTTCATAGCAGCAATGGCCACAGTTGCCAAACTGTGGAAAGAGCCAAGATGCCCTTCAACAGACGAATGGATAAGGAAGATATGGTCCCTATATACAATGGAGTACTATGCTTCCATCAGAAAGGATGAATACCCAACTTTTGTATCAGCATGGACAGGACTGGAGGAGATTATGCTGAGTGAAATAAGTCAAGCAGAGAAAGTCAATTATCAATGGTTTCACTTATTTGTGAAATAATAACACAGAAGACATTGGAGAGAAGTGAGTTGGGGGAAATTGGAGGGGGAGATGAACCATGAGAGACTGTGGACTCTGAGAAACAAATTGAGGGTTTTGGAGGGGAGAGGGATGGGAGTTTGGGAGGGCCTGGTGGTGGGTATTAAGGAGGGCACGTATTGCATGGAGCACTGGGTGTAGTGCATAAACAGTGAATCTCGGAACACTGAAAAAAATAAAATTTATAAAAAAATAAAAACTTCAAGAAAAAAGCAGAAAAAAAGTGTAATATAAGATAAACAGGGGCGCCTGGGTGGCTCAGTGGGTTAAAGCCTCTGCCTTCGGCTCAGGTCATGATCCCAGGGTCCTGGGATCGAGCCCCGCATCGGGCTCTCTGCTTGGCAGGGAGCCTGCTTCCCTTCCTCTTTCTCTGCCTGCCTCTCTGTCTCCTTGTGATTTGTCTGTCAAAATAAATAAATAAATAAATCCTTAAAAAAATATAAGATAAACATACACACCACAATAAAGACTATATGTATGACTCAAACCATCAAAGAATGCATAAGAACTTAGAAAATTTTATGATCCTATTAAAAGACAGAAAAGATTAAAATAAATGGAGCAATATTCCATGTTGATAGGCAAGAGGACTTATCTAAATAGTTCTCTATAAACTTAATGCTGAATTCCAACTGGATTTTTCAGGAATTTGCCAAGCACATTCTAAAATGGATAATACAGTTAAACAGTGACATCAAATCTAAAAAAGAACAAAATGAAGATTCTTGTCCTACAAGATATTAAGTTATACTATATAGATATCAGAAATAAAATAGTTTGTTTGACTCATGAATAAGCAAATTGGCCAATGGAGTATAAAGAGCTCAGAAATAGATTTATTTAAGTATGGGAACACAACATATGGTAAATGTAGCATCACAAATTAATGGAGGAAAATAAGAACGATTTGATACAAAATGCTGTAAAACTCACTAAAATGGAGAAAAATATTGCTAGGTCCTTATCATACACCAGTTATAAAAGTGGATTTCAGATAAATTCAAGTAAAAATGTAATGAAATTGACTACATCAAAATTATGGATATCTGTTCAGTAAAGGACTTTGCAGACAATATTAGCAGACACATAATGGAATGGAAAAAAAAAACTTTCCAGTGTCTTAAACGGACAAAGATCTAATGTACAAGTATAGAAAGAACTCCTGAAAAGCAATAAAAATAAACAGAAAACTGAGAAAAAATATGAGCAGCACATAAGAAATGATATAGAGTCTATATGGCAGCAGTTTTACGAACTCATCTATAATATAAGATATGCAAATAATGAAATACCACTTTAAACATATCAGAAAATAAAAGTTAAAAAGGAGGGTAAATACTGAATGTTGGCAAGAATGTGAAGAAACAGGAACTCCGTGGTATTGTTTATGGTCGGGTTAATAGGCACTGTCACTGTGGACAGTAGTCCTACTGTGTTGGGAGAAACATGTATATGCCCTATGACCTAGTGTTCCACTTTTGGGTGCATATCTCTTGGGAACTCTACAAAGATTTATAAAGGAGCATACTCAAGAAAGGTTTCTGTTCCATTACTTTTGGTAGATGAGAGCTGAAGGTAAACTTGTCTGTGGTAGATTGAATTATTGGTCCCTAAACTTTATTCTTCTATAGCATGTAATATATCCACCTCCTTTCCAGGCTCAAGATAGACAGAGTAGACTTCTTACTTGGTTTTGAGTTAGAACATGTGATTTATGTTCACACAAAAACCTCTCTGTGGATGTCCATACCAGCTTTATTTCTAGAAGCCAGAAACTGAAATAACAAAAATGTCCTCCATCATGTGTGTGGTTAAACTGGTACATTTGTAGGATGGGATATTATTTAGTAAGGAGGACGATCAAACTATCAATACATGTAGTGACCTATTTGACTCTCCAGAGTTATGTTGAATGAAAGAAAACAGCCAATATCCAAAGGATTACATACTGTATGATCCCATTTATATAACGTTCTTGAAATGACAGAAGTATGGAAATGAAGAACAAATTAGTGGTTGTCAGGGCTTGAGGAGAAGGTCTGGGCAGGAGGGAAGTAGGCATGATTATAAGTGGGCAACAGGAGGGATTATGTGATGATGGAAATATTCTGCATTTTGACTATATCAATGTTAATATCCTGGTTGTGATATTGTACTTTAGTTTTGCAAGATGTTAAAATGAATAAGGAGATCTCTCTTTCTTACTACTGCATGTGAACCTACAATTATCTCAAAATAAAAAGTTTAATTAAAAATACATTATGCTTCCTCCTGTTTTGAGGAGGGGAATATGAAAGGGACAAAGAAATAAAGGGGAAAAGAGAGTAAGAACTGAGCAGGACTTTAAATGGATTGACTAAGAATATGAGCTATAGGATGCCAGGAATAATTTGTTCATTTCTGTACCTGGATTTTTTTTTTTTAAGGGACAAAAAAGAAGGAAAATATATAAAGCTCAAAATTGGGATGCCACCTTTTTTTTCCTTTTGGAAATCCAGTAGATGTCATCATTTACTTATTCAACTAATGTAATTTTAAGAACCAAGAATATGCCAAGCTGTTTGCATACTTTAGAGATATTAGTGTACAAAATAAGAAATAGTCTCTGCCTTGATGGAGACTGTAGTCAACCTCTCTTTCTGGTGTAATAGCTTTAACCAAAATCATGGTCTAAAGGAATTTTCTTGAATTCAGTTGTCCCCTAAATTAGAATATAGTGATTAATCATAAATGTGTATATGTAAACTTATAATAAGTGGTATAGTGTTCTTGATATTTTTAGACTGAGTGGAGTGATTGTGGAATTTTCTTGTGAATAGAATTTCTTAATAATTCTGGCCCTGAATACATCCCCTTGTTCTCTCCTCCCCACACAAAAGTTAACATATAAAGAGAGAATTATTTCCTTTTTCTTTGAGAACCAAATCACTCGGGAAGAGCATGTATAGGTTGTCTGAATAGGGCCAGGAGGTTGGGACTGGATCAAGGAGAGATGTGTCCAGGAACCAGCTCAGAGGGTCCTTCAGCAGAGTGCAACTGGGGCTGGGTGAAAGAGGTTATGCACATAAATCAGGGAGAATGGAGAGTAGATCTCTGATGGAGAACTAGGCAAGGGAGTGAAAGAACAAAACAAGATATGTCCATGTCAAAAGGGGAAATTAGGATGTAATTGTTGCAGGTTCACTTTTATGTGGGGGCTGATTTGCTTTGTCAGGTTGGGTGTGAAAGGTACTAAAAAGAATGATGATGTCATGGAATTTTGAAGAGTTGAGGATGACTTCTCTTCCATTTTCCCCTCCAGATCTATACCCACCCTTCTCTGTGCTACAGGAAGTTGACTTTATGAGCTGCATTCACAGATTTTCTTATCTTTTGGCTTCTAGTTGGATTTGGACAAAGGAGTCACTGGCAGGATATGGGAGGGAAAAAGAAAAATGAGATTGGGGTGTTTACTTCCCTGGATTCCTCACTTTTGGGTCACTGTGGGATGCTTATTTCCTTGGCAAAGGCCACATTGCTATCAGACAATCTACTCTATACTGTCTCTCCACTGGGGCTAGTGGTTGTCCCTCTCCTTGCCACTTCAGACCTGGAGATAGTGACAGTTTGTGGCTGTTATTAACTCCAGGGGCCTATGCCATTCCTATTCCTTTCCTAAATGATTCTAAGAGGGTTTTTTTTTTTTTTTTTTGTTTATCTCTTCTCAGTTACCCAGTTGAACATGCCATCTGTCCCTTGCTGGTACTCTGATATAGAAGCCATTTAGTCCAGCATTCCTCCCCATTTACAAGCCTCTGCAGTTAGAGGAACTCACCAGCTACACCGGGTATCAGGCTATCCTGTTTGTCCTCAAAAGTTCATGCTCTTCCTTCCCAGCCAATATTAGTTTTGTATTTCTCCTCTGTTCTTTTGGGTAAGCCCTTGAAAATCTGAAGTACTTAAGTGCCTCTGGAGCTACTACTTAGAGTTCCTTTAAGACATTCCTTTCTTCTTCATTGGGAATTATTTGACATTGTGTCATTTAACTTATGCTTTAGAACTCCTCATTTCTTTTAAATCCATTCTGTTTTAGTTCTTAGGCCTCTTTAATCACATTTCTCTTTCCTCTGAAGTTTCTCAAATCTGCTTTTCTCAAGAATTCTGTACTCAGAAAGGGAAAAGCAGCTCCTGACAGCTAGGAAAGGACCTAGCACTCTCAGCTAGGATGTGGTGTTTGTATGAATTGACCTGGCACTCACTGTGGGGCCATGATGTTATCTTGTTGAACATAACAATTTTGCAGAATGTTAACATCAGACAAAGTCACTCTGTGACTGTGATGGATCAAGACAAAACAAGACCACTTTGTGATCATGTCTAAAAGATGAGCATTGTCCAAACCACAAAAATGACCAAACATCCCTTGTAAGTGATCACTGCTTTTCTTGCCAGTCACAATGTTAGACTCATTCTGTTATTTTCACCTTTAGATTAGAATTATTAAGATACCCAGTCACAAGAATTAGCTCTACTTCCTGACAACTTCTAATCGAGAGCAAAGCCCCACTTTTTGAATCTTCCCACAAGCACCCAAGACAAGCTCAAATTCTATCACAGCCTCCGACAGCTACTTACTGAGATGACCCATGGTTCTTCATGGTGTGTGTTCTCATCGCAATATGAAATAAACTGGAATTTGTTAAACTTCAAGTATGGTCCTGGTGGTCCTTTGATTGGAGGCCATGGACAGTACATATATGACTGTTCCTAGCATCAATTCCCTTGTCTTTTCTGGATTCCTACAGGACACGATCCCTTTCCTATGAGATTCCTGTTATTACTTCTTTGTTCATGAGAATTAAGCCTATAGAGGTGTTTCCTTTGTTGCCTTCTCAACCTGTGAACAATGAAAAGCCTTCTGAGGAATAGAATGTCAAGATTAAACTCAACCCACCAATATTGCAGAACATTGGTGATTACTTCAGTTCTGACCAAGAAGGTCCTTTTAAACATTTTTTCTCTTTACTAAGCCTTCCTCAAGCACTCTTATTCCCAAAAGTTGATCCCTCTTGATACCCCCCAGTAAATGTGGTTAGGAGGTAAGTACCTCCAGAACTCTGTGTTAACCATTGAAGAATAAAAAAGTAAGGAAGGGTTGGGATGTGAGATGTAGGTGAGTGTAGAGAGGTGCTAATGAGGTGAACATCCTGTAGTGAACTTCAGTACTTGGGGCTACTCATCGGCTGTGCTCTACCACATGGGGATTTGTTTCATTTGAATCTTTTCATTGACATTCAAATCATCTTGCTAATATTTTCAATTCTGTTTCATTGACTGAGGGGAGAATGTTGTGCTTGTTTTAGATAACATTTGTTTTTGTAGGACCTCTTTGGTTTCAATGCACAGACTATGTTCCTCACTTATATCTCTAAGGTGAAACTTTGAACAATGGGAGGGATTTGTAGGCATTTCAAAAGGTAGGAAGCGGACCCTGATTATTGGCTACTTGAAGACAAGGAGCAGGAACAGTGACAAGAGGCACCTGTGATAATTGTCCACCTCTACTCTTACCCCCAGTCTTTGTTTTCTTCTGTTTCACTTTAAGTATTTCTACACATTCGCTTTGAAGGACTTCAAGTGTGGCCCACTCACTGTACTCAGGAAAATCTGATAAGCGATCTGCCCAAGGATGTGTTTAGTCCTAGGTGCTAAATAAGGGAGCTATTGTGCATCCAGCAAATATATTAAGTTATTTTGTTTTTATTTCATGTAATCTCTTGGGCTGTCTC
This sequence comes from Lutra lutra, assembly GCF_902655055.1. Lineage (NCBI taxonomy): Eukaryota > Metazoa > Chordata > Mammalia > Carnivora > Mustelidae > Lutra > Lutra lutra. The sequence continues at coordinate 72,757,448 of NC_062285.1, forward strand.
CTTGTAATCACTGAGTTCTTGGAGTCTTCCAGGTAGGTCATATAGGCCTACAATTGCCTCTACTTAGGTTGGCTATCCCCTTCCCTTGCTAGCACACTGATTGCTGGATAGCTAAGGGTAAACTCTGGTGTGAGGCCTGTGGTAATGAGTAATTGTCTAGAATAGAAGTCAGCAAACTATGGCATGTGAGCCAAATCCAGCTTAATGCCTGTTTTTGTAACTAAAGTTGTATTAGAATGCAGCCATGCCCATTCATTTACATACTGCCCATGACTGCCTTTTGAACCATAGTGGTAGATTTGATGGGTTGTAACAAAGATTGTATAGCCCACAAATCCTAAAATATTTACTATTTGGCTCTTTACAGAAAAAAAATTGATGATGCCTAGTTCAGAACATTGTTTCCTGAAGTATGGTCTATGGAGCACTAATTCTAAGAAATATTAATAGTTAATTCATAAAAATGAATTCTATGACTAAATAAGTTTGTGAGTTACCAGTTATAAAATGCAAGCACATTTCTTAATTGTGCAACCTTTTAGTGTCTTAAGTTTATGTATATTTGATTACTGTGCCCTTGTTTATTTATATATTTATATAAATAATATAAATATAACTATATAAGATAAAAATAATTAATGAATTAGATAAAATATACTTAGTTAAAGATATATAGTGTGATTTATGATTCCCTAAGAGATAGCAATAATATTCAAAGTTTTCCAAAGGCACTTGGACACAAAGATCCTTTTGACATAGATTATTCACTCATTCTATGAGACTAGTGATCCATGAAACATATTTTGGTAAAACCAGTCTAAGTTGCTTAAGTGCTTATCATCCAAGAAGAAAGTATTACTCTGCTCGCATGGATCAAGGTTTCCACATAATTGTTTAGGATCAAGTCCCTAGCCAGTAATAAAAATGTTTATTTCCCTAACTTCCTCTATCATACTCTCTTTCAGGGGTCTAGTAGGTGTTGTTGAACATGGGTCTCCTGAATTTCTCCCAGACTCTTTGCAAGAGATCAGACTTGGATCTAGTTTAAGCTTAAACAGAAGTTCTTCCAGTGAGGTTTTCCCCCAACACCCTCCCCTCCCGGCCTTGGACTAGATTAGGGTCTCCGGCTATTCTATAACAGCAATTTTCATACTTTATTATTGCTAGGGACTTTTAGGGATCTTTCTACTCATTTGTAAACTCTAGGATGGCTGAAACCCTCATTATTGTAGTATACATTGTGGGTATTTCCTAAATGATTGTTGAATGAATGATTATGACTCTTCAGGTGAGTTGGCCTCTGATTGCTCCTGCAAGTCATAGCCGGTCTTCTCTTGTGTGGTTCAGTGCCCTAGACTGGACTAATGCTTTGGTTTCTTTGATCTTATCTTATAATCTCTTCCCATGGTTCTGGGGCCTTGCCCTTGAACCTCAGCAGGGTGTTCCCGAGCAAGGCCTTTGCTGTTCTTGCTATTCCTGGTTCTCTTTCCTCCTTCTCACTGCCTATAATTTAGATGGATAAATGGCCTTAGACTAGAAGCAGTTGATCTTAAAACTTCCAAATATCAATGGTACTCTGGATCCCATTCACTGTTCTGGGATCTTGTACCATCTGTTGCAACCCTAGTGCTGACAGTTGGCTAAATCAAGATAGAATTTGCCACTCTTTCTGGACATTTGCCTTGCTTGACTTTTGGAACCCCTGCTGTTGGCTGGGTTTGTGTCCTGGCCCTTGTATGTTGGTGTTGTACAAACTCTGGCTTCTTCACCCTTCTGTTTTACTGAAAAACCGCTGTTCTTCTATCCTTAGTCCACCCCTAAAATCATAATTTTAGAAAAAAGATTCAGACTTTCTAAACTTATCACTGCTGCCTTAACAGAGTTTTCTTTCCTGATTACTCCTAGGGTCATGACTCAGGTTCAGTGAATACTTATTATACTTTTTATGAATTTAGTGAAAGTCGGTTTAAAGAAAATCCTGCCTTAAAATTAGGGAATTGAATCACAAAACTTACAGTCTTGGGTTAGAGATGTGGGAACTCTAACTTGGGGGTGGGGGTGGGGAGAAAGAACAGGAAGCCTTAGAGGGATTAGATTAATTTTTATTTTCCATGCAGTGTCTTCAAAACAAACTGGTGAAGTGTAGACTTGAGAATAACAGTAATTCAATTCAGTTCAATGATTTAAATAATTCAATTAAATAAAGTGAATAATTCAATTAAATATAATAAAACTTAAAATGACTAAAAGAAGGGCTAATATTGTGAATTACTTTATTGATGGATATTCTGCTACATGTTTGATATTTAGCTTCATTTATGCTATATAAACTGAACCAATAGATTAGTGACAGAATCTGGCTTAAAGATATTATCTTCTCATAGAAAGTTTCTTCTGTGGTGCTTTTTTAGTTTAGTTTTTTTTTTTTTTTTTATGAAGTATAATTCAATCCAATAAGAATTTCTTGTATGTGTTGTAGCCTTAGGAATATATGTTGGAAGTCCCTGGCACTGTACCTGAACTCAAAGAGCTTATTCTTTATTCTCACCAGGGAGTCAGAAATATATAATAAAACAAAAAAAATTTATGAAATCGTGAAAGGCTAGATCAAGGTCAAGAGCTCTACATTAAATTCTATTGCTGCCCTGAGCCTCAGCAACTATTATGGTGCCAGAACTATTTAGAAGACCAAGAAAGAACTACATGTTTTAATTAAATAACACATGGCAGAAAGCACAAGATACCAGCTTGGGTTTATCAGGCAGAACAGGAGCTATCCTTGTGCTAAACAGACAGGCACTAAGGAAAAGAGAGAACCCGAGAGACAAGTCTAAAAAAGCTTGGGAGCTATTTAATATAACATCCTAGGACGAAATCTTAACGCTACCCGTCGACGTGAGGGGAGCCACATTTAAGAAAGGCAGCCTGGTGTAGAATAATGATGGAGTAAAGTAAATGACACGGAACTATGACAAATTCAAAACCCAACTGGAAAATTAGGAAAGAGAATGAAGTGTCGTGTATAATGACACCCTGACAATTACCCTCGAGCAGCGGGGCGTGTCCTGACACATTTACCTATCCTGGTGCTGCAGGCAGTGGTGTCTAGGCTTTCTGTCTGCACAATGAGGCTTTGTGCACCACTGTGGCCCATTTTCCATCTCTGTGTCTCTGTCAGGCGTGGGGCTGAGAATGGCTGGCCTCTGCTGCTTGTTAAAAGGAGTTCAGGAGAACAGACACCATAGGACCTGCAGGTCAGTCGTATTCATATCTTCTAAATGAAGACAGGATGTTTTAAAAATGGAAATCACTGATACTAAAAGTCATATATGAAATTCTACAACAAGGAAAAACCCCAAAAAAGAAACTGACTCCTAGACCTAGACAAGGTGTCAAAATTTAAGATTATTTTATCCTCCTGTATACAAAATTGCAGAGAAAAACAAAGCAGCAGGAGGTCCAAACATGTCAATCAAAGAGGAGACAGCACATTCTAGACTGGGAATATAATTAAGTAGAAGATATAAAAATAGGATTTCCCAACCTGGCAAGTGGAAATATAAACCAACTGGCAGAGGAGTAGTGGAGAGGATAATCCTACCCTTTTGGAGTAACTATAGAAAAACATTAAGAATCACAAAATGGAAATTTGTGAAAGTAAAGAAAGGCGAGGCAGACGGAGGAAACCTATCAGGTGTGTGGAAGTGATGAGATCACTGAGATCTGACACAAGCCTCTAGCAAACTAATGTGGGGGCAAAGATATTGACACTTCGGGTAAAAAAATTAATGAATGATCATCTTTTGAGTTCATCTAACTTCAGCCTCTAATCCAGGAGCTCATCCCTTTGTTTGAAAGAATATGAAATATATTCACTTCTCAGGAAAACAAGTTTTTCTTCATTGTAACCGAGAGTATGGGATGTTAGTCCCTCGGATATAAACTGTACGGACTCTGCCTGCTTTTACAGACCTGTGTTGCACACTGCAGTTTGTTCTATTAATGGTATTGAATTAACTACACTCCTCCCTCCTTTTATTAATTGCATTAAAAAATAAGTACAGATATATGCATTGTGTTCCTTAAAGAGGCTGTGATGAAATGAAAAAGCTGTTTAATAAAATATAATAAAAGTATTTCACATTCATTTCTCAGCCGTAATAAGAGGAATTACAGTAGGAGGAGGCAACCTCTCACAGCTGGACAAGCCCTAAGACTCCTTCCGTTATTCTCTACTTAAAAGCTATCAATTTAGAGCTGTCCTATGTATTGCCCTGTGAATTGAACAAGCCTTTTCAGTCTTTAATTAAGGGTGAAAAACTCTTTGAACATCACAGCATTCATCTGTTCATGTGTGGAAAGCCTGGTGTAACAAAAGAATTTAATCAAACTACAAGCCTAATAAAGACTACATTGCCTGAACTAAATGATGTTATTGCAGTAGCGGCTCATAGTTTTACATTTAAAAAAAGCGGGTCAGAGTGTTCATTCATCTTGATTAGCAATGCCAACCTAATTACTTCTGGAGGAAACAGTAATTAGCTGGAGTCTCACCTCATTAATCATGACATTCTTGTAGCAGACTATTTTTATCTGATAAATGGCTTGGATTGGAACAAGGTGTATATTTGAATTCTAGTTAATTGTACACAGCTTGCTGCATAACATTTCACGTTTTTATCATTTAACTACTTCCTTTCTGTGAACCTCTTGAGCTTTTGTTGGCTATTGGCATTCTTGTAATGAAAAAAATCCAACTTAATGAGAGGGTCAGTTCTTGTTAGTTAACGTACAGAAACCATATCTCAAGGAAGTAGAAAAGAGGATAAAAGATATCCATGTGTAGATTAAACCATTCAAATTTCTATGGGACAGACACTTACTGTAAAGGTTCTACAGGGAATTCAAAGTGATGGCATTTTATGACTTGGCACAATAGCTTCTATATGATCAATAACAATTGTGGACAACATGCAGAACTACTACATATTAGGCAGAGATTATACTAGATTCAGTCTGATTCTCAGCGTTTCTAAATTAGTGTCAAGAGAGTTCTCCATGATTAAAAGAGGTGGTAATTAGAATCCATAGTGTCCTTAGCTATGACTAGGGTTGTTCTTTTCTGCACTCACATAACTGACCATTTCTCTGTTCCCCTCAGTCTTGGATTTCCCAGGATTCAAAGACATAGTTAATCAGAATATCATATTTGTTGCTTTCTCCTGGTTCCTTTCCAATTTATGACTCTTTAAATGGAGGCTGAAATGAACACCATAGAGTGCAGACAGAATTCTTGATTTTTTCCTTGTAGAAATGTATAATGCTAACAACAATATCAGGGCATTCCTACCAAGGATGGTCAGTGGGGATTGCACAGGATTACCTTAGTTACTTATGCCTAAAGTCAGGTTCCTCAGTCTTGCATTGTCTCCCTAAAAAGTTGATCCATCTCTTAAGGGTTGACTCACATTAACCAAGTTTAGGAAGACTGATGTATAAAATAAGGTCAGTTTAAAAAAAATGTAGTGAGAACGAGCTTCCCACGTTTGAGCAGAGAATTAATATGGATTTTCTCTGTCATCAAGCTAGAGAGAAAACAAAATTGTAATCATATATTTTAATAACGTACAATGTGAAATTATGATCACAAGGACTAGAATGTTTATCATGGGCTTTGTCAACATAGCATTTGTCTCCATAGGAAACCATCTCATAACTTGAGGGTTACTTGTTGATCAAATAAATAGAATGGGAAAAGTTAGATGAATTTCATGTTTAACGGAATCAGCCTGATATAATCATATGTATCCATCTTTCCATTAGAGTTAGCCTGACCAACGAAGTTAGAATATTGATGCTTAAAACCCATCAGCCTCATTTCCTTCCTGGACATGTTAGGATGGATTTGGCCAGCTTTTACCTCAATGATTCTTATTTCTAGGTTGACACTGCTTTTTTTTGCCTAATTTGTTCTTTGTTTTGATATGTTAAAATAATTAGTCTCGTTATAACTGAGTCTTGCTGGCTTGGGAACAATTCTTCTTCCAGGTGACTTTGCACATCTATGCATGATGATTTTATTTTTCCTTTTTCCTAGTTTCCTGGGCACCTCACTGAGGCTAAGTACAGAAGTGCCTCTACTAATAAATCAGTTGTTCCTAAATCCATTTGCACATAAATTAGAATGACACAATACTACTTTAAACTTGAAAAGTGTAATGTAGGGTGTAGGATTAGCTTTAAAATTAATAACAAAGTCATAGCAATATTCCTAAGAAGGGCTTAAACTTGCATTTTCCTAGTGCATTCCCACAAAACATAATTTTGGAGCGTTGAAAGAAGCATGCTATTCCCTCAATTAACAATCTATCAGACAGCTTACCCCTAAAATATTGGTTTTGTCTACATTGCAACTCTACTGAGGCTATTAAAAGCCCGCAGACTGATTCTCTCCAAGACTACTGTGGGGGAACGCCTTAAGGCTTCAGGTAAAATTCTGACCACTTCTTGATTCCATAAGGAAATTGATTCAAACAAGGCCTGGACCGATGGACTCATCTGTGGTTTGTAGCTCATCTGTGGTTTTTATCAGTAGCGTATTGATCATACTTAGCATTTATGTTCTCAAGCAAATAGACAGTTATAATGAATTACCATTAGGTTGCCAGATGTCTAGTTTTGATACACATCATCTGGCCACATACTCAAAGTTGTTTATTGTCCTTATTCACTTTTCCTCATCTGTTGCTGATTTCCTCATATGTTGATACTGTGGATCAAATAGGTCTGGCATTTTTCAAATGTCATATGACTTTCTTTTCCTAAAGACTTTTTTGATGAGTCTAGTGATTCATGTCACCTGTATGTGTAATATTTCATCATCTTCCCACTAATCTCATTTTATTTTATTTTTAAAGATTTTTTATTTATTTACTTGACAGAGATCACAAGTAGACAGAGAGGAGGAAGCAGGCTCCCCGCTGAGCAGAGAGCCCCATGTGGGGATCTATCCCAGGACACTGGGATCATGACCCGAGACAAAGGCAGAGGCTTTAACCCACTGAGCCACTCAGGTGCCCCCTAATCTCATTTTAAAAAATGTTTTCTCTTTATTTCCATCGTAATCATATGCCTATTATTACTGTACTTTAAACTTACTGCTTTTTAACTGGACATGATGTGGCTAATAATAGCTGTATGACTATAAAATACCTCAAAACCAGACACAGACACAACAAACAGGTGCTCTCAGAATGAAGTGTTGTTGTACAACCACCTATGCCATCTCTTGGTAACATGCAAAATTGACTTTTTTTTCTTGTTTGAAGTGGAATGTTGCTTAGTTCTTATCTATGAGAATTCATAAATAAAAACCACTTGATTGGTGATACTATTTTTATTGTTGTTGAGAATTTGTTTAATGTTCTAAGCAATAATAGTAGTTACTAATTCCTTTGATGTTTATCAAGGTCTGGGCACTGTGCTAAGTGCTTTACCTATATTAATTTATTGATTTCTCATATCAGCCCTATGAACTGAGTATCATTTTTTAAAAAGATTTTATTTATTTATTTGCCAGAGAGAGAGAGTGAACACAGGCAGACAGAGTGGCAGAGGGAGAAGCAGGCCTCCCGCAGAGCAAGGAGCCCGATGCGGGACTCGATCCCAGGATGCTGGGATCACGACCTGAGCCAAAGGCAGCCGCTTAACCAACTGAGCCACCCAGGCGTCCCCTGAGTATCATTTTTATTCCCATTTTACAGATGAGGAAATTAAGCAATTTACCCAACATCACTCAGTGAATAAGGTGAGCTGGAATTTGGACTTGGGATATTGGTTCCAGAACCTACTCTCAGCTATACTCTTAACTACTTTTCAAGTAACAGGCTCCTTGTCACAATATCAAAAAAAAAAAAAAAAAAAAAAAAAAAAAACCAGAAAACTCCAAAAGAAGGCAGTAACATCATTAACTAACAATCCCACCATACAGATAAAGTATCATTTTTATTTTGATATATACATTTCCAATTCATTTTCTGGAAAATTTTGCGGCTTGCTTCCCTCAGAAAGTATTAGGACTATCTTTGTACGTATATATACAGAAAAACACCCCCCCCACACACACACTGAGGCATTTTTAGAGACTGCATTACACTTTAGTATTTTTTTTTTATTAATTTTATTTTTTATAAACATATATTTTTATCCCCAGGGGTACAGGTCTGTGAATCACCAGTTTTACACACTTCACAGCACTCACCATAGCACATACCCTCCCCAGTGTCCATAATTCCACCCCCCTCCCCCCATCAACCCTCAGTTTGTTTTGTGAGATTAAGAGTCACTTATGGTTTGCCTCCCTCCCAATTCCATCTTGTTTCATTTACTCTTCTCCTACCCCCTTAACCCCCCATGTTGCATCTCCTCTCCCTCATATCAGGGAGATCATATGATACCCGAATGTTTATAGCAGCAATGTCTACAATAGCCAAACTATGGAAAGAACCTAGATGTCCATCAACAGACGAATGGATAAAGAAGATGTGGTATATATACACAATGGAATACTATGCAGCCATCAAAAGAAATGAAATCTTGCCATTGGCGACGACGTGGATGGAACTAGAGGGTATCATGCTTAGCGAAATAAGTCAATCGGAGAAACACTTTAGTATTTTTAGTTATCATATTTACTGAAACCATCTGTTTCTCATTATAAGCAATGACACAATGTGTAATGTGGTGGAGAAACCTTTGTTCACATATTTAATTTTTCTTTAGGAAAAGTTCCCAAAGTGGAATTACTGGATCAAAGAAGAGAATGAATAGTTTTAAGGTTTCTTATACCATTGCCAAATTCCCTTCCAGAAATGCTGTTTTATTGGTTTATACTCCCACCATCAGCATATAACATGTCTGCTTTCCTGTACCCTGAGTATCATGAGGACAAGCATTCTGTTCTTTCCTTTTTTAGTATGTGACCCATTTTGAATTGTGCCTTTTTTTATTGTTTAAGTATATTACCCTTCAGTTGTATTTACCTCGACTACCTCTTCATGCCTCAGTTTTCTCTCTGTAAAAAATGACATAATAACAGCAGCTACTTCAGAGTTGTGGTGGGAACAAAAGTTTTCCGCATATATACTGCATAGAAAAGTGCTTCCCACATAGTGTCTGCTATCATTATTGTCATTGTTTATTACTTTTCCTAGTATTGTTATTCTTAGCTTTATGTGTTAGATAATCCAGCTTTTCTTATTTATTTCAAATTTTAATATATTCTCTATGGTATAGCTATCTCAGGTATAATCTACCTATTTTCTTTTATAGTTAGATATTCCATGATTTTTTTCAAATATTCCTATGTAAATACATTTTTGTACCCAAATAAGGATCCATTTTTTTTCTATCTTAAATCTAGTCTTAAGTTTATAGTTTAAATAGAAAGTATCTACTGTTTAATCTGAAATTGAAACATTGGAGATAATATTCCTTACAGGTAAAAATTATAGGTCCCTGATTCACAAAGTAATGGATTTATCATTCCCCAGCATTTGTTTGTTTCTCATGGTTAGAGGATCCATTACCTCTCCCAACCTATATCCCTTGAGAGACTCAGTTTTATTTTAGTCACTGGGCTAATTCTGGTGGAGGAAATGGATATCTAGAGGTAGGTCAACATACTCAAATTCACATGAAAAGATTCTCAACATCAGTCGTCATAAGGGAAATGCAAATCTAAACCACAATGAGATATCACTTCACACCTGTCAGAATGGTTAAAATAAAAAAATATAAGAAATAAGTGCTGGTGAGGATGTGGAGAAAAAGGAACACTCATGCACTGGTTGAGGGAAGAAAACTGTACAACCACTGTGGAAAATAATGTGGAGACCTCTCAAAAAATTAAAAACAGAAAATTAAAAATATAACTACCTATGGTCCAGTAATTGTGCTACTGGTTATTTACCCAAAGAATATGAAAATACTAATTCAAAGGGTACATGCATCCCTGTGTTTATTGAAGCATTGTTTACAATAGCCAAATTATGGAAGCAATGCAAGTGTTCATTGAGTGATGAATGGATAAAGATGTGGTATATACATACAATGGAAAATTACTCAGCCAAAAAAAGGAATGAAATCTTGCCATTTGCAACAACATGGATGGAGCTAGAAAGTATAATGCTAAGCAAAATAAATTAGTCAGAGAAAGACAAATACCATATGATTTCACTCATATGTGGAATTTAAGAAACAAAACAAACAAACAATGGGAAAAAGACAAGTCAAGAAACAGACTCTTGGGGCACCTGAGGGGCTTAGTGGGTTAAGCCTCTGCCTTCAGCTCAGGTCATGATCTCAGGGTCCTGGGATCAAGCCCCGAATCTGGCTCTCTGCTCAGCAGGGAGCCTGCTTCCCCCTCTCTCTCTGCCTGCTCTGCCTGCTTGTGATCACTCTCTCCCTCTGTTAGATAAGTAAAATCTTAAAAAAAAAAAAAAAGAGAGACTCTTAACAAACTGATGGTTTCCAGAGGGGTGGTAGGTAAGGATATGAGTGAAATAAGTGAAGGGGATTAAAGAGTGCATTTGTCATGATGAGCAATGAGTAATGTACAGAATTGTTGAACTGTATATTATATACCTGAAACTAATAGAACACTGTATGTTAATACTGGAATTAAAATTAAACAAAATAAAATTTAAAATCTCCAAAGTCAAACTCTTTGACAAAGTTTGAGATCTGGTGACCTAATCATAAAGGTGAGGTCCCATATTGCTATTAGAGTGACCTGGGTATCCTCAAGCCTGAGAATAAAGCCAAGAGATTAAGACTTTAGCACCTATTTTTGTCCTTTAGTTTTGTCCTAGTGCACAGTTTCTGGTCTTGGTTTTGTTCTTTTCAATACCTCTAGGCTAGCAAGTGAGGATCATCATACCTGTGTCCCGAACCCAAAGTATAAATTTTAAGATTAAAAAAATCCTTCAAACTACATAGTCCATTTTTCTCCTTCTACTATATTTTCATTAACCATTTGTTAAGCCTCTGTTTGAACACACCAATGACAAGGAATTCACAAACGTCAGAGTTGGCTTATTTTCAAGCTGTTCTAATTATAAGAACAGGTTCAGGCAAAACTGTACTTGTGGAGCTCTTGCTGACCACAGTTCTGTCCTATAGAAACCTATCATTCCATTTACAGGGCAGTTCTCCAGGTATTTGGACACTACTATTGTGCTCCCTTAGCTCTCCTTCTGTAGACTAAGCAGTCTAGGCTTCTGCCTCATTTCTTTTGTTTTGTTTTGTTTTTATGTTTTTAACTTTGGTTTTAATATAGTTAACATACAGTGTTCTATTAGTTTCAGATGTGCAACATAGTGATTCAGTAATTCTGTATATTACTCAGTGCTCATCATGGTAACTGTACTCTTAATCCCCTTCACCTAGGTAGCCCATCCTCCACACCTCCGCTCTGGCAACTGCCAGTTTGTTCTCTGTAGTTAAGAGTCTATTTCTTGGTTTGCCTCTCTTTCTCTCTTTTTTTCCCCTGTTCATTTGTTAATTTTCTTAAATTCCACATATGAGTGAAATTTTATGGTATTTGTCTTTCTCTGACTAATTTATTTCGCTTAGCATTATACACTCTAGCTCCATCCATGTTGTTGCAAATGGCAAGATTTCATTCTTTTTGATGGCTGAATAATATTCCATTGTAGATATACCACATCCACTTTATCCATTCCATCTATCCATGGACACCTGGGTGTTTGCCCCATTTCTTAATGGCTGATGACAGTTTTTGTGCCCCTTTCCCTTACTGGTAACTCCTTTGGACTCCATCCTGTTTGGTAATGGGTTTTTGAAGTATGCCTTGAAGCATAATAGGATTCCCATATATGATGGGACCAAGAGCAGAAGTGATGTAGCCAATTGCTTCCACTGTCCCAGGTTTTAATAATTCTGTTGTCTCAGAACATATTAGGATTTTTTTTTTTTTTTGCTATGTTACACTGTTGATTTAAAATGAGCTTTTTGCCACAATCTGAGGTTGTTTTTATCCCCATATACACAGCTCTTAACGTTCTCCTCCCTCAATCTACCTCCATTTTGCACTTTTATCCTTTCCCTGTACCATTTGTTAGGACTTATATTTATTAGTCAAGCTCATCTTGTTAGATTCAACTCATGGTTGTGTTCAATTGAAGTTGTTAGTTAGGATTTTGATTCTGTAAGGTGACTCTAATATTAATCAGGATGCTTTCTAAATTTGAATTTTATTTAGTACAAATTTCTTGTCTCAGTAAAGCAGTTCCCAAATTTCGTTTCAAGAAGATATTAATAGATATACCTAAGCAAAATTGAGTGCCATATTTTAAAAAGTTTGGGAGATGCACATTACATTCTCTTCTTGGAGAGCACAGTGCACATTATCATATACATTAATCTTCAAAATTTATGTTTTGTTTAACTCATGTTTTCCAAATGTACTTGCGTATGAGCCCTGCTCCGTGCATACCTATGAATATCCTGTGTAAGTTCTTTGCAGACACCAATTTGAAAAGCATTCCCTGCAAAGGTAAAATCAGAGAGTCTGTCAAATGCCCTGCCGACATCCAGACATATATGTCCACAGTATTTTCCTTGTCTATTGGTCTAGTAATTTTATCAAAAGAGAAAATGAGCTAGGTCTGGCTTGTATTGTTCATCATAAATCTATGTTGGCTCCATACTGTTCCTGTTTGATTTTCTCAATTCCTGCCTTGCCCAGAATCAACACAGAATTTAAGAGTTCAATTAATGAAACTCACTCTCCTTCACCTTTCATCTTTAAGTATACTAAGTCAATATTAGCTCATCTCTATCTGCTGGTGCCTTTTTTTTTCCCTCTGAGTTTCCTCAGTGCAAATTTCAGTGGGGTTCAGCCACTTCATTTGGTGTGATTTCTTTCAGAATCCTGAGATGGAATTCACCTGGTCAGAAGCACTTAGCTCATCTAATAAAATTACCTGGCATTTTTAAAAACATGATTCTGCCCAATCATGGTCTTTTAATTCTACTGTCTGAGGTTCATTCTTGCCTTTCTGGGCTTATTAGCATTTCCCTTGACAGAAGATACACATAGAACAAGAACTAATATCCTGGACTTTCTGTCATTTCTTCATTTTCAGTGGCCTTAAGGCATCTCTCTCAGTTTCTTCATCTGCTTCAAAGGGGGGGAAAAACCCTCTTTTTGTTGATTGTTAGCATTTTTGAAAGACTTTTCTTATTCTCAGCTTTTAGCTCGCCTGACACCGTTCTTTCAGTTCCATGACACTTATCTGTGGCGTACCTACTTTTGATTGCCACGTCTTCTCTTTTCTCTTTCTCAGTGGGATTATTTGACACTGCCAGAATTTTATGTCTGTGAGACTTCCTTCCCTCGGGAACCATCTCCTTCTTTAGTTTCTGTCTAAGGAGTCCCACCCAACTACTCTTTCTGACTGTTTTCTTAAAGCACTGGTCTTCACATCACTGGCTGTAACATCCCCTTTGATGAAATGATTGCATTCTTTTAAAGTTCCTCCGTTCTCCATCTAGCTTCACCAAAACACATTTAAGACTCATTCTGTGTCTCCTTCATTATTTCTTCCTTCAGAGAGTGGAAATGTTTGGCTTAGCAAGTCAAGAATCCATTTTATCAATAGGAAAATGCTGCCAGTGTTTATTTTGGTGGAGGATATTCCTTAGTAATTGCCCAACAAGAATTTATTCTCGGCAGACAGATCTCTATTTTTTCTTACCATAAAGTGTTAAAAAGGTATGAATCCTGTAAGGGAAATGCAATTAAGAGAGCCACATAAATAAATAAAATTAATTAAAACAGGTTTGTTGTGATAATTAGTTTGTTTTACAATAGGGTACTTGGTTGTTAACAGGACTTAGAATGCTTCGGGGCAATATCTTTTATTTCTAACTATAGCTCTTGAGGTATTCTGTGAATGTGCTACTATGAATGTGTTCTACTAATTGATTTTTCATGATAAATTATGCAGTTCTGGAAAACACACAAATGCATTTAATTTACACATTCATTCTTTTAGTTCTTCTTATTGATCATCCATTGAGCAATGGTGGTTGATGTTTTAGCCACCGAGAGGCACAGAAGCTGTCTGATGCCACCAAGATTAGAAAAAGGGGTTCAGCCATGATATCACATGCCACAGAACCTTCCTTTGGTAATGCTTGATTTTGGCAATGGGGAGGACTGCTGAGAAAGTGTTATGATTTAATAAAATTCTCACCACTGGATAAATAAGACTAATGTCACCCAAAATTTGCACCCCTCCCCCATCATGGGCTTTAGTTTTTCACTCACAGATTTATTTCAAAACATTGTTTTTAGTATTTTTGGTGAAAGGATTTGTTTTCCCCTTATTTTTAATGATATGTACATATAGTAAGTACCACTCAAATGTTCTGACTAGCTTGAGATAACTGATGATGGCTCACTCAATTGATAGATTTCTCACCAGAAATAATTAAATTTGACGTTTTATTTAGCTTTTCAGCCTTATCATGAGTGGACTAGTCATGAAACCCTCAAGATTTATGGATTATTAGAACTAGATCATGGGCTCTCAAGGACCCTAATCTAGAAGAATTATATTTCCGTTGGTTATTGGGTACTCAGATTCTTGTCATGAAGCACAGTATGTCCATAACCGGAGACTTTTAGTGGTTTAAGTCAAGACAGGACAATGTAAGGAGAATTTGGAAAACTGAAAGAGATAATAAAGGAGCCTTAATTTGGCAAATAGTTTCTGCCTCCTCCCAAGGAGTTCTGAGTACTTAACATTTCCTTTTGTATGTTTTGCATGTACTCATCTTCATGATGAAAGTACTAAAAAGGAAACACACAAAGCATGTGTGGCAAGAGGAAGAGGAAAAGGAAGGAGAGGAAGAGGAAGGAGAGGCTTACTAAGTAAGCCAGCATCACCAGAGGCATGCTGAGTGAGAGACTGTTCATCCCTCTTCTAGGACAGGCTCAAGATGACTGGGAGTCTTTCAGCAGTCATCAAACTCGGTTAATAATTGTGTATTTTTAAGTGTATATGGCAGAAACACCTATTTTTCTGAAAAATAAACTATTTTATTCCAAGCTTTCATTATTAAGCCAGATTTCTAATGTATTTTATTGGTGGGTAATTATCTAAGTTGTTGTTAATTAATTTTCAGAAGTAATTGAGCTAGGAATAATGCAGTAATAGCTACCATTTATAAAATATCCTTTAAGTACAAGATATGCCACAAATATTTTTCTAATCCTTGTGGTCACAGTGCAAGGCAGTTTTTATGTGTTCTAAACATCAGAAAACTGATTTCAGAAACGTCAGCAATTTGCCTAAAGTTCATGTAGTCTGAAAGTTCAGAGTTTAAAATCAACCTCAGTTCTATTTGCTTTGAAGCCCATCTTCTCTTTCAGTATTCTCTTTCTGACATGGACAGCTGTATAGCTCTGGCTCTTGTTAAGGCTTTTGATTACACATGGGTGTGGCTTTTTTGATATAGTCATTTTTCCATCCCTGGGGAGGGCTTGCATTCTTAGGATTTTGAAGAGCCTAGGACTAGATAGATATCTCTAGCCCTTTATGAAAAATGCTATTGCTCTTTATGAATTTTGATAATAGAACTAAAGTGCTTTTGGGTATTATGTAGAAAGGTACCTCAAATGAATTAACTTTGACTTGGAAAAGACAAGCTAGTAGTATAAACAGATTTGAGTAAAGACTCTGACAGAAGAGCATCACAATATCAAGGGATTCCTGAGTCAGCTCTGGAGGTTGTTTGGAAGGGGTAAGCCATTTTTTTTCTCAATCATGCCTAAATATTTTACTATACAGACTGTGAGCTTTTGGAGGATAGAGACATGTCTTTTCATCTTTGAAAACTCAGGGCCTGGCATAGTGACTCAAACAGGTTTGAATTACATCAAACATGTAATAGATGCCTCTGATGTGATCAGTTTAAAGGTCAGTTGTCTTAAAGATTAGGGGCTACAAAACCTTAAGATTACTCTTTGCATGAAATGAAACAGGTTTTGGTGGCTAGAACTGGTGGCCCTGCCAGTTATGGGCAAGACCCTCAGTTTATCTAGAGTGACAGATAATTTCACATCTAGTATGTGTAATTTATGGATATTATACCTAACCCAGTTCTTCGATCACAAACACCCTGATGACACCCCCCTCCCTCCTCCACATGCACAGATGCACCTCAGTTGCTCTTGAAACATCATGGGTTGGCCAGTTCCTTTTCTCTACCAGTTTCCTTTTATGCCTCAGCAAAGTTGCGTAAAACTCTAAGGGAGATCTCCTGGCCACATATTTGATCGTGATTGTAGAGGGGGAATAAAACACATTTCCTAAAGAGGAACATTGTGCATTTGAGGTAACTTTCCTAATAGTTTGTCTTGATTTTTATTTTAATTAATTAGTTGATTAATTAAGTCAGCCAGAAGTTAGGCAGAACTAAGACGATGTAAATGAGCTGGCCAAAGGCCAAGGTGAGGGAAAGCGCTGTGGCTGCTTGATGAATACACTTGAGAAGCTATTTGCTTAAGCCCAGTTCTTCAACAGTACGGAGCTGAGATGTACCAGAGATGGCCGCTTGCACGTGGAGACCAGTGCTCATAATAGCGTGTCTCTGTGAAGTCTGCAGGGGCCAAACACCAAATTGTAAGAGTAAAGAGCAAATGAATGCAAGAGCAAGACAAAGGGTCTCTTGATAGTTTTTTCTTTTTTTATTTTGTTTTGGAATTTTTTTTAAATTATTTTTAGAAGATTTTATTTATTTATTTATTTGAGAGAGAGACAATGAGAGAGAGCATGAGATGGGAGTAGGTTAGAGGTTAGAAGCAGACTGCCCGTGGAGCTGGGTGCCCGATTTGGGACTCAATCCCAGGACTTCAGGATCACAACCTGAGCCAAAGGCAGTTGCTTAACCAACTGAGCTACCCAGACACCCTATTTTATTTTAAAACAGATTTTATTTATTTATTTATTTGAGAGAGAGAGAGAGCGAGAGAGTGAGGGAGAGTGCTTGCATGCCAGGGGAGGAGGAGAAGAAGGGGAAGGAGAGGGACAAGCAGACTCTGCTGAGGGCAGAGCCCAATGAAGGATTCCATGCCTCAATCAAGGGTTGGACACTTAACTGACTCAGCCACCCAGGTGGCCCAGTTTTTTTCTTTTTTTAATACTAGACAGTACAGCTAAGGACAATGTGATAAAGGCATCACATACAACATATAACTTGTGTTTCAATCCCCATTTTTTCAAGACATGCTTTTGGCCCTCACACCTAAAAACCTGTGGTAGGGGAGGTGATTGGCTATCTTAAAGTGCATTTTGTGAAGTAACAGAGCCAATACAGATCCCTATAGGGGAAACTAATTTCTCACTAAAACAGGTCTTTAAAAAATTTCAGATATTTGACTGTTGTTCTCCTCATCCATTAGCTAATGTTCTAGGCCAGTGATTCTCAAGTTTTGGTTAGAATCAATTGGCCTGGAGAGCTTGGTAAAAATACAAAGGCCCAGGCACTCTCCCACTCCCAGAAGCCTGGCCCTGGCCTCTCTCTATCCTTGATTAAGTCTCCAGGTGGTTTCTGCACTCACCCAAGTTTTAGAATTGCTGTTCTAGGCAATGCTGTGGGAGTCTCTTCCTTCTCTTTGCCTTTTATGTTTGATGAACTGTTTCCAAACAAATTTGTCTCCTGTCTCCTGGTCCCACACTGTTTATTCTGTATTCACGTATTGATTCCCACTTCTGCTGATGCTTTTCCATTAGACCCCATTGTGACTTTTTTTTGCATGTCCTGTCTGCTTTCTGGTGGGGTGCCCTTCATAGTCTAGCTTTTTTCTGTCTGCTTCCCTCACCTGTCTCCTGTGCCTCAAAGAATCCTGCACCTGATCCTTTGAAGAAGGGTGAGGTGGGGAGTAGCATTCAAATATATCATCGCATTTATTCCCTGCACTTGTATTCCATGTTGACCAAAAATGAATTCATGTATTTCTTTCGTTCTAAAATGATATCAAGAGTGGTATTAACAAATGTCTTAAAATATAATTGTCCTTCTTATTTTAAATATAAATTAATTTATATGCAAGTCATTCAGAAAATATTCAGTGGATTCATTATTATTTAATGTTTGTCATAGCTAGGTAAATTTCAAAAAGCTAGATGGGCAAATATCCAAAAAAGAAGAGAGGCCTGTATTTTTCCAAAGTGACTGCTAATGGCTTCTTTCTGTTAAACTCTTGAAACCCAAGTAATGCAACCTTATCCAGTCAATGAGTATTTATTAGTTGCCATATAATATATGAGAGATAATTGAGAATTTGAAGTTAAAATATTAGGTAGACATAATGTTTACTAACAAGTAGCCAAGAGACCCTGATGAAATAATGCCAAGAAGAATACCATCTAGGACTTATGTTTAAGAACCATAAATACTATCATTAAATGTTTGAAATACTCTTTGATATATAATAAATGATTATCCATCATGATATAAGGTTTTAGATTTATTCTTCTTTGACTGAACTATACTGTCTTCTTGGAGCTTCTTTAGCTGAGTTGTATTCAGAACACATTCCAGAATCTGGATACATCTACTTGCCACGTCCCCCAGGAAAACTTCACTAGATGCAAACTGTAAGGGGAAAGAATGAAGGAATCATGAGCTAACTCAGAATATACAAATGGCTGGGTCTCTCCTTTGTGAACAATTGGAAGTATCTATTGTGTCTTAATCTCTGTGCTTATAGTTTTAGAGGGCATAGCAGAAAGGAAAAAAGAAATTCACCCTCCTTGAGGAACCTTGACTCAAAAAGATTTCGTAGGTCCCATATTCAAGTGATGTTTCAAATTCAGTTACTAGAGACAAGTAGGCCAATTGCTATAATATAGTTGTTTATACTTTTTGCTCACCTAACATCTTCTTTCAGCAATTTGGAATTTCCCCTTTATGAAGCAGATACTGCTTCTCACTAAAAAGCTGGACATGTCAGATAATCACCTTCCTGGTGTTTCTTGCAGGTAGGGTATGGGCACATGACCTCAAAGTCCCACCAATACACTCTTTCCAGATTTGTTTGGGAGTCTGGTGAAGAGAAGAATTTCAGATTCCATCTGATGAAAGTGATGATGGGGATGACAATTGCATCCTGTTCCTAAAGACAATGTGTGTGTGGGGGGGTGTTAATGTGGTGTCTTTCTCCAGTGCCTCATGTTGGTGGTAATGGACAGTGATGCCATCTACAGTGTCCATGCCATTGGGGGTGGCTATGATGATTTCATGATTTTGGGAACTGTTTCTGACTGGTATGCCCTCAGGCTTGCTTCTCCAGTTTTCTTACTCTGTGAATGCCTAGCAACCTTTTGAATATCCCTTTTGTTTAAGTGAGTTGGGGTTAGTTTCTGATTCATGGACATAGGAGGCTTGACCAATACTAGGCAACTCTCCTTGGAAAAATGTTCAGAACTCACATCTTTGGTTTTACTGGATAATCCCCAGAAAACAGTCTCTCAAATTTAAAATCTTGGAGAAAATTTTTAGTAGTAAATTTTCTGCTTTGTAGACCAAGATAATCTTTCTAAAATACAAATGTTTCCACTTATAATGTTAGATTGGCATAAAAACTATTTCCTGTTCTAACTAACACACATGAAAGAGAGCAAGAGCTAGAACAGGCGACCTGCATAGTTGGACAGATCTTCCTTTGCCTGCTTGCTGTTTTAGAGACTCCGAGAGAAGATGTTTGAGACTGGGGAGTTAGGCTTTCAGGTTGGAGATTTCAGTCCTAGGATTTTAAGGGGTTCTTTCTTGAGTTACCTAGTTGCAGAAGGCCTGAGAGAAAACTGTCTTCTGTGTGTCCTTGTGTAAGTGACACTATAGGATGTAGTGGTCCCAAACATGCTTCCAGAGGTCACTGTAGGTGACACAGGAGAGATGTATCATGAAGGCACCTGTATGAGGGGCCAGAACATTTGGATGGTTAGCTTTTTGAGTGCCTGCCTTTATAAGGATAAAATTTAGAATGTTTTGAGAAGGAGATAGATGGCTCATCCTTTGGGGAAGACTACTAAAATGTTATCATTAAAAAATAAGTTGTGATAAAGAGTCTGAGGTTAGGGGCGCCTGGGTGGCTCAGTGGGTTAAAGCCTCTGCCTTCAGCTCAGGTGATGATCCCGGGGTCCTGTGATCGAGCCCCTCATTAGGCTCTCTGCTCAGGGGGGAGCCTGCCTCTCTGCCTACTTGTGATCTCTGTCTGTCAAATAAATAAATAAAATCTTAAAAAAAGAGAGAGAGACTGAGGTTAAATCTCAGAAATACCTGTGAATCAGTTGTTCTTTTCTGATGATCAATAAGTTAGTCGAGGGAGGTAGGTTTGACATCTTCTGGGTAAAGAAAGAACCCTGACCAAATCACTTGCTTGCGGAGATGACCACACCATCTCAGGAAGAAGAGGTCATGGAAGGATCTGGAGTCAGGGTCGACGAAGGGGCAGTGCCCTCCAGGCCACAGCTTTATTCCCTGGAGGGTAAGTTGTTAGGGCATCTGCTTCTGTGGTTGTCCTCATTGAGAATGGTGTTTGGTTCTCATCTGTGCTAATGAAAAAGGGGAGGAGGAGAGTGTTAAATCCAAAATAACAGGTGTTCCCAGACAGTTTAGGGTTAGTTTCGAGTATCTTTTTGGGAAGTAAAACAGTAGAAATCTCAAAAGCCTTGCCTCTTTTCTGTATATTTGGACAAAAGAGCATCTTATTTAGGAGTTGAATATAGTAATAACATCTCCCATTTGTTGAGTTTCTGCGGTGCTCCAGGCACTGCAGGGTACTTTTTGGGCTGTGTACTTGGGCTGGGTACTTTTTCTATGATATCTCATTTCGTTCTCACAAAAACTCCACGAGGAAGATATTATTATTATTCTCACATATAATTTTGTAGATACAGTGTGAGGACCTTGACTATGAATCTGTCCTTCAGTTTCCGTAGTCATATCAATAAATAAAGTAAGTAGAAAAAGCAAAGATGTCATAAAAATTAAAAATTAAAAGTAAAATTAGCTTCCAATTACTTACTAATAAATAAGCAAACAAATGTATCTGTTACCATTAACAGTGCTAGTAACCAGCTTGTAGATAGTTGAAGATTTTTCTTACTGAATATTTTCATAGGAGATTTCATAACCAAAAAGGAAAAAAAAAATCAAAGCAAGCATTTCAGGGAGTATTATGTATGCAGTATTCAACTGTGCAGAAACAAAATCATAACCAGATATACTTGTGCATTAATTTTTTGTTTCTTAACCACATCAGGCCTGAGCTGGGAGTATTTGCCTTATCTTTTATGCTTTTTAGTGTGTCTGGTTATCATCTTGATGTGTTAATTCCAGGTTTTAAGTCAGTGGTGATCAAACTTTTACACGCATAAAAATCAGGCAGAGTGCTTGTTAAAAAGGTACATTTGTTGGCTCCTCCCCAGAGTTTGTGATTCATCAGCTCTGGGTTGAGGTGCAACAATTTCCATTTTTAACAAGCAGCACAGCTGTTTATGATGCAGGTAGTTCTGGGCCCTTTTTGAGAAACTCTTCCCATGTGAGCATGACAGTGGCGACGACCGGGGCAGCATCCGTGGGTCAGGTGATGGTGGGATATTCATAAGGCACCTTGTTTATTTGAAACCTTTTCCTTGCCTACTTCTTGTTCCCCTCACATCTCTTGTTCTACTTGTCTTCAATCCAAGTTCCCAATGGATTCCTCTCATCCCCACCATCCAATCTGTTTAGGATACCAAGAAGCAATGTCTTGCTGTTTGATTGTCCAGGCTTATCCTGTCAGTGAGGCTAGAAGCTGTGTTCAGGTGTTTCACTTACAACTTGGTCCCAACCATGGGAACTTTCACTCTAAATGAAGGCATTCATTTGGGGTAATAAGGTACCTGCAGGCTTTTCAATAAGTGTGGGTTCTATTCTGTTCTATTCTTGCACTGGAGAATGCAAAACTCTGAGTGTGAATTATGGCTTGGTCACTTACAAATTGCACAAGTAAGTCTAAGCCTGTAGTAATTCAGGCTGTTAGAGAAATAGCTGTCGTATGCAAAATAAGAAATAATAATACGTATATTGCCTAGTTGTTCAGATAACTCAATGTTAGCATTCATTAATTTAACAACTATGTTAATGTGTCACGTGCTGGGAATTTTGAACTCACCCAATCCTTGTTTCTCATTCACATTTTTCTCTTTGTATATGCCAAGCATCCTTATCTTTTAATTATCTAATTTCTTGCCAAACATAGTCCATATGAAATTAGCATTTATAAAACTTTTTAGTAATATAAAATATATATCTCATCTATGGCTAAAAGAAACACATGTATTAATTTATGTAATTAGGTAATATTTATCAATCACCAGTGACTCATTAATTACCTAATATTTATTAATTACATTTATTAGTTATCTAATATTTATTAATTATCTAATATTTATTACCTATGGTATATCAGGCTATCTATAGGAATTGCGGACACAGAGTACAAACTGATATGGTCTGAATCTTCATTGACCTTACATTCTAACAGAGGTGACAGACATCTGAACAGGGAAGGTGGATAATCAGCAAGAACTAATTTCACAATTAATTATTAAAACACAGGAAGTTCTGGGAAAAATTTTAAAAGTGATCTATAAACAATAGGACAGGAATATCTGACCTAGTTGGTGGGATGGTGGGAGAAAAAACATTTTCTTGAGGAAACAAAATATAAGCAAAGTTTTAAAAGGAGAATGTGAATTAATCAGGCCCAAGTTAAGGGGAGTGGGCTGGGCAAGGGAGAGGTTTCAGGGAGAAGGTTTGTGTATGTCTCCTCAAGCAAGAAGGAGCACGATACTTCTGAGGGACTTGAGGAAACTTATCTTTAGAAACATTAGTCTCTTTGCTGGTGGGGAATGGACTGGGAGAGGAAATTCTGTGTTGGAAGGAGAACGGGGAGCTTCGACCAGAGAGGTGGCGGAGGATGTGGACTAGAGTGGTGAGTAGAGAGATTATGTAGGAGCTAAAATGGACAAATCTTATCACTTGATTGGAGATGGCCTGCAGAGGGGAGAGAGGTGTTGAGTGGCTCATCCTCCTGGTTCCCCATATACGGTTGGACAAAGAGACCCTTCATCACAATGTAGGTGAAACTGTCTTAACATTGTACTGTTGCCCGTGAGTCAGTAGAGTAATAACTCCTGTGACTACGCTATACTTAGCATGGTGTCACTAAAAGAGTAGTGCTTGAAAGTCAAAGAAATCCGTGTTGTAATGCTAATTCTGTCACTAACTGTCTGACTTTGGGCAAATCTCTTAACCACTTGCTGTGGATTTGATTTTATCATTTGTAAAATATTGGATCATATAATGTCTAAAATTTCAGTTCTGACTTTTTATGGTGGTTTATGTTGATCTAAATGAGGTTAAGTAAATTAAAATATAATTTAACAGTGATTTTTTAAGAGTCTAGGGGCGCCTGGGTGGCTCAGCGGGTTAAGCCGCTGCCTTCGGCTCAGGTCATGATCTCAGGGTCCTGGGATCGAGCCCCGCATCGGGCTCTCTGCTCGGCGGAGAGCCTGCTTCCTCCTCTCTCTCTGCCTGCCTCTCTGCCTGCTTGTGATCTCTCTTTGTCAAATAAATAAATAAAAAATCTTTAAAAAAAATTAAGAGTCTAATTAAGTCATGGTAACCTAGTTAGTCAAACTACAAATCAAGCATTTCCTTGAATCCTTCCCCACAAATGCCATGTCTGACCTAGCATCAAGTCTTGTCAATTCTACCTGTAAAACTGCAATAGTATCCTAACTAGTCTCCTACTTTCTACTCTTGCCTTCCCAAAACCCATTCTGCATGCAGTAGCCAGAGGGATCTTTTAAAAATCTAAATTAGAGGGGTACCTGGGTGGCTCAGTTGGTTAAGAGTCTGCATTTGGCTCAGGTCATGATCCCAGGGTCCTGGGATCAAGCCCTGCTCCTTGCTTCCCTCTCCCTCTGCCTGCTGCTCCCCCTGCTTGTGCATGCTCTCTCTAAATAAATGAAAGACATCTTAAAAAAAAAAGTAAATTAGATAATGTGACTAATGCCCAGAACTTTTTGCTGATTTCCTATCATGCTTAGAATAAAATCTGAGTTCCTTTCTTTTTCTCACGAAGCCCTTCTTCATTGGACCCTGACTGCCTCTTCTTCTTCGTTTAGCACTCCTCTCTCTCACTCTTGGGCTCTTCACTAAAGTATATATATATATATATATATATTTTTTTTTTTAACATGCCAACCTCCCTTGTGACTTAGCAAACTATTCCTTCTGACTAGAAGATGCTTTCTTGGCTCTTTGAATGCTTTGTTTCTCTCCCTCATTCAGTTCCCAGCCTAGATGTTGCCTCTTTAGACAGATCTCTCTTAACTACCCAATCCAGTAGCTTCCTGGTCACTCTCAAGTACTTTTCCTCATTTTGGTTCTCTGAAGAGAATTTATCATCCTCTGCTGTGTGAATTGCTTATTGATTGGTTGTCTTCTCCCAGAATATAAGCTCTATGAGAGAAGGAACTTTATCTCATTGTTACCATGTCCCTAGTGCAAAATAATCTTTCATATATTAGTTACACAGGAAATATTTGATAGATAAGTGAATTAATAGAGATATATCAAGAAGCAAGACAGTTCTCATACCCATGGATTTTATAATCTCACAAAGTACATATTTTTTTATACTGGCGGGGTTTATGAGTGGTCAAGAAGTTAATATTTCTTAAATTCAATCTCAAAGTTCTTTCCCACCGTGTTTGCAACTTCTGTTTAGTTGCTGCCACATCAAATACATATCCAATTTTTTTTCTGAGTATTCTGATCATCCTATAAAAAAGAAATCGCTCTTAAACTAAGACACCGATGAAAATATTACTGGACTCTATTTTATTTAGACAAATAATCTGTGTTCCCAAAACTTTAGTGTCGCTATTACTATATTATATTTTTTAGTACATAACAATTTTGGTAACATGTTAAGTATTTTTTCAGTGTTAATGAAATATTAAAGCAAAATGAGCTAAAAGATCCTGTAAGGGATTCTGATCTGTTTTGCCTCTAAACTCTTCTATGACCTCTGAGCAATTTTGTCCCTTAGTCTCTGACTTGTAAAGACTAAATAATGTAATAGAAATATCTCATTTTCAGGTTCCATAGAGGCAAAAAGATTCTTCTAGTCTCACAGCTACCCCCTAGAGATCATTGAGTAGCCATGAAAAAATCTCTTGGCTCAGTTGCTGAGAATCATTTATTGCACCCCTGTCCTGAGGGTGGACTACCAGCCTCGGATCCTGCAAGGGCATTGTAAGGTCTTACTTTTCTTAATGTTATTTTTCCCACCAGTCTTCCAGAATGTCTGAAATGCCTACCACAAGAATAGCTCCTTTGGGTTAAGAGGTTATCTCCAGGGAGACATGTTTAGAATGAGCTCCTTGTGTAGAGAACACATGAGCACCATTTAGCACATCTGCACTGATTGGATTATTAGAATAGGAGTTGCCTTCCAGAAGAAGACTGGAGCTAAGGGAATGGAATATGTTATTTTCTGTTCTTTCCTTCTTTGCATCCATCCATCCTTGAAACAGTACTTTTAATGTCAACACTTCTGTGAGGCCATAGGTAGAATTTAAGAAAAGGGAACAGCCCATCTCAAGGAATTTCAGTGTAGTGGAACTGATGAGAATATAAAGTTAACTAGATTACATGGGGAAAATGAAATAAACAGATTAGATTATAAGGATGGGAGCAGCTCATGCTGGCATGAAATATTGGGACCAGCTTTGTGGAGGAGGTGGCATTTTATCTGAGCTTGAATTGGGCTTTGAAGAGCTAGGAGGATTTCAATAAACAGAGGTGGAATGATAAGGGGTAAGAATAGGAAAGGAGAGAGCTTTTTAAAAATTTTTTTAAAAATAGATTTTATTTACTTATTTGACAGAGAGAGAGGGGAGGGGGAAAGTAGGCGCAAGCGGGGGGAGCGTCAGACAGAGGGAGAGGGAGAAGCAGGCTTCCCACGGAGCAGGGAGCCCAATGCAGGGCTTGATGCCAGGACTCTGGGATCATGACCACAGCAGAAGGCAGCCACTTAACTGACTGAACCACCCAGGTGCTCCAGGAGAGAATTTTCCCCCTAAGAGAACAGCATAAGCAAAGGCAGAGTAAATTTTGATGAAAGTTAGAATTTGAAAATATCTGAAGAGTGAGGTATTTCCTATGAATTGTTTGCAATTGCTTTATTGAGGTATAACTGACATACAGTAAACTGCAAACATTTAAAGTGTGTGATTTGATAAGTTTGTTTTATGTATACACCTGTGAAATAATCACCATAGTCTATGTAGTGAACATTATCCATCATCCCCAAGGTTTCCTTATGCCCCTTGATAATTCTTCCCTCTGGCCCCTTTAGGCAGTCAATGACCTGTTTTCTGTCATTATATAAATGGAATTGTACAGTTAACTCTTCTTTCTTGTTGTTAGAGGGTTTCTTTCGCTTAGCATAATTATTTTGAGATTCATTTATGCTATTGTTCATTCCTTTATATAGCTGAGTTGTAGTTTATTGTATGAATAAACCACAGTTTTTTTTTTATCTAGTTACCTATTAATGGGAATTTGGGTTATTTCCAGTTTGTGGTTATTACAAATGAAGCTGTGTGACCATTCATGCCAAGATCTTTACATGGACACATGCTGTCATTCCTCTTGGGAAAATATCCAGAGGTAGAATAGCTGGATTTTATGGTAGGTGTGTGCTTAACCTTTTAAGAAACTGATGAACTGGGCTCCTGGGTGGCTCAGTTGGTTAAGCAACTGCCTCTGGATCAGGTCATGATCCTGGAGTCTCCAGATTGAGTCCCGCAACCGAGCTCCCTGCCCTGCAGAGAGTCCGCTTCTCCTGCTGACCTCTCTCCTCTCATGCTCTCTCTCTCTCTCAAACAAATAAATAAAATCTTAATAATCCAAAAAAAAGAAATTGACGAACTATTCCAAAGAAGATCATCATTTTACATTTGCACTAGCAATGTATGTGAGTTTCAGTTTTTCCACATCTTTGTCAACACTTGCTACAGTCCAGCTTTTAAATTTGAGCCATTGTAATCAATGTGTGGATTTAGTTTTCATTTTTCTAAAGACTAATGATACTGAGCATCTTTTCATGTACTTATTTGCTATCAGAATATCTGCTTTGTTGAAGTGCTGTTTAAATCTTTTGCTCATTTATAAATTACTTTTTAAAAATTGAGATTTTTAAAACTTTTTTTTAAAAAAAGATTTTATTTTATTTATTTGTCAGAGAGCAAGAGCTCTCTTGATCTTCAAAGAGCACAAGCAGGGGGAGCAGCAGGCCAGCTGAGAAGCAGGCTCCCTGCTGAGCAAGGAGCCGATGCAGATGCAGCACGATGATCCCAGGACCTTGGGATCATGACCTGAGCTGAAGGCAGATGCTTAACCAACTAAAGCACCCAGGCATGCCTTAAGTTGAGTTTTTTTTTTTTAAGATTTTATTTATTTATTTGACATACAGAAATCACAAGCAGGCAGAGAGGCAGGCAGAGAGAGAGAGAGAGAGGGAAGCAGGCTCCCTGCTGAGATCATGACCTGAGTCGAAGGCAGAGGCTTTAACCCACTGAGCCACCCAGGTGCCCCCCCTTAAGTTGAGTTTTGAGAGTGCTTTTGATACATGTCCTTTGTTGGCTATGAGACTTTAAAATATTTTCTTTCAGTGCTTGGCTTGTCTTTTTATCATCTTAATAGTGTCTTTGAGGAGCAGACACTCTTGATTTTGGTAAATTCCAATTTATTAACTTCTTTTTATGGATAGTCATGTCTGTATTTTTTCATCATTTCTAAGAAATCTTTGCCTACCTCAAGGTCACAAAAATTCTACTATTTGCTTTAGAATTTTATAATTTTTGATCTTACATTCAGGTCTATGATCTGTTTTGAGTTCTTTTTTGTATATGGTATGAGATACGGACTGAAGTTCATTTCTTTTAATGATTCATTTGTTCAAAATGTTGTACCATTTATTGAAAAGGTTATCCTTTCTACATTGAATTGCCTTTGCATCTTTCTCAAAAATCAGTTGTTTATATATGGGTAGGAATATTTATATTGTCTTTGTTCTCTTCCATTATTCTGTTTAAGCATCTTTAGTCAATAAAGGTAATTCCGAATTTTTATACCTTGAATTTCTGAGTCTTGAAATCAAATAGAATTAACTTGTCAACTTTGTTTTTTCTTTTCAAGTTATTTTGGCCATTCTAGGCCCTTTGCATTTCCAGATTCAGTTTTCCAATTTTTGAAGAAAATCCTGCTGAGATTTTAACTGGGATTTAGTTGAATCTGCAGATCAGTTTGGGTGGAGTTGGAGCTGACATTCTAACAATGTCGAGACTTCTGATCAATGGAAAGGTTTATGTACCCATTTATTTAGGTCTTTTAAAATTTTCCTCAGCAATTTTTTGTTTGTTTGTTTTCACTGTATAGATTTTCCACATTTTTTTTTGAGATTTATCCTTCATGTTTTTTGTTGCTTTTGTAAATGGTATTTTTAAAAAGATTTTAAAAATTTATATATTTGAGAGAGAGGGAGAGGGAACATGAGTGGAGGGAGGGGCAGATGGAGAGGGAGAAGCAGACTCCTCCCTGAGCAGGGAGCCCGACAGGGGGTTCCATCCCAAGACCCCAAGATCATGACCTGAGCCAAAAGACAGATGCTTAACTGACTAAGCCACCTAGGTACCCTGTAAATGGTATTTTTTAAGTTTCATTTTTTGATTGCTTATCGGCAAAGCATAGAAATTCATCTGAATTTTATATCTTCGCCCTTTAACCTAAAATTTAGCTCTTTTATTAGTTCTAATAGTGATTTTGTAGGTATTGCATTTTCTGTATAGATGACTGTATTGTCTGTGAGCAAAGACAGTCTTATTTCTTCCTTTTTTTGGGTCTGGTTAACTTTTATTTTTTTTTTTTCTTGCTTTAGTGAAATGACTAGAACCTTCAGTACAATATCAAGTAGAGTAGGGAGAGCAGACATCCTTGCCTTGTCCTGATCTTACGAGAGCATTTTCTTTTACTATTGTTATTGGCTGAGTTGTATTCTCCCAAAATTCATGTATTGAAGTCCTAAATTGTGGTGCTTCAGACTATGACTGTATTTGGATATAGGGCCTTTAAAGAGGCAGTTAAGTCAAAATGAGTTTATGTGGATTGGCCTTAATCCAATATGACTATTGTCTTTAGAAGAGGAGATTAGGACACAGATATACACAAGTAGTAGTGAGGAAAGATCATGTGAAGACAGAAAGATTGCCGTCTAGAAGTCAAGGAGGGAGACCTCTGAATGAAACCACTCCCACTGATACTTTGATCTTCAAGCCTCTAGCCTAGCTTCCATAACTGTTAGAAAATAAATTTCTGTTGTTGAAGCTGTGTAGCATTTTATTATAGCAGAATTATCAGACCAATACAACCATTAGGTATGATGTTAGCTATAGGTTTTTTGTAGATACCTTCTACCAGGTTTTGGAAATTCTAAGTTTGCTGAGAGTTTTTATCAGGAACATAAGATTTGTCAAAGCTTTTGAATCTTTTGAGAAGATCATATGGTTTTACTTTTTTAGTTTGTTAATAGGGTGACTCAAATGGATTGCAGTAGTGACTTAATATGCCATAAAAATTTGTATGTGTAGGAATTAATGATATTTTCCAGCTCTTTTTATACTATCAATGAAACAAAAATGCAATTAGCTACAAATCATCCTATGTAGGTTGGTAAAATTCTCTTTGGGGTTTCATAAACTAAAAAGGAACTAGTGATATTGGTTAATAAATAGTAATACCTAAAACTGATTGTAATCTGAATCTTGAATTTACTGAAAAACTTTTACAGTTGGCTTTAAAATAGAGAGAGGGTGTTAGGAAAATGGAGAGTGTAGCAATGACAAAGTCCAAATGTTTAAAATATAGTCTAGGGTTTGGTTTCTTTTTGGTTAAATTTTATCCATATATCTGTATCCACAATGGAGGTATGAAGAATGGGTAGTTTGTATAGATGATATTTAAGGAATCTCAGGAAGGTGTCTTCCTCCTCTGCAAAAGCTGCTGCACTGTTGTATTAGCAGTTCATTTCTTTGGTTTAGCGTTGCCTCTTTTAAAATTAGATTCCAGGGATGCCTGGGTGGCTCCGTGGGTTAAAGCCTCTGCATTCGGCTTGGGTCGTGATCCCAGGGTCCTGGGATTGAGCCCCTCATCAGGCTCTCTGCTCGGCAGCGAGCCTGCTTCTTCCTCTCTCTCTCTGCCTGCCTCTCTGCCTACTTGTGATCTTGGTCTGCCAAATAAATTAAAAAAAAAATCTTTAAAAAAATAAATAAAATTAGATTCTATTCACAAAACCAACACTTTGGGCTGTTCAGTGTGCATACCAGTTTCAGTTGATTTCCTTTCCCTCAGAGCCATTTTGCTGAGATCAGAGCACTAAGAAGCCAAGAATCTTATTAAATGAGTTAAGGGTGATTGTGAAGCATGGAATAATTGCATCACGGGACATTGCCTGCTTAGAGTTTTGGTGGTTGGGGAACAGGAAGGCATAAGGGCTAAAGGCAGGTCTGGGGCTGGTGAAGAGGGAAGTGACTCATTGTTGGGAATGAAGTGAAGTGCAGAAAGGCAAGTAGGAGATTATTTATGGTGTTATCTAGTAAAACAAATACATATGAACATTCTTATTGCTGGCCTTGGTTCAAGACATAAGTACGAATAAGGCAGTACCTTTAAATGGGAGTAGGGATGGGAGTGGAGGTGAGAAATGGCTTGAGGGAGGAGCAGGGAGATGGATGGGAAACAAAGGGTGATGAGAAGTACACAACTGTCACAAAAGTGCTCAAAGTTGGGCAAAATCAACCTCTGAGAGAGTGGCTGGAGGAGGGAGACAGTTAGGAAATCCCTGAAGAGGAGGAGACCAATGAAGAGCTCTATTACGGTTTTGATGATACCTGGATATTCTCATAGGATATTTAGTTATAAAGGAAGATCACATTGTTTTATGTATTCTGTGTTTGCTAGGGAATAATGCTAAGAAAAAGAAAAATAGATTATAAGAAGAGTAGAGTAGCCACGCAACACTTGGGGAACCAAAAAGTCTGTTGGTCCCAGTCTGAGCGTATGGTTACTTGAAAATTTCTTGATATGGAATAAACTTTAACTCCTTAATGATGTTTATGGCTAAACATATGTACAATGAGATAGTATAATGAAATAGGTAAGAGAGCATTGAGGCATCCTTCAAATTCTGGTCCTACTATATTACTTGCAGGATTTTGGGGCAAATTAACCTTTATTTACTTTGCTTTCCCCAACTGGAAAGTGGAATTAATAGATTTTTAAATGAAGATCAGTCAAGTTAAATATGCAAGGTGCTTAACAATGCCTAGCATTTATGAGAGAGAGAGAGAAGAGAGAGAGAATGCATGTCAGTTTAATACAGAACATGAATTTGGAAGAAGGGGAGATCTAAATTTCAATCCTGGCTCTGCTATGTACTTACTGGCCTCAGTTGTTTTTTAATCACGCAATGGATATAGTAAGCTTTGTATGGTCACTATGAGAATTAAGTGACATAAAATATATAATAGGCCTAATCAATTATCTGATTATTCATAGGCACTTAACTGCTCTTGCTTTATTATTATTATTTAATTTTTAATGGTCATCTCTGATCATAGTTCTTTTAGAGTGACCTTTAACAAGCTTTGCCAAAAAAGTATTCCTATGATTAGGAATGTTTTTGTGATGTGTACATTTTAGTATTATAGGAATAGATTTTATTTTTTTATTTTTTAAAAAGATTTTTAATTTATTTATTTGACAGACAGAGAGATCACAAGTAGGCTGAGAGGCAGGCAGAGAGAGAGGGAGGAAACAGGCTCCCTGCTGAGCAGAGAGCCCGATGCGGTGCTCAATCCCAGGACCCTGAGATCATGACCTGAGCTGAAGGCAGAGGCTTTAACCCACTGAGTCACCCAGGCGCCCCTGGGAAAAGATTTTAAAGTGTTTGCTCTTTATGTTTATCATGGGACTTCCTGCTTCAATTCCATATCTTCTGCCTCCTTTCTGTCCTATGTAATACTCTATCCATTATTCTGATATATTTGGCATATGCATATATTTATACATATGTACCCACTCATATAAAAATGAAAATATTCTTTTTAGAAGAATGTTTACATGAATCATAGAAGCAGCTCCTTTACCACTTTTGTTTTTCTTTCTTTACTCTGTCCCCTCTATATTATACACTTTGTCTTTTGCTCTAAAGAATAAAGGGATATATGCAATTACAAAAAAAAGTTTAAAATATATTTTGTATTGTATCTCTAACAAATATGTAAGTTCATAAAACAATATGCAAATAATTTTTTTTTAAAGATTTTATTTATTTATTTGACAGACAGAGATCACAAGTAGGCAGAGAGACAGGCAGAGAGAGAGGAGGAAGCAGGCTCCCTGCTGAGCAGAGAGCCCGATGCGGGGCTCGATCCCAGGACCCCGAGATCATGACCTGAGCCGAAGGCAGCGGCTT
The DNA here is from genome assembly GCF_902655055.1 of Lutra lutra. Taxonomy (NCBI): domain Eukaryota; kingdom Metazoa; phylum Chordata; class Mammalia; order Carnivora; family Mustelidae; genus Lutra; species Lutra lutra. The sequence goes on from NC_062285.1 coordinate 72,790,137, forward strand.
AACCCACTGAGCCACCCAGGCGCCCCACAATATGCAAATAATTTAATAAGGCAATTTAACTTGTGAAGTACTATGAAGAAAATAAAATGGATGTGGCAAGGTTACAAAAAGTATTCTTATGAGTTTAGTGATTTTCTTTATACATCATAGACTGGGCAAAAATCAAGCCTTTTGAGAATTAAGCTCTTCATTTCGAGCTGTGTTTCAAGGAAGAGAGAACTGGAAATATGATATGTGGCAATATGCTTAAGAGTACGTAGCTAAAAACTAGCAAGGGATTGACTAAATCTCACAAATATATTTATGTGTTTCTTTAAAAAATTTATGTGGCATCTCTAATCAGTAGGGAGAAGATGAGATAAATTTCATTAAATGATATTGGTACTGGGATAATAATAAGTCTACTGGGAAAAATAAAGTTGATCCATAGCTCAACTATATTCAATATAAAGTCCAAATGTATTTCAGAAAAAAATATGAAATCATCAAAGTAATAGAGAAAAAAAATATGGATGGCATTATTTTCTAGCTTTGGAATGGGGAAGGTTTTCTAACTGTGACTAAGAATTCAGAAGTCGTAAAAGAAGAGACAAACTTTTGACCACAATAAACAAATACATATTAACACAGCAAAACTATCATAAGCAAATCAAAAGATGAACATCAAAAGATGAACTGGGAAAGATGATCTGCAGTTCTCGTGCATAAATGAATAATGTCCGTAATATATACAGAACTTCTAGAGGTTGGTAAGAAAAAGATGTTTTTTTAAAGTGAACAAAAGTATTTTTTAAAATGAACAAATAATATAGACACGTCGTGTGAAAGGAAATACAGCTGGACTTTTAAAAATGTGAAATATGTTCAAAGTCATGCATATTAAGATATATAAATGCTAATTAAACTTATACCAAAAAAGTATTTTTTTCACCAATCAGTTTGAAAGGGTACCTTCCCTATAAAGTGCAATTTGGCATTATCTATCAAAATTAAAAATGCATTTTCCTTGGACCCAGAAATCTTACTTCTGGAATTTATCCTTCAGATAAAATTGTGCACAAAGAGAATGACTTACATGCAAGTTTATTTGTTGTAACCTTGTTTTTAATAGTGAATGGTTGCAAATAACCTTTGTGTCCACCAATATGGGATTGATTTAAAAAATTTTTTTTAAAGATTTTATTTATTTATTTGACAGACAGAGATCACAAGTAGGCAAAGAGGCAGGCAGAAAGAGAGAGATGGAAGCAAGCTCCCTGCTGAGCAGAGAGCCTGATGTGGGGCTCGATCCCAGGACCCTGGGATCATGACCTGAGCCGAAGGCAGAGGCTTTAACCCACTGAGCCACCCAGGCACCCCAATTTAAAAAATTTTTGATCCGTTCTCTAGAATACAATACAAAGCAGCTCTAAAAATGAAAAATAAGTTTTCTATGTTCTGTAATAGAAAATTCTCCCAGATGTATTGATTTGTAAAAACAGAAAGCTCTGGAACAATGTATATAATATTCTATATTTTGTATAAAACAGTGGGAAGAAAATGAATATAAATTTGCATTTGATTATAATTGTATAAAGAAACTCTGAAGAGATATGTAAGAAACTACTAAAATTGGTTACCTTTGGGGGTGGCAGGCGACAAACAGGGCACAGAGAAACAGGAGTGGGAGTGAGACCTTTTACTGCATTGTTTTCCAATATTATTTTAATTTACAATGAGGTACATTTACTACCTGCTCAAAAATGAAATAAGGTTAAATAAAATTCTGCTGTCTCTGGAATCAATAGTTACAGTCTTTCCAGGCTCTTGGGACTCTACAGATAATGTTATTTTTCTTCAAAAAATTATATCTTTTCATTTCCCATTTTATCTAATTGATTTCCCCTAAAGCCTCAAAGAACCAAATAAACCTACAGCCCAATAGGAGAGGATGAAGTGCTCTGGTCAACCACAAGCTAACTTGGACCAATTAAAACATTTTCCTCCTGATCTCTTAATAATTCCCATTTCTTTTGTTAATTCCGTTTCCCTAAAAAGCAAATAACTCAGATGGTGCTAATCTAGCATCAGTTGTAGTTATGCACACTGGACGGGCCGTTGTGCTAGAACAAGTGCTATTATAAGCCATCTTATGACAAGCTAGACAATTTTTTACATGATTATTCATTTATGATTGGAAATAGTGCTCCATGTCATGTATGAAGTTCAAGAACTGGCAAAGGCAAAAAAGATTTTCACTATAAGATATTTTACTGGAAAAGGCCAAGTGTTTGATATTTTTGGCCTACAAAGCTGATTAGCTCTGAAGAGCCAAACAACAGATTTAATTTTATCAAATTAACCAATGTTAAATGTACAGAGTTAATGATTTTTTTCCTGTTTATTAATGCCTTCACTGTTACCCCCTTGTGCTTTAAAATAAAATGCAAGGTTCAACCTTATGATTGAAAGATTAGACGAGGCTTGAACCAGTAAAAATAGATTTTTTTAAAGGAAAAGTTATTTTGAGTGGAGTGCTAGCTGTACTAGACAAATTCAGTCGGGCCTCCTCTTCAGTCTTGTCAAAGCTTAGCACAGTCCAGAAGGCACTAGTGTGTATGCCAAAAAATCAGAGCAGCAGCAGTTAAAAAAAATAAGTGCACTAAGAAATATTAAATGGAAAGCCAATGCCTATAAATAAAAAGGCAAGTGAGCACTAATCAATCATAAGTAACTCTGAACAGAAAATAGGAGTTGGAAGGGTGAGAGAGATTTCACATACAACATATGAGACTAGATACAAATGATTTAATTAAACTGCATTCCTTCTACACAAGACTCAAAATCTCTAAATGTTAAGAAAAACTGGAGTATAGAAATGCAACGTCTTGCTTTGCAATCTATAGCGGATGAGTAGCAAGGCATATGCCAACAGCAGAAATAGAAGCAGTTGATGAATCCTGGGTGAGTGGAAGTGTTTCATTATCTGTATCTGTTTCTTGCTATTCATCTCAGCTTTACAGCTCTTACTAAAGGACCAAATTCTTTCCACTACGAACAATAGCAGCAGCCTCGACAAGCTTGGAATTTGGGGTAAAAATCATTAAACAGTATATAAAACTAATTTCAATGAATACTGAATAAATTCAATCAAAAGTTAAAATAATACATCCAATAAATTAAATAAATGTTTTGAGGGGCCAGAAAAAAGGTAAGGAAGGAGAGAGGCAGAACATTGGTAACTACAAGTGTGAGGAGGGGAGAAAGGTATATCTGGCTGCCTGTTGGCCAGCCACAGAAAACAGGATGTTAACTCTGGAATTGGCTAGTTGACCTTTAAGGGCAATATTGTCTTAGGAAATTATTTATGTTTCTCAGCAGAATTGAACCATGTCCTTCTTTTTAGAGAAGAACTTGAATCTTTAAAATAAGTGGTCCACTTAAACATTTGGATTTCAAGAAATAGGTTTAGATTGATAAAAATGCTCCACAGTCATCTTGACATCCATGATTTTATGTCTTGAATTAATTGTAGCTAAATCAGAAAAAAAAATGAAATTATTTCCCCTTATATACACGTAAGTTTTAAAATAAAAAAATATTTGAAATTTGGGAATTAAAATTTGAGAACTTTCCCTAAACTCTATTATCTATCTATCTATCATCTATCATCTATCTGTCATCTATCTGTCATCTATCATTTATGTATCATCTATGTATTATATACAAAAAAGATACACATCTCAATACTATTGTTTGTTCTCAATTCTATGAAACTTGAGAATGTAATGATATACCAGAGATCATAATGAGTTAGTCTCTTACCACAAACATTAGAAGGCATAAATCTAAATCAATAATAAAAAACATAAATAATTTTTCCAACCTAATGAATGACGGCCAGGATTCTGAAGGAAAAAGTTATTTTTAAAATCAAAGATAATTTTGATGGTAGCTCTGGTAATGGGTAGCAAAAATGGCTCATGGGAAAGGCACACATACTGCTAATAGATTGACTGAAAAGAAAAACATTATTATTGGTGTTTTTTTTCCCCCTACCAGATCCAGTGATATCACTACTGCAATCTGTTATTTATGTAGAAAGGCAGTAAACAGTGGAAAGGAGAGTATCTGTTCGGGAACATCTTCTCTGAGAAGTGCTTGAAAATTAAGCATGTGATGAACATGTGAGAAGCATTTACACAGTTGGCAGCATATAAATTCTCAGAACAGTAGGGGATAAAAATGGGTTAGATAAAGAAAACTAAGGATTAGATCCACATAAACAGTTGGATGTTTGTAACATATTTATTTAACAAAAAATGGGAATATAAGCATTTACCTTAAATGAAACTCAGCCTGAAAAGAAAATTTAAAAAAAAAATGAGATTTAAACTAGAAGTTTTAAGACTCTAAAATCTTATATTAGCTCATATTGTAATCTGCAATTCACAGGAGGATATGACTCTGTTTTGCCTCCATGCTTGAAAACAGTTGAATATGTCCGGTCTATGAAGACCAGTTTATATCAGGGTTTTCTTTGACCTCGGCACCGCTGACATTTCATAGCCCATAATCTTTGCTGTGGAAGGCTGACCTGTCCATTGTTGGATGTTTTGGTAGCATCCTGGCCTCTACTCTCTAGATATCAGCAGGATCACCTAAGTTGTAATGACCAGTACTGTCTCCAGATACTGCCAAATGCCCCTTGAGTAGCAAAATCGCCCTTAGTTGAGAATCATTCATCTACACCTCTTACTAGAAAATTAAGCAAATCTTACAGTTATAAAATGGCCTCTCAGCTGGCGTATGTACTTAACTTAAAAAAGAAATCACTAATTTAGGTCTAAAATAAATTTATCAGAACTGTGCCGTGATAACACCAATTAAAATATGGTTGAGAAAATTTTCTTTAGCAAAAAACAAAACAAAACAAAAAAACAAACCACACAACACAACAAAACCCAAACCAGAAAAAACTCTGATGGAATCTCCCATGCTAAATGCAGTCACTCAGAACCTATCTTGATTTTCATTTGTTCCCTTTCCCTATTGATTTATACAGGCTAAATTCTCTCTTCCTGATCTCCAGGCATAGCAAAGTGACTTCCAAGTGAGAAAGTCTTTGAGTGCTTATTTTTCCCCATGGGGAAGCTAGATTTTCACTTTCCCCTCTCACTTCCCTCTAAGGGTGATTGATATATGTTGACAGTCCTGGGGGCAGGGCTATGTCATCAGGAAACCAACCCTATTTCTTTTCCTTATTGTCTGGCAAACCTCCTTTTTTGGGAGAGTCTGAAGACTTTCTTTCTGGTCACTCTTTGTAATAATGGTTGCTCTGATCACTGTATTTTCAGTTCAGTAATTAATATGCTCAGCCAGGTGAAATAATCAAAACGCGCCATTTCATTGAGAGTTTCCGCTCTCCCCCCAGCTTGTGTCTGAGCACTGGCTGCCTGTACTTAGAAAAGCATGGCCAGCTTCTTTTCTGATTCCCTGCCTAGAGTTTTTATTTCTCCTTCTACCCCTCACCCATTAGGCTATATATTTTTTTTTTTTTAGCCCTCTTGGAATTGTAGCAGGAAAATGAGGAACCAAAGGAAGAAGAAAAGGTTTTACCTGACTGGTCCTGTTGTGTCATATGAGCCCTCTCTGCACTTCTTTCTCTTAGGATGCTTTTTACGAGTTCTTTGGAAATCCGCTCTCCTCTCCCCCACCCCCGAGCCCTTGACTCTGGCCAGTTCATTGTCAACTCTTTTCTTACCTCCTAGGTATAGGACGGGGCCTGGGGGTGTCTCTTCAACTGAATGGAAGGCAATTCCAGCCTAGCTCCTTCTTGCATAGCTCACATCTGAAAAGCACAGAATACTTCAGCTTTCTTTGTCCTGACAAACCTTGAGTGGATATGGCATCCCAGTGCTGCCAGGTCTCTTCCCTCCAACAGCAGAGCAGCCAGCAAGCCACAGTCACTTTCCCTCTAGACTTTACAGGGATGAGTCAAACATCAGCTCACTGTATTCCCTGTGCTGTGGGAAAATACACATCAAGCACTCTCAGAGACCCTAAGGAAGCCCATTCTCTAGGCTTGAGGGGAGGAGCAGACTTACGTACCTTCAGCCAAAGAGGTTCGTGGTGTACTCACAAGCTAACTTTCCTCAAAGGCATGTTCTCCAGGTTCCTACTTTACTCTTTCATACCTGTCAAAGTATACTTTTCAAAAACTTAAGGATAGTGCTTCTGCAAATATGCAGTGAACACATGCCAGTGATTTTGATGACTCCTAAATGAATGATGAAGAGTTGGGATGGGCCATTTGAAGATAAGAGATCCTGAAGTATGTAAGTACGATATGGTGGTGAAAGAAAGAAGGATGAAACAAAAAATGAAAGTTAGATGTAAAACTGGCTAATGTCCTGCAGACCAGGGTTATTTTTCCTACCAGGCATATCATTTCGGCTTATCACTCTTCTACAAATTAATGTCTCATTTCACAGGTTCTGGGTCACAAGTTATAGTAAAGAGGAAAGTTACCTTTCCCTAGGCAGGCAAACTATAATCTGCCGTTCCAATGAAGCCAGACTTTTTTTAAAATTAATTAATTAATTCATTCATTCACTCATTCATTCATTTGAGAGAGGGAGAGAGAGAGAGAGAGAGAGAGAGAGAGAGCATGAGTGGGAAGGGTAGAGGGAGAGGGAGAAACTCAAGCAGACTCTCTGTTGAATGTGGAGCCCAATGCTGGGCTTGATCTAATGACACTGAGATCACAACCTGAGCTGAAACCAAGAGTCGGATGCTCAACCGACTATGTAACCCAGGCGCCTCCAGACCTATTTGTGTACATAAAATTTTGTTGGAATATAGTCACTTCCATTTTTTTAAGTATTGCCTATGGTTGTGTTCACCCTGCAATGGCAGAATTGAGTAGCTGAGATAGAGACCACATATAGCTTACAAAGCCTCAAATATTTGCTCTATGGCCTTTTACAGAAAAAAATTGCTGACTTTTACTGTAGAGTGTCAGATAACCACTGAACAGTCTTCGTAGACCATGCCTTTCTATGACTTTGAAAGGGCACACAGTCATCTTTTTCTCTAACTCCAAATTTTGGTTAATTTTTCTTAATGTAAACTTGATATGGGTGAAGGACTAATTGTTGTAAAGCAGGGTTTTGACCATCTTTATTATGTGCTGGTCTTGTCCCTCATTTTGGAATTTGGGAAGATTCTCAGCCAAAACTAATACTGAAATCGTTTCATATAGACATTCCCCCCCCCCCCCCCCATATAGACATTTTGTTAAAATATCATTCTAAATAACTTACTTGGTTTTGGGGATCATGATTTTGTGTTTTGTTAGGGTAAAAATTCTCATATCTTTAAAAAACATCTTCCTTTTTTCTTCTTTTTCTTTTTTCGACTGGCAGTCATTGGAGATTGGAGGTGGCAGAAAGAGTACCTGATTCAAAATAATTATTGAAAATAATTTAGCTTTAAAAAATAATGCAGCTTTAATTTTGTCATTTTAGTTTTAGCTTTCACATGGAAAACTTGTGATTTGGCATTAGCTAATTACATTTAATTTGACTGAATCTACTTTTCTACTGCTTACTTTTCGACAGTTTTGTCAGATGGCAGTGATGTTTGTCGGCGAGCAGCTGAATACCGTTTTGAAGTATTTTTCTAGAGATGGGACATATTTCTCCTTAAGTCATGATGTAGTCTCTAATGATCCATTTAAACTGTTTTCCTTTTCTTAGGAAGTAGTGTGATGGTAAGGGAATTTGTTTTAGTGACTGTTTTGTTTCCCTGGTCAACTCATCTAACTGATCTGCTCTCTTTTCATAAGTATTCAATAAGGATAACAGTAAGAGATGTGGTTTCACTTAGCTTACAAGGCATTTGAGAGAATGATGGATGAGACAGTGCGTCATGAGCTATAGAGGCTCTGAGCCAGTGTTAATTGTGTTATAATAGGTGATAGCAAAAATTTGAGAATTGTTTCAATTACATTTCCCCAAATTTAGACTTATCAACATTTCTCAGGCTCTGTAGAGCTCAGTGATCATTTTCTCTGATGTACCTTCTTGGATCTCCTAGAGTTGGGTAAGGAATTGGGATCTAAGATCTCTGTCTTACTGTGTGTCTCTTTGTGGGTTCTCTAATAGATCGTCAACTCCTTAAGGATATAAAGTTTCACCTTTTACAAATATATGAAATTTATGTATACTATTGATTTATGGGATAATAATTTGTATTAGATAGAAGTATAAAGAGGCAGGCCACATGGATTAGGGAGAAAGATGTCCAAATGCAAAGCAAAGATACTTGAACTTACAAAAACTACCCCCCCACAGGGGCACATGGGTGGCTTGGTGGGTTAAGCATCTAACTTTGGCTCAGGTCATGGTCTCAGGGTCCTGGGATCGAGATGTGAGTCCGGCTCCCACTGTTAGGGAGACTGCCTGTCCTTCTCCCTCTGTCCCTTCCCGCTCATGCTCTCTCTGTCTCACTCTCAAATAAATAAAAAAACAATAAGTACTCCTGCACACAAAACAAAATAGAACAGAAACTTAAACACATGAAAGTCACCACAGCAGAAAATGCTATTAAAGTACTTACCAGAATTAAATGGGACTGGGGGTGGTAGTGATGGGGTGGGGTGTGGGCCAAGAGGAAGTAGGCATGGGATGAAATAACATACAAGGCTCTTATTTATTGCCTTTATGTTCATACCGAGACTTCTGTTTCTCTTGGTATCCTTTCATCTAATACTATTATGAATGAATTCAGTGTGCCACAAGGAGAGTATGTGTGAAGGCTAGCACATACCACAGTTCAAGCTGTTGCTTATGGAGCTGGGAGGTTACAGTTTAATTCAAGGACTATGTTCCTTCTGGAATCTCTAGGGGAGAACTTATTCTTTGTCATTTCCAGCTTCTAGAGGCTGCTTGCTTTCCTTGGCTTATGGCTTCCTCACTTGGATGTTTGCTTCCATCATCACATCTCCTTTTCTGACTCTCCCCCACCTTGTTCTTCCCTCTTATAAGGATCCTGCTGATTACCCTGGGCCCACCCAGACAATCCAGGATAATCTCATCTCAAAATAGCTTAAATTAATCACATCTCTAAAGTAACATATTTAGAAGTTTCCAGGATTAGAACATGAATATCTTTTAGGTGTGCAGGGTGGGAGAGAGCGTTATTCTGTCTATCAGAAATATTTAGAATGTATAAATTTCTGTATTTCTAACACTCCAAGGAAAAACATTATTAGAATTTTGGGTATATCTTTTTAGTATTTAAGAAATATGTATTTATATATCACATATTCTTTTTAAACAATGAGATTATATTTTAATATGGTTTTAAATTTTACTTAATACTGTGTCATAATTTTTTTCTCATGTTACATATCTTGTATAGCATCATTAAAATTTTTTTTTTAATTTTTTAAAAATTTTTCTTTATTTATTTGACAGAAAGATCACAAGGAGGCATAGAGGCAGGCAGGGGAGGGGGGAAGCAGGCTTCCCGTCCGAGCAGAGAGCCTGACTCGGGGATCCCAGGACCCTGGGATCATGACCTGAGCTGAAGGCGAGGTCTTAACCCACTGAGCCACCCAGGCACCCCTTGTATAGCATCACTTTAAAGGTGATTTTATAGTATTCCATTGTATACATTAATTTGCTATTGATAGATATTTATTATGTTGCTAAATATTTGTTACCCAATACCTCTGTAATTGTCTTGATTACCATGTTTTAGTGACTTCAGCAGCCCTTGGCAACGTGGGCAAGATGTCCAATACAACTAGAATCTGGGGCCAGTATATACTTCATTCAGCAATGAATGGACAAATGAGCATAGGTCAGGTGTTGTTGGCAACTCAAGAGGATCAAAGAACATGTATTTTCGTAGTTACATTGCCTAGTTCTTGTCACTAGGCTCCATCTCCAACCCTCTGTGGACTTTGGGTGATTATAATGTGTTAGTGTTGGTTCCTCACCCTTCCCATCTCTACTATTGGCCTTGGGAAACAAAGACCCCTTAATTATACTGATAAGTTACATAGCTTCACAACTCCTTGCTGTTTATGATGAATCAATTTCAATTCCCTGAAAATCCCCTACAAACATATTAAAATGAATAGAAACAAAATCTGTACAAAATCTTTCTAAACTCTAGCAATTCCTGGCTTAGAAATGTTGCTGACTGGGTTCATAGAGAGTTACAGGAGACAAAACTCATCATTATTCTTCTATAGAATAACGTTATTATTTCATGATCGTACTTTTGCAGCTAAAACAGTGCATAACATATTCTTTAGATTTTAATTACAGACTTTCAAAATTTTGTGATATACATAATAATGGAAATCCCTGATATTTTTCTTTATTGTGGTTAGTAAGAACAAAAATGAAGTATTCTTCCATTTCCTGATGTGGTAGAGTACTAAGGAGCAGAGAGAGACCGCAGATAGAGAACATCTGGGAATTTCCAAAACCAACTTTTGATCAATGTTTTACTTTGTGGTGGTGGTTGTCATTTTCTCCACCAAATTTTCCGTATGAACTACCAATTACTATCCAAATTGTTTGGTTTGATGTTTATGTCTATTTCCATGTCCCTTTTGCTCTTTAATACAAAACTCATAGTGATTGTCATGACTAATAAGGAGGAGAAGCCAAGGGTCTAGGTAAATGGGATAAACTACCTTTGAATGATGAAGAGTTAGTTTATTTTTTTATATCAGTTTTTTAATTTGTATTTTTATTTGATTATAGTTGATATACAATGTTATGTTAGTTTCAGGTGTACAACATAGTGATTCAACCCAAGAGTTAGCTTAAAACGTTATTTTGATGGATGGATGGAGAATAATCTGTGAAATTTAAAGAATTATGGTACTTTTCCTTAATAACCACAAAATCTGCATTGCAATGTATAAATACTGAGTTTCATATGGTCTACCTTTAAATGGTATTCGAAACAGCATGGCCTTGTTACTTAAACTGAATCAACACAGCTGTCTTCTTGTTGCTTCCTTTGCATTTTTAGGAAAAGATACTTTTGTGAGTCAGAAGTTTTAGCCCTTGAAGGTTGTCTGACCAGACTTTAGGTATTTACTGTGAGAATTTCATCGTTCTAATTGAACTTCTCAGACATTTGCAGAAGTTTGTAACTAGTTTCTTAGTATTACATAATGAATTGGGTTCATCCTAATTAGTCCAGGTTTGTTGCAGGACCTTTCATTTTGTACTCAAGTCTTCATCTATTTATACAAAGCACACTAAGCACGTAGCACTTGGCTACATATTGCAAAGATAAAAAGAAGGATAATGTGGCTGGCAAACGAATTCTGGATCCTCATAACCAGAGGGGTTTCTGTATCCAGAATATACTCTTCAACATTGTAGGAGGGACTGGGAGGCAGTGTATTAAGGGAACACATGGATGTATGTGTCAGAAAGATATAGGTTCATATCCTGACTTTGTCATTTACAAAGTGTAGATAATACCTACATTATAGTGTGGCCGTAAGCATTATATAAAATATTAAAAACAAATTCTCAAAGCAAAACTGTTCTGGAGACAGTAAAAAAAAAATCAGTTGTCCTGGGGTTTGGGGGCAGGGAGGGATGAATAGGTTGAACAGCAAGGAATATTTAGGAAGTGAAAATATCCTGTATGATACCATAATGATGGACATATGTCATTATATATTTGTCCAAACAAATGGAGTGTATATTAAGAGTGAACAGCAATGTAAACTATAGACTTTGGGTGATTATGATGGGTGATCAATGTTGGTTCCTCAACTGTAATAAACATAATGCTCGGCTGTAGGAGGTTGATAACGGAGGAAGAGTACATGTGTGAGGACAGAGGGTCTGTGGGAAATCTCAGTAACTTCCCCTCAATTTTGCTGTGAACGTAAAACTGCTCTAAAAACACAAAGTCTTAATAGAAAGGAACACCTCTCCTGGTTTAGTGCCTGGCAATTAATCAGTCTTAAAGGTGAAAGTTAAAATTATTAGCCTAGGTCTGTTTCCTTGGGCTGTTTCCAGAATATCACTGGTAGCTTGTACCATACTTAGACAGAAAAAAGTGTGGGTAAGACAACTTTTCTCTGAATTATTCTACTTACCTAGTTCTGACTCTGGGCACCACATTCTTGTCATTATTTATTTTATAACAACCTTTGTGCTGGAATTAGGGGAAGCTGGATAATTGGAAGAATTTTGAAGATATTAAGAATGATTTCTTGAGAATGACGAAAAATGAACCAAGACTTATTAGAAATTTAGCAGATTACCTGTTAATGGTGAGTTTTTCACTATTTCTCTATTTCACTATTTCTCACTGCTCACCCCCTTTAAAAGAAGCATCTATCAGGAACTTCACAGTGTGACCTTATTTGGAAAAAGGGCTTTTGTAATGTAATTAAAGTAAGGATCTTGCGAGGGGATCATCCTGGATTAGGGTGGGCTTTTAAGAGAGACAGACAAGAAGACACAGGGACACGAGGAGGAAGGTGTGTGAAGATGGAGGCAGAGATTGGGAGAAGCACCCCTAAGCCCTAAGCATCACAGTCACCAGAGACTAGGAGAGAGGCTTAGAATGGAGTCTCCCTTAGGTCTCCAAAAGGATCTGAAATTGCTGACATCTTGATTTTGGACTTCTGGCCCCCGAAATTGTGAGAGAACAACTGTGTCTATTGTGAAGCCACATGGTTTGTGGTTAATTTGTTATGGTAGCCTTAGGAAACTAATATGGAGTCCTGAACAGGATTTAGAAGCTTAGAAAACATTGCTGAAAATTGACTTTTAGAACCAAGTTTTGTTCTTAGGCTTTTGAATGGGTTCTTCTTCCTCCCAGGTAGGCTTTTCTAATACTATTTGCATATTGTACTGATTGACCGCTCTGCTCTTTATTAAGTCCTGAGTTTGCCCCCACTCCCTCCAGTGCCTGCTGTTCTGCTTATGTGTTCTTTTATGCTTCAGTTGTAGCAGTTGGCCAATTTTTTTTTTTTCCCCCAGTGGGATGAGAATATAGCTTCCTGTTGGGAGATCAAGCAGAAAAGAATTAGCACCGGAGAGAAATATGGGTTCCCAGAGAATGCTCACATAACATGGTTAAATATCCATCTTGGTGTCAACAGCTAAGGATCTCAATTTCAAATGGGTTTTTCAGCCACCTTCTTTTGAGTTATGCTTGCTCTGTATTCATCCAGTTCTGTTTTTATGTGGCTGTTCTGCAGAGGGAGCCACTTGAGTAGTCAAGGGCTATGCAATCCCAAGGGGTCAGGGGGTGATTTCCCTAGAGCCAGAGCATCAGCAATGACTTAGGGAGGGAGCCAGTGAATGGCAAGAGAACAGAGGAGGGTGAATAAATTTGGGTGGTGATAGGAGAATAAATGGAGGGCGGTGGTAGAGGAAGATTGGAGGAGCATGTACCTATAATTAACACACACTTTCAAGAGTAGTATGGCAAGGGGCGCCTGGGTGGCTCAGCCGGTTAAGCATCTGCCTTCTGGTCAGGTCATGATCCCAGGGTCCTGGGATGGGGTCCCCGGGAGTGGTCCCCGGGAGTTGAGCTGGGCTCCCTCCTCAACAGGGAATCTGCTTCTCCCTCTCCCTCTGCTCCTCTGCTCATGCTCTCTCTCTCAAATAAATAAATAAAATATTAAAAAAAAAAAGAAAGGATAGTAAGGCAAAAGACATTTCCACTCAGACTCTAAAGTTGTCTTTTTGACTTAATCTTTTCTTAAAGGCAGGAATATTTATTTAACAAAACATATAGCACTCACTATACACTAAGCACAATTCTAAGTGTTCTATAGAAATTAACTCATTTAATTGTCAAAGAAACATGAAAGGTCCTATTATCATCTTCATTGTACTGATAAGGAGGCTGAGGCATAGAGGCATTAAATAACTTGCCCAGATTCACATAGCTAACATGTGACTGAGACGGAAAAGGTAGGATCACCAGGTGAAATACAGGACATCCGATTAAATCTGAATTTCGCATAAAGGACAAATATGTTTTAAGGATAAGGTATGTCCCAGTGTTGCAAGGGACATACTTAAACTAAAAATAGCTTTTTCCGAAACTCAGATGTGGCTGGATTTCCTATAGTTTTATTGCTGAATCTGGCAATACTACACGCAGGGATGGTTTGCTCTTAACCACTACCCTGCACTATATCTTAATCAGAAAGAAAAGAGTCTGTGGGAAAGGAGGAAGAAATATCATCCAGCATGATTAGCCCTTGGTTCTGAGGTCCCAATGACTCTTCCTGGATGCAAAATTTGGGATAGTTTGTACGGTATATAATATGCATGTTTATCTTTTGGCTCAAACAAGGCTATTATTGTGTATTATCATACAAGCGGGCTTGTGCTGATTTCAAGTAATCCTTTTCCCCTCAATTTATTCATATGAGATCAAATATACAATTACATATGCAACTGCACTTCTTCAGAGCTTTTGCCACAGAGGCACTCAGGGTTTCCATATCTAGCCTTTAATGTCAGTTTGACTTTAGGTAATACTAAATAATCACTCCTTATTCTTATTTAAAGCCCAAATTAATTAAAATGTATGTTTCTACAATGAGTATTGTTTCTAGATTTTTTTTTCAAATTCCCAATATAAATAGCTTTTTATGTAGATAATTAAAACCATCTGCTTCCTGGTAGCTCAAGTATGTTTACAGCAGCCCCTTTTTATTTGGGGAATTAAACTGCCATAAGTTTTTACTTTAGTGGATGAAATATCACAAAAAATGCTCATGGCAGTATTATTCCTTGAAAAGAAATGGAGACTATTAAATATTATTGGAAAAAATTGCTTTGTGTTAACTCAAAAGGCCTTAGAGTTCTGCATTTTTCTAGGTACATATATTTGAGTTTGTTCCATCAGAAAATCTAAATGCATAAATAAAGTTTCTAATAAAACATAGCATTCAAATAATGAAAGCCCTCAAATCACTTTATAACTATTACTCTAGTAAAATTTCTCTTGAGTCAGTAAAGATAAGGTATTTCCAGTAACACAGAAATTTGGTGATTTCACAAGATATAAAGTGACTGAATGAATTGAGTAAATTGGACAAAGCTACACACAAAAAAGCCAGAAGTGAGGTAATGATGAAAGTTAAAATAAATGTTTTCAATCTCTGATTCTGATCAAGCCCTTATCTCCCTCTTTTGTGGCTTAGAAAGTGTATGTAAATGAATGCTCAATAATATATTTAGGATGTTTAAGTTCTTTTATAGTTTCATATTTTCAAATTGAAAAAAAATGCCTGAAAAACTCCAGTCATATAATTTGCCATCATGGTGATGTCTTTGAATGCTGATCACATTTATTAGAAAAAAAGAGACTACCTTGTCAAAATGGGTGCTGAAGTTTGGTAATTAAGTTGTTCCACTCAACTGTGACTTTTTTTCTTTTGTTCATTTTAGTAAATTCCGTATCACAAAGATTAAGCTACTTGACCCTCTTGATACTTGGGTACTTTAAAGAAAATATTTTTGAAAGAGAAATGATACTTGTTTCCTAGCAAAGCATATAATATGCCTTCTCGAAAATTATTCAAGAAAGCAGAGTGAAATTATGTCCTAGGGATTGCTATCAAAGTTTGTTATCTGCCTAATTACCAAATTTTGATTAAATTTCCAAACGTTTACGTTTTTATAGCTGGGTGTGGCACGGGAAATGCTTTTATTTGAATTAAATCTTGAGGAATGTATTGTACCTGTGAGATTAAATTCTTGTTCTCTTGCTCTAGTCTGTGTAGGGATCTGGTAAGTTTAGTGAGGCCTACCTATTACCTATTTTAGGGACTGATCCTATTTTAAGTGTCTTTCTTCTCTTCTTCTTAACTCATTCTGCCAAGAATTTGCTGCTAGCTCTGTACACGTCTCCTGTCCCTCCTGTTAATCAGTGTCTCCAAGTCCTCAAACAGGCCTGCCTACACCCCATGCTCTCTGCCTTTTCACATTTCAGTCCCTCCCTTTCCTTCTGCTTCTATTCCGTGGCCACTTCCCATCAACAGGAAACACTTGCATTTCGATAGGGGCCTTCAGGATCTTCAGTATCTTATGTCAAGATGGGCAAGGGTAGTGGTATGGATTGAGTGCTGATGCTGTGAAGGGCGTTGTGTTTTAAATACTCAGCTCCATTTGTTTGTCTCCTTTGTTTATTTAATTTTTTAAAGTAATCTCTATACCCAACGTGGGGGCCCAAACTCAGGACCCCAAGATCCAGAGTCCCATCTGCTCTACCAGCTGAGCCAGCCTGGCACCCTTACTCGGCTGTGCTTAAATCTCACCATGACCTGATAAAATAGAAGTTACCGACTTCATTGTACATATGAACAACTAGAGGCCACCAAACTTAAATGAATTATCAATGGAACAACAAATAATAATTCCAATATTATTTAATAAAGAAGTCTAACAGAGAAGTCCATAACTTCCTGGGTACACCATGAATAAGGCATTGATAAAAGACCAAGGGGTGAGTTCATTTTGGTGTACCTCACACTGTGTAGATGGCTCTCTACATTGTGAAGAGGTCTTGTCAACTTCATCATATTATGACATTATCATATATGTCATTGTCATAGCTGTTCAGGAAAATTTCAAGAAGATGCTAGTTTTTAGCATTTTTTTTTTTTTAAGTAGGCTTCACACCCAGCGTGGAGAGAGCCCATAGTGGGACTTAAACTCATGACCCTGAAATCAAGGGCTGAGCTGAGATCAAGAGTTGGATGCTCAACTGACCAAGCCACCCAGGTGCCCCTTCACCAAACATTTTATTGATTAAATAGGCAAACCTATGGCTGGGGCAGCCCATCCCAGACCTGTGGATTCTTGATATGTCAGAAGTGATTGGATTGCTCAGACAGAATATTCTTCTTCAGAAAAACATATTCCTCAGTGTGTTCAGTGAAAAACAAATCTTAGTATTTATTTGAATTTCATTTTAATGACAATTTTTAATGAAATGGGGAAAAATCTTTGAAGTTATCTCTACCACAAAGATGTATGTTAACGTGGCAACTAGAAGATACTGTTTGAAAATTTTAGACTTGAAATTGTATTTTTCTTTTTATTCATGAAGAAAAATTTATCTTCACAGAAAGAATCATAATCTGGGTAAAGTGAATGAATATAGAGTTTACTTTCACATTGAAGAGTGACTGACAAGGTGATTTATTAACCTGCTTTTTTTTTTCTCCAAGACTGACCACTATCAATTAACAATATTGTTGTCAGTGCTATTAATAATATTGCTGTTGGGACACTTGTGTGGTTCAATTGGTTCAGCATCAGACTCTTGATTTTGGATCAGGTCATGATCTCAGGGTTGTGGGATAGAGCCCTGCGTGGGGACTCTGTACCAGGCATGGAACCTGCTTGGGATTCTCTCTCCTAATCGCTCTCTCTCTGCCCCTCCCCTCTCCAACCTCTCTTCCTCTCTCTCTATAAGAAAATAAATAAATAAATAAATAAATAAATAAATAAATAAAATAATGTTGCTGTTATTGAATTCTGAATGCTTCTCAATTCAGAACACTGAATGAGAAGATTTGATTATGGGATTTTGGATGAGATTTGATTCTTTGATTATCATGAGTCATGTATACCAGAACCCCATTGCTTTACTGGGGGGATTTCCCACTTTAAGAATCTTGGTGGAAGGTGTATTCCACCTCCTACTATGGAGTCCGAATTGCCACTTGCTGCTTTCTTAACTTCCTTCGCTGCTAAGGTACAGGAGAATTGACATTTGGATATACTTGTTTTGAACATTGGATTGGGAGCAGCTGATGCAGTGAAGCAGGGACCACAGGGAATTCATTTTGTTGGTGGCGGCAGAAGATGCAGTGATGCACAGGGTACTGTGGCAAATATCAGTTGTGCATCTATGTCCTCACTAGACTGGTTCGTGAGGTCACTCTGGCTATATTCCTTGAAATCGTATTTCTTTCCCTGTTCCAAAATGTCCTCTTTATGGCAATTCTGTGAGCTACTCAGGATCTTTTCAAAGATATCCCTCATCTAGAGTGTGCTTGTAACTGAGATTGCAATGCACTCTGTTGACATGACGTGAGAATTTCAGTATTAACAGTAAGAATACCGTGATTATCAGTATCATTAAAAAATCCTTAAATACCTTGCTGATGATCATACTGAGAAGGTAGAAAAGACAGAAAAGACTGATTGTTAAATCGCACCCATGTTCAAACTGTTGTGTGTTATTTGTCCCCTCAGAAAAAATATACACAATGAAATAACCATTAATAGTATCTTGAAAACATAGTACTATACGGTCTTTGGCCACATTCTTGGTAACTCTGTGGCAATTACACTGATATCATTTGGAGAACGGAAAAGCAGTTGCTTTTAGTCTAAGTCTGAGTTTACAAAGTTTTACAACACCAAGAGAGAGAAAAGATATTTCCTAGGTGCTTGTAAATTAATTAATTTTGGAGCAATGGGTAAAATATTATGCTTTTTTGGTTATGTGTTTTCCTATCTGTGGAACAAATGAGTTGGACTAAAACAGGTTAAGATTCAGTCAACTCTAAAACTATGATTCTGACATATATGCATGTGTGTGTGTGTGTATGTGTGTACAATCATCTATTCTAAACGGACTTTCAACATGAAGAAGAATGTATGCTCTAAAAAGAACTCAGGAAGAGAGATTTCTCTTTTTAGAAAGGAAGATAAAGAAGTAGAATAAGGAAATAAGTCAGATATTTAAGAGCTGTTTAGTGGAGAGCCATCCTATTGGGGCCCTCATGTAGTTTAGTTGGCTCAGGTGGTTAAATGGATGAAGTTGTGAACAATTAAAATTTATTACAAATAGTTTTACATGCTTTCTAAGGGTACTTATAATTTTTACTAGTTAAATCCACAAAAAATAATGTTCATTTTTAATCTAGTTTTATAAGAACCTTTGTTTCCTCAAGGAGAATGAAACTCAGACAATTAGATTTCCCTTTTTCCTGAGGCCACCGAGATCTCAGAGCCAAATCTGAGCCTTCATTATTGAAACTATAGAATTCATTATCTATATCTTATCCTATCTAATCCTCACCAGTCCAACACATCTTTTTTCTTTTTTTTAAGATTTTATTTACTTATTTGACAGATCACAAGTAGGCAGAGATGCAGACAGAGAGAGAGGATGGAAGCAGGCTCCCCGCTGAGCAGAGAGCCCCATACGGGGCTTGATCCCAGGACCCTGAGATCATGACCTGAGCCTAAGGCAGAGGCTTAATGCACTTAGCCACCCAGGCGCCCCCAGGCCAACACATTTGACCCTTTGTTGTATTTGTTTTTGTTGATCCTGTATTTTAATTTATGAATTACCATTTTCTATTATATATTTAAAAAACAAACTATCTTATATTCTTTATGACATTAGGGAAAGCCTTGAGAGGTGCAGGCTTAACTGAAATTGGCAATTATTAGCTTAATTTAAGTTCTTTATTAGCTTATCAAAATGGGGATAATACAGATAATTCATTCAGCAATGAAAGCAATGGTCTATTCCTAGAACTACATCTATCTGAAGGAAGTCATGTACCATGAAAGAAAAAGAACTGGAATGGGATCAGGATACATTTTTCTCTTGATTCTTCCACTGGCTTGCTCTGGAAAGGGATGGCCTTTGTTTTTCCACATTTATAAAGTAAAGGGGTTAGACTTAATATCCTCCACAATTCATGCTGGCTGAAAGTCACCGACTGTGCTATGGAACTGAGTTGCTTTCTTACCCTCTGCACCTCACCTGAGAGACATAGAGGAGCGGGGGGTAGTCCTGGCAAGACCTCACTGCTGGATGAGAAAATCTGTAGTTTGGATTGATTTTGATGTCTTTATTTATTTATTTATTTAAGTATCTAGGAGGGATAGTTTGTGAACTCCAGATTTATTTCCCTTTTTCCTTTCTCTTTAACAAAAGATATTTAAGTTTGCAAAAATGAAGATGGTGACAGCAGCCTGGGCTTTAACTTTTGAACACTTTCCAGTTTTATGTCTTATTAAGCAATATTGTAAGTAATATGCACATATTTCAATAAAATACATGAAAAACTTTGCACATTGTTAAGACATTTTTCACAGTGTGTTTTGTCAATTCTGAAAGTCTGTGAGAATCTGGCAAACTTCCAGGAAGTGGGGGTAATATGGGAGGACACTAAAAATGAAGAATATCTGATTAGGTGATGGTAGTGATAGGAAGGTTTAGGGAGCATGTTAAAATAAAATATCAAGAACACCAGCATGCATTTCATTTAAAACATATGTCTCGGAATCCTTCAGACTGCTTTTTTTTATTTTAAAGAAAAAGGGATGTATGTGAAACAAGTATATTGATATTCATGGCAAAAGATATCTTATTGCAGAAAACTGAGATTAAAAATGTTCTTTAAATCCAACATTGAGGTATAGTTTAAAGATGTGTCAAGAAATTCCGATTATAAGATATAAAATTACTTAGAAATTGTTCCATGACATACATTATAAAAATCTTACTGTCATATACACAGTGAAGTATATCGTTTGTGATAAAAATAGTCACATAAGTTGCACTGAAGCAAATTTTCTTTAATGTTAAGGTGATGGGAGAGCTTTATAAAAAATATATATATAGGACAGCATTGTAGGGGAAATGTTCCTGGGGGTTTATGGTAGAGCCACACTGTTCATAGTTATGCAACATTCTTTCCATGTCATGCAAACTCAGTGTTCTATTTGATTCAGGGATATTTAAGAAAAGCGTGTCTTAGGCAATCTACCTAAGCCTTGCTTTCCTAACCTGTAAAATGGAGTAACCACCAGCCCCTGACTCATCGTAGCATAGAAAGAATAGGTAAGTTAAAAATAAAAAACACTTCTTATAGGAGCTGGCTTATAGAAAGCTCCAGTGGATGCCAGCCACTTGTGTTCTTGCCTTATTCTCATTAAAGTAAAAAAAAAAGTTGAATTCAAATTTTGGTTTAGTTAGGATACTGTTGTTTCAGGTTTGACTGTCATTCTCATACCTGTAATGAATGCTGTCTTTCTTTAAAGAAAAGGATTTCTGCTGACATTAAAAGGATGGATCAAAGTGTTAGTATTTATTCAGAAATAATAATGACGTTGAAGCCACACCGTGATGATTGACTCCATGTTGCCAGCTGTGTGTTTGCAAGCTAACAATCATCTTTTCTACAAAGTCTATACATTAAGCAATAGCTTCCATGGCTAGATAATCAGAGAAGCCAAAGATGGATAATTCCTATTTGTTTTTCTATATTAAATTATTTCTGAAGAAATTACATGAATGTGCTTTGACCTCAAGGAACACAAATGCTCAGATTTATGTGATGACAGATCATCCATAGTTAGGTTTTGGAATGATAACATTTTTTTTCACATTACCTGACTCTTCTCTATATAAAAACTTCCATACAGATTTATAAATTTAGTCCCTCCTCTTCACATGATTGTTAGATGGTTTAAAAAAAACCATATCATCATATCAGTAGAAAAAACTGGATGGAAATACATTTCTTATGTCTTGATGGAGAAGTGTCTAAAAGAAATGGCAGGGGAGCCTGGGTGGCTCAGTCTGGTTGAGTATCTGCTTTTGGCTCAGGTCATGATCTCAGAGTCCTGGGATCAAGTCCCACATCGGGCTCCCTGCTCAGCAGGGAGTCTGCGTCTCCCTCTGTCCCTCCCCTGCTCGTGCTCTCTCTCTCAAATAAATAAAGAAAATACTAAAAAATAAAAAAGAAATAGCAGTAATCATGAAGAGAACACTTGATAGTTTTATCATTTGAAAAATTTTTAAATTTTTAAAAAAATTTTTTAAATTTTCTAGGTATAAAGTAGCTTAGATGTATATATTATTGATAAATAATATCTATTTAGTAATCATGTTCAATATATGATATATATTACATATAAATAGAAATCTTCCTAGATTTCTACTGTAATGTCTAAAAGAAAAGACAAATATCAAACACATTGTATTAATGCTGGAAAAACTGGAAAGGTGAAAAACATATGCCATGACTTTGAGCAAAGTTTATAAGAGAAGGATGGAACCAGGGTAAAGAAGCAAGGAGGGTGAGTTGTGACCCATTGCACATGAAGGAACAGTACTTTGGGAACGAGTCACAGAAATGTTGCCACATCCCATCAGAATTCCTAACTCTGTGGGGTTGGTGAGATAACGAAGAATAGGGGCACTTGTTCTGGGGTTGGGGGTGTTGTGGGTGGGTAAACTGAACACTGGCTTGTCTTTATGTTTTTCTGTATAACTAGTTTATAAGCCATGCATTTCATTATATAAAATATCTCTGGTCATCCCCTCCATTATTCCATGGAAACAGCTTTCATGAAATCATTAAGGGCTTTCATGTAGATAAACCCAAAGATACTTTTTAAGTTCCCATCTTACTTGTCTTTTGGTCATCTTCTTCTTGAAATATTCTTTTTTTCTTGTATAATGAAACCACACTTTCAAACTTTCTGCCTCTGTGACCATTCATTCTTGGGGTCCTTTGTGTCTTAGTATCATCCTTAATATATATTAGACATTTAATGTTTTAAAACTCTGTAAAAGGGAAGCCAAGGCCGCTGGAAAAAGTGGATAGAAACTTAGGAATATCTCATGTATGCAGGACAACTAAGGGCTCAGATCCTTCAGAAATGATGTTTGCCTCACCCCTCAGGCAAAACCTCCAGCCTGCTCAGGGGCTGGCCAAGATCCTTGGGAAACATGGAATGAGTAATAGAAGAAAGCTTTGGTAGCATGTATTCTTCACTGCTTCCTCCCTCCTACCCTTTGCTCCTTGATTTTGAATTCAACTGTCTGACTTGCTTTTGCTTTTGCCAGTAAAATGAGGTAAAGGTGGTGATGTGCCACTTCTAAGACTAAGCCTTGAGATATTTCACAAGTTTCCACTTGGGCTCTTGGACCTTGGTCATAGACATGCAAAGAACATGTTTGGGTTTGTCTGCTAGCCACGTGCAGCATTGCCGCCTCCAGCCAAAATTAGCCACAAACATGTGAATGATCCCAACTGAGAGCAACAAAACTGCCCAGTTGAGATCAGCCTAGACCAGCTGACCTTAGTGACCAGGAGACTCATGGAATAAGTATGTGCTGCTGATATTTTGTGATTGCTTGTTAAACAGAATTATTGTGAACCTAGGCAACTGATATAGAGTTCATAAATACCAACATGGACTTGGGAAGAGAAATTAGAAGTAGTGTCTGTCCGTATTTTCTTTGCTGGCTCATGTATATATTTTGATTCATTTTCTCATTGCTGATTCCCATGTATGTATATAGTATATTTTGGTGGTAGCAAATTAATGTAGTAATTTGGCCCATAATTTACAAAATATAAAGTTGGAATTGAGATGAAGCTAAAGGAAGATGAAATATCATTCAATGAACCTGAATTTGGAGGTAGGTGCAGAAACTGATAATTCTTTAGATTGGCCCCATTTTGGGGCAAAGAGTGAGGGGATTTTCTTATATGAGGGTAGTTGTTTATCATTAGTTGATAACATTTTGTTGTTGTAGTGGGTGCTATTAAGTTTAAACCTGGAAGAAGGTTGTAACTAATGTTGGAAATTCAAAGAATAGGTAATGGTAGAAATTTGTTTGGACTTTCTGGATGGCAAACCACTTTTAGAAAACCCTTCTGATATTTGGGAAATTTCTTATCTTACAAGTTCAGTCTTTCCAAGATTTAAGCTTACTTTCTAAGTCTTCTTTGTCTTTGGGCATTGCTATATGTCCACGTATCAAGGGCCACCCAGTTACCAAGCATCCTGAGCTAGTCATCATGAACTGGGTATTCATGATCCACCAACCCATAAGGTTGTGTGTGAACTCTAGAACTCCATTATCAAATGGAAGTGGTATGTATAGCTGTACTTGAACAAAGCCTTAAGAGCACTAGTAAGTGTTCAAATTCAGTTTTCTTCTTTTTTGCTACATGTTTTTGGTCCCATACTGTGGCTTCATGAAGAGTTTTCTATATCCAATTGACTGAGGAAGAAAAAAACTCAGGGCTTTTTAATGGATGGTTGCGTATAACATGCAGGCATCAACTGAAAGTGGAAAGATGCTGCATGACTACCCCACTACGGGGGCAGTCCTGCTGGTCATTGGTGAAGGAAAGCTCTCCCACTGGCAGAACTTTGAGCAGTATACTTTGTTGCTCATTTTACTTGGAAGGAGAAATGGCCAGATGTGTAATTGGATACCAACCCGTGAGCTGTAGCCACTTGTTTGGTTGAATGGTCAGGGACTTAGAAGGAATATGATTAGAAAAGTGATTACAAGGAGGTCTGGGA
The DNA here is from genome assembly GCF_902655055.1 of Lutra lutra. Classification (NCBI taxonomy): domain Eukaryota; kingdom Metazoa; phylum Chordata; class Mammalia; order Carnivora; family Mustelidae; genus Lutra; species Lutra lutra. Next base: position 72,814,508 of record NC_062285.1, read on the forward strand.
TGAGATATGTGGATAGATCTCTCTGAATGGGCACAGAATGTGAAGGTATTTATGTCCCCTATAAATGCTCATTAATGGGTAACCTTAGCAGAGAAACATTTTAATGATCATATATATAGAACAGTCAGTTCTGTGATTCCTTTCAGCCCTTTTCCCTGGACATTTTTGTCCATTTCTCCTTGGACATGAACAAAGTGGCCATGGTGGCAAGAAGGGAGTTAGGTGTGCACTCAATGACACAAATTTTCACTCACTAAGGGTGACCTGGTGATAGTCACTGCTGAGTGTCCAATCTGCCCTTACAGAGATCGACACTGAGCCCTTGATGTGGCACAATTCTTGGTGGCATATTGATTAATTGGACCACTTCTGTCATGAAAGAGGCAGTGCTTTGTTCTTACTGGAATAGAGATTTATTCTGGATGTTGATTTTTCTTCTCTGCCTACAGTGCTTATGCTATCCTACCATTCATGGACTCACAGAATGTCTTATCCACTATCATGGTATTGTATCCAACATCACTTCTGATCAAAAACTCATTTTCATAGTAAACAGAGTGTGACAATGGGTCTGTGTTCATAAAATTCACTTGTCTCAGTATATTCACTATCCTGAAGGAGCTGACTTGGTAAAATAGTGGAATGGACTTTTCAAAGGGAGAGGGGGAAGCAGGCTCCCCGCTGAGCAGAGAGCCCAGTGTGGGCTCAATCCCAGGACCCTGAGATCATGACCTGAGCCGAATACAGACACTTAATGACTGAGCTACCCAGGCACCCCAATAGTCAATGATTTTTAAAAGAACTTTGAATAGAAAATTATTTTCTGCTTATCCAGATATATACTATTTCTGATGCCCTTAGTTCCTTTGTCTAGATCCAGATTTCCATGTAATATCATTTTCTGTCTAAAGAAATTCTTTTTTTTTTTTTCCCTGTCTCAGATTTATTTATACCAACTGCACAGGACAACACCAGCCTCATGCAGACCACAATCCAGGGGTCTCACCTTTCCTTCCTCCTCCCATAGGCAGACAGAGGCCTCTGCTCTGGAAGCTATATGGTGGTTTAAGCACCCTTGGGAATCTGAGCTGGAGCTGCAACCCTAGCCTCAGCTTTGGTTTGAAACTTGATTGTTGGTCTTTGCTGGTGAGCCCGAGATCCTTGGTGATGTGGGCACGAGCACAATTCTGAAGCTTGGGGTGAGCAATGTAGAAAGTCAGTTGCGCTTGCAGTTCTTTGGGATCTTGAGCTTGATCTCCTTGGATTATCGTGAGCCTTGATAACCTTTGCACATGTGCTCATGGTCTTGGTGTTGTTGGGCTGCATCTTCTTTAGACCCTTCTTGCTGTGCTTCTTGACAAAGCACACGCTCCCCAGGAACTTTGATCTACCCCATTAAAAGATTTGTATCTTTGTGATCAGAGTTTCTTGATGCCATTTCCATGCCATTTTCTGGACTGGCGGGGTGAGGTGTGGTTCTTGGAATTGATCACATCTGCACTGGAGCCTGCAGGTCCTGAAGCAGCTAGGACCAGAAAGGAAAGGCAAAAAATTCTTTTAACATTTATTTTAGTGCAGGTCTGCTGCTGATGAATTCTTTCATCTTTTGTTTGTCAAAAAGTCTTTATCTTGCCTTCTTTTTGAAAGATACTTTTACTGGGTCACGTTTTCTAGTGTGACAGGTTTTTCCCCCCCCTCCTTTCTTCTGTGCTTTAAAGATGTTGCTCCTCTCTCTTCTTGCTTGGATTATTTTCAACAAGTAAACTGCTGTCATTATTTTTCTGTACATAATGTGACTTTTTTGCACTGGTTTCTTTTTATATTTTCCTTTTACCACTTTGTAAGTAACTTGATTATACTGTGTCTTCATGCATGTTCCTTCATTTTCCTTGTCTTTGGAGTCCATTTAACACTTTGGATCTGTGCTTTAAATTTTTCATAAAATTTGGAAAACATTCAGCCATTAGTCCTTCAAATGGTTTTGTATTATTTCCTTTGAGGACCCCAGTTACATATATATTAAGCTGCTTGAAGTTGTTCCACAACTGATGAATGATTTGTTCATTAAAAAAAATATTTCTCTCAGAGTTTTGCTTTAGATATTTTTATTCCTATGCCTTCAAATTCACTACCTTTTTTTCCTGCGATGCTTAAATAGCACCTCATCCCAGCCAGTGTCTTTTTCCTTTCATACTTTGTAGTTTTCATTTTCATGAGTTTGATTTGGTCTTCTTTCTTTTTTTTGCATGTCTTCTATGTCTTTGCTTAACATATTCAGTCTTTCTTCTAGCTTCCTAAACATGTGGAATACAGGTATCTTAACTATTTTAATAGCTTTGCTTTGAATTTTATCATTTCTAGGTTTGTTTTAATTCATTTATTTTAACCTTATTGAGGGATTTATAGATGCACACACGTGCACACACACACACACACACAGTATGTATCTACATTTGCTTCTTTACATGCCTGATAATTTTTGTTTGGATGTTAGATTTTGAGAATTTCATCTTCATGATTTTGGTATTTTTATATTTCTACAATATTCTTGTGTTTTTTTTCTGAGATGCTGTTAAGTTATTGAAAACAGTTTGATCCTTTTTGGTATTGTTGCTTTGAGTTTTTTTTTTTTTTTTTAAGGTGGGAACCAAGGTGCATTTAATCTAGAGCTAATTTTGACCTATTATTGCAGCAAAATATTTCTGAGACCTGTATCTGATGCCTTTGAATTATAAGATTCTCTACTCTGGCTGATAGGAACAGGGACTAATTTCAGTTCTCTGCTCCTAAGATTGTCCCCTTCAGTTCTTTCTGGGAATTAATTCTCCAGATTCAGGTTTTTACCTCCATGCACGTTCTGATTGTCACTCAGCTGAAATTGTAAGAAGAATCCCCTGCAAATATGCTAAGTCCTCTTCTTCTCTCCATCACTCTGCCCAGAGAATGCTAGCTGTCTTGGCCTCTCTTAACTCTCGGCAAGATATCCTTATTTCAGTCAAATACCAAGCTTTCCTTGAATTTCTTTTCTCTGTGTCATGCCCTGGAAATTCACTTAAGAAAATATACTGAGGAGCACCTGGGTGGCTCAGTTGGTTTAGTGTCTAACTCTTGATTGTAGCCCAGGTCATGATCTCAGGGTTGTGAGACTGAGCCCTGTATCAGCTCTGTGCTCAGCGGGGAGTCTGCCTGAGATTCTCTCTATCTCTCCTCACCCCCATGCACACACACTCCCTCTCTCTCCCTCTCAATGGATAAATAAATAAATGAAAATTTTAGAAATAAATAAAAAATATACTGAAACCCTATAGGGCTCAGTTAATTTGTTTCTCATCTTTCAGGGATCTCTGCCCTTTGTCAATAATTTCCAATTTATTTCATTACTTCATATATTTTGTCCATTTTTTAAAGTTGTTTCTAGCAAGGGGGTAAAGTGCTGGTTTCTGTTCCACCTTGGACTGAAGTGGAAAATTCCTTCAACTGTTTTTGAAAAGAAAAAAGAACATTATTCCGTTTAAAGAAATATTTTCTCTCTTTTCAGTTACATTCAATGCATTCTGAGCTACAATGGAAGTAGTATGATCATTTTGTGATGGATATAAATGTGCTGCTTTTAGCAATGTATTTTTAAAAATTCTTTTTCCCTATGTAGTACTAAGATTAAAGATGAAGTAGGGATTGACGGTTTGGTTTGAGGGACTACATGTTATCCAGGTACCTAACTACCTAATTTTAGGTGGTTTTAGGGTAAGCATTGAACAGTCTTCTTTTCTTTTGAGGTACAATCTTCTATTATATTTGTATGAATGGGGTTTTCTCTTTCTGAGATCTCAAGGATTAACATTTCTTTATTTTAAATCAATATTTTAATCCACATTAGTCCCTTCAGTAGTTGCTTTGTGGTTTGGAGACAACACAGAAGAGTTTTTTCTACTTAATTTTTAAGGAATTTAAAAAAAATCCATTTTGAGTATACACTTCAAAATATTTTCTTTCTTTCTCCCTTCCTTCTTTCCTTCCTTCCTTCCTTCCTTTTTAAATGGAAGTATGTTGTCTCTTGTTAGAGGGCAAACAATTATAGTTTGAATTCTTATTCAATAATCAAGATTAGAAATAATGGAAATAATTATATTATTATTATTATTATACTGATATTCCAATATTTATTAGCACTCGACATTTAAAGGCTTTCTTTTTTTTTAAGGAATACATCATTTCTTTTAATTTCTACACAATCCTGGTGGTATGTATTGCTATTCATGTCAATGAACCAGGAAGCTGAAAATGAGATATTAGATGACTTGCCCAAAGTTAAACAACTATTATATTGGGGAATCAAGAAAGACAGGGCCCAGTTATTTTGACTTAAAATTCATTACTCTTTTCTTTGCCAGTGTTTGGTAATTTTAACTTGAAAATGAAAGTCATCTTGAGAATCAAGATATATGTATCAAATAAATCATATTTGGGGACCAGTCCTTTTCAAGGGGCTCATTTAAACAGTCCCAGTGTTTTATTAATTGAATTTTAAATGAATATCATTGTTAAAAGACTGAAAAATTGCTTAGGATGGATGGGGTAAAGTAAATACTTAATTCTGTTCTCCCAGTACACACTGATTCACAGAATTGTTGAAGTGATCATCTCTGGAAACCCATTAAAGACCTGCATGCCAAATATTAGTTCATTAAAATTCTTCTGCCTTATTAGTCTTTGGGCTTGCTGGTATTTAATGAATATTATACTACTAACTGGTATGGAAGGAGATATCAGAATTACAGTGTATTCACCTTGGAAATAATAAATTCAGCCAACCAGTAGATGATCAAGCATATTGCCTGTAAGTCCTTTTCAAAGGGTCTGTGCATGAATTACTGGCTTGAGATCCCTCTTTCCATTTAGTGCTAGACACATTTATTTATTTGTTTGTTGAGCACCCATTGTTTAAGGTATTAGGAATATGGTGGCAAATGAAACACAGTTCCTGTCCTTGTTAAATTTATGAGCTAAGTTGGGGAGATAGTTAATAAAAACAAGAGGAAAACAGACACTGAATTTTGTGGCTGATAATAATAAGCGCTAGGAAAGGAAATAAAGCAGGGTAAGGGATGTAGAGTGAAGGGGGACATTTAAGAAAAAACGAAGTGATGAAATCAGGATATGAAGTTTAGTGGAGGAGGGACCCAGGTAGGGGAAATCTGTAAGCCTAAAGTCTCTGGTATAGGCTTCAGAGTACGATATTTGTCTTGTGGGACAAACAGCCAAGACTGGTGTGGCTGAGCAAAGTGATGTGATATATTAGGACATGAGAATTTGGTTTATATACATACACATTTAAATATATTTGCATAAATTATGACTTTATTGTTAAAACATGTGAACATCATAAAACATGTAAAATATCACTCCTGCTTAAAAATGAACTCTTTTTTTTTTAAATTAATTTTTTTTATTTGAGTGTAGTTAACACACAATGTTACATTAGTTTCAGGTATAAAGCATAGTGATTCAACAAATATATGCGTTATGCCATACCCATCACAAATGTAGCTACCATCTGTCACCATATAATACTATTAAAATACTATTAACTATTTTCCTTATGCTGTGCCTTTTATTCCTATGGCTTGCTCATTTCTTAACTGTAAAGTCTGTATTTTCCACTCCATTCACACATTTTACCCATCCCATTTTTCCCTTCTGGCAACCATCAGTTTGTTTTCTGTGTTTACAGATCTGATTTTGCTTTTTGTTTTTTTGGTTATTCTTTTTTTTTTTTTTTTTAGATTCTACATATGAGTGAAAAAATATGGTACTTATCTTTCTCAGTCTAAATTATTTTACTTTGCATGATATCCTCTAGGTCCATCCATATTGTCACAAATTGCATAATCTCATCCTTTTTATGGCTGCATAATATTCCACTGTGTGTGTGTGTGTGTGTACACCACATCTTCCTTATCCATTTGTCTATTGATGGACACTTACCTTGCTTCCGTATCTTGGCTATTGTAGGTAATTCTGCAATAAATATAATGCGTGTATCTTTTCAAATTAGTGTTTTCATTTTGTTTGGGTAAATGCCCAGTAGCAGAATTATTGGATTATATGATATTCTATTTTTAATTTTTTGAGAAGCCTCCATACTTTTTCCATAGTGGCTGTACCAAGTTACATTCCCACCAACAATGTGTGAGTGTTCCTTTTTTTCCCACATCCTCCCTGGCACTCATTATTTCTTGTTCTCTTGATTTTAGCTATTCTGTCTGGTGTTAGGTGATACCTCTTTGTGGTATTGATTTGCATTTTCTTGATGATTAGTGATGTTGAGCATCTTTTTATGTGTCTGTTGGCCATTTATATGTCTTCTTTGGAAAATATGTATTCAGGTCCTCCGCTCATTTTAAAATCAGATTCTTTGTTTTTTTTTTTTTTTGGTGTTGAGTTGTATAAGTTCTTTATATACATTTTGGATATTAATCCCTTATTGGATATGTCATTTGCAAACATCTTCTCCCATTTGGTAGGTTGTCAATGCCTTTTTGTTTTCTTTGCTGAACAAAAGTTTTTATTTTGATATAGTCATAATGGTTTATTTTTGCTTTTCTTTCCCTTGCCTTAGGAGACATATCTAGAAAAATGTTGCTATAGGCAATGAGAAATTATTGCCTGTGCTCTCTTTATGGTTTTAGATCTTGCATTTAGCTCTTAAGTCTGAAAATGGGCTCTTTGAAGGTTGATAAATATTTTACTGTCAACTAACTATCCAAAGAATGAAAATTAAAATAAAAATGTATTTTTTACCTATATAAATATCAGAACTTAAAATAAAGAAGGTATCCAAAGAATGAAAATTAAAATAAAAATGTATTTTTTACCTATATAAATATCAGAGCTTAAAATAAAGAAGGTATGAGGAAAGGGCTCATTATTTGATAAATGCACAAAATGTTTCTGGAGTAGTTTGGAATAGTTGGTAAAATCTTAATTTTTTACATATTCTCTGACTCTGCAAATCTGCTTCTAGAGATGTTATTTTAGGGAAAAAATTTTTTGGCTGAAAACAATCTGGCTATTAAGATGGTAATAGCAACCTTGTTTTAGTAGTAAAAAAACAAACCTACCAAAAATGTACCCAAATAGGAAATTAGTTTAAAAACATTTCTACAAAGGCATATTGTGCAACCATTAAAAATGATTTTATAAAGACTATGTAATAACATTGAAGGATGTAAATGGTATATTGCCAAAAGAAGTTATATGCTCTGTATGTTATAAAATTACTTACTGTGTGTCCATTTTTAATAATCAATAGCATTCTTACAAATGTATACACTTACAGAAAATGTGGGAAGGACAAACACCAAAAATGTTAACAGTAACTACCTCAAATTTGATATTATGAGCAATTTTGTTGTATTCTTTTTACTTACTAGGATTTCTAAATTTTCTTCAATGAATATATGTGGAGTTTGCAGTAAGAAAAAAAGCAATATGTGTTATTGAAACTTAAAACTGTAAATATGTTAAATACTTCCTTATAACAAATTATTAAGCACAATTATTTTTTTCCTCTATGGAAGGTAAGTACCTCTTAAAGACCTGACAGTTTGATTTAAATACACTGAAATGGTAATAATTCAGTGCTTTTGGGGACAAGTTTTCTATAAATAAAAAATGTTATAATTTTTAAAAGTTTTTTAGAATTTGAAAGATTAAGTGAGCACAAGTAGGGTGAGGGGCAGAGGGAGAAGCAGACTGAAGCAGACTCCCTGCCAGGGAGGAAGCCCAATGTGTGGCTCAATCCCAGGACTCTGAGATCATGACCTGAGCTGAAGGCAGATGCTTAACCAATTGAGGCACCCAGGCACCCCTATAAAATGTTACAATTAAAGCCTCTTCTCAGTTATCCAAAATGGATTTGTCCAAATCATAGATTTGATCTGTTCCCTCTTCTCAAATATTCTGGAGTCTTTCTCCTTAAATCTATAAATGAGAAAGAGAAAGATAGAAATAAATATATATTAACTGAGTAATGCATTCCCCTCCTCCATCACACCCTCCCAGTAGCAACACTGACCCTACCATTCCTCTACCTGGGGGACCTTTTTGCATATTATCTTCCTGATAATCTCTACTGGCTCTTTCCTTGAACACTCAATGTATTTCAAATCCTTGGATGAAATTCATTGGTGTCTTTAGACTTTTCTTTTTTCTCTGTGGATACATGTGTTATATGAATGACCACTAACCCACCATTATTTATTGTGAGAATTTATGTATTTATCTGTCCTACCAGACTGGTTGCTCACCCAGGGCAGGGACTTTGCAAGGTTTTTCATTTCTGCAGCCAGCACCTGCCAGAGTGTCTGATTAGGTAGGGCTCAATAAATGTTACCTGATTTAGGATCTGAAGTTTACAGTTTTTACAACCAGTGGATTATTCATTTCACCCTGTGATGGCCAGTTTTATGTGTTAACCTGACAAGGCTATAGTACCCAGTTATTCATTCAAATATCAACCTAAGTATTTTGTAGATGTGATTAAATTATAAAGGAGATTATGCTAGACAATCTGGGTGGGCCTGATCCAATCACAAAATGGCTTTAAGAACAGAACTGAGGTTTCCCTGAGGAAGAAGAAATTCTGCTGCAGACTGTCTGAAAATTTCTAACCTGCTCTTCCTGCCTTAGAGATTTCAGACTTGCCTCTCCAGCCTCCACAATTATGTGAGCCAATTCCTTGCAACTAATCTCTTAGTATATGAGCATACAAACCTCTCTCTCTGTGTCATGTCTATCTTTCATCTCTGTTTCTATCTCTAACTCTGTCATCTCTGTCTCTCAGTCAGGGTACACCAGAGAAACAGAACCAATAGGAAGTATATATGTAATGTTACTATTAGAGGGAGAAGAAGGTAGATATCCCTGTGCTCTGGAAATTTATAATCTAGTACGAGAGGTATAATACAGACAGTTTTTCATATAAGGCAGGTTTTGTTAAGTGCATAATTTATTAGAGGTAAATATAAATAGGATCCAGCAAGGGAATAGGGCAAAGACAGTGTCTTGATGTCGATGTGTCCTAAGGCTTAGACCTTAGGTCTTTCATTCATTATCTGTACTCACTTCCTTGGTGGTCTCCTCCAGTCCCATGACTTTAGATATCATCATAGACTAAATACTGACTTATTTGTATCTATCATCCCTTCCCTGAAATCTAAACCACTGTATCCAGTGGCCCACTTAATATTTCCACCTGGATGTTTAATAGGTGTCTCAAACGTGGTATGTCTAAAATTGAAGTCCCCACACTTCCCACCATTCCCAACCCTACAGCTGTACCACCTACACTTTTGCCTATCTCAGGCACCACCTCAGTCCCTTGAGCTACTCAATTCAAAAATCTTGGAGTCATTCTTGAGTATTTTTGTCTTTCTCATATTTTACATCAAATTACTCAATTCTGTTGGGTCTCCCTTAAAGTCAAATTGGATCTCTTTTCACTACTGCTACTGCCTTTGTCCAAACCATCTTAATACCATCATCTTTTGCATGGATCATTTCAATAACCTCCTAGCTTGTTTACCCATTTCTTCTCTTACCCCCTTACACTGTACAGCATTAACATCCAGAGTGATCCTTTGAAGACTGTAAGTTGGGTCATGTCATTCTTTTGCTCAAAATCTTGCAATAGCCCCCAATTTTACTCAGAATGAAAGCCAATGTCCTTAAGGTGCCTACTTGGTCCTGTTACCCCTTTATTCTCATCTCTTCCTACTCTTCCAGGAGCTTGTGCTGCTAAAGCCACCAGTCTTCTTCCAGGTCCTTAAAGAAGGAATATGCTCTGTCTTTAGGGTCTTTCCGCTGGCTATTCCTTTTACCTGGATCTCTTGTCCTCCAAATATCATTGTTGCTTCCTTCCTCATCTCTTTGATGTCTGTTCCAACTCCATTTTCTCAAAGAACCTTAGCCTGACCTTCCTACCTAAAGTATAATTGTTCTGCTTTCCTCACTATTAATCCCCCTTATTCCCTTTTAATCTTTCCATCACATGTATCATTCAACATATAATTTACTTGTTTATCATGCTCACTGTTTTTCATCTATCTCCTCCACCTTTCATGTTACCCCCAAGTGGAATATCAACTCTCTGATGTCATGGGTCCTTATGAATATATTTACTTTTCTTTTATTTCTTCAGGTGCCAGTATCAGTGTCAGGCACTAAAGAAAGAAGGCATGAAGAGAAAATCTCCCTGACTGTAGTGATCTGGTAGGACCTCAGATTCTTATTACCATTAGCCTTGAAGATCATGGTGGGACAAGATCATAAGTAGTCAAACCTGGGATATGTGGAATATCAGTCTGCTAGAGCTGCCATAACAAATTACCACAAACAACAGAAACCTTTTTCTCACAGTTCTGGAGGCCAGAAATCTGAGATCAAGGTGTTTCCTCGGGTTGGTTCTAAGGCATCTCTCCTTTATTGTAGATGGCCTTCTTCTCTCTGTGTCATTGCATAGATTTCCCTCTACGTGTCTGTGTCTTAGTCTCCTTTTCTTATAAGGACATCAGTCATACTGTGTTGAGGCCTATCCCTTGGCTTCTTTTTAACTTAATGATCATTTGGAGACCCTATCTCCAAAAGTAGTCACATTCTGAGGTATCATACATATCAATGTATTAATCTGGGGGGTGGGGACACAGCTCAGCCCATAACACACAACAAAACAAGGTAAACTATAAAACTTTGAACTTGTAAAACGTTATCAAGCAACAACCCAAACATCCATCACCAGATGAATGGATGAACAAAATGTGGTATATAAATACAAAGCAATATTATTCGGTCATAAAAAGGGATGAGATTCTGGTATGTTGCTACACCATGGATGAACCTTGAAAACATTATGCTAAACACAATAGGCCAGATACAAAAGGACAAATATTATATAATTTCACTTCTATGAGGAATAGGTAAATTCAGAGACCTAGGCTAGGTAAACTTATAGAGACAGAAAGTAGAATGGTGGTTGCTAGGATCTGGGGGAAGGGGTAATAGGGAATTATTGTTTAATGAATATAGAGTTTCTTTTAAATTAAAAAAGTTTTAAATGCTTTTATAGCTTTTTTGAGATATAATTGACAAATAGAAATTGTGTATATTTAGTTGTGTACATCACATATACAGCATGGTGGTGATTTATATACATATACATTGTGAAATGATTATCACAATTGAGTTAATTAACACACATTCATCACCTCATATAATTACCATTTTTTCTGTGTATGTGGTGATCACACATAAGATCTACTGTCTCCACAAATATCAAGTATACAATATCGCACTATTACTGTAGTCACCATGCTGTACATTAGATCCCCAGAACTTCTTCTTATAACTGGAAGTTTGCACTTTCTGACTGACATCTTCCTGATAGCTCATGATCACCCCTGTCCTATTCGGTTTCTCTGAGTTCAGCTTTTTTAGATTCCAAATATCATATGGTATTTGTCTTTCTCTGCCTGGCTTATTACACTTAGTATAATACCTTCCAGGTTTACCCATGTTGTTGCCAACGGCAGGACTTCCTTTTTTATGGATGAATAATATTCCATTGTGTGTGTGTGTTTGTGTGTGTGTGTGTGTGTGTGCATATAGATATATATGTAGACATATAACACTATCCATTCATCCATCAATGGATGGTTGGCTTCTTTCTATATCTTAGTTATTGGGAATAAGGCTGCAAGTGTAAGGAGTTTCTATTTGAAACGATGAAAAATTCTAGAAATAGACAATGGTGATAGTCACACGATATTGCAAATGTATTTAACGTCGCTGAATTATACCCTTATAAAAATGGTTAAAATGGTTAAAAAAAAAAGTTGCCAAGTAGCATGTAAAGAGATACCCTCATTCCAATCTTTCTGCGAGGTGAAGAATGGGAATAGGATGAAGATGAGTCCCAGAAATGGAGCAAGGAATGTGGTGATTGGCAGGCCAGGGCTTCAGCATCATAAGGCATTCAAAGTGCACATAATGTATGGTCACTTCAGGAAGGGCCAGCAGTCCCTACAAAGCAAGTGGCTAAGAGTTTCAGAGAATTCACTTGTGTCTTTTGTGGTCGATACTTCAAATTCTCAGATCCTCAGGAATACACAATACAGTATTGTGTTGCTGTATCTACAGCAGTGTTGTCACAGTATTGTGTTGCCATATCAGTAGCAGATGCTGAAGGTAGAATGTTTGAGCTGTAGTGTGATGACTTTTCCTCAATTCCTGACTATCCAGGAAAGTCTTTTTTTAAGTTTCCAACACTTGTTTTTTTTTTTTTTTAGCACTGCTAGTAATATATATGTTGTACTTAATATAAGAAAGTACTTTTATAAGGATGATTATGGATATGGAGATTGTTTTCCTCTGAAAAGCTAACTTAGTATAAAAAACTTCAAAAGCCTTTATTTAAATAAAATTTTTATGAATAGACTACATTAGTCCTCTTACTGAGGTAACGGAGACTGGTAGTGGTTGATGAATCGAAAAAGGTGGTATAAACCAGGTTCATAAAAGTGAGACATATGTATCTTAAGTACTTTGTTTTAGCTTAAAACATATATATGTACATTAATTTGCCAACATTTTGATACAGAGGAATGGCTCTTCATTGAGTGTGGATTTGCTGATTAGTGTTCTGCTTGGTATTGCTTCTCTAAAGCACACCCATGATTCCAAAATGCAGTTTTGATTTATTTAAAGTAGAGAGAAATTAAAGATTTTCATGAGGCAACGTGGAAACCCTTCTAAATTGCTATAAGCCACCGTCACCATCACGCAGTCTTTTGCAGGTCTCTTCTCACCTAATTTTACTTTCTTTTTGTAACTTGCTTCTGTGAAGTCATTCCAAACATTCAATTCACTTTTCATAGAAATAACTCTCTTTCTTTTCACACTCATATTTAAGATGGTTATTTGTATTAATTTACATAATTAGAATAAATACAACTGACATAGGGAACAAGTTCAGCCTGGTGGGCACCCATAAAGCCCATTGGGCTGAGCATTCAGTGTGCTATGGGCGTCAGAAAGAGGAAATGGAGAAGGTCCATTCTTTTGGCCAGTTTCCTGAGTAAAGGTTGGTTATGAGAGTTTGTCACGTATGTCCTCCTAAAATCCACACAACACTGTAATGAATAAAGTAGAAAGTCCTCTATAATAGATTATAGAATCTGGTTAGAATATAGTAGATGTGTTAAGGACAGAGGAAGGGATGTATGTCACTTAGTAATAAGAACTAGACTTGAGGACTTCTTTTCTTTAAAGATTTATTTGTGGGGCACCTGGGTTGCTCAGTCAGTTCAGCAGCTGCCTTCAGCTCAGGTTTGATCCTGGGGTCCTGAGATTGAGGTCTGCATCTGGCTCTCTGCTCAGTGGGGAGTCTGCTTCTCCCTCTCACTCTGCTCCTCCCGGCCCTGCTTGCTCTTATTCTCTCATCCTCTCTCTCAAATAAATAAATAAGTAAATAAATAAAATCTTTAAAAAATGTGTTTATTTATTTTAGAAAGGGAGATTACTTGTGTGTGGATGAGTGGGGGGAGGGGCAAAGGGAAAGGAGAGAGAGAATCTTAAGCAGACTCACTGCTGAACATGGAGCCCGACAGAGAGCTCGATCCCACTATCCCAAGATCATGACCTGAGCAGAAATCAAGAGTCAGATGCTTAAGTGACTGAGCCACAAAGGTGCCCCTGCACTGGAGGACTTTTTAATAGTTTTCTTCAATATGGCTGGTGGAAGATACCTATACCCAAACACCCTCTACATCAAAGTATTACATTAAGTTGACCTGACTTAGAAGATAGTCCCCAAGCAAAGTCTAGTGTGGGCTCTCTGTGAGCAGGTAAAATGAATATGCTTAGGCAAGACTGAGGTTCGTGAGAGAAGTATGGATAGAGAGCAGATTTAGGGTCCCCCCACCTTTGGAGTAAAAAAGAACTTATCGAGCATGGCAAGCACGCGCCTTTGACAACATAGATGCTCTAATTCTGTGTGTTCCCCTAGAGACTTCCAAGGCTCTTCAGTAGAGATAGGGTTATGCAATTAGGCTTGTGTCTCAGAGATACAGTCCTGGACCTCCAACCTCTTGATTGTTTTTCCTCTTTGGCTACCTGCCATTTAGCCTTGGCAAGAACTTTTATTGAAGCACTTGATTGTCTGCATTAGCTTAGTCAAGATGATGAAGGAGTAATTTTTAGCACCAGCTAGTGAAACGACCTTCTTCCCCCGACTCTCTGCCCTGTATCAGAAGCTTGCAGAGAGCCATATGGGATCAAAGTTCTGAGCCTCCAGTGGAGACAGCTGCCTCTGTGCTGCACCTCCCAGGGCTCAGCAGCTCTGTGGGGTTTCCCTAAGTGCTTTGTGAGGGTATTTATAGAACTGAGGACTTGACAGAATCATCTCTCTCAAAATTTGGTTTATGGGTAGGATCTAGGATTTAAATATCATGATTACTTATGGTTCCAGGATAGGAATCCACACAGTGAAATTTCTGTCCTCCTCTGGGTGATCCCCTGTTTAAGAACCTTAGCAGAGTGGGACATTCTAAACTCTCAGTAAAACACTAAGAAAATGATTCTTCATAAGCCTTCCTTGCCCTCCTGTCCCTATAGTCATATGATCACAGTGAAAATTATTCATGGCTTCACAGCTTCATCCCCTTCCCATGTTATGAGTCTCCAAATGAATACAGATTTCCTATAAGGTAAATGCGGTTTTACACTGTTCTGTGTAAGATCATAGAGGCTTTATAGCAATATGTAAGAAACATGTTTCATTCTTATCCGATATTTTGTACAATAGAGATAGTTCTAAAGAAAGACGTGAACGTGTATGCTCACAGATTTACAAATCAAGAAGAAAATATGTCACCTATCACTGACTGTCATATATAGACATCTGGTTATCTGGCAAGCAGTGTTATCAAAGCCACAGCATCTGCTCAGTCAAGGACTTGGTATACCACACCTTCTCCAGTTTAAAATGAATTCCTACTTGACCTACACTAGTATTGCACATTATTTGCATCTTAATTGTTACTAAGCAGATAAATACCTCTAAGCTCAACTAGAAAGATTATCTCAGCATGGATGGGTTTACCAGACATTTAAAACAACCGGGGGCTTTCCCCAGGTAGTTCCAAGCCCAGGCTTCAGGATTGGCCAAATCCTGACAAATGCTTTTCTGTACTTGCCCGGAGGTCACAGGGAAGATGGCACATGAAGATGTACAGTACAAGTCATCTTGAGAAAGCCAGTTGGGCCTAAGACTGGATTCAGCATTTCCATACAACACCTGGTGCCCATCACAACAAATGCATTCTTTCCTCCCCATCACCTAGATAACCCATCGCTCTATCCACCTCTCCTCTGGTAGTCATCAGTTTGTTTTCTAGAGTTAAGAGTCTCTTTCTTTTTTGGTCTCTCTCTCTCTCCCCCCTCTCTTTGCTCATTTGTTTTGTTTCTTAAATTCCACATATGAGTGAAAGCCTATGGTATTTGTCTTTCTCTGACTGACTTACTTTGCTTAGCATAATACTTTCTAGCTCTGTCCACATTGATGTAAATGGTAAGATTTCATTCTTTTTTTATGGATGAATAATATTCTATTGTGTGTGTATATATATATATATATATAGTAGGTACTATAGAAGATAATAGATTTATCTCTATATCTTTATATCTATTTATAGAGAAATTTCCTGAAGCCAAATGAAATAAACTTTCAACCACATCTTAAGCTGGAGTAAGAAACTCCAATGCCTTTGAGTCCAGGTGGATATTATAAAAGACTGAGATTAAGTCAAAGTCAAGTACTAGGAATTTGTGGGCACCATGGAAAACTAGGCATGGTTGCTCTGTGGACAGATGCGTGACTACAACTGGGTGACAGCTGATTGTTGTCAGAAGAGAATGCAGGCCCAGTGCTGTTCAGTCTTATGCCAGAGAGAGATCACAAGTAGGCAGAGAGGCAGGCAGAGAGGGAGAGAGAGGGAAGCAGGCTCCCCACTGAGCAGAGAGCCTGATATAGGACTCGATCCCAGGACTCTGAGATCACGACCTGAGCCAAAGGCAGTGGCTTAATCCACTGAGCCACCCAAGTGCCCAGTCTTATACTTTTTAAAAGGAAATGGACATTCTAGAGAGAAATCTGGATTTTTGTGTGAAATTCCCTGATTTATAAATATTGGCAACCAAATGAAAATATTAAAAGAACATTGTCAGACAAACAAAACACATCTGTGGGCTACATTTACCAAGTTGTGGGGTAACATTTATGATCATTAATCCAGTGACATATGATTTTAATCTTTATCTTCAATATTAAAAATTAATACAAAACTTTTGGGGGAACCAGTTGGCTCAGTCGGTAGAGCATATGACTCTTGATCTTGGGGTTGTGAGTTTGAGCCCCATGTTGGGTGTAGAGATTACTTAAAAAAAATGAATACAAGGCTTTTGTATTCAAAAGCCTTTGTAGACTCTTGCCACTTTCAGTCTTTGTAAAGTGTCTTCACGCTATTGCTGAATTATAACAAAGATCTTACCTGTGGTCACCTCTTTAGTTCTAAAACCTAACTTTTTAGGGCCTGCAAGATTATTTTCCAAACATACAATGGCTTTTTCAATTCGGTTCTACCCTACCTTTCTGAGTTTATCTGTAGTCATTTCCATCCTCCATTCTAGTCATACCAATTTCCTTAGCTTCCCCCAAACAAGGATGCACTCCCCATTTATATTTACATGTCTATGCTAAAGCTGTTGTCCTCTTCTGAAACACTTCTCTTCCCTAGTCCTGTTCACTATCCAACCCAAGTGTCTCCTGCTGGTTTTATACTTCTCTGATTCTTCCATTCCTGGGCACTGTAGCTGTTCTGTGTTGTTAGTGAAATATATACCTTTATTAGGGAATTTATGACATTGTAGTATACGAATTCATTTTTGTGTCTGTATTTTCAGCGGGTAGCAAGCACATTGAAGAAAGCAATAAATCCCCAGTGACGCAATTGTAGGTACAAACTGTTTATTAATTCAAGTTTAACACACTGCTATATAAAGAGGAATTAAGGTATTACACATTTAATCCAGTTGGTGGATTCTAAAAAGGGTATTTAACAATACAAAGTTTATAAGTTTATAATTAAATTATATTTTTTATTCTGTGAAAGTTCTCTAAAAGCATTATTTTGTATAAAAACAATAACAACAAACAAACAACCAAACAAAAAAATTGCCTTTGAAATGCCCAGAGCTGGGTCATAGGCATAATGGTTTAAGTACCTATCTGCACATTGTGATTTGAGGAAATAATAAACTTTTCAGTGTTTTGGCTCTATCTAACATAGTGCTTGATGATCTTTATTACTCTTTAAGGCTGCATTGGCCAACAAAGTAGCCTTTAGCACATATGACTATTTAAATTTAAATTAATAAAAATTAAATAAAATTTAAAATTCTGTTGCTCAGTTGCCTAGCCATATTTCAAGTGTCTATTAGTCACATGTGGGTAGTGGTGATCATATCACACAGCAGATATAGAACATTTCCATTATGGCAGTTGACTCTATTGGAGAGTACCATCTCAAGGATTTCATTAAGAGATGAGAATTATAACTGGAGGGAAAGGTAATTATCTTCTAAGAAAGGTGGCAAGTTAGCTGCTACACTCCCAGGTAACAGTTGATAATAGAGTTAATAGTGGTCAGCAAACTGCAGCTTATGATCCAAATCTGGCCCTTATCCTGTTTTTGTAAATAAAGTTTTATTGAAACACAGCCACAGGCTATTAATTTTCTTACAATTTACAGCTTTTTTTTGGTGTATGATGGCAGAATCAAGTAGTTGGGATGGAGACCTGCAAACCTAAAATATCTGGCCCTTTACAGAAAAAGTTTGCTGCCTTTGTTCTATGTGATAAATTTCACATTCATTTTGCCACTGGGAAAAAAGAAGAAACTGGGAACAGGAACTATGATGAGTTTAGAAGAAGAAGAAAGAATGTAGAGTGTTTCCTTAAGGAGTGGTATTGGGGAACAAAAGACAAACATTTCTAACATTTTGCTTTGCTTTGGTTGACATGGAAATACCAATAATTACTTTTCACCATTAGAAGAGTTTAAACAATGTGGATGATAATTCAGGAAACTTTAAACTCTGTTAAAATTTTTTTTCCAGTTCCATTGAGGAATAATCGACAGGTAGAATTGTATATATTTCAAGTATATGACATGATTTGCTATCTATCTATTGGTATAAATTTTTCCAGTGAATGCATATATAGTGAAATAATTACCAAAATCAGTTTAATCATCCATTATATCACATACTTATCATTTTGTATGTATGTATGTGTGTGTGGTGAAAACATTTAAGATCTAATTTCAAGTGTACAGTATCATATAGCTAACTATGATCACCATGCTATATATTAGATCCTCAGAAATTATTCTCCTTATAACTGAAAGTTTATATCCTTCAACATATCATTTCTCCCTTCCACCAGCCCTGGCAACCACCATTCTACTCTCTATGAAATCAGTTTTTATTTTATTTTTTTAAAATTCCACATAGAATTGTACCACACAGTATTTTAAGCTCTCTTTAAATTTCTATGCAACACTGAACACATATTTCATTTCTCTGAGCTAGTCATTTAAAGTCTTTGGGAAATTCTGGGATTAATTAATTAATTGATTAATGTGTCAGATGAATGAATAAATGAACCTTTAAAAGGAGGAATTTAGACAAAATGATCTTTGCGATGTCTTCTGTTGCAAAGATTTATCTTTGTTGGCATTTTTACATATTGGGTTTTTTAAAAGCCAGATACCTCTGTACAGAAATTCAGTTTCTGCTCCCTGAAACCACTGTGGGCAATGCTGATGTAGATAGTGATCTATAGGTTATATACACAGCAAATTACAAAAACTCATCCATACACTGAGTGGTATTTGTATAACGTGCTGCTGAGGCATGGGAAGCAAGGCCAGCTTGGGGATTCCCACATTTAGATTTCATAGAATAAAGATGAAACTTCCAACTCTTTCCTAAGTAGCCTGAGAAAGTCTGGGGAGGAGATGGTTACAATGCACCCTCCTACTTCTCTGAGAGCTTGCAGTAGCTTCTGAGTGCAGACTGAGCAGATGACATCTCTGTCCTTGAAGCTGAAGGGGTCTTAGCAGATTCTTTGGCTTGGTGCCACACATAACAACCATACATGGGTTCCAAACCCCCGTCTTCCCAGTCCTTTTCCTCTCTCTCACAATTGGTGAGACTAGGTCTGAGTAATGCCACAGCTATGGTATGCCCCAGGAGAGGTCGCAACGACCTGCCAAGTGATGGGTCTTTTGTTGTGCTTCAGAAATTCTCTTGATTGGCTTTGTAGTCTCTGAAGGAGATCAAGTCAGGATTGAAAAGAAACACAGGTATGTAAGTGATGAATCACTGAATTCTAACCCTGAAACCAGTATTGTACTGTATGTTAACTAAGTAGAATTTAAATAAAAACCCGAGAGGCACCTGGGGGACTCAGTTGGTTAAGAGTCGACTCTTTATTTTGGTTCAGGTCATGATCTCAGGGTTGAGAGACTGAGCCCCAAGCCTGGCTCCATGCTGCATGTGGATCCTGCTTAAGATTCTCTCTCTCCCTCAGCATGGCCCCCTGCTTATGTATGTTCTCTTAAATAAATAAGTAAATAAATACATGAGTAAAAATTTGGGAAAAAAAAAAAAAAAACCAACCCACAGGAGTCCAGGGAAATTTGACATGCTCTTTCTCTGATATTCTGATTTTGGAGCAAAATAAAGCTCTTTATTCTCAAGGATCACTATTTTGACAAAATCACTATCATAACAAAATAATGGAATTTAAGACAGGAATTTAAGACAGGGAGCCTTGGAAAGCTTTTGCCAAGGGCATTATTTACATGTTAAGCCTTATATTCCTGTGCGTTTCCTTCCTTCCTCCCTTCCTTGCTTCGTTCCTTCCTTCCTTCTCTTTTTCTCTTTCTCTGTCCGTCTCATTATTTTCCTGGAAATATTAAAATAAATTGCATAAACCACCTTTAAAAAAACAGGAAGATATTAAATTGGACCATGAGAGGTAGAAGACACAAAGTACTTTTCCAATGTATCTGAAGGAAGGAAGAAATAAACAGAGTAAAATTCTTGTTTACTCGTTGGCCAGCAACTCACTCTCCCCCCTCTGTGATGTTCTTTTTTACCATCCTGGAGGTCCTTTTACTGTTGATACTTAGTTATTTCATGAGTCACAGTCATTGATATCTCTGCTTGGGACTATCACATAACATCAACATGTGGTTCTTGTGTAGCTATTAAAACCTTACTGATAAAATATCAAAAGGAATACATAGAAAACTGTTGGAGTTTTCAGTTGGCTCCCTATGTTCACCCATTTCTCCAAATAATAGCTTAACTTTTTTTATTCTAAAATTCAAAGAAAAAAGTCTTAGTGATAGATTGAAGGAGGGACTTAAGTAAAGTAAATTAACTATAAATCATTGATTACATACATTAATTCATAAACCACCTAGCTTCCTTCCTTCTGCTATTCGCTGACCTGAAATTATTCAGTTAAAAATTCCTACAGATGTAATTTTATTTTTCATTGTTCCAGTTAACCCATTTAATTACATTTTACTTAGTTTTTAAAATACACAGTAAAAGAAAGGTTTCTGGTGTGTTTAGGTAAGATTCAAAATCTTTAGATTCAAAATTCTCAGCTGGAAAATAGACTGATTTTAATTTGCTGCATGTCTTTTTCTTGAGCCCCTGGTTGGACACAGAATACAAAGCAGATTCAAAAGAAGCATAAACATTTATTAAATAAATACGTACCCTGGCTCTTTAGGAAATGACATTTTAAAGTAGACATTTTTATAAACAAAGTTGAAAAATAAATAGAAGATGTGAATTTACCCAGGAAAATAATTTTAAAATGCATTGGGGAATCTGTGGTAGAAAGACCATTAACAAACAGTAAAATGTTGAAGGGAGAGGAAATAAGGGGATGAAATAAACGTGGAACATCTCCTGATTACCAAACTGTGGTCTTTGCATGGGAGTACCTTGTGCACAGGTGTGAGTCACCCATCTTGTTGATTCATGGCTTTAGGTATCTATCATATATGCAGCTAACACAGGCTCTGTAAGAGTCTGCCTTCTTGACACTCTTGTTCCCTAATACCCACACACTCATAACTGTATCCAGGTGCTCTAAGAGCCAGCTAACCAAGTTAGCTGGCCTGGAACTGAATCCTCTCTTCGGAGAACCATGTAGAGTCTCTGAGACGAGTTCAAGTTACCTTAGTTTCTGAGTGGGGTTGAAGTGGGGCTGAAATGTCAATGTTGATTATGAGTCTGACTGTCTTTTTTCCTTTTGCGGATCTCTGGGTTCTTATTCATCAAGATTGCTTGCTTTCCTTTCTTCTACTGCTCGTCTTGATTTCTCACTTGCCTACTTGAGTTCTGATTCAAAGCCTGGGTCTGGTCTTGGGCA
Source organism: Lutra lutra (assembly GCF_902655055.1). Lineage (NCBI taxonomy): Eukaryota > Metazoa > Chordata > Mammalia > Carnivora > Mustelidae > Lutra > Lutra lutra. The sequence goes on from NC_062285.1 coordinate 72,836,082, forward strand.
CCTAGATGTGTCCTTGCTCCTGGTTACTCCTCTTATTTGGGAATGTCAACTCTGCTTGACTAGGCATTTTTGGGACAGGTCTTCTCTGTTCCTGTGGCCATCATCCAGTCCTTACTCCCAGCCTTACCTCATCCCCCTGGCCCAGAATCTTTTCTGGGCATGATGGCTTCCTGCAGTCTCAGGCATGATGACCTCCTATCCCATTTCATGATGGTACTCAATTATTGTATTATTGACACCCCTAACCTCTCTGAAGCTCTTTTCTTTGTCTAAGGCCGATGTTCTTTGAGGTCTTTCTCCAGACTTAAAGTGTAATGATTCTATTTCAGCCAAAACATAAAGTAATAAGGGTGGGAAGAAGGCTTTATAAAAATTATTGTAACTAACAACTTTTACTCCATGTTAATCAGGAGGAAGTTGCCTTTGTGGGTCTCTGGTTCTCCTGGTTCACTTCTGGGCCCTGACTTGTCTGCACAGTGGGGAGTATATGAAGGGAAGTGACTTCTCGGATTAAAGTTCAGCTTTGAGTCTCTTCCACATGATCTTTTTCTCCAGACCTATGGGTCCCATTTGCTGGTTGTCCTGTCCACATTAAGAGGATTTTTTTTTAAATTGTACTCCACCTATTCCCTTCTTATGTTAAAACACCCACAGTAAGGTTCTAGACCTGCATTAGTTACACTGTCAAGCTTTGAATGTCCAATCTGTCTGGCTCCCAGGCCTTGCCTCTTATGATCTGCTTTTCTCACTGCTTCCACATCTGAATGTGACAGTTGTACGGATGTCAGCATTTGTGGATTTCTCCATCAACAGGCATTTTGGAAATGTATTATATAGAGGGAGTTAGTGCAGGCCTATGGCTTAGATGAGAATAGGGATTTAGAATAGAGTTAAAAATTATTTTAAAAATAAGAGAATGTTAATTAAAGACTCAGGTGCATGTGATAAGGGTTCTTTCATGAAAAGACCTGAGGTTGGTAATTCAGGACAGCAGAAGGTAGACTATTTTTCTTTTAGTAAAACAAAAATGCTGCCCATTGAGAGAGGGCACCTTAGTTGATAAAATGCTACTCAGTGGTCCTTATTCATGCAATGTCTTTATATTAATGATTTGCATAAAGCTTGTTTAGAAAGATGTCCAAACAGCAGTGTGAAAGTTGGAATTAGATCATAGAGAAAAGAAAGGAAAGGAAAGCCATGAAAATCCTAAGAAAGGAAGCCATGAAAATCCTGAAATAGCTCATTTTACATTACTCTATAAAAAATTGTGGGCTTATGCTTTAAGCAGGTTTAGCCCCCCACTTTCACTTAAAGAGCTCCTGAAGTTGATTTCTCTTTATTGTGGGAGGATATTGTGTTCTGTTCTATTTATTCACCTTCATAATAATCACATAGGCCTTCTAAAATAATTGTAATGCACTGCTTTCAAAGTAACCTAAAATAGATTTTATAAACTTCACAAAATTTATAAAGTGGTTTCATATACCATTTTCACCCTTTTTATAGGTTCATTAAAGGAATGGGGGAATATTATGATTTTGGTTGAGTTTTACCAGTTGTCTCCCAGTAACAAGTTAGAAAGAGGTATAAGTCCTTCTGTCTTAGAAATTTCAGCCTGTCTTAGAGCACATGACATTCTTTAAAGGATATGAAATTGGACCTGTGGTTTTCATCCCTGACCCATACTCCATTAATCTCTTATGTAAGATGCCTGTCCCAGTGCCAGACTCAAAAGCAGGTACACAGTGAATACTGGTTCCATTTTTCTTTGCTTTGCTTTCAGGTACCCGGTATTCCAAAAGGCTCTGAAGAGAATGCCCTTCTACACCTCCTTAATCCTCTGGAAAGTCAAGTCCAGCATGGGTCCAGATCAGGTAACCCAGAGCATATGGAAAGCCTCCTATTTGTTCCTTAACCTGGGGCAAAAAAAAAAAAAAATCCTAGCCCTGCTTCAAGGGTGTGCGTTTGCCAAGGCTGCATCCCTGAGAAGTTGCCAGGGTACAGGGATATTTTTCAGGTTTAAAATAGGTTAAAGACTATGGTAATGTTATTGTGTGGAGCAACCTGAAAATACTGTTTAAAGAAGCAAGATCCACAAACAGTGCATACTAGTAATTGTAATCTCTCACTCTTTTTTCTCTCTTTTTTACAATATATTAGCCATTCATAAATCACATTAAACTAGAGAGAAAACTTTATAATAATTAAGTTAAACCCTAACTTTTAATCTTACATAAGCTAAGTAAATTTCTAGTTTAGAACTATATTTAGAACTATATTTCTATTTCTTTATGAGCACATTGGAGTTGGAAGTTGATGTTTTAATATAGCAGAATTAATTTAATGGTAGAGAATAAGAAGTAATTAAGTCCCCAAGTATGAAAGAATACCAAAAAGTTTTAGATCTATTATAGAAACAAATTTTTTTAAAAAAGTTATATTGAGTATGTTTTAAATTAGGTTAAATACATATTGCCAATGTTTATCACTACAGGTTCAAACTTGTGACATTTGGTTAGCTCAAGCACAGATGCACAAAACTGGAACTCGTGTACAATTTCTTGCATGCTAAAAATCTTCTGGCTGCTGCAGCGGCCACAAACATCTTTTGTGAAAAAGGGAAAAATCCAGTTGGGAGAAAGGAGGGGAGTCTTTTTCATTGTCCACTAGATGTCAGTACTGAACTGGCAAAACCTCTGTTCCACCGTGCTCTCAGACAACATGCTATTAATTTATAATAAAAGGTATCTGACAGCTTTATTCTGATGAATTATGGGAATCCAAAGCATAATTCCCAGCCTTTGGTTTATAAATTGTCATTGATTTTAATGTTCTTTGTAAAGTTGTGGCATGCAACAAATTTTCCTGCCAAGAGCTGTTAAATAAATAGTCATCCTTTGCTCTGAGTAGTACATTGAACTTGTTAGACTGATGAGCAAAACCAATTGACGGTTATCCATAAACCATTTATGACAGAATGCACAGCAGCAACTCAAACAATTATCGAATGCATTCATTATATATTTTTTAAAAAATCTCAAGTGAACCAAACGGAATATTACAGGTAATAGACAGTAGCAATGCCTCGCAATTCTTTTTGAGATACTTCCTGAGTGACAGATGACTAGAATTGTTGTAGGATTTGCTGAGGGCTCATCAAACCTCCCTGGAATTATTTGGTTTCCTCTATTGTGTGATTTGGCATCCCAAAAGTCTATCGCTTGCTTTTTCTAGAGAAAGATGGTTATTGTAAAGACAGAAGCTTTTGTTCATGTGAAGATCTCTTACAAACTGGCATCCGAACAAAAGAAAGCTTATGCCTGAGATAATTTCCGTGCGTTTGGAGAGATGTGGTTTATGTATATGGGACCATGAAATTTGGAGGTCTGTGATGACCACTAAGGACTTAATCACCTTTAAGAGGAGGTTTCATCTCCTAGGAGAATTCTCCACAGGTCTTATGCTGTTGTGTTTGATTTCACTCTCTGAAAACACTTAACATCCTTGGCGGTTTTCAGAAGGACCATCGGTTTCTTTTGTTCTTTGTTTGAAATTGTCCTGCATGTTCTGTTGTTATGTCAGAGACCACCTCTCCTCCCCAGAAGTGGCTGTCTTTCAGGGATGTAGCCTGCAGTCTGTTGTTTGTTCAATGTTTTAAGACTTCTTTGGGATCAAAGGAAAGTGACCTAGGCATGTAAAATTCTGTTAATGGTGCTATTTGTGAAAGTATACGACAAACTACCTCTAGGCACTGCTAAGTAGTGAATCAGTACATTAAAGACTGAGGAACTGACTCTAATGTTCAATCCTTGATTTCTTTTTCTTAAATCTTTCTGTTGCCCTAAATGTTGTGATATGACAGTAGTGCACAAGCTGGAAATGCTCTCCTAGTTTCTCTTTGAAAGAGAAAAATCCGCAGGCTGAGGAGGTCAGATTTTAGTTTGAATTCCTCAACAACTCTGGATGATAGTTCTTGTTCATAGCTGTTTTCTTCAGGTTTAAAAATTGAAAAAAAGATTTTTAAAGAAAAAAATTAGGAAGATGGAGAGCTTGATACACATATGGCTGCCTTTTACAAGTCATTATGATCTGTCACATAAATACTGTATTTACTGACATTTCAAAATGTGGACTCTAATCTCCACACGCATTTATTTTTTTTAATAGTTGTTTTTCATTGCAAGCTTCGGTCCAACAAATAACATTAGAAAACATGCAACGTGGTCCACAGGTTCAACTATCAATGTCATTACTCTTTTAAAAAGCTCAAAGACAGTCGAGTTCAGAGTATGAGCATTTAAGCTGAAATTGAGTTAGATTAAATTGAGCTGGGTGGAAAGTTAGTGAGAGGAGTCATTTTAAACACTAATACAGTTTTTCAGTGTAAGGGATGAATGGTGGCTGTGTACTGCAGTATATTTTTCCAAAGCTATTTTCATACTGGTTCCTTTACCTAACTCTCAGACTTTTGCCATCTCTTGTATTTATCAAGTGTGAGAACCCTTGAGCTGCATTAATTAGCTGTGGTAGCATTTCAAACAGGCAGTATTGCTCTGTCCAGTTACCACAGTGTTTAAAAATTTACATTCTCTGTCCCACATTGTGACCACCTGTGACCAATCAGTTTGATATATAGACTCAGCAGCTCTCTCCATGCCCAGGGTCACTCAAAGAGACTGTTTCTCAGGCTAATGTTCTTGGGGACCGTGGGCTCAAGGGAAAATGGGTGTGGGGGAACTGCGGCGGACAGTGGCGGAGTGCAGGGGAGCAGCTGAATTTTATTGGGAGTGTGAAATGAAGACTGGTGCAACATGCCTTTTGGATAACTTTTACTTCAGTAAGTTGCATATATAATTCCCTTGAAGTAAATATTGCAAAAATGTTGCCTCTTCGAGTTTGATTAAGGCCGAGAAGAATAACTAGTCAATTCTAGAGAGGAAAAAAAAATTTTTTTTTTGAAAGCCTAATATGTTCACTTTTCAATCAGTGTATTCATGTAGCTACTGAATACAACAGGCCAGATGCTATTTCTGTTAGTACAAATATAGCAGCGGATAGAACGATAATTTCTTCCCGCATGGAGCTTGCATTCTGGTAGAGGGAGGCAAGTGATGAACAAATACATAAAAAGTCATTGGGGTGATAAGTGCCAAGACAAAGAGGGCAAGAAAGGGAAAGGAGATTGGAGAGTGATGCAGATGAGGGCTGCGTGCTCTTTCAGAGAGGGAGCCCAGGAAGCCTTTTTGGGAGACCTCTGAGCAGAAAGCTAAACAGGGGGAATGAGGGACCCCTGTACATAACCAGGGGAAAGTATTTCAGGCAGAGGAAATAGCACATGTGAAGGCACTGAGGCAGGAACAGGCTTGGTGTGTGAAAGGAGGAACAAGGAGGCTGGTATCGCCAGGGCACAGGAGTGAGGGGAGAACTGGAAGCCTCCGAGAAGGTAGATCTATGGGGACAGTGGTTAAGCCGTGTAGAGCCTTAGGGGATGCTGTCAGACTTCCAGCTTTTTATTCTGAGTTCTATGAAAGGTTTAGAGCAGAATCAGGAGAGCTGATTCGTATTGCAAAGGAGCCCTCTGTTTGCTGTGTGAAGGTGGTCGGAGTAGGGAACTAGGGAATAAGTGGGGAGATCAGCTGGGAAATAATAGCAATAATCTAGGCTAGAGATGATGGTGGCTTGGCCAGGGTGAGTAGTAAGAAATGGCCCAATTCTGGTATACTCTGAAAGCAGAGCTGACAGTTTATACTGATGGTTTGGAGTGGGATGTGAGAAGGATCGAGTTAAGGATGATAAGAGATTTGGCTTGAACAGTTTTGCCAGGGTTGGTGCCATTGGCTGAGTCGGAGAGGCTTGGAGAGGACCAGTTTTACGGTTGTAAGGAGAAGCAGGAAATATGGGACAGCAAGTAGATACACAGTCATGAATTTAGGGGCAAAATCAGATTTTATCAACATATATATATGATGTACAGCCTTGAGACCGAATGAGGGATGGTAGAAGAAGTGTTAGAGAAGCCACAGAACAGGCCAAGTTAGAGGTTGTGGAGAAGAGGAAAATCCAGCAAAGGAGACTGAGGAAGATGATTAGGAAAGAGGTGTCCCACAGCAGTGCTGTTCCCAGTGTGCTTGGTGGACCTGCAACAGCAGTACCATTGGGGAGCTTTTTATTTATTTATTTATTTTTTATTTTTTTAAGATTTTATTTTATTTATTTGACAGGCAGAGATCACAAGTAGACAGAGAGGCAGGCAGAGAGAGAGAGGAAGGGAAGCAGGCTCCCTGCTGAGCAGAGAACCCGATGTGGGGCTCGATCCCAGGACCCTGGGATCATGACCTGAGCCGAAGGCCGAGGCTTTAACCCACTGAGCCACCCAGGCGCCCCTCCGGAGCTTTTTAGAAGTGTAAATTCTCAGACTCCACCCCAGACCTATTGAATAAGGATCTTTGGGGAGGGGCCTCAGGAGCCCATCCAGAAGCTCTCCAGGCGATTCTGTTACACTGGGAAGCTAGACAAAGGAGGTGTTTCAGGTGTATCAAAAGAACATTATGTGAAAGACTCCTTTCATATTAAAATTATCCAAATTTTGGAGATAAAATGTTTTTGTGAGAAAAGTGTACTATGTACAGTAGCAGAATTTTGGACTGTGTATCCCAAAATGAATTTAGTGGTCCAAAGTGATGAGCTAAAAAATACATGGTTGCTGAAATCATCCATAGTATTAATCAAGATGCATGTAATCATCGATCCAAGAACTGTTCAGAATCTAGATCAGATCTGACAGTCTTAGTTTTCCACGATAAAAAATAATCAAAAAAGTGACTAACCTTAAGCAGGAGCCCTCTGGTTTTAGCCCCTGATACACTGTGAATGCACTAACTTTACCTTTATATCTTATATCGTGGAGTAATTGTTGACCTGCGGCATGGATGGAATTGAATTTTTTGTACATGAGTACAGGTTGTGGCCTGACTAGACTTCTAGTATATAGGTCGCCCTTCATCACTCAGCAGTGAAGAATGAAAATCAACAGAGCTTTCCCCAGCCTGCTGCTTAAGCAGCTGCTAACAGGCTGAGACTGCCCAGCCTCATTAACCCATTAGATACTGCCTTTGCCTGGGAGTCATCCTTAATGAGGCTGCTGCCATTGTAGGGAAGCCACACATGCACCAAAATACTGGGGCATTAAAGGAAGGACCTTAACTGTGGGGCCTGTAATGGAGTTGTTATCATATCAGAAGCTGATACATCAGAGAGCACTCTTAAGGCGGGTAAAGCAAATGATGCCATTACCATCTGTGAATCTACATTGCTTTAAAAATATTGGAAATTTTGAATTTCAGGAGGAACTTGGAAGCTTTCCATTTTCCCAAACATCTTGTCCCCCTAATTAGCAACTCTGTTCTCTAGAATAGGCAACAGTGTACAGTATGAACCCTTAGATTTAATGCAACAGTTGAAAGCAGCCTTGATCCCTGTAAACTTCATGGTTCATAATTTTCTCTGAGCAGAAAGATAATGATTGTATGCAAAACACTCCTATCTCTTTATAGCCCAGAGGCAATAAAGATTCTGTTTGTGTCAACAGAGAATTTTTAGAGCTATGACTGTAAGACCTTTGAAGCAGACTTTGTCATGTCACGGCAACACAGACACCCTGGCTACGGAGTGGATTTTTAAGGCTGAGATGACTGTGTACTTGTGGGTGAGCTTTTGATAAGGCTGCTAAAGTCCAGGGTTATCATTTCTTCACCCCTAAAATTTTAGCAAGTACTTTTTACCCCAACACTCCTTTTATTGGAAAAAATAATGATATTCGAACTCTCCTTCCACTGCTTTCGTTTACCTTCTCCTGTGTTTCTGTTCCGATCAGGTCTCTACAAATATCTGAATTTTAAAGAAATTAGAAAGCTCTGCCATTCTTTATTGTCACATTATATTAAAGGAAGAAAGTCATGCTTTTACATTTTCCCTGTTCAAGAAGATGCTGAATAAGATTTGCCATCCATTCCCAGAAGCAGAAACTCTATTAAAATTTTAGATTGTAATCTAATAAAATTTCATCTTATCCTATTGCTTTTCTTAACCACCCCCCAGCAATCAAGCACATAGTCTTAGTATCTAAGGCTAAGGAGAAAGGAGTTCATATATTGCATAAGTGTTTTCCAATAAATTTTTTAAAACTTGGAGGAGATTGGGGGGGGGGTGCCTCTTGTAATTTTATAGGACCTCTGAGGCCCAGAGTTTTTAAGTAATCTTTTTTGATGTTTTTAGACACACCATTAAGCTGAGGATAAAAGTCCCTATGTTCAATATCTGGATACATTAAGCAGTAGGTTTAAAATTTACAGCTTTCATTTTGACAAGGAAAATGACACGTTTGGTCTCAAGTGCTACCTTGAACTGTTTTTCAACACTGAAACAGGTTGTCAGGCTGAGGGTGGAGGTCTGGGCATTTAGTCCCTGCAGAGTCTCCATGAGGTAAACTCTTCCAGCTCATCAGGAGAAGCCAGCTGGACCCTGGGCTGTGGGCTGAGGTCCGGTCAAAGGAGCAGTAGGATGCCATCTGGAGGCTTGTACCGCCAAGCACTGAGGTCTGATCGAATGCCTTCCAAGGAGCATGTAGTTTCTTCAGAGGAGAAAAAGAGCATCCCGTAGAGAATGCCTGCATAAATGGGTGGACCTCAGACACTTCCATTTTGATTCTGCCCATAAGGGATTTCTCAGTGAAGCCTCTTCTTCTAACATGTTCTATGGCGTCTGGGGACCTGGTCTTTAGGAGTAGCCTAAACCAAGTGAAGTGCAGGAGTAGGAATGGAGGGAAAAGGAGGACAGCCATAGGAACAATGAATGGAGCGGGTAGGTACAGAGGAGATATGGTGCCATCCAGTTGGTCCAGCTGGTGTCAGGACTAGTACAAGTTCCCTGCCGCCTCCCACGCCGATGCAAGCAATGAGGCTGGAGATGTGGGGATGGAGAGCCTGGAACAAGCTTTACAAGCTAGGATAAGGAGTGTGGATTTTATCTCCAAGGCAGTGGATGGAGACGATGAGATCAGTGATTTTTTGGAAAATCACTTCTAGGTGAGGAAAGGCCTGGAGTGGTAGAGCCCTCCTAGAGCCTACAGCCTGGGTGGGAGCTGACTGCAGTAATACAGGACTGTGGTGGTGAGTTGGAGACAGAACTGCCCTGTGCTACAGAGAACCAGACTGTGACCACGAAGGGGGGTGGGAGGGGCAGCAGTAGCAGCCCTCCCCAGGGGGTTGGTAGGATTTGGTGCTGGCTGTGGAGAGTGAGGGAAAGGAGGGCCATCTGGTTTCCTTCCTTTTGTCAATTCCCGGAAGACTGGGGGAAAGTCAGCAAAGACTCTCACCCTCACATTCATGGAATGGAAACTCCCTGTTTTTTCTCTTCCCTTTTCACATCCTTCCTCCCCATACTACCCTCTGCCCTCCCTTTTCCTCATCCTTCTGGTGAAGTCCCTGAAGGAATAGAACACTTGCATCTATTGGACTTCTAACTCTGCCTGTTTTTCTTTTGTTTTGTTTTGTTTCTGCTGCAATGACACCACTTATATTTATAATGTTTTTGTCCTTTATAAAGTGCTGTACTAGATACACTCAGAACTTGGTACCTATTTCTTCTCTTTCTACTTTCTCTTGTCTCTCTTTCTCCCTGTTTACTCCTCTTCATTTAGATACACTTAATGGATGGGAGACTCAGATCCTGTGAATTCCTTCTGTGTGAGGAGCATGTGTCAGTGGCCAATAGTGTGGTTATGCAAAACATACATATTTAATTCCACATGATTCCTGGCATTGTGGTCTTAAACAAATGTGGCATAAAGAAAATAATCCATGGACAGCACAATAAATCTTAGTTGATTTTGACCCCATGTGGTACTGTGTCTGTAGTGTCCAGAATGGGCAGACTCTATAGCTGATCTAACTGTAATCAACTCAGGGATTTAAAGGACACTTACTGTGTTAGTCTGTGTCTACGTGTGTGAAGAGGGGCTCGCCAAGGAATACATTCATTTAAAGCTTAAACAGCAAGGCTTTGTTTTAGCATTAGATTTCAAGGTTTGTGTTTATAAAGAGGGGCTTACCTTCAACTGCACTTATTTGTAGAAAAGATGGAAAATTTCAGTTCTTTCCAAATCAGAGTGCATCCCACTACATCTTACCACTCTTCTAGAAGAGAATAATGAACAAAGTGACAAAGTACAGAAAAGCAAACTAACTATGAGTTAAGAAATTCTCTGTGGCATTTTCCGCACACTTACTAATATTAATACAAAAATAACATAAATAGCCTCAGGCCAACTAATTTTTCTAATAAATGGGAAAGAGAAATATTGTCCAAATCCAGAACATTTAAAAAATTTTAGAAACACGTCCATTCTGTCTAGCCTCAACAAGGCCATGACACAAGATCAGTTTGCTAAAACAAATAAAATAAAATAAAAAAGTCCACCACACAACTGGGCAGGTACTTTGAAGCTCTTTTTTTCTGCTTTTATTTCCTTTCAATAGCGCATGAAAAGGTTACATTGAATTAAAACATGAAGGTCATACACTTGCATTTTTTAAAATCTGTGGAATGTTCAATATCTGTTCTGCATAAGCACATTGGGCTGTTGTCTCTGAGCCCTCACCCAGAAAAACAGGAGCTTGCCTGGCATTACAAATGCTGTTCAGGTATTTTCCAGAGACATAAAAGAGAAAATATCACCACAAGTAATGAAAATGAATAAGAAAAAAACCACAGGAGTATGGCATTTGGACAGACCAAGTGAGAACAGGGAGGGGAAGAGAGGGAGGGCAAGAGAGGAGAAAGATCTTAAACACACACCTGGCTGAGTGATCACATGGTCTCTTCTAAGCTTAGTTTTCATATTATGGTTTGAGTCTGTTTTGTCATTTGGTACTAGCTATCCCAGGACCTGTGAACCTGCTTTTGTCTTACAGATGTTTAGAAATGACTTATGGGGCGCCTGGATGACTCAGTCACTTAAGCATCAGACTCTTGGTTTCGGCTCAGGTCATGAACTGACCTGAGTTCGGCTCAGGGTCATGAGATCGAGTCCCACTTTGGGCTCTCTGCTTGGCATCATTCGGCTCAAGATTCTCTCCCTCTCCCTCTCCCCTATTTGTGTACTCTCTCTAAATAGATAAATAAATAAAATCTTTTAGAAAAAAATAAATAATTTATAGAGAATGAAAAGTATTACAAAATTTGAAAATTGAATTTCATAAAATATCTTGAGAACCTGAGAAGTAGAAAGGCCTAATCAATTAAAATCCATTTTGGAAAGGCTTACTCAGGAAAGGGCATCATATGCCAGAAGCTTGAGATAACTTCTAATCCAATTTACAGAAGTCATATATGGTACAGATATAGTTGCCAAAACACACACATTTGACACAAAATATATACACATATACACACACACACATACACACACGCACACACTCCAGGATTATAAATATCCAGAATAATAGATCTATCTTACTTAAGTTGATGAAAGGCAATATTTTAATATATTAAATGCTACATAAGTATGTATGTTGCAATTTCAGGGTAATTGCTACCTTCTATCTCACAACAAAGACGTTTTTCAAATTATTGGGGTCTGTGTTCAAAATGATCAGAAAAGAAATACTCAGCCATGTGCTACCCCAATTCGCCATTTGAAAGAAAATTCCCAGGTACTTATCCACTTAAATTATGCTAAGTCCTGAATTTAGAAAAGTGTCAGTGGTGACATTCTTTGAGGTGGCAGTCCAGCCCCTGACCCTCCTTTGAGAAATGATCTCCTTCCTGCCTGCGCGCATGGAGATGGCCCCTGGCAACCATGCTTGTATTTTGATACCACATCTCAAGCTATAGCTGACCAGAGTAACTTAACCTAAACCACTGTAGAAACTCACACACACATACTGAGATAACACTTTAGTAAGTACCATTATGCTTTCTGCCTTGGAATCCTTACATACTTAGAATTTTTAAAAAAATTAATTTGAGCTTTTTATAGTGGCATTCTGTTACTTGTAACCAAAAGCCTGAGTTAGATAGGCAAAATGGAGAGAGAGGAAGAGAGAGCTACCGGTGGCGGAAAGCTCTCCTGTGGTGACCACACACTATATCCACTTACGTCAAGAAGATGGGGAAATTTTATATTTATGATCCTCCAGGACTCCTACAGCGAGGAGTCCCAGAAACCTATCCCTCCCTGTTCTTCCCTTTTGCCTCAACACTGAAGACTTGTCTGCACTATCTCCTTTGAATCCAGACAGAATTCATGTCCTCTAGCCAAGACTATGTCAGCTACCACAAAATGCCCAGACTTCCAAGTCCTTCTCCTCACCTACACTTTAAGCCCATGTGAATCTGCTTTTATTCCCATGATTCTCAAATTTTATTGCATATCAGGATCACCTGGAAGGTTTCCTAAAACACAGACTGCTAGGCCTGAATTAGTTTTTGACTCAGCAGGCATGGGGTTAAGCCTGAGAATAAGAATTTCTAAATTCCTGGGTGATAATGGATTCTTGGGGTCCAGTGGAAAACTACCCCCTTATTCCTTTCTCTTCCCAAGTCCTGAAACTCACTCATTATGCTTTTTGAATTCAGAGTCTGTTGATAGCAAAATCCCGCATATTTTCAGTCTCTCTTCTGTCTTGCTGTAAGGCAAACTTGACTCTTCTCTAAGGTCCCATTTTTTCTAGTAGCCTGTCAAGTGGGTGGCTGCTTTTTCCCCCAAGTCCCCGATCTGGTAGTGGGGGTATGTGTCCTCCTGGTTTCTCATTGCTACTTTCAGATGTTTCTCCCCATCTCTTTCCTAAAAACAAACAATCATGAATCTTATGCCATGAGAGGATATCAACCCTGTCTCTCTTTGTCCTCATTTATGGATTTCTGTGTTATTTCCCTTAATTCCTTGGTGACATAAGCAAGGAACACTCTCTTCACTAACCCTCCTGTCTCAATTATGGTAGATTTCAATAAATATATAGATAATTGGTCTAACACCTTGGTCTATCAGTTCCTTAGCCACCTCTGTTCCAATGGCCTTGTCCTCTACCTTATTTAGCCACTCTCATGTGTTCATACCTGGACTTCTTTTTTTTTTTTTTTTAAAGATTTTATTTATTTATTTGACAGAGAGAAATCACAAGTAAGCAGAGAGGCAGGCAGAGAGAGAGGAGGAAGCAGGCTCCCCGCCGAGCGGAAAGCCCGATGTGGGGCTTGAACCCAGGACCTGGGATCATGACCTGAGCCGAAGGCAGCGGCTTAACCCACTGAGCCACCCAGGCGCCCCCATACCTGGACTTCTTGATAACCTCAGTTTCAAACATTCTACTCTCTGGTTGCCATGTCGTATCTTTCCAGCCCACTCTCTATATTATTAGAGCCCCAGTCATTCTTTGATTCTAATGAGACCTATGAGCTTTTGATCCTACCTTCTTTTAATTGGCATCCTTCCAGATTAAATTTTATAATCATTTTTAATCATTACAATAAATCCTCTATAAACAACCTCCACTCCCTTGCTCCTCTCTCTTGGTCTTACTCAATAAGAGCAGATCCATAACCTGGTTAAGTCCAACTCTCTCCCTACTCCATGACTACAACTCCAAAGCTAAAACTGTCTGAAGAAATACCCACAGCCACGCAGACATTAAAGAGAAGTAGACTCTTCATTCTGCAAGACAATCATATTAGATGTTTTTTAAAAAATTGTTCTCTCACTCTTGATGAGGATTGAAAATATTTTTCTTACTTTTTAAAACTCAGTACCTTCTTCCCTACTGAGAAAACTGGAGTATTCACAAGAGAACTTACAGAGATTATCACCACTACTTCAATCCATCTGCCACCTTTGTGTTCTCTGACATCTTGCCTGTTACCACAGGTGAAATATCCGTGCTCTTATTTCAAGTCAGTCCTTGCACTGAGCGCTAGAACTCATCTCACTCTGCATTGCTTGAGAAATTCCCCTTCTAATATATCATCCATCTTCCACACTGTATTGTCTTACAAAAGTAATGTTGCTTCTCCCAAGCCAAAAACTTTCTCTTGATCCCTACTTCCCACCTGTGTATTGCCCCATTTTATGGTTCCTATTTCCAGCAAAACTACTTGAAGAAGTGACCCAGAGTCATCTCTCCGATTTATGTCTTCCTGTTCTCTCTCACCCACTGCCACCAGGCTTTTGTCCTCACCACTTCACCAAAACTGCTCCCCTGTAGCTTACCCAGGCACCATGTTCCATAGTCATATCTCTGCTTTAATGTTAGCCTATGAATAGCATTTGAATCACACATCATTCTTGATATATATTCTTCACTTATATTCCAGGGCACAACACTTTCTTGGATTTCCTCCTACCTTACTGAAAGCTCTTTCTGTTTCCCGTTTCGGTTTCTCTTCTTCATCTTCTAATACCAGAAAGCCTCAGATTTCAACCCTTGGACCTCCTTTCTTTTTTTTTAACCAACATTTTTTTGGTGATCTTATTCATCTCATGCTTTAAATATCATATCTATGTGTTTACAGTGCTGCAGAAAAATTTTGTCCTCTCATTTTTGAGACTATTAGCCAAATGAATATAATGAATAATGAATATAATTTCTTTTGTGGCATCATCCAAAGAAACGTGTTAAGTATTAAACTAAGTCCATCAAATATCATTTATATACTAATTTATCAGTCATTTCTCTTTTCATTTAATTGAAGTAAATAACTGACAAATAAAATTGCAGTATATATAAGGTATACAGTGTGATGATCTGATATATGTGGACAGTGTAAAAGAATTCCCGTCATAAAGTTAATTAACATCCCCTTGCATATTTACTTTTTTTTTTAGGTGAGAATATACTTAAGTTCTACTATCTTAGCAAATTTCAGTTATACAATGCAATATTATGTCAACTACAGTCATTATACATTAGATCCTCAGATCTTATTCATCTTATAACTGAAAATTTGTACTCTTTTATTAATCTCTCTATTTTTCCTAAAACCCTCCTCCTGACAACCACCATTCTCCTTTATATCTCAATGAGTGTGATTTTTTTTTTTTTTTTATTCCACATATTAGTGATACTACGCAGTATTTGTTCTTCTCTGTCTGGCTTATCTCACTTTAACATCATGCTTTCCAGGTTCATTCATGTTGTTGCAAATGGCAGAATGTCCTTATTAGAAGGCTCAGTAATATTCTTCACACACACACACACACACACGCACACACACACACACACACAACGGTACCTACATACCACATCTTATTTATCCATTCATCTGTTGGTGGACATTTAGATTGTTTTCATACCTTGACTATTGTGAATAGTGCTGCATTGAACATGGTGGTGCAGATACCTTTTTGGGATAATGGTTTTGTTTCCTTTAGATATGTATCCAGAATTGGGATTGCTGGATCATACATTAGTTTTATTTTTAATTTCTTGGGGAACCTCCATGCTGGTTTCCATAGTGACTGAATCAGTTTACATTCCCACCAACACCGTTCAAGGGTTCCCTTTTCTCCGCATCCTCACTAGCACTTTCATCTTTTGTCTCCTTTGCTGTACAGAATCATTTTAGTTTGATATAGTCCTACTTGTTTATTTTTGCTTTTGTTGCTTTTGCTTTTGGTGTCAAATCCAAAAAATCATTGCCAAGATAAATATCAAGGAGCTTACCCTCTATGTTTTCTTTTAGGAATTTTATGGTTTCAGATCTTATATTCAAGTCTTTAGCCCATTTTGAGTTGATTTTTGTGTATGGGGTAAGATAGTGGTCTATTTTTTTCTTTTGCACGTAGCTGTCCAATTTTCCCAACACCATTTATTGAAGAGACTATCTTTTCCCCATCTTATATTCTTGGCTCCTTTGTTATAAATTAGGGGACTATATGTGGATGGATTTATTTTGGGGCTCTGTACTGTATTCTGTTGATCTATGTGTCTGTTTTTATGCCAATACCATGCTATTTTTATTATGATAGCTTTGTATTATATTTTGAAATTAGGAAGTGTGATGCCTGTAGCTTTGTTCTTCTTTCTCAAGATTGCTTTGGCTATTCAGGGTCTTTTGTGATTCCATAGCAATTTTAGGATTTTTTCTATTTCTATGAAAGATGGAATTTGATAGGGATTGTGTTGAACCTGTAAATAGCTTTGTGTAGTACAGACATTTTAATAATATTAATTATTCCAGTCTATGAATATCGAATATCTTTCCATTTATTTGTGTCTTTTTCAATTTCTTTCATTAGTGTTTTATAGTTTTCAGTGTATAGGTCTTTCACCTCCATGGTTAGATTTATTCCTATGTATTTTATTTGTTCAGGTGCTATTGTAAATGGGATTATTTTCTTAATTTCTCTTTCTGATAGTTCATTGTTAGTATGTAGAAATACAACTGATTTTTATATACTGATTTTGTATCCTCCAACTTTAGTGAGTTTGATAATTAGTTCTAACAGTGTCTTGGTGGAGTCTTCAGGGTTTCCTATATTATATTATTATGTCATCTGAAAACAGAGACAATTTTACTTCTTCCTTTCTAAAATGAATGCCTCTGATTTCTTTTTCTTGCCCAGTTGTTCTTGTGGGAACTTCCACTACTATGCTGAATAAAAGAAGTGTCATGTTCCTGATCTTAAGAGAATGAACTTTCAGCTTTTTACTGTTTAGTATGTTGTCAACTCTGGGCTTGAGATATATGCTCTTTTATGCTCTGCTACATTCCTTCTATACCCAATTTGTTGAGATTTTTTTTTTTATTAAATCATGAACAGATGTTGAATTTGTCAAATGCTTTTTCTGCATCCATTAAGATGATAATATAATTATTATCCTTCATTTCGTTAATGTGGTGTATCACACTGGTTTATTTACATATGTTGAACCATCCTTGTATCCCAGCGATAAATCCCATTTGAAAATGATGTATATTCTTCTTAATGTACTGTTGAATTTGGCTTGCTAATATTTTTGTTTTGTTGAATAATCTTTCTTTATTATTATGTTCAGTTAGCCAACATGTGGTACATCATTAGTGTTTGCTGTTATTTTATTGAGGACTTTGCATCTATGTTCATCAGGGATATTGACCTGTAATTTTCTTACAGTGTCCTTGCCTGGCTTTGGTATCAGGGTAATGCTGATCTCATAAAGTAAGTTTGGACGTATTCCCTCCTCTTCCATTTTTTGGAGGACATTGAGATAGAATGATATTAATTCTTTAAATATTTAGTAGAATTCATTAGTGAAGCCATCTGGTCCTGGGCTTTTGTTTGTTAGGAGTTTTCTTTTTTTTCCTTTTAAAAAAAATTCTTTTATTAACATATAATGTATTATTAGCCCTAGGGGTACAGGTCTGTGAATTGCCAGGTTTACACACTTCACAGCACTCACAATAGCACATACCTGCCCCAAAGTCCATAACGCAACCACCCTCTCCCTACCCCTCTACACCCAGCAACCCTCAGTTTGTTTTGTGAGATTAAGAGTCTTATGGTTTGTCTCCCTCCCAATCCCATCTTGTTTCATTTATTCTTTTCCTAGCCTCCAAGCCCCCCATGTTTCCTCTCAGCTTCCTCATATCAGAGAGATCATATGATAATTGTCTATCTCTGATTGACTTATTTCACTAAGCAAAATACCCTCTAGTTCCTTCCATGTTGCTGCAAATGGCAAGATTTCATTTCTTTTGATGGCTGCATAGTATTCCATTGTGTATATATACCACATCTTCTTTATCCATTCATCTGCTGATAGACATCGAGGTTCTTTCCATAGTTTGGCTATTGGACATCGCTGCTATAAACATTCGGGTGCATGTGCCCCTTCGGATCACTACATTTGTATCTTTAGGGTAAATATCCAGTAGTGCGATTGCTGGGTTGTAGGGTAGCTCTATTTTCAACTTTTTGAGGAACCTCCATGCTGTTTTCCAGAGTGGCTGCACCAGCTTGCATTCCCACCAACAGTGTAGGAGGGTTCCCCTTTCTCCGCATCCTCGCCAGCATCTGTCATTTCCTGACCTGTTAATTTTAGCCATTCTGACTGGTGTGAGGTGGTATCTCATTGTGGTTTTGATTTGTATTTCCCTGATGCCGAGTGATGTGGAACACTTTTTATGTGTCTGTTGGCCATCTGGATGTCTTCTTTGCAGAAATGTCTGTCATGTCCTCTGCCCATTTCTTTTTTTTTTTTTTTTAATTTTTTATTTTTTCAGCATAACAGTATTCATTATTTTTGCACCACACCCAGTGCTCCATGCAATCCGTGCCCTCTACAATACCCACCACCTGGTGCCCCCAACCTCCCACCCCCCACCCCTTCAAAATTCTCAGATCGTTTTTCAGAGTCCATAGTCTCTCATGGTTCACCTCCCCTTCCAATTTCCCTCAACTCCCTTCTCCTCTCCATCTCCCCTTGTCCTCCATGCTATTTGTTATGCTCCACAAATAAGTGAAACCATATGATAATTGACTCTCTCTGCTTGACTTATTTCACTCAGCATAATCTCTTCCAGTCCCGTCCATGTTGCTACAAAACTTGGGTATTCATCCTTTCTTTTTTCTTTCTTTTTTTTTCTTTTCTTTTTTTTTTTTTTTACAGCTTTATAAACATATATTTTTATCCCCAGGGGTACAGGTCTGCGAATCGCCAGGTTTACACACTTCACAGTACTCACCATAGAACATACCCTCCCCAATATCCATAACCCCACCCACCTCTCCTAACCCCCTCCCCCCATCAACCCTCAGTTTGTTTTGTGAGATTAAGAGTCACTTATGATTTGTCTCCCTCCCAATCCCATTTTGTTTCATTTACTCTTCTCCTACCTCCTCAACCCCCCATGTTGCATCTCCTCTCCCTCATATCAGGGAGATCATATGATAGTTGTCTTTCTCCGATTGACTTATTTCGCTAAGCATGATACCCTCTAGTTCCATCCACGTCGTCGCAAATGGCAAGATTTCATTTCTTTTGATGGCTGCATAGTATTCCATTGTGTATATATACCACATCTTCTTTATCCATTCGTCTGTAGATGGACATCTAGGTTCTTTCCATAGTTTGGCTATTGTAGACATTGCTGCTATAAACATTCGGGTGCACATGCCCCTTCGGATCACTACGTTTGTATCTTTAGGGTAAATACCCAGCAGTGCAATTGCTGGGTCATAGGGTAGTTCTATTTTCAACATTTTGAGGAACCTCCATGCTGTTTTCCAGAGTGGTTGCACCAGCTTGCATTCCCACCAACAGTGTAGGAGGGTTCCCCTTTCTCCGCATCCTCGCCAGCATCTGTCATTTCCTGACTTGTTAATTTTAGCCATTCTGACTGGTGTGAGGTGATATCTCATTGTGGTTTTGATTTGTATTTCCCTGATGCCGAGTGATATGGAGCACTTTTTCATGTGTCTGTTGGCCATCTGGATGTCTTCTTTGCAGAAATGTCTGTTCATGTCCTCTGCCCATTTCTTGATTGGATTATTTGTGCTTTGGGTGTTGAGTTTGCTAAGTTCTTTATAGATTTTGGACACTAGCCCTTTATCTGATATGTCATTTGCAAATATCTTCTCCCATTCTGTCAGTTGGCTTTTGGTTTTGTTCACTGTTTCCTTTGCCATGCAAAAGCTTTTGATCTTGATGAAGTCCCAAGATTTCATTTTTGTCCTTGCTTCCCTTGCCGTTGGCGATGTTTCTAGGAAGAAGTGGCTGTGGCTGAGATCCAAGAGGTTGTTGCCTGTGTTCTCCTAAAGGATTTTGATGGATTCCTTTCTCACATTGAGGTCCTTCATCCATTTTGAGTCTATTTTCATGTGTGGTATAAGGAAATGGTCCAGTTTCATTCTTCTGCATGTGGCTGTCCAATTTTCCCAACACCATTTGTTGAAGAGACTGTCTTTTTTCCACTGGACTTTCTTCCTGCTTTGTCGAAGATTAGTTGACCATAGAGTTGAGGGTCTATTTCTGGGCTCTCTATTCTGTTCCATTGATCTATGTATCTGTTTTTGTGTCAGTACCATACTGTCTTGATGGTGACAGCTTTGTAATAGAGCTTGAAGTCTTGAATTGTGATGCCACCAACTTTGGCTTTCTTTTTCAACATTCCTCTGGCAATTCGATGTCTTTCCTGGTTCCATATAAATTTTAGGATTATTTGTTCCATTTCCTTGAAAAAAATGGATGGGATTTTGATAGGGATTTCATTAAATATGTAGATTGCTTTAGATAGCATAGACATTTTCACAGTATTTGTTCTTCCAATCCATGAGCATGGAAGATTTTTCCATTTCTTTGTGTCTTCCTCAATTTCTTTCATGAGTACTTCATAGTTTCCTGAGTGCAGATTCTTTGCCTCTTCGGTTAGGTTTACTCCTAGGTATCCTACAGTTTTGGGTATAATTGTAAATGGGATCAACTCCTTAATTTCTCTTTCTTCTGTCTTGTTGTTGGTGTATAGAAATGCAACTGATTTCTGTGAATTGATTTTATATCCTGACACTTTACTGAATTCCTGTACAAATTCTAGCAGATTTGGAGTGGAGTCTTTTGGGTTTTCCACATAAAGTATCATATCATCTGTAAAGAGTGACAGTTTGACTTCTTCTTAGCCGATTTGGATGCCTTTAATTTCTTTTTGTTGTCTGATTGCTGAGGCGAGGACTTCTAGTACTATGTTGATAATGGACATCCCTGCCGTGTTCCTGACCTTAGCGGAAAAGCTCTCAGTTTTTCACCATTGAGAATGATATTCTCTGTGGGTTTTTCCGTAGATGGTTTTGATGATATTGAGGTATGTACCCTCTATTCCTACACTTTAAAGAGTTTTGATCAGGAAAGGGTGCTGTACTTTGTCAAATGCTTTATCAGCATCTATTGAGAGTATCATATGGTTCTTGTTCTTTCTTTTATTAATAATTAATAATGTATCACACTGATTGATTTACAGATGTTGAACCAACCTTGCAGCCCTGGAATAAATCCCACTTGGTCGTGGTGAATAATCCTTTTAATGTACTGTCAGATCCTATTGGCTCGTATTTTGGTGAGAATTTTCGCATCTGTGTTCACCAAGGATAGTGGTCTGTAATTCTCTTTTTTGATGGGATCTTTGTCTGGTTTTGGGATCAAGGTAATACTGGCCTCATAAAATAAGTTTGGAAGTTTTCCTTCCATTTCTATTTTTTGGAACAGTTTCAGGAGAATAGGAATTAATTCTTCTTTAAAGGTTTGGTAGAATTCCCCTGGGGAGCTGTCTGGCCCTGGGCTCTTGTTTGTTGGGAGATTTTTGATGACTGGTTCAATCTCCTTACTGGTTATGGGTCTCATCAGGGTTTCTATTTCTT
Source organism: Lutra lutra (assembly GCF_902655055.1). Lineage (NCBI taxonomy): Eukaryota > Metazoa > Chordata > Mammalia > Carnivora > Mustelidae > Lutra > Lutra lutra. The sequence goes on from NC_062285.1 coordinate 72,857,464, forward strand.
CCTGGTTCAGTTGTGGTAGTTTATATGTCTCTAGGAATGCATCCATTTCTTCCAGATTGTGAAATTTGCTGGTGTATAGTTGCTCATAATATGTTTGAAAAAAATAAAGAAAATTGATAAATCTTTAGCTAGACTCACCAAGAAAGAAAAAAGATTCAAATAAATAAAATCAGAAATGAAAGAGGAGACATTACAACTGATAACAGAAATATTCCACAGATCATCACAGAAAAAATCCACAGATTGATTCCACAGATCAATTATAAGTTGCTGTTATAATTGTATTTCTTTGGTGTTGGTTGTGATCTCTCCTCTTTCATTCATGATTTTATTTATTTGGGTCATTTCTCTTTTCTTTTTGATAAGTCTGGCCAGACTTATCAATCTTATTATATTAATTCTTTCAAAGAACCAGCTCCTAGTTTCATTGATTTGTTCTATTGTCTTTTTTTTTTTTTTAATCTATTTCACTGATTTCTGCTCTGATCTTTATTTTTTCTCTTCTCCTGCTGGATTTAGGCTTTCTTTGTTGTTCTTTCTCCAGCTCCTTTAGGTGTATGGTTAGGTTGTATATTTGAGAGGAATTTTCTTATCATTGTTTCAATCTCCTTGCTAGTAATTAGTCTACTTAGATTTTGTATTTCTTCTTGATTCAGTCTTGGTGGGTTTTATGTTCCTAGGAATGTATCCATTGTTTGTAGGTTATCTATTTGTTGGGATAGTAGTTTCTTATGATCTGTGGAATTTTTGTGTTATCAGTTGTAATGTCTCCTCTTTCATTTCTGATTTTATTTATTTGAATCTTTTTTCTTTCTTAGTGAATCTAGCTAAAGATTTATCAATTTTCTTTATTTTTTTCAAAAAAACTAGCTCTGAAGGTTTCATTGATTTTTTTTTCTGTTGTCTTTCTAGTCTCTATTTCATTTGTAATCATCCTTTGTTATTTTCTTTCTTCTACTAACTTTGGGCTGAATTATCTCTTCTTAAAAAAATTCTGTAAGGTATAAAGTTTGGTTGTTTACAATCATTCTTTTTTCTTCATGTAGGCAGGTAACATTATAAACTTCTCTCTTAGAATTGCTTTTGCTGCATCCCATACATGCACAATGCCAAAACATTTTGTGTTTCCATTTATTTATTTCAAGATATTGTTTTACTTGCCTTGTGATTTCTTCTTTGGGCCATTGGTTGTTTAAGATTTTGTTGTTTATCTCCACATATTTGTAAATTTTCCAGTTTTTATCTTGTAATTGATTTCTAGTTTCATACTATTGTGGTAGGAAAGGATGCTTCATACAATTTCAGTCTTCTTAAATTCATTAAGACTTGTTTTATGCTCTTACATGTGATCTATTCTAGAGAGTGTTCCATATATACTTGAGAAGAATGTGTGTTTTCCTCCTGTTCAATGTAATGTTCTGTATGTGTCTAGGTTCATCTGGTCTAACATGGAGTTGTAAGTCCAATATTTTTTTATTGATTTTCTGTCTAGATGATCTATGTATTATTGAAAGTGGGGTTTTTGAAGTCCTCTACTATTCTTGTATTGTTCTCTATTTCTCCTTTCAGATCTATTTTTTAATTATAGTTTTTAGGTGCTCCTGTGGTGGGTGCATAAATATTTATACATGTTGTATCCTCCTTTTGGATTGACGCCTTTATCTTTATATAATGACCATCCTTATCTCATGTTACAGCTCTTGGCTTAAAGTCTATTTAGTCTGATGTAAGTATAGCTACCCTTGCCTTATATTGTTTTCAGTTTGCATAGAATATCTTTTTCCATCTCTTCACTCTCTGTCAATGTGTGTCCTTGAAGCTGAACTGAGTCTCTGGTAGGCAACATATAGTTGGGTCTTGTTTTTTTTTAATCCACTCAGTCACTCCATGGCTTTAAAAAAATTTTTTTTTAGTATAGTTGACAGAAAATATTACATGAGTTTCAGGTATACAACATAGTGATTCAACTTCTTTGTTAGGCAAAGCCTATCCCAGTGTAGCTACCACCATCACTATATAACACTATTTTGATATCATTGACTGTATTCCCTATGCTGTGCCTTTTATTCCCATGACTTATTCATTTCATAACTAGAAGCCTATATCTCCCACTGTCCTTTACCCATTTCTCTCATATCCCGTCTCCACTCCTCTTCTCTCTGGAAACCATCAGTTTGTTCTCTGTATATATTTTTTAAAGATTTTATTTATTTGAGAGAGAGTATGAGAGAGACCATGAGAGGGGAGAAGGTCAGAGGAAGAAGCAGACTCCCTGTGGAGCTGGGAACCCGACGCAGGACTTGATCCCAGGACTCCGGAATCATGACCTGAGCCGAAGGCAGTCGCTTAACCAACTGAGCCACCCAGGTGCCCCGTTCTCTGTTTTTATAGGTCTCTTTCTTCTTTTCATTTGTTTGTTTATTCATTTGTTTTGTTTTTTAGATTTTACATATGAGTGAAGTCATATGGTATTTGTCTTTCTCTGTGTGATTTATTTCACTTAGCATAATACCCTCTGGATGTAATTGCGGTATTATAAATGGCATGATCTCATCCTTTTTAATGGCCATGTAATATTCCATTATTATATATAGAACTGCTTTTATATGTAGATACATATACATATACACACAGCACTTCTTCCTTATCCATTAGTCTGTCAGTTGACCTGTTGCTTCCATATCTTGGCTATTGTAAATAATGCTTTAATAAACATAGGACTGAATATATCTTTTTGAATTAGTGTCTTCATTTTCTTAGGGTAAATACCCACTGGAGGAATTATTGGATCATATGGTATTTCTATTTTTCATTTTTTGAGGAAAATCCGTACTGTTTTCCATGGTGGCTACACTAATTTACGTGTCCTCCAGCAGTGTACAAAGGTTCCTTTTACATCCACACCAACATTTGCCATTTCTTGTCTTTTGACAGGTGTCAGGTGATATCTCATTGTGGTTTTGATTTGCATTTCCTTGATAATTAGTGGTGTTGAGTATCCTTTCATGTGTCTGTTGACCATCTGTATGTGTTTTCCAGAAAAATGTCTGTTCAGGTCCTCTCCATTTTAAAATCAAACTTTTAACTTTTAATTTTTTATATATTTTGGATATTAACCCCTTATCAGATATATTCTCCCCTTTAGTAGGTTGACTTCTCATTTTGTTGATGGCTTCCTTTTTGTACAAAACTTTTTTATTTGGAGGTAGTCCCAATAGTTTATTTTTGTTTTTGTTTCCTTTGCCTTAGGAGACATATCTAGAAAAATGTTGCTATGGTCAATGTTGGAGAAATTACTGCCTGTGTTCTCTTCTAGGATATTAATGGTTTCAGGTCTCATAGTTAGGTACTTAATCCATTTTGAATTTATTTTTGTGTATGGTCTTAGAAAAGTGGTCCAGTTTCTTTCTTTTGCATATAGCTATCCAGTTTTCCCAGCACCATTTTTTGAAGAGATTGTCTTTTCTCCATTGTATGTTCTTGCCTCCTTTGTCATAGATTAATTGACTATATAAGCATAGATTTATTTATGGGCTCTCTATTTTATTTTATTGATCTATTTATCTATTTTTGTACCAATACCATATTGTTTCAATTACTACAGCTTTGTAGTATATCTTGAAATCTGGAATTGTGATTCCTCCAGCATGTTTTTCTTTCTCAGGATTGTTTTGACTATTTGGGCTCTTTTGTGGTCCCATACAAATTGTACTATTATTTCAACCAGCTCTGTGAAAAATGCTGTTAGTATTTTGATACCAATTCCACTGAATATGTAGATTGCTTTGGGTGATATGGACATTTTAACAATATTAATTATTGTAATCCACAAGTATGTAACATCTTTCCATTTGCATTGTCTTTGGTTTCTTTCATCAATGTTTTAGAGTTTTCTGAGTACAGGTCTTTTACCTCCTTGGTTAAGTTTATTCCTAGGTATTTTATTCTTTTTGGTGCAATTATAAATGAAACTGTTTTCTTAATCTCTCTTTCTGCTATTTGTTATTGCTGTTTATAAATGCAACAGATTTGTGTATATTAATTTTGTATCCTGCAACTTTACTGAATTCGTTTATCAGCTCTATTATTTTTTTTTGGAGGAATCCTTAGGGTTTTCTGTACATAGTATCATGTCATCTGTAAATGATGACAGTTTAACTTCTTTATCAGTGAGGAAGCCCTTTCTTTTTCTTATCTGACTCTTGTGGTTAGGACTTCCAGTACTATATTGAATAAAAGTGGTAAGAGTGACATCCTGTCTTATTCTTGATCTGAGAGGAAAATCTCTCAGGTTTTCATGATTGAGTATGATGTTAGCTGTGGGTTTTTCATATATGGCCTTTATTATGTCTGTCAACCTACCTTGTTGAGAGTTTTTATCATGTATAGATGTTGAGCTTCCACTCTGTATCTTTTGAGTGGAGAATTTAGTCCATTACACTGAAAGCAATTATTGATAAGTATGAACTTATTCTTGCCATTTTGTTGTTTTCTGGCTGTTTTGTAGTTCCTTTGTCTCTGTCTTGCTCTCCTCTTTTGTGATTTGAAGATTTTCTGCAGTGGAATGCTTTGATTGCTTTCTCCTTCTCTGTTGTGTATATACATAAGTTTTTGCTCTGTGGTTACCATGAGGCTTACAGAAAACATTATAGTTATGATAGTCTAAAGTGATAACTTCAAATGCATATAAATCCTTTACATTTTTACACTCCTCTCCCCTGTATTTTATGTTTTTGATATGATACTTTACACCTTTTAGTATTGTACATATGCTACCAAATTATTATAGTTATAATCATTTTTTTTGTTATAATCATTTTTAATACTTTGTCTTTTAACCTTTAATTTGTTCATTTTTGTAATTACTTCTCTGATAGTGTTGGATAGTTTAGCATAATGGTTAAAAACATGGGTTTTAGAATAAGAAAGGTTATAGTTCAGGCCTATTTATTCTGTTAATTGAATAAACCAATTTACTAATCTCTCCTAGATTTTCTATATCTGTAAATGGGAAAAATAATACCCACCCGACTAGATTGTTATGATGATTAAATAAGCTATAGGTGTGTTTGGTTTGGGTTTCTCTCAAAGCAGAGTGTGAGACCAGATAGTTTATTTGGGAGGTACTTGTAGAAAGCAAGAGTGAGAGAATAGCTAGAGTGAGCCAGAGGAGGTAGAACAAATATGAGGGTATGTTATAATGGTTGCTGCTATAGGCATTTGTGGCTTAATCCTGTTGGGACTTCAGAGAAACAAACAGAATGCCCCCCCCCAAATTGTTGTAAGGAAGTATGGGAGGTTGAGTCTCCCATGCCCCATTACTGAGGTTTTCCCATTGAGCTGTTACCTTCTTTGAGTTTCTAGAAGCCCCCAAAATGAGTTGAGCAGACCCTTAATGGTTTTGGGGAAGGCTCTGAAGGAGTCTGTGTCTGCTTATGCTAGCAAATGACTGCAGATTCCTGGTCATCTCATGTTCCACTTGGAAATAAACCCTGAAGGGGTACTGGGATGTAAGGACCTAAGGAACAGTCTGGTCTCTATGCAGTAAATTTTGGACAATGGTCTCTTTATTATTCTTTCTCAGTAGCTCATCTATGAAGTTGGGTGTTTTATTTTACCATGTACTAGAATGCCTGTTTCAGGGCACTGTCTCTCCCCAGCTCCCACCCATTCCTTTTACACACCCTTCCTCTTGTGGAGTTGTAGCCCAAAGTTAGGTGAGGTTGGGTAGGAACACTAATGAAAATGACTTTCAGGAGTTTATGCATATCCTGCTCTATGATTCAGCTAAAAAACTGTCCAGAAAGCTGCCTTATAAGCTACCCAAAGGCAGGTTTACCTCGTAGTGCCAGGATTCATCCTTAGCTTCTTTGAAAACAAAAAGCCAGGGATTATTTTCAGATCTGTCTTGATTATTGACAACAGCTGACTGAAGTAGCATGTCAGTTATCAAGGATTATTTCTAAATCCTTCATATTAGAAAAGGACAGAGTTGTTAGGTAATCTTATCCAACTCCTAGGTTCAATGCACTGCTTAGATCATCCCTTGGTTTGGCTGTGGTGAACTATTTTGGTTTGAATTGTTGATATTTCTTTATTGGAGTGTTTCATTTTTTGTTTTGTTTTGTTTTTGTTTTTGCTACAGTAATTCTTACTGCTAAAACATAAAACCACAATAGGAGTCAACTCAAACTTTCCTCTTACTAAAAACTTCTTCCCACTATTACAAATACTTTTTTATACCAAGATAAAAGTTTTATTTATTTTTGATTATTTAGTTTTTCCAGTTGTCACACTATCACCTCTTGGACCATATGCTCTGTTCATATTTATTTGCCGATCTTTGCCTCTAGATGTATACAGTGGTTCTCACCATAAAAACTTGCTGTAGGTGAAAATAGCTTAAATTGTAATTCAAAAGGAGATCCTCTTGTGTACCAGATTTATACATTTCTGATATCAAATTTGAGAGAATTCATGTTGCTTACTCATGTGTCTTAGTCAAACATAGAAAGAGCCAGTGTTTTCTTATTAGCATACCAATTTCAGTCTCGGTAAGTAGTTCCTTATAAGTGCATTTTTTCAAGTATTTAAACCATTTGCTGCTCTTTGGACATCTTTTACTTTTGTCTATCTTTGTGTGTGTCAGGGGTCTAAGAATGAGCAGACCACCACAATTTATCACAATGACACAAAGAGTTTCTTTGTTCTGTCCTTCTAAATGGCCCTTTGTGTACCTACACATTGCTGAGTCATATTTCTGAAACTCCTTTTCCCTGGGGCAGAGGGTAAGATACTGAGATGTGGCAGAATGCAAACTTTCAACATTATGATTACTACAATAGAGCATTTTTAAAGATATTTTAAGCAGTTACTTTTGGTCCTTTAGACTGCAAACTTTTTCAAACTGCAACTACAGAACAATAAAGTATCAGGCATTTTTGACTAAGATCTATCATGAGAAACAGATTTTACTTCATGTGCAGAACACATACAACAACATACATGCAGAATGGAAATAAAATTTTCATGAAACAATACTTAATCTGTATTCCTGGTGGTATACTCTGTTATTTTCTTTTTTCTATCTTCTGAAATGTTGATTAAACTCTCCAAGTCAAATCTATGACCCTTTGCAGGGTTATCAACCAGACAGAAAAATACTTCATTAATTGAGAGAGAAAGGGCTTTCAAATATATATTATACAAATATAATGCATAATATATGTGTTTCTATAAATATATTTGTATGTATATTCAAAATGTATTTCTTACCATAAACCACTATGAATAATGTTTGCAAGCCACTGGTTTAAAGAATAAGAGAATTGAAACTTGCATTCAGAGGCAAGTGGGAGAACATAGTGGGGAGTGTTGAGAGGAGAGGTAATGTAAGCGAAATTTATTTTTATTCATTTACTTTTATTTCTTAATTTTTAGATGAACCTATAAGATGGCTTTCCTTCCTCAACTGTTTTTTCCCCTCAAGAGTTATATGTCAAATTATACAGAGATAAAAACTATGCTGAGTATTGATTACTGTTGATGGAGTCAGCATCTTGTTCTTAAACATCATGAATAACATTCTGACATAATTCATGTACTTAATCTTTTAAGAATTTGGGAATTTAAAAATAATTCTTTGGGTGCTCCTTTTTTTTTTTTTTAGCTTTGATGAGCAGGGTTAATACATATTCATGTGTAAAATGGATCCTCTGTAATTGTTCTGTATCACAGATCCCCAAGACTATATTCATGACAGTTGAAGAGATAAATTTAAAAAACTTTCATGAGGATTGGCATATTGTTCACCTAAGTCTAAGGATTCGTTGGCTCAGTGACTCAGAAATCTGTGCCCACCCCAATCAGGAGCGAAGACTTGGCCTGATCCAGCACCTGACCACACGTGATATTGCACGGGCCTCGCATCCTGGCGAGCAGAGACTCGGTTTGCTGGAGCTTTGTACTCTAACATATCAAGTCTGAAATAATATTTTTTAACCTCAGGCGAAAGGAAAAAGTGGGAGATTTTGTCTGAGTGGCACTTTGCATTGGATAGTCACTTCTCCTTATATAATTGGAGATTATATATCTCCTCTTTCCTCCCATCTCTCTGACCTTCAATTCATCTGCTTTTGCTCCCTTCTCCTCCCACATCCTCCCCACAAGCTCTCTCATGTTGCTTTCAGTGCTACTGTGGTTAATGGAAATCCCCTATATCCCACCTATCACACTTTTCTTGCCTTTCCCTGACTGTACCAGAATGGCACCATGATTGAGAACATGGGCCAGGGTTCCAAGCCCAGCACTTTTACTGGCTACTTGTGCAAAACTTGGACATCTTATTGCACGAAATGTAAAAAGTGTCATGATGTCTGAAATCTACTTACAAATAGTTCAACCAAAAAAGGGTATATGTATATATAAGATATAGGGTTTAAATATATATTATATTATATTATATATACATACACATGCTAAAGGTTTATATACCTTAAAAAGTTTATACTTTGTTATATAGTATATATTCTATACCATATGTATTCTATATAGTATACAAAAGTAATACAGTATAGTATACATTCTATCCTGTAGTATATTAGTCTATATGTGTGTGTGTGTGTGTATATATATATATATATATATATATATTTATATTTATATTTACAAATACATTTATATTTATGTTTGAACTTCTGGATTTAACTGTGGTGCTTATTCATTTTGAACACATTTTCCTTTCTAGAAATTTTAAAAAGACCAGAAACAGAATTTAATTCAGTCAAATTCAACAAGAATTCTTGAAAACATTCTGCATGCCCCTCATTATAATAGACACTGGGAATAGTTAATTTTGTACAAATTCAATAGCAAATTTTGTTTCTATCTACATAAATATATATATTGTATCTCTCTATCATCATCTACCTATCTATGAGTGAAATGTTAATAACAGGTTAGTGCAAGCCCTTTATATATATCCATTGTGCTATATTTTCAAGTGTTCTGTAAACATGAATAAATTTCTTTTTTTAAAAAAAGATTTATTTATTTGGGAGAGAGAAAAAGAGAGTATGTGTGCATGCCCATGAGAATGGGGGAGAGGGGAAGAGGGAGACAATGAGAAGCAGACTCCCTGCTGAGCATGCAGGCCCACATGGGGCTCAAACTTACCACCCCGAGATGGGGACTTGAGATGATATCAAGAGTTGGATGCTTAACAGACTGAGCCACCCAGGTACCCCTACAGCATGAAAAATTTTAAACTAAAAGTTGGGGGAAAAAACCAAAAGATCATTCCATGGTACATAGTAAGTGCTCAATAAATGCTAACTATTTTTATTAATCCTGATGTTATATCAGTAGGCGCTGTTGCCCAGCCCACACCGAGGTATTACAAACATTTAGCCCTGGCCTTTTAGAGATAAAGCCATGATCCCCCCCTTGCCTGAACTTTATAAAAATGGATTGGGACTTTTGAAGATTTTATTTATTTATTTGACAGAGAGAGACATAGCGAGAGAGGACACAAGCACTGCGAGTGGGAGAGGGAGAAGCAGGCTTCCTGCTGAGCAGGGAGCCTGATGTGGGGTTCAATCTCAGGACCCTGGGACCTGAGCCAAAGGCAGATGCTTAACAACTGAGCCACCCAGGCACACCAGGTTGGGACTTTGGTATTGTGGCAGTCTACTGGTGTAGATTCTGCTGATATTCCTGGGTTATGCGGGTGATCACTTAATTATTCACAGGTACAGCCAGTTCTAATTTTTTTTTAACCAGTTCTAATTTTAAGAGTTGGAAGTTCACTTACTCTGCAGTAATTCTTTATTTCCTATAACCAAGATAATCTTCCTCCTGGCACTTCACTCACCAGCATACTAAAGAAACACATGTACACCTCCCTTAACTGATCAATCAACCAAATCTTTAGCATGCTAAATCATCGAAAATTATTTTCTTCCAGTTTAAACAGTTTCTTTCACTGAACTCTTTGAACATTGAGTGTTCAATTCTTTAGAGACTAGTCCTTATTCCCAAAGTGGTGTCTGGGTGTAGGGGAAAACTCAGGAGTCCTCCTGACAATGAGAGCAAGGTGATTTGCTCATGTGCCATCTTTCTTTTTGAGGCAGGGTGGCTTGACTGGTCACCCCTCTGGACTGATATCCCCTGATATGATTCACTTAGGCATCCCTGAACTACCTAAGTTTTTATGATTGCTCTGAAAGAAATCCTTATTTCCTGTAGCCACAGGATTGCTTGCTATTTCTGAAAACCCAACCCAATGTGTGAGGAACAAGTGCTAAGACGTCTCCAGGTATTTCTACCTCCTAGTATTCATGCTATGGTGTAATGTCCTCCCTTTGACTATGATTGGGACTTGGGACTTGCTGCTAATCAATAGAATATGGCAAAGGTAATAGGAAGCCATTTCCTTAGACATATGAGATTATAACATCCATATTATGGGTAGATTTTCCAATATTGACTCTCTCCCTTGCTGGTTTTGATAAAGTAAGCCACCAGACAGAGAGGCTTCTGTGGCAAGAAGCTGAGGACTGCATCTGGCTAGCAGCTTGCAAGGAGCTAAGAACTGGATTGTACAAACAGCCAAGTCAGTGTGGAAGGAGATTCTTCTCTTTAGCCAGCCTGAGAAGGGAGGCCAGCTTAGGCTGACCCCTCATTGCAGTCTTGAGAGATCTTGAAGCAGGATACTCAGCTATGCTGTGACTGGATTCCTGACCCATAGAAACTGTGGAATAATAACTACGTGTTTATTTATGTTGCTAAATTTGTAGTAATTTTTTATGTAGCAATATATGACTAATACATAACTTTTGTCACAAATTTGGCAACCAAGGAGCTGATACAGTTATGAGTTCCCAAACTGCTGTGCTTGATCTATGACACTTAACTTACTCCGAACACACTTTTCTCTTTCAGAGATTTTAAAAGGCCAGAAATTGAATTTAATTCAATTTAGTTCAGGCAAGGTCTACTAAATATAATTTAATAAGTGCTCCTAAAAATGTTATTTCATTATCATAGACACTGGGAATAAAAAAGTAAATATAATGTAGTCCTCAATTTAAGAGGTATAGCTCTATTGGAGAAGACAGCTTTAATAGGACTCCGCTTTGGGGCATGGTATTTAGACTGAGTTTTTATATATATTTAAAGCACTGTGTGATGGTTACTTTTCCGTGTTGGTTGAGTCAGAGAGCCCAGATATTTGTCAAACATTACTCTGGATGTTTCTTGACTTTTTTTTCTTTTTTTTTCTTGACAAGATTAATATTCAAATCAGTGAACTTAAAAAAAAAAAAGATTTATTTTAGAGAGAGAGAGAGCAAGTGCACATGTGTGAGTGCGAGTGGGGGAAAGTGCAGGGGGTAGAGAGGGAAGGGGAAAGAATTCAAGCAGACTCTATGCTGAGCACAGAGCCAAACTGGGTCTTGATCTCTTGACCTTGAGATCATGAACTGAGCCAAAACCAAGAGTCAGCTGACTCTCAACTGACTGAGCCACCTAGACACCACTAAATCAGTGAATTTTGAATAAAGCAGATTGTCCTCCATAATGAGGTGGAGGAGGACTCATCTAATCAGTTAAAGGCCTGAAAACAAAGACTAAACTCCCCCAGGCAAAAAGGAATTCTGCTAGTAGATGGTCTTTGGACTTGAGCTGCCAACATTGGCTTTTCCCTGGGTTCTCATAGTCACATGAACAATTCCTTGAAATAAATCTCTCTCTATGTGTACACAGATATGTCTATGTGTATGTTTATGTACACATTTGGTTCTGTTTCTCTGGAAAGCACTGACTAATACCTACCCTCTTCCATCACAGTAATGTTTTAAATTTTAAACTTTAAGTTGACTGTTTCATATTGAACTGCAAATCTCACTTATAAGATACTTCACATTTGTTATTTGGTTCCTTCTCTGATAGCCTCACTTGACTGTAAGTTGCTTGAGGACACTTGGATGTTTTTGCCTTTGTCTACTCTTAAACTAACATTGAGTTGAGCCACTTTTTAACTGTGTAACTTTGGGCAAATCACTTCATGTCATTAACCTTCAATTTCCTCATATGTAAATGTGGATAGTAAACTACTACTTCATGGAATTTCTGTTAGGGTTTATTGAGATAAGACTACAGAGAATTTAGTATAGTGCTTAATACTACTATAATAACCACTTGATAAATCTTATTTTTTATGTTATTATTATCTGTACCAGTAGAATAGTTAGTACTCAAGGAATACTTATTAAACACAAATTTGTTTATTTTTTTAGTTAAACACAGATTTAAAATGATAGCATAGATAGAAGTTATGCTGAAGATGAAAATTAATAACACTATATGGAATATTAACATTTGAGAGATATGGGTACTTACAGAAACTACCTTCACTATTACAAAACATGATTTTCAGGTACATCTCATGTGTAAAATGAGCTGTATAATCAAAAATGTTCCCAGGTGTTACTAGTTATGTACCCTAAATTTAATTTTGCATAAATTCTTAAAGAGTTTGAATGCTCCTTTAGTTTTCTCTTATCAATTACAAATAATTTTCCTAAACTCTACATTTAGAAATAGATTCAGATATTCTGAACTGGAAATTATACAGAATAAAAAGGGAATGTGGTAAGATTAGGAGGTTATAGTTAAATCTTAACAGGCTAAGACTAGTTTTTCATAATTTTTCCTTTTGTGTTTTTATTAATGAGGGATAAATTCTGTAGTTCATTAGTGGAGGAAACAATGCAAAATTAAAGATTAGTCTTTGGATAATTGTCTTTTGTATTTAAAGGAAAAAAGTAAGAAAGCAGTTGGTTACATTTTTATTCAAGCTTCTTATTAGTCTGAAAATTTCAGCTTGTCAGACAAAGTTATTTAAAGTAGCAAAGCCTGTATAATTTTCTATTTTTTCAAAATTTGCAAACTCAAAAATGATTGCAGGGAAAACAGTGGCCTAACCTCTCAATGAGGATTTAATAATAGTGCACTTTACTGAGGTCTCTTGTTGGTAAGATTTAATTGCTTAAAAATAACAGTATGGTTCAGGACACCTACTAGAAGACTAAAGATTTGATTAATTACAATTAGATAACACTGGTTCAAGCATTTTATTTCTTTTAGTTTTTGGATTATTTTTATTATGCTTAATATCAACATCAGTGAGGCTGCCATGGTACAGTCCATCTATTTAAAAATAGGGAAGAGAAGCAGCTCTTTCTGCCCATCGGTCCTGTCCCTGTATTTTAATAAACCACCATTTTGCACCAAAGATGTCTCAAAAATTCTTTTTTGGTCCTCGGCTCAAGACTGCACCCCACTGGCCCTCACTTATATTCTAAAACTTCATCATTTGGTGCCTGACTGCAGGGTTTTGAGTCTTTACATCTGGACACTGAGCTTTGGTGCGAAATTGGTTGGATCCACTGTTTGCTTATTACTTCATGGCTTACCTTTTGAATTTGCCAGAGCACAACTTGAAGCAATCTCCCTAAGAAAGGGTTGTAAAAGAGGGTCTCCTCTGATTTGGTTAGTGTACATTTTTCTGGGGTCTTTGCCACCCTTTTAGTATTTTAATTCTCTCATTCATATATTTGTTTCTGGGTAAAATGACAAGGTGGAAAAACTCACCACAAAAAAAAGAACAAGAGACAGTACTGAAGGCTAGGGACCTAATCAATATGGACATTGGTAATATGTCAGATCTAGAGTTCAGAATGACGATTCTCAAGGTGTTAGCTGTGCTCAAAAAAGGCATGGAAGATATTAGAGAATGCTGTCTGGAGAAATTAAAAGCCCTTTCTGGAGAAAGAAAAGAACTAAAATCTAACCCAGAGGAAATCAAAAAAGCTATTAACGAGGTACAATAAAAAAATGGAGGCTCTTACTGCTAGGATAAATGAAGCAGAAGAGAGAATTAGTGATATAGAAGACCAAATGACAGAGAATAACAAAGCTGAGCAAAAGAGAGACAAACAACTACTAGACCATGAGGGGGGAATTCGAGAGATAATTGATACCATAAGACAAAACAATACTAGAATAATTGGGATTCCAGAAAAAGAAGAAAGAGAGAGGGGGGCAGAAGGTATATTGGAGTGAATTATAGTAGAGTATTTCCCTAATATGGCAAAGAGAACAAGCATCAAAATCCAGGAGGCACAGAGAACCCTCCTCAAAATCAATAAAAATAGGTCCATACCCCATCATCTAATAGTAAAATTTACAAGTCTTAGTGACAGACAAAGAAAAGATCCTGAAAGCAGCCCGGGAAAAGAAGTCTGTAAGGTACAATGATAAAAATATTAGATTGGCAGCAGAATTATCCACAGAGACCTGGCAGGCCAGAAAGAGCTGGCATGATATATTCAGAGTACTAAATGAGAAAAACATGCAGCCAAGAATACTATATCCAGCTAGGCTATCATTGAAAATAGAAGGAGAGATTAAAAGCTTCCAGGACAAACAAAAACTGAAAGAATTTGCAAATACCAAACCAGCTCTACAGGAAATATTGAAAGGGGTCCTCTAAGCAAAGAGAGACCCTAAAAGTAGTAGATCAGAAAGAAACAGAGACAATATACAATAACAGTCACCTTACAGGCAATACAATGGCACTAAATTCATATCTCTCAATACTTACCCTGAATGTTAATGGGCTAAATGACCCAATCAAAAGACACAGGGTATCAGAATGGATAAAAAAAAAAAAACCATCTATATGTTGCCTACAAGAAACCCATCTTAAACCCGAAGACACCTCCAGGTTTAAAGTGAGGGGGTGGAAAACAATTTACCATGCTAATGGACATCAGAAGAAAGCAGGGGTGGCAATCTTTATATCAGATCAATTAGATTTTAAGCCAAAGACTATAATAAGAGATGAGGAAGGACACTATATCATACTCGAAGGAACTGTCCAACAAGAAGATCTAACAATTTTAAATAACTATGCCCCTAACGTGGGAGCAGCCAACTATATAAACCAATTAATAACAAAATCAAAGAAACACATCGACAATAATACAATAATAGTAGGGGATTATAACACTCCCCTCACTGAAATGGACAGATCATCCAAGCAAAAGATCAACAAGGAAATAAAAGCCTTAAATGACACACTGGACCAGATGGACATCACAGATATATTCAGAACATTTCATCCCAAAGCAACAGAATACACATTCTTCTCTAGTGCACATGGAGCATTCTCCAGAATAGATCACATTCTTGGTCCTAAATCAAGTCTCAACTGGTATCAAAAGACTGGGATCATTCCCTGCATATTTTCAGACCACAATGCTCTAAAGCTAGAACTCAATAACAAGAGGAAATTTGGAAAGAACCCAAATACATGGAGACTAAACAGCATCCTTCTAAAGAATGAATGGGTCAACCAGGAAATTAAAGAAGAATTGAAAAAATTTATGGAAACAAATGATAATGAAAACACAACGGTTCAGAATCTGTGGGACACAACAAAGGCAGTCCTGAGAGGAAAATATATAGCGGTACAAGCCTTTCTCAAGAAACAAGAAAGGTCTCAGGTACACAACCTAACCCTACACCTAAAGGAGCTGGAGAAAGAACAAGAAAGAAACCCTAAACCCAGCAGGAGAAGAGAAATCATAAAGATCAGAGCAGAAATCAATGAAATAGAAACCAAAAAAACAATAGAACAAATCAACAAAACTAGGAGCTGGTTCTTTGAAAGAATAAGATTGATAAACCCCTGGCCAGACTTATCAAAAAGAAAAGAGAGAGGACCCGAATAAATAAAATCATGAATGAAAGAGGAGAGATCACAACGAACACCAAAGAAATACAGACAATTATAAGAACATACTATGAGCAACTCTATGCCAACAAATTTGACAATCTGGAAGAAATGGATGCATTCCTAGAGACATATAAACTACCACAACTGAACCAGGAAGAAATAGAAAGCCTCAACAGACCCATAAGCAGTAAGGAGATTGAAACAGTCATCAAAAATCTCCAAACAAACAAAAGCCCAGGGCCTGATGGCTTCCCGGGGGAATTCTACCAAACATTTAAAGAAGAACTAATTCCTATTCTCCTGAAACTGTTCCAAAAAATAGAAATGGAAGGAAAACTTCCAAACTTATTTTATGAGGCCAGTATTACCTTGATCCCAAAACCAGACAAGGATCCCATCAAAAAAGAGAACTACAGACCAATATCCTTGATGAACACAGATGCAAAAATTCTCGCCAAAATACTAGTCAATAGGATTCAACAGTACATTAAAAGGATTATTCACCACGACCAAGTGGGATTTATTCCAGGGCTGCAAGGCTGGTTCAACATCCGCAAATCAATCAATGTTATACAACACATTAATAAAAGAAAGAACAAGAACCATATGATACTCTCCATAGATGCTGAAAAAGCATTTGACAAAGTACAGCATCCCTTCCTGATCAAAACTCTTCAAAGTGTAGGGATAGAGGGCACATACCTCCATATTATCAAAGCCATCTATGAAAAACCCACCGCAAATATCATTCTCAATGGAGAAAAACTGAAAACTTTTCCGCTAAGGTCAGGAACACGGCAGGGATATCCGTTATCACCACTGCTATTCAAAATAGTACTAGAAGTCCTAGCCTCAGCAATCAGACAACAAAAGGAAATTAAAGGCATCCAAATCGGCAAAGAAGAAGTCAAACTCTCACTCTTTGCAGATGATATGATACTATATGTGTAAAACCCAAAAGACTCCACTCCAAAACTGCTAGAACTTGTACAGGAATTCAGTAAAGTGTCAGGATATAAAATCAATGCACAGAAATCAGTTGCATTTCTCTACACCAGTAACAAGACAGAAGAAAGAGAAATTAAGGAGTCAATCCCATTTACAATTGCACCCAAAATTATAAGATACCTAGGAATAAACCTAACCAAAGAGACTAAGAATCTATACACAGAAAACTATAAAGTACTCATGAAAGAAATTGAGGAAGACACAAAGAAATGGAAAAATGTTCCATGCTCCTGGATTGGAAGAATAAATATTGTGAAAGTGTCTATGCTACCTAAAGCAATCTACACATTTAATGCAATTCCTATCAGAGTACCATCCATTTTTTTCAAGGAAATGGAACAAATAATCCTAAAATTTATATGGAACCAGAAAGACCTCGAATAGCCAAAGGAATATTGAAAAAGAAAGCCAAAGTTGGTTGCATCACAATTCCGGACTTCAAGCTCTATTACAAAGTTGTCATCATCAAGACAGCATGGTACTGGCACAAAAACAGACACATAGATCAATGGAACAGAATAGAGAGCCCAGAAATGGACCCTCAACTCTATGGTCAACTCATCTTCGACAAAGCAGGAAAGAATGTCCAATGGAAAAAAGACAGCCTCTTCAATAAATGGTGTTGGGGAAATTGGACAGCCACATGCAGAAAAATGAAATTGGATCATTTCCTTACACCACACACGAAAATAGACTCAAAATGGATGAAGGATCTCAATGTGAGAAAGGAATCCATCAAAATCCTTGAGGAGAACACAGGCAGCAACCTCTTCGACGTCAGCCGCAGCAACATCTTCCTAGGAACATCACCAAAGGCAAGGGAAGCAAGGGCAAAAATGAACTATTGGGATTTTATCAAGATCAAAAGCTTTTGCATGGCAAAGGAAACAGTTAACAAAACCAAAAGACAACTGACAGAATGGGAGAAGATATTTGCAAATGACATATCAGATAAAGGGCTAGTGTCCAAAATCTATAAAGAACTTAGCAAACTCAACACCCAAAGAACAAATAATCCAATCAAGAAATGGGCAGAGGACATGAACAGACATTTCTGCAAGGAAGACATCCAGATGGCCAACAGACACATGAAAAAGTGCTCCATATCACTCAGCATCAGGGAAATACAAATCAAAACCACAATGGAGATATCACCTCACACCAGTCAGAATGGCTAAAATGAACAAGTCAGGAAATGACAGATGCTGGTGAGGATGTGGAGAAAGGGGAACCCTCCTACACTGTTGGTGGGAATGCAAGCTGGTGCAACCACTCTGGAAAACAGCATGGAGGTTCCTCAAAATGTTGAAAATAGAACTACCCTATGACCCAGCAAGTGCACTGCTGGGTATTTACCCTAAAGATACAAACGTAGTGATCCGAAGGGGCACGTGCACCCGAATGTTTATAGCAGCAATGTCTACAATAGCCAAACTATGGAAAGAGCCTAGATTTCCATCTACAGACGAATGGATAAAGAAGATGTGGTATATATACACAATGGAATACTATGCAGCCATCAAAAGAAATGAAATCTTGCCATTTGTGACGACGTGGATGGAACTAGAGGGTATCATGCTTAGCGAAATAAGTCAATCGGAGAAAGACAACTATCATATGATCTCCCTGATATGAGGGAGAGGAGATGCAACATGGGGGGTTAAGGGGGTAGGAGAAGAATAAATGTAACAAGATGGGATTGGGAGGGTGACAAACCATAAGTGACTCTTAATCTCACAAAACAAACTGAGGGTTGATGGGGGGAGGGGGGTTGGGAGAGGGGGGTGGGGTTATGGATATTGGGGAGGGTATGTGCTATGGTGAGTGCTGTGAAGTGTGTAAACCTGGCGATTCGCAGACCTATATCCCTGGGGATAAAAATATATGTTTATAAAAAATAAAATAAAAAAAAAATACAGCATCAATGTATTGAGTAAGAAAAAAAAAAGACTTTGCATATATAATTAAGACTTAGGATCTTGAAATGGGGGAGATTATTCTGATTTACCCAGATGGGTGTAATCTATTCATGTGAATCCTTTAAAGTGGAGTTGACTATAATTTGTTAGCGAGAAAGAGATGTGAAAACAAAAGCAGGGTTTGGAAGATGCTGCATTGCTTGCTTTGAAAATAGAGGACAGGTGCCACAAGTCAAGGAAGCTGGGTTGCCTCTGGGAAAGGGGGGAAAAAAAAAAGATTCTTCTGTAGAGTTTCCAGAAAGGTATGCAACCCTGCCAAAACCTCAACATAAGGTAAGACCTGTTGGACAACTGAGCCATAGAGCCATAAGAATATAAATACCTATTGTTTAAATCATTAAGTTTGTAGTTATTCATTACAGCAGGAATAGGAAACTAATAAATGCATCATAGAGATATTTTCCTATACTTTATTCTGTTGGCTTCTTACTTTTACTTGGTCATTTAGATATTTAATTCACTTGGAGTTCTGTTTTCATGTGATGCAATGTAGGAGTTTAGTTTTACTTTTCTCTGTATGTTAAACCTGTTTTTCCAACATCATCTACAACCTAGATTTTCTCATCAATTGATATTATCACCTTAATTATTCATATTTCAAATTTCCATATATTCCTTGTATCTATTTCTATGTTTTGTGGTTTTTTGTCTATTTCTGCTGTAGATGACCATATTATTTTTGTTGTTATGGATTTGTGGGCATATCTGTTTTAATATCTGGTAGGGAAATTTTCAACATCTTATTCTATTTTTTAAATTGATTCAGCAATTCATAAAATTTTAAGCCATATTTTAAAATATAGAGTTTGTTGAATTCTTATGCAATAGAATTTCTATTAAAAAGATAAAACTATAAGAATGGTTTGGGGTAGATTTCCTTCAAGAGAATTGAAAATTTTACTGCATTAAGTCATTTAATCCATGAACATGGTATATCTTTTCATTCATTTAAGTCATTTGTGAAATTTAGTAGCTCTTTGTGTAGAAGTATTTAACAAATTTTTCTCTTTATGCCAGTTTGCTTGTGTGCTGTGATGTCTTTGATCTTCCATCTTAATTTGTCATATTATGATTTAATTTGAATTTAGCAGAAGATATCATTGGACCATCTTTGATCTCACTCCCTTCCCTTTTGAGGAAAAACTCAGTTATTTGTTGTCATATAATAAAATAAATTCCAACTACAAAAATATTGACTAGTAGTATCAGATCTACATGTTTCATAGATGGGCAGAGACAGAGGTCCACGTGTTATTATTAAGAAATTTATTAACATTGCCTATTAGACATTTCTGTTCAGCTCAATTTTCTTTTCTGCCCTTGGCTGATTGATCTCTTACTCCTTCAACATAGTCTCTCTATATATACAAGTTCTTGCTTCTTGGAACAATGTTGTTGTCTTAGCTTCTCATACAGTGAATTTCCTATACATGTCACTATATCTTCACTATTTAGAATGGCCATTTTATGAAAAATGACTTATATTTGAGCAAACCATAAACCCTCTTAAGGATCCAATTTCATTAGAAGGGTGAGAATCCTGTAAATAATAAATACTTAGAGTTTTTATCTTGTCCCCTTGTGATTTAAGCTGCCAACTGTTGAATGAGCTTTCTTTTTTCAGATCCTCCTTTTTTACATTCCCTTCTGTCTAAGCCTGATCGTACTTCTCCATTGGGCTATATAATTTAATAGGAAATGCTATAGGTTGTGGCATAAAATAAATCATGTTTGAAGCCTGACTCTGCCAGTTGCTAGTTATGAGCCACAAGACCATGTTCATACCCTTGCATCCTCTCAGTTTTCTTCTTTTATAAAGTAGGGTTGGTAAAAGAACATGCTTTATAGTGTTCTTTAGATAATTAAATAATGCTTATAAAGCTCTCAATATATTTGTAGTATTTGATAAATCCTCAACAATTTTTATTGATTATATTACTATTACTTATCATCTTCAGGTATGTTCTGACCTCTTTTTTTTGTTCTAGGTAGTAGAGCTTTATCTAACAACTAGATTCACTTGGAATTCTAAGTAAAGAGGCTGTGACAAATGTACACAGAATTTCTCGTTTCTTTTTCTTTTTTAAAGGCATTTAAAAAATTATTTTTATTAAGATATAATGTATTATTTGCTCCAGGGGTACAGGTCTGTGAATCGTCAGGCTTATACACTTCACAGCACTCACCATAGCAAATACCCTCCCCAATGTCCATAACCCTACCACCCTCTCCCTACCCCCCTCCCCCCGGCAACCCTCAGTTTGTTTTGTGACATTAAGAGTCTCTTACGGTTTGTCTCCCTCCGGATCCCATCTTGTTTCATTTATTCTTTTCCTACCCTCCAAACCCCCCATGTTGCTTCTCGACTTCCTCATATCAGGGAGATCATATGATAGTTATCTTTCTCCGATTGACTTATTTCACTCAGCATAATACCCTCTAGTTCCACCCATGTCATTGCAAATGGCAAGATTTCATTTCTTTTGATGGCTGCATAGTATTGCTATATATATATATATATATATATATATATATATATATATATATATATACACACACACATACATACACACACACACACCCCACATCTTCTTTATCCATTCATCTGCTGATGGACATCTAGGTTCTTCCCATAGTTTGGCTATTGTGGACATTGCTGCTATAGACATTGGGGAGGAGGTTCCCCTTCAGATCACTACATTTGTATCTTTAGGGTAAATACCTAGTAGTGTGATTGCTGGGTTGTAGGGTAGCTCTATTTTCAACTTTTTGAGGAACCTCCATGCTGGTTTCCACAGTGGCTGCATCAGCTTGCATTCCCACCAATAGTGTAGGAGGGTTCCCCTTTCTCTGCATCCTCACCAGCATCTGTCATTTCCTGACTTGTTAATTTTAGCCATTCTGACTGGTATGAGGTGGTATCTCATTGTGGTTTTGATTTGTATTTCCCTGATGCCGAGTGATGTGGAACACTTTTTATGTGTCTGTTGGCCATCTGGATGTCTTCTTTGCAGAAATGTCTGTTCATGTCCTCTGCCCATTTCTCGATTGGATTATTTGTTCCTTTTGAAGGTATTTTTTAAAAGATTTTATTTATTTGAGAAAGAGAGCAAGTGCAAGCAGGCAGAGGGCCAGAGGAAGATGGAGAAACAGACTCACTGCTGAGCAGGGAGCCTGACATGGGGCTCGATCCCAGGACCCTGAGATTATGACCTGAGCCAAAGGTAGTCACTTAACTGACTGAGCCATCCAGGTGCTCCCAGAATTGCCCTTTTCTAATATTGGAGCATCTAGGAATGCTCCAATGCTAGGGAGAGTAGGGACTCATTAAATTCTTATGGAGGCTCATCTAACCACCTCTCCCCAATCTGGTGAGAAATTAAAAACTTCATGACTCCTTTGGGGGTAGCAGCAAAGTTGCTGCAGTGGGGTTTCCCAACTAATAGTCATATCCAGTACCTTGAGAAAAGCCTGAGAAACTATGCCCAGTAGATGGTTCAGTTATTAGTGAGAGAGGAAGAGACACATGTAAATCTAAAGCCAGAAGAGATCTTTTACTAATAACAAGTAGGTTGTCATTTATCCAAATTTGCACATAGCATTTGTTGTAGTATAAATGTTCCGGTCTCCTGACTTCTAATCTGGTGCTGTTCCACTCAATCATGCTTTTTCTCCCCATCCCCCACTTATAATGGATCTCACAGGAATAAACATCAATTAGCTCTCTCACTACAGAAATATTTTTGGAAGATTTATTTGGGACCAAACAATGAAATGATGAGGTTGGCTCTGGTGAGTTACAGATAACTATGGGGGTTCAGTATTGGGAGCCAGCATCATTACCTGATAAAAAGGGACAGATTTGAATCTCAGGAAACTCATGTATGTGAAAAATATCACCTCTTAATCTAGCACAACTTAACTGAGGAAGTTGATACTCTATCCTATAGAGTAGACAGGATATTTTGTCTTAGCCATTTCTTAAGCCCTCTACCTTTCCTTTTTTTTTTTTTTTTTTTAAAGATTTTATTTTATTTATTTACTTCAGAGAGAGAAAGAGAAAGAGCAGGAGAGAGAAAGCACAAGTGGTGGAGAGGAGCAGAAGCAGGGTCCCTGCAGGGCTTGATCCCAGGATCCTGGGATCATGACCTAAGTCAAAGGCAGCTGCTTAACTGCCTGAGCCACCTAGGCACCCCCTTTCCTCTCCTCTTTTCTTCCCATCTCTTCCCCTTCTTTATTCTAGAATTGCATCAGAATTCAGAAGGCTTATGTAGTACCTAGAACCCAGAAAGTTATCTGATTTCCCATCTCTCAGAGTAGCTGCAGGATTCTCATTGTTCAAATGGGTAGTGTCTCTTACATTTGGAGAACTGTCTGCTTCTACAGCTTTGCAGGTGGGTGAAATTTTGCCTAAGCTGGAAACCTTGGTATATGTGTCCTATTTCTCTAGGTAAAGCATGCTATTATCCACTCTGAGGACTGGCTGTTTACAAGGGGGCACTGTGATTCTTAATTCCCTTCCAGCTGAGGAATTTCTTTTCCCTACCTCCTTTACCTTAAACTGTTGTCTCTTCTGATCTTTCACAATCAATTGTTAATGCCCATTAAACATATGTCCAAATCATTAGCAACCAAAAAACTACCTCTTTTCAAGGGCAGGGAAGTGAGAAGAAATATTTAATTCATCCTTCTAATGTAGCTAAGAAAGTGAAAACAAGCAAAACCATTAAAATTATACATTAAAATAGTCTGAACATGCATTCCTTGCTGTAAAAATGAAGTGGGTTAGTGCAACTTTGAAATATAAACCACATACCAGAAAGTTCTTTTATGTTGGTCAGTGAGAAGTGCTAATTAGCACTGATTTTTTTTAGATCATTACGATTAAATTTATTTGCAGTAATAATAAACTCATCTGTTACATGAAGACCTTTTTATGTGAAAGATTTAGAGCAATTAGTTTTCATGTCTACCAAGGGTGACATAAGAGCTCATGGTCTTAATGGGAACCAGCACGGGTTTTACTTTAATATAATTAAGTAGTCCCAAAGACAGGTCTGGGGGTGTCATCATGACAAAAAGGAGGAGGAACATCGTGTGGTGGTCATCCAGAGGAATCTAAATTTTCTTAGGGTGTGACTCAAGCTTGGCACAGTTCCATAGTCCACTGATGTCAGTCTGGTTAAAAACAGTTATTCAAAATCAGGAAATAAGGCAAAAGGATGGTTGTGTGTCCTTTGAATGTCACACTGAAGCATTGCCTCATAGGCTCAGACAAGAAGATATACTTTTGTTTTACTTACCAATTCCTATTGATTAGGACACAGACACTGTGAAGTTGCTGGTTAACTTTACAGATTTTAGTTGCTTTAGAAACAAATGATTTCTGCCAGGGAAAGGACGCACCAAAGGTTATGGTTTTATTCCTGGCATGATATTTGCCCTTAACTCAGCAAATTCATTATAACACTCCTTAATTCTATTTTTATTTTTAATTTTTAAATTATTTTTTAATTTTTATTTTTAAAGGATTTGTTTATTTATTTATATATTTATTTAGAGAGCAAGTAGAGGAAAGAGTAGAGGGACAGGCAGAGAGGATCTCAAACAGACTCCCTGCTCAATGGGGAACCTGATGTGGGGCTCCATTTCATGACCCTGAAATCATGACCTGACTTAAAACCAAGAGTCAGATGTTCAACCAACTGAGTCACCAGCCACTCCTTTAATTCTATTTTTAAAGCAGCTTTACCATCTTGCTGGTTCTCTTATTAATGAATTAAACAAATCTTTGATATGTTCTATGGTTGTATGAAAGTCCTGTTCTTAATTTTTTGGAAAATATATTTAACACTGGGATATCAAGAGCAATGATTTTCCGGTAAACAGAATGTGTGTATGTTTGTGTGTGTGTTCTGTGGTAGGAAGAGAGAAAAGGATGTCTTCCTTTTTGTATGTATGTATGTTTATATTATATGATTATGAGAAGTAGAAATGCACAGAACAGGAGTGTGTGTGTGTGTGTTTGTGTGTGTATATGTGTTGAAGTGGATGCCCTCAGAAAAGAGAGGGAGAGCATACATAGTAGGAGGCAAATAGCAACAAAAAACAGTTAAAAAAAAAAGCAAGCAGGGCACCTGGATGGCTCAGTGGGTTAAGCCGCTGCCTTTGGCTCAGGTCATGATCTCGGAGTCCTGGGATCGAGTCCCCCATGGGGCTCTCTGCTCAGTAGGGAGCCTGCTTCCTCCTGTCTCTCTGCCTGCCTCTCTGCCTGCTTGTGATTTCTCTCTGTCAAATAAATAA
The DNA here is from genome assembly GCF_902655055.1 of Lutra lutra. Classification (NCBI taxonomy): domain Eukaryota; kingdom Metazoa; phylum Chordata; class Mammalia; order Carnivora; family Mustelidae; genus Lutra; species Lutra lutra. Next base: position 72,882,556 of record NC_062285.1, read on the forward strand.
ATAAAATCTTTAAAAAAAAAAAGCAAAAAGGGAACAGAAAAAGCAAAACTGCTTTCAAAACTTTCAACACATGTGATTTTACTCTTTAATATAAAATTATGTATTAATGTATATCCATGAATTTTTAAAAATATATGGATATGTAAACACATATTTGTAGGGCTGCCTATGTATACTGTCAAATAAAAAAAAGCAGAGAAAGGAAATATACAAAATGTATATTACAAAATATACAAATATATGAAGAAATATATAAAGTATATATATTATTCAATATTGGGAAAAAGAGTATACAAATATTTTGCATATGTATATTTCTGAGTATGGATATCTGAAGGAGATGGAATGGAGAGTAGAGTGAAGTGGGGAGAAGATATAGTTTTTAAACATCTTTGTATTGTTAATCCCATTAGAAAAAGGTGTAAACTGGTTGGAAAATATCAAAAAAAGTTTAACCATCATGTATAAATGGTTAAACTTTATGTTTGTATATGTATATGTGTATATATATATACATATATACTATATGTATGTATATATATAAAAATATATAAAATTTATATAAATTTATATAAATAAATTTTCTAAAAATAAAATAGAAAAAACTTAGCTCTCTCTGATTCTTCAGTTACAAAATGATGGAGAGGGACTATTTAAAAATTAAAGCACTAATGATTGCCAGGGTGGCCCAGTTGTTAGAGCATGCAGCCCTTGATCTTGAGATTACGAGTTCAAGCCCTGTGTGGGGTGTGGAGATTACTTAAAAAATCAATCAATCAATCAATCAATCAACTAAAGCATTGAAATTCTACAATTGGTTAGAAACTATTCCTTGAAATTAAAAAAAAAACCTATAAAATTGACTTTAAAAATGTCAAAACATAGAAACAAGAAAAAATATTGAAATGAAGAAAGAAGAAACAGAGAAGGGAAGGAGGGAGGGAAGGGTGAAGAAAGAAAGGAAGCATCACTTAGAAAATCTTGATCTGATGTTTCTGTTGTTTTGCCAGTTTGGACCCAGTAGCTGGAGCATCTTCTAGTTTGTTCAGTTGTCTGTATGGTGTAAGACCTATTGCCACTAAAGTTTCTTTTTTTCATGCAGAAGATTCACTAGGATTCAGTAGAATACAAATTAACTGGTTGGGCAACCATGGTAAGACTTCTTTTTACTATTAAGGGAAATCAACATTTTTCACTAATGGTAAGTGAAATTTCATAACTGACATGAACCTTGAGTATTCTCTCACAATTGTTTTGTAAATTTCTCCCCATTTTTGCTTTAGGTGGTTTGTCTGGTTTAATTATGCTAAATATTTTTAGGTTTTAAGAAATTTAGGTAATCTAATTTCTACATAGCCTATTGAGCATTGACTGACTCAAATCTCTAAGTTACTTAGCTTTTCCTAGTTGTTAATTACTTGAGTAAAAACAGAAATAGAAAACTTAGCTTTTATATTTGATACTTCCATAAATCATCATAATAAATTTTATAGAAAATGAAAGCATTTATTAATCATATTTTAATTAGTGACTAGGAATAGAACCTAGAACTAAAATTAGACAATTACTGTAGCATTATTTTATACTTGCATATTAAATGGAACATGTCATATTTTCATCTATTTTACACAGATAGCTGTAATATGATATAGTTTTCTTTTGATTTAAGGGGCAAAACTAAGGATGAACAAATGCTACTGGAAATTTCAGTACCTACACCCAAAGTTCCAGATGTCTCCTCTCATCTGCAAGACAAAATTAAACAGATTTTGCTAAAACACACAAGTCATTCTTTAACTTATTAGCATTTCTAGTTCTCACTGATCAGTTCTCCCACTTTTTAATCCACTTTTAACTAATCATCCACTTACATAGTGGCACTTTTTCTTGATCCAGTAACTGAACCCCCAATAGTTAATCCAAGATCTGAACACTTAGATCTAGAGGGGTTTTTCTTGTTGTTGTTTTTATGTTTTACTAATTCTTAGTAAAGTCTTCCAATTCACTTCCCATTTTCCTGGTGGGGAAAGAGAAACCAATTCTCTGCCAAAAGCATTCCACATTGGATACTAAATGAAGTCCAGTAGCAGCTGTCCAATATAAACTTTGGTGGGTAATTAACAGATCCAATATCCACGAGAAAGAGGTAATTGTTGTGATTCATGAATCTGTTGCCAGGGCAGATACTTACAGCTCACTTATCTTTCCCTAAAGAGTGAAACGACCTAGAGCTTTAAATAGTAAAATGCTGTTTTCTCCCTATTTCAAGAGAATGTTTACTTTGGGGTGTGTTTTGGCTTTCAGCTATTTATTTTCTTCCTCTTTTTTCTTCATTTTTTTTTCTTGGTGATGTTCAGAACAACTATGAAGTATGAAAATTTCACTCAGTCAGGAACATAGAGAAATTCTGCCTGAGCAGAAATGCAGCAATGCCTGCCTTGTGCTAAATCCTAGCAGGTGATGTATATGTAGCGATAATCTGGTATTTATAACATTTTGAAGCTTGCAAACCACTTTCTCTTGTTTGTACTTCACAGTAAATCTTGAGGTATATAATCTGTAATCTTGAGGAGTAGTCTGAGGTTCAGTGAATCCCCTGGTAGCACCCAATGAGAATGTGGCAAAGATGGGACTGGAATGCATTTCTACTGTGTTCTTTTCATTAAACTGTGAATGATTTCCAGGGAAGTAAGATGTCTCCATGACCCCAAGTTCTAGCCCACCAATTTGACAGGAATTCTGTTTGTCCTTGCTTTGAATCATCAGAGTCTGGGAGAACAGTTTGGACATATAACTGTGCAATGTGCAAAGAGTACTCACTAACACATTGGGATACCATAGTATGAAGTAAAAATATTTTTGCTCATTTGACATCTCTTTACAGAGTTTGTTTTCATATTTATATTTACCCCATTGCACATCCTTCTCTTCCTAATCCTGGGTTTCTCATACATGCTAATTCTCTTGACATGTTCTTCCTTCTCTCCCCATGCTCCCTTCTCCCTTTCCCACTCCTCCCAAGCTGCAGTACTACTGCTTCCTTTAAGTCCCTCTTCTGCCTTTTCTACTACGATAAATTAACCTGTGTGTGTATACCATTAGAAAGAAATACCCCTTTGGCAATTTTAATGTTTCCTAGTCAACCATGAGAAGATTCTATACATTTTTACGACTGCCTGCAAAAGAAAGTTGAGGTCCAAGATTGAAGGTATTTCTTTCACCCAAAGATGGAACCCCTTCTTTCTTTAGCCATTGCTTTTGAAGCTCTAGATAGTTTCCTCCTGAGTCCTATATCCTCCTCTCTAGATGGTCCTAATTTTTTTCAAAAGACTTTACTTATTTATTAGAGAAAGAGAGAGAGAGAGAGTTCATGAGTGGATGAGCAAGAATGAGTGGAGAGGAAGTGCACTGGGAGAAGCAGACTATGTGCTGAGTAGGTAGCCTGACTCAGGACTAAGGACTCCAACCCAGGATGCTGGGATCATGACCTGAAAAGAATGTGGCAGGCGTTTAACTGACTGAACAACCCAGATGCCCCTAGAGGGTTCTAGTGTTGTTTGAAGTTCAAATCAAGTGAGGAAATAGTTTCTGCTCTGTTTTCACTTTTGCCTTCTCATACTGACATAATTTTTTAATGTCTTGGTAAATGGAGATAAAATAAAATCTCTGAAGGAGAATGGGGAATGGAGAAGGGGCAGGTGTGGTAAGATGAGTGATTTGAAACTAGTGAAAGATGGAAAAAGGGGTTTTCTACAGTTTGGTCTTTGTCTCCATTGAACAGATATTTAAAAAACTCTAGTCTTACTTTATGGTACTAGACTCCAAATGATGAACCAATTTCAAAATTATCTGCCAAAATGAAAAAATTACCATACCCAACAGCAGCTAATCAAAAGATACTCTAAATCAAATTGAAAACTTAGTTGTGTGATTACCAGAAGTGTAATGCATTTGCTTTCTTCATGTTTAAAGAAACTCCTGGTAGAAAATTTGATACTCTTAAATAAGAACAACAACAATGCAGCATTTAAGATTTATTAAGTGCTTACTATGTGCAAGGCATTATTATTCTCCTAGTATTTTATTTAGAAAACAATTAAATCTATAAGGAAGTTGAAAGGAAACTTCCAAATATGCTAAGGTGAAAAAGTCTTAGCAACTAGCACTAGCATTCCTCTTAAGAACATAACTTTTTAGCCTGTGTTTGTTGGGAGGAAGGTACAGAAGATAATTCCCTGAGGGTGTGGTCAGTGCCAGAAAAAGCCAAACAGAAGGGTGAGAAGGAGAGAGAGAGTGGGAGAGACAACAGATTTATATGAAATAGTCCACAGGGATGTGACAATAAAGGAACAGCCAAGGGAGATAAGGGGGCACAGAGAGAAAAAAAAGAAGAGATGACTAAGTCACAAAGTAGGGTGAACTTTAAAAATAGGATGTCTAGGGGTACCTGGGTGGCTCAGTGGGTTCAGCCTCTCCCTTCGGCTCAGGTCATGATCTCAGGGTCCTGGGATTGAGCCCTACATCGGGCGCTCTGTTCAGCAGGGAGCCTGCTTCCCCCTCTCTCTCTGCCTGCCTCTCTGTCTACTTGTGATCTCTCTCTGTCTGTCAAATAAATAAATAAAATCTTTAAAAAAAATAAAAATAGGATATCTAATATTTAATTTTAAGTTGTTTGAATGTAACAGGTATTTGTGTTGGTATTATAAGAGACAGGCCAAGATCAGCAAATTTCCTCAGTGTAGTGAAATAATGCATACTTAAAAGTTGGGCTCCAGTTCTGCACTCTGGTCCTTGCTCACTTTCTTAGCCATCATGTCGCCATGATCAGGATGCTTACATTCAATGAGTTTGCTTCTTCATCTTCCATTTCTTCACCTCTATAAATGGAGTCACCTCTCACAGTAATTTTAATAAGTGATATAAAGTGACACCCACCATATGGTAGGTGACCAGAGAGTGTTATTTTCCTTTCTATTCTATTGAGTTCTCTATGGCTCAAGTGCACAGGGGCCCAGTGAAGCATTTAGTTTATCCTTCAGGTATGGAGTTAGGTAAAGTATTAGAGAAGTCTATGAATTCAGTTCTTTAGAAGCTTTGGTCTTTTATTATTATTATTATTATTGTTACTATTTTAATTGAAATGTAGTTGACACACAGTGTTACATTAGTTTCAGGTGTGCAATATAGTAAGTCAACAAGTCTATATATTATGTTATGCTCACCACAGTGGAGCTATCGTCTGTCACCATACAATGCTATTATAATGTCATTGACTATATTTCCTATGCTGTACCTTTTATGCCCATGGTTTACTCATTCCATAACTGGAAGCCTGTACCTCCCACTCCCCTTCACCCATTTTGCCCATTCACTCCCACACTCCCCTCTGGCAGCCATTAGTTCTCTGTATTTATGGGTCTGTTTCTGTTTTTTGTTTGTTTGTTTATTCATTTGTTTTTTAGATTCTGAATGTAAGTGAAGTCCTATAGTATTTGTTTTTCTCTGATTTATTTCTCTTAGTTTAATACCTCCTAAATCCATCCACATTGTTGCAAATGGCAAGATCTCATTCTTTTCTGTGGCTGAATAATATTCCATTATATACCACATATTTTTTATCCATTCATCTATTGATGGACACTTGGGTCCATCATATCTTGACTATTGCAAATAATTTTTGCTATTGTAAATAATGATTCAATAAACAAATGCATGCATATAACTTTTTAGGGGTTTGGTCTTTTAAAAGTATAAAAAACAAAGTCATCAAGATTTGGTACATAAGGAATAGCATGAAGGACATTAGGAGAAGGAAGGGAAACATGAAGGGGGTAGAAATCAGAGGGAAAGATGAACCATGAGAGACTATGGACTCCAAGAAACAAACAGGGTTTTAGAGGGGAGAAGCGTGGGGGGATGGGTTAGCCTGGTGATGGGTATTAAGGAGGGCATGTATTGCATGGAGCACTGGGTGTTTGCAAGCAATGAATCATGGAACACTACATCAAAAATTAATGATGTACTATATGGTGACTAACATAACAGAATAAAAAAAGAATTTAAAAAAAAGAGCACCACATCAGGAAAAAAATTTGGTGCCAGAATCAGTTTTATAAATGATCAATTAATCAATAATCAGTATTATTAATATAGATCATATAATATATTACCATATTATTATTTGTCTAACTTATTATTTTGAAAAAAACTTGACAGAGAAGTTGAAAGAAAAGTACCTTCATTTACATACCCTTATATATATTTCTCTAGATTAGTGGTTCTCAGTTGGGAGAGATTTTGCCCCCAGGGGATATTTGGCAATATCTTGAGACATTGTTGGTTGCATAGTTGAGAGTGTTATTGGCATCTGGTAGAAAGAGGCCAGATATGTTGCTAAGTATCCTACAATTCACAGATCAGCCTTCTACAATAAAGAATTAAAACAATATCAGTAGTCCCAATGTTGAGAAACCCAATTTAGATTCAGTCATATGCTCTTAGTATAATTGGTTGAACCATATATACAATAATGGTTGAACCATTATTGGTGTTCAACCATTTTAGATCTACAACAATGTCAATTTCAATTAAAACACTTTACATATTTGCCATACTTTGTGTGTGTGTATGTGTGTTTATTTTTGGGGACTATTTTCAAGTAAGTTTTAGCATCATGACACTTCACTCTTAAGAACTTTAGAATTTATCTCCTAAGAACAAAGATATTTTCCTACATGAGTACAACATAATTATCCCATCAAGAAATTTAAGATTGATATAATAAAATTACTTAGTAGGCAGTCTACTAACATTAAAAAGGTTACAACTGTCCCCCAAAGTAATTTTATAGTTTTCTCCTCCTCTATCCAGGCTCCAATCAGTTTGCCTCTTTATTAGTAGGGCAATTGTTAGTAAAAATCTTTCCTGGGATTCCAAAGTCATGAAGTTTTCATGTTTACAAGAATTGTAAAACTAGAAGAGCCAAGCAGATGGAGACAGATGACAGGGAGATCTTACAGGGCTGTTGAAGTGGGTCTACAAAAGACAGATGAATTTTAACTCAGACGAGGGTGAGATAATACTCTTAGAGATTATTTTGCATTTTGCTTTCAAAATCTAAAGTTCTTATTTTTATTTTTTTCTTTTTAACTGAGAGTTTTGTACCAAGGCTACTTAATGAACAGGCACAAAAGAAGTTTTTAGAAGATCACAAATTCTTCTTCCCACTTCTGTTTGTTCAGAGAATTAATATGAGAAAAGGAAGTTGTGAGAAGATGGGAGCTTGTGCCTCTTTTAGCTGATTTGTGGCTTTTGAAGGGTTTGCATTTTGATAGCTAATATTACAAACCTGTACAGTTTTCCTGGGTTCATTGGTAAGTGAGTGGATCAGTAGGGATACACTTCAGGAGCACCAGAGGAGTATAATCAGTGATCCTGATCCATTTGGGTTGGCTCAGTTGAGTGCAGCTTGACATAGGAAATGATAGATCTTGGTCTATCAACTCTAGCTGTTAAACTCTTACCAAAGATGGGAGTCTTGTCTTGACTCCCACATTTATTTATGGGTCTTCCATTTTCTCTGTAGTCTAGTCGTCTCACTTTGACAAAAGAATTTTCTTTTAGGATTTCAGGCCATTTTTCAGTAGCTTTTCTATTCATCCAAACCACAGGAAATAACATTTCTAGCCAATACTCTTCCATTACTGTCTTAGTTTACATAGTATGTTTCTATATAGGCATTTCCTATATTAAAACATTTAGCATAAAACATTCAACATAATAGCACATATGTATTTGTTAAAATTTTTCTATTTTTATAGTTGGCCTATATAACAAGCCATGTGCATAAACAAAATTTTTTTTTATTGACTTTAACTTTACCATTACATAGTATTATAGAAAAGGCCAATACAATTTAATGGGGAAAGAAAAGTCTTCCCCAAAAACAGTTCTGGTGGAAATTGAATATCCAAATGCAGAATAATGAATTTGGAACCCTGCCTCACACCCTACTGAAAAATTAATTCCAAAATGGTCATAGACCTAAATGTAAGAGCTAAAGTGATAAAACTCTTAGACAAAACACAGTAGTAGATCTTCATAATCTTAAATTAGGTAATAATTTATTAGATAATGACACCAAAAGCACAAGTGATATAAGAGAAGATTGATAAATGGACTTCATCAAAGTCAAAAACCTTTGTGCTTCAAAGAATGTCATCAAGAAAATGAGAAGACATTAACAAATCCACATAATAGAAGAAAATATTTGCAAATCATATATCTGATAGGACTTTTATTCAGAATATATAAAGAACTCTTAGAACTTAAGAATAAAAAGAGTAATAAAGTTAAAAATGAGCAAATGATGTGAATAGACATTTCTCCAAAGAGGTGCAAGTGACTAAGAAGCTCATAAAATGATGCTTAATATCATTAATCATTAGGGAAATGCAGATTTCAAAATCACAGTAAGATACCATTTAGGATCCACTAGAATGTTTATAATAAAAAAGATGGAAAGTATCAAATGTTGGCAAGTAGGTGGAGAAATTGAAACCCTTGTATATTGCTGTTGGTCAAGTAAAATGGTACACTTACCTTGATAAACAATTGCAAATTCCTCAAAATGCTAAATATAGAGTTACTATATGACCCAAACATTCTGCTAGAGATCTATCCAAGGGAAATAAAAACAAATGTCTACACAAAAACTTGTGTATGAATGTTCATAGCAGCATTGTTTATAATATCCAAAAAGTAGAAACAACTCAAATGCTTATCAATTGATGAATATATAAACAAAATGTGGTATATCCACCCAGGCAATGGTATATTATTTAGTCATAAAAAGGAATGGAATACTAACATGCTATGACATGGATGAACATTGAAACATTATGCTAAATGAAGGCATCCTGTCATAAAAGGCCACATGTTGTGTGATCCCATTTATATGAAATGTTGAGATAGGCAAATCCATAGAGACAGAAATTAGATTTCTGGTTGCCTAGGATGGGAGAAAGAGAGCTGGGAGTGAATATGTATATGTAGAAGACTTCTCTTAGAAATGATAAAAATGTTCTGGAATTAGTGGCTTTTGTAGCATAATTCTATAAATACTTCAGACTGGTGAACTTCAGGGTATATTAATGTGATATAGGTAGAAAAAGGTTTGTTGAATATAGGTATGAAAAGGAGTTCTGTGATGAGGCAGGTATTTCCTTTCAAGCCTCTTTTTATCACAGAAAGAAATAATAGTAAATATGCATATAGAATTGAGGGATAGATGTTTCTCAACAGTAGAATGGAATAAATCTATTGTGATGTAGACATACAATCAGAGTGATGTTCAAACGGTTATGGTTTTGGCGCTAACCAATCCTGGCCCAATCAGAATGACATTGACTGAAGATGCCTGCAATGGGAAGGCATGTTCTTGATTATCAGCCTGTATAGAGGAGAATATCATGTAATAATGTCAGTGAATGAACAACGGCCATTGGGAGCAACCTATAGACACATTTAGTAAGAAAAGCAAGACATAAAACCATATCATATGGTTCCATGTATGCAAATTTCAAAAACGGGCAAAAATTAATTATGTTGTTTAGGGATGCATTCAATGTTGATAAAACTGTTGATGTTGATAAAGAAATCAATGTTGATAAAGAAATAAAATTATTAATACAGGAATCAAGGCGGTGGTTACCTATGGAGAGAAAAGTGATCATTGGAGGGGCACATGCTGGCAGTATTCTGTTTTTTGATCTGGCTCACAATGTCATGACATTTTTCTATAGTTATTTAGCAGGTTGTTCATATTTCCTTTATGCAATAAAGAAAAGAGAAGTGAAGAGACCAGAAGAAGACCTAGTTTAACATTACAAATCTACCTCTTCCCAGCTGTGTAGTTTTGGTCAATTTACTTTGCCTCTGAGAGCTTCAGTTTCCTTGACTATAAAATGAGGATGGCAAAATATGCCTGACAGTGATGTTTCTGGATTAACAGAGATACCGTGTGTGGAAGTACCTAGTACAGGGCTGTGGGGTGTGTGTGTGTGTGTGTGTGTGTGTGTGTGTATGTGTGTATGTGCAGTATTCTGGAGGGACAATAGATTGCTTATAGGATGTGAAGACCTAGTGCAGTGTGAGCAAGTTCCCAACTCTGTAAAATGAGAATTGTGTCAAACGATACAGCTAATAAGAGGGAGGTCATAAGATTAAACTGTATATTTAATTTCTGAGTACCATAACTAGAAAAGTGTTGTAAAAGGGCAACTAAACGAGAAGATAGATGCTGTGTAGAGACATTAAAAACACTTTTTTTTTAAAAAATCCTAGAGAGTTGAAGGTTTGTAAGAGACATGGTTTAAATTGATAAATTCTGGAAAGGGATTATAAGGTAAAAAAAATGACTTGTTTTTCAAAACATTATAAAAGTAAACAAATAAGAATCAGAATTACTACTCAGAGCAAAAAACAACCTTTTAAATATGTGAATCACCAAGAGATGGTACCAATAGGGTGTGCGTGCTTTTCCCAATGACAGAGGTTTCTTGGAGAAGCTGGGAGCAGTCTGCCCTTTCAGGGTGACCTCAAATACCACATCCAAGCTCTTTCAGGCTTGTCCCAGGGATTGTTATCAAACTCACAGTCCTGGACTGCATGAACCATGAGTACAATCCTTTGGGGCTATTCTTCTGAACTAAAGATATGAAAGCAGGGCCTTATTATAGAAGCAGGTTTGTTTTTTTTTTCCTTCTTCTTTTTCTTGTAGATAGCGATTTGTCTTCTAAAATAATCTTGATCCTTTAAAAAATAAAATAGATATACTTGTCAGGAACTGCCTCATGCATAGCAGTTGGAAGTGTTTTTACTCTAATCAAAGGTGAATTGCTGAAACAGATTCTTTAAAGTCACTTTTTGTGACATTCCTCTCACCTTCTTGTCTGTAGCCCGGTTTCTCTTTTCCTAACAGAGTTCTGCTCAAACTTGCGCTCCCTGTGCCTTCTTAGTTTTGCTAACACCACTTAAAACAATGTAGATGAAGGAACAATGCAGACTTCCTCCGTTGCTCAGGTCTTTGAATGCTGGGATCCTTCGATGTCTTAGCTCCCCACCTGGGGCTAGAGCTTCCTCCCATGGGGCTCAGGAGCCTCACGGGCTAACCAGGTGGAGAACCCCACTGGTCAATGTATGGAAGGAGTATGGGGCCTCAGTAGGAATTGCAATGAACATTTCAAAATTACTTTTCACCTCTGGCTATAATGAAGGGTTTCAGGATTTGAGCTTCTCTTTAAGAAAGATCAGTGTTTGCACAGAAGAGAGAACCTGGTGGACTGGTGAAGGTAGGGAGAGGCCAGGTCTTTTCAAAGGAAGCTTCAAAGCCTGTCCAGGCTCATTCGCTTTGTGTACTCCAAAATGAATTCCACTCACAGCTGGAATGTTTAGTATCAGCAGGCCCAATAGATTTTATCCACTACCCCTAGCCCTAGCATCCACATTCCCATTAAACACATCTAATTCAAAAGCCGAGGGAGGCATGTACATCTCGAGCCTGACTCTCTGCTTAATTCCCTCTGTCTTTTTAAAAGCTGCTCTTCCAGAATGAATTATAAATCAAGCACGGCTAATTTTCACATTGAACTGTTTATGTGTTTTTAAAGAGAGCTTCTGGGAAGAAGCAGAAAGAAGATTTAATAAACAGAGAAACCACAAAGCTTCCAAAACACATAAGTAAAATTAAGAGACAGCATGTGACTCCAGATATCAGGAAAATAGATACAGGGCAATGATGGGTAACTTCTTGTGATGAGCGGAGCCTTCTTTTCAGCCTCCTGGCAGGGACTGATGGCGGGGTCCTCATTCTACAGAGCCTTGAGCAGCGCTCCCCTGTGCTGAGCCAGGGGGGCTCTGTGGCTTTCTGGTGGGAACCAGACACAGCGGCTACCCAGGCACTTTCAGTGGCCACCTGTCCCCTGCCCCTGCAATTGCCATTATGAGCACTCTTCTCTTTACTCATCTAGGATTTATGCTTTGTTCCTGCTCTCCTTAGCTCCTCGCAGAAGCTTGACTATTTTGATGTCACATGACTAGATTTTGTGTATCGTTCTGTTTAAGCAAATTCCTACCTGCCTTTATCTTCTGTGTCCCCACATCCTCCAACTTGAAAGCTATATTTCTGTTGCCAGTACCCAGGCTTTTATCAGGAATGGGGACCCATAATTTTTACCTTTGGAAAGCCATTCCTTGGAAGCGATGTCTGCCAAGTGGAAAGATGTCTTTCAGGTGAACTCCTTTGTGACCAGTCTGTGTGGAGTAAGCCAGTGCTATTCAGAGTGGTCCACAAACCAGTGCCCACCTTTGAACTCCGTGTTCCTGGGCTGAGATAAGATCAGCAGAGAAATCAAGAGTAAGCATTTCACAGTCTTACGGCAGTCATGTATTGCTGCAGCATCTAAGTGCATAAATGTTTTTCTAATAATTCATTTTCAATTTATTTTACTAAGACATCAGTCTGTGATGGATTGTAAATTGGAAAAATAAAAAAAAAAAGTGTTCCCTGCTGTAAGGACACTCCCAGCTTGGTTCTTGCAGTTCAGCATGTGTGGACACACTGGACTGTGGCTCTCTGGGCTTATTTCCACACTTCGACCCCTCACTACTAGTCATGCACAATGAAGTTATCATTTTTGTACTCCTCCTCTGTAAATACATTTAGTCTTCAAATTTTAGCTCTCAGTGGAACATGGATAGTCTTTGGTATTTTAGCTGACCTCACAATGGGGCCCTTACTTCCCTAGTGTTATTCTTCTCTCTTCCCTTTTCTTCATCCTCCTAATGTACCTACTCAACTCTATACCTTTCAAAGCCAGGCGAGCCTTGCCCTCACCATCAGGCCTCCACACCCTGTTGGTTTTCATCTGTGGTTATGGGGGAACCCTGAGCTTGCCTCCATACTCCCACTCTTTCTATTCTCAGTGGATCACAGCATCTCTAAACAGGTGTGAAAGGGTTGGATGGCACCCCTTCGGTTGCTAGACTTAATTCTAGGGATGTCACATTTTCCCCAGGCTGTAGTTCTCTATGACTGTTAGTAAAAAGTTAAAATCCACTCATTTGAGAGTAACTCTATTTTGCAAATGCAGAGTGACTTGACGGAAAAAATAAAAAGCACCATTGAGAGCCTCTCTACCCCAACTATTTAGTGAAAGCTGTCACAAGAGGGATGAGTGACATATTTGAACAAGTTCTTGGGGTTTTCTCTGCACGGGGCAAACCCAGGATTCAGCAGGAGGCAAACCAGCTGCAGCTTGTCATATATTAGTCAATTATCCTAATGATTTTTTCCCTACTAAAAAGCACGAATTCAGGTTGCTCTTATATTTTATGAAGATTTTACTTTGTCTACTCACAAATATTAATTGGATTCTTTCCATGTTGATTCCAGCCTCTGGGGTTTGGGGGTCACTGCAGGTGCATGAGGGCCGGTGGAGGGGGAGTGGAGACTAGCAGGAAGTGCCTTCCTTCCCCGCGTCTCTGTCTCTTGCTCTTGCGAGGACAGCATTTGATTAGTCCTTTACAACCTGTTTCTCCTCAGATACAAGGAAAATACCGGAAACCACTGTGCCAATTCTGGCTGTCGCTCCTTTGAACACTGTGGGATCTGCTAGAGGAATGTGAAATAAATCCAAAAAAGGCTGCTTTATGGATCTTTGAATGCGGAGTCACAGAAGGAAACTGTCTTAGAAATCATAGCTAAAATTGGATAGTTTGTTAATTTTGTGGAAAATTTTTTGTATTAGAATTAATCTTTAACCTAGTAGTCTTTTCTAGCCAATGCCCTCCACTTGGTATAAAATGACAGTGTTACTGAGATATAATTGAAATCTCAGATCTACATTCTGACCTCTCTCAGTGGCCTGTCTTCTTTCTGTGGTCCAGGCAACCATCAGTGGTCAGGTAGTAATTGCCTCAGGGTTCTGAACAAATGTTGATGGGAAGAACTGTGTTTTTTATTTTCTTTTAATTCCCCCCAATCCTAAATACATATTATTAATTTTTATTCTCTTTCTAACTTGTCTTCGCTCAGAAACTTGCTTCATGCCACATTGGTGATTGGTCACATCTATCAAACCATTATGTTAAAGGGGTAATATTTTCAGTTTATACCTTAAACTGTGCCCCTTAACTTTTCCATGCCATCGCCTTTGATAAGGTGGAAAAGAATGCTAAGGCAAGGCAAATTTGACACCACTCATAAAAATGTAGCTTCATGCACTTGTCCTCATAAAATGTTTCTGGAACATTATTTTCACATATTAAGGATGTTCATCCATGTACTTTAGTGTTTTATTATTGGATCAAGAGCGTTTCAGAAATAGTGTAAACTTTGGTCACTCTCTTCTTTAAAAGATTTTTTATGTTCTTTGTCCTTGTATGGAGCAATAATGGCAGTGCAGTAGTTCTATCTAAGCGGGGAGGTGGAGTGAATAGTCACGGCATGATTCGGTGAGCAGGGCAACAGAATAGGATTCTGCAGAGCTCACTCTGGTTTGATCTCTCCTGCTGAGAAACAGGACCATACGTCAGCCACTTGACTACTCTGTCCCGTGTTCTCAGTTTTCAGAAGGGGAATGAGCACTGCCTTAGACTGTTCACAGGATTTCAGGTCAAAATCAAATAAAGAAGTAAATGTGGGGGCACCTGGGTGGCTCAGTGGGTTAAGCAGCTGCCTTCAGCTCAGGTCATGATCCCAGAGTCCTGAGATCTAGCTCCCTCCACCTGCCTGCTGCTCTGCCTACTTGTGCTCTCTCTCCCCCTGTCAAAATAAATAAATAAAATCTTAAAAAAAAAAAAAAAGAAGAAGAAGTAAATGGGAAAGCTGCAGCTTGGGCCCCTGAAAGGGAAAATTAAATTGGCCAGTTTAAGAATGGTCTCACAAGGATGAAATTTTAATGATCTACACCATGCACGTGAAACAAGACATGTCTGTGGGCTGAATTTGTCTGTGAGCAGCTAGTCTGTGGCTTCTGCTGCATCTTCCTTCCCAGAGCAGCATGGTTTCTGTGTTGTTTTGAGTAGTAGGCCCTTATTCTTCATTCTATGCCTGAGTGGGGACAAGTGGCTTGAGGATGGGGGCCAAGTTGGATTATATCAAACATGCTGCTGGTGGCTCCGGATTTGTTGGTTGGTTTGTTCTGCCATTAAACAGTTGTTTTACTGCCTTGAATGTCCTTTTCCAGGTTAATAGCCAGAGAAACAACTGTTATACCTATAAAAATAAAGGCACTCACTCTGTATATTATTTCATGATGGATCTAGTGCTATAATCTCTAAAGAGACCAACTAAACCCATTAGAGAATAGTTCAAGAATAAAATAGTGTTAACTCTCTTACTCCAAATATTTTTCAAATATGCTATACCACATATTTCTTCCAGGCTCCTGTTTTCCTTCGCTGATTGAATAATGTGATAAAATAATGTATCATTTAAAAATTATACAATTTCATCCACATTATGGTTGGACATTTTAGCCATGTTAC
The DNA here is from genome assembly GCF_902655055.1 of Lutra lutra. Lineage (NCBI taxonomy): Eukaryota > Metazoa > Chordata > Mammalia > Carnivora > Mustelidae > Lutra > Lutra lutra. The sequence continues at coordinate 72,898,105 of NC_062285.1, forward strand.
TTAGATGCAGTTGACTTCTTCCATGTTCCAGAAGTGACCCTAATTAAGCTAAGCCACTTAGAATGAACTCTCTCCTGCCTCTATGGTTCTGGGAAAGGTGCTAGATTTGTCAGGATGCACAGAGATACAGGTCACCAAAACCCTAATTCCAACAAGTTTAAAATAAGGAAATTCATAAGTTTCCATAGTTCAAAGTCCAGAGAGGAAGAATGGGCTGAAGGCATGGTATGATCAAGCTTCCAAGTCTGTTTCTATATTATTCTCTGTGTGTCTGTGCTTATCTCCAGTTGGCTGCCATGGGTCACAAGGTGGCTATAAGTAGAAGTAGGAGTACATGTTTCCTTGTTCATGTCCAGAGAGAGAGAGAGAGAGAGGCAGAAAGGCAGAGATGTTCCTTTGATATCAAGTTCACCCCAGGCCAAGTTCCCTAGGGAATGCCATGAGCTTATAAACTCATTGGCTTAGGTTTGGGCTACTAAATAAATTACTGGCAGTGTAGGGGATTATCAACAGCCCTTTTTTTTGTGTGTGTGTGTGTGTTTTTTTTTTCTCCATATCATGACACACACTTGAAATAAAAATATTTGATGGTCTCCTAGGGCAAAAATGGGGCTAGAAGGCTTGGAGCTGGAAGTGACTGATCCTGGGGGCTGTGACTGACTCAGGTCACCTAGCCACTGTGACTGCTGAGGAGGTCAGTGACTCAGCGCTCCAAGTGTTCATTTCTGCAGCACATTAATGAGATCCTTCAGCTGGGACTGACTTTGATCTATCCCAGACCTGGAGATGGGGTCAGTTTTCCCTGATGCAATGTTGTGGGCTCCCTTCAAGAGGGACAGATGGTTGAGATAAATTTAGGTTTGTTTAGGAAAGATGAAAGAGCTGTAGGACACCGTGTCCACTCTAGTTTACAGCTCAGGCCTATGCCCTTTTGTGCATGGCGTCTGTCTGACCCAGGGAAGGCTTATGACTAGAATGGCTCATTCAGAACGACACTCAGGATTTTGGCTGGTGAACGTGGGAAGAGGTCCTCTCTCCTCTTCTGGATGATAGTAGAGTAGGAAATCCTTTCGGTTCTAGGAAACTATTATTATTATTATTTTTTTTTTGGAAACTATTATTTTTTATCTCCACCATCAAACTGCAAGCCCAGGAGACCGGTTTCACCGTCTATACCATTGTCATCTTTGTCTGGGCCACTAGCATCTTTTGCCTGGATGCCATGAGAGCTGCTATTAGTTTCCTAGTGCTGCTATAACAAAGTACTACACATTTTGTGGCTTAAAATAGCAATTTTTTTTTTCTTAATTCTGGAGGCCAAGAAGCTGGAATCAGGTATTGACAGGGCCATGTTCCCTCCAAACTCTCTAGTGGAGACTCCTTCCTTACCTCGTCCAGCTTTGGGTGGCCCCAAGTAATCCTCGGCTTATGGCAGCATAACTCCATTCTCTGCTTCAGACTCTATGTAGCCTTCTTCTTTCTGTCGCTGTGTGTCCTGTCTCCCTCTGTTCTTCTCTTGGAAGATACCTGCTACTGGATTCAGGGCCCACTCCAAGTCCAGGATGATCTCATGTTGAGATCCTTAACTTAATTACATCTGCAAAGACCTCTTTTCCAAATAAGGTCCCATTCACAGGTTGCAGGGGAAAGGATTTGGATGTATCTTTGGGGGCCACTATCCAATCCCTTACTTGTACTTCCTGCTTCTCCTCATTCACCCCTATTGACTATTCTGCACATCCTTTTAAAGCATATCAAACGCTTCTCTGCTCAAACCCCCTGGTGGTTTCCTGTCACCTTTGAACTAATATCCCACATCTGCACTCTGCCTACCAAGTCTCTCCCATCATGTCTTGGCTTCTTACCTCTCCTCATTTCATGCTGCTCTTCTTCTTGCTCAGAGTACCCCAACTGCACTGCCTCCCTTGCTATTCCCACAGCATGCCACACAAACTCCTCTTCTTGGGGCTTTACAGTGGATGCTCCTCCTGCCTGACACACTTTGCCCAGGTCTTATCATGGCCAGTGTCTCACCTTAGTTAGGACCCAGGTGAAATGCTTCTTCCTCGGAAAGGACTTCCTTGCTCACTATTGCTAATGTAGCATTCCCATCACTCTCTTTTGCTTCAGTTTATTTTTTCCAGAGGACTTTTGAAACAAACACCGTATTTTATGTCTTGTCTTGTGTGTTTATTATATCTCTCTCATACCAGAGTGTATGCTTTATCTTACACGATAAACCCTCAGAGAAACCAAGCCTCAACTATGTTGATGTTATGGTCCAGCGGGGAGCCTGCACTGTCACCGCTGTTTCAGTCACATGAAAAATAAATTTTTGTAGGCTTTAAGCCAGTTTGAGATGGAGATCTGCCTGTTATACCTTAATGAGCGCTAACCAAGTCACTCTGTCCTGAGTTTGTACATCTCTGTGAACTTAGAACAAGTACCAGTCTTCTTATTTCTGTTCCATCGATAATGAAGTAGGTGGAAGTTTCAATGTAACTCCTTTACCTTCTGAATTTGAAGAGCAGCAATCTCATTCTGAGTATTGACAGCAGGATCTAGTGTGAGCAAGTATACATTTTGGAGTGTAAATCATCTCCTAGCAATGTGGCTTGGAATGCAAAGAATTTTATACCTAATCCTTATCAGCATTTAGTTGTTGACTTGAATTCAACGTTCTGTGACATGCCTGCCCTTCTTCTTGGCCATCCCTGTCTGTTAAGGACTTATTTGAGCAAGGTGGTATTTTAGATATGGAACATAGTGAATTGTCTAGGAAGAGGTGGTAATAATGTTGCAGAATAACACTTTCGAGAGGGCCGTTTTTATTTTCCTAGAAATCACCTTTTGCCCTCTCCCCCTTTTCCCTGGCTAACCCTCTCTGTGCTTCCTTGAGGTAGGATCCTCTGGGCCTCTTTCCTCAGGGAGGTTCATGACAGGTTGGAAAGAAGAGAAAAATTCTCCTCCTGGCTTCCCCTTCTCAGGATAATGGAGACAACTTTGGGTTTGGGGCATGGATAGAATGTTGACAAGAAGCACCTTAAGGGAGAGCAGGCTTCCTTGACCCACAAGCAGAAGACATTCTCTTAGACTGTTGGGGAGAGGAGAAAGGAGTAGGGAAGGAGAAATGAGCAGAACAGTTACACAGTGTCCCAAAGATGGTGGCCCTGTGGCCTGTTTTCTGGGTTCGGGTTCTGGAGAAGAGAGCAAATCTTTGGATTAGATGGTGTCACAGTCAGTGGCACCAGGCTTCAGCAGAGTGGTTCCTTCTGTGCCTTCCAGAGTGCCATGGAAGCAGCACATGGCTGGGTCTGCAAGAGCTGTGTGGACCAGTATGACAGATTCCTCTGCACTACAGCATGCCCTGATAAGCCAGCTTCCATCTGCTGGGACTCTGGAGTCTTAGAAGATGCACATGAGGACAAGTAATACTGAGGGTCAATTACCACCTCTTAATGCCTAACTGTTGTCTGAGACCCCCAGAATTCAGATACAACTCCAAGCTGACTTTGGAGAATTAGGAGCCCAAACCAGAAATTAAGTAATTATGGAGTAATAAAGAAAGATGTATTTTGTACACCTGTACTTATGGACTGCATTTCATTCCTTGCATAAAATGTTTGTTTTTTTGTTTTGTTTTGTTTTGTTTTGTTTTCCTTATGACTGAATTCCCTTGGAGTTACAAGAGGACATTACTTTTAGGTGGATAAAGCTTCTTTGTAGTTATACTGGCAGCCCACAAAATTTTCATTGTTGGATAAGCGGGTTTCAGCCTTCCTGGCCATTAAGTAAATGCTACAAATCTGGGCCAAGGCCAGATTTTCTGAACTGAGATGTGGAGAGGCCATTTTGCCATTATGAAAGAGGCTTGACTGGAAAAACAAACTACTCTATCAGCATTAGACCTGCTAATATTTGTTATTTCTATATCCAGTGGAAAAGTATGCAGATAGAACAATGTGTTAGTGAACTTTCTGGTCAGAAGAAAATCCTACCCTAGCTGGTGCAAATGAATTTGGTTAGTGTATTTTACTTAATAAATAACTTTTGTGCCTCTTGTTGATGCCACAAAGATTAATTCTTCTAAGATTATCCTTACATTAATGTGTGCTACATTTTTGTGTTACATATTTGGGACTGGTAGAGATCTTAACACCATTGCTTTATAGCCCAGAGTTTCATTAATACACTTGATGGACATAAAATAATATCAAACTACATTTGTTTGGTGATTATCACAGGAAGTTGGCAAATCCTTCACTCCCTAAGCCACTGTGACTGATCTGGCTGGTTCTGTGATTCCCTCTGACACCGCTTCTCCAGTTCTCTGACACCAGCTGGATGTCCAACAATTTGATTCAATTTTGACACTATTTACTTGGAATTAGTGTTAGATCCCTCAGTCCTCTAAGACTGCCCCCACTTTAGAACCCAGCTGCAAGTCCTGGGCTACTAATACTTCTGACCAACCAGCTATGCACTGGAGCTTTGTTTGATAATTTGCTACAACAACTTATGGAACTCATGAAAATAATTTTTTTTATATTTACTGGTTTAATTTAAAGGAGGCAACTCAGGAACAACCAAATGGAAGAGAGGCACAGGGCAAGATATGAGGGTGAAGCGGGGTGGCATTTCCATGCTGTCTTTGGATGACCCACCTTCCCAGCACATCAGTGTGTTCAACAACCTGGATGCTCTCCAAACCCCATCATTTATGGGTTTTTATGGAGGTTTCATTATGTAGATACAGTTGATTAAGTCATTGGCCATTGGTGATTGAACTCAATTCCTTTTTTTTTTTTTTTTAAAGATTTCATTTATTTATTTGACACACAGACAAAGATCCCAAGTAGGCAGAGAGGCAGGCAGAGAGAGAGGGGGACGCAGGCTTCCTGCTGAGCAGAGAGCCCAATGTGGGGCTTGATCCCAGGACCCTGGGATTATGACCTGAGCCGAAGGCACAGGCTTTAACCCACTGAGCCACCCAGGCGCCCCTGAACTCAATTTCTAACTCCTTCCTTCCCTGCAGCAATGGGTGGAGGGGTGAGTGGACTTAAAGTTCTTAACTCTTAAACTTTTAAAGTTCTTAAACTCTCTAATGATGGTTTGGTGTTTTTGGTGACCAGCTGCCACCATGAAGCTAACTAAAGGCTCAGCCAGGAGTCATCTTATTAGCAAACAAAGATACTTTTATCATCCAGGAGACACCAAGGGTTTTAGAAGCTCTTTTCCAGGAATCAGGGACATTATTCTATCATGCTGGTTTCCTTATCTAGTTTACAATGGCCAGTGCTTATTCTTCAGCCTCAAGGGAGGTCCCTATTGATTCTTGCATTGCTCTTCATCCTTCTATGATTTGTAAACTGCTCTTAGTATCTGGTCAGAGTCTTTGTGTTTTGCTTTAATTGGAAACCCTTGGATCATCTGCTGAGAGTAAGATTGTCTTGATCAGAAGACCCAATTGCCTTTTGGGAGAGACGTTGTTATCTCTCTCCACACTCTTACATGTCTTCCACTTTACTGCTCCTCACCTCCATCTCCTTCCCTTCCCACTAAAGGCACTCAGTGTTCTGTGTTTGATATATAAGTGCATAAATTGAGGCAGATAGAAGCTCCCGGGCGTCAGGCCCTTCCTGACCGCAGCTCTCCATTGCTCCTGCTGAGGCAGAAGAAAAGACCACATGGCCGCCCAGTTTGGCTAAGAAAAGAAAACAAGTTCCCCGGATGACTGAGAGCTCTCCGGAAACACTTCCGTATAGATTATTCTTCCACATAAAGGAGATCAATGGGCCCTGAGAAGCCGCGAAAAACGTCCTGTTACCATCCCCCATCACCCATAACCATAAAAACTCACCCCTAATCCTCCCGGGTGCTCAGTCTTTGGGGAACGATCCCACTGAGCCCGCTGGCAAAAAGAAAGCTGTGTTCTCCCAGATTTCCGTGTGCCACTTGAGTTTCCTCAGTTGCTTCAGATTTTCCCCCACAAAATGACATATGCATTTAACTACGTATACATCCTGAGACTACATAATATTTATTTTTGTGACTGTGTGTTGTAAAATTTGCTTAAGTACTATTGTACTTGTAGACACAGTTTTATTTCTTATTTCTTTCAACAGTCTATTTTTGTTATCAGGCCATGTTACTGTATGTATTTGTCACTTCTTGGTATTCATTACCACGTATTACTTATCCACATTGCTGGAGATGGACATGATAGGGATATCCGACAACCCACTTCCACAGAGAGGCTGCCTTGAGGATTCTTGTGTACGTACCTCTTGTACATGTAGAACTGTGCCTGGGTTTCTTTGAGGGTATATGTATTCAGCAGTGGGATTGCTGGATATTTGTTTACACATGTTTAATTTCAGAAAGCCTTACCAAATTCCTTTCCAGAATAGTGATGGAAAGAAAAACAAATATTCTCTGTATTTCAAGGTTCTTTTGGCTGGTCTAAGAATTAAATTGACGTGAGACAGATTAACAGGAGAAAATCTGTTTTGATTGCGTATGTGTGGGGGCTCCAAAAATTTTGTGGCTCATAGGCAGTCAGGTAATTGAGGCCCATGTGCCTTCCAGAGCTAAGGAGGGGGGATAAGGTCTGGGTCTTCAAAGGGAAGGAATACAATTCACATGTTTGCCAGACCATACAAAAACAATGGGACAGAGGGATTTTTACAAACAGACTGCTAAATTTCTCCCTTTTTACCACTGCTAGTTCCTATTAATCTGTTGTTATCTATGGTGATAGCTCCCTTCCTGGAGCAAGCCCTCCACCTAAATTCTTTTAGGCAGTTGGCTAGGAGATTGAAGTTTCCTCCTGAGCCTTCTGTTTCTTAAAAATACTCAGCTTAAAATAATCCACATGCCAAAGAGACACATTTTGGGGTTGCAGATTTTGTTCCCTGTAATAACTTCACCAGTCTACCTCCCCGCCAACATCCAACCCCAGCAACAGCACACAAGGGTCCCCATTTCCCCACATGTGTGTCCATATTTGGCAATTATGACTTTCCCTTTTGTTTTTCTTTTTAACCATCTCAGGAGTGTAAAGTGTTGTGACGGAAAAAATTGTTTTCATTTGTGTTTTTCTTATTCCTAGTAAGGTCAAGCATTGTGAGCCATTTGATTTTTCTTCTGTAAATTACCAACAATTCATTTCCTCTGCCCATTTTTCTACTGGGTTTCTTGTCTTTTTCTTGCTGTTTTGTTCTAGTTCCTGGTGTTTTCTAAATAGCATTGCCACATTGATTTTGACATTGCAAATGTCTTAATCTATCACAATCTCTGTTTAGTGTTGTGTAAAGTAAGCTTCTTTGAACTTTAAGTCAAGGTTTCTATAGTTCTAGTACCACTTTGGCATTTCATAATTTCCCAGCAATTACCTCTTTCATCTGGGTTTTCTCAATTCATTATCGTATTAATTCTAAGGTTGAATTTTTCAAAATAATCTCTTGTGTCTGAGTTATTTCCCCCATTCATTCTACATTTTACTTATTTTCTCCTCTTTTTCCTAGTTTTATCAGAACTTTATTGATCTTATTAATCTTTTCAAAGAATCAGCTTTTGATTTTATTAAACTTCACTATTTGTTTTTTTAATGATCTGTGTCATTGCTTTTGTCCTTATCTTTGTTATTTCCTTTCTACCTGACTCCTTGTGTTTACTTACAGCTCTTTTTCTGATTTTATTTTGAGTTAAATCCTTTGCTCACTTGCTTTCATGCTTTCTTGGTTTTCAACAAATATATTTAAGGTTACAACTTTCCTTTTAAGCACTTATTTAGCTGCATGCCAAATTTTAAATGTTTTTTTACTGCTTAATTCAAATATTTTATAATTGTCCTTATAATTTCCTTTTAAATATAATGATTGTTTAGTAAATATGATTTTTGGGGGGGGGGGGCGTGTGAGATTTAAAAGCCTACCCTTTTGGATTCATTTTAAATTTTATTTTATCATGATTAGAGAACAGTCTCCATGATGTTGATCCTGTGGAATTTATTGAAACTTCCTTTGTGACTGAGTACATAGTTAATTTTATAAATATCCACATGTGTTTTAAAAGAATGTGTATTATTTTGGTGATGTAAATTTTTATGTGTCAATAAATGCAGAATGAACAATGTGTTATTTAGCTCTTCCATGCAGTTGGTTATTTTGGAGTCTGATCTATCAGTTTCTGAGAGGAGCATCTTAAATCATAAAGTACGAAGATTGAGATTACTTCTCAGACTTCTGATTGGCTTATTGTATTTTGTGGACATATTGCTAGATTGTTATATATTCATGATGATTATTTCTTTTTGATCTATTTTTTTCTCAAGAGTATTTTGTGTCTGCTCTGCTATCAGACCCGTTTCATCTTAATTGTTATATTTTACATATCTAGTGTGTCCAATTGGTTCTTCTTTGTCTTCTTGTCTCAGCTTCTGGTTTTCAATATCCTTCCTTATCTTCCTAAGACTCCTTAATGAGGTCATTTAAAATTATTCTTTGGTCTTGTCTATTCATCGTGCTTTCTTGTTGTCTACTTTGTTTGTTTGTTTTTCCTTTTAGCTGTCATTCTAAGATGGATCCATAATTTTATTTGGAGCTTCTATTCCTTGTAGGGATTGACCTTTTACGGTGATGTGAATATCAGGGCAAGGGCTCAAGACTAACTTTAGTTTGTGTACATATGCCTGTGGGTTGGGGGCAGAATAACCTCAAAATCCAGAGCCTGTGCCCAGGCTTTCTTAGGAAATATCTTGGTCAGTTGTAGTCACGTGGGCCTCTGGCTGAGGGGGGTAGGCTGTGCAGGAGAAAGCCTCCAGGCCTGGCAAATCTATTGATCATTGATTGCTCTTACCTTGTTGCTTGAATGATCAATGCTACTTCACAGTCCCTGCCTGCTGCTTACTGCTGGTCTGGCTGCTATTTTAATCCTTTCAGTAGTGACTGGGCAGGCAGTGGCCCATTTAAGTTCTTGCAGGGAAAGCAATGGGCAACTCCTAAAAGCTTCCCTCCTACCCTCCAATCTGCTGGTTAGCAGTACTAAACTCTCTTCCTTTTTGCTGGAGAAGAGGATTTGTTGCTTCTTTTCTAACCTCAACCTGGCCACTTTGTCATTGCATTAATTTACCAAAGATGTTGCCCTCCCTCTTGCTTCTGTACAGTCTCCAGAGTAGGTTTGGGGAGGGGATAGTTAGAAAGAGAGCTGGCTAGTTACTTGTGCTGGTTGTGTTTCACTGAAAGGAAGCAGAATATGCCACCCCAAAATATGTCTGTAGAAGTTTAGGACTTGCCACTTCAAAATATGCCACTTTGATACACTGATAATTTTGAGCAGTAGACAACTGAAAAGCAGCAAATGCAGGGAGACATTTTCTCTGAGCTCCTCTTATCTGCGGAAAGACAGGTCGTCCAAAAGAAACCCAGATGTCATAGATCCCCTTCTGGGGCTTTGTTAACCAGGGAGGATTGATTCCTATCACAAGGGAGAAGATTAGAAGTCAATACCACAGCCAAACAAACTGGGTCACAAACTACCAGCCTTCCATTTACTCTTCTCTGGGCCTCACTCATTCTTTCTAAAAATCATTTACTCTCCTCTAAGAGGACTATCACCGCCCTCAGCTTTCTCTATTAAGATGGTATTTAACCCTGAACTCTACTCCTCAAGGTGGTGTAGACTCATTTTTCCAGGGGTATCGCCAATGTATGTGTGGAATATACATGTTAATCAACTGCTGTTTGTTTTTCTCTTGTTAATCTGTCTTTTATTACAGGGGTCTCAGCTAAGAACCCAGAAGGTTAGAGGGAAAATAATTTTTCTCCCTTATATCACCATGAAAAAAGACATTTCCAAGGTCTAATAACTTTACACCATTTCTTTTAAGATTCTTCTTATAATGAAGCAACTCCCTGTAGTGTTTCTCTTTACATAGTTTTCCTGCAAATATATAAATTGTTTAACACAGCTCCTGGCCCAAAAGTACCTATAAAATACAGTTAGTCTGTTATCATGTTAATGTTACTATTTATTTAAAGGCATTCTAGGGTATTAACTTATAGACCCTTAGACATAGTAACTACAACATTTGCAACTGACTGTGATTTGGGAGGTAAAAGGAATAAACATACATATGACAGTTTGCTTCTGGATGTTACATATGATTTGTTTTTACATAAAAATGACTCAGCAGGACATGGAATTTTAGTATTTTTATAACAGTAATGTTGACATATTATTATCAATTCCATATATATTAAAATGTAACCTGTATTATATCAGTGATGACTATGTAAGAGCATGAACTTCAGTCTATTAGCAGAATCAAAGACTCTTGGCTTAGATGTGGATTGAAGTCTTAACTTAGTTATCAATATTATTGTAGGGTGATTTAAGAATTTCTAAATGTTGTGGTCTTTGTATGGTTTCTTTACTTTTTTTATTTAATTTTTCTCTTTCCTCTTAAAATGGCAAGGAGAGTAGAGGAAGAGCGTTACTATTTCATGGAATTCTTACCTGGTGCCTAGTACTCTGCTTGGCCTTTTCCATATATGCTCTTAATTGTCACAACAAACATATCATTCCCATTTTTAAAATGAGGCAATTAGAACTTCAAAGGGTTACATAATTTGCTCATTCACAAAACTAAGTGCCAGAGCTGTGATTTCAGTGTAGGTCTACAGTGCCTTTTATGTTTATGCTCTTACACCAGTGCTTCTCAAACTTTATGTGTGTGTGAGTCACTTCCTCAGGATCTTGTTAAAATGCAGATACTTATTTCATAGCCTGAGGGGTCCTGGGCGTCTACATTTCTAACATGCTCCCAAGTAATGCTGAGACTGCTGATCTATGGGACACACTTAAAATTTTTTTTGAATAATGATTTCATACTAGCCATTTGGATAGTTGGATGAGGCTGCAATCCCAGTGTTGGGGGTAGCCAGGATTCCAGCGGCACTGAGGAGCTACAGATGAAGTTGCATCACAAACCCTGGGAAGTGGTTTTATCTTTTTATTACTCTTCCTAGTTCCTAGTAGTTAATGCTCAAGAGGCCTTTTTTTTTTTTTTTTTTAAGATTTTATTTATTTATTTGTCAGAGAGAGAGAATGCAAGCTCAAGCAAGGGGAGCAGCAGGCAGAGGGAGAAGCAGGCTCCCCACTGAGCAAGGAGCCTGATGCAGGACTTGATCCCAAGACCCTGAGATCATGACCTGAGCCAAAGGCAGACTCCTAACCAACTAAGCCACCCAGGAATCCATCAAGAGGCATTTTCTAATAAGCTTTCTCTCCTGGCCGCTTGTCTACTCACTAGTGCCTAATGTTTTGTTAAAAAATAGTCCACGTATGGGGCCAAAACATGATTATGTATAGGTTTGGTTCTATTTTATGTATGCATACATTAACAGAAGCTGAAGCTTCTTTGACTGTCTTGTATACTGTTCCATGGAACCTAGTTGTTGGTATACTGGCCGCTGACAGTTTTATTTTACCAGCTTCAGGTCTAGTGGGAAACCTCTTATGTTTCATGTACATTATAATCACATATCAAAAAAGGGTTATTTGCTTGTTGATTGAGTAGCCATTTAGTTCCTATCTATTCACATTTTCCTGGGATTGTAGGAAATGTCACTTCATAAAGAACAGAGTGAGTGTCTTGGAGATATGCTGCTTATGACTTGGTACAGCTGCTCTGCTCTTCAATTAACATTTGAAAACATTTAAAGAATCAGAAAGCTTTCTAGGGCCATGTTCACAAATGAAAGCGAAAATGTAGAATTTTTTGATGTTGTATTTTCTAAGAAGGAGACTGATCAGAGCATGGCCAGGGATGACCAAATTTCAGAATGCTATGCTATGCAAGGAAAAGCTGCCATCAGGAGCATTGAAACCTTTAGAAACATCTCAAGTTTGGACTCAAGCGTCACTGTCTCTCTAAGGAGATGTCAAGCTGGATTGTATGTTGCCCTAGGAAAAAAAACAAAAACAAAAACAACTTTTATTAAATGGAAAATAAGGGAAACTGATTGTTAAGGAAAAAGGAGACATAGCCACAATAGCTTTTTTGGAACACTTAGGAGCACAATAGTTGTTTTCTATTAATAGTCAAAAATGTTTTGTTAAGAATAGTGAAAGAAAATGTATCTTTTTAATCTTTATTGGAGTTGTTAAAATTAATTAGTATACATGTTTATAACAAACAATTCAGAGATATATAAAGAAAATATATATTTCCTCCTACTCTAGGTCTTTTCTGCACCTCATCTACTGTGGGAAGTAAATATTTTATTTTATTTTAGAAAAAAATTTTGAATACGAGATATAAAAAATTATATGGTAAAAAATTCAAAAGGGACAAAGGGGATTAAATGAATCGCCTTTTCCTCTCTGTTCCTGAGACACCCACTTCCCTTCCTGAAGGGCAGTGAATGTTGATACTTACTGGTGTATCTTTACAGATTTGTTTTATTCATGTATAAGTACATACATATTTTTTTTCTTCCTAACTTTTTAGACACATAGTAATATCTAACACTGTCCTGCACCTTGCACATGTCACTTTACGGTAGATCTCAGAGTCTGTTCCATCTCTGTATATGAAGAGCTTGTCATTCCTTCTAGGGTGTGTGGCACTCCACTGCATGGCTGAACCATGATTTAGAAACAGTCTTCTACTGATGGGCCCTAATGATTCATGTCTTTGCCATTACAAGCAATACTGCAATACATATTTATAAATATGTCATTTTGTACTTGTGTAAGTAAATCTGTAGGAAAATTCTTAGGAGGGGATTGCGTGGTCAGATGGTACATGGATTGTAAATTTGATGTTGCAAAATTGCGCTCCCTAAGAAATACAAATTTAAGCTCCCACCATTGGTACATGAGAGTGATATCCCCTAAACATGGCCAAAATTCTGTGGTTGAAATTGGCTTTGTTGTGTGTTTTTAATTTACCTTTCTCTATGAGTGATGAGGAACATGTGTTCAAATATTTAAAAGCCATGTTTATTTCCTTTTTGGTGAATTTTCATACATGAAAGAGGTAAAGACTAGTAGAGTAGGAGTCTTTGGGATTATGGAACTGGATTTTTATTGGAATGACTTCTATAATTTTCCAGGGAGAGAAAGCTTTCCTGAGTTCTTGCTATATGTATCATTTATATTTTGTCCACCTTTTTTTTTTTTTGGCTTACCAAAAGTGTTTTTGAGTTAGATCAAGAGCCCATGGGAAAGCAATGAATACCTTTATTCTAAGAGTGCTCCTGATTACACAACTGCTATTGTCACTTAGAATGGTAAAGGTTGTCAAGAGAGGTGGTTTGACATTCACAGGGAAATGGTTAAATGATGTTTATGCTTTTCTTGTCTCTTTGGGCCTGGGTTGCAGGTAGCTTATCAGAGTCATTAGGAGTTAGTTATGCATAATAAGCCAAATAGACAACTCCCACTAAAATTGTTTTTAGCCAGATGTGTTAACTTTTGTTGCTTTTGTTGCTGTTATGTCCATGCTCATCATAAAGTTCATAATAAATCTGACTGGAATTTGAATCCTGGGTCCTTCACTAATTTGCTGTGTGACCTTGAACAATTAGGGTCTTCAAGCTGATTTTACCTTTCCTATAAAATGAAGAGACTACTCTGTACTTGGCAGGGTTTTCTTGTGAGGAGGAAGGGAGATGAAATACCAAGCCCTCAGTTTTACCTGGATACCTAAAGCCTGCTTTATGAGCATGTACTTAGGTACACAGACTTAAAAAGTTAGGCAGACCTGAATTCATACCCAAACTGTATCCCTTATAAGCTGCATGTCCATGGGGAATTTCCTCAGCCTCACAACGCCTCAGTTTGCCCCTAGTAAAATGGGGATAATAATGGTCCTTCATCACGTTGATATGTAAAGTGTGTAGCCCAGTGCCAGACACACAAGTACTCAGTAAGTGGTAGCTATTTGTTTTTATTATTGTCATTATCATTCTCTTCAGCAATTTTCTTAAGCTTCCTTATCTTGAGCCCTTCTGCTGAAAATTGGCTGGCAGGCTCCCACCATTATTCTTTCTCTATAGTCATGCTGTGACATTTGAGTCACTGTATGATTGAATCTGCCAGGCACTTCTTTCGGATCTGTATGCGGAGATGCGGGGATCCCTGCTGACAGAAGCCCCCAGGGACAGTTCTTGGGCCTGGGCCAGCGCCCCTTTCTTTTCTTAAGATTTGCAAGGATTGGTCCACCCACTCTCTTCTGACTGCCACCACCTGTTCTTCCCTTTGCATTTCTCTTCTGTCAGGTTCTGGAATGGGACAAAATAAACATCTAGTGGGTGCAGGGAGGAAGGAGGAAGAATGTAGATCGTGGAATTAGGAGATCTGGGTTTTAGACCTGGCTTTTGTCATGTATGTACTTGTGCTTCAGAATTTACTTGCGCAAAATGAGAGATTCCTATTCAGTCTCAAAACTTCTACCAGCTCTACTGTTCTTTGACTCTCCTGTGTAGAGCTCGGGAGGCAGCATAGGATTGCATATGCCCCATGCTTCTAAGAAGCGATGGAGCTGAGTGGAAAGAGCACTGGCTGAGCATAAGTGTCCTGGTGGTATGGCCCCAGGCAGGTTATTTAAATCTTCTGAGCTCCAGTTTCATAATCTGTGAAATGGCCATTGGATTTTTCGGAGTTTCAGAGTGAGATGGTCGAAAGTTAAGATCCTGGCTCTACCACTCTCAGGCTGCATGACTTTGGCAAGTTATATAACCTCGCGAAGCTTCAGTTTTTCCATCAAAGGCAACCAGGGCATAATAGAACTTCAGTGGGTAGCTACTAGCAGCTGTGAGGAGGAGGAGAATGAAAGTGATGATGCTGCTGCTGATTGTAACATTGCAACTTCCCCCTTTTCCTTATAGTCAGTCCTGTTTCCATTTAGTCAGCAGCAGTAAATCCTTCAGAAAGTTTGAAAAGAGCCATGAAGTTATAGAACAGAATCTGAAACTTGGGACTACATGGTTTCAAAGCCTATGTTCTTTTCTTTTTTTTTTTTTTCTTTTCTTTTCTACCTTTTCCTTTCTATTCTTTTCTCTTTCCTTTTTTTTTTTTAAAAGATTTATTTATTTATTTATTTTGGGGAGAGAGAGAGAGAGAGAGTGAGTAAGTGAGTGCACATGGTGGAAGTGGGGCAGAGGAAGAGGAAGAGACTCTCAAGCAGACTCCCCACTGGGCATGGAGCCTGATGCAGGGCTCTATCTCACAACCCTGAGATCATGACCTAAGCCAAAACCAAGAGTCAAACGCTTAACTTACTGAGCCATTCAGGTGCCCCTCAAAGCCCATGTTCTTAACCACTCTGATATACACCCCATTAAGTCAAGAATTAGGTTTCATGGGATTAATATTCTATAAAAATAAGTGAGAGTTCTACATGTAAGATTTTCCTCCTAATCAACCCTTCATCTGCCTGGAATGGGAGTGGGTGCAGGATAGATGGGAGCAAATGGAGTAAATTATGGGAGCAAAAGGAGAAAGAGCTGAAATTCAGCTTCTGAAATTCAAAATAGGATTTTGTATTAAGATAGTACACTTGAAATGGGCTCTGTTGGGGGAAAAAGAAAGGATTTCCTTTGACTTTGAGTAAATATATAAACATCTAGGTCAAGTGGGTCAAATTCCAGCATTATTACAGGAATTTAAGGAACATAACCCTTTCCCTTTAATGTTGAAGACACAAACATTGCGGTTATCTGACAGAAATAGGATATGACATAGGCAGTTAGGAAGAAAAAGCAATTGCTTCTGGTTTTAGGGGATCGTAAGAACAGAAAGAGAGAAGTGGAAAGTAAAGGTAAAGTTGAGTATTTCCTCCTAGACCTTGAGAGAGGAAGAAAAATGTATTAGGTGAATGGGAGGACATTTCAATGATAGAAGCCATTTGACTCATTCAATGTTTGGGACTTTTTAGGAGATCCTATACAACACGGGGTGGATAGCATAGTTAAGATGGTGGAATAGCATGATAACACAGTAGCATCATGAAACATGCTAGGTCTGTCTGTCCAGCTGAGCTTCCTTGAGTTTTCTGATGACATGGACATTAAGTTGAGGTTCATGGGGCCTGCTGTGGGGCAGGGCTTGGCCAGCAAACTGGAATAGAGAACTTGGCAGAGACTCAGCAGGTAATATAGTCAGCGAGAGCTGAGAGGGGCTACTCAGTCCTGATGAAGCCAGTTAAGAATGACTTGTAAGTCATTGGCCACAGTTGTCAGCAGAACCCTACCTCCAGGACTTGGTCAATAGGACCCAGAATCTGTGTTATGCCATACCAGCCTTCTGCAAGTGGGGCCAGGAAGGGATGCCTCTCAGATCTGAAGACTCTTTTGCTTAGGGGTCAAGAGATCATGTGAGCTCTTTCTTTTTCACATATCCAAATGCCACCATGTAGAAAGAAAAAAAGAATGGATAGAAATAGAGGAACTTTCAATTATCTTTAAAAATATTAAGCCCACTTAAAGGAACAGTTTATATTATTGGATCAAACTAGTCAAAAATAACCAGAGCTGGAAGTGGATTTTTTCCTCACTCTCCATCAGTTAAGGACCTATAAGAAAACACCATGTTATTAGTTACATACAAAATGAGGAAGCAATGTTTCCTGCATATGGCAGAATTATAGTATAAGTAAATTTTTGACCCTTCTCAAATGGTTATGAAACCTAAACTTGATCTTTCTCAGTTATCTGTCTTGGTCCTTCTCTTAGTTCTAGAATTCTAATCCAATTACATGCACTTCTTTTATTTTCTTCTCTTAAGGGTAGATATTCCTGCCCTTTAAAAAATTTCTCCATTTATTTCCTTGAAACTTTGTGGAGAAGCACATTTCAAAGTTTCTTTTTTTTTTTTTTTAAGATTTTTATTTATTTATTTGACAGAGAGAGAAGACAAGTAGGCAGAGAGCAGGCAGAGAGAGAGGAAGGGAAGCAGGCTCCCTGCTGAGCAGAGAGCCCGATGCGGGGCTCGATCCCAGGACCCCAGGATCATGACCTGAGCCGAAGGCAGAGGCTTAAACCACTGAGCCACCCAGGCGCCCCAGATTTCAAAGTTTCTATCAAAAGACCCTGGTAGCAGAGGAATGTAAACCAGTGCTCAGGTAGATGTGAGCTCACAGCCCAAAGCTAAGACCCTAGATGTCTTAAGATTCAGACTGCCCTTTACATCCTTAAGGCATCATCATATATCAACGGCACTATTCCTTCTTTTCCCCTTATTTCATCTATCCTCCCTGGAGTCAAAGGGAATTTGATTTAGTAACACAGCACACCCAGTGTCTGTGTATATGCAGTCATCTTCAATGACATCACACCTCTACAAATATTACATATAAATGAATGTACTTTGTCTTAATATTAAAGCATAACATATAAATACAGAAAAAAATCTTACTGAAGCTCAATGATTTTTTGTATATACTGGTGTAATTATCACCCAAATTAAGATACACATTTCCATCACTGCATAATATCACCTCATATTTCCTCCCTATCTGTATCCTATTTCCCCAGAGGACACCTTGTTTTTTCTGTTCTAAGAATTCATATACAGTATTTCGTTTTTATCTAGGGTATTTTACAGAACATATTTATGAGTTTCATCCTTATTAGTACATATAGCATTAGTTTATTTTTGTTTATTACTGTATCATATGTCATTGTATGAATATGTTAAAATATATTTATCCATTCTATTGCTGATGGATATTGCATTATTTCTAGTTTTGGGATATTCAGAAGAGTGTTGCTAAGAACTTTTGTGCATGTGTTTTTATAGGTATAAGCACTTATCTTTTCTAGAAATACACACAGGAATAGAATTGCTAGGTAATATGACAGGTGTATATTTGCCTTAGTGAAGCTGCCAAATAGTTTTTCATAGTGGTTGTACCATTTTTTAAAAAAGATTTTATTTATTTGACAGAGATCACAAGGAGGCAGAGAGAGAGGGGGAAGCAGGCTCCCTGCTGAGCAGAGAGCCTGATGTGGGGCTTGATCCCAGGACCCTGAGACCATGACCTGAGCCGAAGGCAGAGGCTTAACCCACTAAGCCACTCAGGCACCCCCCATTTTATACTCCTACTAGCAATGCATGGGAGTGCTAGTTGTTCTAGTTCCTCTCTAATATTTAGCATTTCAATCTTTACTGTTTTAGCCATTCTGATGTACACATAGGCACTTTGATGAACAGGTTTCCTTCATTTTCTACAAAATGGCTTGCTCAGTCACAAATATAACTAGCCAGAGTATCCCAGAAGTAAAATAAATTTTTATCAAAATCAGTAACTCCTCTGAAATTTGTTAGGAAATGCAAACGGGTGATACCTACCAGACAAGTTAAAACAGACTTCATTGCTCAAGGAAAAAGGGAAGATTAAAAAGATTATTAGGTCATATTTTGGAGTCATGTGTGAATCATTTAAATCTTTAGAACTCCATGTGTAGTACAGAGATCTATGAAAGGATACTGCCAAGTATGGGAAATCCACACAGAGGCATAAATAGTTCTGTTTAAACTATCTTTATTGTTGACTTAGAGATATTAAATAAACCTTATGTGTATAATATGGGCTTATAGCTTTTAGACTCATAGAATCACCTTCTATAACTGTATTTACACATGACTGACCAATTGCCTGTTGATTTTTTAGAGGACAACACCAAAATCATAATATAAAATTATATGTAACTCACAGTAATTTGAGATGTGGATAAAATAAAACTTACCTTAATGACCTTTTTGTTTTATTTTGTTTTTCATACTGAGCATTAGGCTTACCTCCTCAGTTGATTTTGGAAATAGGGGGCATATATTTTATAAAGATCAGTAACCATGCAATTTGCTAAAAAAAATTGCTAAACACTTCTATGCATGTGTAACTTGAGCCATAATTGGCCTCTATGGCTTGTTTTATGTAGCTCTGTGTTTAGGGCATATGTGGAACTAAAGCTACTCTATTCTGTAAACCACAGTTTGTACTTGCTTGTTTGTTGCTTGTTTGTTTAAACATTGCTTCCCCTAAGGAATAAAAGTTAGTTTTACCTTGGGTCAATGTTAGTAACTCAGTGTGGATAACTGGTGTTCCAAAGTAAAACATTTGAAAAGTGTATATTGTTTTTATAGTACTTTTAATATTGTATACACTCTGTCAACTAATGGAAACAATGACCTCAGGGACATACTTATCTTGGTTTTAGCCCACTTAAAATACATTTAGCCTTTAGCTTCTCCTTAAGCCCAAACCACATCAAATGGGCCACACACAGACTCCTGAGGTCATTATCACTTTAGGGTGATTTTGAAGAAGAAAAGGAAAGCAAACTGTCTCTTTACATTACTTTTTAGTCCTGGAAATCCCATAGGAAGAGTGAATATATTTGTTCATTTCACTCTCTTTCCATGCTAGGTTACCTGCCAGTGCCATTTTTCTTAGAGGTAGATTCTTAAACCTACAAAATGAATCTTTAAAGTCAGTTTTATGTGTACTTCACTATGAGTAAGAAAAGCTTCAGAATCCAGTATTATCTCACCAGAAAACCATATCCTCAGAAAATGCAGACTGTTCCATTGGCTGTTGTTCTTTTTTTTTTTTTTTAAGATTTTATTTTTATTTATTTATTTGACAGAGAGAGAGATCACAAGTAGAGAGGCAGGCAGAGAGAGAGAGAGAGAGAGGAGGAAGCAGGCTTCCTGCCGAGCAGAGAGCCCGATGCGGGACTCGATCCCAGGACCCTGAGATCATGACCTGAGCCGAAGGCAGCGGCTTAACCCACTGAGCCACCCAGGCGCCCTGGCTGTTGTTCTTTTAACATTAAGGTTTCAAGTTAGCTCGTCAACTTATTTATTTTTGAGAACCTTTTACAAGTCACAGTGTTCTGTAATCATCTCACACTAAATAACTATGTCTATGCATCACTTCACATTTCCAACCTGAAACACTAAATATTGCAGTAGCACTTGTGATTATATACAGAGGCCCAAAAGTAGGAAATGAATTATATACTGCCTGAACTGAGCAGTGATGAATGAGATAGTAGGATAATTTCCATTTGGACAGCTTAGGTGATCAAGGGTTGTTTTCTTTTACCAAGAGAGTGCATGTGTGTTTGCAAACACCATATGCCGAAACCCTCAGTTCTTATTTAGGAAGAGGTGCACTACCATTCTTCAAAGGCATCCAACAGCAACTCCTGGACCAACCTGCTTATTCTCCTGGATATCTCCCATTCAAAATGAATCTTTTGCTTGCCTCTTTTCCAATTTAATGAATTCACAGCCTGAGATGATGAGCTGCAGGCCAGAATCATTTAAATACTGCCAATCCTACATCAGGCATCACAATAGAATCTTAAAAATACTTAACACAGTTTCAGTGTATGTATGGCATAGAGGCTGCATCACTGACTAACATGGTTTAGAACTTGAAAATTAAGTAATATAAGTTACATTAGAAAGGGCTTTAAAAATCATGAATAATTCTGCTAACTATATATTTTCAGTTTTTAGAATAGCATCATTTTAAAATTCAACTTGAAATTCCTTTTTTTCTTTTGATTTTCCCATTGGCCTTTATATTAAAGTCAAATGATTCTTTTCCTGAGGACATTTTGTTTTTATTCTGACAACATTTTAGCCTTCTCCACCCTACTTCCTTACCCTATTGTCTAGCCTAAGGAAAATAGTGAAATATCTAAACCAAAATTTATCTGAAGAGAAGAAAGAGGCTACTCATGGTGATACTGCTAATGACTTTCTTCTGTCTGTATTTCAAAGAGAAGTTTAAATGTTCATTGCATAAAGGTACAGAACATCAAAGGAAGATAATGAGGAAGAGAATGAACTTCTTACTATCAAAACCCATCACTGATAAAAATCTTTTCTATAACTTAAAATAGAGAAAGTCAAAGTTTGATATGCTCTCAACAAAAAACATAAACAGTGTTGGAGACAGATATAATTAGAGCAATTACTAGCTCAAGGGTTTGGATAGACGGAGGTAAGAGGGCATTCTAGTTGGTATTATCCCAGATGTAAGTATACCATGCTTTGAGAAGCAGTAAGAATGAAACACATAAGCAGTATAAAACAATGTTTTGAGTCTCAGCTGCTCTACCATCCTCTACTTAATTGCTTTATATTTTTGTGCAAATTACTTATCTCTTATACCTTACTTACCAGATTTATAAAATGGAATTAATAATTCAACCTTAGTTGGGTTATTATGAAGATCAAATGAGTTTAGATAACCAGCACAGTCTGGCCCATAGTATGTGTGCCATACATATTACCTATTATTGTAGTTATGTGGGGATAAGATAGGGAAAGAGTTAAAAAAGAGTTAATACACATCTTAGAGGGCATAAAAATAGACTTACTACTGTAGTTAGTCAGAAAAAGTGAAAGAATTTTGGTGGAGATGAGGGAAGGTGGCTTCCATGCCTTTTAGGCTCTTTATTGTATCCCAAGTAGTTAGCCCTAGGCCTGGTACTTAGTAGGCATTCAATAAATATTTGTTGAATGAATGAATGGAATAATTTCAAAAGAAAAAAAGAATAATTCCATAGTTATTTATCAAACAAAACTGTACTTTAAGCGCTGTTCTGGTTTTATGATGTTTTGAAATGCCAACAGAATTTGGTCCCTTGCCCTCACCTCAGATCTAGTGGGTAAGATAGATATTTTTCAAATAACTCTTTCACTGTGCAAAATGGATAAAGTGCTGGGATAGAGATAAAAACAAAGTATAGTAACAGATGTGGTAAGGTAAAGAACAGATAATTGATTTCAACTGAGATGATAAAAAGATTTGATAGGTTAATTAGACCTTGAAACCCAAGCAGGATTCAACAGATCCAATAAGGTGATGCAAGGGGGGAGATAAAGAGAGTCTGATTTACAAAGAAGACAACTTGAGCAAAGCCATTAGGATGGAAAAGAACTTTTGGTTCTAAGGAATACAGAATGGTTGCAAATGGGCAAAAAAATAGGCCTAGAAATGCCCCATTTATATTCCCATTCCCTTTAAATTCAGTTCATAACTGATGGCTTCCCTTGGCAGTCATTACAGCTCTTTGCGTAGGGCTTTCTCTGGTTACAGGAGGTCGGTGGGCAGGATGGCAATGGTGGGAAATTTATGCACTCTCCTTTTCTTCACGCAGCCCTCAAATAAGGAATGGCAGAACCCTTGCCTTTTGGGTAGGAATAGTCTGAGGCATCTATTTTATACCATTATTTGGTAATTATTATCCCCATTATCCCCAGTGGGATTAAGCTATAATTGCCCACTGGCTTCCTTTTCTTCCTTGACTTACACCCCTACTCTACTGGGTTTTCCTAGGATCACTTCATCAATAAACTACTTGCACTGAATCCTTCTATCAAGTCTGCTTCTCAGGGAACATCAACCAAGACAGTTTATACTGGGAGTGGGGTTCTAGAATTGGATAATTGTTGACCAGATGGCAACAATAACCCACATTTCTGAGGGGAAGTGTGGTAATGACAGTACCTGTGATAGTGTAGCAACACAATTACTAAGACTTTCACCTGTGGTTGTCTTGGGACTAGCTGGAAGGCGATACACTGCTTATATGATTGCTCTAAGTAGGTAAGAGAAATGAAGGCAATAATAATCATTAAACTTATGAATCTGGTTGCTTATTATTAAGGGCTGAAGAAAGAAAATAACTGGTCTATGTCAGTCACTATCAAGTGAGTGTACAATGTGAAAGCCAGAAGGCCAGCAGGGTAGTGTTTAAAGGGAACCTCACATTCTGAAATAGGAGGGTAGACAGTGCTAGAAACTAGGCACAGGACCTAACTGTGAGGTTAAAAGAGTTGGAAAGAAGGCAGTATATGGTCCTGATAAAGTCTTCTCTAGTGACCCTTAGGGAAGGGGTGAACCTAGAGAAGTAAGATAGAAATATTTGGATGGGTATACTTGGAAAACTTCAACCCCCAGGTACCTTGTTTGCCAACAGAATTGACCAGCTCACACACTCCCTATTTCTAGAAGACAGACACTTCTCTCTGCCTGGATACCATGCAAAGTCCTTCATCTGAAGCGATAGTCTCATAACATACTACTTGTCCTCTTTGGATCTGCCCTTACATCTTATTTTAAACTAATAACTAAGGGAAGTCTTAGCATGGCCCAATTGGAAAATATTGTCTTTGTTAGGGCAAGGGAAGAGCTTAGTTATCGCCAAACCTGCAGGACTGGGTTAATACGTACTGGCAGAGAGCAAGGTAAAGTGCCTTAGAATGGAATTCAAATTGCCGCAGCTGAGGGGCAGAATATAAAGCTGAATAAGTGAGAGTACATTGATATGGTACACCCTTCCATGACTTAGGACTTAATGTTCTTATGAGTAGACCTGGAACCAATCCTCATGCCCAGGGATGATTTCTTGAAGCTTGGGGAAAAACCAGACTAAATTTTATGAAATTGAGGTGCTAGAACTATCTTGGCTGAGAACTGAGAAAGAGGTAAAAAGGCTAATAGAATTGGGTATACTGGTATTGATTAATTGTATAAAACCAGAGAACCCATCAGTTGACTCTTTCCCAGGAGGGCCTCAAGGACGCAATCTTCATTAAAGTGAAAAAGAAACCAGTCATAGTGTTATGCTGGGTTTCATCTGTAGGGCAGAACTGATGCTGGATGCCACTCTGGGAGAAGAGTTAAGAATTATATGGATATTTTAAGACAAAATATATCTTGAGCCCATATTGACTCTTTCAACTCAACTATAGGACTAAGATTATTTCATTTATTCTTATATAGCTTCCACCTGTATTTACTGTCTTTCATGTTAAGAATCCTTGTTCTTGGGCGCCTGGGTGGCTCAGTGGGTTGAGCCGCTGTCTTCGGCTCAGGTCATGATCTCGGGGTCCTGGGATCGAGTCCCGCATTGGGCTCTCTGCTCGGCAGGGAGCCTGCTTCCCTCTCTCTCTCTCTCTCTCTGCCTGCTTCTCTGCCTACTTGTGATCTCTCTCTGTCAAATAAATAATAAATAAATAAAATCTTAAAAAAAAAAGAATCCTTGTTCTTAACAATATCAACATTATTACTTGCTTGTTTAAACCGAGGGTACACATGAAACAGTCTCAGAGTAACAATACCAACACTGGCAGGAAGAATATGATAATTGGCAAACAGTTTAATATGCTTTTGCAGTTCTTAATACCTTTGAAGAATTTCCCACTAGCTTTTAATTCTTGTGTTCTAAAATCACATTAAATAGTTACTCTCTGTATGGTTATGCCACAAAATCAATATGCAGTTAAGTTCATCTGCTATATTTAGCTTACTATTTTTAGAGATTACTTTCAAAAATTGTTTTATAATTATATAAAACATGTATAAAGTTCCTAAGTTAAATCTGAAAAACAAGTCATATATAGATGAGTCTAACTTTTATCTCAGACTCCACTACATTATTACTATGCCTAGAGGTAAATATTAGAAACAATTTTATAATTTCGCCTTCCTCTTTAAAATAGATGTATTAATATTCATATTTATGCTTCTTTTTGTTAATAGGTTTTATACACTTTTTCTTCTAATGATACATACTGAAGATCATTTCGTAGGAGAATATAGAGATATTCCTCACAACTGTTTGCAGCTACATATGACTCCTTTGGGTAGATGTACTATTTATCAATCCCCAGGGCACTGCAGCAATCTCCCAGGGGCACTGTGGGGTATTCTAAATTCTTGAGAGAAACACAGTAATATTTGATATTTGTCAGACTGCACAAACAACTAGCTTGAAGTAAATCATTATTTCAATATTAGATTGTGCTATATTCTTGTTTAGGTGATATCCTATGTTTGCAAAGCTGACTTCTTGGTGGTTGCTGTTATAGAGAGCAAATACTGCATTAAAATCGATGTGGAATCAAAAATGAGGAAGGTGTTTAATATGATTTCAAGGTGTGAGAAGTTGTGCAGTGTCCAGTAGGTACACATATCTCCTGGCTAAGCAACTGTGGATATTTGAGAAAAAAAGTTACCTTTTATTTCAATTGATGTCTATTATTCCTTTTTAAATGGCTACTAAGATATTAAGACATAAATATGTAAGTTGTGGGCCTAACTACTTAATACACAGAACTGTTTTGGTTTAGGCATTCCATTAAGAAAAGATTACTGACTCATTAAGGAAGTTGTAATCAAGAAAGTTTGGGTTTCTGGTTCCACATGTAAGGAGCTTGGAAGTTGATACTCCATCTAACAAGGAATAAGCTGAATAGACAGAAAGATCACTCTGGGATCTGTAAAAGTGGTTTACATACAGTGTAAACCACTGCCCCCAACATTGGAAAGACAGGTGAATATAGGAAGTCACGGCTTACTAAAGCAGAGACTGCCTCAGGAGCTACTACCAAGTTAAGAAAACTTGAGTCATAATTAATGAATTGCTAGAAGCTCAGTCTGAACAAGTGTGAGATAAAAACTCCAGGGGAACTTAGTCATCATTAGCACTCCCCCCCACCCATTTGTATGTTTTATATTCAGGATTTCAACCAAGGTTTCATGGTAAATATTAAAAGAAAATCCCCTTATGCTTCTAGCAGGAGGAAGGGAAAACACTCATTTTGAAATATGCCTGAGAATTCTGTTTTTCTTAAACTTTCTCAGCAGAACCAACTAGTTGACCAGAATCTAACCTACTGGAGTACTGTCAGAGCCTAACTGACCTGGGGGAAGGGAAATATCCAGTTCTAGCCAGCTGTACCTGTTCTATCTCATCTTAGGGACAGAGGACTGGGAAACACTTGTAAAGTTCATCGTCCAGAGGCATAGGCTTATTATATAACTGAGACCCAATTATAGGACTATAGGAAACTTTCCCTCTCCTCAGACCATCCACTCCTTCATATACTTTATTACCACAATACTAAAGTCCTATTTATAGTAATTTCTTTTACCTGGTGTCTCACATCTAATGATCAAGAAAAAAATTACAAGGCACACTAAAAGGCAAAATACATTTGAAAAGATAGAGCAAGCATCAGAACCAGGCATGGTCGGAATGTTGGAATTATCAGACTGGGGATTTAAAACAACTATGACTAATATGTGAAGTGCTCTGTGGATAAGGAGGTACCGCGCATAAGAACAGTCATGTAAGCAGAGAGAAAGAACTGTAGGAAAGAACCATAAAGAAGTACAAGGTAAAAAATACTATAACAAAAAGAATGCCCTTGATGAGCTCATTAACAGACTGGACATGGCTGAAAAAAGAATCTTTGAGCTTGAGGATATATCAATAGAAACTTCCAAAACTCAAAAGCAAAAAGAACAAAGACTGAAAAACAGAAGAGGATATCAGAGGACTATGGGACAACTAAAAAAGATGTAACATACACATAATGGGAATGCCAGAATGAAAAGAAAGAGAAAAACAGAAGAAATGTTTGAAACAATGACTGGGAATTTTTCCAAATTATTCTCAGACACTAAACCATGTAGGCAATCTAGAACTCAGAGGGCACCAAGCAGGATAAATGCTGAAAGAGCCACACATAGGCATACCATTTTCAAACTAAAGAAAATCAAAGACAAAGAAAAAACTCTGAAAGAAACCATGGGGTGGGGGGAATACCTTATGTATAGAAGAAAAAAAAAAGATAAGAATTACATCTAGCGTCTCAGAAACTTTGCAAGAAGAAGTGAGTAGAATCAAATAAAATGTTGGGAGAAAAAAAAATAACCAATCTAGAATTCTCTGCTCTCTGAAATTATTCTTCAAAGCTGAAGGAGAGATAAAGACTTCTTCTGATAAACAAAAATTGAGGGGATTTGTTGCTAGTGCACCTGCCTTGGAAGAAATACTAAAGTAAGTTCTTTGGAGAGGAGAAGAAGAATATAGGTCAGAAACTCAGATCTGATAAAGAAAGGATAAGCGCTAAAGAAAGAATAACTGAAAGTAAAGAAAAACTTTTATTTTTTATTTTTAATTGACCTAACAGACAGTAGTTAGTTCAAAATAATAATAGCAATAATATTTTTCATATGTATTATTGTATACATACCATATACATACATATGTGTGTATGTATATGTATATATGTATATGTATATGGTATGAAGTATACATATGTATATATGTATAATGTATGTATATGGCATGAAGTATACATATGTATGTATATGGTATGCATACATACCATATATATGTTTATGTATACTTATGCATAAGTGAAATAAATGACAGCAATGATAAAAGGGATGGAAGTAGAATTATTTTGTATTATTAGGACAATCATAATATCCATGAAGTGGTATCGGATTATTTGAAAGTGGACTTGGATTAGTTGCAAGGTCTAGGAAAACCACTAAAAATATTTTTAAAAGAAGTATAACAGATATGCTAAGAAAAGAGAGAAAATGGAATAATATAAAAGCTAATTAAAACCATAAATGCAAAAACAAAATGAAACAAAACAAAACAAAAAACCAAACCAACCATCTAACCAACCCAAAAACAAAAACCATAAAGGCAGAAAAAGAG
This sequence comes from Lutra lutra, assembly GCF_902655055.1. Lineage (NCBI taxonomy): Eukaryota > Metazoa > Chordata > Mammalia > Carnivora > Mustelidae > Lutra > Lutra lutra. The sequence continues at coordinate 72,925,662 of NC_062285.1, forward strand.
TGAAAGGCAAAACAATAGGAATAAAGAATGAAGGCAACAAATAGAAAACAGTAACAAATATGGTTGTTCCTAATCCAACTATATCAATAGTCACTTTGAATGTCAATGGTTTAAAAGCACCGGTTAAGAGACACAGGTTGTCAGAGTTGATCACAAAAAAGACCCAATTATATGTTGTCTACAAGAAACCCACTTTATATATAAAGTTGAAAATAAATGGATGGAGAGAAATATTCTATGCTAATATTAAACAAAAGAAAGCAGGATTAGATATATTAATTTCAGAAAGAACAGACTTAAAACAAAGTTATCAAAGGTAAAGAAGTTCACACATAAGGACAAAGGGTTAATCCTCTAAGAAGACATAACACTCCTTAGTATGTATGTGACTAACAACAGATCATTAGTCTATGGGAGACAAAACTTGGTAGAACTGCAAGGATAAATAAACAAATACACCACTATCATAGCTGGAGACTTCAATATCCCTTTATCCGAATGGACAGATTTAGTAGGCAGAACATCAGTAAGGATATAATTGAACTCAAAATACCACCAATCAACTGGATACCAATTTGTATTCATAGACTGCTTTCCTAAAACAAGAATATACACTCTTCTCAAGCTCACATGGAACATTCACCAAGAAAGATGACATTCTGGGCCATAAAATACACCTTGAAAAATTTAAAAGAATAAAAATTATATGTCTCAGACCACTATGGAATTAAACTAAAAAGTCAATAATAGAAAGATAACTGAAATATCCCCAAATACATGGAGATTAAAAAATGCACATCATATGGGCCAAAGAAGAAATCTCAAAAGAAATTTGAAAATATTTTAAAAATCAAATGAAATGAAAATACAATTTATCAAAATGTGTGGGATAAAGTGTATGCAATGTTTAGAGGGAAATTTATGGCATTGAATGAGTATATTAGGAAAGAAGAAAGATCTAAACTCAATCGTCTAAGTTAGGAAACTAGAAAAAGAAAAGCAAATTAGATGCAAACTAAAAAAAAAAAAAGAAAAGAAATAATAAGAATTAGAGTGGAAAGCAATGAAATTGAAAACAGAAAATCAACAGAGAAAATTAATGAAACCAAAAGCTGATTCTTGTAGAGATCAATAAAATTGATAATCCTCTAGCCAGGCTAACTAAGAAAAAAAGGGAAGACACAAATTATTTACAACAGAAATGAAAGAATGGATGTCACCATGGACATTAAATGGATAATAAATAAATATTATGAAGAATTCTATGTCCACATGGACATTAAATGGATAATAAAGACCTCATGGACATTAAATGGATAATAAAGAAATATAATGAAGAATTCTATGTCCACAATTTTGATGACCTAGGTGAAATGGACCAAGTTCTTGAAAGACACAATTTGCCAAAACTCACACATGAAGAAACAGACAATTTACATGGCTGATATCTAGTAAACACATTGAATTGATAATAACCTTCCAAAGCAGAAAGTGTTGCTCCAGATGGGTTCTACTACATTTTAGGAAGAAATTGTACCAATTCTCTATAGTCTCCTTCAGAGGATAGAAGCAGAGAGAATACTTCCTAACTCATTCTGTGAGGCCATTATTATCCTAAAAGCAAAATTAGACAAAGTCATTATGAGAAAATAAAACTATAGACCAGTATCTCTCATGAGCATTGATGCCAAAATCCTAAACAAAATATTAGCAAGTCAAATCCAACAATGTATGAAAAGAATTATGCACCACGACCAAGTGGGATATTCCAGGTAGGCAACACTGGTTCAACATTCTTTTTTTTTTTTTTTTTTTTTTTTTGGTTCAACATTCTTATAGCAATTAATGTACGATCACACGAGGCTAAAAAAGGAAAAGTCACATGATTATATCAAGAGATTAAAAAAAAATGATGAAATCCAATACTCATTCAGGATAAAGACAGCCAGTAAATTAGGAATAGAGGGGAACTCCTCGAGTTGATGAAGAATACCTGCAAATAACCATGAACTAACATCATACTTAATGGTCAGAAACTTGAAGCTTTCCCACTAAGATCAGTAATTATGTCTTCTTAGAGGATTGACTCTTTGTCTCCTCTCACCACTTCTTTTCAACATCATACTGGAAGTCCTGGCTGATTTAACAAGATGAGAAAAGGAAATAAAAGATATACAGATTGGGAAGAAAGAAGACACATATGAAAATTGAATGAAATGACCAAAAACAACTACTCCTGGAACAAATAAACATTTATAGCAGGGGTGCAGGATACAAGGTTCATATACAAATGTCAATTGTTTTCCTATTTACCAATGATGAACAAGTGGAATTAAAAATTAAAAACATAATACTATTTATATTATGACCCCACCAAGATGAAATACTTAGGCATAAATCTAAATAGGTATGAGATCTATATGAGGAAACCTATAAAACTCTGATGAATGATATCAAAAACACTAAATAAATGGAGATAATCCATGTTCATGGATAGGAAGACTCAATATTATCAGAATGACTGTTAATCCCAACTCAATCTATAGATTCAATGTGATTCTGATAATATTCCTAGCAAGTTATTTTATGAATCTTAACAATCTGATTTTAAGGCTTCTATAAAGAGACAAAAAGATCCAGAATAGCCAACTCAATATTGAAGGAGAATCACCAAATTGGAGGACTGGCACTACCTAACGTTAAGACTTACTACAAATCTTATTATGAATCTTAGTATTGATTAAAGAATAGACAAATAGGTCAGTGGAACAAGTAGAGAACCCAGAAATAGATCCATGTAAATCTAGTCAACCAATGTTTGACAAAGGAGCAAAGGCAATACAAGAAAGCAAACAAAGATAGTCTTTTTAAAACTGGTGCTAGCACGACTTGTTATCCACATGCAAAATGAACCTACCTAGACACAGACAGACCTTACACCCTTCACAAAAACTAATTCAAAATGGATCACAGACCTAACTATAAAATAGAAAACTATAAAACTTCTAGAAGATAACATAGGATAAAACCTACATGACTTTGGATATGATGATAACTTTTTTGTTACAGCATCAAAGTCATAATCAGTAAACCAATCATTGATAAACTGGACTTCAGTAAAATTAAAACCTTCTGCTCTGCGAAAGACAGGATCAATCTGATGAGAAGACAAGCCACAAACTGAGAAAAAAACATTTGCAAAAGATACCTCTGATAAAGGACTATTATCCAAAATATGCAAAGAACTCTTCAAACTCAACAGTAAGAAAATAAAGAACCTGATTAAAGAATGGACTAAGGACCTTAATAGACACCTCGCAAAAGAAGATATTCAGATGGCAAATAAGCAATTGAAAAGATGCTTCACATCCTTTGTCAATAAGGAAATGAAAATTAAAACAACAGTGAAGTATCACTACACATAGGTTGGAATGGCCAAAATCTGGAATATTGCCACCAAATCCTATTGAGGATGTGGAACAATAGTAAACTCTCATACATTGTATATAGAAATGGAAAATGGTACAGCCACTTTGGAAGACAGTTCATTGGTTTCTTACAAAACCAAACATGACTTACCATAATATCTAGTAGTCATGTTCCTTGATATTCACCAAAAGGACTTGAAAATTTATGTTCACGCAAAAGCCTACACGTGGATGTGTTCGTAGCAGCTTTATTCATAATGGCCAAAGCCTGGAAGAAACCAGGATGACTTTCAGTAAGTGAATGGATAAGTAAACCATGGTATATATAGACAATAGAATATTACTTAATGCTAAAAAGAAATGAACTATCAAGTCATTAAAAGATCCAGAAGAACCTTAAGTGCATATTACCAAATGAAAGAAGCCAATCTCAAAAGGCTATATACTATATGATTCCAACTTTATGACATTCTGTGAAAGGCAAAACTATGGAGACATAAAAAGATCAGGGGTTGGGGACCCTGAATAAATGGGGCACAGAGGATTTTCAGGGCAGTGTAAAAACTCTGTATGATACTATGATAGATAGTATGTCATACATTTGTCCAAATATTATACATTTGTATAACACCAGGAATGAACCCTAATGTAAACTATGGACTTTGGGTGATTATGATGTGTCAACTTTGGTTCATCAATTGCAACAAATGTACCACTCTGGTATATGATATTGACAATGGGAACGCAATACATGTACGGGTTAGAGGGTTATATGGGAAATCTCGGTGCCTTCCTTTCAATGTTGCTGTGAACTTTTAACTTTTCTAAAACACCAAAGTCTTTTTAAGAAATTTGGGAAACTCTGAGTAATTTCCATTCCCCTACTGTTTTCAGCTTCTTTTTTTTTTTTTAAAGATTTTATTTATTTATTTGACAGAGAGAGACAACAATGAGAGAGGGAGCACAAGCAGGGGGAGTGAGAGAGGGAGAAACAGGCCTCCCACCGAGCAGGGAGCCCAATGCGGGGCTTGATCTCAGGACCCTGGGATCATGCCCTGAGCCTAAGGCAGACGCTTAACGACTGAACCACCCGGGCACCCCTGTTTTTAGCTTCTTTCTAGTCTTCTGCTCTTTTAATTAATGCTGACAAGAACCATCTTGAACATATGTTATTTTTGTAATTTTGCAGTCTATCTGTAAGATAGGTAACTAAAAGTAGAATTGCTGAGTTAAAAGGTAGAGGCAAATATAATTTTGCTAGATATTTTAAAAGTCTCCTCCGTAAGGATTGTACCACTTTTTAAAAAAGATTTTTTAAAAATTTATTTGCCAGGGGGAGAGAGAGTGCGAGGGCTTAAGCAGGGGGAGTAGCAGGTGGAGGGAGAAGCAGGCTCCCTGCTGAGCAAACAGCCCTATGTGGGACTTGATCCCAGAACTCTGGAATCATGACTTGAGCTAAAGGCAACTGCTTAACTGACTGAGCCACCCAGGTGTCCCTGGTTGTATCATTTTTATATCTCTAAGAGCATTGTGTGGACTACCAATTTCCATGCGGACTCAATAGCACTAATATAGTGCTAAAATCTTAGATCTTTGTTAATCTAATAGGAGGGAAGTATCATAGTATAATTAAAAATCTTTTGTGATTAAAATATATATAACATAAAACATGTAATTTTAACCACTTTAAAGGTACATTCAATGGAATTAATTATATTTACAGGGTTGAGTGATCATCATCACTGTTTCCAAATCTTACATTACTCCAAAGAGAAGTTCAAGAACTCAATCAATAACTCTCTAATCTTCTTTTTCTCCACACCTTGTTCTCTCAAATCTGCCTTCTGTCCATATATTTGCCTATTCTAGATATTTCATATAAGTGGAATCATATAATATTTGTTCTTTTGTGCCTGGCTTATTTTATTTACCATACTGTTTTCAAGGTCCATCCATGTCGAAGCACATATCAAACCTTTATTCCCTTCATGGATGAATAATATCCCATATTATGTGATCACATTTGCTATCCATTCATCTGTTGATGGACACTTGGGTTGTTTCCATCTTTTGGCTATGAAAGATTACTTGAGATTTCTAATCCTGGAGATTGAGTGGTGATGTCAGCAGAAATAACGTAAGATAACATGAAAAACGCTAATATGACATGTGTTCTATAATTGGAGCTCAATCTTAACCTGCAAATACTCCTAAGAGGAGTATTTGTTTACAAATATGTTTACACTAAGATATAAATTATTCCTATCAGTGCTCTGCTTGTGAGTAGGTTTGGATTTGGGAAGGAGACTGGTGCCTAGAGGATGAGAGGAGGGCAGTTGGCTTGGACATGGAAGGAGGCCCAGAGTAAGAAGCATGAGGGGACAGAGAAGTCAAGTTCACAGTTTTGGTTTATTAAACTTTCTGTAATATGGCATGGAAGGAAAGGCAATGCTTAATCTTCTCTGCCATCTGTAACATTAGCCAGGACCTTTTTGTTTGCAAGTGACAGGAACCCAGAGCATGTAAAATGGGAACTCAAAGTCCACATCTAGCTCAAACTCAGCTCAGTCCAGGTGGTGAAATTATGTCACTGGGGCACTGCTCTTTCTGGCTTTCCTTTTTTTCCCAGTTGGTTTCCTTTTCAGATAGGCTTTCTCCATGCACTGGTAAAGAGAACACCCATCAGCTTCAGGATTATTGGGTCTTTATATTTTTTGACTCAGAGAAAAAGAGAATGCCCTGTGCCTACTTCTAGAAAAAAATCTCTCTGATTGTCTTTTCTGAGTCATGTGTCTAGCTCTGAACAGTGCTCTACAGTCAATCCTGCAACCGAGAGGTAGGGAGCCCGACTACAGAGAAGGCTTGGACTGAGAATGAAGGTACTTGAAGGTTTCCATTTGATATGACAGTTTTTGCAGAGAGAATTTAGTAACTGAGAGGGAAATGCAGAGTATTCATTAGTTTCAAAAGTCTAGCTTGTATGTGTAAATAGTATTATAGATATTTATGTCCCTTTCCTAACCTTAGAAAAACTCTGGAGACTGACCTACTCATGTATCTTAAATTTAAAATCTTTCAGATTTTTAAAAGGACATTTGAGTTCACTGATAATGTAAATTAGCTGAACTCTAATTATATTGAAGAAATGAAATGTTTGTTTATTTCAGACAAGACACGTTGCCAACAGCTATGGAGAGATGTGATGTGATCCTCTCAGTGAACAAATCTAAGAGCCAGTGAGTAAGCTAAAATAATAGAATCTGCTTGTCTGTAGTTAGTGTGTTGACAAGGAAACAAAAGGGAACTGTAGGGTAAACACAGGGCAAGATTACACAGAGAGTAGTTAAAAATGGTAAAAACACTGTGCAAGAAAAGAACTCTACAATATAGCAGACAATGTTAAGTGCTTTTCTAATTAAACTTTGGTTTTCCATATGGACTCACTAAACCTGATCTTCATTGTTTAAAATAAATTCTAAAGGGTTGTCCTTAAATCACCTTGAAAGTGTTCCCTAAAGTTGTTAATTCAACATTTTTTTCAATGTAGTTCCAAAGCTCTGATGGATGCACTGGCTTCCAATGAACATTCTTAAAACCTTCCTTGAAACAATGCTATCATGGGTATGATTGCATTTCCAGAGTATTTTGTCCCTCACAGAAGTGGTCCAACTTTGTACTTGATAAATCTTAGAGAGAAGCTGCTTCACTAAGACTGGCAATGCAAAAAAGTTTCTGTTATGTGAGTTTTCCAACAATGTTACATAGTGGTGTAAGGAAAACACATGTACTTCTCTCTTTGTTATTGCTCTTTGTTTATTTTATCTGGAACCAGTGCTTGTTAACTTTCTACTGTTATTCAATTTAATTAGAAGTTTATTTTGTTACCACCATCAATTTTACCTAGGATCTGGAAGGTATATATAAAAACAGGAGGTAGTCTATGTTCTTATAGGTAATAAGTTTGTCTCTAAAAACAACTAAGCTTTTATCTTTTTTTTGTTTTTTAATTTTATTTATTTTCAGCATAACAGTATTCATTATTTTTGCACCACACCCAGTGCTCCATGCAATCCATGCCCTCTCTAATACCCACCACCTGGTTCCCTTTATCTTCTAATCTTTAATGCTTCTGTAATTTTAACATGGTAGTAAGATAGACACACAATGTTGGATGATTCCTAATTTCCTGAGGGAATATTGCTTACAACACCAAGGAGAATGAAGGTATAATTTTTTAAATGCCAAGAATTTCTGAATAGCTTTTTATTTGTCATGCTTTATTGTTGAAAACCAGACTTCTGTTAATATGATACTAGTACAAAGACATTAGTTTTGAGTCTGAATACTAGAACAACATAAATGAGGTAGGGAGTAAGGATAAGTACTTCATTTTTTACATGATTTTAGTAATAAGCTATCCTGCTTTGTTTTTATGCATACACATATATATTAAAATTAATTCATTGTCCATAGGATATTAGTCTTTACTTTGTCTCTCACTTGCCTTGTTCCATTCCTTCAGTTTCCAAACAGATTCCTTTTTTCCTTTCTGTTATCCCACCTATTTCCTTTATTCCGAGGCTCCCAAATGTGTGGTAGAATTCAGTTCTTGTCTCACGTTTTGGTTTTTGGTGATTGAGGCACAATTAAGAGTACTGATTTGAGGCAAGACAACCAGTTAGTAGTTAAAAGTGTGCTGCCATTGACTTGGTGTCTTTGTCAAGTCATTTAATGTATTTTAACCTTAGTTTCCTAAACTATAAGATGTGGATAATGCATTTCTCTGCTTATGTTACTGGTCTGGGGGTGTTGCATGAAAATAAAGTAAGAGTCAGCAGTTAGAATCCTATGTTTTATAAATATAGGCTGGCTGCATTATTATGATGGTGATTATAAGCTATCTCATAGCTAGTAAGAGCAAAACAAAACAACACAAAAACTATTGAGACCACTGTCTTCAACTTGGAAAGCCAGAGAGGAGAAAGAATAGTAAGGACTTAAGTCATTCTATGGTAATGTTTTTCAAACTTTAGATAGGTACGTCTAGGGCTATATAATTTAATTAATTAGTTGCTACTAACATTAAAAGACAAAATAGAATAAAATAATAGAATATGATAGGAAGTATCAGAGTTTGTGTCTCATAAGGAAATACTCATAAGTAAGGATAAGTATTGCTTCATGAAACTTTTGTGTCGGCATGTGTGTATGGTGGGGGAGGGGAGCATATGTGTGTGTATAAATGTTGAGTTGTGGTATAATATGTATGCTGTAGACTGTCTTCCTCTACCCTCACCCGATGTATATGTTGAAGCCCTAATCAAAAGTGTGATGATATTTGGAAGTGAGGCCTTTGGGAAGTAATATTAGGGCATGAGGGTGAAGCCCTCACAAATGGGATTAGTGCCCTTATAAAAAGAGAAACAAGAAAAATAATCTTCTTAGACATGTGAAGATGAAATGAGGAGGCTGCTGTGTACAATCTAAGAACTGTGGTTTTTTTTTTTTTTTTTTTTTTTTTTTTACCAGACACCAAATCTGCTGGCACCCTGAACTTGACTTCTTGGCCTCCAGAGTTGTGAGAGATAAATATTTAATGTTTATGCCACATAGTCTGTGGTATGTCTTGTAATAGTCTGAACTGATTAAGACAATGCACATCTTATCAATGGACTATAAACATTTTTAGAAACCACTGCTCTATGATATGGCCTGTTGAATCGTTTGTTGAGTATCCTCTACCCTAACTTCCCAGTCTACTCCAGTCTTTCACATGCTTCCTTTCCTTTAGCTCAACTGAGGAAGAAGTACACAGGAATAGCATAGGGGTTAAGCTGATTCCTTTAGGATAATTCACTAACTTCAGATCAGCCTTGTGTTATCCTAGGGTGTAGCATGGGACAGTGGAAAAGGTCTGGAAGTAAGACAGCTGAGTTCTAAACTGGCTCTGTTTAGTTTTGCTTCTTGGGTCTTAGAAAAATTCTGTAGCCATTGTGACTTTCATCTCTTATTCCTTAAATAAAGGGTTAATAAATATATTGGCCATATAATTATTAAGTATGGTCTGTGGCCGGGTATTTTGCTAAGAACCAGGAATATGGCAGTGATCATGATAAACATGGCCACCACCCCCAAGGAACTTAATCTGTAATTTATTAAGGTTCTTATGAAAATTAAGTTAGATAAAATATAAACAGTGGCTTAAAACTTCATTGTTAGATGCCAGATATGACACCCTTGCTTCTTAAAATATAGTGACAATAAACTAGAACTTCTATTTTCATGACCTCAGGAAGTTTAAAAAGCTCTCCAGCATTTCTGACTCTTCAATTACATGCCCCATGCTCCAACCAGTAGCATCATTTTTCCCATATTCTAAGGATCCTCCTCATTATTATACAAACACAGTACTATATCCTTTATCTTAAAACAACACCTAAAACTCCATGAACTTCACATTCTTTTCCAATAACCACACAATTTCTCTGCTCTGATTGATAGCAAAACTCCCACCTCTAATTCTCTTATTTCCATTATTACTTCTTCTTTGGTCAACAAGTAGTTTAGAAGGGCATTTTTTAATAGTTCTTAACTAACAGGGTTTTGAAAATTGACTTTTTAATTTCACTGTATTGAGGTAAATGGAATTGGCTGAGGCTTGTTATAATTGTGGTTTGACACATGGTCAGTCTTTGCAAATACATCCTTTATGCCTGAAAAGAATGAGCACTTCCAATTGTTGGGTTGAATAGTCTACATATATCCATTAGATCAAGCTTTTAAATTTTCTACTCAGGTCTTACATAACCTTACTGATTTTTTTTTTCTACTTGATCAATTTCTGAGAAAGATTTGTTGAAATGTTCTCAAATGAAGATAGATTTAAAAATTTTTTCCTTGTAGTTCTGTCAATTCTTGCTTTAATTTTGAGGCTACATTTAAAAAATCTTCTTGTTGTATTGAACATTTCATTGTTACATAACATAACTTTTTATCTGTAGTAATTTTTCCTTAAAATTATTTAGACTAATACTAATACAGCTACACTACTTTATTATTTTCCTATTATGTCTTTTTGTATCACTTGACTTTAAACCTTTCTGTGTCCTTGCATTTTTATATTCTAATGCTATTTTATTGAAGTAGAATTATATGCAGTAAAATGAGGTATGACTTGCATAAATTTGTTTAATTTTAACTTACATATATACCCATAATTCTACCTAGATCAAGATATAGAATATCTGCTCCACTACCTCTCTGCTTAAGATAACTACTGTTTTCTGACTTTTATCACCACAGTTAAGACAGCAAATTGTCATTTAAAAAATTTCAGGAAGAAAATAAATTTAAAAATCTCTTATTTATCCATTTTTTGGTGCTCTTTATTTCTTAATATAGATTTGACTTTACATCTGGTATCATCATCTTGAAGAACTTATTTTAATGCACATCTACTGGCAATGATTTTTTCGCAATTTTATCTGAGAAAGTTTCTATTTCATCCTCATTTAAAAATATATAATATGTTTATTGAAGGATTTAAAAACCATTCTGAGTATAAACAGGACCTTATTTTGTTTTTCTAAGCACTGCTTTTAACTGTGTTTTATCAACTCCCTATTTTCCTGTTGGTACTAGGTCCTTTAACAGGACTAGATTCAAGATTGCACAGGTGGTTGTTAAAATGGTCTCACTTTGGGTGTTCAACTCCAAGTCCTATTTATTTTTTTTTAAAGCACTTTTAGTTTTTTTTTTTGTGAACATGGAGTGAAAGGTACAGAGATTCTTCATATATCCCTACCCCACATATACACAGTCTCTCTCATAATCAATGTTACTCACCAGAGTGGTATACTTTTTTTTTTCTTTTAAATCAAGGATGAACCTACATTGACACATCATAATCACCAAAATCCTATCTACCTAAGGGTTAAATCTTGGTGTTGTACATTCAGTGGGTTTGAACAAATGTTTAATGAGAGATGTCCATCATTATGGTATCATATGGAACATTTTAACTGTCCTAAAAATCCTGGGCTCTGCCTATTCATCTCTCTAAACCCACCATTAACAACCATGATATTTTTATTGTTTTCAAGTTTTTCCTTTTCCAGAATGTCATATAGTTGGAATCATGTAGTATTTAGACTTCTCAGATTAGTCACCCTTATTTTGAAGGGTATTTTTGTGATAAAGAATTTTGAAATGACCATTGTTTTAGCACTTTAGAAATGATTAATTGTCTTCTGACTTCTTTTTAAGATGAAAAGTCAGTAGAAATGCTTACCATTGTTCTATGATATATAATGTTGCTTTCAAAATATTCTTTTTCTTTCTTAAAATTACCCAGCAATATTTTGTATTTTGATTTATTGTTATCTTTTTTACCTAGTAGAATCTAACCTCCACAAGGAAAGGGAATTTGTGTTTTTGCTCACTGTTCCATTCTCCTTACTTAGAATAGAGTAGTACATAGTGAGTATTCAATTAATATTTCCTTTTTAAAAGAAGGAATGAGAAGTAATGCCTTTGGGTTTCTGCTTCCTTTATCCTACACTTGGAAAACTTAGATGAAAAACAGCTCTTAGTGATTTCAAGCAAAGATGCTTCTATACAAAACATTCATAGAGATAACAGATTTTAACTCCCACCTAATACAAACACATATATTGGGATGGGGAGAGAAGGAAAAGCTTGAAATCACAGAAGTAATTTAAAAGATAACATCAGAGAATTCTGTTCTTAAATTCTTAAGAAATTCTTTAAACTCTTGAAATGTTCACCACTTTCCCTAAGAATTTCCTATCTTATCCCCTCTTACTGATTTCCTTCTTTCCCTCCTGTATCTCTCCATCCTCATTCATGTTTTCTACCCTCCAGTTGCTTATCAACAGGAATTTCAGCACTGAGGAAAGTAACATATTCTTCACCTCCTTACAAATGAAAGTGGTTAACGTTTACTTATGAGACACACTGGATCCCCTCAATTCAGGTTAATAGTCATTATAATGCATTTGCTTATTTAAGGGACAAGAAAATTTTCTCATTTATTTTGTTTTTCATCAGTGTCATTTTGTCCTACTCTGCCAAGAATTGTTTGGGGTACAACTAATTTTTCCATTTTACTGTGGAAATGTGAGTAAGAATAAGAATGAGAAATATCTGCTGTTAATTCATGGAAATGGACTATGTAATCCCAATCTGGGGGAATAAATCCCTTTAGTTAGAGCCAGCATTGACCATTTTCTCATTAGGATAAAGAAGAATATTAAACTCTGAGAGGATTTCCTCCATATCAAGAGGAGTCATTTTCCTTTGCCAGCTTTAAAACACAACCATCCATCTTATTTAAAAAAAAAAAAAAAACTTTATCTATCTATCTACCTATCTATTTATCTATCATCCATCTATGTTTTATTTATTTATTTGAGAGAGAAAGAGCATGTGCATGAGCATGTGTACACATGAGTGGGGGGAAGGGGCAGAGGGAGAGGGAGAAAATCTCAATCAGACGCCCTGCTAACCTCAGAGTCTGTTGTGGGGCTCAATCTCATGACCTTGAGTTCATGCTCTGAGCTGAAATCAAGAGTTGGACGCTCAAAGGATTGAGCCACCCTGGTGCCCCAAAATATAACCATCTATCCTATTGAACACAAGCCCCTTGCCTCCTTCATTTATAATGTCAATTTTTATTGTTTTTATTCAATAATCTAAGAGAAGAACTAGAAGAATTCCATTTTTCCCATACTTCCTAAAACATAAATTATTATTATGTATTGTGTATTTGTATGTGGGTATTGGGGTAAAAAGCTGCTGAGTGTGAAGAGCGGGCTTTGAGTGGACTCCAGATTTTGAAGAAATGATGCCAGAGGGTATGCTCCTTTATTTTCCTTCTAGTCCTCCCCTTCTTTTCATTCTTCTCCTTTTCCTCCTTTTCACTTTATATATTTTGTAAAGTATTTAAGGGGGAGAAAGAAATTTATATTTCAGCTGTGGTTTGTGTCAGAGTAGGTAGGTCTTTCTGGGTAACAGAAGGTCTAAACATTTCCAGACTACTAGGCCCTTATTTCTTCTTTTTCCCTAGAATTCTCAGAAACCATCAATAATTTTTTTTTAAACCATGTTTTTCTTGTTCGTTCAAAATCTCATTCTCCTCCCAGAGTGGATTTCAACATAAGGGTGACCATAATGGGCTTTGCTTTCCTTCCTTCCTCTTTCCATTTTTTTAAAATATCTGATAGGCCCTAAAAGAAAGTACACTAAATTTCTCTATCAACTGCCTTCTGAATAGTGGGATCCTTTGGAGGAGGCACTGAACTGGAGATGAGATGATCTGGTTTGAATTCTCAGTTCTGCCTCTAATGAGCAGAGGGACCTTGAACAAATGGCTTAACCTCCAGGTTAGGAATGGTCATACGTATCCCTGTTACCTGGGAAGGGTCAGATAATATAGTGGATGTGAATAGATTTTATAAAAGGGTTTGGATTGGAGAATCATAACTGACCATGGCAAAGTCACATCAAGCCTGCATGCACATGATTTGGGGTATGATTTGATTCTACTTTGTTTAATGCTTACGAAAAAACCCCTGTTAACATATATTAAGGTTATAGAGGCTAAATATTAACAGGAATAGAGTGAACCATCCAAGCAAGTGGAAGATTTACAATTCTGTATCTTTTTCTACAGAACATTTGAATGCCCGGGGAGCTGCGTAGATTTCACAGATTTTTCTTTTATTCCTTCCATTAATCGGGCATTGAAGTTCCCATGATTTAGCATGAATAAAAAATTACTGTATAATGTTATGTATACAAAAATATATATACTCTAACTTTATGGATAATTTAAGGGAAATTCAAGAGTAATTTTGACTATGTAATTTTCGCCTTACATGCTGAATTTAGAACTTAACTCTACATAAGATTGGACTCCCCATCATCCCTGTGCTCTGAAGGTGGCAAAAAGGGAACTTTTATATTACACAGGAAAATTCCTGGAAGAGAGCAAATACGTTTTTAAAACCTAGACTAGCAGTGGTTTTGTAAGGCTGATACATTCAAGGAATGTAACACATTATTATCACTTACGTTTTTGTTTTCTGAGAATAGAGGTGTAGTTTTAGGACCCCAGAGAGAATCACTTTTGCATAAGTAGTGAATTTCATTATCTAAGACCTGTATTTTAACCACACCTACTAACTATGCTTTCCAGGTTGGCTCTCGGAGTGTAGGTCACAAAAGCTGAAACCATGCCTTCAAAGGCCAAACGAAGCGTTCTCCTATTAGAAACAAAAAGCTCCATTTTTAATTCTTTCATTTTTTAACAGCCCAGCGGGCTTTCTTTGTTTTGTAAGAGTGGGTAGTTCACTTTTCTCATGCTTGGAAATTATGCCACCCATTTATGTGTTCTCAAAGCAGGTTTTGAAATGGGTAAGAAAAGACAAGCCATGGCTATTTTGGTAGAAAATTGAGTGTAGTCCGGAGCAGGGGAAGAAAGGATCAAAGCTGTTAAGTAGTTGGATGTGTCCCTTCCTTTGTTGAGCGTTGCTTCTTGGTGACCCCATTTCTCTTGAACAAGGAGAAGTCTCACATAAGCCTAATTCATAGATGACAAGACAAAGCCTCTGCTATCTACTGTTGGGAGTCTGACTTTTTGCATGTGTGCCCTAAAGTGGTGAATTTAAAAAAGTAATTGTTAGTTAATCTTCAGAGAGAGAGACAGAGACAGAGACAGAGACAGAGAAGTAAAGCATATACCTCATAAATGGTGCTTTTTTTAAAATGCCATTGTACCTCTTTACAAGAAAGGTATGTGAATCTGTTTCTTACTTCACTCAATATCATTGAAAATAGTTATTTTTGTTCCCAGAGAAAGCAATCCATCAACCATCAGAAAGTTCATTTGAGGCAAAACTGCCCTACATAGAAAAATCATACGCTCCCTGAAGCAGCCCAGAGGGTGGGGTCCGTTTGTTGCCAGTGAGAGTTCCGTGTTCGGGGACTTTGAATCCTGCACTCTGGGCTCCTATGGACAGAGATGATCAGCCCTCAGGAAGAAAGGTAGCAGCTGTGCTGCCTTGTGACCAATTTTGAGAGCCACAGTTGAACAGTTTGTAAAATTTGTGAAGAAAATGCCCAGAATGAGATCTGAGTATTATAAATGGAAAGGGTTAAGAGCAGATAATTTCTAGGTTCCTGCTGTGATCTTTGTCATAGCAAGCCTGAACACATTGGAGTTTTAATTCTCCACTAGTGAGATAAAAATAAACTGTTTAACCTTTTAAATGCTGGTAATTTGGAGGGGTTTGCCATTTTTAGTTCTTTCAACACATAAGCTTCTGAAAAGCTAGGAGGATAGAAATGGCTAACTAACTAAATTTGGAACCTTAAAAAGGTCAGAGTAAATCTGGTGCTATCCTATCTTTTTTTCCCTTCTACAGAATGCATGTTGCATTCCTTAAAATTGTGAAAAAGATTGTAAAAAGGACAAGTAAAGACAAAACTTGAACTGTGAAATATTGTTGTAGGAGGAGATAAAAAAAGAATAAAATGTCTCAGGCTGATGATTTTTAGTGGATCTTGAAATTGGACTTTCTTAATCCATTGTTTCTAGTTTGAGTTGGTTGTTGGAATAGGTGGTAGGAGTTTCTTAGAATGTTATGATTTTTCCCATTTTCTAATAATGAGGGAATCATTTATGTTATAATCTTCCAGGCCTTATTATATTTAGAAAAAAATGGGTTTCTCCCTCTGCCCCCACTTTGCAAGCTAGTGATAATTCTTAAGGATGTTGACTTCTCTACTGGAACCTTCACTTGGGAAGAAAATTGCCTATAACACCACGGGCACTAGAAAAGTGCACCCAGCACAACACAGAATCACCAAGAAGTGGGAACTGCTTTTTGTGTATCCTTGCTTTTATTTGAAGTATGCAAAAAACACAGAAGACATGGTTTCTTTCCTTAAGGATTTATAATCTAATTAAACAGATGAAAAAAAGAGAGAGAGAGATGAACTAACTGAAAAATCTTCTCTTGGCAACACGGCCAAGAGGAAATTTGTTACAAGAATGCAGGGTAAAGGAAGACTCGCAGTGGGTGATCTGTGGTGACAGACAGAGGGCATGGATCTGCCCTCCAGCCTCATGTCTGAGTGCATTCCACCATCCAGTCCATGCACAGAGCACTCTCATTTCCTTGAATAGACTCCCTAGTCACTCCTGCTTTGCTTGTGCTCCTGTTGTCACAGTTGCTTTGAATGCTTTCCCTCACATTCTGCCTGTTGAAACTACTCCTCAGTCATTTCACTCTGCATGTCTACGCTAGAACTGATCTTAGTCCAACTTGTGTTGCTGTCACTTGCATATGTGTCTTTCCTTCACACCACACTCTGAGTCTCTTGAAGGTAGGATTGTTCTTTTACTTAGCTCTAAATCTCTTGTGCTTATTAGGGTCCAATACATGTTTCTTGAAACAAATGGAATTGAATTATCTAGGAAGAAAGGGAGTAACATCTCCAAAATGATTGGAGGATCAAAGTGAAAGAATCCAGAGGTCTCTTTGTGCCATAATAAGAAAACTGAAGAGAGGTTATGGATTCAGTGTAAATTCCAGTGCTGAGGGATATTTAGTGACGTCATCGCAGGAGAGACTGTGCACCTGGGTCTCAATAAAGAGGGAGACTGGGGCACCTGGGTGGCTCAGTCGTTAAGCGTCTGCCTTTGGCTCAGGTCATGATCCCAGGGACCTGGGATCGAGCGAGCCCCACGTCGGGTTCCCTGCTCTGTAGGAAGCCTGCTTCTCCCTCAACCTTTGCCTGCCACTCTCCCTGCTTGGGCTCTCTCTCTCTCTCTCTGTCAAATGAATAAAATCTTAAAAAAAAAAAAAATAGACTGAGGCTGAGATGCCCTAGAGGTGCTAATGATTAAGGAAGGTAATTGACATTTTCTTTTTCTTTTTTTCTTTAAGATTTTACTTATTTATCTGACAGAGAAAAAGAGAGCGAGAGAGCACAAGCAGGCAGAGTGGCAGGCAGAGGGAGAGAGAGAAGTAGGCTCTGCACCGAGCAAGGATCCCGACATGGGATTTGATCACAGGACCCTGGGATCATGACTGAGCCAAAGGCAGCCACTTAACCAACTGAGCCACCCAGGCATCCCAGTGATTGACATTTTCAATGGAAACTTCAAAGGTTTTAACTTTAAGAAAAATATTTTTCTTGTATTTGTAATTAGGATTTGAGAGATAAATGGAATACTGTTGTCCTATTTCCTTAAGTCAGCATATTTTTCCTAGCCTATGGTAATGGGATTTTAAATAAAATTACTGAGAGAGACGACAGTCAGCTTTTCTCTCACAAGACTTGGGCTATGTCCTTTGGAAGCAGTAAATATGGAGGAATAAGGAAAGAACCTAATTCACAGATGGTATTAAATTTAAGTGATAGCCTATGTCTGCTTTTTCCCGAATGAATTCCTTTCCTGTGTTCTCTGCTTTGTCCCTTTTCGTTTTCAACATGGCTGTTTTCATTAGGCATTGATGGCCCAATGAGGGAACTGAAGGAACTGCTAAAACATGGTCATTTCTTTTGTAGCTTCTTCCTTGATATCTCTTCATTTTTATTACAAGATGAAAGAAATTAAATAACTGAAAACTTGCTTTCTCTGGAAATGCTGATTTCCAAGAGTGTAAATCCCTTAATTTCTTTTCCTTCTACTAAGAAAACCTCTAGCCCAGGGTGCCTGTGTGGCTCTGTCAGTTTAAGCATCCAACTCAGTTTTGGCTCACGTCATGATCTCAGAGTCCTGGGATCAAGCCCTCTACTGAGCGCAGAGCCTGCTTGTCCCTTTCCCTCTGCTCCTCCCCGAATGCTCTCTCGCTTGCTCTCTCTCTCTCAAACAAACAAACAAATAAACTTAAAAAAAATCAAAAAAGAAAGAAAACCTCTAGCCTCTGCTATCACCTGCATCTTCCTCCATGAATCTAGGAATTACTCTTAAAAAGCATTTTCTTAGCTGAATAAAAATAAGAGTAGGCAAATAGGCGATTCCCCTGGTAGAGATATTCCCTACAGGTTGAGGGACGTGTACCTGACCAGTCTTTCTATACTGGTTGGTCCACTCTCTTAGCCTGAGCTTCAAGGAAGCTAAGATATGACTGCCTTTATGTATTTTGCCTAATGAGCTGGCAAACTGGTTTCATCTTAGTGGGTTTTCCTTGGACTAACTAAAAAAGGATGATTTAATTACCTTTATTCTTTTTCAAATGAGAGATCCACATGCTGATTCTTCCACATGAACGCTTTTTAATTTTCAACACAGGTCATTCAAATTGCTTCAGTTTCTTATGCATTTGGTAAAAAATCCACTCAGATTCATCTTTTTTTTTTTTTTTTAAATACAATCTTTGGCAGTACTGAGTTTTTCCACATTTGAAATCAAAGTAAGAAAATGCCTTTGGGATTCCTGGCTTCAGAGAAGAACTAGGGCACATTCATCCAAGAGCCAACATTTCAGTAATGCTAATGAATTTCCCTTACTAGAAATTATTTTCATGGCAGTAAATATAACTCTCTCATACCTTGTTCCAAGGCTGATACCTATTATCAGTTTTGAGGGATTATTATCAAAGAAAAAATATTTATTTTGCAACAAAATTGAGTAGAGATGCAGTTGGGGTGATCAAATGACTCCTGGATTACACTAAGCCATTATCTAACTGTCTCTTATAATTCTCCACAACATACACCATTGGAGACATTGTTTAACAGAACATTAACTACAGTCTTGCTACTGCCAAGTGTTCTAGATGCATCCAGGTAGTCTATAATTAATGCACCTGCAGAGCTGCACAAAGGACTTCGTACGCTGTCCATTTCAGTGGAGAGAGGCTGGAATGGCACCTGCACAACAGGTGCAGCTCAGGACAAGCACAAAGAGGCCAACTTCTAACTAGAAAGCTTAATCCTTTTCAGCGTGGACTGACTCGCTTGAGATTTCTTTCAAAAGAGGAGTCTTTATCCTATGAAAGTAAAGAGTAGGATGTGGTGACGGTTAAAAAGAGGATAGGGACTCTGGTGCCTGAGGACCAGTTGTAATAGTTGGAGAATTAATAGAAACGTATAAGGAGCACAGAAAAAAGGAGATTAGGAAACAGGTAAAGGGTACCAGGCCCAGGATGTAGGAGGAGTTTCCGGAAACGACAGTGCCTTATTGCAATCTGTATTCAGATTGACTACATGCATGAGTTTTTAGTGACCACCAGGGAAATGTGAAAACAAAACAAAACAAAACCCGTATTAGTTTTGATTTTTATGTCTAGTTCTTGAATTGGGTTACACATACTTTTTATGGATAATTTGAAGAGCACTTATTTGGGAAACTCAAGGTAATTTTGTAATTCTATAGTATTCTCTGTTTCTATGATATTGACTATGTGTGGGACCCCTCAGATGTATTTATCTTGTTTCATCCTCATACCAACTCTGAAAAGTAGGCTCAGAAAGTGTAAATTACTTGCCTAGTTTGAACACGTGGGGGAGAGTTGGCATTGTATCAGACTTCAAAGCCAAAGCTTTCCAAATTCAATTGTACCATTATGCCCTTGTTTAGTGGGCCCTGGCCATATAACCTCTCCCTTCCTCAGTGTGTTGTCACACTTACCCTCCCTCAGGCCTTTGTGTCAGCTCTTCTTTCTGCTTTGAGGGATTTCCCCAGCCCTTCATATGCCTGGGTTTTCATTCATTCAGATTTCAGCTTAAATGTCTCCTTTTGGAAACTGCCTTTTCTAAAACCTGCATTATTGACTACCAAATCTTCCCATTTTATAAACTTCAAAGCACTTGCCATAATCTGAGATTGTCATATTTGTGTGTATGCTGTCTGTCTAACTTCTTAAGAATGTAATTTCTCAGAAGACAGGAATTTTCTGTGTCTTGGTCACTACTGCCTAGCCCAGGTAAGGCAGAGCTTGCTTGTAGTAGGCATTAAACAATTATATGTGGAATTAGTAAAATATAAATGTAATTCTTAGGAAATGGTAATAACCTATTAATGAAAGAGCTAATTTGCTATCTGAGATAGGATAGAATTCAAGTTCCGACTTTGGCAATAAGATGGGATGACAGTGAGGGAAGGATGGCTCCAAGAGAATAACAAGATTCACAAGGAGAAAAAATGAATAATAAAAGTAAGTAATGTATTGAACAAATGTTTATTGAGGATTCACAAGGATAGGATGACTATATGTCTTTTGTTAAGTCTGTTGGTCTATATATAATTATTTAAAATGTCCCCTTTCACTCTTGAAAATGTTCTTGCTTAGATGATAAAGCATATGGCCTTAATGGTGGGCTCAGCACTGTACTAGGCAGTGAGGAAACTGCAGTGTACAAGATGGTCCTTGATATCGTGGAAGCTATAAGCCAGTAGAGGAGGCATACATCAGAGCAATAATCCACCAAAAGTAAGATCCAAGAGTAAGAAGTGCTTTGCTTTTTAGTTTTCAAAGCACTTTCATGTGCATAATCTCATTTGATCCTCCCATCAATTCCATGACGTAGAATACTTATAATCACTTTTTTAAGGAAGAGGAGACTGTTGCTCAGATGTTAAGTGACTTGGTCAAGGCTAATTAGCAGCAGAGCTGGGACATGAACTCAATCAGGAAAATGCCTATATTCTAGGCGGACTTTAAACTTTGTTCCAAAGAGTAAAGGAATAAGAAAAATGCTAATTTTTATCTTACTTAATGAGACTGAGAGTCTTTCCAGATATTTTTGGAATTCCTCTCGCTGATATCATCTTGAGGCAACTCAGTGCCACCTCTGCAGATGTCTCTACTAGAAAAAGACAATTATTTTGGAAAGGATTTCCCGTGTACTTATTTTCAGTAGCATTGTTTTTCCTTGTTCAATCTGGTCTGGAATCTCCATCTCTGCAGTTTACAATATAAGCTGCAAATAATTGCAGCTAGGAGCTAAGGTACTGGTCTCCAAAGATGGCCTCCCAGTGACTCGGGATTCTCAGCATTTACTCTCTTATGTCATCCCCTCCCCTTGAATCTGGGTGGGCCCCATGACCAGCTTTTGACCAGTGCGATGTAGAGGAGGTGCTGCTGCAAGCCTAGGTTAAAAGAAACTTTCCAGTTTCTTCTTGGGCCTCTTGGATTGTTCACACAGGGAGAAACCAGCTGTAGGTTAAAAAAAAAAAATCCTACGATTTTAAGACCATGATGCTGTGAGGAAGGCCAAGCTATCCACACTGAGAGACAGTGGAGACGGAGAGAGAAGCACGCACAGCCCTTAGCAATTCTAGCCATCCCTGCTGAGGTGCTGAATTTGTGAGTGAAAAGCCATTTTAGATGTCCAGCCTTGTTTTGTGTTCATTTGACTCCAGCCCCAGCCACCGTCCGATTATAACTGCTTGAGAGACCCCAAGTGAGAGTACTCATTGAGCCCAGTTGTTCCAAAGAACTGAGAGAGATGATCATACATTTTTGGTTTTAGTCACTAAATTGTGAGGGCAGCAGTAGATACCAAAGTAACAGTACAAGAGCTGATCGGTTTGGTTTCGGTCCTGTCTTGGTTATGTGCTAGCTTTGTGATCTCAGGCAGGGTACTTAACACTTTGTGCCTTAGTTTCTTCATTGCTAAAAGGGTGTCATGAGGGTACCTACCTTATGGTTTATTGCAGGATTAATTTCATTTATGATAGGAAAAGCAGAGCTTGACAATAGGAAGCATTCAATAAATGTTAGCTATTATTACTGTTACCTGAATATCTAGGTAAGTCTTATGAATCTATACGAATCTGTTTTTCTTAAATGCTTCATTGATATTGAGGGCAACAAATATATTCGCACGCTTCTGAGTCACTTGGAAACAAAAGTGCTGGATTCTGAGGGAGCAAAAATTAAAAACCAACATTAGGAAGAAAATTCCTCTCTGAGGAACTCCTCCTCGGAGATTCCTCGTCTACAAAATATGGAAAATAATCATACTTACCACAGGAGGTTGCTGTGAGGATTGACTGAATTAGTGAATGTAAAAACCTTAAAACAGTGCCGGGCTCTGAGTAAGTAGTCCGTATATTTTGTCCATTAGTGCTGTAATAACAGCACTGTTATTACCCTCTCTCTCATACCTTTCTCCCCAAGAACTGCCTCAGGATTTTCCCACTATTCATTAGAGACCAAATGGCCTTCGTAAGTGCTGAGGCTACTGATTCCTAGTTTTATATGGACTGCAAAGCGGCTCCTCAGGCTGTTTTTAAGTTCCTTGACCTCCATAAGCTCTTTTTAGTGGTGCTCAGAAGCTGGAACGGTTGAGTTTCAGATATAGATTGGAGAGCTTCCTTACGAACTCCAATAAAATAGCTCAGAGTTTGGCTCTCACTTTTAAATACTATGCAGATGGCGCTGAACCCCAGCCAAACTGGCGGCAACTTGATTTCCTCTGGTGAGTGCTGGTGGGGTGTCTACAGGATGGCATTCATTCTCATCTCTTGTCCCCTTTCTCTTTTCTTTCTTTCTTTCTTTCTTTCTTTCTTTCTTTCTTTCTTTCTTTCTTTCTTTCTTTCTTTCTTTCTTTCTTTTTGTCTCTCTCTCTCTCTCTCTCCCCTCACCCCTCACATCTCTACTTCTTACACACACACACACACACACACTCTGTATTTTTCCTTTTAGCCTTTCCTTTTAACGACATGGCCAGCAATAATTAATAAAGTCATTGGTTTCCTGCCCGAACTTGTACTTATGTTAGCTATCTCATCGTGTGGAAATTTTCACTTCAGCGCCAGATCAATAGTGTCCCCTTTGTGATTCCCCACTGCCAGGAGAGAAAATGTTTGCAAAAGGAGATCTAAGGAGCTTCCTACCAATTTAGAAGAGACAGAAGAAAGGACACTCTGTGCCAGCTGTGAAAGAAGGCTCTTATATGCTGATAGGAATGTTATGAAATATCTGTAAATTTGGAGCTTGTTTTCTTGAGCTGTAAAACCTAACTGCATAGAGTGGATTTTTGAACACCCTTAAAATAAACATAAACTGAGCTTTGATAAAGGGACCCTTTTTGGGGTTTGATTTACTGTTATACTACAACAGTGTAATATTTGTATATGTAAAAATTTGAAAGTCCAAAAAAACATTAATTGAATAAAGTAGATATAAATGTGATACAGACGCACCAGATCCAGGAAGGGCCTAAAAGGGAAATTCCCTGCACCTGTACATGGTAATGAACCTTCTGGACCCCATGTGCAACCTCTGGAAATGAAACCTTCTCTAGTTTCCTACATCCTTTTGGATGTCTGGATTGATTTTTAGGTTGACATGGAAAATCAAGTAAGATTTTGGTCTCCTTGTGAAATCACAGATTGTCCAACTTGAAATATAGTTTGAGGGAGGATCTAATATGTTTTCTCTCATTTTATTTAAAAACACACACACATCTATCTATCTAGCTAGCTAGCTAGCTATGTATCTATGTATCTATTTATCTATCTATCTAAATATGGTTTTGGAGTAGCTTCTGTTCTACCATCCAACCCCTTTTTTACTTAAGTTCCTTGAAGCTCAGTTTCCACATTTGTGGAATGAGCTTTTCAGTTTTTACCTTGTTGTGACCTTTAGAATGAAGGAACATAAAGTGCTTAGCATCCCATCTTGCACTAAGCACGTGCTCAGGAAATAGCTCTGTTCATTTTCTTTGGCAAATGGATCAGTCCAGAATTATATTGTCTTGACAGTTCCTTTCTGTGTCTAAGCAGAATCTTCATGATTTAAAATTATTTCTTTAATTTTGAAAAAATAAGTTTTACCAAAGTAACGTGTGAACATTGTAACAAATAGTACAAGGGGACATACTGTTCAAAGCAACTCTCACAGCATTTCCAGACTCATTCAGAAGAGGCAAAGTCAACTATTTTCATTTTTAGATTTCTATTATCATCTTTTCTATTTATCATCATCTCTGGATAATATTTCTTTACATTTCTTTATTTCTTGATCAACTTAATGTCACATCCCCTGAAGACCTTCTGCCAAGGTCACATATTTATATCACTGCATGTTGACTTCTCTCCTCCTGTTTCTATTCCCAATATTTATTTTAATTATGTATTACTATATATTTCTATTCTTTTGTTGGCTGCATTTATAACTTCAAATATATACTAAAACTCCTATGTCTTGTTTCACTAACTATTTTTTTTTAAAGATTTATTTATTTTTGTTAGGGAGAGCAGTGTGGGAGGGGCAGAGGGAGACAGAGAGAATCTTAAGCAGACTCGGTGCTGAGCCCAGAGACCTTTGATGGGCTCAATCCCAGTACCCTGAGATCATGACCTGAGCTGAAATCAAGAGTTGGACATTTAACCAACTGAGCCACCTAGGCATCCCTTGTTTCACTAAATATTGACAATATTTTCTCATTCCCTAGGCTGAAAGATGGGGGTTATTTTGCCTCTAGCTGCAACATCCTGCACTCTCTCTACTATACTTTCACATCTCCATTTTCAGGGTTGTTAACATTTACATTTTATTCTATAATCATAGCCAAGAATTCTGGGCTTTGTCTGTGTTGACCTAAAATTTGAGAATGAATGATTTTATGTGTATACACACACACACACACACACACACACACACACACACACACACGTACAAATAATAATTATATATAATTATATATAATTAGTTGATATAGTATATGTATGTATATGTATATATTTGTATATATATGTATACATATTTTCTTCTGGGCCAGTGTGCTAAGGTTACGTTTCCATCTCCTCAGGTCCAATGTCCCAAACCAGGAGGAGAATGTTGCAAGCATAAAGATAAAATGGATTTTCTTTTCTTATAGCCCACGGGTGACCATATTTTGGTTTAATACTTAGAGAGTTTCTTGTAAAACTTTTTGACATTCAATGAAGTTTTGATTTTCCTCTTTTGCAGAATTTACTTTTATTGAATCCTAAAGGTTATCCATGCTTTTATTTATTCTTATCCTAGAGCTATTCTTCACATTGTATGAATTCTATCCACCTTATTCTTCTCTGCCAGATTCTTTTTTTTTAAAGATTTTATTTATTAAAAAAAAAGATTTTATTTATTTATTTGTCAGAGAGAAAGAGAACACAAGCAGGGGGATCAGCAGGCAGAGGGAGATACAGTCTCCTCACTGAGCAAGGACTTGATCCCAGGACTCTGGGATCATGACCTGAGCTGAAAGCAGACACTTAATTGACTGAGCCACCAGGTGTCCCCTCTGCCACATTCTTTTTCAGTCTGGCTATACTACCATTTTTCAGGATTGCTCTACTCTTCTAGCTATACCTACAAATTTACTTTTTTATTTTACTGAAGTATATTTTCAGCTGTCTTTCTACAAAAATTAGAAGGGGGTTATATTTTCTGAACTCGTGCATATGTGCAAATGTATTTACCTCCACCCCCTCTCCTCAATTGATAGTTTAGCTGGGTATGGAATTCTAGATTGGGAATAATTTTCCTTTGGAATTTTAAAGGGATGACTCCATTGTCTTCTAGCCTCTAGTGTTGATCTGATTTTCCCTCTATTTTAATTATTATTTGCCTCTAAAAGCTTTTAGGATTTTCTTTCTTTCATTGGGGTGTTCAGTTTTTCAAGCATGTGTTTAGGTGTAGGCTTTTTATCATTTAATGTGCTGGACACTTAGTAGTTTAAACTGCAGGCTGTGACTGTACTTAGTCTGGGGGAAAAATATATATATACTATATACAATTTTTTTCAGAAATCGCCCACTTTGCTTTTCTGCCCCACATTCTGTAATAATTCCTTGACCTCATTACTTAGTTTCCTTATTGAATTTTTAAATTTCTCCAATTAGTTTTCACTTTAAAGAGCTCTTTCTTGGTCTCTGAGCTTTTTTCTTTACAGAGACCATACTTCTTTCATGGATGCAACATCTGTTCAAGTCAGTAAATATTTATTTGTTTATTTATTTATTTATTCATTTATTCATTTTTTAAAAAAGATTTATTTATTTGCGAGAGAAAGAGACAGAGAAAGTACAAATGGGAGAGGCAGAGGCAGAGGGAGAGAGAAAAGCAGACTCCCTGCTGAGCTGGGAGCCCAACATAAGACTTGATCCCAGGACCTGGAGACCATGACCTGAGCTGAAGTTGGATGCTCAACCATCTCAGCCATGCAGGTACCCCTGTATTTATTTGATTTTGTAGAATTTCTTCTATTTTCTGAACTATCTCTGTGGAGGCTTTGTGTTCATCTTAATCTTTTCTTTTCATGCTACTGCTACTTTATCCTCCTCTATGCTTTGTTTTGCCCAGCCATATTTTATGAAGAAAGACTATCTGTAGGATAGATAGATGGTGTGGGTTTCCTCAACTCTTGTGTATGTAAGACAGTTTTCCTAGTAAGTCTCTGCCATAACTAGCAATTCTACGTGAAATGGAATAGTGTTGGGTTAGATATGTCTTTTAGAATGCTTCATTTTAGAATAAGTGGGCAAAGAGCCTTATTGTCAGGTTGAAGACCTTCTAGATTCCAGAAGAAGTTCTGTTACTTTCAGGAACTAATATCCTCATTTGAATCCTTAGCTTTCTTCCAACGTCATTTGCCACTTACTTACAGAACTCTCCCTTAGGCCTAGAGGTAAATGCTAGCTGTCTGCTACATAAAGAAACCATGATTTGATTCTCTGTTTTTAGCCTCACTTATACCTCTTTTCCTCCAGAGAATCTTTCAGTTCTGAATCTAAAATCTGCCTAATGTTCCAACGGGCAGATCAACATTCACCTTCTCTATAGCCCTGAAGAGAAATTCTCTTGGTTCAAGTTCTTCTCCATTGTTTCAGTTAAAAAAAGTTCTATGTTATATTGCATATTTTCTCAGGAAGTATGGTTGGCCATAGTGTGTGCCCACTTTACCTCCTTAAATTAGAAGTAGGCATAAGGGATTACCGTTTTAACACTTATCCTGTTTTTTGAAAGGATGTATTGACACTTAGTTATCTAAATAATAAGGTTTTCACAAGGTTAAGTAACTTTAAATTCTTTGACTTTTAGTCACAAGGCATATGACTTAAACTTAATTTTTTTCTTTTTATTTTCTCCAGCTTTTTGAAGTATTATATTTAAAGTCCAATGTGGAGCTATAAAACAAGTTGAAACCTTTACAGAGAAAAATAATTAAATTTTAAACCTTGTATATCAATAATTGAAGATATATGTGCACTTATCTGAATCTATATGTAAAGAGTTTATTTTCATAAGAATACTCACATAAGAATTGCAATGTCTGGGGCGCCTGGGTGGCTCAGTGGGTTAAAGCCTCTGCCTTTGGCTCCGGTCATGATCCCAGGGTCCTGGGATCAAGCCCCACATCGGACTCTCTGCTCAGTGGGGAGCCTGCTTCCTCCTTTCTCTCTCTCTGCCTGCCTCTCTGCCTACTTGTGATCTCTATCTGTCAAATAAATAAATAAATAATATTTAAAGAAAAAAAGGAATTGTAATGTCTGACAAAATTGCCATCAACTAGTAAAGCCATAATGGTGGGTTGTATGGAATTTGAGATTTCATAAATACTAAGAGAAACAAGAAAGGACACCATTAGCTAAACCCCTATATAGAGCAGATGAAATACCTATTAAATAGAAGTTTGAATAGATAATATAAAAAAACAATATAAAATTGTCACCTCCCATTTATTGTTTCTACTACTAATTGAAGCAAATTTTAAAATTGACATATGACATTGTTAGGAGATTGAAGTATTCTTTGAAAATTCAGTACTTCATGAGAGAAACTTTTTATGACAGCTAAGTTAACATTTTCTAGCAATAGGAGTTCTGATAAATAGCTGGTTAAATTTCTTCATGATGATGGGATGTAAAATAATGTATTATAAAAAGTTTTAAATTAACATGATATTATTTTCTTATTCTCTGGATTTTAATCCCTTAGGTAATCAGTTAAAATTCTCCAAACCTGAGCTGTTTGGTGACTCTATTTTTCATAGCAAAGCTTCCAAGGATTGAGTTTTTGGAAAACAGCACCTAAGATTACCTGGATCTAGTTCATGCTTCTCATTTTACACATAGTCAAGGGAGAGATTCAGTGGAAGTTATTGCCCCTCTGTTACATAATAATTCAGCAAGACTGGAAATCTGTTATTTAGGAAATAATTTTAGCTTGCCACTGAGGTTACAGAGCAATAAATGGCTCCTTTCTGGGTCCTTAAAGTTTACCCAGCACATTTATGTGGCCATTTTTTTTCCCTGTGTACTTATGTATGAGTTAAATCATCATGACTGTATCACATTTACATTAAACCTCTTTTCTTATTTCCCTATTTTTTAAAAGTACTTTTCCTTTCTCTCTTTTATGATCTCTGTTTCTGTTTTCATCTCTTGTCTCTCCTCTCTCTCCTTAGCTGCTACCTATGCTGAAGACAGTTCAAATATTTCTGTGTAAGTTTTTTTCAGGATAAGAGGCAAAAAAAAAAAAATCTAGCATTAAATATTTGCCTTTATTTTAAATTAAAAAAATATTTGTCTTTATTTTAAATTTAAAAAAAAAAGACTTCTTTTTAAATTGGTACTTTGTAAGCCATAAAGTACCATGAACAATTCACATATTTTTATTTTTATATAAAGCTTAAATGACAGAGTCAAGTTCGAGTTTCACATATCTCACATATTTTAGCTACTGGAATTGCTGGTCTATTCAGTTTCCAGAAAAAAATTATAAAATACTAAAATGTATATGTACTGCCGAAGCAAGCACTATAAAATACTAAAATGAAAAGACCTCATTCTATCATGGTTTATATTTTAGATTTGACGTAAGTCACAAATGTCTTTTTCTTAGAACATTACCTATGCCTGAGCATTCCAAATATAACTTATAGAAAGGTGGAGAAACAGATTGTAGTTAATACAAATAGATAGTAAAAACAAACCAGCAAACAAATGAAACAGATCTGAGCAAAGGAAAATACACCCTACAGCACCCATAGTTAAACATTGCTTGGGACTGTTACAGGAGGCAGTTCTGTCACTGTGTTGGGGGAAAGCACCAGAGAGGAGGGGGAAAGGTTGGTGTAGAGGAAAGGGCAGGGATTTAGCTTGGACTTTGGCCCCTGGCCACTGCTTCCTCCTTGTAGTCATGGACAAATCACTGACATGGGCCAAACCTCAGTTTCCACCTTTTAAAAACACCTGACTATATTATGGTTCTGTGTGTATCCAATGAGAAACTGCTTCAGAAATTGGATAACTTCAAAGGACAAACTATATACAAAATATTATTAGAAAAACTTACACTTACCTATGATAATGGAGCTAGAGAAGAAGGTGAAGGGAAGAACTGCAAATAAAAAATGAAATTAGAGAAGGCAAGATATTTTTAAAGTAAATTTTCAAGTAATTTTGGTTTGTAGGTAACTATAAGTGTGTTCAATTTTGCCATTTTGGAATCAGCATAGTAGTGTGGTTCATTAAAAATTTCAATTTATAGTTTGATTCACTAAATTTTCTTGAGTAAAATCACTTCTTGTTTTTTGTTGTTGTTTTCTTTTTCTTTTTTTTTTTTTTAACAAAAAGGAGAGGAACTATCTGGGAAATTTTTCATACTTTTCTATCAAAGGTTTAAGCCTTTCCACAGAAGGTTTAGCATGGTAAATAAGATACTGTATTTTGAATTTTAAGTCTGTGTTTCATTTCACTTAAGAATTTCTAAACTAAGTGTCCTTCATTTGTTCAGCTAAGGCCATCTAATCATGCTCTACACTGCATTTCTGCTACTGTGGCTAAACCTTGCTTGGACACACAGAAGTACAACAAAATTTGGTGGCATGAAATGACAGTACTGTCCCATCTGCAAAATAACAGTGGGCCACTTTATTCCAAGTTATTGCTAGGGACCGGGACTCAATGTAGGTTGTGTTTCACCTAAAAGCAGCATCTTTCTCCATGATTAATAAGTAGACATGGCCAATTAAACAAAGAAGGAGGCATAATATATAAGGAAAAGGTTTAAATTTCCATTTGCATGAGAGAAGAGAGCTGCCATATTGCAGGATTTCAGATGAGTCTGCCTAGAATTGTGGAAGGTAGAGGTGCTTACTCAATAGAATGGAACATGTCTGGGGCGACCTCTACACTGGGAGAGAAGACTGGCTATTTCTCCTCTCCTTCCTGCATGGCCCATTTCTACAACACAGCTCTGTGGCATGTGGACCACATTTGGCTGGCCAGATGCCTGCTGTTGAAGCATGTCCAGCCATGTGGCTCATCTTTGCTCACCAATTTATTTTGTTGCACTTTCAACCAGATTTTATGGTTAAAAATGATATAAACAGTATGGTAGGGGAGATGCCAGTGGACTACTGTGCTTTTTCCTGTGAGGATTTCAATAAAAATTAATATATATTACCTAGTTTTTGATCTATGTGGAAGCTTCATGCTATTTCCTAGAGTAGGAAAGAGGTATAAGAAAAGTATAAGAAAATAATAGCAATAAAATAGTAAATAATAAAAAAAGGAATGATAAAAGAGATCAGGAAGGAGATGACTGGAGAAGTAAAGCAAAGGCATGAGATTTGTTGGTTGATTTCAATGGATATTTTGCAGATGCTTGATGTTCCTTCTGCCTTATCCTTCCCTCTACCCCACCACCTTCAGTTAGGCGTTTATGGACTCACAACATTCACTTTCACATGGTATACTGTTAAGCTCCCTTTATAGGCTATAATGCCCTCTTAAAAATTAGCTAATTTTTTTCATACAGCTTAACTCTATCGTACTTATATGCTCTAACATATGTTCACATAAAGAGCCTAGACCACAATCAAAGTCCAATTTGTGAGCTGGCAACTGATAACATCTTTAGTAACTTAATAGAAAGCCAAACAAGGAATAAGTGCTCATTAAGTATTTGTTGAATTGAATTGATGACATCTCAGAGACGAAGGACAGGTACAATCAAGGATGCATAGTATAGTCTGGGAGGTTGAAGAAACTGGCAGGATTGGAAATAGAAGCAAAGATATGATCAAACTTTCAGAGAAGATAAGAGGCTATGACAATTCGCTGCATATCACTTATCTCTTCCTGTATCACAGACCACACCAGAATGTAGTAGCATCAACGGTAATAACCATTTTATACACTCACAATTCTATGGGTGAGTAACTGGCTGAGTTCAGCTAGGCAGTTCTTCTGCAGTGCTCAGAGGGGTCAATCATGTGACTATAATCATTTGGCAGCTCAGCTGGGGTTTGATGATCTAAGTAATGGCATCACCACTCTGCTTAGCAGTTGTTGCTGCCTAATGGCTAAACCATGTGTCTTTAGTAGGCTAATTCAGGCATTCTCACATGGCAGCTGCATTCCAAGGGAACAAGACAGAATGCATAAACACTTCTCCAACCTTTGGTTATGTCATTTTACCAATGTTTAATTGACCAAAGCAAGTCATATGCCCAAGTTCCGAATCAACATGGGAGGGAATGATACAAGGGTCTCAATAAAGGAGGCATGATCCATCAGGGTGGATTACTCTACCAATATTCCATAGCTTCCGTATTGTATGGTACCGGTAGTGTTGCTCCCATGTCCCATAAAGAGTGTTGTGAGAATTAATATAGCTAAGATTCTAATCCAACAAATCACCCTTTACTTAGTAACTCCTCTTAGTCTTCTCACTA
Organism: Lutra lutra; assembly: GCF_902655055.1. Lineage (NCBI taxonomy): Eukaryota > Metazoa > Chordata > Mammalia > Carnivora > Mustelidae > Lutra > Lutra lutra. The sequence continues at coordinate 72,957,803 of NC_062285.1, forward strand.
GTGCTTCTTAGAATTCAATTTTACCAGCCATAAATTTGCTTATGAACCGGGAATAATAGTGTCAGCTCCCTTCTGTGATATATATTAAATCGAGTTCACTACATTATAATGCATTCTAGATTGGGAAAATACAGTGGTGGCACTGTTCGAAAGATTTAAATTGGCTGCCCACACTTGTTGGTGTACATTGTTCCAAGCATATACTAGGATGATAACTATAAACAAAAATTTGGGTCCTGGCCTTTAAAATTTTCAATTTGGTCTTTTAATTGTTAATTACATAATTATGGTACTTTATCACCTAATCTGTCCAAATACCTACTACACTTTTTGGCATTGTTTATATTTTTGCTTAGCAACCAATCAAGCATGGGTTGAAATCCAAGAGAGAACTATTGAACAATGGGTCCATAAACCCAACAACTGAAGGGAGTAAACAGTCTTATAGAAACAAGTTCAATTGCTTTTCATTACATGCCTCTGGGTGGCCAAATGCTTGGGCAGAAAATTAAGCTTGCTTAAACTAGCCACACTTAGGCTTCTCAGATTGAAGCCCAGTCTTTCAATTTGTGTTAAGCTCCTATTGTAAAATAATTTTATTGTTTGCCAAGTTTTTAAGTTACATGAAAGGACAGATCTGCAAAGATAATTTATAGTTTAGTTCTCTGACTACCCCCAATAGGTTATCTAGGAGCCTGTTGATTCTACTGGGTACTGGGAATATAAAATAGTATAAAGATATTATACATAAATTATCCATCCTCCAAAACATAGGTTTTTTAAAAACAGGACTATGGTTCCTCCGGCTTCAGTTTGTGTTCATTTCTCTTCCCCTATTTTTTTCCTTGGCAAATATTATTCATTGACAGCTCAATCTCAGGGGCTATGAAGAGTTAGCTCCATATGCATGCAGGATTCTTCCTAAACCAACTTATTTGTTGTGCCAGATGTTATTATGCTTCTTGAAATATAAGCTTAAAAAGTGATCTGAGTGCAAGTTAATAGATAATTCAGTGAGCAGGTGTTTCATTGATGTGAGGGACTGAGTGTATTTAGCACATGGGAAGAATATGAATAATGTAGCCAGAGGGCAGACTGTGATAGATTTTGAAAATGGCTCCAATTCTTCACCTTACCCTGTCTCTACACTTCTTGTGATGTGACTTTGCGGTTCCTTCTCTCAAAAGGTTCCTTTCTCCACCATTTAAATCTAGTCTGGTCTTGTGCCTTGCTTTGGCAATAGACTGCAGTGCTTATGTCTGTATGTGAATACAAGCCTAAGTCTCAAGGGAACTTGCACACATCCTCTTTCTGGCGGATGCCCCTTCTCCATGGGAACAAATGAGGGATAGCCTACTGAGTGATGATGGAGCACATGAGACAGCATTGAGCCATCCGCACCAAGGCTAGCCTAGACTAGTCAGTCCTTAGTTAACCTGTCCACTCAGACTCATAAGCAAACTCAGAAAAGATCATTCAGGCCTACCTTGGATGCTTATTTGAATATAACCCACAGAGTTATGAGAAATAGTGAGTGGTTGCTGTTTTAAACCACCCAGATTTGAGATACTATACAGCTATAGATAACTAACATGCCCTCCATTTACTCTAGCTGGTCTGAAAAGCACTTTCTTTTAGGGCCTCTTACAGAATGTCAGCAGAGGAAGGCAGGATGCTTTCTGGCAGCCCTTGAGAGTTTCATTAGATCTCATCATTTTTGTTGCCTGTTTATTTATAAATATGGAGCAATAAAAATTTAGGACAAATAATAGCATTTTTACCCATTTCTGTGTTGAAACTTGGCTTTCTAGGAAATTTAAGAATAAATTATAATGGTTCTGGTATCCTGGGTGGGGGGGGGTCTATAATGATGGATGCCAATGCCAATTATGGATTCTCCTCCCCCCCTACCGACATACTACAATCCTCTAGAATACATTTAACTCTCTTAACTTCATCTCTTGCCACCACCTTCCGTTGTTGTCATGACTCCTGTACTTTATACATGCAAGAAGTATTTCCTGGGTACCTATGTGCCAGAGATATAAGATAGGGCAGTGAACACACAAAAAAAAGCCCTTGTCCTCAAAGAGCTCCCATGGCAGTGCAAGGGACAATCAATAAACAAAACATTAATCTCTGCCCTGTTGGATGATGGTAAATGGTCTTCATGAAAATGAAGCAGGAATAGAGAATTACTGATACCCTATTTTATGTAAGAAGGCTTCCCTAATATGGAGAAATTTGAGCAGAGAGCTGAATGCAGTGAGGAAACAAGCCATGCAGATATAATGGGGGTAAAAGTGCTCCACGCAGAGAGAAGAGACCATACCAATGAACTGAGGAGGAAGTATGTTTGAGTGTTTAGGAGGCCAATGCGCCTGGTGTAGAGTCAGCAAGGGGAGAGTGGAAGAAGATGAAGTTAAAGAGGCAGCAGGAGCTAGATCATGAAGATGTTTGAGGTTGTAAAAAATACGGGTTTTATCCACAGGGAGATAGAGAATCATTTGGAGTTCTAGCAATACTTGACTGCTTGCAGTTTTCCTAACTATGTTGGTTCAGGCTGAGAAAGAGAGAGAGAGAGAGATAATATTTTCTCTGGTATGATTGGCTACTATCTTCTCCACCTACTTTGTCCACACCTACTTAGTAACTGAAACCTAACTTAAATATCATCTGCCTTGAGAAGTCTTTTCAGATTTCACCAGGAATTTACTTTCTTCTGTATTCTCCCTAGAAGATATATATTCATCCAAATTGGCATGCATTTGAGAGAAAAAGGAGGCTCTTTCAATGATTACATCAAGACAACAGATTTGAATGGGGATATCTTGGGCAAATAGGGAGGCATGTTTACTGTATTCTGATGTTGGTCACATGACACTTGAATTACGGTTCTTATGTCTGCTTTTCCTACTGGAATTTAACTTCCACAGAACCAGTACTCTTTTCTCTCTGAGAGTCCCAACCCTACATAGAGTCTGACATCTGACACAATTTTAGCAAATGGTTTTCAACCAAAAAATTGTGTTGTTTTTAAACATGCCTTTTGCTGTGGTTGTCACAGTCTCTTGTATTTTCTTTTTCTTTCTTTCTTCCTTCCTTCCTTCCTTCCTTCCTTCCTTCCTTTCTTTCTTTCTTTTCATTCATTCTGTCTTTTCTTCCTTCCTTTCTTCCTTCTTTCTTTCCTCCCTTCCTTCCATCCTTCCTTTCTCTTTCTTTTTCTCTCTTTCTCCTTTTCTTTCTCTCTTTCTCTCTCTCTCTTTCTCTCCTTCCTTCCTTCCTTCTTCTCTTTCTGGCAAAGGTTTATGTTTTCCCATCCCATCCCATTGACATCAGCATCAGGGTTGGCTTTGTGACTCACAGTATCCCTGTCTGTGGGACGGATATATGACTTCACCCTGTTGCACTTAAAATGGGCAGAGGAGTTGCTTTGAACCAATGAACTATGAGTGGAAATGAGTCTAAATAACCAGTTGTTCCAGTTTATCAGGATTTAGGGAATTCTCAGGATGTGCAGATCTCAGTTTTAAAACCAGAACAGTTCAGGCTAACCATCCTGGTTTAGCTGAGGCTGAAGGATTCATGGGATGTGGGAATTTTAGTGCTAAAACAACAGTGAGTACTGGACAAAGAACAAACTGGTCACCCTAGAAGGAACATGTGACACAAGTAGAAACTTCAAGATCCATTGTCTGGTTCCTCCATTTTCTTTTCCCTCTGCCACAAGATCAACAACATTCCAAAGAGAGGATGCTCCTCAGGCTGTGTCCTAGGAAACGTGCAGCAGGGTCATGCTAATGTAATCAGACAGTTAATAAGGGCAAAGAAATAAACTTTTGTTCTTGCAAGTCACTAAGATTTTGGAGTCCTTTGTTAATGGAGCATAACTAAGACTAAAGTGACTATAGTTGTCCTTCTTTGGGTATACATTTAAATATTGGCTTGCCCCATATAAATTTTAAATATTTAGGACAAGACACTTAACTAGTTTTCTTGAAATCCCATATAAAAATTAACAGAATATACAGCATTTTGTTAAATATTTGTTGATAAATTATTAATTATACTACAACTCTCTCAACATCTGTACATTTAAGAACATCATCACTTAACTCAGAGTAATAGGGTGTCTGTCATTTGGGTAAGTTCTGGTGATTTCAGACAGGTCTGGCAAGCCAGATTGCCATCTCTCTGTGCCGGTTTCCCAGAGAAAATGTGGAATGGGTTTGCTAAAATATTTTCCTCCACTCCCTCCAGACTTCTCCCAGCTAGGACCTTCTGGATATTTGGCCAATCAAAGTCAGGCAGTTTCCTTCTGGTCAAACAGAAATGCCATCAATAATTGCTGGGAAAATGAAGGGTCAACCTCTGGGTGGGTGCTGGTTCTTATAGCATTTATGTGTCGTAGTCAATCACAGTGAAGTCATTCCCTCCTACACACTGCCAGCCTCCTCTGGTAACTGATGAGGCACTTTTGGTAATAGCATTCTCATTTCCAGACATTGCCTATTTTATCATTTGCAATTGTAGGATATTTTTGACATCCTTGTTTCTTTATGTAAGTTCACAGTGACTTTATGTCAGTAAATTTGTCAGTGCGCATTGGTCAGCTGTCACAGGAAAAGCACTAAATGGATGTGATTCAATTTTAAATATAATTAATAAATTACTGGGAAATATTTCTATTATGAATACACTTATGTTTTGTCAAATACTCTGTTTAATCCATGTGCTCAAAAAAGAACTAGTGTCAAATGAGTTTTTTTAAATAAGAAGGGAGAATAGTTATTAGGATTATTATGAAGCTGACTTAATGACAAGCATTTATTTTAAATAATGTTGCCCTCTATTTAAATTTTGAATATCAAATATACACACACACATTAGGTCTGTTTAATTACCTGCTATACTTTAGTATTATAGCAAAGCACAAAGTTGTAGGGAATTTTCTGTTTGCTTAGATACAGCAGCCAGAAAAGTAAGTTTTTAAAAAAATTTCTAGTTTTGGGGCACCTGGGGGGCTCAGTGGGTTGAGCCGCTGCCTTCGGCTCAGGTCATGATCTCAGGGTCCTGGGATCGAGTCCTGCATCGGGCTCTCTGCTCGGCAGTGATCCTGCTTCCCTCTCTCTCTCTCTGCTTGCCTCTCTGTCTACTTGTGATCTCTCTCTGTCAAATAAATAAATAAAATCTTTAAAAAAAATTTCTAGTTTTTAGGGAAGAACTGAAATTAGAGAAATTAAGTAATTTTCTCTAAGTCACCCATCATATACAGGATTTGAATTATGTATGTACAGCATCAAGGCTTTTTACCTTGTCTCTTTCTACCTTCTGCCTAATTCTGGAAGCCTGAAACATTCCTTTCTGCACATTCTGGGACTTCCACAGCCTGTCTGGATTTCCTATTGCAATCCCTTAGCCACACCTGCCCACTTTGAGTTTCTCAGATGCTTACTACTGGAACCTTCCAAGCTTAATCTTTCTCCTGCATATCTATTTTCTACCCTTCAAGCCCTCTTTGCTTTCAGATAATGTCAGGTATAAGGATGGATTTTTCTGGGTAACTGGTAGCTTTAAAAGCATTACCTCAAATATACCCTAGTCTGTGCCATAAGCACCAAATCAAGGGATTCAGAAAGAGGATTTCTATATGTATGTATATGTCTATAATCTCAATTTCTCATTCATAGAGTGCCATATTATAGAAGTCATTCTTTTCTAGTACCTGATTGAATTAGGATGAACCCTCAGAGAAGCAAAATCAGAAGGTTTTTTTTTTTAATTTTTTTATTTTCTTTGAGCTCCCCTCCCAAGGCTGCTAGTATGGTTGTGCAAATTGTGCATTTCACACCTCCATTCACATTTGTAATATTACATATTGTGTATTTATTAATAGCAATTTTAAGATAGAGGACAGTAAAACATCTTGAGGAAGCTACAGTTTTCCTTAAAGCTCATAAGGGTACCATTTGGACCAGCACTGCCTGCTCATTTCTAGAATGAAGAATCGTGGAAATAAAGGAAAGCCTTTAGACTTGCTTTTCATGGCTCCTTCTTAATAGATAATTTTGGCAAGTATTAGTACTTTAAAAAAAAGTACTGTCTAATAAGGCTTTGAGAAGTTAAATATTTTGGGCCAGATTAATGCACCCATATATTACAGGGGCCTGTTAAGCAGAGCCAAGAGATATAAATGATCTGGGTTTAGATAGAAGACAGAAAGACCTATGTTTGGGCAACTCTTGTGGTGTCTAGATTCTTCTATAGAAGAAGAAATGTATGTGCCAAATAAAAGAACCATGTGAGAGCAAAGTTGTCTGGCAAATACCTGTTATTGTATTAATGATTATAGCTCCCAGCTCCTGTGTGTGTGTGTGTGTGTGTGTGTGTGTGTGTGTGTGTGTGTGTGTGTGTATGTGTGACTCCAATTACTACTGATGTAAAAGATTTAACTTTATTTTTTTAAATTTCTTTTTAAGATTTAACTTTAGACAAAACCATTGAAGATGAGAGGATCTTGTTCTAACTTTTTCCACTTTATTCACAGAAAGGAAATAAAATTAGTGTTGTGATCCAACGCTTTATTTTAGGGATAGCTTCTTTACATTCCATGTTAAATAGATTAAACAAAATGATCAGAAAACTTTAAACAGGTTTTTTTTCTCTTCCTTTGAGGTCAATACTAGGTTTGCCCAGTGGTCAGCTTTGCAAGCTATTTCACTCCTATTTTAATGGGCACATAAAGATCATTATATTAAAATTAATTCCCATCAGGGTTTCCAAGTATTCTACCCCCAGTTGAGATTTTAGGAAAGCTGTGCCATTCAGAGGTTGAGAAGAAACCCAAAGAAATCATTATATCAGGTTAGAGTTAAGAGATTTTCACACAGGAAAAGTAATTGAAAAGTATATATTTTGCATAATGAAACAGATGACAAACTGGGCAAGCTGGTCTATTAATGAGCCTCCTGTAAAGCCAAGAAGCCACCGAAGCAGGGAATGAATGCGCAAAGAGGAATCTCTGATCTTAACTTTTAACAACCAATTTTAATCAAACCATTTGAGGCACTGAGTTCTTAGGGTCTTATGATGGTGAGGGCAATTTGAAAGGAGAATAAAAGCAGACACTTTAGATGAATTGAATTGCAAAGTAACATCATCAACTTGGAGTTATGATCAGGAAACTTAATTTGGCTTCAACAGCATTTCCATATTTGTTTAAGGCCATGAATGCATTCTCTAAGGAAGGTCTTATGACCTTCCTTAACAATAGTTTTTAGAGGTAAGATAGTATGACCTTAGATTTCTGAATGGCATTTCAGGTAAAAACCCAATGAAGGCAGTTCTTTCCGGAAAGGTCTTTTATGCAGCATTAACTGAAGTGAAAAGATATCAATTATGAAGGAACTGTCTACTACATATATAGCTATTTAAAGAATATTATGTGTGTGGGGCGATGGGTGAAATAGGTGAAGGGGATTAAAGAGTACATTTATCATGATGAGCACTGAGTAATGCATAGAATGTCGAATCACTATATTGTGCACTTGAAACCGATACAACACTGTATGTTAACTATACTGGATTGTAAATAAAAAATACATACATACATACATACATATATAAAGTAGTACTAGGTCATCAATGATACTTCTTTGAGGATGTCTTCTTGCAGAAGAAGTGGTTACATAAATGGCTTCCTCAGATATTTAAGGACTAAAAATCTGTATTTCCTATTTTTTAAAGTATTAGCAAAGAAATTATTGTTGGTAAATATGGGATGTACTTTTATTCTTATTTACCCTGATTGGCTGTACAATTATTTCAAACTCCTGGAGAGGAGCCAGTTCTCCACTTCAGTTTGTATTGCACGGGTTGCCTGCTAGGATCAAATAGTTTACTAATGTAAAATGAAGTATACCTTCAAAGAAATGAGTATATCCAAACCTAAGAGACTGAAGACTGATCATGTAGCACTATGGGATTATATAATATAGTAGATATGGTATCAGTCTTGGTTTCTACCTCTGTGAAACTAAGAATTTATTTTATACACACACACAAACACACACACAGTATATGTGGTATAGTGTGTGGTATATGGTATAATATAATACATATTTTTGTATATATATATGGTATATGGTGGTTCTCAGTCATGGTGATGTCTTTTAGAATCACTTGGGGAGATTTAAAAATAGTAACACCCATTCTCAGAGAGCTGGAGTGGGGTCTGGTGCCCGTTTGTGCTTCAGAATCCCTCGGTAATCCTAATGACTAACAGTTATGAACTGTTTTAATTTAAACTATCTCAGTTTCATGAATGTGGTACAGAGATCACACAGGACAGGGGACAGAACCAGGATTGACAAAGGACAGCAGTCCTTAAATAATTGAAGATTCCTGCAGCCATAAACTCTCATATCCTTGAACTTCCACTGTAAATATTAATGAGTTGTGTCTAACTTCCTTTCATGTGAAAATGAAGATAAGGTCTTAAATTGACAATTTTTATTTCCCTTCCACATGGTTTTAAAAGGACTCAAAGTCCCATTGAATAGAATGATAGAATCCATGAGGGCAGAGATTTTCATTACATTCACTAGTGTATGCCCAGCATTTACCACAGTACCTCTCACATAGCAGGCACTTAATAAATATTTGTTTGAAATAAATAAATGAACGAATGCATTGTAGTCGACCCATTACATGATGGTTTTGAATGAGTAATGTGAAAAAATCAACTGGTTTTCCCCTCCATATGTCATCAAAATAATTAGGCCTTTTGAAACAACCACTACAAATAAAACTGATGATGGTTTGGGAAGCAAGCCAACATCTCTTTTTGTCTAACATCTCTTTTTGCTATTTTTTGTCTCTTTCTGTCCTCCTCTTTTTCCCTTCCTCTTTTTTTCTTTCCTATTCCTCTATCTTATTTCCTTAATCTCCAAAACCAAACCTAGGTATTCTCCCTTTTCTCAAGCCTGCTTCTGTCCAGCTTCTGTGGGTGACAGCTGCGTCCAGGCTGGAGTTTCCACGTCAGGCTATCCTCAGCTTTCCCCTGCCCACAGCCAACCAGTTGCCAAGATTTCTTAATTCTGTCAGTGCTACCATATTTTCTGACTTCACTGCTAGTCTCTTTTTCTAGCTATTTACCCCTAATATTCTCTAGTCTTCCAAACTCTTGCCTCTGCAATCCAATGCTATGCTCAAGAGTTTTCTTTTGAAAATATTGATTTGTTTATGTGACTTCTCTCCAAAATTTTGTACTACTTCTACCCTTTAGAAAATTCCTAGTTCCTTAACATGGCAACCAGCATCCCTCCCAGCCCCTTATTACTCTAACATTCTGCCTCATTTACTGTGGCATCTATCCATTCATTTTATGTTCTTGCCATAGCAAATGACTTGCTGTTACTGATGTTCCAAGTTTTTGTGGAAATTATTGTGCTTATTGTGGAAGTCCTTCCTCTGTCTTTTAAATTTCTACTCATGTTTGAAAGTCCAGTTCCCATTTTGCCTCTCTGCGAAAACTTTCCTGAACTTTGTTTTATAATTCAGCATTTGTCTTGTTCTTCTCTCTTAAACCATGTTTATTATGCTTCGTAAGAATGAATAACAGTTTGTTTTATTTATTTATTTTTAAAGATTTTATTTGTTTGAGAGAGAGACAGAGATAGCTAGAGAGAGCATGAGTGGGGAGGTGAGAGTGGGGCTCGATCCCAGAACCCTGGGATCATGACATGAGCTAAAGGCAGACACTTAACAGACTGAACCACCCAGACACCCCTGAATAGCAGTTTATGTGTCTACCTCTGTCATGAAATTGTGCAGTTCTTGAAGGCAGGAATGGACCATATCATTTATTACTGACACTCTAGTCTCTGGAATACATTAGCTAGTTAAGAATTCTCTTGTTGAAGAAATTAACGATTATAATTATGGCAGCTTTAGTCATTGTGGGAAAATTGTGGGGGAGATTTTTTTTAATCAAGGGATTCAAAAATGACACTACATAGGCAGTTATCCCAAACAATACATGATTCACTCAAGGTGATGAGTCACTATTAGGGAGGTATGTATCTGCTGTGATATCCTGTGATTGATATTCTATGTCTTTGAAGCTGCGCATAACCAAATTACTCACCTGAGCACAAAGGTACAAAATGAAATAGGCAAGGATCATGTGGGTACCTGTTTATATAGTGACCTACCTAAATGGAGAAAAAGGAAGATACGCATGAAGATTGGTATTGAGAGAATCTACAGTAAGTGTTCCCTTTTCAAATAGAAAGATTTAAATCTATATTTATATGAGTAATTTTTCTTATCGAGTGCTTCTCAAAAACATTAGGTGCTGTTCATAGTCTCTACTTTGGCTTTGGGAGATTGTGAACTTACCAAAGTCATGTATTTCAGTTCTAGGTGTTATAGACTCCAGACATATCCTGTATGTTTCTTTCCTTTGTGCTTAACACAGGACTCGTCATTATTGGAGTATAGTGCTTTAAGGGTGTTTGTTTTCTCCTCTTAGTATGAGCTCATAAAAAGAATGAAAAACATATATTTATGGCAAGATGTTGGAATAAATATTGTAGTGCTGATTCACTCACACTCTTCTACTGACATTCTCATCTGATGAACAGTTCACATTTTGAGTCAGCTGGGCTAGCTGATTAAGCTGATTGACCGATGTAAATTTTAAACTCTCACTCTTTCTCTTTTTTTAGCACCTTGTCTACATGAATCCAAATAGACCTTTATATTTACTCTATATAGGCTTTTAATATGGCAAAAAGATAGAATTCTAATGTACTTATTAAATAAGAACATTCCAGTCTTTCACTCTTTCTTTTTGATTTATGTCAAGCTTTCTGTATGATAAATTAGTTAAAGATAGACACTTTAGAATCTCTTCTGGATTTTATTCTATCATTATATAAGCAGATTTATTACCTGCCTTCATAAATCTGTATTTTGAAGCAGTTCCTATTTGATTTGACATTTTCTGAGTTTAATGCCATCAAATTACTATTAACTCTAGAACAAAGGGCACTAATTTTCCATGGTGTAGAGCATAAAGAAGTCTCACAAATAGAGTTTTTTTTTTTAACCCTAAAAGACGGCAAACATCTTCCCTGGCATTACTCCACCTGAGGCAATTTTGATGCTAACCGGGTGTCACTTTTAGGGCAGATGTGTTAACCAGCCCTCATACATGCAAACATGGACTCATAGAAAGTATAGGAATGTGAGTAAAGAGGGAGATGCTGAAAGTAGTGGTGAGATATTTGCTTGTCCCAATCTCCAAATTTAGTTTTCATTGAGTTATAATCTTTATTTCATGCCCTGAGAATTCTTACATAAAATTTCCAGAGGCTGAGCTGACTACAGAAGGAGACTAGAGAATCAGAATTCAGTCTCCTGTGGATTCACAAAAAGAATTAAAAACATATATCCATTGGTAGTAAGATATGGAAAAACACATGCAGGAGGAATTATGTCTTGGATAGGGCGGAATGTGTCTCCTTCGCCTGGGTAGGGAAAAGCCCAGTACTGTAGAAGGTGACCAACTTTGGTTAAATTTGAAGACAGAGAGGCAGAGCTAGTTCAGGACTGGGTTGCCCATCCTGCTGGCTAGGCACTGTATTTAAGAGGCAGTAAAAAATCAGTGTTACTAAACCAGACACATAGTACCCTTCAACTTGTGTTCCCACATATATTATCTAACTGGAAAAAATGTAAATTAGTACTGTTTCTGCCACATACTGATGTAGAAATTAATCATTTTTTCTCACTTTTTCTAGTTTTGACATAATTTTGTTGAACATCTTTTTCAAGATCTATGTGCAAGTTGCATAGACCTCACTACTAGCTGAGCCCATGGCACCCATCATCTGAAGTCAGTGGTAAACCTGAACTAGACTAATAATAGGGGGCACGATGCTTTTCCATAAGAATGACTTATGTATCACTGATGTTGTAAGCGCTTGAATCTGTCTCCTGTGTGTGTGAGCATTGGAGTGTTTAAGTTTGCAAAGAAAATATGCTTTCCCCAGTCCCATCAAGTAAATGAAGCTCAGATATTTCAAGAATACCATTTTGTAGAAGTGGGAGTATCTTGTCAGGGGAAGGAAGAAGGTACCCATCATATATCAGCATCAGCATCCAGCCCTTTTTACGGAGGGGTAAACAGTTCCATCCATCAGTTGAAAGCAGTTGAGTAAATAGTTTCTGCAGAGTTAATGGATCCCCTCTAGGCCACCAACTGAGGGGGCCTATACTCCAGAGATGGTCTACCCTGGACCGTAGCGCTTGGCAAAGTGTTAGCATGAGGCACTAAATCATACGGTCACCTCTGAGCTTGTTCAACAAGCACACTTAAAAAGGGTCACCAGATCTTTTCAGGGACCTGTAATTTGTTGAAGCCAGAAAGAGCTGAATTTGAAAAGTCCGGCTTCCCTGCTGTAGAGATCAAATCCATTGTCTGAGCTGTGTTTTGTTAACTTTGTACATAGGATCTTCTTTAGCAACTCGGGAGACACAGCTGCTCTTTACATCTAGAAGTGAAAGAAACGAGTCTGAATGGATATGTGGGCTCTGCTGAAAATGAAACATTTGCTTCACTGAAGAACTTGGGGCTCAGCCCTGCATGTGAAAACTTCCACCAGAGCTCAAAGTGGACGGGAAAAAAAGGGAGAAGAAAAGCTATATAATTTGTTTGAAGTTGTCAAACACACAAAAACTGGCCAAAAGATGTTTGAAACCAGAAGACAAACTTTTAATTTCTCTCTCTAGATTATTAGTAGTTGACTCAAACAAAAGAAGATGAAAGAGGGGCTGTCAGTGTTTTCTGATCCCCCATATTTTCCTGTTTGGATTATGTGGTTACTGCTGTGTACCCATCAAGGAAAGATGAGAAAATTCGGGTGTTGATCTGCATGCGATTCATTTTGTCCATAGGGGATCTACTGTTCTAAGGATTTAGAACCTATATTGATATTTCCAAATCCTTGGGGAAGCATAACAACAAGGCAGAAATCACTAACGCACCGCCTAAGGAAAGGACTCTCTTTGTGTTCTATGTAGAGCCTCTTAATTCCATCTACACACGAGTCTGTGAATTCTCTCTGAGCGTACTGGTTTGCCTCTAAGAGCAACTCAAGATAAGAGAGCCCAGAATAGAAGGGGGCAGTTTTATAAAAAATAATCAGCCAAACAAATCCATTTGACTAATTGATTTCTTTTTCGCTTCTTTGCCTCCCATTTTCACTTTATTCTTACTTTGAAATGTTTCCCTCAATATGGAACGAGTATTAAATGCTGACTGTTGTTACCACTAAAGTATAGTTTGGGACATATTTTTTGCATCTAATTGCTGATACGTGAGGATCAAAAGTAAATCATGGCAAAATTCCAGAAGAATAGTTATAAGATGAGGTGGTTTCACAGACGTTATTTTAAATCCTGTATGTCTATAGGCTGATTTCAGGAAGGACATCGCATGAATAACTGGAAAACCTTGCAGAAATCCTAGCTTCATGAGTGTTTCCTTCTTGTTTAGAAATACTTAGGAATAATTCCTATTTTACAAAAAATTATCTATCCCCCTTGAGCCATGACTTCCATTAATGTTCTCGCAGCCATTGTCCTTCCCCTCTCCCAAGGTCCTTTCAAGTCTCATTTTCACTTTCCTGCCTCCTCTGCCATTGCTTTAAAAACAAAAACAAATATATTTGTTTATTTCAGGAGAAAATGTTTCTTTTACTTTGTTCGTTATTTACCATGAAGTCAGGAGTATATAATAACACGCGGGACACATGGTATTTTGGGGGGGTTGGGAGGGCGTTTCTGGGTTTCCCTCTGATTAAATGCAAAGCTATCAGCCCCACTCATGGCAAACAGGAAATCTAATCACTTAGCACATTATAAAAGCAAAAATAAGTTTCCCCCTAGTTCACAGATTGACTCACGCTCTTCATATTTTATCTTCAATAGTGTATGCATTTTCCAGCTGGCTAAGCTGCAATCTTTCTGCGTTTTGGACATTTGTCACTCTCTTCAGCCAGGCAGGAGAAGCCCCTGTGTAGCCGGCTCCTTGCACTGCAGGCATAGCATCTGTGAAGGAGTCACTGACATCTGATGATTCAAATTGCAGAAATGATCCAGGACAAATTATGAACGTCTGGGTAGTGCCCAAAGATTTTGAGCCGAAATGACTTTGCCCTTGGAGCCTTGCAGATTTTGGTGAACTCTCGGGGCCACACGCTTTCTCTGCACAGCCTCCATAGGACATTGCCCCACAGGTCCTGCTCTCTGCGTCAGTTATCATTCTGGCCAGCGGAGTGCCAATTTAGCTCCCCCCCCCCCCCCCCCGCACCCCCAGCCTGAAATGAAAAGGAAGTGGTTCAAGTTTTAGCTTACAAACCCTCAAGGCGATTGGAGCTTTCTTTGAAATGCAAAACAGTCTTCTATCAAGCACTGCTTAAGGCATCATCCAACTATCAAAGTCAAAGATGATTTGATAGAACCTTACAAATCCCCATAATCTATGGTAAGTAGTAGTAGCTAAAGCTTTGGCTCTGTGTTTGCACGTAGGGCAGAAGCAGGAGGATAATTTATCCAACTTTAGGGTAATGAAGTGTTAACAAAAACCACATGAAGCTATTATTACAACCACAGGCCACAGACTGCTAAGAGGGTAAACTCTCTGGAGACGTACCTATTTTCAAGGAATCGTTTCGCATCTCATCTTACCTGAAGGCATTTGCTAAACACAAGGTGATACAGCTGAAAGACCGTGATTCATTAGCCCTAATGAACAATGCTGAGCATATTGTCTCTAAAATGTAACCCGCTGACATTGATATATATGTACCTTAACTCATTCGTCCCAACTTTATTAGGTACATATGTCTGCAGCAGACACAAATGAAACATTCTACAACTAGGCTTCAAGCCAAAAACTAATTTATTCTTTAATGTGCTAGTGATTACTTGGTGGTTCCTTGAGCAGAGATGACAGGTCTGAGCTAATGGAGTTGTACTGTAAGTTAATATAAATCATGACAGAGCAATTAATTACAGAAACCACTGCAAATCCCTTTGTTAGTTTTCCCCATCACCAGAAGGATTTAATAATATTCATTTTGCTAAGTTCCAGTGACATTTACAAGTCTTAAACCATTTTTAATCAAATCAATATCACTGGCTGCTAAATTTAGTTGTGCTTTGCTTGCAAGTCCTGGAATACATCGATACTAATGTTTCCTACCTTCTGTTCAAATGAATCACATTGAATACCCATATTTCCTCTTCATTTGTTTACATTGAGTAATTGGGATCTGAAAAAAAGTTAAGACCTAGAGAACCCTGGCTATCAGCAGGAATGAATTAGCAGGTAGAGGAGGAAATCCATAAATCAGTGATTATGTGTGCATCGTTGTATCTAACGTCCTTCATCAGTTTCCCCTAATTGGCCTCAAAATGTACTTTCATGATCATGGAACTAGATTCACATTTCTGTAGACTTTTTCTGGTGTGGCAGGTTAAAAAGAGAGAGAGAGAGAGAGAGAGATGGGATTGAGGCCCTGGAGCAATCCTTTCATAACAAAAGAGCGTGACACCCGTTCAAACACCACCTCAGCTGAGTCTCTGCGTGTTCTTTGTTTTTTAGACGGCTATAGTTGACATCTCTTTTTTAAATTAGATAGGTGGAAATCAGTCGGTTCATATGTATGCAGAAATGCTAAATCATCTGTATAAAGAATAATAAACAATTCTTAATCAGGAATTGATTGCATTATAGATTTTTACAGCAAAATACCCTGCTGTTCCTGGATGGCAGTATTGCTAGATCGATATCAAGCTCTTTTTTTTTTTTTTTTTGCTGTTGTTGTTTCTTTTTTTTCTTCCCCGTAGCAATGTGCCTTGCACATATTGGGTAGATTTTCTGTGCATGCCCTACCTTTTTTTTTTTTTTTTTTTTGCATAATTACAGATTTTTATTGACTTTTTATTGACCTGCTTTCAACTTGATCTGTGATGTCCCTGAATCTGCGCCTTGAAATGTGAAGAAAGCGTTCTCCCCAGAAAAGTCACCGTGGATGTGCTTTTATATTTGTCACGTTCCTGAGATAATTCAGCGCTCCGTGATTTCTGCTCTGATCGTTTCTGTTCCTCTTTACTTCCTTATCAGATTATAAACTCCTGTAGGACAAGGACCTTACTTTATCCATTTTTTCCCACATTGTTGATACCTAGCAAGGATATTTTTACATGATATTGCTCAATAAATGTTCAGTAGCCGGATGAACATATGCTCCCCAGATGGAAGAGTGAGGAGCGTGTAAAACTCAAATTAGTTCATAAAATCACTTGTAAGAGCTGGAGAAGAATAGGGTGGATGCAGGAAAATGATGTTAACCTGGGAGGGATGTTTTAGGCCTAAACTCCAGAGGGCAGATCAACTCAGTGAAGGCTAGCAAGATGAGCTCTTGGGCATAGCTCCTCATCTAGGGGTTAGAAACTGATGATATCTTTGTTCTTCTGTAGAAGTCCAACCCTGTCTCATGCCTTCCAAGCTTTGGACATGGATGTTGTGGGAAAAGGCCTGAATTGAGAGTCAGGGTTTGATCCCCATCCAACTTTGGAGCTTTGTGACCTTAAATGAACCCAGGTATGGCTTCTGACTTTGGAGAAAGCACGTCAGCTTTTCTGAACCCCAGTTCCCCCAACTGGGGGGAGAAGCAATGGTGGGGAGAAGCAATGCCTCTGGTCTAGAATTGTGAGGCTATAAAAGATATAGTGAATATGAAGTTGGCCAGCACAGAATAGTCTCCGAGCCCTGCTCCCAGAAGGCCTGTGAATGGCCATGATGGCAAAAAGGAGGGAACATAAAACTTTTCAGGCTGTGGGATGCACATGGGAAGAGATGGATGAGGAACACCTTTCTCATCATGTTATTTACTGTTGTAGGATCTGGTTGCTTTGCACTTTTTAGCAGCTATGGGTCCTGATAGAGGGCCAGTTCCCTCTCTTTTTTCTGGGGAAAAAAAAATCGTATAAAGTGCATTGTTTTTCACATGTGTCCAGATCAAGAATTCTGAACATTATACCATTCAAGAAGGCAGGTTGAGAAAGTTATTCTTATAAGCAAGCCACAGAGCCTCTTAGGTCTCTTTTCAACAGGGAATTTTAAAAAGACCTGTTTCCTTGTTTACTTGAAACAGTGTTCTGATACAGGTTAAGGAGTTCACTTGTACCTGAAATTTTGGCTCAGAAATGAACTGGTTTTAAAAATTATAATGTGCCTCAAGGAGGCTTAGGTGGTATGTGATATTCCCATGTGTAAGGACACCATACTGAGTTTGCAATTTCTTTTAAGGAAAATACAAGACACGTGGCAAAATGATTTTTACTATTATTACGATTTCTAGCACTGTTACTGGTACTACTAGTACAGCCTCTGCCACTACCTGCATTTATTGAGTGCTTACTATGACTATCATAAAACTTTCTCATATATTAACTCGTTTATCCTCCCAACTACCCACTGAGGCATGAATTATCACTAGGGAAACTGAGGCAAGTTTCGTGAGTAGCAGGGCTGGTGATTTGAGTGTAAGCAGTGTGACTCCAGAGTCTGTGCTCTTACTGAAAAAGGCCCAAAGCCTTGAGTTTGGGGATCCAGATTCCAATTGAAGACGTTTACCTAAATAGCTGCATAACTTCGTAAAACCTTCTATGTCTCTGGGCCCGAGTTATTTCAATTGGAAGATAAGAACAGAAACAATCAACTTGAAAAACTTTCGTCCTCAAATCTCAACTGACAGAAAGAATTCGAAGGTGACTCCAGTTGTTAGTTGCATCTCTTGAATAATGTTAAGGGGAATTGAAGTCCTGAACCTGAGCAGGTCCCATAGCATATCTTCCCCAGCCCCTTATTTGCCATCTGTCTCCTGGATTCTCCTGTAATTCTGGGGTAAGGTACTGTCTTTGTTCCAATCCCTTCCACTCTTTCCTTGAGCACTCTGCCCTCAGAGACTTTCTACATATTCTCCCAATTCATTTCACAAAATGCATGAACAAAAAAGCTAGACCTCTTTTTTTTTTTTTTTTTTTTTTTGAGTGGGACAGAGTTGGGAAGCTAAGTACACAAAGAGGGAAGTTTTTGAACAGATGGTTGTGGACACTGGATGGAGGGCTGATGTTACCTTCCAGTCCTGTGGAGGATTAAGAAAGGAATTAATGAAGGAAGAGCAGTAAATCTTAAAAAATAACGTCAGGATTTATCTTGAGCCCTCGATAAGCATACTTTCTTCCTTGCTTTGTGACATGCTAGATAGAGTGACAAGAGTGTGGTAGGCGATGATACCCAGACTGGGTTCTCATCTTGTTGAGGGTAGAGATTTCTTCTTCTTCTTTGCTGTATCCACAGGGCCAAGTACAGTGTTGGCAGATAGCAGGCACTCTATAATATTTGAAAGAATAAATGAAGGAAGACAAACTCAGAGTGGGCCTGCTGAATTTGAATTTTCATCCTAACAACTGACCTTTCCATTCCACAAAACGAGCTATTTAGCAACATTCTCTAGCATATGGATTATCTCTGTCTATGGCATCCATTCTTCCCCCATCTGTTGAGGAATTTCATCCTCTTTCAAAGTCACATGAGGAGGCCTTGGTATATACTCCACACATGGTACAAATGGTATTTTATTAAAAAAAGATGTAACAATATCACCTAGATTTGGCAACTGTCATAAAAAAAAAAAACTTAATTTGGGATCGATTCTTGTTTTTTCCCCCATTTGATAGAATAGATGCAATAGACGATATTAATTTGGTTCCCTGACATGCACAAAACTTAGCAGTATTCAGTATCAGTCTTGTTTGCTTTTATTCTTAAAGAATCTGAAGGGAGTTGATATTTTGTTTCATTCATTCACAGTCTCTTTTTTCATATCTAATGAACACACTCCACAACAATGGTCCTCAGATCTCCGCCATCTGCAGGGGACAGCACACAGGTCATAGGCTAAGAACAACACCACATCAGTATTGAATAAAAAAGTGGAACTTCAAAGGCAGAGCTGGCTATGAGGTCTATGCTTTCAAGACCTCGTAGCTAGTTCCTCCTGTTTATTATTTTTTGTTTGATTGGATGATAATGCAGTATGTCATTCCGTGGTCCATGACCTGTGGTCAATTCCCTATAGAGGAGGCAGATTGAGGAATATTTTTGTGAGCATATTTGTCCTGGTAGGGAAATAATAAAAACAAGAAGGGTGGATGCAAGAGATGTCTGCAGAGAGGGAACAAAGTCCTTCATTACCGAGGAAGATGATCTTGGAGCCTCGGCCAAGAGTCTTTTTATCGAGATGGTAGTCATGATAATGGTTCTGCCTGTAAATAATGTGGGCAAGAGGGAGATTGTTGTTGGTTTGTTTCTCTCTCCCTAGTGCATTGCACTGTTTTCTCTTATCATTGTGGTAGACAGGTCAGACTCATCCCCATACTGCCATGATTAGAGTACGTTTCTACCCTGAATTACCGGGGCAACAACTTTTTAAAGTGTTGAGCTAGTGAATTAAGCCTTAATGGAAAAATTTTCTCCTAATATAGGACCTCTCTGGGCTATGAATAATTAATGGCAATTTATAGCTCAAGGGATGTCTCAGAGGAATCACTATGGTAAATTAACAACCCCCCTCGGCCCCTCCCCCCAACAACAAAATCTTTTTTAGGTATAATTAAGCCTCAGGAAGACCTATACCCTGTTTTTAAAAAAATCTTACGTATAATTAACATTGGTTTTACTTTTATCGTATTTTACATTTTATTAAATATTCTTAAAAGCTAGAAGCCGCATAGAAGTGGGCCATATTCTAATGGACCTATAAATTGAATGATTAGGAAGATACAGCTCTTACTATCATGGATGAGACTCTGGTAAGGCAGAGAGAATAAAATAAAAAAAAAATGCCAGGATAAATATATTCTGAAATAATTCTCCTCTTGCCCTTCCCTCAGCCTGTTCTTAAGAAGGAGATGGAGGATGTTGTTCTCTGAGGATACATCTACATGTCAAAAGAATGCCCAAGCTTTGGATGATGGTGATGGCAATGCTGTGACACCAACTTTTATGTGCAGGAGGGTCTTTTCTTGATATTTCAAATTTTAAGTCATGCCTAGACAGGGCTCTTGCCTTTTCTGTAGCATATTAGACAGGACTAGGGATTCCATTGACAATCTCTGTTCTGACATCCCTAAATTTCCCATTTGCCTGGGTCTCTCTGCATCAGCCTGAGCATCGCCTGCTCTGGCCAGCCTCTCCTTTTCTAGCAATCTCATCCATCACAGAAACTGTCAATTGGGTGCCTTTGAGGCCTCGGGCTTGCCGAAGATGTTTCGAGGACAATGTCTATCTGTCACATATCATTAGCAGTTCTCCTGAACTCTGTGGTGAGGGAGGAGCAATTCTGGCCTTGAGGAAGGTACAGAGAATCAGAAGAGAGCCTAGGATATCTAGCAAGTCTGATTTCTTGTGCTCAAGATCGTACCACACCCTATTGTCATCCTTTCATTCTAAAAAGATATTGTTTCCTGTACTAAGCTGGGGTTCCTGCCTGTAAAAACCTTTCTTGCTAGTGTGGACAGATAGACTTGAAACCAAATTAATATGCTCCTTAGTTAAAGGAGCTTCAGAGAACCATGGGTGGGGAATAGTGAGCACAAGGGAGAGTGCTAGGGGAAGGCTTTTTCAAGAAGGAGCTTGATGGTGTCTTCCAAAATGAGGTGATCCCTGCTGGGTGACAAAGGAGGCCTGGGCTATTCCCATCAGAAAGAGGGGCAGTGATGGCAAGCCCAGGGGATTAGAGCCTGAGCTCACTTCTGGGTCTTGGCAGAGGTTAACTGCTTGTTTCCTTCTGAGCCTGAAGTCTGGACTGGAAACTGGAAAAAGTTCCAGGTCAGAGGCAGATTTCTTTGCAGGCCTCAAAGTCATCTGCAGCCACTCAGACCTTCAGATCTTTCCAGGAGGTAGTGACTCCTATGGTTAAAGAGATCCCTTTCAGGAGCTTTTGAAGACTCCTATCCCAGCTTCAGTTCAGACATGCTCAGGTAGCTACTGTCCTCTGTCACCTGTGCTGCAACATTCTCTCCAGTAATGATGTCAGCCAGTGCTCCTTCTTGCTGCTAGGAGACCTATAATTATTACACTTGGATGTCTGTTTTCTGGAACATTGATGACTAAGAGAATTGAACCTTCCTCTACAAACAACATCTCTAAAAATTGTGACATGATTTTGTAAAATGTAATCCCCAATAGATAGTTCTATGGTTAAGACCTTCTGCTGGAATTGATGCCTGGCAAGTTTTTCTGGTGTCTGGTTATCTGTGCTGGACAGCCCACATCTGTGTAATAGTGGGGGCCCCCCTTCTTTCTCCAGAGTCCCTTCTACTTATCTGGGGGAGTTTCCAAAGTTTCTTTGTTCTCACAACAGCCTGCCAGTTTCTGTGCCACATGCCTCTACTCCATTCCCCCTCCTGTCTACTTTCCCTGGGACTTTGGGTTCTAAAAGCAGTCCACAGCTTCTAGACAGCTGTGTGGCTTAAGCAAGTTACTTAACCTTCTTGTGCTTTTATCTCAGCATCTATGAGAGCAGGACAATATGTTTATTTTGAAGGTACAGTGAGAAATTTCTAAGATACCTAGCATGACAGCTGATACACAGTAGAGCTTAATAAATGTTATCTTAGGGGCACCTGGGGGCTCAGTCAGTTGAGTGTCTGACTCTTGGTATCAGCTTAGGTCTTGATCTCGGGGTCATGATTTCAAGCCCTGTGTTGAGCTCCATGCTGGCCATGGAACCTCCCTAAAAAAATGTTAGCTTAAACAAACAAACAAATCAATGTTATCTGCCTTTTCCCCCAACCACTGTTAACACTATTGATGTCATAGCCCCCATTCACCGCTTGCAAAATTGTTTGGTCAGGTGCCTTGCTATGTAGACCAATGTCCATACTCAGGGAACAGCCTCTGAAAGTTTCCCAAGTGGCCCACCCTTGTGGTACCACGATGTTTATTATCATGCCTCTATGACATTGAACTGTGCCCTGGACCTGAAGAAGTCTGACTTCGACTCAGACTTCCGCAAAGTCCCTCTTGAAGAGCTTCTGGCCTTCACTCCTCTAACCAAAGGTGTTTGCTTACACCCAGTTTGTAACCTTTTACCTTCCATTTTTCTCGTTAACTTTTCTGGCCCTTCTCCATACTATTATCTCCTCTTTCATCTTTTAGTTAGGAAACCAGAGTTCCTTTGCATTTTGTGGTGTGTGTGTGTGTGTGTGTGTGTGTGACAGAGAGAGAGAGTGAGAGAGAGAAAACTAGGGTTTGAGTGTGGGAGGGGGATGTGGAAGGAGAGGAGTGTGATTTATGCTAGCAGCTGCCAGCCAAAATGCAGTAATATTGATGGTTCTATTATGAGAACATCCAGTTGGCACCATACGGGTTTTTTCTCTCTTTAAACCAGATTCTTAGAACAGAGATTTCTAATCTTTTGGAATTGAGATGGCAATTATTTTGAACAGCACTCTGTGCTTGCAGTGTGAATTGGTTTTGAGGCTTATTGGAGTATTCCTCCCCATCCCAGTGACATGAAGAGCATGTTGGGCAGTCGCACGTTGCCCCCCTCAGAAATGAAGGATGGGAGTGACATGGAGAATCAGAATATAGAATAGTGTCCTCAGACTTCATGGACATGCTTGATGGACTCAGCACTATATCATGACTCTGTAGTCTGAGAGGGTGACAGTGACCTATGGGGATGCTGAAACACTATGATGGGATGAGTGTCGTTATGTAGTTCTATCAGCACAAGCTGGGCAGTTTGATCTAGAATCCCCTATCAAATCTTGAAACAGCTAGAAGTTAAACAAATAAATGCCTTACCTAATAGTTATTATGAAACTTGCATTTGATTTGTTTAATTTTGTAGATTCTCATTTTATAAAGTTCATTCACCCAGAGGAATAAAACAATTAGGTTAAATTTCCAAGAGAGGTCAGCACTTAGGGCCCAGGGACCACATCAGCAATCTTAGATCCAGATAGAGACAAGAACCAAGGCTGTTTCCTATTCTTATAAAGTAATTGAAAACAAGTATTTGGCCACTAAATGTGTAAATGGCAAAACCATTTTGGAAAACAGTCTGGCAGTTTCTTAAAAAGTGAAGCCTACGCTTTCATATGACCTAACCATTTTAATCCTAGATGTTTACTCAAAAGAAATGAGTCTAATTCCCTACAAAAACTTGTATGTGAATATTCACTGCTGCTTTCTTTGTAATAGCTTCAAACTGTAGAAACAACTCAAATGTAAACAGATAAACAAATCATGCTATACAATGGAATACTACTTAGTAATGAAAAAGAATGACCCCTTGACACAGGCAACAATATAGGTTAATTTCAAAATAATTGTACTGGGTCAAAGATGCCCAACCCCCACCCACAAAACTGTGTGATTCCATTTATATAAATCCCATGAAAATGTAAATTGACCTATAGTGACATAAAGCAGATGCGAGATTGAGGATAATGGAGGATGGAACAGGGAGGAGTAGGGGGAATGGTTACAAAGGGGCAGGAGGAAACTTTCAGGGGTAAGGGATATGTTCATTATCTTGAACGTGGTGAAGGGTCCATAGGTATATGCATATGTCAGCGCTCATCACATCGCATACTTGAAATATGCAGTCTTCTGCCTGCCAGTCGTGCCTCACTAAGGCTGCAGAATCAATTTTAAATAAAAACCAACTTTTAATATTTTTCCATTTCAGAGCTACCTATCAGCAAATGTTATTCTCCTGGCTCCTTTAATTCTTATTCAAAGGATCCTAAAAGCTTAGCTTCTATCAGCCCGACCCATGCTAGCCACGCTATAAACTATCTCCTTCACTAGGATAATAAGGACAACTGCATCCACTGAGAGCTTTTCGTTGAATGAGGATCTGCCAGTGTTTCACTTACATTATCACATTCAATGCCCAGAGAAACTGCCCAGTGTATTGCTCTTAGCTCCATTTTACAGCAAAGGAAATCAAGACAGAGAGGTTAGGTAAATGGTTCAACACAAGAACACAAGCGTGGAGCATTTTGGTTCAAAACCACAAACAGTCCTACTTGTGGGCTCTTTCTCCTTCACCAGTAGGTCATAACGACACATTTATGTGACAGAGGCAAAGGATTAATGCAGCAACAGGGCTTGTTTCTGTAACCCTGGAGCGGTTTCCCATGCTCTTTTTTTGGCTTCCTGGCCCTCGGTGACACTAATTCTTTGTTTGAGCTTTTAATTCCCCATAGCACAGTCTCCCTGCCTGCTTTCTAGATTTCCTCTTGCCCTGCTCATCATCCTCAATTTTAAGCTTGTTGGCTTTATGATCTTCAGTCCCTGCCCGGTTCAGGGGGTTTTGTCTGATGACTGACTCTGCTTTGAATAATTACACCTGCTGGATTCTTCAGGTAGAAGAAGTCTGTGGACCAAGAAGGGATAGCTTCTGTTCAAGATCAAGACGGGTGTCAAATCTCTGCAAGGGATACAGAGTAAAAGCACAAGGTAGACAGAATAAAAGGTGTCAGAAGAGGAGATTGGCAGGAGTTCAGGTAATATGTATGAAGCAGAGGAGTGGTAATACCAACTTTTGCTGGAAAATCCACAGAGCAGGAGGGCATCGGTGGGCCCTCCTGAGCCCTGGGCAGGTAGAACTGGCAGGACGAGAGAGCAGGGTTGACAGAGCAGCCTCTGAGGAACCTGTGAGACAAGTCCTTCAGGAGGCAAGCTGTCCACCAGTGCATCTAGGAACGGATGGCCCCAGGCCCTGGGCCAGCTTTGCCTGGGTTGACAAGGATCTCCAGAAGGCCCTAAAAATATGGCTTCACAGTCTTTTCACAGTTCTGCCAGTCTCTCAGATTATTTTGGACTCTCTCTTTTTTTATTTTTAATCAGTAGGAGAAAAAAGAAAGATGACAATAAAAACCATATGGAGGCCTCTTCTCTGACTGAAACCCTTTGATCTTTTCTCTAAATAGAAGAAAGTAACCTTCCCACTCTGAAGGCATTCCAAATGTTTTCCAGCCTCTGGATAAACAAATATCGCAGGTGAATTTAATACCATGCTTCACTCCTTCATTGGTTTGTTCAAACACTGAGTACTCACTAAGTGCCAACATCTATGCCAGGATCTGAAGGGACCAACAAAAATTCCCAGTTGTTGCCTCCACTGAGTCCACGGTCTATTAAGGGAATTAACAGTGAAAAGACAGTGATAGCAAACATGAGAATTTGGGAATTGTCTCATGAGAATTTGGGAAGAAGGGACGTTTAGGCAGGGTTTGGGGGTAGGAAAAAGAGGTAGAGTTTCAAAGGAGCTTCCTGAAGGATGTGATACAGGAGTAGAGAAGAAAGTCATTCCTAGTTTTCTTAGCAACTCAGAAGGTTTCTTTTATTGGCTGAGAGACTCTAATGCCTCAAATTCTGCCAGGATTGTTTCTGAAATCTCTTATGTGTATCTATTTTTTTTTTTAACTGCAGAACAATAGAACTTAAGCAAAAAGAAAACTCAACAGGTTTTTAAACATACACTTAAAGTGATTTCCTAAGAGTAGTAAACATAGAGAACTTGCGATCCGGGAACCTGGAATGTCTTCAAGAATCAAGATGCTCAAGGGTAGGTGGGTAAATTAACAGCTCTGGGGAAAATGGGGTGTCCACTCATTCGTTCATTTTCTTATTCACTCACTCACTAATTTTTTTTTTTTTTTTTTTTTGGCCAGGTGTGGTACTAGACACAGGGAATTCAGTTCAGAAATGAATAATTTGATTATAGGTAGACAGTAACCATTTATTAACCTATAGTTTCTCTTTATGGAAGATATTTATCCCCTGCCACAATGGTCACTTGTAACTTGTCGGAGTCAGGCTATTGTTCTAGATTGTTCTAACCCAGCATGATTTTTCTCCTTGGTTATTACTAAAACAATGCATACTGACAAAAGGACCCTGGCACATGTATACCTATTTTCTAAATGTTTGTGAAGAAGCAGTAGAAATACTTAAGATCTAATGGATGGAGGGCAAACTTATGTTTTTGTGTGTAAAGATAATCACTTTTGCTTAAGATAATCACTTTTAGAATTTTTTTTTTAAGATTTTATTTATTTATTTGACAGACAGAGATCACAAGTAGGCAGAGAGGCAGGCAGAGAGAGAGGAAGGGAAGCAGGCTCCCTGCTGAGCAGAGAGCCTGATGCAGGGCTCGATCCCAGGACCCTGGGATCATGACCCGAGCCGAAGGCAGCGGCTTTAACCCACTGAGCCACCCAGGCGCCCCAGATAATCACTTTTAAAAATCAGTTTTAGAAAAGTCCTCTAAATCAATACGCTTTCTGAAAATCTATTTTACCTTTCAGACTTAAAGGGTATATACATTCCATTGTTTAACTTAGGAAGCTGTGCTGCCAGTTTAATGATTGTGAGTCTAGTCTTAATGCTCTATGCTAATCTACTATATACATCAGGCTGGAAGCTTATCTTGACAGGGAAACTTGGAGCAGGCCTTGTGGAATGATTTTGGCATCACACACTGAAGTGGAAAATATTCACAGGCTGCAACAAAGTCTGGCTTGAGCTGCTGTAGGAAAGGCAGCAACTGGCTCGAAGACAATTAGTGTAGGAAAGTCCTGGGCGCCTCTGTGAGAGGCCGGCAGGATGGTACTCTACGCTGAGAGGGGGCAGGATCATGGAATCATGTGTGTTTTCACAAGAATTGAGAGGAATAGCAGCTATGTGAGCCAAGTTAGAAAAGGAACACAACCACTGAGCCCTTCCATCATGGTCTTTCTCATCCAAAACTCTTCATGTGCAAAAAAGAAGATGCCAAGTGAAGAAAGAATACTTCAGGGGTTTGAAAAGATGAAGCCTAGAAAAACCCTTAGGCACAGGTGTAACTGCTGAAGTGAGTGTATGAAACCAAAACAGGGCAGAAAAGGCCCCTCCATTTGTCTTGGAAAGGTTTTGAATCTATTCTATAACAATTCTAGTAAAAATATAAGTGCTTATTTTTCTATGTATGGGCCTGCTTCGTGAGAAATGTGCTTTTTTTGTTTGGTAGGGTGCTTGGTTTTGCTTTTAATATCCTTGTAAGCTCTGAGGTTTGTCACTGAAAAATATTTAGCAATGCTGATTTCTAGGATGAAAGACAATGGTGGTATATATATTTTGACTCAATGTTGAACAAAATGCCAGGGACTTGGTGACGACCTCTTGCGTTGCTGTGACTGGTCGTTTGTGTGACTCTCTTGGAAAAAAATGGAGAACTCCTGATTGTTTGCTTCCCTGGACCCAGTAGTCTAGGGTGAAATGAAATCTGATTAAGGCAGTATGGAAAATCCATTTTCACACTTCCTGCCTCCCCCAAATAGAGAAACACTTATAATAAAAGAGTGTTCACAGAAGTTGATCCTATGGGCTGAGTCACAGATTATGCACAGTTGAGGAAGGCTGAAGCAGCTCTCCAGCCACACAACCATAAGGAAGAAAGAATTGTCCATATGCAGGGCCATGGGGAGAGGAGCTGTTGTGACCCTGCCTTCCCAGTTATGGGAGAGGGGATACAAAATCCAGAAGGAGCTGAAATATCATTCAACTGTCAACTCCCTAACAGCAAAGAACGTGCTTTGTCTTTGATTGCCTCGCGCCTAGCGTGCTGTCTGGCACATAGTATGTGGTCATTGTTAAACTAAACTGGGTTAACGTTCTGGACTCCACGAGGAATATCAAATACTGAATGAGCTCCATACTTTGAAACTCAGAAGAGGCAGAAACTATATAAGGAGTATTGACCATTTCAAGGAGGGAAAGGGAAGCGCCTGTCAGGACGGCATTTGCTATCTGAGATGGTGATGGCGCCTGATGGCCCACAGGAACCGTGGTTTTCAGGGAAGGGGCTTCCAGCATAGTGTAAGGAGGAGGAGCTGCTGTTCAGGTGCTGCTTGAACAGGAAGTTCAAAAATACCCAACAGCCAGCGCTGAAGATACATATTAATGTATTCCTATTAACAGGTCAGTACTGGGCAAAGCCTACCAATCACAGGCAGCCCTGGCCAGCTCTAAGCTCTGCCTTCAGAGTTTGCCGGCATCTGATACCAGTGAATACCAAAGAAGCTTTCTAGAGATACTGTGGCAAAATACTACAAAATGCAGTGGCTTAAAACAACACAGATTTCTCTTTTAACATTTCTGGAGATCAGAAGTCACAAAATATGGAGTCAACAGGGCTGCCTGCCTTCTGGACAGAGGCTGGAGGGGAGAATCCATTTCCCTGAATTTTCTAGCTTTTGGAGGCCACCTGCATTCGCTGGGTTATAGCACCTTCCTTCATCTTCAAAGCCAGGAGTGTAGCATATTTAAATGTCTCTCTCATTCTCTGTCTCTCTCTGACCTCTGCTTTCATCATTACATCATCTTCTCTCTTTTTCCTTATAAGGAAGGACCCTTGTGATTACATTGGTCACACCCAGATAATCTCCCTAGCTCAAGATCCTTAACTTAATCACACCGGCAAAGTCTTTGCCATGTAAGGTGACATTTTCACAGGTTCTTGAGATTAGGATATGGACATATTTGGGGGTGGATCATTACAAGGCTCTGCTTGATAGTTAAACTTTCCTTGGATGTCCATTACAGCATTGATTCATGGCACGCTGTGGATCCTGGAATTCTGAAGAATTTTGTTTAAGATTTGATCAGATTTTAGCCAATTAGATTCATTTCACATTTTAGTGAGCCCATAAACAAAACAATGTTAGCTATCAAGTAACTGTCATACTAAGACAACGATGTAGAATGGTATCTTGAGTTTTCCTTCCACGGACACTGACAATCATTTCCTTAACTGCCAAAATTAATGCATTAATCCTAAGAGTCTGATAATTGTTAGTCTGTTAGTTAATTGTTAAGACCTTAATAATGTGAGGTCTGAAACTGAAAAAAGTAAGATGATTTATGTATATTAAAATGTTGCAATACTTTAAATACAAATGTCAGGAACTGTGAATATTTTAAGAATTTACTGTACTTTCTAGTTAACATGTTAACCTGCTAAAGTTTTATGGATGCTGGTAGAAGACATGAGACTCCTAGATCAGAGACAATGGATAGTTTATCAGTTCCAGCAATGGCAGTAGCCGGAGTGTCAGCATTTTTGTACTCCCTGAGCTCTAATTCCCACATGCCCATTCAAAGGTGACCAGATGACACCCACAAACTTAGTGGGTTATGTTACATAGGATGGGTATTGAACTTAGGGAACTTGAATTTTTTTATAACAGGCAGTAAACCTGCCTATCCTTTGCCCTAGAGGGAGACATTTTCTATCTTTCAAAGCTGTTTCTTATACAAACTTTTTTTTTTTTTTTAAGATTTTATTTATTTATTTGACAGGCAGAGATCACAAGTAGGCAGAGAGGCAGGCAGAGAGAGAGGAGGAAGCAGGCTCCCCGCTGAGCAGGGAGCCCGATGCGGGGCTCTATCCCAGGACCCTGGGATCATGACCTGAGCCAAAGGCAGTGGCTTTAACACATTGAGCCACCCAGGTGCCCCAAACTTTCTTAAATATATAGTTTGGAACAAAGGCAGTAAGTGCCTTTTTCCTAATACATACAGAAACATGGGAGAACCATGAAGAATTGTTTCCTAGTGACAGATATACCTACCTTTATTTTTGAAAACAAATCTCTCTAGGCATCTATAGCTGAATGTTCTGTACAAACTTCAAATTTACCTTAAATTAAAATCTTATTTTACCTTTACTAAACTCCCTTTCCTTTATTCCTCTTTCTTACTTATTAGAACTACTACCTATTCAGATTTTAAACCTGAAACCTGGTATTTATTCTAGACTCTCCCTTCTTTCACATACATATATAACTATCAAGAGCTATCTTTATTAAGTCATCCACATTTTTTTTCTTTACTATTATAACTAACAAAGTTAGGGTTTTCCATCATCTTTCACTTAGACCATTGATTTCTCAAGGTGGGTCCATACACCAATGTAGATACATGACAAACTTTTCACCAATTTACAGTAAAATGAAAAAAAAGTTAAAAGGTGAGTTTTGCATGAATCCACAATTATTCAACTAAAAACATGGACTTTTAAAATCTGTAGTTATTACTTTCCTATTTTTCTTTTTTTGTGATCTAGCAACCTTTATTATATGTAACAAGGAGAATTAATCTTTAGCAGTCAATGAAGAATTGGAATAGCTACTGAAAGGGAGCATTTAGGGGGTTCCTAGGCTGTGGGTGTTGTTCTTAATCTGAATGCTAGATACATAAATGGGTTTAGTTTGTAAAAATTCATTGAACTGTCATTTATGAGCTTTTGGCTATATGTATTTTATATAAATAAGTTTTCAAAATATGCTTTATATTATGAGATCATTGTGATGCTAGAGGGGAGTACTCCTTATTTAGCATAACAAAGCTCTTTTAAAAGGTTTTTAAGTAAAATTTAATCCTTTGTCAAACCCCTAGAATAATAAAAAAAAAAATTTCACTGGCCTAAATCCCAAATTCTGGTACCCTCAGAAATCTTTCCTAATGGGTTCCCTACCTTCAGGTGCCTTCACTTTCAAGATATTTTCTGTAATTTTGACCATGACTATTTTTATGATACTCCTTAAAAGGCTTTCAGGGTCTTTCACATGGTCACTTTGTCATGCTGAAGGAAGGTCTACGTGCATTTCCTTTCGTGAAGTACATAGATGTATTTTTCAAGTTTCTAACTTGCACTTAGATTTTGAACCTTTTGTTTTTGGATTTTTTTTTTTTTTTTTTTTTTTTTTTTTTTTTTTTTGAGAGAGATAGAGAGAGCACGAAAAAGGGGAGGGTCAGAGGAAGAAGCAGGCTCCCTGCTAAGCAAGGAGCCCTATGTGGAGGTCTATCTCAGGACCCTGGGCTCATGACCTGAGATGAAGGCAGATGCTTAACTTACTGGGTTACCACCCAGACTTTTGAACTTTAATATGCACATCTCTTTGTTCCCAAACCAATGTAATTATTATCCCCCACCCCCAACTCTGTATCTGATAGTGCCTACAGACAATAGATTTTTATACTTCTATATGGAAATGCATTGAACTGTTTTTTCCCCCACCAGATTATAAACTTCTTAAGGGCAGGAACTGTTTTATTTGTGATTGGACCTAGCATATAGCATATATGTATAGCATAGCATATACAAATGCTCAGCAATTGTATATTAGATGTGTCTCTGCTATATTCCCTGTATACAGATGAATCATGAATTATATGTTATTGTCTTACAACAAGGGACCTTGTTTTATTTGTTTTTGTATCTACAGAACCTCTTTGTGCAAAGGTTAGAGCACAGTGCTTAATAAAAATTTGTCGATTGAGTAAAAGAAAGAAGGAAGGAAAGGAATTATTTTCAGAACCTGAAGCTTTCAGTTTTTTACTCTAGATTGGCTTCTAAGAGAAAATCTTGGGGACTGAGGCTACTCCTGGTCTAGAGTATATCAAGACCTCTTATTTGCTCTAATTTCAGCAATCTCTACTCAAAGCACAAACCCTACCTCTAAGTCTTTTATTTCCTCCATTTCAAAAATGGAAGAAAACTACAGTGAGATCAACTAAAAGGCAGTCAAACTTTTAACCCATTTAATACCTTGGAAAAGCTACAGCCTCCCTACTCACCAAGATTTTGCATAGACCGTAATGTGCGCTTGTGCTCACATTTTCCCATTCACAGAGAAGGCAGGAGGAAAATGAGCTCTTTTTTCCCAGTCCAACAGCATAACCTGGCTATTGTTATAACCAGTGAAATCAGATAATGGGGATCCCTAAGGTCCATGTATTATTCAGGGTTCTCCAGAAAAGCAGAATCAGTAGGAGGGATTATATATAAAATTCATTCTCTCTCTCTCTTTCTCACTTTCAACTCGGGTGGTCCAGGAAGGCCTGCTGAGAAGGTAACCTATGCTCAAAGACTTGAAGGAGAACACTGTTCTTATAGAGAGATAAGTTAATCCAGTATGTCTTAATGTGGCTTCCTTTCAAGAAGTAATGGCTTCTCAATCAGATAAAATCCAGAGCCTCTAAGGTTTTGCACTGGAAGGAATATTTTATGATCACTGATGGCTCTTTGAAAAGCCAGGGGGAGCATCTGGATTGTGGATGATCAGAAGATAATCCTTTCAGTGTGAAATTTTAGAGGCTACCCAGCATCAATACCCACAGGCTCTCTGAGACTAATTTCTAAAAACTTTTAGATTTTTGCAAAACACAACCTGAATTTTATCATTTTGATCCTCAAAAATATTTAACGGATCTCCATTTTTTTTTTTTTTAAACAGAAAAAAAGGGTCATAATATAGGAGTAGTTAAGAGTTCTAGATGCTCAGGTAAAATCCTATGCCCAGTGGTTCATTTGTTAAGAGAGGGTGCCACTGTGGTTCTGGTGCTCTGGCTGAGACCACCTGGTCACGGCCTCCAAACAGGCAGGGGTGAGGAAAGGGCCCTAGGATTCTACAGATCCTGGCTGGCCCATATCTCCTCCTCCTGCACTATACTCACAGCCTCCTCACCACCATCAGTCTTGAGGCCATTGGAACTAAACTAATTTCGTCCTTCAACCCTATTTACTTTAGTACCCCAGAAAGCCCACATGGCAAGGTAATCCCACATCTCTATACCTTATTGTGCATTTAGCACTGTATATCTCCTTTCATGACCTGTGGCTCATCTCTCTCCAATGCCACAACAGTTCTACTGTCTCCTGGAACTCAGAGTCAGCCATTAGCAAAAATCCCTTAGGTCCTCAACCTCTTCGATGAAGATTTCTTTTACTTCTGAATCCTCATCACTTCACCTCCTGAGCTGAAGAACTGGTGTCCCTCTCCTCTTCCTCTTTCAGCTGCTATTTGTTTTTCTCTCCTCATTGTTGTGTGGAGGTAGGTTAGATGCTTTTCCTTCTCCTCATTGCTACTTTCAGGTCTTTTTCCTCCTTCCTGCTTATAAACCCCAGCTTTTCATCTGAAGTCATTAAACCATCAAACTACCTAGTATCTTCTCCTTGCTCTTATTGTTTAAGGCACCCTGGGCCATTCTCTCTAATTCCTTGAACTTTCCATTTCTTGGCTTATTGTCACTGAATCCAGCATTTTCTCTCATAATGTTAATGAATTCATCATTCTTGCCAGTCCTTCTACTCCCTTACTCTTCTTGGCCTCCTTTGCGCTTATGATCTCATTCTTTACCTTACCTCAGCCATTAGCTCCCTGGTCACAGCCAAACCTTTATCATTATCCTTGCAACCTCTCTATAATCTCCATTCAAGTTCCCACTCTCTTATCACCCTCTTCCAAGTTTCCTGCTCATTCTCCATTCCAAAATTCTTCCCATCCCATA
Source organism: Lutra lutra (assembly GCF_902655055.1). NCBI lineage: Eukaryota > Metazoa > Chordata > Mammalia > Carnivora > Mustelidae > Lutra > Lutra lutra. The sequence goes on from NC_062285.1 coordinate 72,991,299, forward strand.
GGTTCTGCCATTCATTAATCTTACCACCTTTTCACTTGCTCCTCATGTCTTTTTTTTTATTTTTATTTTTTATTTATTTATTTATTTATTTATTTTTATTTATTTTTATTATTTTTTTTAATTTTATAAACATATATTTTTATCCCCAGGGGTACAGGTCTGCGAATAGCCAGGTTTACACACTTCACAGCACTCACCATAGCACATACCCTCCCCAATATCCATAACCCCACCCCCCCCAACCACCTCACCCCATCAAACCTCAGTTTGTTTTGTGAGATTAAGAGTCACTTATGGTTTGTCTCCCTCCCAATCCCATCTTGTTTCATTTACTCTTCTCCTACCCCCTCAACCCCCCATGTTGCATCTCCTCTCCCTCATATCAGGGAGATCATATGATAGTTGTCTTTCTCCGATTGACTTATTTCACTAAGCATGATACCCTCTAGTTCCATCCACGTCGTCGCAAATGGCAAGATTTCATTTCTTTTGATGGCTGCATAGTATTCCATTGTGTATATATACCACTTCTTCTTTATCCATTCGTCTGTAGATGGACATCTAGGTTCTTTCCATAGTTTGGCTATTGTAGACATTGCTGCTATAAACATTCGGGTGCACGTGCCCCTTCGGATCACTACGTTTGTATCTTTAGGGTAAATACCCAGCAGTGCAATTGCTGGGTCATAGGGTAGTTCTATTTTCAACATTTTGAGGAACCTCCATGCTGTTTTCCAGAGTGGTTGCACCAGCTTGCATTCCCACCAACAGTGTAGGAGGGTTCCCCTTTCTCCACATCCTCGCCAGCATCTGTCATTTCCTGACTTCTTAATTTTAGCCATTCTGACTGGTGTGAGGTGATATCTCATTGTGGTTTTGATTTGTATTTCCCTGATGCCGAGTGATATGGAGCACTTTTTCATGTGTCTGTTGGCTATCTGGATGTCTTCTTTGCAGAAATGTCTGTGAAAATGTCTATGCTACCTAAAGCAATCTACACATTTAATGCAATTCCTATCAAAGTACCATCCATTTTTTTCAAAGAAATGGAACAAATAATCCTCAAATTTATATGGAACCAGAAAAGACCTCGAATAGCCAAAGGAATATTGAAAAAGAAAGCCAAAGTTGGTGGCATCACAATTCCGGACTTCAAGCTCTATTACAAAGCTGTCATCATCAAGACAGCATGGTACTGGCACAAAAACAGACACATAGATCAATGGAACAGAATAGAGAGCCCAGAAATGGACCCTCAACTCTATGGTCAACTCATCTTCGACAAAGCAGGAAAGAATGTCCAATGGAAAAAAGACAGCCTCTTCAATAAATGGTGTTGGGAAAATTGGACAGCCACATGCAGAAAAATGAAATTGGATCATTTCCTTACACCACACACGAAAATAGACTCAAAATGGATGAAGGATCTCAATGTGAGAAAGGAATCCATCAAAATCCTTGAGGAGAACACAGGCAGCAACCTCTTCGACCTCAGCCGCAGCAACATCTTCCTAGGAACATCACCAAAGGCAAGGGAAGCAAGGGCAAAAATGAACTATTGGGATTTTTATCAAGATCAAAAGCTTTTGCACAGCAAAGGAAACAATGAACAAAACCAAAAGACAACTGACAGAATGGGAGAAGATATTTGCAAATGACATATCAGATAAAGGGCTAGTGTCCAAAATCTATAAAGAACTTAGCAAACTCAACACCCAAAGAACAAATAATCCAATCAAGAAATGGGCAGAGGACATGAACAGACATTTCCTCATGTCTTCATATCCCTTCTTTCTTAGTTTATATTCTGTGGCCTGAGGTTGGAGCAGTGTAAGGAAACAGAATCAGGAGGTTTTTACAAATATTTGTTTAACATTAACTTAGAGAAGAGGTCTATCACTGTCTGGGAGTAGGGCAGAGGAGGAACACTCAAGCCTGTTTCCAGCCCATCTCCTATTGTCCAAGAATCCCAGTTCAGCTTTAAACTTATACATCCCACAGAGGAGAATCAAGGCTTGCCAAGGAGCTGGATCCTTAGGAGGCAATTTAGTGTTTCCTCATACGCATGGATACACTATATACCACTGGGGGGAGGAGTGTAGTTAACCTCTTTGCTCATGTGGCTCAGGTTTCTAACTACATGCAGTCCTCCTTCTGAGGGAATTCTGCTAAAGGCCTTTCTCCAGCGATTTAGTGAAATCTCAGAGCTATTTAAGTTGCTGGCTGTTGCTTGGTTGTCTACACTTGAATTTGGCTTTGGGAGTTAGGGAAGGCTTCAAGCAAAGGAGGTGACATTTGAACTTGGCTTTGAAGGATTAATAGGATTTTGCCAGAAGTGATGGAAGAATTCTAACTGGCAAGAAAGATAATCACTGGCAACACTTTTTTCTGCTTCATAATATTTAGGAAAATTTAGATCTCTGCCCCTATATATTCATACATCATATGTTTATGGCTAAAGTAAATATGATTAACTAGATAAAACCCAACTTTATAAATCTTCTCTTTTATGTGGAAAGCAAATATTTTTAAGAACGAGGCTTGATTTATTTACATTTTTAATTAAATGAAAATTACAGATAAAAGATGCTATACCACTCATCTTCCTAGGAAAAGAAAATATTGCAATGTAATTAAAAGGATGCCTCAAATTATAATTAGATTTGAAATTTAATTATGACTAGAATACTTCATCCTTGTGCACACTGACACCTTGTTGATACATAACCTTTAAAGTATTTTTATTATATTTACTCTAAGATCTTAATCTGTGGACTAAATAAAATCCTTAGATTCCTAAGAAGTATTCGAATTCAACACAGAATACAATGTACTCTTTTTTTTTTCTGGAAAAAAGTACCGTGTTTTAGAATTCCTATTTTGACCATAGCTGAGTCTTAGTACAGCTTCCACCTGAAAAACTATTCTAAAAATCTCGAGCAGCTCTGAGTTAATATAATAACAACTTCCTTAGCAAGAGAACATCTTTGGATTCATACCTGTCGGAGTTGATATCTTTAAAGTTAAAGGACTCCAGGAATTACAGTACATATTCAGGAACCACATTTTTCAGAAGGAAATATCCTCTTATGGAATGGCAAACATATATGTTTTATATATACAATATAAAATTGTATTATAGCTATTTGATGGAATCTCTTCTGCAGTGAGCTCTGGTTAAATAAATTTGCTATAATTAACTTCTTGTGGCACCATTTGACATTTCTTACAGCTTAGAAAACAATAACTTTCACAGTAAAAATGATTTAGTTACAGCATAATATTCCCTGATAGAAATGTTTTGATATAAAGATCCACAATATGTAATTATTATTAGCTTGATTTGGAGAATATTATATGATAAAAAACTATTTGAAGAATTTGCACTGTAGCTTATCTGGTGTTGAAGAAGGCCCTTAATATAAATTGAAGGTCTTTATTCTTAAGCCCAAGTCTGAATTCATAGCCTTTGTGGAAATCTTTATTTTAAAATACTTATTTGTTAATTAAATAATTAAATACATATATATTGAAACCTTATTATGTGCTAAGCAGTTTCAGAGTTTTGTGTAGCATATGGTGGCTCTAATTTAACTAGTTATTAAATTGATTGGCCTTCATGGCAGCAAAAATAAAAAGCCTCCTTTTAGAAACTCATGAAGAAAAGTACAAAACAACAAAGTTTGATCATCTGAAATAGACTCATTTTCATTCTATTGAGTTTGAACTTACATGCCTCACTTAGCCCCTCCTTTCTGAACCAATTTTCACCAGACAACTTCTAGATGAACTGAATTTCTACAAATGGCCTGCCTCTGTGGTCCTCTGTATAGGCAAACCTCTCATTGAAGTCCTTATCTCTTTTGAAGGGACTTCAAAGGTCCATTGAAACCCAAAACTTTCCTTGAAGTTAAGTCAAGTTTTGCCTGTTTTAGGGCTGCAGGATTTCATCCAGAAAAGCATAGGTGGTTAACAAGGAAAGAGCATGTTAACCTGGTTGGATTTCATCACAAGTGGAATTTGGTCTGACAATTTTGGCTCTGTTAGGGGGTTTAAAGCATATTCAGCTGTGGAAATGATAAAAGGATTCCCCTACCTGGTTTTATCGCACAATAGCTGAAAGACCAGCAGGTATTTCCAAGCATCTTTTAGTGCACACCCCAAACTGCTACACCAGCTGGATCTTCAGTGAATGAAATCACCCTGCTGTTAAAGCATTTGAATCCCAGTCAAAGTCGTTGACAGTAAAAATCCAGGTGGCTATGCAAATTGGTCATTTCCTTAAATAGTAATTTGGGTTTCACTAGGTGAGTCCTGCTAATAATGACAACCAACATCTGTGTAGCATGTTTCAATTCACAGAATAACTTTTATGTGTATTATCTCAATTAGTCTGGGAGATAAAGAAATGGAAATTTGAAAGACGAAGTGACTTGCCCAAGGTTACACAGGTAGTAAGTGGTGAGCCAGGATTTGAATCCAGACATTTGAAGTTCAGACACAGTGGGCTTTTCCTCAGATTAAGAGTGACTGCTAGTGTGGGTGGTTATGGATTCATAGATCTTGATTCAAAGAAACAAGGGCTCTGGCTTTGTCTTCATGGGGAATCCGATTTCCACAGGTCCCTTTGTGAAAATAGGATAAGTTATATTTTAAGCTTTGGGCTCCTTTTACCACATCTTGTTATTTTTTCAAGAAAAGTTGGATATTCAAATTTTCATGGATCCTATCCCAATTTTTAAATATTGACAGTTACATTAGTTTGAGTCATTGATCCCAACTCTTCATCCCTTCCTGAGAATAGAATTACACATCCACAGCTGTTACCATGTAACTCTTCAGGGGTTCCCAATAGAACACATAGAATAGATATCACTTACCACACTGGTTTGGGATTTGGTCATGTGATTTGGATCACCCAGTGAAATCTTGGGAAAAAGTGAGCTGTGGCTGGCTTTATGAAGCACCTTTTACTGCCCACCCACTTTCACTCCTGCATTTACCTTGAGAAAGCTCCTTCCTTAGTCCTAGACTGAGGAGACACAGGGAGCAGCCTGGAACTTTACCTACAGATTGCAACCAAGCTCAGTCAATTCCAGAAGATGCTTGTGGATTCCTGCTGAGTGCAGCAGAGCCCCAGCCAGCAGGCAAGCCTATGAGTGAGAAGTAAATGTTTGTGGTTGTAAACCACTGAGATTTGGGGTTGTTTGTTGTGCAGCAAATCTTGACCAATTTAAACATTAAACAAAACAAAACATTGCAGCCCAAATGAAATAAGTCTAGAGAGTATATGTAGCCTGTGGGCCGCATCCTGGAATTTGTGTGATGGACTTTTGGCAGTATCCTTGCCAAACCTAGCATTTAGATCTCTGAGGGAGAAAAAAAAAATGCATCAAATGTTGGTGCATCTAATAGTTAGAGAAAGAGGCTGTTAATTTAAGCCTGGCACCTAACCAATCCCTGTGCTCTTTTCCAGAAGAGAGATGAAACTAAGGCATATAACTAATTGAAGACGTGGGAGGGATAAGAGAGATTTTCCTTGTCATTTACTTGGATTAACAGGATCAGCCTACATTTTCCTCTGTCAGAATTAGTCTACACGTAGAAGGCCTATTCCTTGGAGAAAGAATTTGTTTTCTGTCATCCATGTTTGTTTACAGTCAGAAGTTTTTAGAGTCCCTGAGAAAAGTTAATAGATTTGGGCCTATATTTCACATTTCATCCTTCTTCACTCTGAAAGAAGAATCTTAATTATGGAGAGAAATATCCCATGCTTACTAGGTCCTGGGGAAAAGCAGTAATTTATTTTACAGAACAAACATCTGTAGGGGAATTAAATAAAAGGGGAATTAAAATTAAAATTAAATAAAAGGGGAATTAAACAAAAGGGGAATTAAATAAAACTTACTCTTTGTGGAATTCAGGAGGCAAACAGCATAGGCAGACACACAGTGGAGAGAATGGCTATAAGCTCCCATTGTAAAGATATAAGCCTGCACATACATACGTACTTGCCATTGATAAGACTGAGTGAGAGAGGGTACATCAGATCTGGAACCGGTTGCCTCCCCCCAAACAAAGCCTTTTAGAGCTAAAATGAGAGCAGTTGTGCACATTGTCTAGTCTGGATAGGACCAGGACCTTTCATCGGAGCCATCTCATTTTTATAAATGTTTGATATTATGGCAAGGACTAAGAGCACACTTTTGCATAAATACACTCCTTATTGATCATGCTCAGCTTCCCCAGGTTAATGTAGCCTGTCTTTTCCTAATCTTGGAGCAATAGAACTAGTATGAGTCAATTACCCTAACTTCTATGTGGGTCATGCTAACAGGTCCTTGGGCCAGTTAGCAGGTGTGTCCTGCTATAATTGTTTCATTTTTATTGTGATAATTACCAGGAAGGAGAAATACAGGGCACTGTGAGGCAGTATTATCACAGGTCCCAACTAGACTGAGACATCAAGGAGGGATCCCTGAATAAATGGCATTTAAATGCACTTGAAAGAGGGTGAATGATATTTAGCCTGAGAAAGGGATGTGGCCGGTGGGGTTATATAGAATGTAAGAGAGAAAGGGTGAAGGGAGAGGAAGTGAGAGGGAGGGAGAGGGAGGGGGAGAAAGAGAGAGAGAGAGAGACAGAGCGCACACATGTGTGGATGGAGAGCTGCAGAGAATGAAAATATTTGAAGCTCGGTGCTAGTATTTTTTAAGGGGGTTACAAGTATTGAAAAAGCACACCATGAGATGATTCTGATCTCTTTCCTATGCCCAATTTAGAAACAATGTTCTATGCCATGAACAGAAAAGAATATATGAAGAGTTTAAATATTGTTGGACGAAGTGTGAAGTAAAATCAATAAGTGTTATGGTTAAGAGGCTGGAAATGAATATCAAACAGACCTGGTTTAAATCACAGTAGCTTGCTTACTTAAAGCCTTGTGACATGGGGCAAGTTACTTGTTTAACCTCTCCCAATTTTTTTTTTAATCCACAAAATAGGGAAAATAATGTATATGTTCAAGTCCAGTATAAGGACTAATTGAAGCAGCAGATGTAAACTATTTAGCGTCGTGGCTCTGAGATTGCAAATGTTCAGACAATGGTAGCAGACAGGTCCAGACCCTCCTGTGGATGGTTGCACCTCAGGGTACAGGGAAAGGGAGCTTGAGTGAGTGATGATATTATATTTGTAAAGGTCTAATCTGTGTTCATAATCAGCTCATTTATTAAGAATTTGAACTCCCTTCCTTCATGTTATTTTATTGTCTCTTTAGCAAGTGTATCCATTTTCTAACACTACTGTAATTAGGTACCATAAACCATAGCACAAAACAACAGAAATGTCTTCATTCATAGCTCTGGAGGCTAGAAGGCCAAAAGCAAGGTGTTAGCAGGGCAGTTCTGTCTCGGAGACTCTGGGTAAAATCCTTTCTTGCCTCTTTTTGGCTTCTGGGGGTGACTGGCTTCTGGTGGTGGCATCATACCTTGGGGTTCCTTGGCTTGCATATCAATCACTCCAGTCTCTGACTCTTTCCTACCTGGCCTTCTCCCCACTATGTCTCTGTCTCTTCTATTCTTCTGAATGACCTCATTTTAACTTGGTTACATCCGCAAACACCCTATTTCTGAGTAAAATTAAATTCAGAAGTACTGGGAGTTAGGACTTTGACATATCTTTCGTGGGGGCACAATTCAACCTACAACAGTAGATGAATGAGTGGTTATATGACAGGCCTGTTCACTATTGATGGAGGGGACCCTCTTCCTGTGGCAAGTCGAGGTTTCTAATCATAAGTGACTGAGGTGCCTCATTCTTTTAGTTCCTAGAGTTCTAGACAGGTCTGAAATGTTAAATCAGTGTTCTGATTTCTTTAAACCTATTTTTCTCTGTTCTAAAAGTCTTCTTGAGGATCATCTTAAGCCTTGTCAAAATGTTCTTATCTCTTAGGATAAAGAAAGGGGGTTGAGGAGATCTATACACTAAGAGAAGTTAATAATTTTTAAAACTAATTATGCCAGAGGGAGGATGATTCAAAACAATCTATTATCTTGACTGTAGATTCTTAATGCAGCTCATTTTAATGGGTATTATTGGAAGGTTCATGATCTTTTGGTTGTTTTTAAGATTAAACCTAAGTTATAACATTGAGCTTTCCTGCTTCAGTGGGAACTTCTGCCCTCCTGTATTCTTTATTCCATCAGTGTGGTAGGGTTAGTATGTAGAGTTTATAGTGATGAGGTAGATATACTCTCATAAAGGAATGAAAATCGATTTAAGATTTTTAAAATGAAAGAATATCCCCCAAGCTAGATAATATTTAGAATACCTTAATCACATGGAGAAAAAAAGATTGCAGACCCACAGTGAAAAAGACAAATGGTTTACACACTCTTTTACTGTAGGTTGTATATCACTAATATACGAATGAGTATTACTTTTGTAATATTAGATACGCCACCAATGTGCTCAAGTCTATAGTCCGATGCTGGGAACCTCCCTATCTCCCTGGCCTGGCTTAGCCATAAGTAAGGATGGATGAAGACAGAATAATGCTTTTAGTTTATTGCCACACCCTGGCAGGGAAATTTGGGGCCACCATTCAGGAAGCAAAAAGGGTAACTTGATTTTAGTCCACTCCACTTGGTATATTAAAAATAAAACATCTCCTTCAAGTCCTCCTCTCAGGCAGAGTCTTATTTGACCTCAAACAAAAGGGCCAAGTCCTTTCTCAGTAGATTAGAGAGACTTATATTTAAGCTGGGGATTTTCACATGTTATTTATTCTCCCTCAGTGCAGATATTTTACTGGGACGGACACAGTGACTTCAGTTGAAAAAATGGTTACAATCTGTGTTTCCTTAGAAAGGAAAAATCATTGCATGTCAGGAGCTTGGAGATTTAGTCCCCGGGCAGAGATTTTCCCAAGGATTCCCCTATAAACATAATATGAGAAGACAATAACCATTCCAGCTGGTCAGCTGCATTGCCACTGGGGGAAGATTTGTTATCCTGGACACTTAACCTATGGGTCTACTAGTTTACTTAGCTTGAAAGTTTTAAAGTCAGAAGTTGAACTCTGGAAGGAATAGTAATGATATAAAAATATATGATACAAAATGATATAAAAATAATCACTGTTGGTTTAGCTAAAAAAAAAAAAAAAGAAGAAGAAGGAGAAATCCAGCCTCTTTACTTAGGACTTGAATTCTCTTTATAGTTGTCCTTTTATCCCAGTCCATGATCTCACCATTTTTTTTTTTTAAGGGCCAGATGAATGAAAACAATGTAAAAATAAAAAGAGAATTGCATTTGTTGGGAGGGGGTAGATTTAGAGATTAAAAATAAAGGAGATAAGATGATATAAAGAAATAAAAAACTAAAACTGGAAGAATTTCGGATTAAATGAACAATGGAATCCATGAGAAATTAAAGGAACAATATTAACAGTGAAATGAATAATCAATAGAGCTAAGATGTTAAATTATGAGGAAAAATACTATTTTTTTTTTTTAGTATTAAACTATTAAGTTAGGGGAAAAATTAGGGAAAAGGAACAGAGGATATATAAGAAAAACTTAAATGTTGACATATCTAGGAGCAACTTTGAGTTTTTAAAAATGCTAAAATACAATTTCAATAAGTGGAATGTTGTTTTTAATCTTGAAGAAAAGCACAAATAAGAAGGCCTAAGGGACATGTGGCTATTCAGAATTCCAAACACCAACAATCACCATGTAGGGGCAAATGGAATCTTTAAAAGTAAGGCAGCTACAGATGTCCCACGCAGTTGCCCTCCTGAGAGTGGGAATTCCTGAGGGGTTCCTTGATGGCTTTGGATCAGTATTTTTAGGAGAGAAGAAAACCTTAGACATTGGCCATTGTCCTTTATATTTACTAGAGAATATTTATCTTCAGTTCCAGGATTTCTTACCTGCTATGTGCAGGCAAGACTGTTATTATCATTGATGTTATTGATGATATATGTTATGGCTCTTGTTAAGTTTTTTTTGTTTTTTTTTTTTTGGTAGTAGCAGTGTTGTATTCCTGTTTTATAGGTGAGAAAGTGAAGTTGAGAGGGTTAAGTGACTGATCACAGATAATATAGCAAATCAAAGGCAACCCAGAGCCCATGTACCAGGAACTACAGATCCCCAGGTTAGAAATTAGGTCTCTAGTTATTAACCTAGGGCTCTCTTCACAACAGCATCTTCCCCATATCTGATATGGCTCCTGTAAATGTTGAAATTAAAGATCTCAGAGAAGAGTAACGGAAATGTTATTAGACAGGAAATAAGAGTTAGTTTAGAGGGATGGTTGGAGAGTTGATAATCTAGGAAGGAGGTTAAGCTCATTCTTAAATACATGAAGAAGCTCCATTACCAAATCCTGATGACATTACTTTGGACATGAGCCCCTTTCCTGTATCATTATAATGGGGGCCAGGCTATGACAAAATAAACCATTAGGTGACCTTGTGCATCATGTCATCCAGGCCCCTTTCTGCTCTGTCCTTGAGTCATCAACTGATTCTATCACCAGCATGTCGAGAGGATACAAAAGACACCTGGAAAAAAGTTCCTGCTGGATATAATCATCCAAGACCACAAAGGATTATAGTTGAACACATCATATGCTCCTTTCATCTCTCCTCTCTTCTCTGACATCCTTGGCCTGCTACTGGATTCTGGCCCTTCTCTTTTCAGTATTTCCCTGGGTCAGCATTCCATTTGGCACCTGTAGCTCCAGGAGAGAGAGAGGTTTCTTCGGGCCCAAGGAGCATTCACTGGTTGGGCAGGAGTTCTCTCCTCACCATCCATCTTGGTCAAAGAGAAAAATCTTAGCAAGTGCATCCCTTCCCCTAAACTAACACTCCCTCTTTTCCCTCTCCTTCTCTTTCTCTCTCAGCATGATTTACCGGCTCTGGGGAGAAGATCAGCATTCACAGGATTCTGAAGTAATGGGAGAGGTATGTGGAAGCACATGATTTGCTTGGGAAAGTTTTGAGTTTGCTTTTTTTGGACGTAATCTCAGTTCCTGAAAGAAGGACGCCTGAACTCCCATATCTCTGCAGCCGAAACTATCCAAGAACTTCCCTTAACTGAAGTATAATTAAAAATAGAGTCCAGTGGGGTGCAGCCAACTTTAAAGACCAACTAACACAGTAGCTTTTCCTGGGATGAGCAATGGTGAGTGATACTTACCACAGGGAAGCCCAAATCTTGATTAGTAGCCAGAGAATAAGTCCTATGTATCTGAAAGATATTAGGGGGTGGGATGACTTTTGTTATTATATCTAAGTGTGGAGCTGTGGTTGGCTGGTCCAACATCTTCAGACTGTCTAGAGTAAGGTTGCTAGATTTAACAAATAAAAACACAAGATGCTTGGTTAAATTTGAATTTCAGATAAACAACAGATTTTTTCTTTATTTTATGACTGGAAGTTTGTACCTTTTGAGCACCTTTGCCCATTTGCCCACCTTTTGCCTGTTTGCCCACAAACAACTATCATATTTTTCTCTGTATCTACGAGTCTGGGTTTTTTGTTTGTTTGTTTGTTTGTTTTTGTTTTTTAGATTCCACATATAAATGAGATGGTAACGGTATTTGTGTTTCGTTCTTATTTTATTTAGCATGATGCCCTCAAGGTCAATCTGTGTAATTATAAAGGACAAGCTTTCCTTCTTTTTAAATAGGTGAATAATAATTCAGTTGTATATCTATCACATTTTCTATATCCATTCATCTGTCAGTGGACAGTTGTTTCCGTATCGTGGCTATTGTAAATAATAATGCAATAAACATGGAGGTGCAGATATCTTTACAAGTTAGTGTTTTTGTTTCCTAGGATAAATACCCAGAAGTAGAATTGCTGGATTATATAGTTCTATTTTTAATTTCCTAAAAAAATTTTAAGGACCCTCCATACTGTTTTCCATAGTGGCTGCACCAATTTACATTCCCACCAACAGTGCACAAGAGTTTCCTTTTCTCTACATCCTTATATTTAAAAATATAAATACATTCCATATGTTTTATAGTACATACTTACACTAAATAAATACTTGCTGTTTATCAAAAATTCAAATTTAACTGATGTCCTGTAATTTATCTGGCAGTCCTTGTTGGAGAGAACTCCAGATTCATCTGGAATGACTCCCAGATCAGAAAGCAGGTGACTTCACTGAAGTCAGAGTAAGAAACCTGCTAGCAGAGGGGTGGCTACTGGAGAATGTCTTGTTTGGAAAATTGCCTTCATCCATCCAAAAGAGATTAAGAAATCTTTCTTTGATACAATCTATGACTCTAAAATATTCTTTTCACTTTCTTTCTTTTCTATGATTGAGTACTATCCAATTATTATTATTATTATTATTATTATTATTTTTAGTTTTAGGATATAGTCTTACTCACAGAGACTTGGCACCCCTTGAACTTCCAGTGTTTATACTGGTTGTTCTATGACAACAGAGTCTCCTGACACTATATCACTTGCTCTTTCAATCATATAAAAACCAGAAAAACCCAAGGACTTTGGATTTTTTGTTTTCTGGAAACTGGAGGGAAGTTCTGGAACTTCTGGAGGGAAGCCAGTTTAGACATGTTTTTAATTTTCCAACATACCACTTTTCTCCTGTGTGCTAACATCTTTTTTCTTTTTTTTTTTTTAAAGGAAATTATTGTATTCAGAGTTTTGTAATAAGGTAAATGTGAATGTTTGTTCATTAGTGGAGAACATCTAGAAAAGAAGTAAGGGGATCTGGGGTTTAGTAAAGGAGAGAGACAAGGGAGTCATCTGAGAACCTTGTGGGAATCATGAGAAGGATGGAGATGGGTGTTATCTAAGTCATTGAAGAAAGATGGAGGTGGATACTATCTTAGAATGTGAAATAACAGGTGGTCCATTGTGGTTAGCCATTTTGTGGGACACAAAAGAGAATTTCTTTCTGGAAGCACAAGGCTCAGATAAAGTATAAAGTGGGCAAATGGAAACTAAAAATATGTTCTCCTATTTCTGGTTGCATGCACAGCACTGATCTTTCAGCTAACTAATGTTTTCTGTACTGGTTGATAAAATGTATCAAAATTAGCAGAGCCTCAAAAAAGAAGAAGGAAGGAAAAAGGAAAGAAAACGAAAAGTAGAAAAGAAGGGAGGGAGGGAGGGAAAATGAAAAGGGAAGGGAGAAAAAAAAAGATACAGATTTATGTTGCCAAGAGTTTTATTCCCTATCATTCATTATCAGGTAGCATTCTTTTCATGGGGACTTACTGTCTTGTGGCCTTAGCTCATTCCTAGAGAATGTTCTTCATTCAGCTAGTTAGAAAAAATGTGAGGCTATACAAAATAAAAAATACAGTGATCTTAAATAAGTACATTATTTGCATAATACTTTTTAGCTACAGAGTCAAAATGGTTTAGAAAACACATATAACCAACTCTCCCCTCCTTCCTATTCTTTGATCTTTTCTAAAATAATTAATTCAGCCATAGGATCTCCAGGTATGCATCTTAGAATCCTTATAGGAAACACCTTCTTTAGATTGTCATGACCCCCAGAAATGAGCCTTTAAGCTCTGCTCTAATGCAGAGAGCTCTGACCTCAAAAATTAACTGAAATATCACCATACTTTGAAAAAGTTTACTAAGGATACAAATGCAAAGCTATCCATAATTGATAAAAACAGCAACAAAAAGAAGGAAGGAATAGAATTATAGTTTTCAAATTTTAATGTGCCTAAAAATGATCTGAGTCTGATTCCAGAAAAGCAGGTGAATTTGTTATGGTTACTCTCTCCCTTTCTCTAACATCATCCTGGAAGTAGCCTCAGGATGATAAGGAGTTTGATGGATTTTGGAAGGCCACTTAGCAAACTCATGCAGAACCACAAGAAGCACATAGGAAGAAGGAGGATGGTTTAGTTCTAGGACAGAGAGAAGGGAACTCTGAGAAGGATGAATGTGGAGGTGAGTTTAATTGTGTCAGGGTACTAACAGCTTTTGGGAAAGTGTTAGCTTCAGATCTAGCCTTGCCTATGCCTCGTTTTGAATTGAGGGCCACCTTTACTCTGAGCTCCTCTTGTGGTTATCCTGTGGGCCAGTGATCTTAACCTTCAGAGTCTATGCTCTCAAGGTGGCATTTTCAAAGTTTATGTACCTTACCCTCCTTCTTTGGGATTCTGAAACATTTCCACAGATGTGTACAGGTCCCTGGTTGAAAATCACTGTATGTAAAGAGAGTTTGTAGTGATAGAAGTGTGTGGGATCATGGGAATAATTTGAAGGCACAAGAAAAAATGGTTGCGATTTCCTGATTGGCAATGAGAAATGCAATTTGAATAGATGAACCAGAAAGTATTTCTATTGTAAAGAGAGAAAGCTAGGCATGGGTTGCTAGATAGGCATTTCATGTCTGGTTTAAGGAAGTGACTGCTCTAACATGTACCACACTGGGCCTCATTGGGGCATGGGACCAAAACCACAACACAAGAGTCAAAGAATGAGAGTTATCAGGACAGGACAAGAAGAAAAGGATCAGGCCCAGTAGCAGGGTGGATGTCTTCATCAGCATCATAGTGCAATGGAGCCAACTCTTAAGGAAGATGAAAACCAATTGAAACCACCTTATTTAAAAGTAGGTATCGGGTTCCTACTATGTGTGTATAAGTCACTGAGTTAGGCATTGAGGCCACAGAGAATAAAGTAACTTCAGCTTAGTTGTGTGGATTGGATAGACCAGCAGATTGATGACTATAAGAATTATTCATGGGTTGTCATAAGTGCATACAAGAAGAGGGAGAGAGATACACTAGGCATTTAGGAGTGTGTGCCATTTGGGCAGTGTGTTTAAGGATGACTAGAAAGTATTCAGGTAGAAAAAGGGGGAGAAGGGCATTGTGGAAAAAAAAAACATACAAACCTTGGTGGGTCAGCAGAGGAGAGGGAATGTGTGTCATCCCCATGGCTTCTGTACATGGTACAGGAAGTGGAATGGCTATGGCAGAGCTTTTAGTGCTCTGTGGAGACAACTCCATGAGCCATGGGAGCCACCGGAGGGCTGCATCAGAGAGGCCAGGCTATGATTTGCTTAAGGAAAGAACATTGGGGAACAGCGTAGATAGGGGGAGGAAGAACAGGTCTAGACCCCTCCAGCTTCTCAGTGGGTGGGGGAATGTTAATGTCTCAGCACCCACTTTCTGGCCTTCCTTAGGCCTCCTCTTTCCTTCTTACTTTTGCTGCTTGCTCTCTAGTTCCTTCTTTATTGTCTGTTTCCTTTCCAACTAAAATTTTTTTCTTCTATCACTTTTGGCCTTCCCTTTTTTTCCCCTCTCCTTTCACATTTCCACTTTCTTTTCCAGTTTTCCACAACCCCCTTATTCATGATCAGACTGATGTATTTTTAAAATTTCTTATAAAATACATTGCCTTGTTACCCACTTACTGCTTCCAGAGAAAAAGGATACCATCTAGAATTAAGAAGATATAAATGGACCTTGATCAGTTTCCTAAATTAATTTTCTTTTGACTCTTATCTGGAAAGAAAATTTTGCCAACAAGAGAAAGGAATTTCCTAAACTCTGGAAGAAGTCTTTGAATATTGAGAAACAAAGTATAAGGACCAACACAGAATAAATCAGAGTTGGGGAGAACTCAGGTTCTAGTTGGGGGAACACTCTTCCATTCAACACCCTTTCCATGAGGAGAAGGGTAAAGACAGGGTGACAGAAGAATTGGACAGGATGTGAGACTCTGGTAGGTAGCTAAAACACCTTTAATCGTCACATTTATGGACCCTGTCTTTTCCACTTCACTCTACCATTAGTGTGAGTGGGGATTCCATAGCAAGAAGAGGTAAATTAAATGTAGACAGTTAAGATCCTCCCACTCCATATCTATACTTATTTTCAATCACATCACTTTTAAGAGATAATAAATGTGATTCTGAAGTATGTTTTGTGTTACAGATGATTTTATTAAGTTGCCTGGTATTTAATTTTCATCTAAAATCAGGACCATACAAGAGTTCTTATTTCTTTTTCAAAAATAGTAATCATCATTATTTAGATCTTGTTTTGATTTGTTTTTTATTTATGTGACTCCTACTTTATTTTAGCTTTACATAGCAGTGGCTCTTGAGATATCTGCTAATATATATGCTCATTGCCTGACATACTATGATATTTTAGTTATGGTATTAGGTGAAGGGCTGCCACTTTTATTCACTCTTTTGAGCAGCAGGTATTGAGAAGAGAGAATAGGTTTTTTGGCTTCCTCATGGCCATAGGCAATCCATGTACACCTGGCTACTGATTCATTTTGGTTCCAAATATTTGTTTTAGTATCAGGTCAGGTTGAAAGACTTAAAAAAAGGAAAAAGAGAGAGCAAGAGCGAGAGAGAGAAAGAATGAAAAAGAAAGTGAGAAAAGAAGGACAAAACAAAATTTTAGATCTGGATGAAGTTTAGAAATAATTTGTATTAGGATTAATTCTCCTCCTTACTTGACGTCTCAGCCAGTCATGTAAGATCATTTCTACCCATTGTGATTTAGCATACTTGCTCCCTTGCCCCCTTGTACTTTGTGTGAGAAGTTTGCCCACATCACAGTGAGTTTATCTTTCCTTTAGATTTTTATTCAAATGGATGACCCATATTTTAAACATGGAATACTTGATCTTTACACTAATCCTGAATTTTCCACATATTTGTTTTAAATATATTTAATGAACCATTAAATGTAGTATGCACCATTGGAAGAGACTATGGAGACCAGAAATTCTCTGACAAAGTCTTGGGCTCAAGGTGAGACAAAAACATGTGCACAAGTCCATTGTCAGGTACATAAGCTTGGAGGAGGTAGGGACAGTAAAAACCAAGGGTACCATGGACTCTAAGTTGACAGCAAGTGGTTTATGGGATATGCCCTGACTTCCTAGAATCATGGACTCTGCTAAACTTCTACTAAATGTAGATTTTCTGTTCTTACAACTTCTATGTATAATCCTGAAAATGATCCCATGGAAAGATCCAGAAGAAGCTGGGAAAATGAAAACATGAGTTCAGGGACTTGTTTTCTGAGAATTCCATATGAACTACCCTATGCTTACTTAAGCATATTTTTATCTGGTAGAGGATAAATCACACAGGGGAGATAAACTTAGAGGAAAATTTATTTCTAAACAGTTACCTATCCTGAGCTGGAACTATCTGTAGAAGGGGCACTTGTACTCAAACTGCTTACTCTGTACCTGAGAGTATAGCTCCTGGCATCATAGACCAAGAAGGCTGCACACTTGAGCGTCTGTGCATAAACTTAGGGGCATCTTGATATATGATAGACTGGGCGTGGGGTGAATATAACCCTCAATCTTTTTTCCTATCTGCGTGGGATGACTAGAGCCTGGACCGGTATTATAGACAGCCAGGCCAACATTGTAGAAAGCCACGTGAGCACCAGATACCCAGAAATTTTAAAAGTATTAGGGTGGAATTTATTTTTGCCTACTGAAATTTCAGTATAATGGACAAAATACTGGAGAATTAGATAAAATGGAGAAGATTGGTGACATTTACTAGATGAAAAGGTTTTTTTTTTTTTTAAATTATTTATTTGAGAGAGAGTATAAGCTGGGGGGGAGAGGAAGAAGATGAAGGAGAAGCAGACTCGGCTAAACAGGGAGCCCCATGTGGGGCTGGATCCCAGGACCTTGGGATTATGACTTGAGCTGAAGGCAGATGCTTAACTGACTGAGCCACACAGGTGCCCCATGTTAGACGAAGAGGCTTATAGAATTGAATTTATTTTTTTGATAATGTTGTGATGAAAGTATTCCAGAATGAGCAATTTTATTTTTATTTATTTTTTTATATGTTTTAAAAATATATTTATTTATTTGACAGAGAGAGGGATCACAAGTTGGCAGATAGGCAGGCAGAGAGATGGAGAAAGCAGGCTCCCCACCGAGCGGGGAGCCCGATTCGGGGCTTGATCCCAGGACCCCGAGATCATGACCTGAGCTGAAGGCAGAGGCCTAACCTACTGAGCCACCCAGGTGCCCTCAGAATGAGCAATTTTAAACAAGTCCTAGTTGGAAAGCTTGGCAGAAAGTTAAGTAATGGAAACAGAGTGTAACAGAGAGAGAAGATGGCATGGAAGAATGTTCTAGAAGGCATGAGCAGTGGGAGAAATGGAGATGGCAGACCTAAACAGATGTAGTTTGGCCTCAAGGCTTTTAATTTAATTGAAAAGTAGAGGGAGGGGGCACCTGGGTGGCTCATTCAGTTAAGGATCAGACTCTTCATTTTGGCTGAGGTCCTGATTTCAGAGTCCTGAAATCAAACCCCAAGTCAGGCTCCATGCTCAGCAGGGAGTTTGCTTGAGATTTTCTCTCTCTCTCTCTCCCTGTCCCCTTCTCCCTGCCTAAGCACGTGTTCTCTCTTAAAAAAAAAAAAAAAAAGAAAGAAAGAAAGAAAGAAAGAAAGAAAGGAAGGAAGGAAGGAAGCAAAGAAAAGAAAAGAAAAAGGTAGAGGGAGGGGAGAATACATTCCAGTGCAATACAAAATCTACTCAAATTTGATTCTCGAAGTAGGTTACTTTAGTATAGTGAATGGGGATTTAAGGGATGAGGTTAGAGCCGCAGTAGATTAAGTATAAGGCCTTCAGGAAGAATGAGGAGTTTTACTTAGAGATAGACATTAAAGCAGAATTATTACATTGCCATTTATTTTCTGTTAATTTTCTTTTTTTAACTGTCTTGTTCTTACATCTTCTGCCTATCTTCCACTGCCACAAAACCTAACAAATTTTCTGGTTTTGGTTGATTGGCTCTATTTTTCAAGTAAGAAAAATGATCAGGGAAAGAATACAGAGGAGGGTGGCTGGAATATATTTATAACAGTTTAATCAGATTTCATGTGTTTGCTTGAGGCATGGATGCAGTTTATGAAAAACCATTTTAATCTCAAGGAAACAATGAAAATACTCCAGTCTTTAAAAGTTAAATGTTATACTTATCAATCAAAATTAGAATTTCAGTGAGACTCACTATAAAACTAAAACTGTTGATAGTTTAGATATGTATTAATTGCTTGCATCTCCAACTGATCTGACTATAAAATTGGAAAATCATAAGGTAACTGACTAGATGATTTTAATCGGCTGATTGAATATCAGCTCCTGAAGTGGTACCTGACTGTGTTAATGATTGAGCAATAATTTGCAGGATTTTTCTCCTCCTTTTTCAAATTCAAAGCAGAAAAATATCTTATGCAAATACAAATACAAATACATTTTGATTATTATTTTGATCTGGAGTTTTTGGAAGTCTGTCTTTGTTTTCTATTTGCCTATAAAGCAAAGGGAACAAGACGAAATCAGAAAGTAATTTGTTACTTCATTCAGAGATAAGCTAAATAGAAAGTTCAAAAGCCATACAGATATCTCTAGAATCATATTTGGCTATTGCAAAATGAGAACTTTTAATCTTCCTTTTATTTTGGTCATTCTTGACACAAGAATAATGGAATCATTAAAATGTCAACTGAATGAGACCTCAGCAACCATGAACTCTGCCTTTCTTTTGTTTCTCACGTGAAACCAAAACCCAGCGAGGTCAAATGAATGAATCAAAGTTACACAGCTGGTAGTGGTAGAACTCTGTTGTGTAAAACGTCTTTTAAATAACTCTCTGTGACTTTCATAATAAAATCTAAACTCCTTAGCTTAACACCCAACAACTTGTCATAATCTGCCTCTTCTTTCCTTTCTGGCCTCATCTCTGTCAGACTTTCACTTGTAATCTTTGCACCAACCATACTAAACTCCTCCCCACCCAGGTATATGATGTATCCTCATTTGAATTCATTCATTGCCTCCAGAGAAAGCCACACCTCCTTCTTCCTGATTTGTCCAGCTAACCACTCCTCTTTCTCTCTGGGGAAACTTTCCTTGAAAGACTTCCATGGCCTACCTCATGGTTTCTGTGGCAATTCTGCCTACTTCCATCATCATCTTACCACAGTCTGTTTTAAATATCTCACTAGATCACAGCTCCTTGAGTGAAAGCATTAGGACCCCTTTGAATTTGTATAGCCATAAAAACAATAATAATGATAACAATAACATTGTCATTTATGAAGTGCTGACAGTGGTTAGGCACTGTTCTAAGTGTTTTATTGGTATTAACTCATTCCTCAACACAGTGCCTGGCACAGACACCCTAAATAAATAGTTGTTGATAGGTTGTGTGGAATAATCCGTGCACACAGGAGTGAGTGCTAGAATGCTGGCCTCCATAATTCCAAATCCAGAGATTTGAGTAGATTTTACTGCTGATTATCTAATATCCAGACAGATACAAGTGAATGTGACAGGCTATCTGGTTGCCCTTTTGCCCATGTTTAAATCTGTAAGTTAAAGAGTGTAGAAAACACACTCAAAACCTCATTGATGTGGCTGCAGCTATTAAACTTGGCTTAGAAAAGTCAGATACTCAGGAAGAAAATCTTTCTTGTAGTGACATCATAGTTCAATATAGGAGTTTTCTAGATAAATTGAAACCATTCATGCTGGGCCAGACTAATATAGATGGGTAGCAATTTTAGACTCCAAAACTTAGGCCAATTTCTTTGTGTCTGCAAGACCTTATATATTCAGTGAAATTACCAAAATTCTACTTCCCTTCTGCCCTTGATTCTTTATATTTCAGGATGATTATGTACGTACAGTGTTAGAGAAGGTATATAAAGAAGGGCTAGTAGAATGATGCTTATGTATCATTCTACATAGATCTTTGACTAAAATATTTGGTGTCATCTTTTTTAAATTTTTTTTAACATATTAGCAAATAAAGTAGACTAAAGAAAATTGTATTGGGGAAAACCAGCACATGTTTACCACATCATTCAAATGCCATGGCAGCTAATTTTCAGTTGAAAAGAAAGTTTTCAAATTTTGCTGCAGGGAACAATGCAGAGGTTTCAGCCAGGTGGTCCATGATCCCTGCAATTGTGTGCAAAAATTTGTATTTGCACATTTATGTTTAAGAGAGCAGTCTGAGGCTTTTACCAGCTATTCAAAGGGACCTGTCTGTGTCTTTCAGTTGATTAAGAACTACTGCTGTCAAGTAATTTCAACCATCCAGCTTGCAAAGCTCTGCAATATGGGTTAGGAAGTCCATATTTTAAAAGTATGAGTTTCAAAGGCAAAATTCAGCAAGTTAAATAAACTGTGTGCTTAGGTGGTCCCACTCATGTCAAGGGTTAGTTAGTCATGTGCTAAAACATTGTCGTATTTTCTGTACTGTAGCAAAATTATGTCTTTCTCTTTCTGCCGTTGGATCCTATTTGAATTTTGGAGATTAAAATTAAATAGTCCTAATGAAAGGATTTCCTTTCTAAATTGGGCTCTACTGAAACTAGTCAATAACTCAGAAACTATCAGGAGGCCTTAGGGACGGTCTGTGGAAACACAAAAAGGGGAGGTTTATAATGGTGATGGTGAATGAAACTATGCCATAAACTGAAATTGCAACAATTAACTGTGGTCATTATTTGGATGATCATTCAGATTCATGACATTTACAGAACTTTGCTTGTGCCTCCTTTGATAAATAAGCACATCTAGTTTTGTTGTGAAGCTCTGTAAAAATTTTTTTGTGTTGAGAACTGATTAGGGTATGAATGGCCTAAAATGATACCATTTTGGACATTGTGCTGGGCTTCCAAGATAAAATGGTTGAGAAATTCATGCTTGTATATGTATTAAAAAAAGATGATTTCTGTTTTTAAAAAGATTTTATTTATTTGAGAGAGTGAGAGAGTGCATAAGTGAGCGAGTATGAGTAGGTGGGGCAAAGGGAGAAGCAGACTCACTGCTGAGCAGGGAGCCTGAGGTGGGGCTCAACCCCAGGATCCTAACTAAGGTCATGACCCGAGCTGAGCTGAAGGCAGACAGTTAACTGACTGAGCCACCCAGGTGCCCCAACAAAGTGATGATTTCTAAAGACTAAATATTGCTCTAAGAACTCAAAATCCAAGCAGTCAATAAAGCATTTTGTTAGGTAAAAAATTGTTTATCCTGTTTTCTTAAAACATATAGCAAATTTTTGAGACTTTTGATTCAAGACAAAACGGATAATCGTACAACCTGAGAAGATAAGACTTAACTTGCCTGTGTCCCTTTCATAATATTCAGATTCCTGATCAGCCTTATGTTCAACCTTGCTTTACGATGTAGTTGTTTTGCAGGCAGTGATTTTGTAGTTTAGAAAACTGTTTAAATATTGGGTGAAATTTGCCAATATTATTACTGTATAAATGCTTAAAAAATACTTAGAAAAACTCATTCAGAACAGTCAACACCAAATGTATTTCATTATGTAGTGTATTGAGAAAAGAGTACTGTAAAAGAAGGAAGAGACTGATGGTGTGAATACTTTTTTTTTTTTTTAAAGATTTTATTTATTTATTTGTCAGAGAGAGAGAGCGAGAGAGAGCACAAGCTGGGGGAGCAGCAGAGGGAGAGGGAGAAGCAGGATCCCCACTGAGCAAGGAGCCCAGCTCAACTCCAGGGGCAGCACCATCCCAGGACCCTGGGATTATGATCTGAGCCGAAGACAGGTGCTTAACTGACTTAGCCACCCAGGTGCCCCAATACTCTTTTTTTTTTTTTTTCAAACATGAAATCTATTTATTTTATTTTTAAAAAGGATTTTATTAATTTATTTTAGAGAGAAAGCATGAGCCAAGGTGAGGAGCAGATGGGAAGGGAGAAAGAATCTCAGGCAGGCTCACCATTAAGAAGAAAACCCAGTGTGGGGTCCTGAGCTCACAAGCCTGAGATCATGACCTCAGTGGAAGCCAAGAGTTAGCCACTCAACCAGCTACGCCACCTAGGTGTCCTTGGTGTAAATACTGTTGAAGGCAGTTTCTTGCTCTATGATTTTAGACTTCTATCATTGGAAACATATGATGACTATGTTTCCCATCAACTGTCTAGAGAACTGATTCAGGTTTACACCAGTGTAACACTTTTTAGCTGAGTGAGCAACAAGTTCCTTATTGATAATCTGATACCACCTTTCTTGTATTACTGAATCATCTGAAAAGCCACTCAAGTAATTGAGGTAAGCATTTTAGTCTCCTCTAGGAATTGGACTTTGTTCAAAGATAAATGGTCAAATAGAATTAAAATAAGGGAAGAATTAAATGATTTCACATCCCTTTTTCCCCTTTGTGTGTCATTTGATGAGTATGCTGCTTCTTTATTTCAAGACTTAAATATGTATGGATGCACTGGTTTGGTGTACTCGCTTTCTGTTCCTCAGAATTTGCTCTTAGAACTGTCATATGAAAGCCTTAACTTTTGCTAGTGAGTCTATCACATCTGAGGTTACTTATAATACTAAGAGACCAGACTTTTACAATATACCTTGAGAAATTATTTTTCCCCCCTGAGGGTTGCTTTTTTGCCTTTGTATAGTTTCTCCTAAATCTGCTAAAAAATTACTGAGCTTTCCATTCAAAGCTGATATATTGACCTTATTTTTGTGATGATTTTAAACCACTTCTTTGCACTTCTCAAGGTAACCTTGATGATATTGTTACATTTGTTCATTATAATTTTTTATGCAGCAACTATCTCTATTGATTTGCCTGTGGCCTTTGATTCGATGAATCACAACATATTGCTATTTGAGTGTCCCTCAATTTGGCAAAGTTTAACTATAGTGGAATGGTTCTCAGGCTACATTAGTGAATAAACCCCAGTCATTTTGTTTAATGGTGTTGAATATGAGGTGAAAATGTTACATTCAAAGTTACCTCAGGAGCTAATTATGGGGCTTTTTACTTTTTCAGTTTTTATTAATGACCTGCCGACATCATATAGTTCATGAAATGCTCTGAATGTGTACATGCTGATGATATGACCTCAGACCTAGCAAGAACTCAGGCAGTATGAAAGCATTGTGTGTTTAATTCAGAGATTTATTGAGTGATGTTCACAACAGAGATACAAATTTTACACAGAATTTATAGGCCCGCAGTTTTTTAAACTGTGCAGAGCAACCCTGGGGAATTTTTATATTCACCTATTTTATAAATGGAAATAAGAGCACAAGTAGCTGAAGTAGATGATGAAAAGTATATCCGGCCCTTTACACACAATCTTATTCCCATATCAAATAATGCCATTTCAGTTGGTAAAAACTTCACATTTCAGAAGTACGCTATTTCTCACTAAAGAATTTTTAAAAATATATAAATCTATATCGCTTCTTTATACTCATCTCTCTGGACGTAAATGTGGGTATATACTTTTTCCAGATTTTCCTTTCTTATGTTGTGTCAGTTTTCCAAGTGGCAACTTTTCTCCACTGTGACAAAGGACTTTTTTGAGACTAGATTGCCAAGTACAGACAGTTTTTTATTCATTCACTTATTAAAACATATATAAAGGTGGAGTACACTGGGTATAGTCCATATGTTTTGGAGAAATTTCTCCACTCACAGAAATCTCCCTTGGTTGCCTCCCTGTGGAGGGAGGGGTAGGGTACTAGACCACACTGAGTATAATAAGAAGCCCTATTACTTTCCTTGGACCAAAACAGAGGAACTGATTCTGCAGAGAGAAAGAGAAGAACAGTCTGTATGGGCAGCTTTTATTACTCCTAAGTTTTCAGTACATTCTGAGTTCAGCAGCCTAGATCTTGGGTTCCAAGAGTCTCCTCAGAAGCTCGTAAGAGACCCTCCTTGTGTGTAGAAGCTGTGAATACACTAGTCACACAGAGATGAAAGGGATGCAGTTTCTGTTATATTCCAATGGGCTATACCCTGGTTAAGAGAATGAATTCTGAGCAGGGTTGCCTGGTTTCATATTCTAGTTCAGCTCTTACCCCGCTGAGCAACATCAGGCATGTGGCTTATCTGCTCTGGTTTCAGTTTCTCCCATCACTAAAGTGGGGATCATAATCAGCTACCTCACAGAGTTGCTGAGGGTTAAGTTAGATAATACATATTAGAGGCTCACAAAAGTGACAAATATATAAAATGCTGAATGAACTCTTAACTGTGGTTATTATTAAAGAAATAAGCATCCTACCATAAGAAAAATGCTATTGAATAGTAAGCAAAACATTCCAAGAGCATAGGAGGAGAATCCATCAATTTTGACTTAAGGAAATGGTGGTTGAAGAGAAGGACATGGAGTAGATGACATTTAAAAGTAATGGTCACTAGGGCACGATTACTATGTTGCAGGCACTGAACTGAGTGCTTTAGAGACCTGAGCTCATTAAATTCTTACAGCACCCTATAAAGTAGCTGTTCTGTTACAGATGGAACCCCGGAAGGCTGAGCAATCTGCCCCAGTTCCCAGAGCCAGGAGGTGGCCGAGCAGGGGCACAGCTAGAAGCTGGGCTCAGTCCACGCCGAAGTTCAAGCACACTAATGCTCACACTTGGGTGCATCTTGGAGGAATGTATGTGCGTCTGCTGGTTGAAGAGGGGGTGAGGCAGAGGGAAAATATGTGCAAGAGTACAGAGGTGTCAAAGTATGTGAAGAGAGTCTGGGGGTCACATGCAAAGGGCCTCTGGGGCCAAGCTAGACTTCGGACTTGGGTTTGTGAATAAGGTGGTGGCTGGGGTGGGGGGAGTGGGCACTGAAGTTGTTAAAGCCACCAAGAAAAGTCACATAATCAGCTCTGCAACCTAGAGAAGAAATATCGTGGACAATAGTTTTGGATGGATGGAGGGTCAATGACAACAGAGGTAGGAAACCTTTGGGAAGACCTGGGCAAGAGATGATGAGAGGCCGGAGAGTAGCAGAGGGGCTCAGTGGGAACAATAGACACGAGAGGCATTTCAGTAGTGGATGGAACACAGTTGGATAAGAGTGCAGGAGAGCGAAGCTGAGGCTGCCGCAGATTCCTGTGACTGAAATTGCAGGAGATTGGGAATACGAGGATCATCCTTAATTTCCACAGAAGGATTTGTGAGGTAAAGCCAGGGTTAAGGAATAACAAAACTTCTAAATGAGCTATTTCAGGGATGAGGGAGCATTCTCTGAGATTTAAACTTGACAATGCAAACTTCTATTGTCTGAAAGAAGAGTAAAGGAGAAATTAAAGGTACCAGCACCTTGGAAAATTTCCAATTGCCATTACAGGCTCTTAGAGGGTCAGTGGAAATGGCAAGCATGCACAACTTTCAATTACAGTAAAAGCTCACTGATTTGGATTAATTGGGGTAAAGGGCAGCCTGACTAAATAAAAGTCTGATTTATAAAAAAAATTTTAAATAAACTCAGTTTGATTACTTATTTAAGTATTTTAAGCTAAGTTAACTCTATTTTCTATCACAAGTGATAAATTACTAAGAATGATTTGTAAATAACAGGGAAAGGGCCCAATGTGAAGGGCAATTATATTTATTAATTTGTTCAGTCATTTAATAAATATTTAGTGCCCAGCATATGCCAGGCAATATTGAACATAAATGATGCTTTTAAGCATAACAATCACTTTATGCTTTTAAAATATCCATTTCTGTGCTTTTCTTGTAAGTCCACATCTTGACAAGGCTTAGGTATTTGAAAAACCAAATGAATCCCCTTGTAAGCTTTTCCTTGTTTGAATGATGAATCACCTTGTAAGCTTTTCCTTGTTTTGTAGAAAGTAGAAAGATCTCCATTTCAATGATCACAATTAGTGAGGTGGAAACTTCAAGCTTTTCTTGTAGCAGAGTCTCCTATTGGTCTCAGTGCTTCTGTTCATATAGCTCTTCCATCCATCTTCCTCTCTGCCCTGGGCACAGTTTCTGAAATGTAAATCTGACCCTGTTGGTTCCAATTTTCATCTCCTTCCATCTTGGATATCGTCTACGGGATAGCATTCAAGCAAGTTCTTTGGCATGGAATTCAAAACTCTGGTCATATATCAATCCTTATCTATCTCTGTGTAACTCACTCAGAATTTGCCCCGAGCTTGCTTCTCATAACCTGCTGCTCCCTGGCTCTGTATTTTTGCATATGTTGTCCCATCTGCTTAGAAGTCCCTTAACATTTTATCCTTGAACTTTTATTCATCTTTTAAAACTTTGGTCAGGGGGTACTTTTTCTTTTTTCTCCCTCCTGGACAGCATGACACACCTCTTCTTTGTTTTCCTTCTGTGATTCTGATACTGTGCGTGTATCACATGAGCATTTGCTTGTTTGTTCAAACATTTCTCTCCCCTACTCCCCAATAAATTTCTTGTGGTTGGGGAGTCTTGTTGCTTTCATCTTTGTCTCTGTGGTGCCAAGTTAGCATCAGATACAATGTAGATACTAATAAGTATTTTCTGAATTGAATTGAATTGAATTGAATTGAGTGGAGTGTTCTTAACCCATGTGGCTTCTATCAAGACTCCTTGCCTTGCCTTTTTCCCTGGCCCCTGCCTATTCAATTTACTCATAACTTATTTTAACAAATACTGGTCATCAGATAAGGAGGAAGGGGTACCAGATCAAATTTAAAAATCCAGTAGTTATTTCTCATTATAAATTTGGGTTGATAGGGTGCTTTACAATTATATATGTATGTTTTCTTACCTTTAGATATAATTTTTCTATGTAGTTTGCTCCCATTTTCTCAGCCCACTCCCACCACATCTTTCTATCACTGTCTGTATAGGTTCAAAGGCAACTTTATAATTAGACTTTCTCCTGAAATCTTAGTTTAGTGATATGTCATTGGAAGCTCAGAACACTTGCATTTGGGGGTTAGCTATATTTCAATGCTGTAGTTCATCTCCATATATTCCTGCTACATTTGATCCTCTGACTATTAGCTTTCTCTGCT
This sequence comes from Lutra lutra, assembly GCF_902655055.1. Classification (NCBI taxonomy): domain Eukaryota; kingdom Metazoa; phylum Chordata; class Mammalia; order Carnivora; family Mustelidae; genus Lutra; species Lutra lutra. The sequence goes on from NC_062285.1 coordinate 73,019,136, forward strand.
GTCTAACTCTTCCAGCAACTCTGTCTTAGGGGCCCTAACAGTAAATGATCACTATGACAAGAAGGGATGCAGTTAATTAGATTGATGTTCAAAGAGTCCCCTCTAAGTTGTCAATAACCATATTTATATCATAATGCTGCAACTTTAGCAGAATTATTTGCTTTTTATGAAAATCTGATGAAGCAATTTTCAGATTTTCTAACATGAATCAAAAATTTGAAAAATATGCAGATACATAGCCATACTCCCACTAACTTTTCTCTATGTTAAGTGACTTTAAAATTTGGGATTTGGGCTGGGAAAGAAGATTAATGCGTATTTTAAGAATGCATTTCCAAATAGACTTTCCAGTCTAGTTTTGAAAAGTCAAGGCATTCTGATATGACTTTACCATTAAAAACTCTTTAGCAATAAAGTCTACTTAAACATCTTTGATCTTTGCTGGCTGATAGCGAAGGACAAAGAATATAGTGAAAAGATTTTTCTTGATATTTATAAGAAAGTAATTTAGTAATTTGAGATCTAAGGTGCTACAGCTTGTAGTATATGTGAAGCTTTAACACACACACACACGCACGCACGCACGCACGCGCGCGCGCGCGCGCGATTATATGAGAGGGTTAAAAAAAATAATGTTTTCCTAAAACTGACCAAAGAGAAAAAGGAGTGATGCAATTCATAGTAGGTGATTGTTCTGATATTATTCAGTGCTCGTAAAATCTGTGCCATATTTCTATATTCCCAAATATTCTAGAGACTGCTGTTTAGTGTGGTGCATGTAGTTAGGGACTTAGTTATCAGTGGAATCCTGGTCATGTTTCACTGGGTTGGACTCCTTTTCTTATTTACAGTGAGTTAGCAGACAATAACAGACATAATGGTGCTCTGTTCAGGAATGATCATTTTACTTGCAGCCTACATTTTAAAAACTTTTACTTCATTTCATTTCATGGAAAAAGACACGTTTGATGCTAATGAAAGATTTCCCCACATCCTTTAGTGCTGTGTGGAAGAAGTTAATCAATTAAGGAAGCCCATCATGAAGGATCATAAGTCCCACAACTGATGATGCCAAGACTAACTGGCCTTAGTATTTGTATTATTACTCACCCAAACTGCATTATTACTAAAACACATGACAGCAGAGGGAGAGAGCCCCTCACTAGCCTTTGTTTAAAGCCACCTCCAGCAGGCGTGTCCCTTAATGATGGTCTGTGAAATCCCAATCAATTCATGATTCAATTCTACATTTTAATTATATTGGTACATAGTATTTTAGCCTTTTGAAGGTGAAAAATGCATGAAATCATGTATGTCTAGGATCTAAGCAAAGTCACTCTGGGCCACTTGGTAAATGACCATTTTAGATTAGGCAACAAGTTCAGTTTTGCTGGCCTCTGCTCTTGGAGGTTGAGCCCCTTGCTAATCTTGGGGAATACTTTTGGGTCTTGGGCTTTGATGAAAACAAACATGAAAGGATCCTGTGAGTGGCTTCTCTGGGCTCTCTATTCCAATTTTATGATCCCAGTGTAGTTGCACATGAATGCATTAAGTGTCAGGAGACTATCCTTGCTTGAGGAAGGTGATGGAGGTGGAGATCATTTTGGAGAATTCCCAGTAGGTCGTGATATCTAAGATCAATAAAGAGCATTACTTGCTCCATTATGCCCTCTAATGCAGTTCAACAAACATCATTAAATGCTTCTTATGTGAAAGATCCAGGGATCCAAAGTCAGGTTTGTGAAATAAATGATCATAAAAATACTAATCTGAAAATTCATGATCCAAAAGTTCTGTCTTAATTGTCCTTGTGGATCAGACTTTTCCCCAGGTCTCTTAGTGCCAGAGCTTGGCTAACCTGGCTTAAGTCAGATGTTTACCTCAGGGATTCATTCATTCATTTATTCATTCAGTTAGTCAGTCAGTCAGTCAGTCAGTCAACACATTTGCTGAGCATCCAGTATGTGTAGGTTCTGGCCTAGTTGCTAAGACTGAATACAAGGGCTAGTGAAAAAACAAACATATCCTTTGTTGTGAAGAAGGAAGTCTGGTGTAATAAAGTAATATGCTCAGTTGGCCAATATAACTCTAACCCTCAATCAGCCAGCATTCAGATATCCATATATGAAAAGATAGATATTCAACTGGCTGCCTTATTATATTTACTTTCTCCTGGGGTTCTTTTCTATGGTAACTTCTTTTCCTAGACTGATCCTTTTTTTCTGACTTACACCACAGGCTTTAGTGTTGACTCTTTTTCTATTAATTCCAGCTGTTAAAGAATTCTTGACTGGGTTAGTTAATGAGTTCATTCTGCCTGGCCTTCTGTCTGTGGCTCTTGCCTTTAACTCTTGGCCTTAGATTGTGATATCTGGCCCTAACTCTTGTCTTAGTGGTCTCTGCCCCAGGAGCTCATTGTGAGTTCTTGGGCTCATCTCTGGTGTCTGTAAGGCTCCTGTGACTGGGGTTCTGCTGTTGCATGCAGACAATATAGGGAGCTCATGCCAGGGAGTATGCTGTTACAGATAGCTCCGGGTTGGCATATACTCAATGTAAATGAGTGTAGCCGTTGTCTTCCACCACAATGTGCAGTGCAAAAACCAACCACACCACACAACCCAGCAGCATAAAACAAAAATCATCCACTTACCTCATGAGTCTGTGAATTGACAGGGCAGTTTTGTTCTTGGCTGGCAAGTCATTGACAAAGACTGACTGATTATTGCTGGGCCTTTGCACACGTCTGGGCCCTGGGCCTGGATGACTGGGCTGGCTCAGCCCTGCTCCATGCAGCCTCTCATCATTCAGCAGGTGTCCCAGGTTGACTTTCATGGCAGCAGCAGGGTTCCGAGAAAGAGAAAAAGTACACAAGGCCCCTTGAGGCCTGGGTTCAGAACTGGGTCAGTGTCACTTTCACTGGTCTTTTCTGGCCCAAATAAGTCACGAGGGCAGCCCAGATTTAAGGAGGGGGGGGAACAAATCCTGCTCCTCCTTGAAGAGAGTAGATGCAAAGTCAAAATCAAAGGAATTTGGGGGAATCAGGGCTTTCATTTCGCTGTCGGTTTTCTACCATGAATGGTTTCCAACTATTTAGGAGTATATTTCTCTACAGTTTTGGGCTAGAACTTGGGGTGCAGTGGGGATGTGAGCATGAAGTGGGGTGGAGAGAAGCAGTGATCAGCACAGTGTCTTTCCATCCTTCAAACAGAGCAGCCTTGAGAACTGTGCAAGGGGCTGTTAGAGGGAACGAGGACAAGGGGGGGTAAGCATGACAGAAGGTGAAGCATTTGTGGAGTACAAAGCCTTCTTATGGATGTTTGGTTGAATCATCTTGATTGCTCTCACTTTGATCTTGGTTTCCAAGAGCAAAGTGAAAGTCATAAGGAATGTTCTGGGTGGCTTCTCTCCGGAAGTTCTATGGTACCCTCACCTTCTGGATGTTAGATATAACCAGGAAAAGAATATTGGTTCCTGAAACTAGTTTCCCATTATAGATCCCTGAAGGTGGACAAAGAAGGTGGACAAAGCCTTTCCAGGCTTATACAAAGATACACAGGATGGGGTGGGTGGGGGTGTCTCAGATAAAGGCTCATCATACATTTAAAGGTGCTATTGCTTCTGTTTATCATGCACGCCTATTTGATTTGTCTTCAGAAATAAAAAGTCCTTTCATTTCTGTTTTTCATCCTTTCAGTTTTTCATATCACTGACTTGAAAACATAGCGAGGCAAATAATATTTCCTATTTTTCTGATATTTTTTAAAGAGACATGATTCATCTCCAGGGAAGCATTAATACAAAAAGCTTTTGCTGAGAAAGCAAATATATTTACTCGGAATCTTGAAATATTGTTGACTGATATGACTTGTACCACATGATTTTTAGGATAAATGGTTTGGGGCTGTCTTGGCTTAGCAGTATTCTCTGGGGCCGGTTTACAGTGAGTATATTATATTTATTTAATTTACTTTGGTTAAGTATAGTTCATTGTTTGCTTGTAGTTTATTTATGTCTGAACACTTTAACATTTGGTTAGTGTTTTATTTACTCATAAGAATGCATTAACTACAAAGAACAATTTCTCCCTTGTCATCAGACAAATACATTTGATTATCTCTTTTTGAGTAAGATGTATAGAATGATGGCATCTCAGAGTCAGCAGAGACCACAGAGATTATTTCACAGCCTCACTGATGCAAAGATATGACAATTTATTTTCCAACATTATGTCTCTTCCTTCCCTATTCTGCATAATCCTCAGAAACACCTGTGACTTTGATTCCCTTCTTCCACTAGCATTTCTCGTGGTGTCTAAGACTTCTTAGGCATTGTTTGACAAAGCAATTCTTGGCAATGAATTGGCAAGAGGCCTTTTTTCACTCTCTTGGCTCACCCTCCCACCTCCAACACAGCACTGCCACCAGATGGGGGACGGAAGGTGAGGCTTAGTAAAAGATACCACCTTATGTGACCCCACAGAACTTGTCATATTTCTGGCTAAGGAAGCTGAAGATGAAAGATGAAAAAGCATGAACGTGCATGCAATGGTCCAGGGGAAAAGCAAGCAGTTCTTTCTGGCTGAAATACAGAATGATGGAGATAAACCAGCATAGGTCGACTGGGTCTGTGTGAATCCTCTAAGAAGTAGGGAGCCTTTGAAGATTTTCCTAGCAGAGCATTTCAATATCTAGTGGTGCTAAGGAAGAAAAGGTTAAGAGAAGAGCTTTAAAGATGGGGAGAACAGTTATTTTTTAAAAAAGTCTGTTACAATAGACTAGACAAGACAGTACTAAAGCAATTGCAAAGGTGGGATTGGTGTGTTGGTTTGGTTTTGCCCTCAGGACATTTTTGTGTTGGTAAAATTGGGCGTCAGGGGTAAGAGAGGGAGAATTAGATTGTGACTTTAGAACTTCTCACTTGATGTGATAATATTATTAAGGGAACTGGCAGAAATAGGAAAAAGAACATGTTTGAGTGGAAGTGAGTTGAGTTTTAGATGTGCTAAATATGAAGTAGATATCAAAGTTGAGATGGCCTGTCAACGAAAGTTGAGTCTGGAGTTCTGGAGAAACGTTGGGGGTGAGAGCTATGGAATTGAGTCACTGGCATGGGTGAGGTAGCTGAAGCCACTAAATGAGACTTGTTGCCTAGGAAGGAGGTGTGAACTGAGACAATAAACATATTAGGACAGAAGCAAATCCCAAAAGGTGTCAGGGTAATGGAAAAGAAGTCAACTGAAGGAGGTGGAGAAGGTAAAACAAGATTTTTCTCTTTAGATGGTTTCGGATTGAACCCTCTTTTACATATTTTTTCATTGATTCATTCTAAGCCTTTTATGGTTATATTTATTGGGATATAAATTCTTCCATTCACAGAAGGATGGAAGCTAGGGATTGAAAAAGCCAGCATTTACTATTCTCCTATTTTTTAGGAGAATAGTGGGCAAAATAATTTTATCTGTCCAAGCCAATTTCAAGCTCAAAGATATAATTCCTTGTGTTGCTTATCTCAATTTTCTGGTCTTAAGGAACATGGTCCTGATACATTCTTGTATTAATAGCTTATAAAAATGTATAAAACAACCCCTGTGTCCATCAACAGATAAATGGATCAAGAAAATACAGTATATAGCCGTCATTCTGGAAAACATTATGGAGGTTCCTCAAAAAATTAAAAATAGAACTACCCTATGATTCAGCAATTGCACTACTAGGTATTTACCCAAAGAATACAAACCTACTGTTTTGAAGGGATACATGTACTCTGATTTTTTAGCAGTGTTATCAACAATAGCCAAATCATGAAAAGAGCCTGTGTCCATTGATTGATGAATGAATAAAGAAGATGTGGTATATAAATTCAATGGAATATTACTCAGCCATAAAAAGAATGAAACTTGCCATTGGCAACAATGCGGATGGAGCTAGAGGTGTATTATGTTAAACAAAGTAAGTTAATCAGAGAAAGACAAATCCATATGATTTCACTCATCTGTGGAATCTAAGAAACAAAACAAATGAACATAGGGGGACAAAAAAGAGAGAGGCAAACCATAAAACAGACTCTTAACAATAGAGAGCAAACTGAAGGTTGCTGGAGGGTGGGTGGGTGGGGGACAGGCATTAAGGAAAGCACTCGTAATGAGTGCTGGGTGTTGTGTATAAGTGCTGAATCACTAAATTCTACACTTGAAAAAACCAATATTATACTGTATGTTAACTAACTGGAATTTAAATAACAACTCAAAACTAAAAAAAAAAAGAAAGAAAAGGAAATGTGGTATACATATATGTAATAGAATATTATTCAGCTTTTAAAAGGAAGGAAAGCCTGTCATTTCTGACTGCATGGATGAAGCTGGCATTATATTAAGTGAAATAAACCAGTCAAAGACAAATATTGCATGGTATCATTTATATATGGAATCTTGACAACAACAACAAAATCAAACTCATAAGAAGAGAGAGTGGAATGGTAGTTGCTAGAGGCTGGGGGTTAAGGGTTAGGAAGAGGTTGGTATAAGGTTACAAACTTTACATTATAAGATGAATAGGCCTGAGGAGCTACTATATAATGTGATGACTGTGGCTAATTACATTGTATTGTATAATTGAAATTTGCTAAGAGAACTTAAATGTTCTCACCAATAGATAGATAATAAATAAATAAGTAAGTAAGTAAATAGGTAAATATGTGAGGCAATAGGTGTGTTACTTAACTCAATAGGGAAAAATCCTTTCAGAATGTATATGTATATCATATCATCATTTTACATTAAATATCTTACTATTCTATTTCTCAGTTCTACTGCAATAAAGCTAAAATGTATGAATATAATATGCACATTAAAATTTTTAAGTAGGACAGAGAGATTTTCTTTTTAAGTAAATGTTTTACTTCCTTGAGCACATTGCCTATTTTCACTTTCCAGGGCCCCACAGTTTACATTTTTGTATGTGTCTCTAGAAAATTTCTATATCTTTGTAATTTTAGATATATACACATATCTACATGTACATACAAGGAGTTCTCAAAGATCTGCTTAATACTTCCATAATCTTAATGTTGAATTCTTTCCAAGTGTGTGTGAACCATATTGTGCTTCTCTGATCTTAAATATGAAAGAGCTGGAAAGTTGCTTTTCATGATCTATGGATGCCAGAATGACCTCTCTGTAGATCATCTTTGGCAGAAGCCCAGTGTTGCTGTGCTCAGTCTACTTATTTCTAAATTACTCTAAGTCCACATTTTTTTATTTCATTTAACACCCTTTTTATGTATCCAAAGCTCTATGGGTGTGTTCTTATTAGTAGATGGTCCACTCACTTCATCCAACACTTACTGGGACAGAGTAGCCACAGATTCTTTGACCATTCTTTCTTCCTTCCTTCACTTACCACTTTCTAGGTAGGTAAATTTAGGGCATACAGTTTTTTTTTTTTTTTTTTTCTAAACAATGACATGAAGTATCACACCCTTACCAGAAAGCAGAAGAATGGTCAATGGTTTAATTCAATGAATAATTTTTTTCTCTCTTGAGGGATCCTCAAGAGAACTCCCAGTGGTGCCTAAGACTCTTGACATAACTATTCAGTGATTTTTCCTTATAGGAGCAGATGCATCTAATAAGAAATGTGATTGTACTAGTGTGAAAGTCCTTTCCGTATCTCTTCTGGGGAAGAATAAATAATATCTGCAAACCCCCTTAAGGAAATAGTGCTTGTTTGGTTGCTCTTTTTGATGTGTGTAGATTATAAAGTGGCTTGTCCCTTTATATCCCAAATAAGGCAAAAGTGTTTTGTATTTGGATCCCATTGATCCAACATTTCTGCTCATAATAATAAAGAGCTAAAATGCTAATTTGGTTTGCTAAAACAGGCACATGATTTTCTGTGGTTACAAACTAGTCCTCTCCTAATGGATGGGCAGTACCAGCTCAGGGTTAGTACTACTCATATATGGACTGAAGATTCTCTCCTTCAGGGAAAGTGCTTGAGGCAGGATAGGTAACACCTGGGTAGTTCTTGGGTCTAGCATTTGGCAGAGTTTACCCTTATGAAAAACAGAAAGCTTAAGGAAAGAAATGTTTTCTTGTTGCACATTTTGTCAGAATCCCCTGATCTTTTAACACACAGATGTCCAGAATAATACCTTCATGAACTTCTTAAAGTGGACAAGGTTTTATTCACCTTTGCATTCTACTCCATACCTAGCTACAATGGGTTATGCTGAATTGGTTGATTAGGTGTTTGCAACAGCAAATTAAAAGTTAAATTATGCATTATGATTTCTTTCTCAGCCAATTTAAGACCCATATCACAAGAGATGAGTTGCATTGCCATTTTGTGCTCAGTTTTCTCACCTGTGCTATAGAATGAAAACTACCTCCCCTTATGTGACAGATGTAGTGTCATAGTCATGACTAATACTGGATTAGTTTGTGTGACTTGTTGCTAAACTCCAGCAACAAGTAATTTCTTAGTTTTATTTTGGTGTTTCTCAGAGAGAAAGTAATTGCTTATTGTTTGCTCTGAAAGTGATTTGAGAATAACAATGACTATCCTAAACCAATTTATCCTTTGATTTCTTCGTAACAGGAATGTTTACTCGCTATGCTTCCACTTTCCACTATAGTAAATATGTTAGGTTCCAGAAACTGCCTTAGAAATTTAAGTGACATGATGAATTATTTTTGGAATGGTAATTTCAGTCACTAACATCATTACTCCTCATTTTCTTCATGCTTTTGGACATCATTGGAGTGGGGAGGAAGAGAACATTACTGTAATGGGGGGACATACAATATAGAATAAATGTATTCATAACTCTTCTACTTACTTGGCAGAAAAATCAATGGGCTGCATTTTATCATTGGACACAGGGACAGTTATGTAGTGTTCCATAGATTATAAACATTTGATAGGGCCCTAGAAAAGGCTTGATAAAGAGGAATTTTTAAAGGGAATTTTTAGATAAAAATTAAGTACGAAAATTAATTATAAACATACCTAGTATATCCTAGAAGAGTAAGGAATAAGAATTTATTTTATGTTAGTAGACTAACATCTTCATTTTTCATGTCATACATTTCCCTCATTTTAATTAGCGCTGAAAATAGCCTTGATGGCATTACTCAAAGCACATTTTTCCACAATGGAAATGCTACTGTTTATAGTCTCCTCTGTATTTAGAACAAATAGGGAAACCTTAAAAATTATATGCCCATAGTATTTAATTCACTTCTGAATGTTGCTACTGATGTATTATCCATGATACTCTATGTATCTCTATCACTACACTTATGGAATTGTTTTATGGCACTTAGGCTCATGTGTCTGTCCTCTCTAGCAGAAAGGACTGTGAATTACTCATCTTTGAATCCAAGTGCCCTGCACCATGCCTTGCTCATTACAGATGCTCAACATTTGCTGAACAAATGCCTGAATGAATGAACATATCAAACTACAATGTGGTGTCTTGAAATAATTCATCCACAAAAAAGACTTGACTTTTTCCTCAGAGATTATTAACTCATTTATTCTATCTTACCTTAGGTTTATTTTGCAGACAGGCAAATTGGGATTCACTGGTAACTTGCTGAGGTATTTGTAATACTACCAGGAATCCATGTTTCTAGCTGTAATAAACAATTCACAGCTTTAAAGAGGGAATGCTATAGATGCACACAGGTGGGCTGCAGAGAAAGGGGAGTGGGACGCCATCAGACCATCCTCATCTTCACCAAGAGGTTGTACGGGACTCTTGGGGCTTACTCCCATTTTCCCAGTTATTTACCATTGACTGAAAGAAGTTACTTCAGAGTTGTGACAGTATTGGGTTGATTTAATCCTTGAGCTTATTCATGCTCTCAGAAAACAATAGCTCTTGTCTCTCTTTACGTGTGTAGTGCACACATTCATAGGCATAAAGCTTTCCTTCAGTGCTGGCACACCGCAGCACATTTTACCCAGCTGATTGACAGTGTGGTCTGGTCTCTAAGAGACTGCTGTGACAAATGAAAGCATAAGTAAGATGGGAGAGGTCCGTACTGTGCACGGTCCATCAACATTACTGAGAGTTATAAATGTTCTCTGTGTGTGAAATACAAAATGGACCTACACAGTTGTTTTTATTGGTATTTATTCACGGGACTGTCAGCGTCTGTGGAACCTATAAACACGTAACAGGTAAGGTTCCTGCCCCACGAAGCTTGCAGTCTAACTCCAAGAGATGACAGCTATCAGAACGTGTTTCAGTGAGCTGGGCTTCTTGGCATCATGATACCCCAAGAGAGTGGACTCCTGTCCTGGTCATGGATGAGCTGGCTTCATTGTTTTAAGTCAAGCAACAGTTCAGAATGACCCCAGCCTACGCACTACTGCTGCTCTCACCAATGGGGGTGATTATGTGGGCACTGGTCACTCACGTTAAAGGAGAAGATAAAGAACTAAGACAGAATTTTGGAAAATGGAAGCAAGCAAATAAAAAAGCACCCAGGGAACTTCCAATTGCCATGCCGACTGTAGAAAAGCGTTCAGCCTGGAATTAATCATTTCAGGCATTTATAAGTAGGTTTGTGTCTCCCTTTCCATAGGCGTCTCGCCTTGCCATCAATGACATTCTGTTTTATGAAAGTGTAATGTGAAAATCTACTGATAAGCCAAATAATAAAAACTTTATAGCATGTCAGGGCTTTTTTTATTATTATTATTTAACCTCAATCAAGTTATAATACTGAACACATGTATCCTTGGCCTAAATCACCTTGTCAAGTTTAACTGTATATTCAACTTCATTTACATGACATATGATCTAATACTGGAGAACAACAATACCATTGTAGTGTTAATTGAAAACTCCAAACTGAGAGCCAGAAGAAACCACTGGTCTGATTGCTGAGGGTCTCAGGGAAGGGGATCTATTCCCACACCTGCAGTTGGTCCATAACACTAACATTGTTACCAACATCTGGGTCTAATCAGTCCAGAGGCCTTGATATGCTGCTCCTGGGGCACATAAATTTAGCATTACATTCATTTTAAAAGCCCCCTCTTTCAGTTTTTTGAGGACAAGATAGATTCATGGCTCCACAGAGTCTAACAAAGTAGAAACCACAAACAGAGTAAGTTACTGCCACAGGCCTTGTGGACTTGACTTACCAACTCTTTGCCACTTAAATAATGGAATTTTATGTTCAGCCCTGGCTATCAAAAATGTGTTTCCACCGAAAGTGAAGTTTGACTGAAAAGCTGTATTTAAAATAAGAGCAAATCCTTAGAAAGTGAGCCAATTTGTATAAATCAGACTTTAGGTAAGGATATGAGATAATATCTAACAGAGAAATATAAGCCTAAGAGTCATAATTTGCCTTATTCGCTGAGTCACTGGAAGGCCTTTTAGAATTGACCCTTCATGGTGTGGTTTAAGGAGGTTTGCATCCGAAGGGACTTTTTAGAGGAAAATTTAGAGATCTTTCAGTGGGACTTTGGAAAGATGGCTACTGAGGATAAAGGGTCTGTTTGACCTGATAATTATTTTCTGCAATTGCTCTGCAAAGTGCTCTTACAAATGAAAAGTTCTGCTGCCACTCAACATGAGTGAAAACTAAAAACCCTCTTGTGTTTTGTGCTGATTCCCTGGGTAATAGTGACCAAAGACTTCTGAAATAGAAAAAAAAAAAAAAAAAAAAAGTCCTGCCCCATTTTGCAGGACCATTTATTAAAGATATAAATACAAAACAAAAGCAAAACTGTGAGTAGTTTTGCAGACTACTCAGTTGTGTGCTTGAGGCCAATTTGTTGTAGAGCAGAGTTTTTCATTTGCTTTGTTTTTGGCTATTTTTCTCTTTTTCTGTCTTTCCTTCTTTTATGTAACCAAAAAAAGAATTGCCTGCTTCATTCAAGGGGCTGAGGAGTTGATGAAACAATTCTACAGATTGATGAAGTTTGGTGCTTGTTGGCTGTGTTATTTTATTGATTTATTGGCTTAAATATGGTGGCTTGCCTTCCAGGACTTCATCTGAACTGGACACATTCTTTTTTGTAATGAACACTGCTAAATGGTCTATCACTGGAAATGAGTAAACGAATGAGATTAGTAATGACCAAATAAACATAGGAAGGAAGATGCTGTTCCTTGGACTTTTACCCAATAATAGGCAGGCATTTTTTTCTCCTAATGGTGTAGACAGCATTTGGTGATGTAGTGCCTCATCTTAGCCAAATATTTCATCATGGGCTCATTTTTTTTTCTTTCTAGCCATATTTTGTATATGAGTTGGCATAACGATGGTTTCATGAGTCAAAAATATGGAAAGCAAACTGGCATATTTATGTATAAAAGTAGATTGCTTCACTTGGAAATAAGCATCTTACATTAAGAAGAGATTTCCAGAGTTCTGGGTAGAGCAGAGTGAGAAAAATCAAAGGTCCCCAAGAAGTGCTATGCAGTTTAGGATGTGATGTTCATAAAAATGACCCCAATTCAGGGGCATGTGGGTAGCTCAGTTGGCTAAGCCTCTGTCTCACGATTTTGACTCAGGCCATGAGCTCATTGTTGTGAGATCGAGCCTCACATTGGGCTCTGCGTTGGGTGTGGAGCCTGCTTAAGATTCTTTCTCCCTCTCCCTCTGCACCACCCATCCCCTTTCTCTCTCTTTCACTACTCTCTTTCTCTAAAAAAAAAAAAAAAAAAGAAAGAAAAGAAAAAGAAAAAAAGACCCTGATCATGAAGAAAGTCTCAAGTAATGTTCAAGCTAGTATATTTAAGAAAAACAGAATTTGCTTCTACATTTTAAAAAAGCTTCTTTTAAAAAAAATTCCATTCAGAGAATGTTTTAATTACCTGAAAAGTCCAGGGATAAAAAGAAGAATACTTCAGCAAAACTATCTATATAAGAGAACCAGTATAAATATTTAGATCTGTGATCAGAGTATCAGAAATAATGAATGTCATAAAAAGATCATCTATTACCTGCCAGGTGCTGTACCAGGTATTTTGTGGTAGTATTCATGACCAAGGCCTTCCTCTTCTAAATGAGCTTGTTAGCTAGTTTGGTTCTCACATAAAATTGTTTTGTGGAAATATTATACTTTCACTTTCTGATTTGCTTTCTAAAAACTGGAGGTGTTCTCAATTTCAGTGTGTTGTGATTAATATATTGTACTCAGATTCTACCTTTTTTGATTATATTTTGAAGATAAAGCTAGGTCAGCCTAGCTGTATCTGTTTAAAGTGTGATGCACATTTATAAAGGTACAACAATTATTTCATTTGTTTAATGAAAAGTAATAGGCATGGTATGATGTTGGAGGAGTTCCCACAAGACAGACTGAAAAGTGTTGACAATTTCCCATTTCCCATATAATAATGCATGTGGTAAAACCTCATACTGTATCTGTTTAAAAGCTCTTCAGTATTCAGTTTAAATATGTTTTTAAATTCCTTGTTCCAGTAAGATTAATTGGGTAACTCCAAACATTTGCAGGAAGTGATGTAAACTAGAAACACAACTGATGATCATTATCAAACTTTATTTTGAGAAATTATGCAATACCTAGAGTTGTTCATAGATCTGGGTTTGTACCCATTTTGCAATGCTCCTATGGTAGGGGGACAATAGTGGTATACAAAGGGAAATTTGAGATAGTTACTAAATCTCTTAATAACTCTGCAATCTGTATCTCTCCAAGCAAAAACAATGAGCAAAGGAGCATTTTTTCTTCATCAACCAGAACCTGAATAATAGCAGACTTCTCATGTTCTTTACAGATATTATTAGTAGGTAACACTGATTGAATGTATTACAGATCAAGTGCTTATCAGGTGGTTTACATACATTATCATCTTTATTTTAACCCTCTCCCTTCCCAGACCTCCCCCCAGGCAAATCTCCACTGAAAACAGACTAGAGGACAATGTTAATGGGACCTACTTTCCTGTACTTCAATGTTACCCTTTCATTATATCCTATGGGCCAAACTCATATTCTTCAATTCTTTCTGCCAGTAACAGCAAAAGTCATTCTCAAGTGCCTTGGTTTTTTGTGCAAATGACACCTCTAACATTGGACCTGCAGGTCAGCCCAGGCTTTGTGAGGGTATTCAAGGGTAGGCGATCAAATGGGGACTCCTGCTATGCCTGAGTTTGCATTATTCCAGGAGGGAGTGGTAAGCTTTGCATCCTGGGACAAGACAGAATTTGTGGACCAGTGCCTTGACTCACAAAACACCTTGCTTCCAAATGCTTCCAAGTAAGGGGTGACCTGTTGTTAAGGAATTTATAGAAGTAAGAATTTGGAATAATTGGCGTTAAAATAAAACTGATGTATTTTACATTATGGCTCAGCCAAAAACACATTTTTAGTGCCATTTTTGGACCAACCCAATAACAACTGAAGTCACTCTGGTTTTCGTTCAGGATTTTTTTTTTTCAAGTTCTCTGTAGCTTGAATACTTTGTGCAGACTATTCACTCGGCTGGGACTGCCCACTCCCACCCCCCATTTTCATATCACCACACTCCCTTTCATCCATTGGGTCTTAACCTAAATATCGCTTCATCAGAGAGGTGAAAAGGAACCTTGATGAAGAAAAGTTCATTTTGTCCCCACCATTCTCTCTCTTAGCACCCTGCTAATTTCCTTCATATCTGTTGTCAGCAATTTGTGTCTTTACATTGTTTTGCTCACTTGCTCAATGTCTGTCCCTGCTCCAAGTTCCTTGAAGGCAGGGCCATATCTATATTAATCAAAGTGTCTTCTGGTACTTCTAATGGGTAAGAATTAGAAAAGTTGCCCCCCTTCCCCCACCACCTGTGTTCCTTTGACTGGGCGTATTTTACAGGGCACAATCTAGTTCTCTAGGTCTTAGACCAGATCTTGACATCTAAGGACTCAAAAACTTCTTTACTGAATGAACTTAAAAAATAAAATTTTTTTCTCCCCTGAAGTATTTACCTTTTCATTGGTCCAGATTTTGTAGTTCATCTCAGGGCATTGGTGGTCTTTTATTTTTCTTATGGAACTTTTAGAAATGACACCTGGAAATTTCTTGAGTATTATCTACCTATGTTGTTCTTTTGTTGTATGTTCTTTAACCTCCAAATTATGGAATTATCTGTATGCCTCAAAATGATTAGAATTTGAAGCAATCTTGGGGGGGAAATGAGAACTTAAAACCATATTAGTACTGAAAGAGTTGGAAAAAAATACTAAAAGAATACAAAGACCAGAGAAACACGTGAATCTTCATGGAGATTTCTGTCCAGCCGTGAGCTTAAGAGAATAGACATGAAGTAAGGAAAAGTGGGATAAGACTAGGTTCGTAATGACCAACGCCCAATAAATGCTAATGGCACAATCATTTGATAAAACACATCTATAAACATTGATCTGTTTTTAAGATATGAATAAATGTAAATAAAACAGATACTGTAGAAGGCAATAAGTATCATTGACATAGTGAAGTTTTTAGATGAATAGAAATCTGTTTTAGGAGAATTCTACAATACAGGGTCGCAAAGAATTGAAGAACATGAAAATGTATCCAAGAGATAATCAAATGAAAGCACAATGGACACAATGCCAGAGAACTGTTTGGATTAGATTCTTTTCTCCAGTGGAATTCTTTCTTTTAAGTATTAACCTATTTAACCTTTGGGAGTGAAATATTTGTCTTGTGATGGGAAAGTTGCATTTCATTGTAAAACTAGAACTCGTCCTTGGCTGCTTTGTTCTTCACCAAAGCATTCTCTTTCTCAGTTTCCTATGTTCAATATTTAACATATAAAAAGAAACAGTATCAAAAAGTCTGGAATAGAGGCATATTTATGTACAATTTCCAGTTGTAGTTTTTGGCTCTGGAACAAAATTGTATGAATGGTCTCAAAGCTAGTGCCCAAATTTCGTTTGGACTCCTTTGGTCTAAGCTTGTCAGTTAGACCCTTTTCTGTCTCAACCTGAGTCACTCCAGTTCACACATCTGATATCACAAACGGTGAAAGAAACTTTCAATGATAATTCTAAAATAACATCCACCATTGCTGATCTAATAACCATATCAATCATTTTTGTCATAGTTCCAGTGAAACAATGTGCTTATCAATAACTTAAAGGACAATATACTTTACTACCTTCTATATTTAGTCTAAAGTCAGGTCACTGGGTAGATTTCATTATTTCTCTTAATTAAAATTGTATCCTTGTTAAAATTATAGTTAATGTAGTAATTAAATAAAAAAATTTTTATTCTGGGGATGGTGATATTTTCTATATGTGCCTCAGTTTCCTTGTCTGTACAATGGAGGACACAAATTGATTTGTTAACCTTGTTATCATAATTGTTAAGGTAATGTTAATGGCTGTAACTAAACCCCAAACTCTAAATGGTTTAACAACATGCAATTTATAACTTGTCCAGAGTGAGTGTTCCTGGTTGGGTAGATCTTTATCAGTGGTTTGAGGACCCAGGTTGCTTCCATATTGTGGATTTACCATATTCACATGTGGTTTCCAGTTTTCAGAGGAGTGGGGAAAGAAACTGAAGAAGACAGAACTGACACATAACAACTTCAGTCTATAGATGACACCTATCACTCCCATCCTTACCTCACTTGTGAGGACTAATCGTACACCCTCCTCCTAGATAGAGGTGGGCAGAGAAATGTCATTGTGGCTGGGCAACTGCTTTCCAGCAGTGACTCTCCAACAAGGAAGGGAAGAAGGGTTCTCTGGGGGTCAGCTAGCCTCTTTGCAAAAGCCTAGTTTGTAGATTCATAGTGAGGATTAAATAAGGGAATCCATGGAAAGAGTTTACAACAGTAGTTATCAGATAGAAACTAAAGATAGTGCAGCTCTTCTCCTCCCTTTCTTTTCCTCCTCCCTTCCTTCTCCCTTTTCCCTTCTCTTCTTCCTCTTCTATTTCCTCCTCCTCCTTTTCATTCTCCTGTTTTCAGAAATAATCTCTATATTACTGTTGAAACTCAGCAACTTTTCTTTGTAATCACTATTTATCTTTTTCTTAGGATACATTTTTGAAAAACATGTTGGTGTGTTTCTTGAATTTCCCTTTGCTTTATCTTTTTCATATATTTGGACTCCTCATGTATACTTAATGGTCAAATATCATGAATTTCTAGCTTTCAGTATACTTCTGGGAAAATGTTTTGTTATACAATACTTTGTCCTTTCTTTTTTCATGGAGAAAACAATTTGAAATTTCAGCTGGAGAGAAGATGTAAAGCTGTCTGACTCTCTCACAAGTCTTGTCCTATAAACTATTAAACTACACAAAAGGAGCACACTTTCCTTTTTTGGAGGATTGTTTATTATTTCTCTGATTAAGCTCACATTTGCCAGGACAGTGTTCTTATATCTGTACATAAATAGAGTGAGCTAAGTCCCAGAATTCAGTCTTGGTTTTAATATGTAAGAGAAGAGGGTTACTGACTGACCCAACTGGTCCTGTCCTCCCTTCCTGCTATGAATCTCTAGATTCAGGAAATACATGTATTTCTATATATGATGGTTTTATAAATTTTATGCTTATAAAATATTTTTTCTCTCATTTTTGAATTTTGCATTTGTGGTGGACTGAAATGTACTTTTATTAAATCAACAACAAGATGCCTCTGTATACCATCTGTAATTTCAGTTATCAGTTTACATTGCTGAAGCATCAATTAAGAAATATGCAGTTAATAGAATTGTTAAAACAAAAAGTTAATCCCAGGTATTTTAAAGGATTATGCTTTGACATCTTCTACTTCTAGTCTCGACAGAGTAGCTGGTACTGAACTTGCCTCCCCCCCAAAAAAACTTATAAAAATAGGCAAAATAAATATGACAAATATTTTTAGAACTTGAGGAACATGCAGTCCAAGATTGTGATTCTTAAGATAAGGAAAGCATGCCAGGTGAGCTCATGCATACTCCTACTTTTCCTACAGGCACTTTCCTATAACCACGGAACTCAAGTAGAATGAAAATTAAGTGGAATAACTGTCTCACTTTGCTGAAGAGCAGATTGGAATTCTTGGCTGGTAGACTTCCTGGAATTTGTTGGGGAGAGTACCTAAGAAGAAAAAGCTTCACAGGGGGGAATGCCTAAAAGTCTGTGTGGGGTTTTATTTCATGTCCTTAAAAAATCATTGAGATGCATAGACTCAAGACAAGGTACCAGAGATTTCTTGATGCAGTGATAGGAGATAGAGTTTCAGTCTGATCAGTAGAGAGACCTCATGAAAAGACTTCAGTATTTAGCTGAGACTCCATACTGTGGAGTAAGGAATATGTACCAGGACTAAGTTTAAACTTGAAATAGAACCACCTTAACAAAAATTAAACCAAGCTTAACAAACTCAAATATACCTACCAATAATTCAATTGCTTGCTAGCAGAAATTTAACATCTCTTAAAAGAAGTTCATGCAATCTAGACTCCCTGCAGCACATCAACCGCAATGATAAAACAATTACTAGACAGGCAAAGAAACACGAAATAGTGGTTCGTAGTCAAATCATAAATCAGTCATTAGGAATAAACCCCAAGGTGACATACATGTTTGAATTAGCAGGCAAGAACTTTAAAACAGCTATTATAAATATGCTTAAAGACTAAAGGAATGCATGCTTACAATGAATGAACAGCAAATAAATCTCAGCAGAAAATTGGAAGCTATGAAAAGTTGCCAAAAGAAAATTCTACAAGAGATAATAGTATATTTGAAATAAACAAAATATCACTGGATGATCCTAGTAGCACATGCAAAATGGCAGAAAGTGAGCTAATTTCAAAACAGAGTGCTTTAAATTATCTAATATAAAGAACAGGGGAAAAGACTGAAAAAATGAATAGAACCATAATGACCTGCCAGACCTTTCATAATGATTAAAGGATCAATTTCAATTCATCATTCAACATAAATGTGTGTGTTCCTAATAACAATGTGAAACAGAAACTTACAGAACTAAAGAGAAATAGACAAATTCACAACTATAAGTTGAAAATTTAAATAACCTATTCTTAATAATTGATAGTACAAGTAGATAGAATATAGTAAGGATAAAGAAAATCTGAGCAACCCTGTCTCTAACCTAATTGACATTTGTATAATACCAAACCCAACAATAGAATCACATTCCTTTCTAGTGCAAAAACAAAACAAAATGAAACAAAACAAAAAACCAAGTTAAAAAACCTACCCCACAACCCTCCAAAAACAAAGAACCTGCAGCCCAAAACCATTCAACAGGATGGACGATATACTGGGCTATAAACCAAAAATGGAATTAAATTAGACATGGACAATATTGAGGTATTAAGAAAAGTCCCAAATACTTGGAAATTAAAGAACACACTATTAAATAACGCTTAGGTCAAAGACGAAATCCTAAGGGATCCAGCAATCTTTGTGGCGATAGGATCTGCAGTGAGGCGGGCACTGTCTGCAGCAGTGCACAAGCACGCAGTGTGGCCCTGGAACTCAGGTGGGACAGAGATGAGGGACGTGCGCAGAGACACATACGTCTGCAACAGTGCGGCAGGATCCCAGGTCTCGTCCCTCACCAGCTGCAGCGATTTCTCACTCCCTCAGCACAATGTGACAGTAACCAAAATGAGAGGGAAGAAAATACCAACTCCAACCTTGAGTATCCTGGCAGGCTCTCAGAACCACAAACTTTCATAGAACAGCAGTAATCAATAAGACATTTTGGAAAGATTTCAGGAACTGATATGGATTCGTGGCTTCCCCTTTATTAACCTCATGCATTACTTTCAGCTGCGCTGCCTCCAGCAGGAGCAGGTGGATCTACCAGCAACCTTGAGGGAGCCACCCAAGGGTGTGCCCACTTAAGGGCAGAGAGAAACTCAAGAACCACTGACCCAACCACTTGCTCCATCAATTTGTACCTTAGCGTCCATACAGATGCCTTTTAAGTATGGGCATAGACAAAAAAAGAATTCGTATTGAAGGAGAAACACACTGTCTTCAATGTAAGGGTGAACTTTCTGCATACAGAACAGTAGCCTAACACTTAGTCTTTAGCATAAAATATTCTCCCCCTTAACCATTTTCATGCTGCATAGCACCACTGCCCTCTGGAGACAGTGGGAAGAGCATGCCCAGGCTCCCTTTGAACTCCCGCTCAGCCAGATGCCCACGTCAACTGGCCACAGTGGATTCATTCCCCATGGCTCCACAGAGCACAGTGTGGATGTGTGCACTGCAGACCTGAGAGCAGCGACCCAACTCCAGGGCTACCATGTGCTTTTCCAGAGCAGGCTGCACCAGATGGTGGTGACAGCTGTGTGCAGGACTGGAGTGCTAGCTCTGCTGCGGGTGCCCCCGGACCAGGCAGTCCCTGTGAGTCTTGGTTTCCTCATATCTTTTCCTTGATGTTCTGTCTTTGTTCATCTAGCATCCTCAAACTGAAAGTCCAGGACCTTCCAGACTAATTATAAAGTCTGGCTGAACATTTAATAATGAACAAAATTGTCTTTCTCCGTGGTGCAACTGTGCAGGAGAGCTCTCCAAGAGAAAGCGTGCCCTTGACAGCACGCAATCTTAGATCCAGTTGTAGCTCCATGTCAGGTCACATATTGTCTTCGTTCAGTCATATCCAAACTGTGGTCTTCTTCATAGCCTTCCTGATATCCTTCCCTATGAAACCTCTCATTTGCCATCACCATGGTGTGGAATGTGTGAACTCCCCACAGATGGCACCTGGCTGGCCCTCCCCGCCCAGCTCAGCCAACCTGCGCCACTGCCACCAATAAGGTTCTAGCATCATCAGCTCACACCCTCCTCGAGGCCAGGCTGCGACTGCCGGCAGCAGTGCAGAGCCAGAAAATAAGAGTTTTAAAAGCAGTGGCTTAAGTTTCTACCCTAGGAAGTACAAACAAACAAAACATAACTGAGCAAAATAAAATAAGAATAAATTAATTGAAGAGCCAAATTTGGTTTCTTAAAAAGATTGATAAACATCTAGGAAGATGATCCAGAAAAAGAGAAAAAAATTACCAAGATCAGTAATGAAAGAGGGGATTCACTACAGATTTTTTTTTTTATATTCCTGAAAGCATCTTTTTTTTAAAATTTTTTTTATTTTTTCAGCATAACAGTATTCATTATTTTTGCACCACACCCAGTGCTCCATGCAATCCGTGCCCTCTACAATACCCACCACCTGGTGCCCCCAACCTCCCACCCCCCACCCCTTCAAAATTGATTCACTACAGATTTTAAAGGTGTTACAAGAAAATGTAAGAATATTATAAGCAATTTATGCCAACCAACTGGACTAGGCAGGTGAAATGGACAGGTAGATTCACAAATGAATTCTATCAAGCATTTAAGGAAGAAATACCAATGTTTTGATTTGGTGAGTTCAGTATAATCTTTGTAACAGAACCTGGTATCAACAGAAAGAAAAATTACAGACCAATAGTATTCGTGAACATAGCTGCAAAATTCCTTGTCAAAATACAGCAAATAGAATCAAACAAAGCATAAAGACTATATTATATCAAGACCAAGTGGGGTTTATTCCAGCAATGCAAAGTTTAACATTGCAAAAGCAATGAAGGTGGTTCACCATATTAACTGAATAAACAACAAATTGTATAGTCACTATAGTTTTTATTGTAAAAAAAAATTGACAATATTAAATATCCATTCATAATAAAATGACCAGCAAATGAGAAATAGAACTTTCTCAACATAAAAAAGGGCATCTATGTAAAATCTATAGCTAACCAATTTAATCATGAAAGACTGGATGCTTTTCCCCTAAGGTAAGTGACAATGCAATGATTTCTGCTTCGATCATTTCTATTCAGCAAAGGAAGTCAAAACTGGTCCTGTAAGAGAAGAGAAAGAAATAATATCATAAATATTGGGAAAAAAGAAAACCATAATTATATATAATTATCTATATATATTTATTATATATATAATATCTATATATATTATATATATACATAATTATCTATATAGAAAATTCTAAAGAATTCACAAAGCAGTTACTAAAAATATTGAGTAAATTTCCCGACTGTAAAACACCAGGTCAATTAGATTATGTTTCCTAAATAAGAATATGAACTTAAAACTCTTTCATATTTACCATATTTGATGAAAACATTAATATTTAGGAATATGTTTTAAAAAGTGGAAGATTTCTATAGTAAAATTTACTAAAATTCCTAATATAAAGAAAACCTAAATAAATGGAGAGTTATTCCATGTTCATTAATTGGAATTAAGTGTTGTAATACTGTAATACTAAGTAATACTGTTGTCTGTTCTCCCCAAATTAATCTATAGAATGAACAGAGTAACAGCAAACTTTTTAATAAAAATTGACAATATTAGGGGCGCCTGGGTGGCTCAGTGGGTTAAGCCGCTGCCCTAGGCTCAGGTCATGATCTCGGAGTCCTGGGATCGAGCCCCGTATAGGGCTCTCTGCTCAGCAGGGAGCCTGCTTCCTCCTCTCTCTCTGCCTGCCTCTCTGCCTGCTTGTGATCTCTGTCAAATAAATAAATAAAATCTTTAAAAAAAAATTGACAATATTATTCTAAAATTCATATAGAAATTTAAATGTCACAGAAAAGTCAACATATTCTTGTTAAAAAAACTAATAAATTTGGAATACTTCTAATACCTCACTTAAAGAATTACTATAAAGCTACACTAATCAAATAGTGTGGCACTTGCATGAGGATAAAGAGTCCAGAAAGCGACCCAATTCATTTTTTTAAAAAAGATTTTATTTATTTATTTATTTGAAAAAGATCAGCAAGAGGACAGGCTGGGGGAGATGCAGAGGGAAAGGGAGAGGCAGAGGAAGAGGAAGAGGAAGAAGCAAACTCCTGGTTGGTTAGGGAGCCCGATGTGGGACTAAATCCTAGGACCATCCTAAAGTATTTTTAAAAATGGCATGGGTGGGGGCGCCTGGGTGGTTCAGTGGGTTAAAGCCTCTGCCTTCGGTTCAGGTCATGATCCCAACGTCCTGGGATCAAGCCCTGCATCGGGCTCTCTGCTCAGCAGAGAGCCTGCTCCCTCCTCTCTCTCTGTTTGCCTCTCTGGCTACTTGAGATCTCTCTCTCTCTCTCTCTGTCAAATAAATAAATAAAATCTTAAAAAGAAAATGGCAGGGGTGCCTCCGTGGGCACTCCTATTTTTAAAAATACTTTATTTTTTTTGAGTAGTTTTAGGTTTGCAGCAAAATCTAGGTGAAGGTGCAGAGATTTCCTGTATATTCCCTGCCCCCACACATGCACAGCCTCCTGTTACCAACATTGCCTATCAGAATGGTATATTTGTTACAACTGATGAACATATATTGACACCACAATCATCCAAAGTCCATGATTTCCATTATAGTTCATGCTTGGTATTGTAAGTTTTATGGGTTCGGACAAACGTACAATGATGTATCTACTATTATGGTATATAATTTCCACTGCCCTAGAAGTTCTCTGTACTCTGCCTATTTATCTCTCCTCCAAAGGAATATTTTTTGAGACCCAGTAATGAGCAAAGATTTCTTAGACAAAACACATAAAACCATCATTGTAAAGAAAAAAACCCTGAAAATTAGATTTAAATTCTGCTCACCAAAGTCTCCATTAAAAAGCAAGATTAGGCAAGCCACAAAATATTTGTAAAACATGCATCTGCTAAAGACCTGTATCCAGAACATATAAAGAACTCCTACAATTCACTAATAGAAGGATTAAACTACCCTATTTAATATTAGGAGAAAACATGTTCAGATACTTCACAAAAAAAATACAGAGAAATAGCCAATAAACAAATGAGAAAATATTCAGCCTCTTTAATCATTAAGGAAATGCAAACTAAAAACTCAATGAGATACCATTATTAATCCCTAGAACGGTTAAAATTTAAACTACTGTCATCACATGTTGGCTAGGATATGTGGCAACTAGAATTCTCATACAATGATGGTAGGCATGAAAAATTGTACAACCACTTTAGAAGAAATTTTGTCTATTTCTTATAAAGTTAAACATACACCTACCATATAACCTAGCATTCCACTTCTGGACACTAAGCCAAAAGAAATGGAAAGCATACATCCACAGAAATACATGTTCAAAATGACTCACAATGACTTTATTC
The DNA here is from genome assembly GCF_902655055.1 of Lutra lutra. Lineage (NCBI taxonomy): Eukaryota > Metazoa > Chordata > Mammalia > Carnivora > Mustelidae > Lutra > Lutra lutra. The sequence goes on from NC_062285.1 coordinate 73,043,278, forward strand.
CTAATATCTCCAAATCAGAAATAAAGCAAAAGGAGAATGGATAAAAATATTGTGGTATATTCATGTAATGGAATAATACCTATAAAACAGGAATAAATGACTGATAAATACAGCAATATGATATATTTCAAAGGCATTAGGCTGAGAGAAAGAAGCCAGACACAAAAGAGTATATACTGTGACTCCATTCATACAAGATTCTAGAAAAGGCAAAACTAATATATGATTAAAACAAACAATCAAACAAACAAAAAAACAAAAAATAAGAAAAAAATGGTTGTTCCTGGGGTGGATGAGATTGGGTAGGGGCATGAAGGAATTTTCTAGGTGATGAGGACATTCTATATCTTGACAGTAGTGTGGATTATACACCTACATTTATTTTTCTGTCTCATCTTATTGAACACTTAAAATTTATGCATTTTTCTGAAGAAAAATTTTACAAAAAATGAACTGTAGAAAATAACTCTTGCTGATATACACTTATTTTCTATCCTTTATTAGGATAGAAAAGGTATGCCTTAGACCACACACTTTATAAATATAGAAATTATCTTTTTAGATAGATTATGGATGGATGGATGCATGGATGGATGGGTACACGGAAGGATGGAAGGTAGATAGATAGGAGACTGACAGGTCACTGACCCAATCACAATGGAGCATAAGCTTTGCATAACTTTTCTATTACTGATAGCACCTATATCCTGTATCTGTATTCATTTATATTCTCTTGACATTCCCCCCTTTCCTTATCCAGGCACTAACAAAGACACACATTTATAAGATGGTTCAACAAATTTAAGGGTGTGTGTGTGTGTGTGTGTGAGAGAGAGAGAGAGAGAGAGAGAGAGTGTGTGTGTGAATAGGGTATTGATACAGCACAGCGGAAAGATCTGTGTTTGAAATCAGGTAGACCTGGTTTCCAATCCTGATTCTACAAGTTATTAGGTGAACTTGTGCAACAACCCTAACTTCTCTGAGAATCTGTTTCTTTATCCATAAACTAGGGTGATTTATGCTCTAAGGGTTTATTCATTCATCTATTCGAAAAGGAACATTGACTTCCTGTTATTTGCCAGGAACAGGCTGTACATTTTGAAAAAGACATTTATATCCAGAACATACAAAGAACTCCTAAAGCTCAGTAACAAAAAGACAAACTACTTTAAAAAAAAAGAGCAAAGACTTGGACAGACACTAGGGTTGAGTGTGGACAAGAAGAGCCCCAGAGTAAATACAAGAAAACTAGTTGGCTCTTTCAGTAGTTAGGTTGTAGCTTATTTCAGTTTGAAATAGGAGAATGGCAGTGAAGCCAGAGAGATAATAGATTGACCCTAGATGTCCTTAGAAGGTAAAATTCCTTGAACTTGGTGAGAATTGGAAATAAGCATTGTAAGAGAGGAGGCAAGTATGTTTCTTGCTTGCCAACTGGATGGACAATGGTGCTTTTCACTGGAAGAGGAAGCATAAGTAGGGGATCATATTTGGTAGTTTTTGAGATAAATGTAGAGAGAGCATGTCATGATGACTGGCTCAGAGCAGGCATTCAATAAATGGAAGCTACTGAGGAATGGAACAAAACTAATTAATTCATATTGGATCAGACCTATAAACTTGATTTCAATCACAGTTCTAAAATAAGTTAAAAAAAAAAAAAAGAAGCGAGTATTGATGAAACCCACAAATATATACCCAAAGGTATGTACACAGATTTTGTTCAGATACTGCTGCTCTAGGTCTAGGAGTTAATTACCCTAATTATAATATATCTGTTTTGAGAATACCATGAGACCTGAATTTCTCTCTTTTCTCATCTTTGCACTCATGAAGATTTCAAAAATCTCAAAGAAATATGTAGTTATTTGGTTGAAAAAAAGAAAACATCTTTACTAAAAAAGTGAGTTGCTCATAAAGAAGGAAGCCAATCTTACACTGAAGAAAAGAGATATAAAATAACATATAGTATTTGATATTTCTGTGCAAGAAGTTGCTCTTAAAGCATTTTAACAGGATGCATGGTAATACTACCTACCTTAGAAATGAATTTTGATGCTGTTGTGTAATCAGGTTACATATGAAAGAAACTTGTAGCCCTTAATAACAAAACCAGGCTTTGGAAAAAATGACTAAAGCACACTTATTTTTACTTTATGCTTTGAAACCTGCATTGAGATACTTCATTACTCTCAAACCATGATGAAATCATGGAGACCTCATAGCAAGAGCTAAAACCCTAGGGAGGCTATTAACAATTTTGCCTTTACATTTCCTAAGTGATTGTGGAAATGTGGGTTCTACTTCCCCATGAGACTCTTCTTGCCAGATTTGGTATAACTGCTGCTATATGGACAGAAAGGATTAGGTATTACAGTGAGGCCTTTTGCAGATTTGCCTTAGAAAGTTAAGTTCTATGTTAGATATGCTAAAGGCCCCTTAAGTTAGAGGGAAATTAGCTTCCTGGAAGGGGTGGGGGCACTATACAACAAATATACATAAATAATGGGCCTATAAAATGGATGATAATTTTCATTCATTATTTCATTCATTATTATACATCATTCATTCATTCATTCATTTTGTTTCATTTTATTATGCCACAATAGAGGTGGAAAAAGAGGTGTCATAAGTGGAGTGGTCAGATTTGGTTGGGGAAAAACTAATATTATTATAGTATAAGTGAAGCTTTAGTAGGTAGAGATGGTGAGAAAAGACATTTTATTACAAGGAATAGCATGAACACGAACACAAAGATTGCCTGCATAAGAACTTCATGCAAGTAGGGGCAAAGAGAATGAGAAGAGAAGACCAACTGCCGAGATTTGCGGAAGGTAGAACCTATAGGCTTCAGTAGTTTGTACGTGGGTACAGGGAACTGAAGGTGAAAATCGGTGATGCCATACTATAACAGTTAAGCCATAAAAATAAGTAAGCATAGTGATGATGAGTCAGTGCTGCTGAAGTTCAGAAAATTACTTATGTTGGAGCTGCATAGCTCAGTTTATTATTATGGCATGAGAATTAGTTTCAGATTATGTTTAGGAGATTGTTCGTTGCCTAACATTGGGTTTAGGGTTGACTTTTTTTTTCTTTTTAAAAAATTTTATTTTTTTATTTGACAGACAGAGATCACAAGTAGAGAGGCAGGCAGAGATGGAGAGAGGAGGAAGCAGGCTCACCACCGAGCAGAGAGCCTGAAGCAGGGCTTGATCTCACGATCCTGAGACCATGACCCGAGCTGAAGGCAGAGGCTCCAACCCACTGAGCCACCCAGGCACCCCTAGTGTTGACTCTTAATAAGTTTTGAATTACATAGAAGGTGCTTGATGTAGAGACAAACTAGAATGCTGCTTTTCAAGTCAGCTACAAAGAAATTTTAGAGATTTTTTTGAGTTGTGAAAACAAGCAAAACATCAGAACAACTTACTAGCTTAATGAAATGGAGCCAACTTGGGGATAGTCCAGATTCCAGGACAAATTGTAGTATGTTTCTGGAGTCTGAGACTCAGCTTCTCCTTGCGTATGCTCTGGCTTAAGTCAGTCCTGTCCATAGGGTAAAGCAAAGGCAGAAAATTTTATTTTTATAAGCTTTTAAACTTTGAGTAGGAGATTGAACGTAATACAGGCTGTATCCTGACCGGAAGCCATTAAGTCAGGGTGGGAAAGATAATTCTACTGTTTTTCCAACAGCACAGCAATTGAGAATGGAAGGAAAGGTTTTAGCTTGAACATTCTCTTAAGTCCCCGTGGGTTATTATGAACTGACTAGTAGGGATGTTGCCTATAACTGGCAGCTGGTGACTAATTTGTAGCCTGTAGCCACCTCATTCTAAGTGTGTTTACAACAAGTCTTTGGCTGAACTGTTTGAGTAAGAGTCATTCTCATTGGACTTATTATCACCAGACCTCTCCATATTCATGGCATGTGACCAAGTGATGCAGATGTTTGGAAACATTTTAAGCTGAAGATATGCTAAATTAGGAATTAGGATTCTAAGAGTATAATAAAGATGGGCTGTCTGGATATAAGGGGGAGTTTAAGAGATCTTGGTGGTCACCCTAGGTGTGCCTTTACTGGAATTAGAAACTTTGAGGTAGAGGCCACCTGACTAAGATTGTGTGTAGAAGAGAAATTTTTCACAGTTGTGTTAAGAACCCCTTAGGCCCTATGTGGACATTCTAAGGGGTCAAAAAACCACAACCTAGTTAGACATACAATTAGTAAATTGTTCTTTTGGCTCCGGGGCTGTTCTACTAAGAAGAATGACTTAGTGGAGCCAATCCCTTTCTGTGGATTTCACTTTTTTAATTTATAAAATAAAGAAAATGGAACAACTCCCATTTCAAAAATCTTAGCTCTTAGATTTACATATTCATACATGATTTGCAAAAAGAGCACAATGCTCCACATCTACCTATACCCCTGCCATTTGCACTGTGACTTTCAGCTCCTCCATCGAGGGGCTGAGTCTATTCTCCCATCCTTTGAATGTGCATCAACCCTGTGACTTATGTTGGCCAATAAAGTAGAGCAGAAGTAAAAATGTACCAATGCTGAGTCTAGGCCTCAAAAGACCTGTGTGTTTTTGTTTATTTTCTTGGAACTCTGCCACCACTATATGAACAAGCGTAGGCTAGGCTGATGGATGATAGAAGACATGTGTCGCAGTCACCCCTGTCACTCCAGCTGGCAGCCAGCAGAACACCAGCTGTACATGAGGCCATCATAGACCAGCCAGATCCCTACTAACCTGCCAGCTGATGACAGGTGCATGAATGAACCAAGCTGAGATCAGCTAAACCTGGCTCAGATCAGGAGAACCACCCCCCTGACCTATAGAACTGTGAGTAATAATACATGGGTCTTTTTTGAAAAGAGAGGTTAACAAATTATGGCTGTGGGCTACCTGCCAATTTCTGTAAAGTTTTATTGGAATACAGCCATACCCATTTGTTTATGTATTGTCTTTGGCTTCTTTCTCACTACAATGGCAGAATTAAGTAGTTGGGACAGAGACTATGTGGTCCACAAAGACTAAAATATTTACTATCTGGCCCTTTAAGAAAAAGTTAAATGACTCCATGTTTTAAATCACTCTTTTTGGGTGATTTCCTACATGATAATATCTAACTGGTGTGCTCTCACATTAAGAAATTGTTAAATCATTTTGGCTATTGATTCTTCAAAATAAACCTTTTAAACACAATGTGTTAGGACAGAAACTGACTTATCTCTTATAGTTCTGTGGGTTGACTGGGTTCTGCTAGGCTGTTCTTCTGCTCCATGCGATGTTGGATGTTGATGTTATTTAGGAGTAAGACTGGATTGGAATTTCTAAGTGCATTCTGGTAGCTGGCAGCTGATGGCTGCCATCTGGGAGATCACTGAGGGCTATCAACTGGGACACTATGCGTATGGCTTGATGGCTGTGTTTTGAGAAAAAAAGGTCTCAAAAGTGAGAGCTTTGGGAAGCCAAAGTCAAACCTACTTCAGATGACTTAGCATTGAAAGCTGACTTCTGCCATGTTCTATTGGTCAAAATGAGTCATGGGGCCAGTCCAGATTTAGGAGGAGGGACTACTTTAAGGAATAAATACAAGGAGTTTAGGTTCATTGGTTCAGGGGAAAATATCATTGAATACTAGTTACTTCAACTACAATATATAGCCTTTTCCCTCTAGTTTTCCCTCTCTTTCAGTGTTTTCTTTTTGTCTTCATTTATGGTATAGAAATTGTTAAACTCACCTGCATTCTCCATATACATGCACACGTAGGTACAAATATGTATGTGTATACATTGGATTATAGTCTTAGTTTGGCCGGATGGCAGAGTGATGTTTATATATGAATCTTTTGCCTTTGCAAAGGGTCACTTCACATCTGCCTCAATTAAAATGTGTGATGACTCTTTAACCTTCGAGTTTTAAAGCTGTTAATCATATTATGTAATTTTATCCATCTTTGGCAAGCTGATAATTTAGATTGGAAGGTGACCAACAATGAAACTTATGAAATCATGTAGCAACTTTGCATGGTACTTCACTCTCCCTTTGGCAGCCGGTGCATCCCATACACCTGTGGGCTCAGCATAACCCACTTCGCACAGTTTAAAAGATGTCAGAGTTTAGGTTTCTGGGTGTTACCATGCTGCTTATTTTGAGCATTCTTCTCTCAGTGATCATCTGGAAATTCCAATACTATGTACTTTGAGATCTTGGTTTGTTTTGTTCCAACTGATAGTTCAACTTCCTTAAACCACAAAACCCTGTCATCTGTTTTGTCCTGATTTTCAGAGCATTGTCTTGCTCTCTAGCAGTTTTGAGATCTTTAACTTTCAAAGTGACTATCTCCAGACCATGACACCTTCTTTCTCTCTGTCAAATTCCATGGCAAACCATGCCCATTCACCATATGCACACCCCAGTACCCCAGGCCTCCAGACCTGTATAGTAAACACAAAGCAGGAAGACACAAAAATTATTTCTCTTCATTTTATGCTAGAAGTTAAATTGAGTGGATTTAAAGTGAGGTATAAACTCTTTTGCTCACTTCTTTCCTGTGAATTTAGAGGAAAAGTTATACTAACTCCTTCCCAAATACTCTTTTTCCTCTGTTTATGACATTCACATGTTAAAATAAAAATCCTGCACTGAATTCTGATTTCTCTGCAAGTATTTCCAAAATTCACTGCTTTCTTACATGATTATGTCAAATATTTTCACCTTTCATTGTAATCTCTCACAGTCTGTCCTTTTGTGTTGCTGATTTCCCCTAGATCACTCTGATCCCCCAAGCAAATCTAGCAACCCATGCTGGCATGGACCTATTCAAATGCTTTTACCCCTTTATTCCCAGCCCTTCAGCTATTTCTTATTCTCTGCGTTCAGTCCTATCTCTGCTCTCTCTTACCTATTCCTCTCACTCCTGCTACTTCATACAGTAATCAGTCAGATGGTGGCAGGTAAGAGATCACATCTATCCTATTGGGGACATGTCTTCTAGGAGTATGGCAGGCCGTGTGGAAGAGAAAACCTCTCACCTATGTTTTACTGCATAAACACAGAAGACAAAGACCAGAATCATGATCAGGAGAGATAGACTCTATACCATGGAACAAAGCTAAGAGAGGAAATTTTAAGGCTAGTGTTTGATCCAACTGGATTAGATAGAACAAAAGAAGGGGATTGTAAAATAAGAAAGTGTGACAACAGAGAGAGAAAAGGTGAACAAAATGTATACTGCAGTAATTTTGTTAGTAGAGTATAGATCACAGTGCCAGCTTTTTCATATGGTCATGTTGGATTCCTTTAAATTGCTGGAGCAAAACTTACTTACCATTGCCTATGTATTCCTCCCATGTTTTCAGTATTATTGTTTATACCGCTTTGTCATTTCTTCTCTCTCTTTTTTTCTTCTTTTTTTATTTATGGATGTCTTGTGAAAGTCGTAGTTCTAGATTCTCTATACTTACTATGTTAAGTCCCTTAACTATTTTTAAGGAAAACTTATTTTTATGGAATTGTAACTTAAGTATAGTGAAATGCACAAATATGGAATATATAGCTTATTTTTTTTGCTTTTTTTTCTGCGTATATACCTATATCAAGCTATAGAAACTATAGCACATGAAACTATCACATGCTCCCTCATGTCCCTTCTGAGGAACTACTACCCCAGAGATTAATTTTGCCAATTTAAAAAGTCTATAGTTTTTAAAGGTATCATTGGTAGACAATGAATGAAATATTTGAAAGTGCACAAATTGATGGTTTGACATATATACATCTGTAAAAACATCAATCAAGATGATATACATACCTGTCAGTCCCAAAAGTTTCCTCTGGCTTCTTCATAATCCCTCCCTTTCATGCTTCCTTACTCTCCAATCCCATAGCAACTGTTGATTGCACTCTCCTGTATTTTTTTTTAAAGATTTATTTACTTATTAGAGAGAAAGAGAGAGAGAGAGTGAGAGAGAGCGAGCGCATAAGTAGGGGGAGGGTCGAAGGGAGAGAATCTCAAGCAGATTCCTCACTGAGTGCAGAGCCACATGTGAGGCTCCATTCCAGGATCTGAGACCATGACCCTAGCTGAAAGCAAGAGTCAGATGCTCAACCCACTAAACCACCCAGGTGCCCTTGCACTTTCCTGTGTTTTACATAAATGAATCATACATAGTTTTTTACTATTACAAATAAAGTTGTAGTAAACATAATATAGACTTTTTATTTATCTTGAGTAAATATCAAGCAGAATGGCTTGATCATGTAATATGTTTATATTTAACTTAAAAAAAAAAAAAACACTGCCCAACTTTTCCAAAGAGGTTGTACCATTCTATTTCCACTAGCAGTAATTGAAAATTCCAGTTTCTCTATAAACTTATTGACACTTAGCATGGTCAGTCTTTTTTTAATTTTAGCCATTCTAATAGATGTGAAGTAGTATCTCATTCTGGTTTTATTTATGTTGCTTTTCCATATAAACAATAATATTGAGCATCTTTTCATGGCTTATTTGTCATCCATATATTTTCTTCGTCAAATGTCTCTTCAATTCCTTTGCTCATGTGTTTTTGTGTGCAATTTTTTTTTTTTTAAACGAGTTGTTTTCTTACTGTGTTTGAAAGTTCTTTATGCATTCTGGATATAAGTACTTCATTAGATATATGATCTACAAGTGTTTTCTTCTAATCTGTGGCTTGTCTTGTATTCTCAACACTGTTGAAAAGCAGAACATTTTATGGATGCTCTTGGTGTCATAGTTAAGAAATATTTGCCTAATTGAAGATAATAAAGTTTCTTCTTTATTTTCTTCTAGAAGTTTTATAGTTTTCAGCTTTACATTTAGGTCTATAGTTTATTTTGGGTCAATTTTAAATGGTACGAGGTATGGGTCCAGTTGTTGTTTTCAATTAACCTACCACTATTTGTTAAAAGACTTGTTTTACTTGTTTTGAACTTTATATAAATGGAACTATGGAATGGTTTTAGTTTATCTGATTTCTTTTGCCCAAAATATGTCTTGAAATTCATTGATTTTGTTGTGTTTACCAGTAGTTTATTCCATTCCCTTGTTTTATAGTATTCCACTGTATGAGCATTCATCCATTTTATAGGTGATGTGCGTTTCCATTCTATTATTAATGGGCATTTTGGTTGTTTTCATTTCCTTCCTCTTATGAATAATGCTGTTATGAAATTCTTATCTTCTGGTGACATAGCAATAATTTCAGTTGGGTGTATATACTTAGGAGTGAAATTTCTGGGTCATAGGATATGAAAATGTTTAGCTTTAGTAGACCCTACCAAAAAGTTTTTTTAAGTAACTATATCAATTAATCTCTTAACAACAATGTATGAAAGTTCCACTTACTCACCAATGCTTGATATTGTCAGTCTTCCTTAATTTTAGTAACTCAAGAGAGTATGAGGTTGCATCTAATTTTGGTTTAATTTGCATTTTCCTCAGGAATAACAATGATGAGCACAATGCATAGCACACAGGCCAATTGGGTATCCTCTTTTGAAATTTCTATTCAACTCTTCAAGCCTTTCTCCATTAAAATTTTTTATTTGTAGAAGTTTGTTATATGTTTTGGATATGAGCTCTTTGTATATAGAAGTTCTTACTTTGAGAACTTAATTTTAGAATAGCAAACTTTTCAGTCTTTTCAAAGGCTTGTGCTGTAATGCTTCATTTAAGAAATCTTAAAAATAATGTCATAAGATAATCTCTTTTTTAAGAACTTTTTTTCTTCTTTGAAATTTAGATTATGATATATCTTGAGTTAATTTTTGTGTCTGGTATGAAAGACAGGTCAAGATTCATTCTCTTAAATGTAGATGTTCAATTAATGCAATATTGTTTATTGAAAAGACTATCCTTCCTGTACCCCTGGGGATAAAAATATATGTTTATAAAAAATTTAAAAAAATTATAAAAAAAAAAAAGACTATCCTTTCCCCAAACTGAATTGCAGTGGTACCTTTGCCATGTAACAATTGATTGTATGTGTATGGGTGTGTTCCCATACCTTCTATTCTGTTCTCTTGTTCTAGTTTTGTACATTGTCCTAGTTTCTTTTGATTTATAAAAGTCTTGAGATCTGGTAGGGAAAAATTTGTTTTCTTCTTTAAGATTGCTGTGATTTTCCAGGTCCTTTGTATTTTCATGTAATTATAAAACCAGTTTAGCAGTTTCTGCAAAAACTCTGGGGTCTGATTGCAATCACATTAAATACACAGATAATTTGGTAAGAACTATCACATTAAAAACATTGATTCCTCCAATCTATGAACATGGTATATTTCCCTTTTATAGGTCTTTAATTTATCTTAGCAGTGTTTGATAGCTTTTGGTACAAATGTCTAGGACGTCTTTTATTACATTTATTTTCAGATATTTGATGCATTTTGTTGAAATATTAAGTATTACTATTTAAAAATTTTTATTTTCCAAGTTTTCCTAGATGTATAAAGGCATACATTAATTTTGAGCACTGATCTTTAATATAGTAACCTTGCTAAATTGACTTACTGATTTTAAAATTTTATGTGTATAATCTTTTGGTTTAGTCTATATGTAGAATCACCTGTAATTAATAATAGTTTCTGTCCCTACACCCCCCCAACAAATCTTTGTCTTCTTTCTTCTACTTGAATAGAATAGAATCTCATGCAAATCTGAATAGAAAGATAAAGATCATGGTAAACTTCCTTGTTTTCTTTCTACTGTTTCTTATTTTATCCCACTACCTGTACTAGTTATGCTTAAACTGTAATCTCTAGATTGTTCTCCCTCTTGACTTTCCTTTATGTAGGAATCTCCAGCTCCAGGCAGTATCTTAACTTTCTTCCCCAAACTCACATAGTCATCTGGGTTGTGGACATTTCCTTTAGCTTATGTTGAATAATGTTGACTAATTAGTCTATCAGTCTGATTACAAGATGATATAAGTATTACAAGATGCTAAGTAATTTTCTCTCTTATACTAAACACAATTTCTGGAGTGCAGGGATTATGCCTATTATCTCTTTACTTCTGGTATCTAGAACCATGCGTGGTGCATCAGAGTTATTTGATATTTGATGAATGTTTGCTGAATGAAAAAGTGATGATCCAACTCTGAACTTCCACATCTATTTATTAACTCGAAGTTTTCATGTAGGTGTACCTACAGGGGGACATGTATACCCTGCACTCAATGAAATAAACATTTTCTTTTCTGTGTTCCTCTCCCAATGACTCAACTGTCAAATTAACTCTCTGGGACATTCATCTGGTAGTTAAGTTTTTACTACTTCCTTTGTAAAAGTCTCATTTGGCTTCACATATCAAGTTAGTTCTCATATTCTGTTAATTCTTTCTTGCTGGGCTTTTTGGATTTGAGCCTTCTTTTCCATTTCCATAGTCATTACCCTAGTCCAGCGTTTTATAACTTCATTCTTTTGTGCCATCTCTTGATTGCATTATTTGTTTCTATTCCCTCTATTCTACAGCATGCTCACCACATGGCTAAAAGAAGTCTTCCTTAGACATTACTTTAGTCATGCATTCCCCCCAGAAGCAAAGTAGATTCTCTTTATTTATGCTAATGGTATGCCAGTCCCAGTTTATTTCATACTATGTGCATACATACTCTATTTATCTCCAACATAGTCACTCATTCCACTTCACAAAATTTAGTCTCCTTGTTATGTCCACTCCTTGTCATTACTCCTATCCTTCCATGGAATGGCTGCTTCTTCTCTTTCAATATGCTATGACTGTAACTTTAAGACTTGGCTCTAGATTTACCTCTGTCAAAAAGATATCAATGAATTGTATCATCCCAAATGAAATGTTCCCTTCATTTTACACATTCCTAATATTTTCATCTGTAAGTATTACTCTAACAACCAATTATCAAGGAAGCACAATTTGGTAGTTCAGAAATGATACTTTAATACTAAAGGTTTTATGTTAACATGTGCTTTTTTACCATGATTTCAAATGTTTTCCTGATAAGGAGTTATGGATTTGGGCTATCTTGTGAAGAATGCAAGAATTGTGACATTCAGATGTGTGAAAGATGTGTTGTGCATAAGCAAAGTAAAATATTCTCGTTTTTTTGAATTTTAAACAGAGACTCCTGTACTGGTTTCATGCATTAGCTGGAATATGGTCATAAATCATAGCATAAGAACTCAGATGAGAAATTTTGTGGTATATGATTTATTAGGATTATGGGATTTGTGAGGACTAAAGGGGATCCAGGTATTACCCAACCCACCATTTTTAGTTCAAACTGAGGTAAATAGAGTCCTAGGAAAATTGTGACTTATCCAAGATCTCAAATTTAATTAATAGTGTAATTGTGATTATAACTGAGGTCTCTTAATGTGAAGGTCAGTGCTTCGCTTTTTGTTGTTGTTGCTGTTGTTTGTTTGTTTTATATTACATAAGGTCACCTGTGTTGTTTTTAAACTACCATCTAGGGGCTGAGCTGCATTGTCAGCTCCCCAAAATCAGGGCCATGCCTTTGTTTTCTTCTACTTTTCTCCAGAGCTCTTCTCCCTGGAGCAGGACTCAGTTTCAACATTTAGGACACATCCTTTCCCCTTTGTTGTATTCTTTACCTAGAAGACTGTCAGTAGTGTTTTCAGAATCAGAATAGAGAGGAGACTTCCTTCTTTAAATCACTTTTTGGGCATTTCTTTTAAGAATACAGGGTTTAAGACTTGTGCATGATCAAGGACTCCTGAAATTTGTCCTAACTATGAGTTAAGAAATGGAGATCCTGAGCAGGATGACTTACTACTTTTATCTATTACCTAAATCATTCATTATTTCCTAATTTCTTTTAGGATCTGGTCAGAACTAACAATTTCATTAGAAGTTCACGATCATCAGAGGCTGCCTGTTACCTTTGAAACACTCAAGTTTCAACATCTTTGCTTACCCTTAGGCGACTGATCTAGGGCAAGCCACAGCTCCATGTGTTCTCACAGCAATGTCTCTTCCATAGCGGTTCTTCCCATGGGGAATCGAGCCAGATGTTGAGCCCAAGATGGTTTATCAGGACATTGACAGAAGAGCCAGAATATTAAACTCTTGACCTCCAATATGGGCCAACAAATTGCAGATACAGATTTCAATCAAGAAACAACCATTTTCCTCAAAATGTAAGCAGGCTGTTGCTCAGCTCATCAGGTTAGAATCCCACTGTTAAGTTACTACCCAGAGGGCACATTCTTCTTTTTTTTTTTTTTTAATTTTTTTTTTTTTTGTATCTCTAGTTTAGAGTTCTCCAAACTAGAGGAATGTGAAGTAAAACCAGCTGTTTACAAGAGAGAAAACTTCTGCTTATTTATATACAGGGGTCCAAGTAAACAGCCTGATTAAGAATGGACAGGCTGTTAAAAATATGATCCACTGAGTGATGTAGGGCAGGCATTTAACTTAAACGTGAAATCTTCTGATATCCATTTGAATTGAGAAGGAAAGCATGTTTTCATGCAGTGGTATTCATGAAATGTTATGCCTAAGCTCAGAAAATTCATTCATCATGGGAGTTTGAACACTGTTGATTTGTTTCAAGTAACTTCTATTATATCACTGAAGTCCTCCTATTACATAACAGCAGCACTGAGTCATCTGTTTGCTTAGTTACTTCATTCAATTATGGGTACTCTAACTTTCAAACTTTATAGTCTTCCCTCATTTCTCTCTTACAGAAAATCAACAAAACAGGAATTGTTCCTACAATCGTCCCTTGTAAGGAAGGTCCCATCTGAGCAACATTATTCCAGCCGTTGTAGTTTGGTTTTTCTCCTTAACAAGAGAATAGAAGTGGTCTTTTTTCCCCTTGAATGTGCATATTCCTGAGGGAGCTTAAAAACTTCCATAAATCAATAAAGTAATTGCTACATAATGACCTATTGTTAGTGTTCGTGCCCAGAATGATGTCACAAGGGGGTAATGGAGCTACTGAATCAAAAAATGGCAGCTGTTTCCAATTTATTTGAGAGTCAGTTGGACAGAAAATTAAATAAACACATAGACAAGAAGGACAAGGGCAAGTCCTTGTATTATTCTTATGATAGTTTTAATTCAATTGCAGAAGTCAGCAAGCAGCTGATATCGTGGCCCAGAGTTTCATTAATTGCCTGTCTCGCATGTCAGTGAGACAGCACATGCTCACTTCATCATTTTCAGCTTTTGTTATTTGCATTTTAAAATACACACACCAGTGAAGCACGGATCAAACTTTGCTTGTGTGTGGGTTTGTTTGTTTTCTTTTTCTTGTTAGAACAGCCCTCCAACTCTCAGAAAGGTGCGATTGGAAGAAGTGGCTTTATCCTCTACCTGCAATGATGGTGTCTCTTTACTCCCTCAGGGCAGGCTGCCTAGAATTTTTTTAAATTACTCTCTCCTCCTTGGGGGAAGGCCTGAAGACTTGTATTTGTTGTGAATCCTGAAGAAAAAAGTGACACCGGGTTTGCAGGCTCTTCTCCGCTGTGCCTGGCAGCTTTGATGTGCCCTTTTGATGTTCCTGCCTTGAGGCAGCTGGAGAGGATTATCAAAAGTAGCCTTAACAGGCCAGGTTGGAGTTGGGGGTGCAGCTCCATTGGAAGCTGGACTTCACATCCTTCATGTAAACACTTTCACTGAGGTGTGGTTGCCGTAGTGCAGATGAAATTTCGAGGTGCTGCCAACCCAGCCCGCATCGATAGAACTTTAATTTTCACACGGTCCTTTTGGCGGGACGCTCTTGTCAGGTGATTGAGTGATTTGCTATATGGCCTGGTAACCACTACTTTATTTATTTTTTACGATGGGATCTCATTGTAACTAGAGAACGACTTCAAGTCAGCCCTTTAAAAGTATTACAGTTTTCTCCTAAGAAACATACAGCCAGTTTTAAGAAGATTTCCTTATGGCAAAAGGACCTTTCGAAGGTAAACAATCCCCTTTTAGTTTAGGGATGAGAGAATGGAAGTCTGGTGTGCCAGTTAAAGATTCTTAGCATAAGCTGGTTTTGTTTGGATGGTAACGAAATGAAGAAGAAAGGGATTTTCTAGAAGGATACCCGGGGTCTCCAACAGGCTTGGAGGCCAGCTTTGCGACCAGGCTTTGTAAGTGACTGAAGTAAGGGTGCTTTAGAGGGCCAAGAAACAGGAAGCAAGGAAGTGTAGGATGGGGATAGAGGGTTCAAAGGGGGCAATAAGCTAATAAACACATAAATACATTATTTTAGAGAGTGATAAGTACCAAGAAAATCAGTGGAGCAAGGTGAAGGGGATGAGAAACATCACTATTGGAAGTCTTTTTTGATATGGGTCAAAAAAGACCTCCCTGCTAAAAAAAACATCTAGAGCAGATACCTGCTAGAACTGAGGGGTCTATGCCAAGCAGGTAGATACCAGGAAGAAGAAGAGTACTTCAGGTAGAGGGAATAGGAAGGGCAAAGGTCTTCCTTTAGTATGTACTTTCCGTGTTTAGCAAGGAGACCAGTAGGGCTGTGGAAGAATATGAGAGAAGGGTAGTTTGACATGAGGCCAGGAAACTGGGTGGGGTGGAAAGGGGCAGACCATATAGGGACTTGTAAGCCATTTAAGAGCTTTGGATTTTACTTTAATTGCACTAATGGTTCCCGGGGATAAATAGAGAATATGACAAGCATGATGAAATGCTGATGTTGGGAGGTTGGCAAGACTCAGTTATGAGTTAAGCAAACCAGTTCACAGTGATTGAAATGCACGCCTCAACAAAAAGCACAAGTGACGACATATTATGAGACCTTTGGGAATACTCATGGATACTCAGAATCACGAATGGTAAATTTCTACATCCAAGGATCTTCTGCATTTACAGTTTTTTTTTTTTTTTTTTTTTTTTTTACTTTTGGGGGATGTCAGTGGAAAGTTATGCTCCAAAAGGATATAACATACGTTGTTACTGTATGACCTCAGTGTCAGATTCCTAAAGGCAAATTCACATCTTGAAAACTCACCTTTATGGCAGTTCTTTTTTTTTGTTTTGTTTTTAATATTTTATTTATTTGACAGAGAGAGATCATAAGTAGGCAGAGCAGCAGGCAGAGAGAGAGGGGGAAGCAGGCTCCCCGCTGAGCAGAGAGCCCGATGCGGGGCTCGATCCTAGGACCCTGAGATCATGACCTGAGCCGAAGGCAGAGGTTTAACCCACTGAGCCACCCAGGCGCCCCTATGGCAGTTCTTTTGAGAGGAATTAATAACTTTCACTGGCACTGAATATTCAAGCTACTGAAAGTATGTAGATTTTGTGCCTTGTAAGAGAGTCTTTTTGAGTGGTCTTCAGGAGAAAGGTTTCAGTTCTACAGATAGAAAAGCCATTCAAAACATGTTGAATTTCAGTTCAAAGTTTTAATCACATTTCTTTAAAAATGCCTTCACACAGAACCTTAGGCTCCTATAAAACCAAATGAGTATTGGTAATTGCAGAGGGAAGCAGCTCTCCTGACTCCATTCTGAAAGGGTAAGGTGCCAGCCCCCCAAACTGGGCAAATATAAAAGGGGACATTAGCTGTGATGAAGAAACATTCAAGTAGAGTTGGTACCTTGGGAAGCAGGACTCTGACTTCCTTTTCTTTTCCTTCTGTCTTCCTCATGAAGCACTGAGTGCCTCTAGAAGGGAGATGGTTGGAGAGGCATAACCATTATTACTACAGAGAGAAAGACAGGTAAACGCTTTGCCCTTGATCGATTCAGAAGCTTTCAGGCACCAGATTATTGCCAAGCAGGCATCTGCTTTTGAGAGCTGAGGACAAGCTACTGGGAGGCTTCTGACATGAAGTTAGGACTCAGATTGCAGTAAATCTGTAAGATGAGCAGATAGCCTCTTAGGCAAGTGATAGGGTTCTTTTTTAATTTAGTCTTTTCTTCACATATTTGTCTTTTGTCGTAGTCTAGTTCAGTTGTCATAAGCATATGTTATGCTTGCTTTAATAGAAAACTTAATTACCCTAAAATACCTTAAAAATATGTATTTTAGAATAAAATGTATGTGGGTTGAAATCTCAGCTCACCTGGGATGCCTGGGTGGCTCGGTTGGTTAAGTGGCCGCCTTTGGTTCGGTTCATGATCCCAGGGTCCTGGAATCGAGTCCCACTTTGGGCCCCCCAGGCTCAGCGGGGAGCCTGCTCCTTCCCCTGCCTGCTGCTCTCCCTGCTTCTGCTCACTCACTCTTTCTCTCTCTCTGACAAATAAATAAATAAAATCTTTAAAAAAAGAAAAGAAATCTCAGCTCACCCATTATAAAAGATATGACCTAAGTGATTTAACCTCCGTCAGTTTTTGGCTCATCAACTGTAAAATGGAGAAAGTAGCGGTGCCTAATTTTAAAGGCCCAATAATTCTTGGCCATTATTTTTACCCTTAAGAAACATTTGGATGGCTGAAGGTTTCAGCAGCCTATGATAGTACAGTGGCGAATCTGCACAATTGGTGGTGGCTTGTATAAGCTGCTGAAGCGAACTCATGTTAGGAGGTGAACTGCTTCCTCAAATGGTGGAATGGAACCTTTTTTTGATCACAGATGACCAGTGTGAGAATCTGCAACGTGCCCTATTGGGGAGGATTTTCCCATGGGAAAAATTTTCTCGAGTTCTGAGGGAGCCTCCCAGCCTTTGCAGGGGTCTCACCAGGGGTGATTCCATTGGGCCAGTCCTGGCCAGAGGCTTGGGTGTGGAATGGAATGATGATATAATTCCATGTAATATATATAATCACGTATATATAAATTATATAATCTTGCCAATTCCAGAACGAGTGGACGCATGGAAAGGTTTGATAAATTCTTACTGACCATTTATTTGTTAGACTGGCCTGTAATCTTGAGCCGTGTAAGTTACAACCATCTGGCTCTCTTACTGACTAAAACAGATCCCCAAATGCCTCTCATTTTGTGATTTCTCACTCTATAAAAAAAAATGGAATTTTGAAACATTATTTATAAGAAAATATGTAATGTGTTTCTATTTTATTTGTTCACATTTTACTTATTTAATAGAAATGAAACACATATGTAAAAGGACCTAACCCCTTTTCTTTCCTACCAGGTTCCTTGCAGGGTGATGGTTTAATTAGACTACTATAGTTGTCATCCATATATACACAAAATACAGTGTGTTTTGCAGCCTGTCTTTTGGATATAGCTTCAGCATCTGCCACGATTAGTGATTTCAATTACATATCCAGGGAATCACATGGATGCCTTTATTACAGTGTATTTTTTTTAAAGAAAAAGAAAAGACTAATGAAATAGTAGTAAAGAAAAAAATAAGGGAGGATGTAAAATTGCATATAATTACCAAGTTTTCACTTGATATCGCTACTAAAATAAACTTCCCCTTTAACTCCTCTTCCCCCAGATGCTTTAAAATACTTACACACAGGGAAGGTTTGTTTTTCTCCTGTTTTTCCCTTATCCCACCAATATAGCATCAAAACATAACACCAATTGCTTTGGTGATGTTAAAAAAAAAATAACGTTTGTATCTAAGTAACCCTGTTGTCTTTCCATCTGAGCTCCTCTTTTAAAGCTGCTTAGTTTTGTATGAGATTTGCTCGTAAGTCAGGTTTTATGAATCAAGAAAACTCTGTATGGTCTTGCTAAAGCAGCATGTGCTGCTAATTTCTTTTTACACTGCCACTTTGAGACACATGCACACACTTGTGGGTATAAGCACATACCCTATTAGCTTTTTATACTTAATAGGGCCCTTGGCATTTTTGAGTCTTAGACTAATTTGTTTTATTCTGCCTCCCTTCTGTTGTAGTCAGGAAAGTGAGTTGCCTTAAAGTTAAGTGCCCCGTGATCATTCTGCATGAAGGGTAAGACACAAGTCCTACCGTCTGATTGATTAGGTACTCTCCTCCCTGATCTGTTCTCTTGGCCACTGGAATTTAAAGAGGAATGGGACTTGGTTTGTCATTTACAGGATATTTTGGCTGTGCCTTTATCCTCCCCAGCTCATTAAGCTCATAGCTCTTATATTCTTCAACAAATATTTAAAACCAAGGGGGGTAATTCATTCATCAAGGGAGTTTTGCCAAGGTGGTTTGTTGTATCTCTTGCATAGCATTATCACATAACCAAGTATTAAGAGTCTATCTAAATAAATACCTTCCTCGAGATTCTTACATCAATGCTAAAAAGAGGTGGTGCTACTACATCAGATCCTTGGAACTGAAGAATGATTAGATTGTGTTTTTCTCAACACAATGTGAATTGAGGTCACATTTTGATGACAAGAGTCAATAGTATTTAGTAATCTCCCCACCTGTCAGGTGTTATTTAGAAGTTCTACCTTGGTTCTCCTTGTCATCTTTAGTGGCTTGAAAAAGCTAATTTAGTTCCTAACATAAGGAAAAGTTATGGTTTAATCATCAAAATAAATTAATAATAGAGTTAAACTAGTACAGGATGTGCCTACATTTCTGTCAATGTTGACCCATTGAATTGTGCATTTGTATAATCAATATACAAATGGATTATGTGAATACCATTGTGTGTGTATCAAGGTTTTATTTTTAAAGCACTTCTATATTTATGTATTTTATGTATTTATAACATATTTTAAAAATAATCATATCAGGTCAATGTGTCATAGTACATAACATATTTATTATTATTGGGACTCATTATTATATTACTAAAATACAGGTTATTTCTGCCTGTACATAATTTTGCTGTTATTTTTATGAAGAAATATGCTTTAGTAGCTTAATAATACTGTGCTTTCAAATCCATAACTAAACAGTGAAAACTTCATTTGTACACCAAGGTCATTTTTTACAATTTGAAAGTAATGTGTATACATGGTTTGGCTATGAGAATCCCAGATCAAAGTGTATTAATTCATTTTTGAAAACACTTCAGTTTCTGTCTTTACAATATTCTCTTTTAAAAACCACCACTGGCTTTCATTGCTCTTTCCCTAAGCCTCATACTCCACATTTTTTACTGTGAGGTTCTCCATTCTGTTTCCCCTTTCCCTCCTTTTATTCTAGCCAGCAGTAATTTTATCTGGACAAGTTCTTCAAGTAAAAGATGAGATTATACATCAATTATAACAACCAGCTCATTTCTTCCTAAAGCAAAAATTAGGCATTCCTTGTAAACATGGCACCCTATTAGATATTTTTTAAAAGATAATTAAATAAAGGAATTATTGATTTCAAGGGCCCTAATACATAACTATTACCCTTCCTTCCCAGTAATTTTTAGAACCTAAAGCTCTGAAATAATCTGTACTTGCCATTGTAACAAAGTAGGGCCCTTCTTGAAGAGTAAAGCAACACAGGAATGAAGACGTATCTATCTCGAATCTTCACCATTCTGTAATGTGTGTTCTGTGTTCTGTGTTCTGTGTTCTGTAATGTGTAGGCTCCTGTGTTCTAAAAGAGTTAAACTTTGTTGTATTGAAGTGTAGAGGGCCTCTCATCTGCTCAGACTGATCTAAATTTTCTAGACTAGATTTGTCATGATTTCTGGGCTACAGAGAAGGAACCAGAGATAAAGCCAGTGAAATTTTATGAACTTTACTTAGGAGCATCTGGCTAACTACTGAGATCAGGCCTCATAGAATGCTGGGTCCAGAAATGCATAATTATTTGAATACCTGGAGACTATGAGACTCCAACGGACTGAGACACATAAATTAACTTCCACAACATTGATATTAAACAAAAATAAGAATGTCTATATTTGTTTAACCTTCTAAGAGAACATTGTACCATAGTGATTTTTTAAAAAAAATATGTATTTGAATTCTCAACATGCATTCACAAACAAACTTTGAAACTCTTAACTACTCTGATTTTGGTGTTCCCTTCTTTGGAATGTATATAAATTTAATATCTCCCTTATAGGGTTATGCAAGGATAGTATATTATATATAAAGTTATATATATTTTATTACATTTATATAATCATATATTTAATATACTATATGATATATTCCCTCTATGGAGAAAACATATTTATATATAACATATTTACTATATAATATGTATTATATATAATTTCAGATAGTTATTAATTCAAAATATTTATTAAACTTTTATTCTATATGTTGGATTCTATTCCAGAAGATAGAAATGCAACTGTGTACAAGACAGAAAAGGGCCTTCCTTCTCTGGAGCATATGGTTAAGATATGGAGATGGAAAATCAGCAATTAAATAAATAAGATGATTTCAGACTGTGATAACTATTGCACAGATAACAAAACATGAAAATGTGAAAAGAGAGACTCAGGTGGAATTAAGACTATTTCAGACTGGGTGGTCAGGAAAGGCATTGGAGATGAGATCTAAATAATATAGAGAAGCTTGTCATATGGACATCCTGGGACAGACTGCTGCTACTGGGAGAGAGGACAGGAAGTACAAAGTTCAGAAGTCATATATGATCGAGGTGTGTCTGGAAGGAGGAAGGGCAAGTGTGACTGGTGTCCAGCAAGTGAGGGGTAGAATAATATTCTACAGCAAGTGAGGGCAAGATAAATTCTTGGAATTTCTATGATGCAAGGGTCTGAAGTCATGGGTTTTCATTCTTACTACAATGGGAAAGCAGTGGAGAGTTAAATAGGGAAGAGATGTTATCTGTTAAAGATCTCAAGGAAGGGGGCGCCTGGGTGGCTTGGTGGGTTAAGCCTCTGCCTTTGGCCCAGGTCATGATCCCGGGGTCCTGGGATCGAGCCCCACGTCTGGCTCTCTGTTCAGCAGGGAGCCTGCTTCCCTTCCTCTCTCTCTGCCTGCCTCTCTGCCTACTTGTGATTTCTGTCTGTCAAATAAATGAATAAAATCTTAAAAAAAAAAAAAAAAGATCTCAGGGAAGAAGTGGAGGGCTGCAGAAGGGAAATAAGCCTCAGTTATGAGGCCAGTTCAGTCATCCAGGAGACTTGGACTACGGTGTTATTTGAGTAGAGAGAAGTGGACAGATTAAGGATATACCTGTACCTGTGGGAGACAGGGAGGAAGATCAAGAATATGCTTTTGTGGGGCACCTGGGTGGCTCAGTGGGTTAAGCCTCTGCCTTTGGCTCAGGTCATGGTCCCAGGGTCCTGGGATCGAGCCCCATATCAGGCTCTCTGCTCCGTGGGGAGCCTGCTTCCTCCTCTCCCTCTGCCTACTTGTGAGCATTGTCTGTCAAATAAATAAAATCTTTAAAAAAAAAAAAAAGAATATGCTTTTGTTTATGACATCGTCACCTACGCAAATGAGGATTCCCATTTACTGAGATAAAGCCAGTTGGGTCTTAACTCACGTGGAGATACATTTCACCCATCTAAGTGGAAATGATAAACATTTGGATATATAAATCTTTGACTGAGGACTAAAAATGTAATAATGTATGTAATCTGAATATAGATAGTATTTAAAACCATAGGTCTGAATGAGATCGCCTAGAAAGAATATGTAGATAGAGGGAAAAAAAGAGAACAAAGTAACAAGCCTTAGAGAATCATTTTATTGTGAGATTGAGATTGAGCAGTAAAAAAGTCGGCAAAGGAAAAGGGAATGAAACAGCCAGTGAGACTGAAAGAAACACGGAAGGAAATGTGTCACAAAAAAGAGAACGCCTCTAGAGGAAGGAAGTTGAATACTGCTGAGAGTCCAAGTCAAGGTAAGGCATAAAATTGATTTGACAACACTGAGCTCACTGGTGACTGGAATAAGAGAGCCATCATTGGAGTAGTGGGGATGGAAATCTACTTGGATTTATTTTTCTCATTTCTAAAATATTTCTGCATAAAGAACCAGGATTGAGCAAGTAAATGTCAAGAGCCCTCTTTCCTCTAAAAACAGGAAAAATTCTTAATATCAAAGTATCTACTTTGTCATTCAAAGTGGTGTTAACAAGGTGTTCTAAATTGTTATACAGATTGTGGCTTTCTTTAATATTTTAGTTATGTCTTTCTGACGTGGTCATCTTAGTGAGTTAAGGATGATACTCTGGAACCTTAACAATTAGAAATGGGGAATCCCCTATTCTCATCAGCAGTATATTCAAGATGAGTTACTTCTGCAGATGGGAAAGCTTATCCTTTTTTATGTTGATTCTTATTTGCCTCAATTTCAGATGGTGACATTTGCTGAATTTATTCCCGAATTCTGATGAGCTTTCTATTTGTAGCATGTAGCCTGATTACAATGAAAATAAAGCATTCTTGACTTTTGGGGGCCCTAGTTTGGATGGAAAAGACATTGAGAATTTTTTGAAACTTGCTTGGTATCACCTCTACTCCTGTCACCTTTCTCTCATGCTGTCTTTATATATGAAACAACAACCATAAGTTACCTCCCTCTCTGCAGCCCACATGTTCCTCAAAGCTGTTCCAGTGAGCTGTGTGTTCTTTCTCTGCCAAGTTTTCTGTCCCTTCCCGTGCTCCTGACATAATTCCTTTCTTCAGGATATTTTTAAAAAGGCATTGGAGGAAACAATAAATACTAGGTATTATGGAGTAAGTATTTAGCTGTTGATGAAGATAACGTCAGGTTGAATTTTCCAGAAATAGTGACTGTCTTTTCTTTAACAAGAGAACTCTAAAGAACAATCACTTTTCTAATTGACCAAGTTGTGTGCCTCAAACTGCTGCATGCATTAAGTTGAAAATATAAGCAATTATCAGAAATGCAGATTTCAATATTCTTTATGTACTAAGTGTTCAACTTCTGCTAATTTCTCATAAAGGGAGTAAACAAGGAAATAGATACGTTTAGATGTTAAAGAAAATAATCTTTAGAACCATATTATAATAATTGAGTTATTTTAGTCTTCATTCAATAATATCTTCAGACAATGCATACACATTTTTATTCAAAGTTGTACATATTTTAAAAATTTACTCTACAATACTGTATGGGAGATAATAAAAATATTTAAAGCAAGCAACCCACATTTATGCTTAAAACATAAATTTTGGACAGCATTCTATATGCTGTACTCAGTAATGGTAGATTCAATTAAAGCTGTTTTGCAGAAATCCAGTGACAAAATATAATTGAGCTATGACTATGCAAACTTGTTCATCTGAATAAGTGTTTCTAATATTTATTTTAAACTAGAGAGGTAGGAGGTTTATGACCTAAGTTATGCCACTTTGAAAGCCCATTGAGGCAAGGTCAGTTTTTGTCTACATCCTTTTATACATTCCCTGACACAACGGCATATGTTATAAGCTCTTAATAAATTCATAAGTATGGTGATGCTGTGTGAGTAGTAGACTGAGTCAACATGAGATAGATGAGAGCATCCTCCAAAGCCTTGCTGTGAGTGATTTCCTTCTGTCCTGTGTTTATATTCCCTCAACCTCAGAGTTGCAATGCCTTACTCACTGTGGAGGCCTCATAAATATATCCTGAATTAGTTGATAGACAGTATGTTTAAAGAAGACTTTTGCCGTATTCAGTAAGTCATAGGGTATCTTTTATATTTAGTTAAATTGAACAACCATTTAATTTTGCTTGTGTTCCTATATGATTAAGACACACAGAGATGTAGTTATTTCTTTCCAAATACTCTAAAAGGCTAGATATTGGAAACTCGACAGTTCAGAACCTGAGATGGTAAACTTTGCTGGGTCTATTAATACTTTTGTTCCTGTTTCCTCATTGATTAAATGAGGGTAAGAATTCTTTCCACATATTTGTTAAAAACAAATAAAATCCCATTAAAATTATGGTGAATAGGCCTAAACCATTGTTTCTAGTCATATAAGTGACTTTAAGCTTTCTTTCATGCCTAGAACATTTTTCTCAACTTTAGACTAAATGGGTTGATGATACCCAGCCCACAGTGTCAAGAAACTTAGTTTTGCTGGGTTTCAGAGCAGGTGCCTGATTCACGGTGGAAAACATAACCTCATTTCTGCTTTCACCAAGTTCAATTCTCTTTAAGATTTATTGTCACTGAGAAATAATAGAACCTAGTATTTAAAATATCAGTCTCCAGGCTCTGATGCACATCTCTGTCATTTTTCTGGATGTTTGGCCTTTGACAAGTCTTCAGACCTCTTTGATCCTCTTCCTTGGAATAGAGAGGAAAAATTATGTTCACTGCAAAAATTTGCTCTCAGGATTAAATGACATAATGCAAGTAAAGCACTTAGTGTGATTTTGAGCACATGGGCAATACTCAATAAGTATCAGTCATTGGCATTATTGTAGATTTACTTGGTATTATAAAATAAACTCTTAGGAAGTTTAGCCACCATATTTAAGTAGAAAAAATAATCAGTGAGGTTCTCTTTTTGATACCACCTAGTTCTCAGAGATTTTCAACAAGATTTACCATGAAGAATATCTGAGTCATGGTGTGGAGGGCAGAAAGGTGTTGAGCCTTCTTTATAAAAAAGAATATAAGTGGGGGGATGCCCACAGCAGTGACCACCAGGCTCCAGTTTCTCCTGACCCTACAGCCAGTGATGAAAGCATGGTGGTACAGTTTGGAAAGATTCTGTGGGAAGTGAGATACTAGAGCTTGTAAGAAGTAGATGATCTAATTTATTTATTTATCTATTTTTAAAAATATTTTATTTATTTACTTGTCAGAGAGAGAGAGAGTACAAGCAGGCAGAGTGGCAGGCAGAGGCAGAGAGAGAAGCAGGCTCCCCGCTGAGCAAGGAGCCCAAAGTAGGACTCGATCCCAGGACTCTGGGATCATGACCTGAGCTGAAGGCAGTGGCTTAACTGACTGAACTGCCCAGGCATCCCATAGATGATCTAATTTAAAGGTAAAATGGAGAAGAAATGCAGAGCCACAGAGAAGATTCAAAATGAAAGAGGATGAATGGTGTGTGAAAGTCCAGAACCAGGGGTAGAACAACATCAATATAAGGCAGGGGGTCAAAACATGTTATTAAGTAAGTTTGACTGTATCAGGTGGTCAGGAAAAAAAACATTTACTAAAAAATCCTATTTCCTGTATGGATCCCACGCTCTGGATTTGTTTTTGTTTTTGTTTTCCCACCTTTTGTCAAAACCTTGGGCAGCCTAGCTTTTCTGCCCTCCTTTAGTTGTAAAAACCCATTTCCCTAATTAAAAATTTCCATCCAGTGAATACTTCCATCTTTTATCCAACTTAAATGTTCTTCCTCCCACTGTTCTTGACTTTTCAGGCAAGAAGACCTGCAGTAAGGGGGCATGGTGGGTTTCTTTCCTTCTTGTTTTCTCAGTCTCTCCTCTACCCCATGGTTGTTGTTAGATTCCATCCAAAGTTGGAATGAAAAAGAGGTGAAGTAAGGTCTCACTGGATGGATAGTGTTGTAATGTGGCTGATTGACCTGAATGCACAGAAATGTGTCCATTCCCTTCATCTCCCCAGACTCGCCTTGGTGTGGGATGTCTCTCTCAGAGCTCTTCTCTCTGAAGGTGGCTTGTGATTTTTCCCTCTGCTTGCTAGATTCTCAGGGACCACTCCAGACTGGACTCACCCATCCCCTTCAGAGAGACTTCTAGGAAAAACTCCTTTTAAGGCAGAACAATCTGATTTTCCTTCCATAGAGTCTATATTTGGCCCATGGGAGATTAGCCCCTTTGCCCTGTCTTAAGTGGCAGAGTAGCCAGTTCTTCATGTAGCCCTCCCTCTCTTTGATCAGTCATCAGAAAGGGACAGCTTCAGTCATACTCTCTCATCTTCAGAATAAACTGGCACGAGTCAGAGACTACTTCCCATGCCTTTCCAACTCTATGCATCACATGTCAAGCCCCCTCACTTAACTTGAAGTGGGGGGACACCACCTCTCCTTTTCCCTGTTGTGGGAGTATGGGGTGGGATGTAATAACACACTGAACAATTCTCTAAAGAAATTCTCACTCTCAATTATTTTATCTCTCCCAATGAATTTTTTAACTTCTCCTATAGTTTGAAAATGGGTGGTAGGCTAGTTTGGGCAGAACTAATATCATAATCTCTTCACACATCCTGTGTAGATGGTCTAGCATTTTCGTTGAAAATGGAGGGTTATTTAACCCCTGTTGTTTGTCCTCAGCAGCATCATACACCTCTTATACATTTCACGTCCTCTCAGCCACACCTGTTTCTATGCCAGGGCACTGCTGCAAGCAGGGCTGCGTGAGCTCTAAGAAACTTCATGCAGAAGCAGGTTGCCATGGCCTCAGCACAGGCTGAACTGAAGCCAGGTGCTGGCCCTGCCTAATCGACATGGAGGTGTGAGAAACCGGGGAACCCCATCACTACTCATGCAAGTGTTGCCCTACAAGGCAGAAGTCAGTGGGAGATGTTAGAAAAACTCTTTCTCCATTTTTCATCTTCTCCCACTTGAGACAGTCTACCCTGAGATGCAGTTTACCCACCTTAGAGGATAACTTTAAAAACTTGTTTATTTATTTGAGAGAAAGAGAGAGAGCACAAGTGGTGGGGAGGGGCAGAGGGAGAAGCAGACTCCTGACTGATCAGGGATTCCCCATGCAGGGCTTGATCCCAGGACTCTGAGTCAAAGGTAGATGCTTAACCAACTGAGTCACCGAGGTGCCCCAACTTAGAGGACAGTTTGAAAGGTGAGACAGTCTGTTGCATTTAGCAATGGCCAGCTTGCACTGGCTCTTTCTCATTCCCTGCTTCATTGCCATTTTCCTTACCTCAGCACCCTAATAAATACCACATAAGTCCTCAGCCTGTAGTTCTGCTTCCTGGGGAACACAGACTAGGTCCATGGCCTTCAAAACCTCTGCTGAAATCCTGAGAAGCAGAAGAATTGTATTTAATATGCTGGTGCGCATGCTTTCTGGGCTAGGGGGAGTCATAGATTTTTCTTAAAGAAGGAGAGACATGTTGTAGGAGAAGATTTAAGTAAAAGTATAGGGGCTTAGGATGAACAAGTCTTTTCTGGTCTTGACTGAAGTTATGGGAAGTCCAGAGAGATGAGGTTTAAGAAATTAAAGGAGGTTAAGTAACCTGCTGAAATGGTCCTTAGATTTTTTTTTTTTAAAGATTTTATTTATTTATTGACAGAGAGAGATCACAAGTAGGCAGAGAGGCAGGCAGAGAGAGAGGAGGAAGCAGGATCCCTGCTGAGCAGAGAGCCCAATGCGGGACTCAATCTCAGGACCCCAAGACCATGACCTGAGCCAAAGGCAGTGGCTTAACCCACTGAGCCACCCAGGCACCCTGGTACTTAGATGTTAAGTGTGGGTTTGGTTTGACCAGATTTCATTTTCTCTATGTAATGGTGACAGAAACTTTGAGTGAGAAAAGAGCTTGGTGCACAAGTACAGTTTTAGTTTAGAGCCTCAGGGTGGGAAAGAGCATTGCTGAGATCATGCTATTTGTTAGTGACATCGCTGGTTTATCCTTATGGAGTCTAGTGCCCCTTTCACAGTCTGAACATTACCATACACTTGAATATTTCAGTAAATATATAATTAAACGATTATTATTTAAATTATTCCCAATAGCCAGCCATACCTTGAATGATTTCATTTACAAAAGATTTAATTATTTTATGTTTGAAAATTTTCATATTGTTCTTTATATACTTTTTTTTGAGAAAGAGAGAGAGCATGTGATGAGGAGGGACAGAGGGAGAAGGAGAGAATCTTTAGCAGGCTCCATGCTCATGCTCATGGGTCTCGATCTCATGACCCTGAGATAATGACCTGAACCAAAATCAAAGAGTCTGTTGCTTAACCAAATGAGCCACCCAGACATCCCTTTATATACTCTTTTTTTTTTTTAAGTCCTGATGTCTAAGTGATAGGGTACATGATAGACAGATAAGCAAAACAATATGTTTAACAAAATAAATGAAAAATTAATGCTTAATTGTAATAATTTAGAGATGACTGGCTATATTGTGGAACAATATTTTTTTTAAAGTCTAATGAGTTGTATGTCTCCATAATAAATCTTAGGTAAACTGTTAATGATTCAGACTGTCAAGTTATTAGATTGTCTTTTGCACTTAAATAATCTGGATTTTTTTTCTGGTAGATTTAAATATATACCAATCTACACACACACACACACACACACACACACACACACACGATTTACCATTTACTTCTTGGAAGTAAGATTTAGGCACAAACACTTTGTAAAAGTTTATGGTATTATTCAGGTTTGAGCCTATGATTCTCTTAAAATTAATTTTAGTTCTTTAATCAGATATTTCTGCCCAAACCTACTACTTAAAGCTCTATTCTCTTTAGATTAGGAAGAATGGAAGCACAGTTCACTTCTGTATGGCCTTTAATGATGTAACTTTTATTTTTAAGACCGACCCAGCATTCCCTGAAAGGTGTTCAATTAGAAAAAACTGATGTGAAAATAGATGTTCTTGGGACAGGCAACAATTACAGGAAAGGATTATTGTAGATCAGGAACCGTGGTGAATACTTTGCCAGTTCAGGCTTCGAGGAAAATGATTATCACATTTTGCAATGAAAACCCCTTCAATTTACAGTGGGCATAATTTTTTTTCTTAATTTTCTAGCAAACATTCAGAAATTCAGCTGTTTTCAAAGAACCTATTTTCTCACTAAACATTTTTCTAATTCATGAAAAAAAATTACTGAGAATTGCCTGACTATGTAGTAGTAATCATAGACCACCCAAGCATGGTTTTTACAAGGCCAAATTTAGAAAAGAATGCTGCTGCCTGAGGTTATCAGAAGGAAAATAAGTGACTGTTTATTAAGTTATAACGATGAAAAATAAAAGTGGCCAGTCGTTCTGGATTTCATTGGAATAACTACACTTATCTATGACTCATGATCCTTTTTACTAAAATATTTAATGAGCTTTTCAGTGTTATAAATGAAGACATAGATGGGTGAAAACAAACCAGCTCTGCCTTGACTACAACCCCATATGCTATAGGCAGAAGGAGTTATTCATTTCCACTGAAATGCACAGAAGCTCAACCATAAATCTAACACACATTGCATGTCTTCATAGGTGCAAATTGATAATCGGACATCAAAACAATGAAGTTATCCCATTGCAGAGGTGCAAATTAGCAGTCAGTTTACAGATACCAGCAAGGGAGAAGACAAAAGGAAAGGAGCACATGATAGAAACTTCTATTGCTGTCTTCCAGAGAGCCTATATTTGAAAAAGGAAACACCATAGAAAAAAACAGAAGACATTCTAAGGATTATATTTCCTATGACTGCTCTCTATGGAAAGCATGTCTTTTGTCTGTAGTGTAAGAATTGGAGGTATATCTCAACTCTCCATTTTAAATGGCCCCAAGTAACTACAAAAATTAAAGAATGAAAAGGATAATGTAGTGATAATTTTGGGTAAGCACTTATACTAAACCCTTCAAAATGAGTGAGACTGAGGTATTAGCTTTGATAATTGCTGCAAGAGTGGGTACCTATTTTGGAAATAAGTTTTAGAAATTGTGATGTCCTCATGTAGTGTTCACATTCCAAGGAGGCAAGAGTGCTTTGGTAGCTTTATACTGATGTGTTAAAAATTCTACCAGAGACTTAGAAAACTTGGGGTCCAGTCTCATTATGACAGAATTGGTCTTTTAATTAAATTATATATACAAGTAAAACATGAAGATATGGAAAAAAAGAAAAATATATTGGACCCATCTAGAAAAAAAAAAAAAAGATGACTAACCCTTATACCAACAGGAAGAGGCTGAGCATTACCAGAAAAACAACTATAAAGACACTGTAAATCAAACAGCATAGAGTTTAGAACATCAAAAACTCAGAAATTTTCATCTATTATTAATTATGATAAAAAATTCTATCTCAGAATATTTTACACAGCAACTGTTGCAAAGAAAATCTACATCTTCCTGAGCTGAAGAAAGTTGGAAATAAGAACTAAGGCTCTAAACTTCCAATGAAATTGGATGGCCATTAATAAAATATTTCAATGTCTTTGTACATTTTTCTTTCAATTAAAAAGCCACATTTTAAAAGGAAGACAATTTATTATTTCAATGGCACTTGAATTTTTAATGGAACTACAATTAGAATCACCACATGTAATGCAAGAATTTAGTGTAGGTTTCTAAAAAAAATTATTTTTGAAGTTAAATTGTATTTTTTCACTTATGTCACATGTAAGTGTACCTATGATAGAAATTCTTTAAAAAAACCTCAGGAAAAAATTGATATTATAGGCTTTATTCTGACTTGAAGATAAAAGACCTTTATTAACCTCTCTATTAATCTTTTTATTAACCTTTTAAGTAAGCTTATTAGCCAACATAGGCAATGGCAGAGTAGACTTCCTCACACTACCTTCAATGGTCTTGGAGGAACTAATTAGTAGAGTGCAGCACAACTAGACTTTCTTTTCTGTATCCCTTCCACATCAACAGACTTTGTATCCACTGAACAGCTGTATTCTAATTAACATCATAACCTTATCTTTCCTGTATCCACATCTGTAACTGAGATTTTTCTGGTAATGGAATGATGAAGGAGCATACATCAGGGCCATCTCAAAAATCCAGGAAAATCTTTCAATCTTTGCTTTGGCTGCAAAGCCCTATGTGGAGTTAAGTTTTCTTATGTGATGTAGATTTGAGATTAGAAGGGGAATGTATACACACACACACACACACACACACACACACACACACAGACACACACAGGAATATAGATCTGTTATAGTATAAGTAGTTTTGCCAAGAATTCAATGAGTATGATTCTTCTGGATACAAAATCAGTAGCACCAGGGATTCTAGAGGTAGTAAGTTTATAATAAATGGTTGTTAATGGGGCACCTGGGTGGCATAGTCAATGGGACATCTGACTCTTGATTTCAGCTCAGGTTATGATCTTAGTGTCATGAGATCGAGCCCTGCATGAGCTCTGTGCTCAGCATGGAGTCTGCTTGAGATTCTCTCTCCCCCTGCCTCTCCTGCTTGTGTGCGTGCTCTCTCTCTCAAATAAATAAAATTTAAAAAAATCGTTGTTAACTGGAGGGTAAAATCTTAGTACTCCAACTCAGAGCATAGTTTTTGAGGAACCCTATAAAACTAGAGCTCCCCTGGGCTGACCACACTGTGTTGGGAAAATCACTAAACTTCCTAAATTCACAATTTCCTCATATATAAACAGTGATACAAATACTATTGATAACTACTTAGCTCAACCTTTCAGTTTCAGTGACTTACATGTAAAAATGGGATAAGATTTACTTTATTCAGTTGCTGAGAGAATTAATGAACAGTGTCTAATACAGTGTAGAAAAGTCTTAGACATTCAATAAATTATAATTTTATTAAAGTTCCTACAAATAGTTAAAAAGTACTTAAATTGTTAACACCACATTTATAATATATATTTCCTGTACTTGGCAAGATCACTACCCTTTTTAAAATTGCTCTCTACAGATTTTATCATGGAAGAATAATGATACTCAAGAGAATATCGTCTTCCTAATAAATTAGTGGAATTAAATTTAAAACTGAACTTTACTAAGCAAAAAATGATTGTGGAATACAGGTGAAACTATCTAACCATTTAATAATAACATAAGGCATAATCATTTAACAATGTATTATTATCAATCCTAATAAACATCCATATCAGGATGTAAAAATTTTATTATAATGATTTATCCATATTATGGAAATTATAATAAAAAAGCTAGAAAAATCCATTTTAAATTTACCAGATCAACTGTATAAATGGCTCAATAGTAAGTTTAATGTTACCAGTAAAATGTGAGGCAAATATGATACAAAATAATTTGTTTAAATTGAAAGGAGAGAAATAAGGACAAGAGTAAAAACTTACCCAAAAAAAAAAAAAAAAAAAAAAAAAAAAAAGAAAAGAAAAAAGAAAACCTGTTCTGGAAGTATTTTTTCAGTTACTTCACCATTTAAGATTTAAGCTTCATAAAAATATAAGGATATGTACAGAGGTGTACTGGATTTAGGTCTTGGGTTTGGGTAATCTCAATGGGCACAATAAAAAAGAATGCAGATAAACAGAGGCTCTTGGGAAAGTCCTGATAGTGTTTCATCCCCCTGAGTTTGATGAGTAATACTGTATGTGTGTATATATGTAGGTGTGTGTGTATTCCATCGTTAGAACATCCACATACAGGGATGCCTGGGTAGCTCAGTCGGCTGAGTGGCTGACTCTTGATTTCGGCTCCAGTAGTGAACTCAGGGTCATGGAATCAAGCCCCATGACAGGCTCCATGCTAAGTGTGGAGTCTGCTTGAGATTATCTCTCCCTCTCCCCTGCTTGTGCTCTGTAAGTATGTAAGTAAGTAAGTAAGTAAATAAATAAATAAAATAGGGATTCCTGGCTGGCTCTGTGGAAAGCCTTTGCCTTTGGCTCAGGTCATGATCTCAAGGTCCTGGGATGGAGCCCCGCATCGGGCTCTCTGCTCAGCAGGGACCCTGCTTCCCCCTCTCTCTCTGCCTGCCTCTATGCCTACTTGTGATCTGTCTCTCTGTCAAACGAATAAATAAAATCTTCTTAAAAAAATAGAATATCCATATACAATGTGAGCATTTACATTTATATAGAATCTGTGGTTACAAAAAATGTTAAGTTTACCTCAAAACAATTTGCAGATAAACAGCTAGCCTGTTTGTGGGGGAATTTATTACTTTCACATGTCATCTCAGTTAAGGACTGAGCAGTAAATAGAATCTCCTCAAAGTTGGTCTAATGTGACCCTGAAGGCAACAGTAGTTACTTTCATGGACTAGTTTTAGGTGTTAACCAACTCAGAGGTAATGAGCAGCCACTTCTGGCAATGCACTGGCCCAGACCTTGAGTAATTCTAATATTTTAGATGACTTTCTGAATGACGATATGGACTCATATATAAAGATAATGCCTTGTCATGTATA
This sequence comes from Lutra lutra, assembly GCF_902655055.1. Taxonomy (NCBI): domain Eukaryota; kingdom Metazoa; phylum Chordata; class Mammalia; order Carnivora; family Mustelidae; genus Lutra; species Lutra lutra. The sequence goes on from NC_062285.1 coordinate 73,077,119, forward strand.
ACACTTCCAATGTTTAACACATATTTATGTCCATTACCTTATTTAACCCTTGTAACAATCCAGTATATTGGGAACATAAGTGTCATCAGGTTCACTTTACAGAGAAGGAAATCAACATGTCCACAGATGGAGGGACTCACTTCTAAGAGACCTAGAATTTCAGTTAGAGCTGAGTCCTGGCAACTCCTAACTGTACAAACTGATCAAACTTGTACACTGATCAAACTTGCTTTAATCTCAGCATTTGTAGCTTGGTTACATGTAGGTTTTTATTTATGTAAATTGGTGTGATTCAGCTTATTAAATGACTAAAATACAAGATTTGCAGTTTATTCATTCAGCTTTTCATATGTCTGTCTTAGGACATAAAAATACTCTGAGGGGCTGTTAAAATAAAATTTCAACACTAACACTTCGCCTCAATTTATTTTTCATTGGGCTTACTCTTTTTTTTTTTAAGAATTTATTATTTATTTTTTTGACAGACAGTGATCACAAGTAGGCAGAGAGAAGGAGGCAGGCTCCCCACTGAGCAGAGAGTCCGATGTGGGGCTTGATCTCAGGACCTGAGATCATGATCTGAGCCGAAGGCAGAGGCTTTAATCCACTGAGCCACCCAGGCGCCCGCATTGGGCTTACTCTGTAATCATTCCTTCACCCAATTCTTTCTTTTCTTATGCAGTTAGAACATTTATTTCACCCTGTTGTTAACATATTTAACTCTCTGCCAAGATGGCGTCCACCATCAGAGCACAGGTTACATTTAGCCTTTTTGGGCACATTTAGTGAATGTGTGGAGTAAGTTAGTAGCTAGTGCTTACTATGGACCAGTCACCGTACGTAGAAATTCTGAATGTGTTATTTCACCTGATCCTCAAAACAACTCTTTGAAGTAGCTACAGTGATTAAATCCATTTACGGCTCAGTCAGCTGACACATAAAAAGGTTCTCTTCCTTGCCTAAGATCAGTTATAGACAAAGCTATGACACTAAACCAGGCAGTCTGACTCTGGGTCCTCTGATGGTTGAATCAAGGGTAATAATAAGAAGAGCTAATGCTTTTGTAATGCTACTATGCCAGGTACTCTTCTAAGTACTTTACATATATCAACTAATTTTTTCCAAATATGTCCACATTGAAGTGGTTGACATCTTCAAGTGTTATTGAGGCATCATTTTCTCCAATGAGACCAATATGCTTGCAACTTCTGTAACCTCTCCATCCATGACATTGAGTGGGCAGCACTGTTACTGGGCTCTTGGGAGTATTCCTGGACCGTTCCTACACCAGGATGGCTAGCAGTGCCTTAGATATACAGAAAAGCTCCTGTGAACACTATACAAACATAATCTATTATCTCCAACTCAACTTCCCTTTAGTCAGATCCTCAAAATTTCTGAAACCACTCCAAAGCTACTCAAATGATCAGAAAGATATATGGAGGGTGTGAATAGAATAGAAAAAAGATAGCAGTTTTAACCAATTGCTCCTAAATAATTCATAACTTTGCAAACTTTACATATGATAAAGTGAACACATTTCTAGGGTCACTTTCAAGGCCCTGAAGGGTCCAGTGTAAGTGAGAGGTCTTAAAACTCAAAACTCATCTTCATGGTAATTTTGCATCCATACTTTTAGTTAGGTGGACTTTTCTTTTTTTTTTTTTAATTTTTTATTTTTTCAGCATAACAGTATTCATTATTTTTGCACCACACCCAGTGCTCCATGAAATCCGTGCCCTCTACAATACCCACCACCTGGTGCCCCCAACCTCCCAACCCCCACCCCTTAACAAAATTCTCAGATCGTTTTTCAGAGTCCATAGTCTCTCATGGTTCACCTCCCCTTCCAATTTCCCTCAAATAAGTGAAACCATATGATAATTGACTCTTTCTGCTTGACTTATTTCACTCAGCATAATCTCTTCCAGTCCCGTCCATGTTGCTACAAAACTTGGGTATTCATCATTTCTTTCTTCTTTTTTTTTTTTTTTTTTTTTTTTTTACAGCTTTATAAACATATATTTTTATCCGCAGGGGTACAGGTCTGCGAATCGCCAGGTTTACACACTTCACAACACTCACCATAGCACATACCCTCCCCAATATCCATAACCCCACCCCCTCTCCCAACCCCCTCCCCCCATCAACCCTCAGTTTGTTTTGTGAGATTCAGAGTCACTTATGGTTTGTCTCCCTCCCAATCCCATCTTGTTTCATTTACTCTTCTCCTACCCCCTCAACCCCCCATGTTGCATCTCCTCTCCCTCATATCAGGGAGATCATATGATAGTTGTCTTTCTCCGATTGACTTATTTCGCTAAGCATGATACCCTCTAGTTCCATCCACGTCGTCGCAAATGGCAAGATTTCATTTCTTTTGATGGCTCCATAGTATTCCATTGTGTATATATACCACATCTTCTTTATCCATTCGTCTGTTGATGGACATCTAGGTTCTTTCCATAGTTTGGCTATTGTAGACATTGCTGCTATAAACATTCGGGTGCACGTGCCCCTTCGGATCACTATGTTTGTATCTTTAGGGTAAATACCCAGCAGTGCAATTGCAGGGTCATAGGGTAGTTCTATTTTCAACATTTTGAGGAACCTCCATGCTGTTTTCCAGAGTGGTTGCACCAGCTTGCATTCCTACCAACAGTGTAGGAGGGTTCCCCTTTCTCCGCATCCTCGCCAGCATCTGTCATTTCCTGACTTGTTAATTTTAGCCATTCTGACTGGTGTGAGGTGATATCTCATGGTGGTTTTGATTTGTATTTCCCTGATGCCGAGTGATATGGAGCACTTTTTCATGTGTCTGTTGGCCATCTGGATGTCTTCTTTGCAGAAATGTCTGTTCATGTCCTCTGCCCATTTCTTGATTGGATTATTTGTTCTTTGGGTGTTGAGTTTGCTAAGTTCTTTATAGATTTTGGACACTAGCCCTTTATCCGATATGTCATTTGCAAATATCTTCTCCCATTCTGTCAGTTGTCTTTTGGTTTTGTTCACTGTTTCCTTTGCTGTGCAAAAGCTTTTGATCTTGATAAAATCCCAAAAGTTCATTTTTGCCCTTGCTTCCCTTGCCTTTGGTGATGTTCCTAGGAAGATGTTGCTGCGGCTGAGGTCGAAGAGGTTGCTGCCTGTGTTCTCCTCGAGGATTTTGATGGATTCCTTTCTCACATTGAGATCCTTCATCCATTTTGAGTCTATTTTCGTGTGTGGTGTAAGGAAATGATCCAATTTCATTTTTCTGCATGTGGCTGTCCAATTTTCCCAACACCATTTATTGAAGAGGCTGTCTTTGTTCCATTGGACATTCTTTCCTGCTTTGTCGAAGATGAGTTGACCATAGAGTTGAGGGTCTATTTCTGGGCTCTCTATTCTGTTCCATTGATCTATGTGTCTGTTTTTGTGCCAGTACCATGCTGTCTTGATGATGACAGCTTTGTAATAGAGCTTGAAGTCCGGAATTGTGATGCCACCAACTTTGGCTTTCTTTTTCAATATTCCTTTGGCTATTCGAGGTCTTTTCTGGTTCCATATAAATTTGAGGATTATTTGTTCCATTTCTTTGAAAAAAATGGATGGTACTTTGATAGGAATTGCATTAAATGTGTAGATTGCTTTAGGTAGCATAGACATTTTCACAATATTTATTCTTCCAATCCAGGAGCATGGAGCATTTTTCCATTTCTTTGTGTCTTCCTCAATTTCTTTCATGAGTACTTTATAGTTTTCTGAGTATAGATTCTTAGTCTCTTTGGTTAGGTTTATTCCTAGGTATCTTATCGTTTTGGGTGCAATTGTAAATGGGATGGACTCCTTAATTTCTCTTTCTTCTGTCTTGTTGTTGGTGTAGAGAAATGCAACTGATTTCTGTGCATTGATTTTATATCCTGACACTTTACTGAATTCCTGTACAAGTTCTAGCAGTTTTGGAGTGGAGTCTTTTGGGTTTTCCACATATAGTATCATATCATCTGCGAAGAGTGATAGTTTGACTTCTTCTTTGCCGATTTGGATGCCTTTAATTTCCTTTTGTTGTCTGATTGCTGAGGCTAGGACTTCTAGTACTATGTTGAATAGCAGTGGTGATAACGGACATCCCTGCCGTGTTCCTGACCTTAGCGGAAAAGCTTTCAGTTTTTCTCCATTGAGAATGATATTTGCGGTGGGTTTTTCATAGATGGCTTTGATAATATTGAGGTATGTGCCGTCTATCCCTACACTTTGAAGAGTTTTGATCAGGAAGGGATGCTGTACTTTGTCAAAAGCTTTTTCAGCATCTATGGAGAGTATCATATGGTTCTTGTTCTTTCTTTTATTAATGTGTTGTATCACATTGATTGATTTGCGGATGTTGAACCAGACTTGCAGCCCTGGAATAAATCCCACTTGGTCGTGGTGAATAATCCTTTTAACGTACTGTTGAATCCTATTGGCTAGTATTTTGGCGAGAATTTTTGCATCTGTGTTCATCAAGGATATTGGTCTGTAGTTCTCTTTTTTGTTGGGATCCTTGTCTGGTTTTGGGATTAAGGTGATGCTGGCCTCATAAAATGAGTTTGGAAGTTTTCCTTCTATTGCTATTTTTTGGAACAGTTTCAGGAGAATAGGAATTAGTTCTTCTTTAAATGTTTGGTAGAATTCCCCCGGGAAGCCATCTGGCCCTGGGCTTTTGTTTGTTTGGAGATTTTTGATGACTGTTTCAATCTCCTTACTGGTTATGTGTCTGTTCAGGCTTTCCATTTCTTCCTGGTTCAGTTGTGGTAGTTTATATGTCTCTAGGAATGCATCCATTTCTTCCAGATTGTCAAATTTGTTGGCGTAGAGTTGCTCATAGTATGTTCTTATAATTGTCTGTATTTCTTTGGTGTTCGTTGTGATCTCTCCTCTTTCATTCATGATTTTATTTATTTGGGTCCTTTCTCTTTTCTTTTTGATAAGTCTGGCCAGGGGTTTATCAATCTTATTAATTCTTTCAAAGAACCAGCTCCTAGTTTCGTTGATTTGTTCTATTGTTTTTTTAGTTTCTATTTCATTGATTTCTGCTCTGATCTTTATGATTTCTCTTCTCCTGCTGGGTTTAGGGTTTCTTTCTTGTTCTTTCTCCAGCTCCTTTAGGTGTAGGGTTAGGTTGTGTACCTGAGACCTTTCTTGTTTCTTGAGAAAGGCTTGTACCGCTATATATTTTCCTCTCAGGACTGCCTTTGTTGTGTCCCACAGATTCTGAACCGTTGTGTTTTCATTATCATTTGTTTCCATAAATTTTTTCACTTCTTCTTTAATTTCCTGGTTGACCCATTCATTCTTTAGAAGGATGCTGTTTAGTCTCCATGTATTTGGGTTCTTTCCAAATTTCCTCTTGTGATTGAGTTCTAGCTTTAGAGCATTGTGGTCTGAAAATATGCAGGGAATGATCCCAATCTTTTGATACCGGTTGAGACTTGATTTAGGACCAAGAATGTGATCTATTCTGGAGAATGTTCCATGTGCACTAGAGAAGAATGTGTATTCTGTTGCTTTGGGATGAAATGTTCTGAATATATCTGTGATGTCCATCTGGTCCAGTGTGTCATTTAAGGCCTTGATTTCCTTGTTGATCTTTTGCTTGGATGATCTGTCCATTTCAGTGAGGGGAGTGTTAAAATCCCCTACTATTATTGTATTCTTGTCGATGTGTTTCTTTGATTTGTTATTAATTGGTTTATATAGTTGGCTGCTCCCACGTTAGGGGCATAGATATTTAAAATTGTTAGATCTTCTTGTTGGACAGTTCCTTTGAGTATGATATAGTGTCCTTCCTCATCTCTTATTATAGTCTTTGGCTTAAAATCTAATTGATCTGATAGAAGGATTGCCACTCCTGCTTTCTTCTGATGTCCATTAGCATGGTAAATTCTTTTCCACCCCCTCACTTTAAACCTGGAGGTGTCTTCGGGTTTAAGATGAGTTTCTTGTAGGCAACATATAGATGGTTTTTGTTTTTTTATCCATTCTGATACCCTGTGTCTTTTGATTGGGGCATTTAGCCCATTAACATTCAGAGTAAGTATTGAGAGATATGAATTTAGTGCCATTGTATTGCCTGTAAGGTGACTGTTATTGTATATTGTCTCTGTTTCTTTCTGATCTCCTACTTTTAGGGTCTCTCTTTGCTTAGAGGACCCCTTTCAATATTTCCTGTAGAGCTGGTTTGGTATTTGCAAATTCTTTCAGTTTTTGTTTGTCCTGGAAGCTTTTAATCTCTCCTTCTATTTTCAATGATAGCCTAGCTGGATATAGTATTCTTGGCTGCATGTTTTTCTCATTTAGTACTCTGAATATATCATGCCAGCTCTTTCTGGCCTGCCAGGTCTCTGTGGATAAGTCTGCTGCCAATCTAATATTTTTACCATTGTACGTTACAGACTTCTTTTCCCGGGCTGCTTTCAGGATCTTTTCTTTGTCACTAAGACTTGTAAATTTTACTCTTAGGTGACGGGGTGTGGACCTATTCTTATTGATTTTGAGGAGGGTTCTCTGAACCTCCTGGATTTTGATGCTTGTTCCCTTTGCCATATTGGGGAAATTCTCTCCAATAATTCTCTCCAATATACCTTCTGCTCCCCTCTCTGTTTCCTCTTCTTCTGGAATCCCAATTATTCTAATGTTGTTTCGTCTTATGGTGTCACTTATCTCTCGAATTCTCCCCTCGTGGTCCAGTAGCTGTTTGTCCCTCTTTTGCTCAGCTTCTTTATTCTTGGTGATTTGGTCTTCTATATCGCTAATTCTTTCTTCTGCCTCATTTATCCTAGCAGTGAGAGCCTCCATTTTTGATTGCACCTCATTAATAGCTTTTTTGATTTCAACTTGGTTAGATTTTAGTTCTTTTATTTCTCCAGAAAGGGCTTTTATATCTCCTGAGAGGGTTGCTTTAATATCTTCCATGCCTTTTTCAAGCCCGGCTAGAACCTTGAGAATCATCATTCTGAACTCTATATCTGACATATTACCAATGTCTGTATTGATTAGGTCCCTAGCCTTTGGTACTGCCTCTTGTTCTTTTTTTTGTTGTGAATTTTTCCGCCTTGTCATTTTGTCCAGATAAGAGTTTATGAAGGAGCAAGTAAAATACTAAAAGGGTGGCAACAACCCCAGGAAAATATGCTTTAGCCAAATCAGAAGAGATCCCGAATTGTGAGGGGGGAGAAAGGGGATAAAAAGGGGTTCAGAAAGAAAGAAAAAAAAAACTATTAAACTATTAAACTATTAAAACTATTAAAGACTATTAAACTATTAAAAAAACTATTAAAAAACTATTAAAAACTATTAAAAAACTATTAAAACTATTAAACTATTAATCTATTAAAAAAAAGAAAGCCGATAAAGAAAAAATATAAAAAGAGGAAAAATAAAATATATATTAGATAAACTATTTAAAAAACGTTAAAAAAAAGAAAACGGTAAAAGTTAAAAAAAAATTTAGCAGAAGAAGAGAAAAAGAAAAAAAAATTGAAAAAGAAAAAAAAATTAAATTAACTGCAAGGCTAAAAAATCATGGGGAGAAAGCCATGAGTTTCGTGCTTTGCTTTCTTCTCCTCTGGAATTCCGCCGCTCTCCTTGGTAGGTGAACTTGGTCCTGGCTGGGTTTCCCGTTGATCTTCTGGGGGAGGGGCCTGTTGTAGTGATTCTCAAGCGTCTTTGCCCCAGGCGGAGTTGCACCGCCCTTACCCGGGGCCGCGCTGAGTAATCCGCTCGGGTTTGCTGGGTTTGCTTTCGGGAGCTTTTGTTCCCTGAGCGCTTTCCGTAGAGTCCAGAGGACGGGAATAAAGATGGCGGCCTCCCGGTCTCCGGCCCGGAGGAGCCGAGAGCCCGGGGCCCCACTCCTCAGTGCGCCCTCAGAGAACACGCCCAATGACTCCCGCCACCCTGGCCTCCGGCCGCGCTCCGAGCTGACCGAGCCTGCGACCGGTCCAAGGCAACCCCAAGCTGAGAGTCACTCCTTGGCTCTGTCTCTGCAGCCGGCTTCCCCGTTCTAATACCGGTAAGTTCTGCGACACTCAGACACCCCCGATCCTTCTGAGACCCTGCGGGAGCTGAGGCCGCGCTGACCCCGCCTGGGCTTCACCCCAGTTAAGCCTCTGGAGCGATGTCCCTCAGCGGAACAGACTTTTAAAAGTCCCGATTTTGTGCTCCGTTGCTCCGCCGCTCGCCGGGAGCCGGCCCCTCCCCCCGCGGTCTATCTTCCCGTCGCTTTGGATTCACTTCTCCGCCAGTCCTACCTTGCAGAAAGTGGTTGATTTTCTGTTTCTGGAATTGCTGTTCTTCTTCTCTTCAATCTCCCGTTGGATTTGTAGGTGTTTGCAATCTTTAGATAAGCTATTTAGCTGATCTCCCGCTACCCGAAGTAGTCTCAGCCTGCTACTTCTCCGCCATCTTGACTCCTCCGCCCTAGGTGGACTTTTCTCATCTTATGTTTCTACCTTGTATTCTCTTATGTACCTTCTATAACAAGTAATAATATTTATTTATTTATTTATTTATGATTTAGTTCATTTATTTGACACAGAGAGACACTCAGAAAGAGACACACAGAGATAAGGAACACAAGCAGGGGCAGAGGAAGAGGGAGAAGCAAGCTTCCTGCCAAGCAGGGAGCCTGATGCGGGCGGGACTCGAAACCAGGACTCTGGGATCATGACCTGAGCCAAAGACAATGGGGACTTTTGTAAACATGAGAGCAGCCTTACGAAAGGTGGAGGAAGCAGGCTAAGTTTGGGTGCCAGCTACCTAGTGAAGGTGCATATCACTGTTGATATACCCAAATCCTTTATTCATGTAAAGTAGGAGCACCAAGTCATCCAAGTGGTGTGCAGGACAGGCTTAGGACAGTGCCTGCCACTGGATAAAACACAAATGTTAGTTGAATAAATACATTATTGAGAATTACTATTGTTAAAGTTGACTACAAAGTTTTCATGAGCACGAAGTTGCCAAGATACTGAAAGGCCAAACATAAAACACAAAATAGGGATGCTTGGGTGGCTCAGTCAGTTAAGTGTCTGCCTTCAGCTCAGGTCATGATCCCAGGGTCCTGGAATGGAGACCCAGGTTGGGCTCCTTGCTCAGCGGGGAATCTGCTTCTCCATGTCTGCTGCTCCCCATGCCTGCCTCTCCTGCTTGTGTTCTCAATCTCTTTCTCGGGCAAATAAATAAATAAAATCTTTTTTTTTTAAAAGCCCACAAAATAGGTGGCAACCAGGAAGACTAATGCTGGAACAATGAACAGAAGCAGCAGGAGCTGCAATGAGAAATAAAACACAAAGCACAGGGGGCAAATGGGGAGAAAACATACGAGAGTGAAAAGAAAGTCAAAGTTAGGCCTGAAAAAGGAGAAAGGTTTATAAAGTTAGCTTCAAAGTACCCTTTGGATGAGAAAGAAATTACAGCAGACAACATACATATTAATGAAGCTAAAACATTATTGAACAACAACCCATTATCATTACCTAGATTAGAAGAAAAGACAAGATTAACACCTCAGACATCACTGGGATGGAATAAGAATCAGGCTTATCAACAAGCTCTCACCTTCCTCCCACTTTCTGCATCTTCCCTAGAAAGGCTGAGAAAAAGACGTTCAAGAAAATTAACTCTGAAAAACTGTAGCTGTAGTTATAAATTTTGGTAATTGCAGTGAAATGAGTAAGAGCAGTAGCTTAGGGTAAGGGATAAAATGTGTGTAAAATCTCAAGGAAGTACTTAAATGCTTCCAGAAAACCGGAAAGCAGGATTGTAAATGGGTAAAGGGTGAGGAGTAAAGGAATTGCAGAGGAAAAGGGCTGTGATCTTTATTTCTTTCCTAAAGAAAAGAGAAAAGAGCCAAATATCTAACGTTCTTTTACTGAAATTCTAATGCTTAATCTTCATTCCTTTCTGTGCCTTTTCTACCAATCTCTTAAATATTTTGTGATAAGCCTAAGAACAGAGATTATATTTTTCATCAGGTAACTGTATTCAGCCTTCTCAAATTGCTGTTTCCTTATAGTGCAGTCAAATTTAAATCTTCCCATATTACAGATCTCAGTGGAAAAAAATAAATTCCAGAGGGAAAGACAGGAGGAGAGTCAGTAGAACCAGAGCCCAGCCAGATGAACTGAGCCAACTAAGCCCAGCCCAGATCAACTGATTCCTAACTCATCCGCAGACAAGGGACTGAGCTGGACCCCATCACAACAACCCAGCAGAGAGGCCAGCCTAGAGCAGCTGAGCCCAGCCACCATGTCGATGAATGAGCTACACTGGTGCCTTTTGGTGTGTCTCATTTTGTCGTTATGACTAAACTTACCTGGTGTAATACTAAACTATTTCCAAAGTGTTTATATCAGTTTAAACTCTCACCAGCAATGCATGAATGAATGTTGTCATTGCTCTAAATTCTTGACAACATTATCACTATCTGTTTAATTTGAGGCATTTTGGCTTGTAATAATTTTTATTTGGGCTTTATTTTCTATCTTCTATCTGACAACAAAAGAGCACCTTTTCGTACCTGTGTGGCCATTTTGACATCTTTTTTTGTGTGTGTGAAGTGTTGTTCAAGCCTCTTGCCCATTTTTCTGTTGCATTGTCTTATGGTTTTTGAAATTCTTTTTTTTATGGTTTTATTCATTTATTTGAGAGAGAGGGAGAGAGAGGGATAATAAGTGGAGTGGGGGAGGTGCGGAGGGAGAGGTAGAAGCAGACTCTCTGCTGAGCAGGAAGTCTGATGCAGGACTGCATCCCAGCACCCTGGGATTATGACCTGAGCAGAAGGATGTTTAACTGACTGAGCCATCCAGGCGCCCTGGTTTTTTGAAATTCTTCATATATTCTAGACCTAAGGCTGTTTTAAGTTGTATGTATTAACAAATATCTTCCTTTCTGTGGTTTGCTTTTTCACTCTTGATTTGTGTCTTTTTGTGACCAAAAGTTCTACTCTTACTATAACCTAATTTAATGATCTTTTTGTTTATGGTTAGTATTTTTTAGAATTATTTTACTGTGGTGTGGGAGTAATGGTACTTCTCTGTATTATCTTTAAGAAACTTTGATATTGGGCGCCTGGGTGGCTCAGTGGGTTAAGCCGCTGCCTTCAGCTCAGGTCATGATCCCAGGTCCTGGGTTCGAGCCCCACATCGGGCTTTCTGCTCAGCAGGGAGCCTGCTTCCTCCTCTCTCTCTGCCTGCCTCTCTGCCTACTTGTGATTTCTCTCTGTCAAATAAATAAATAAAATCTTTAAAAAAAAAAAAAAGAAAGAAACTTTGATATCCTTTTATATTTAGGTCTATAAAGCACCTGGGTTTCATTTTTGCATGTAATTTGAGTGGGAGTTGATGTTCAGTATTTTTTGTCCATTTTCTATCCTATTGTCTTGGCTACATTTTCTTAATATCTCCCACTGCTCTACCTTTCTGTACTCTTTTATTTTTTATTTTTATTTTTTTTTTATTTTTAACCTTTCTGTACTCTTTTAATAAATCAGTTGTTCATATATACATAGGTCTGTAATCTGTTCCATCGATCTGTCTATTCTTGCACTAATATCCTATTGTCTTAATTATTTTAGCTTAAATTGACAGCTAGCAGAAGTTCTTCCACTATTTTTTCTTTTTCCATAATGTCTAATTAACCTTGTTTCTTTCAATTCACATACATGTGAGGATCGACTTGTCAAATCACACACACATACATGCACGCACACACAACCATCTTGAGATTTTTACTAGAATTGCATCAAATCAATAGACCAACTGAGTCTTTTAGCCCATGAATATTTATTTAAGTTTTCTTAGATTTTCTCAACAGTATTTTCTAAAGTTCTGTGTAAGGATTTTGTACAACTTTTGTTAGATTTATTCATAGATATTTTACTTGGTGAAAGTTTATTTTAAGTGGATTGTTAGAAGACATTAGTTTCTAATTATCTTTAGCAATATTATTAAGCTAGCATTGTTTAAAAAAATTATCTATAGGTTTTACTGAATTTTCTCTGTGTTTGATCATTTCATCCAAAAAATGATAACGCAATTTTTCCCGTTATAGTCTTTCTCTCTATATATTTTTCATTTTGCAGAATAAAAAACATTGTTTAGCTCTTGGTATTTTGATAGGGATTACATTAAATTAAATTTGTAGAATGCTTTGAGTAGCATAGGCCTTTTTTTTTTTTTTGAGAGAGAGTGAGAGTGCCTGGGTGTGCAAGTAGGCAGGAGGGACATAAGGAGAGAGGGAGAGAGAGAATCCTAAGCAGGCTCCACACTCAGCATGGAGCCTGACATGGGACTCAATCACACAACTTGAGCCAAAATCAAGAGTTGGACGCTTAACCAACTGAGCAGCCCAGGTATCCCGTGGGTAATATAGACCTTTTAACAATATTTGTTTTCCAGTCCATGAGCATGGAATGTCTTTCCATTTCTTTGTGTCATCTTCAATCCCTTTCATCAACGTTTTCTAGTTTTCAGGTACAGGTCTTTCACCTCTTTCATTAAGTTTATTCCTAGGTATTTTGTAATTTTTGGTACAGTTATAAATGGGATTGTTTTCTTAATTTGCCTTTCTACTGCTTCATTATTAATGTGTAGAAATACAGTGGATTTCTGTACATTGATTTTGTATCCTGTAACTTTACTGAATTCATTTTCATTCTTAGTAGTTTTTTGATGGAGTCTTTAGGATTTTCTATATAGAGTATCATGTCATCTGCAAATAATAAAAGTTTTACTTCTTCCTTACCAATTTGGATGCCTTTTATTTTTTTTTTTCTTGTCTGAATGCTGTGGCTAGGACTTCCAGTAGTATATTGAATAAAAGTAGTGATAATGGACATCCTTATCTTGTTGCTGAACTTAGAGGGAAGTTCTAGGTATGAAAACTGTGGGTTTTTCATATGAGGCCCTTATTATGTTGAGGTATGATCCCTCTAAACTTACTTTGTTGAACATTTTTGTGATGATTGGATGTTGTACTTTGTCAGATGCCTTTTCTACATCTATTGAAATTATTACATGGTTTTTATGCTTTCTCTTATTGGTGTGATGTATCATGTTGATCGATTTACAAATTTTTTTTTAAAAGATTTTATTTATTTATTTGACAGATAGAAATCACAAGTAGGTGGAGAGGCAGGCAGAGAGAGAGAGGAGGAGGCAGGCTCCCTGCCGAGCAGAGAGCCCGATGCGGGGCTCGATCCCAGGACACTGGGACCATGACCTGAGCCGAAGGCAGAGGCCTTAACCCACTGAGCCACCCAGGCGCCCCTCAATTTACAAATTTTAAATCACCCTTGCATTCCTGGGATAAAGCCCACTTGATCATGATGAATATTTTTTAAATTGTTGGATTTGATTTGATAATATTTTGTTGAAGATTTTTGCTTCTAAGTTCATCAGATATATTAGCCTTTCTTTTTTTGTGTGTGGTGTTTTTATCTGGTTTTGGTATCAGGGCCTCATAGAATGAATTTGGAAGTTTTCCTTCCTCTCTCTCTCTCTCTCTCTCTCTCTCTTTTTTTTTTTTTTTAAAGTTTGAGAAGATTAAGTATTAACTCCTTTTTAAACATTTGGTAGAATTCACCTGTGAAGCTGTCCTGAACTTTTATTAGTTGGCAGTTTTTGATTATTGACTCAATTCCATTGCTGGTAATTGGTCTGTTTTCTATTTCTTCCTGCCTCACTTTTGGTAAGTTATATGTTTCTAGGAGTTTATCCATTTCTTCTAGCTTATCCAGTTTGTTAGCATATGCTTTTTCATAATGTTCTTCTGCAATAATTTATGTTTTTGTACTACTGGTTGTTATTTCTCCTATTTCATGTTATTTTTGTTTTTCTACATTGTTATAACTGAGAATGGTCCCACTTTTTCTATCCATTGAAAGATTTTGTGTGCATTTGACATTATTTCTTACTTAAACATTTGGTAGAATTCACAGGTGAGCCTATAATGTCCGGAATTTTTCTTGTGATCAACTTTACAGAGTCTGTTTCACGAATAGTTATAAGAATGTTCATGTTTTCTCCTTCCTCCTGTATAACTTACATTTTGGATCTGTTTCTTTCAAACTGCATTTTAAAAAATTCAGTCTGAAAACTTTGCCTTTGAATTGAAACATTTAGTTCATTTACATTGAAATCAAATATTTTTTTTTTTGCTTCATTTGTGTCAACTTCTATTTTTTTCCTCACTCCCCTTGCTTTCCTATTTTTACAATGATTGTAAAATTTATTCCTTTCCTTCTTCCCTCTTTTAGTTTGGAAGTTATGTGCTCTTTTACTTTTTTTTCATAGTTACTCTGCTGAAAGGTGCATCTTTTTCTTTTCATAATCTATTGTTATCTGATGCTTTTGACCTCTTCCCAGACAATAAGTAATTTAAAATACCCTATATCAATTTACTTTTTTCTGATTTATGTGATATTTCATCACTTATTTTAATTCTTATGTATATTAAACTGAATAGGGAAGTATATTTTTTATTTTATAGTTAATATTCATTTTATTTACCCTTTACTCTTTTTTGCTTTTCTTTATGTCTGGCTTTATCTTCAGACTTCTTTCTGAGATCATTGTCTTTTTGTTTGAAGACAACATTTAGGGCAGTTCTGCTGGTGAGAAATTCTCTTAGATTTATTTTTGAAAACATGTTTATTTTACCTTTATTCTTAGAGATTTTTTTTTTTTTCAGTGTATAATTTTAGGATGGGAGGAATATTTATTTCTGGCTTTTGAAAAATACTATTACATTCTTTTCTGGCTTTGTTTCTGTTGCAAAGGCAGTAGTCAATTTAAATGTTATTCTTTTGAAAAAATCTTTGTTATTCCTTTTAACTACTTTTTAAGATTTTCTCCCGTCTGTGATGGACTTGAAAGTGACTTTCTTAGAATATGTCTTGCTTGAGGTGCCTTGTGTTTCTTGAGGCTGTGGCTTGATGTCATTCCTCAGTTTTGTACCAGCCACTAAGTGTTCAAATTATCCTTGTGCTCTATTCTAACCCTAAACCCTGCTCTTCCACCAGTATTTCCTTTTTGAGTAGTAGCACTACTCATCCAGATGAAGCTATTCTTGATTTTTCGGGTTTTTTTTTTTTCACTTTCTTTTTTTTCTTTTTGTCACACCATATCCAATCTATCAGAAGCTTTGTTAGTGTTATTTAAAAATTACACTTGGGACCAGGTCATGTCTCTCTTGTACACCTCTCCCACCTTAATCTATGATACAATTGTTTTCACTGGGACAACTGCAGTGGCCCCACCAGTCTCTGCTTTCTCTCCTCCTGCTCTCCAATATTTCAACCCTTACACAGCAGCCAGAGGGAGCCTTGTTAAGTCCAAATCATATTATGTCACTCCTGTGTTCTGTCTTCCCCTGATGTGTGTCCTGTCAAACTTAGATAGTCCTTATCACAGTAAACCACTAGAGCCTTCATAGTTTGTCTTCTGGCTGGTTTCCTTTCCATCCTTCATCCAATCACATCACTCCAGACACATAGGATTTCTTGCTCCACCTGGAAAGTATCAAAAATGTTCCTGCCTAAGGCTTTTGTAGTATGGTTCCTTCTGCTAAAGCACTCTTCTAAGATTTTTGTGTACCTTAAGGCTTTCATTCATTTCCATGTCTGACCAAATTTCACTTCCTGAGAGATGCCATCATCATCATTCTTTATCCTCTGCTCTGTTTTTCCTCTTGGCACTTTCATTACCTGATGCCTATATTTTGTCATTGGATTATTTCTTTTCCTAAATATTTCCATTAAAATATAAACTCCATGCAGGCAACAATACTATCTGATTTTGTTTTTCGTACTTGCTGCATCCCCCAAGGTCTAGAACTATGCTTGATACATAGTAGGCAAATAAATATCTGTTAAATAAAATAATTAGTGGCTGTTGGCATTTTTCCTCAACAAATAGGAACCAATAGGAAGAAAGTATTGGAGTAAGGAGTTGGTTGCAATAAGATAGTTCAATAACTTGGATGGAGTTGGGAAGGCTGTAATTGTGGAAATAATATTGAGAACTTTTAGTTGATTTTTAAATCCTTTGCTTAAATTTTTAAATCCTACACTGACATTGAGGGCTTGAATAAATTGGGGATTTAACCATATTAAATAGAGAACTTTTAATTTTACCATGACATAAAGTATTATTAAAATGATCTGAAATTAAAATTCAATAAGGAATTTCTAATTGCAGAACTTTAATGACTGTGTATGACTTTCTTTCCAAATAATCAACTTATCAACACTCTGTCTTGATGTGTATATGTGCATCACTCATCATTTAAAATAGTTATGCCTGAAATGAAGATATGTGACAGTTGTTTAACAGCCACACAGCAAGTCAATACAATTGATTGAAGATACTGTTGAAAAAAACCAAGAGAGCCCAGAGAGATGTAAGATATTACTTTTAAGTGGGCATTTTCAAAGCTCTTATTTTTTTGAAATTTGGCCTAATATTTCATTTAGTTTTTAATGAAATAAATATAGATCAGAAGTTGCTTTAAAGTCATTAATCTATACGAATCAACCCCAGTTTATGCTTTGTTACCACAAGAAGTGAAAAGACAGATAAAGGCATCTTCTTAAAGATTCTGAATAGATATTGGTTATAATTTTATTTGAAATTATTTATTGATTATTATGAACTTATTTGTAAAAATTATTGGTATCTAATGATTGTTATAGTTTGTTATCTAATGCACACTATTTGTGTACTAAGACAGAGAAAAGAATTCTCTTTGGGATTTCTAAGTGGTAGGTTTTCACCATGAGTAAGAGTTTTTACTTCACAAGAATTTCCATTGGTGTAATTTTTTAGAATATAAACATGGTGAATATGAAAGTGTGTTTGTGAATTGCTGTTCAGTCTATAGGTAACTTCCCTCAATATTGCATAAAGGAGTTGTCTGAGAGATTACTGCTCACTGTTATTCATTCATGATTTTATTAATCCAACAAACATTAAATGGCCACTCTCTGAGAGGCACTATATTAAGAAGTAGGGGTACCAAAATCATTAGAGACCTGTCTTCTGTGAGTTTGTGACTAGCAGAAGGTGGAAAAAAGACCATAGTCAATTTTATCAATGAAATTGGGTCATTGACCTCGTAACACATGCTAACTGGTTGGGAGTTCATTCTACCACTTTATCTAGGTTGGGAGTTCATTCTACTACTTTACCACACAAAGACCAAGAGTTCCTCAAAACTATAATCCTCTCAGGAATCAACATTTGTTAAGTGTCTACTATTTATAGAGAGTAAAATAAAATACAAATGGAATCTTAAAAGTGTTTAAGAAGTCTATAGACATATGCAAGGAAACACGGATCTTCACTGAAAAGTAGAATCAAACATAAAATGAATGAAAAAAAAATAGAACAGCTTCATACAAACTGGCATTAGAGAGAGATTATGAAAAGAGAACATTTAGATCTGAACAAAGAAGAAATTTGCAAGCCTGTTGTGTCTCTGCCTGGTGTGGACAATATGCAACCAGCTAGTATCATTATAGGTACGCATTCCAGGACTGGTCAGTGACATTTATGTTCACATGGGTGTTTATAAACTGGAGTACAGGTTATGAACTGTGTTGACTGTTCTTTTTATTATAATTCCAAGAACAATTGAGACCACTTGGAAGAGTTGAGAGAGACATGTCAACAACTATATGCTGTGTGCTGTGTAAGTTGCTGGGGATACAAAGACAAATTAGACATGTGGTCCTTTCATGAAGATTAAAATCAACTGAGAGAGACAGATATGTAAATAAGAATTCATTTAAAGTTTTCTAAATGCAAAAATATGTTTTTTCATAGGACGTTAAGACAGTGCACCAGAATCACACCTAACCCATGGCAGGGGGTTTGGCAGTACTTCCCACACTTTCCTGCAAGCTAACTACTGAGCTGAGTCCTAAAATGTGACCATAAGTTACTCAAAGAAAGTGAAAGATGAAGAGAGATATCCATGGACAGGAAGAATATGTTCAATGATAGGGGAACAGAGTGAACAGGAGAGGGTGTGACTGTGGGAGTGGAGGAGAGCATCACTGGACATGAGATAGTATAGGAAATGAAAGACTAGGATTTGGGATGTGTTCACAAAAATTCTTAAGTTGCCAAAAATGGTGAGCCAGGAGATACCACCTTCAGGGAATGACTAGGAATGACCAGAAGAGACTATACATGACAAAAATAAAGATAAGCAGAGAGTGTGCAGACAAGTAATGTTAGAATAAAAGAGAGAGAGAGAGAGAGAAGCAGCACTCTGAACCACACCATGGAGGTGAGATGGTTTGGAAGTAGGTGGCATTGAGAATTAGAGGGGGGCAACATTCCCACTTCCCAATCTTGAATTTTATAAAGTATGAGAGAATAAACAAACTGAAAGACTAACCAGAGACATGTTCTCCTCAGAGATTACTTAGGATTCAGATAATTTAGGAAGTTGGAGGGATCCTCAAGGTTGGAATAGTTGGAAAGCAGATTGAAAACACGAAGACATCAGTGACTGTGTCAGTTAATAGGGAGGATGAATAGAGACAGAGGCGGAGTTGATCAATGGTGGAAAAAAAGAAAAAGAAATGTCACAAAGGCCAGCAGCTATCAGAAAGCACCTTCCTGAGACGTTATTGCATGGAAACCTTTAAGAATTACAATTCATAGCAAGGCTTCAGTCATTGTGCTCAATTAAGATATGTAGAACAGAGAAATTGAATCTTCAGCTGATTCTATTATGCATTTGAGTTACTTAGCAACTCCTCTGCACTGACTTTATGCTTATTGAACAAACATTTGGTTATAATTGGACTTCTCATGTGGTTTTCCTATAGGTAGGGTATATCCTGGTCACACTGATGGGAATATTAGAGTTACAATTTAATAAAATGACCTGGTGTACAGGTTTTATACATCAGTTTGATGATAATGGTTTATTGTAAGGCAGCTCCTGAGGAAATAAGCCTTCTGAACCTCTAAGGCCAAAGGGCAGAATTTGGACTCAGGGAAATTCATTAGGCATTACTTACCTGCTGTCCTTCCCAGGTGTTACCTCTTCTCTCTTGTTTCTCACTTGCTTTGTTTGTTTGTTTTGTTTTCTTTTGTTTTTTTTAGTGTTTACAATGCTAACTATAGAGGATGCAGAAAAAAGAGAGATTTGAGGATGGCAGTGGGTTGAGATTCAGTAATGGATGATTTGATAAGCAGGACAAGAGATGTAACATGCAATTGAAATAGAAGTTGGAGACATGGGCTGGAGACATGGATTTGGAGTCATCAGCACATTGAAGAAAACAATAAGATTAGGGAAGATCCCTCAGAGGGAGTGAGTACAATGGAAAGACAAGGGTCAAGCTTCAAGGATAGCCAACATCTAAAAGAAAGACCAAGGAGGAGATAAAGAGGAAGAAAGAGTGAGTTGACAGGGAGGAGTGGATTTCGGCACCATAAAACAGGAACAAGAATGTTCCAAAAGTGAGGTAGTCCAGAGTATGGAAAATAAGTTAAAGAATATGGAGTTAAAAGACTTCATTGGATTTAACCAAAAAAAGTTGTTGATCTTGAAAAGGCTAATTTCAGTAAAGTCATGGGGCAGAGGCCAAAGTGTAGGGATTTGAGACATGAATAAAACTTGAATAAATGGGAGAATGAGAGTGTGGAAGTGGATGAAGGAGGTATTAATGCCCTGTGAATCTTGAAAGTTCCAGGCCAGTAAATTAATTAGTGGAATTAATTAATTAATTTCAGAATAGAAATGACTAAGATGTGCTGTCAAAGTGTGAAAGGTATTGAGTGATTTTTATACTTCAATTTCCACTCACAGACAAAGCAGCCTTTCTCAACTTAGATTTGGTAAGAATTCAGCCTTCATGTACTAAGGATTCCCATTGTATGTGATGAACTTCTCTCCTGTATGTTTAGAATGGTCCTATTGTATTCTATCCTAGGAATAATGTAGAGAATAGTCACTCAAATAGCTTTCTGTATTCTGTGTTCTGATGCATTAGTATCACCTGGGAGTGTGCTAGAAATGCAAAATCTCAGGGGGCCATCCAGACCTGCTGGATCAAAA
Organism: Lutra lutra; assembly: GCF_902655055.1. Classification (NCBI taxonomy): domain Eukaryota; kingdom Metazoa; phylum Chordata; class Mammalia; order Carnivora; family Mustelidae; genus Lutra; species Lutra lutra. The sequence goes on from NC_062285.1 coordinate 73,097,216, forward strand.
TCTGTATTTCCAATATATACTCTTGTGATTTCTACCCATATTACAGTTTGAAAGGCACTACTTTAGAGCAATGGTTCTGAATCTTAGCTACACTTTAGGATCATCTAGGAAGTTAAGACAGAGTACCGATGCTTTGGATTCACCATCAGATTTTCTGATTCAGTTGGTCTGAGATGTGGTGTGGGTATGGCTATTTTTCAGTAATTCACCAGGTGATTCTTGAATGAGGCCAGAGCTGAGAACAACTGGACCTGGGAAATAAGAGTCCAATTAACAGGATCTTTGAGCAACATTTGAGACAGAAGTAGATTGACCACTGATCAGTAAAATGAGGGCAATGGTGCTTCCTGATTCCTTGGTTCAGCAGGTAGGAGGAAGATAAATTATATAAAATCCATTAACTGCTTTGAGTTTCATAGAGGAAAGTTAAACTTATAAATGTTATATAATATAATTATATGGTAATGAAGACAAATATGCAAATGCCTAATTGAAACATAGAGAATGAGATACAAAATGAAACAGACCTTGAGAAAGCTTCTTAGAAATTGAAGAGTAATAAAAAATAATAAAGTGCTTGTCAGGGAAAATACAGTTAAACTCTAACTCCCAGATGAATTTAAGCAATAAATTTAGTACCTATCCTTCCAATGTTTAGTCAAGAGCATAGATACAAAAACTTCTAATGTAAAATATTTTTAATCCTATAATAGTTTTGGTAATTATTAAAGACCAATGGGTTAAATGAGCTTTTTTAAAGGTTTTTATCTATATTGCAATGGAAATAGAGATTTGCATAATTATCTATCCAGTTAAGGACAATCTATGCATCCACAGGAGCAAGACTTGCCTAGTCCACAGGAAGGTATTTCAGTTGGTGTGAATTACTAGTACAGCTTAGTCATCTTCCATATTCATGGGGGACGTATGTAAACCTGAGGTCATTACTTCCCTCATTCTGAGAATGAGTCACAGCTCAAATCTTTTTCCCAGGGGGAGTCAGACATTGTTTGCTTGGCTGTTATACTTTCCTTTTTCCTAGGTCATAGGCCTCCACAGTTTTGATGATGGGTTGTTCTAGAATCTTTGTTTCCTGTTATACGATTCTCATTTGAGCCTTCAGAAAAATATCCACATGATATTTATATGATGTTTTAACAACCATTTTCTCATTTGAGACTCACTAAAATTATATAATGTATACAGACCAGAGGTTATGTTTTCCTGTAAAGGATGATAAAATTGATTGGTGTTCAAAACCATTGAGTTCGTTCCCTAATGTCTCAGTGCTACTTGAAATCACTATTTATTGCTAGTTATAGTCCTACTTCTGTTGAAAATATCCATGTCTAGAATCTGGATTTTGTTCAGAAATCCAAGTGTTTCTTTTCATTTCCTTTCACTTAACATTTTAACTTATAAGATATATCTTATAAGATATATCCTTATCCCCACCCCCATTTTTCATTCTTTCTCTTCTCTTTTTAACTCTTTGTAATTTGTCAGTTGTTGTCTTATTTCCCCCTTGCTTTATATTTCAAAGTTCTAGTTTCATTCATAGCCTTGTCTACTCTAAATTGTAATTTTATGCATTCTTATCTATTTCATGGTAATAGTTGAGTTAAAAGTTTAAGACTAACTAAACTATTGGTGTTTTGTTATTGGATGAAATAGCTGGGGAGTAGAAACATTTTGGGGGCCATTGGCAGTTTTCAAGCAGCGTCTTATATATTACACCTATTGAAAAGGAGATACCAGGCCTGAAATAGTCACCCATGCTAAGCCCTGCATCAGCAAACGAAGACTTAATGCATAACCTAACTGCAGTCCTACCCCCTACTCCTCCAGAAATGTGACCTTTAACCAGCCAACCTGGAATTTCCTGGTCAACATTAGGAAGTAATCCACTATTAGACCCCTTTTCTTCCCCTTAGGAGGGTGACCTTGCTTGAAACAACACACTTTTTGCTAATAATTTCCTTTTTTCCCCATCCCATCTCTTTCTTTAAAGCCTTCCATCTTCTACATATCCTTGGAGCTCCTTTCCATTTATTATATGGGATGTTGCTGATCATGAATGGTTTAATAAAGCTGATTAAATCTTCAAATGTACTTATTTGAATTTTTGTTTAACAGATTTGGTGGAAGCAATAGGAGACTTCCAATGGAAGGAGACTTCCAAAGACTCTGGGGACAACGAGAAACACAGGAGTGGTACCTCACAAACCCTTTGAGTGCACTGGCTTGCATTTCTGAGAGCTGTGGGTAAGTTCTTTCTCAGTTCTGAGCTCTGCTATCTTTGCATTGAGCTGCCCATCTAATTGGCTTTCCTTTACAGGGCAGGTTCAGCCTGAGCTGGCAGATGGTTCTGCCTAGAGTTAAGCTCCTAGCCTTTCTGACTGCAGTTCCTATGTTTCTGAGTGGAAAACCCAGCCTTTGATTCTGCCCTCAGATTTCTCATTGGGGACTGACTGTTGGTGGTTTAGTATGCAGTTCTCCATTTGTTTGGAATCCTTCCCCAGATTCCACAATGGAAACTGTTAGTTTTTTTTTTTTTTTAATTTTTTTTTAAATTTTATTTTTTATAAACATATAATATATTTTTATCCCCAGGGGTACAGGTCTGTGAATCGCCAGATTTACACACTTCACAGCACTCACCATAGCACATACCCTCCCCAGTGTCCATAACCCCACCCCCCCAACCCCCCTCCCCCCATCAACCCTCAGTTTGTTTTGTGAGATTAAGAGTCACTTATGGTTTGTCTCCCTCCCAATCCCATCTTGTTTCATTTACTCTTCTCCTACCCCCTTAACCCCCCATGTTGCATCTCCTCTCCCTCATATCAGGGAGATCATATGATAGTTGTCTTTCTCCGATTGACTTATTTCGCTAAGCATGATACTCTCTAGTTCCATCCACGTCGTCGCAAATGGCAAGATTTCATTTCTTTTGATGGCTGCATAGTACTCCATTGTGTATATATACCACTTCTTCTTTATCCATTCGTCTGTTGATGGACATCTAGGTTCTTTCCATAGTTTGGCTATTGTAGACATTGCTGCTATAAACATTTGGGTGCACATGCCCCTTCGGATCACTACGTTTGTATCTTTAGGGTAAATACCCAGCAGTGCAATTGCTGGGTCATAGGGTAGTTCTATTTTCAACATTTTGAGGAACCTCCATGCTGTTTTCCAGAGTGGTTGCACCAGCTTGCATTCCCACCAACAGTGTAGGAGGGTACCCCTTTCTCCACATCCTCGCCAGCATCTGTCATTTCCTGACTTGTTAATTTTAGCCATTCTGACTGGTGTGAGGTGATATCTCATTGTGGTTTTGATTTGTATTTCCCTGATGCCGAGTGATGTGGAGCACTTTTTCATGTGTCTGTTGGCCATCTGGATGTCTTCTTTGCAGAAATGTCTATTCATGTCTTCTGCCCATTTCTTGATTGGATTATTTGTTCTTTGGGTGTTGAGTTTGCTAATTCATTTTTGCCCTTGCTTCCCTTGCTTTTGGCGATGTTCCTAGGAAGATGTTGCTGCGGCTGAGGTTGAAGAGGTTGCTGTCTGTGTTCTCCTCAAGGATTTTGATGGATTCCTTTCTCACATTGAGATCCTTCATCCATTTTGAGTCTATTTTCGTGTGTGGTGTAAGGAAATGATCCAATTTCATTTTTCTGCATGTGGCTGTCCAATTTTCCCAACACCATTTATTGAAGAGGCTGTCTTTTTTCCATTGGACATTCTTTCCTGCTTTGTCGAAGATGAGTTGACCATAGAGTTGAGGGTCCATTTCTGGGCTCTCTATTCTGTTCCATTGATCTATGTGTCTGTTTTTGTGCCAGTACCATGCTGTCTTGATGATGACAGCTTTGTAATAGAGCTTGAAGTCCGGAATTGTGATGCCACCAACTTTGGCTTTCTTTTTCAATATTCCTTTGGCTATTCGAGGTCTTTTCTGGTTCCATATAAATTTGAGGATTATTTGTTCCATTTCTTTGAAAAAAATGGATGGTACTTTGATAGGAATTGCATTAAATGTGTAGATTGCTTTAGGTAGCATAGACATTTTCACAATATTTATTCTTCCAATCCAGGAGCATGGAACATTTTTCCATTTCTTTGTGTCTTCCTCAATTTCTTTCATGAGTACTTTATAGTTTTCTGAGTATAGATTCTTAGTCTCTTTGGTTAGGTTTATTCCTAGGTATCTTATAGTTTTGGGTGCAATTGTAAATGGGATTGACTCCATAATTTCTCTTTCTTCTGTCTTGTTGTTGGTGTAGAGAAATGCAACTGATTTCTGTGCATTGATTTTATATCCTGACACTTTACTGAATTCCTGTACAAGTTCTAGCAGTTTTGGAGTGGAGTCTTTTGGGTTTTCCACATATAGTATCATATCATCTGCGAAGAGTGATAGTTTGACTTCTTCTTTGCCGATTTGGATGCCTTTAATTTCCTTTTGTTGTCTGATTGCTGAGGCTAGGACTTCTAGTACTATGTTGAATAGCAGTGGTGATAACGGACATCCCTGCCGTGTTCCTGACCTTAGCGGAAAAGCTTTCAGTTTTTCTCCATTGAGAATGATATTTGCGGTGGGTTTTTCATAGATGGCTTTGATAATATTGAGGTATGTGCCGTCTATCCCTACACTTTGAAGAGTTTTGATCAGGAAGGGATGCTGTACTTTGTCAAATGCTTTTTCAGCATCTATGGAGAGTATCATATGGTTCTTGTTCTTTCTTTTATTAATGTGTTGTATCACATTGATTGATTTGCGGATGTTGAACCAGACTTGCAGCCCTGGAATAAATCCCACTTGGTCGTGGTGAATAATCCTTTTAATGTACTGTTGAATCCTATTGGCTAGTATTTTGGCGAGAATTTTTGCATCTGTGTTCATCAAGGATATTGGTCTGTAGTTCTCTTTTTTGATGGGATCCTTGTCTGGTTTTGGGATCAAGGTGATGCTGGCCTCATAAAATGAGTTTGGAAGTTTTCTTTCCATTTCTATTTTTTGGAACAGTTTCAGGAGAATAGGAATTAGTTCTTTAAATGTTTGGTAGAATTCCCCCGGGAAGCCATCTGGCCCTGGGCTTTTGTTTGTTTGGAGATTTTTTATGACTGTTTCAATCTCCTTACTGGTTATGGGTCTGTTCAGGCTTTCTATTTCTTCCTGGTTCAGTTGTGGTAGTTTATATGTCTCTAGGAATGCATCCATTTCTTCCAGATTGTCAAATTTGTTGGCGTAGAGTTACTCATAGTATGTTCTTACAATTGTCTGTATTTCTTTGGTGTTCGTTGTGATCTCTCCTCTTTCATCCATGATTTTATTTATTTGGGTCCTCTCTCTTTTCTTTTTGATAAGTCTGGCCAGGGGTTTATCAATCTTATTAATTCTTTCAAAGAACCAGCTCCTAGTTTCGTTGATTTGTTCTATTGTTTTTTTAGTTTCTATTTCATTGATTTCTGCTCTGATCTTTATGATTTCTCTTCTTCTGCTGGGTTTAGGGTTTCTTTCTTGTTCTTTCTCCAGCTCCTTTAGGTGTAGGGTTAGGTTGTGTACCTGAGACCTTTCTTGTTTCTTGAGAAAAGCTTGTACCGCTATATATTTTCCTCTCAGGACTGCCTTTGTTGTGTCCCACAGATTCTGAACCGTTGTGTTTTCATTATCATTTGTTTCCATAAATTTTTTCACTTCTTCTTTAATTTCCTGGTTGACCCATTCATTCTTTAGAAGGATGCTGTTTAGTCTCCATGTATTTGGGTTCTTTCCAAATTTCCTCTTGTGATTGAGTTCTAGCTTCAGAGCATTGTGGTCTGAAAATATGCAGGGAATGATTCCAATCTTTTAATAACGGTTGAGACCTGATTTAGGACCAAGAATGTGATCTATTCTGGAGAATGTTCCATGTGCACTAGAGAAGAATGTGTATTCTGTTGCTTTGGGATGAAATGTTCTGAATATATCTGTGATGTCCATCTGGTCCAGTGTGTCATTTAAGGCCTTTATTTCCTTGTTGATCTTTTGCTTGGATGATCTGTCCATTTCAGTGAGGTGAGTGTTAAAGTCCCCTACTATTATTGTATTATTGTCGATATGTTTCTTTGATTTTGTTATTAATTGGTTTATATAGTTGGGTGCTCCCATGTTAGGGGCATAGATATTTAAAATTGTTAGATCTTCTTGTTGGACAGTTCCTTTGAGTATGATATAGTGTCCTTCCTCATCTCTTATTATAGTCTTTGGCTTAAAATCTAATTGATCTGATATAAGGATTGCCACTCCTGCTTTCTTCTGATGTCCATTAGCATGGTAAATTCTTTTCCACCCCCTCACTTTAAATCTGGAGGTGTCTTCAGGTTTAAGATGAGTTTCTTGTAGGCAACATATAGATGGGTTTTGTTTTTTTATCCATTCTGATACCCTGTGTCTTTTGATTTGGGCATTTAGCCCATTAACATTCAGGGTAAGTTTGAGAGATATGAATTTAGTGCCATTGTATTGCCTGTAAGGTGACTGTTATTGTATATTGTCTCTGTTTCTTTCTGATCTACTTCTTTTAGGGTCTCTCTTTGCTTAGAGGACCCCTTTCAATATTTCCTGTAGAGCTGGTTTGGTATTTGCAAATTCTTTCAGTTTTTGTTTGTCCTGGAAGCTTTTAATCTCTCCTTCTATTTTCAATGATAGCCTAGCTGGATATAGTATTCTTGGCTGCATGTTTTTCTCATTTAGTACTCTGAATATATCATGCCAGTTCTTTCTGGCCTGCCAGGTCTCTGTGGATAAGTCTGCTGCCAATCTAATATTTTTACTATGGTACGTAACAGACTTCTTTTCCCGGGCTGCTTTCAGGATCTTCTCTTTGTCACCAAGACTTGTAAATTTTACTATTAGGTAATGGGGTGTGGACCTATTCTTATTGATCTTGAGGGGGGTTCTCTGAACCTCCTGGATTTTGATGCTTGTTCCCTTTGCCATATTGGGGAAATTCTCTCCAATAATTCTCTCCAACATACCTTCTGCTCCCCTCTCTGTTTCCTCTTCTTCTGAAATCCCAATTATTCTAATGTTGTTTCATCTTATGGTGTCACTTATCTCTCGAATTCTCCCCTCGTGGTCCAGTAGCTCTTTGTCCCTCTTTTGCTCAGCTTCTTTATTCTCTGCCATTTGGTCTTCTATATCGCTAATTCTTTCTTCTGCCTCATTTATCCTAGCAGTGAGAGCCTCCATTTTTGATTGCACCTCATTAATAGCTTTTTTGATTTCAACTTGGTTAGATTTTAGTTCTTTTATTTCTCCAGAAAGGGCTTTTATATCTCCCGAGAAGGTTTCTCTAATATCTTCCATGCCTTTTTTGAGCCCAGCTAGAACCTTGAGAATCGTCATTCTGAACTCTGGATCTGACATATTACCAATGTCTGTATTGATTAGGTCCCTAGCCTTTGGTACTGCCTCTTGTTCTTTTTTTTTGTGGTGAATTTTTCCGCCTTGTCATTTTGTCCAGATAAGAGTATATGAAGGAGCAAGTAAAATACTAAAAGGGTGGCAACAACCCCAGGAAAATATGCTTTAGCCAAATCAGAAGAGATCCCAAATCCTGAGGGGGGAGAAAGGGGATAAAAAGAGGTTCAGAAAGAAAGAAAGAAAAAAAAAATTAAAAAAAGAAAACCAATAAAAAAAAAGTATTAAAAGGAAATATATATATATATATGTATATATATATATATATATATATATTAGATAAACTAGTTTGTAAATGTTAAAAAAGAAAAGGGTAAAAGTTAAAAAAAATTTAGCAGAAGAAGAAAAAAAATTGAAAAAGGAAAAAAAAAATTAAATTAACTGCAATGCTAAAGAATCATGGGGAGAGGGGCGCCTGGGTGGCTCAGTGGGTTAAGCCGCTGCCTTCAGCTCAGGTCATGGTCTCAGGGTCCTGGGATCGAGTCCCGCATCGGGCTCTCTGCTCAGCAGGGAGCCTGCTTCCCTCTCTCTCTCTCTGCCTGCCTCTCTGTCTACTTGTGATCTCTCTCTCTCAAATAAATAAATAAAATCTTTAAAAAAAAAAATCATGGGGAGAAAGCCATGAGTTCCGTGCTTTGCTTTCTCCTCCTTTGGAATTCCGTTGCTCTGCTTGGTATTGAAACTACACTCCTTGGTAGGTGAGCTTGGTCCTGGCTGGGTTTCTTGCTGATCTTCTGGGGGAGGGGCCTGTTGTAGTGATTCTCAAGCGTCTTTGCCCCAGGCGGAGTTGCACCGCCTTTACCCGGGGCTGAGTAATCTGCTCGGGTTTGCTGGGTTTGCTTTCGGGAGCTTTTGTTCCCTGAGCGCTTTCCGTAGAGTTCCGGAGGACGGGAATGAAGATGGCGGCCTCCCGGTGTCAGGTCCGGAGGAGCAGAGAGCCCGGGGCCCCACTCCTCAGTGCGCCCCCAGAGAACAGCGCCCAATGACTCCAGTCACCCTGGCCTCCGGCCGCACTCCGAGCTGACCGAGCCTGCGACCAGTTCAAGGTAACCCCCGAGCTGAGAGTCACTCCTCGGCTCTGTCTCTGTAGCCTGCTTCCCCGTTCTAATACCTGTGAGCTCTGCGACACTCAGACACCCTGATCCTTCTGTGACCCTGTGGGACCTGAGGCCACGCTGACCCCGTGCGGGCTTCACCCCAGTTAAGCCTCTGGAGCGATGTCCCTCAGCGGAACAGACTTTTAAATGTCCCGATTTTGTGCTCCGTTGCTCCACCGCTTTCCGGGAGCCGGCCCCTCCCCCTGCGGTCTATCTTCCCGTCGCTTTGGATTCACTTCTCTGCCAGTCCTACCTTTCAGAAAGTGGTTGATTTTCTGTTTCTAGAATTGCTGTTCTTCTTTTCTTCGATCTCCCATTGGATTTGTAGGTGTTTGTAATCTTTAGATAAGCTGTCTAGCTGATCTCCCGCTACCTGAAGTAGTCTCAGCCCTCTACTTCTCTGCCATCTTGACTCCTCCGAAACTGTTAGTTTTCATTTTGTTTGGACTTAGTCCACAGCCCCCCTTGGGTTTTGCTGGTTCAGATCTTTCCCCAGTCCAATGTCCAATTGGAACTGGTGGTGGTATGTATAGGGCGCTCTCTTGGACAGGACACAGTAACATCTATTGGTTACAGCTGATATACTAAGGTGTACAGGTTTGTTTGTCTTTTTTTTTTTTTTTTAATCTAGATGATGGTTATTTCTAATAGGAATCTTGGAGGTCCAAAAGCTGTGAAAATTGATGGGCATAAGTTGAGCACTTAAGTGTTAGAGTGTCACTTAACCCAAAGACTCTTGTATTATAATAAGTTGGAATGGGTCAGATTGATTATAAGGTCACTTGTCAACCTCAGGGAAATTTTGTGAACAAAGTACACTGTAAATATGCACAATCCCAATGGGGTATCTGGGTGGTTCAGTTGGTTAAGCATCTCCCTTTGGCTCAGGTCACAATCCCAGGGTTCTGGGATTAAGCTCTGTGTTGTGCTCTCTGCTTGGGCAGGGAGCTTGCTTTTCTCTCTCCTCCCTACTCGTGTTCTCTCTTGTTATCTCTGTCACTATCTCTGTCTCTCCTTCTCAAATAAAAGACTTAAATCTTTTAAAAAAAATACACAATCCCCAACTCTATGACACATTAATCTTCGGTATTAGTTTGGCTCTGAGACATCCAAGGCTTAGCTAAATGAATAAATAGATAGGTAGATAGATAGGATCCTTAAAATCCAAAGAGTTAAGCCTGTCACTTTCTAGTACACCTGCTTATTTTGTCTAAAAACGATGGTCCCAGAGCTATAAATATCTACCAAAATGACAAAATCTTACAAGACAATCTAGGATTACGATGGCCATTGTGGGGAACATTCCAGTTAGACAAGGTCATCGATTTAAGAAGTACACTTGAAACTAAGAGTTTCTGAATTAAAAAATGTGATACCTGTTTTAATTGGTACGCAAAATCTTCCAAAAGGCTTCAAGATTCCAATATAGTTTCATTAAAAGACTCCTTACAAAAAACTAATGAAAAATTAGAGAGACCAGAGGTACTTAAGCAAATGACAGTAGTACTGGCATAACTCCTACTCTCTCCTCTATCCTTCTTTTTTTTTTTTTTAAGATTTTATTTATTTATTTGACAGAGAACACAAGTAGGCAGAAAGGCAGGCAGAGAGAGAGAGGAGAAAGCCAGCTCCCCTTGGAGCAGAGAGCCTGATATGGGGCTCGATCCCAGGACCCTGGGACAGTGACTGAGCCAAAGGGCAGGGGCTTTAACCCACTGAGCCACCCAGGCACCCCTCCTCTATCCTTCTTTACCTGAGTACCCATGTTTTTACTAATGCTGTGTCTGAATAGCCTTTCCACTCTGAAGTGACTATACACAGTTATCTTTAAAAATAAAACCATCTGAGATTGTAGCAATCTTCCTCAGATAGTTTTTACTCTTTGGTCAAAGATGGAACTAAGGGCTACAGTTAAAGGTTTTTCTAACCTCAGTGAGAATCCTCAAACATTTTTTTTTTAAAGATTTTATTTACTTGAGGGAGAGAGAGAGTGTGAGAGCAAGCATGAACAGGGGAAAGGGTAGAGGGAGAGGGACAAGCTAATTTCCCAGTGAACAGAGAGCCTCACAATTTGGGGCTCTATCCCAAGCCCCTGAGATCATGACCTGAGCCAAAGTTAGATGCTTAACCAATTCAACCACTCAGGCGCCCCTCCTCAGAATTTATTGGAGTTTAGAAACCTTATTGGGACCTATGACTCCAGGCTATCAGATATTTATCATTTTGTGCATGTGATTGTAGGACCTGGGGAAGCCAAAAATGGATTCAGGAGGCAGAATGGCATAATCCCAAAGATGACATGTGAGATCTTTAATCTCCAACAGGATCCCTTAATGGACCAGAAAAAGCTCACAGTATAGCAACTGACATTTTAAAAGCCATTCCTAGGGTCTTCCCTCCCTGTACTGATTAGTCTATTACTGAAACATGCAGACAAAAGAAAGATGAATCTGTGGCTGACTTCAAAGCCTGTTTGGAAGTTCTCCTTCTATGGCATTTTGGATGCTGTACAGTAAACAAGGCCACCCAACCTGCTCTAGTTCCCCTATTTGAAATTGGATTATCTTTTGGGATTACTGTGTTAATAAAAGACAAAAACTAGGATGGGTAGTCATCAGTCTTGCTGAACTCAGGACCATAGCTGAACATTTTGGAAAAACTTTAGAAGAAGATCATAAACAAAGGTCCACTAAAATATTGGCCTTATAGGTACAAAGGCTCCAAGGCTAAAGACCCAAAAGAAAATAACACCTGGATCTCCCACATAACATCTTCCTAGAGGTCCACCATCAGAATAGTGGCCCAAAGATCAGTGTTTCATTTGTAATCAACTGGGACACTAGGGAAAAAAAATGGTCCTCAAAAATCCTATGCAAATTCTTCAAGGGGAGGATCCCCATACTGGGTCTTCCCCCAAACTCATGGGACTTCCAAGGACCCTCCTCTAACTTGCTACCAGAAATAACCTTAAGTAGCCAAGTAGAAACTTTTAAAATTAAAATTAGTGGAAAATCTAAGCAGATTCTGATAGATACTGGGGCTACACATTCTTCTTTAAATCCCCTCTTCATAAGACAACAAATCCTTCAGGGGTATCTATTAAAGTTTAGAGAGAATTTCTTCCTCAACAACTACAAATGATTCTGAGAACTTTTACTGAAAAACATTCATTTTTGCTATATGATATAGCCCCAGTCAATCTATTAGGTAGATAATTCCTTTCTAAATTAAAAAAAAAAAAAAAAAAAGCTAATATGTTTTTGCTTCAGTGGAAACCTCCACCTTGAAGTTTCCTGGCCATCTCAAACCTGATCTTTTATGTTCTTTACAACCTATACTTGACATAGAAGCAGAAGAATTCCAACAAAAATCTCCCAGTTCGACTGACATGCCCAAAATCTTGAGCTACTTCTAATACTGACATTGGGAGTATAAAAAGTACAGAGCCCATAAAAATTCAAATAGACATAACTAAACCTGTTCCTAAATTGCCTTGATATCCATTAAAGCCTGAGGCCATATAAAGCCTCAAACCAATAATAAAAGAACTAATTGCCCAGGGGTTAATCAGTCCCTGCACCAGCCCCTGTAACACGTGGATCTTGCAGGTCCAAAACCTAATTGGTGGGGATAGGGATATGTCTAGGACTTAAGAGCAGTTAACAAGGTAGTTATTTTCCATTTTCCAGTCTTTCCAAATCCAAACAGCACATTCCATCAGACTCAAAACAGTTCACTCTTGGACGCCTTGGTTCAGCTTTTGTCAGCATCGCTGTAGACCCCAACCACCAATATCTGTTTGTTTTTACTTGAAACAATCAATAATGTACTTGGGCAGTTATGTCTCAACGGTTCACTGAGGCCCCTCCTTATTTTTCCCAAGTACTCCACCAAGATTTAAGCACCTCCAGTTCCCCAGAAATTGACCCTTTTACAATACCCTCTTGCTATGCTCAGTTTCCAAAGAGGTGCCCATAAAAGATTCCATTTATTTACAGCAACAATTATCTGGAAAAGGACCTAGAGTCTCTAAGGAAAAATTGCAATCATATCTAGATACTCTTCGTTATCTGGGTCATAATTTAAGTGCCAAAGGAATGCAGTTGTCTTCAAAAAGAGTTAAGCTAATCCAGCCATTTCCCAGGCCCACAACTAAGTGACAGTTTTGTAGATCCTAGTTCTGGCTGGTTATTGTAGTCTGTGGGTTCCTAACTTTTCTCTTCCGGCTTCCCTGCTCTATGAGCTTAACTAAAACTTCAGTCCTTGAACCCCTTCCTTGGGAAGAGAAACATGAGCAGGCCTTTATAAGACTAAAACAAATACTATAAGAACCACATGCCCTAGGGCTGCCTAACTATTCAGAACTTTCCCCCTTATTTGTGCATCAAAAAGATAACTAAGTCTAGGAATACATGGAAGAATCTGGTAGTAAACACAAGTCTATTGCCCCTTATAACATACAACTATAGCATACAGTTGCTCGTGCCTATCTCAGCTGTCTTTAGGCTACAGATGCTGCTGCAAAGTTAGTAGACGCCTCAGAGGATTTAATCTTAGGAAATAGCGTTTCTTTACAAACTCCACACTATTCAAAGTCTTCTTAACCCAGATTCACTCAACATTTCTCCTTAAGCATACTAACCTCCTGTGAGACACTTTTGCTTTCACCACCTAATCTGTATCTTAAATGTTACAGTGTTCTTAATCCTGTATATTCCTACCACTGCCCAAGGACCAGAGGAAGGCAAGTCCCATTACTAAGAAGCAATAACATCCTATGTCGTGACACCATGTCCTGATTTACGAGACACTCTTTTGAGTAATCCTGATCTAATTTTGTTTGTTGATGGGTCATGTGGTAAAAACAAGAAAGAGAACTTTCCTCTTTTTTTTTTAAGATTTTATTTATTTATTTGACAGAGAACACAAGTAGGCAGAGAAGCAGGCAGAGAGAGAGGAGGAAGCAGGCTCCCTGCTGAGCAGAGACCCCCCCCTATGTGGGACTCAATCCCAGGACTCTGGGATCATGACCTGAGCTGAAGGCAGAGGCTTTAACCCACCAAGCCACCCAGGCGCCCTAAGAAAAAGAACTTTCAAGCTGGTTATGCTGTTACTACCTACTATGAACTCTAGAGGGGAAATGTCCTCCAAGCTGAATCAGCCCAACAAGCTTTTGTGGTTGTCCCTGATTTTAGGATATTATGGAAACAATGGGGTTTTCTTGTGTCCACTGGGATCCCAGTCAAAAATGGGCAATAAGAAAATGAACTTCTTACTGCTATTCTCTTACCTTCTGAAATTGTTGTTACCAAAATCAAGCTTCACACTGAAAATACTGAACCTGAGTCTTCAGTAGATGCTCTAGCTGACTTTCATGCAAAAGCAGCCAAACAGGGGTGCCTGGGTGGCTCAGTGGGCTAAGCCTCTGCCTTCGGCTCGGGTCATGATCTCAGGGTCCTGGGATCAAGCCCTGCATAGGGCTCTCTGCTCAGCAGGGAGCCTTCTCCCCCGCCTCCCCTCTCTCTGCTTGCCTGTCTGCTTGCTTGTGATCTCTCTTTCTGTCAAATAAATAATTAAAATCTTAAAAAAAAAAAAGCAGCCAAACAAAATCTATAAAGACTGAGGCGCATGTAGATGAAGTTCAACCTGCTTCTACAAAAAACGAGCTCTTGTAGTCAGACTTTTGCCATCCTGATGTCCTTGTGACATGGCCATGGTCTCCTGAATCAGAAAAACTATGATGGGCAAACAGTGGTTGTAAACTCAGTAACTGTTGGGCTATGGAAAAATCAAGATGGCCATTTAGCTCTTCCTGCCTCCCTGACAAACCCCATTTTTCAGTTTTTGCAGTCTTTGCCCCACCATGGTGCATTCAAGATGACTCAAAATAAGGGTGCCTGCCTGACTCAGTTGGAAGAACATACAACTCTTGATCTCAAGGTTGTGAGTTTGAGCCCCACATTGTGTGTAGAGATTACTAAATAAATAAATAAATAAACTTAATAAAAAAGATGACTCCAATTATGAATACCATTGGTGAGGAGACCTCTATAAAACTGAAAAAACAGTGCATCTTCAATGTCAGATCCATAAACCAACAAAAACTATTTTTGTTCCCAGAGGCCTCAAACTATCTGGACCCTTGAACACCTACAATTGAACTTCATTCAGTCACCACCAAGTATGGGTTATCCATATGTTCTTATTTTGTATGTATGTTTTCTGGAGGGGTTGAAGCCTTCCCCTGCTGTGAGGCTGATGCAGTGCAATAGCAAATACACTGTTGTGTTTTCACTTGGGGTGTATTGTTTTCACTTGGGATATACCTTCCATAATCTCCAGAGATGAAAGCACCCACTTCCCTTGGCAAATCACACAAACTTTAAGGAAAGATTTAAAAATTTCTTGGAATTATCACTTTTCCTATCATCCTCAACCATCAGGCAAAGTTGAAAAAAACAAAACAAAACAAAAAAAACTAATGGGATCCTCAAACATAACATTTCTAAACTTGTTGAAACTACTAGACTTTCCTGGCCTAAGGTGTTGCCCCTGGCCTTATGATTCACATTACCTATTGTGGGAAACATTAATCCACTTCACATGTGATAGTCACTGGTAGGCCAATGTGGGCTGGTGTACAACTCTCTGCTAATCCCTGGTTCTCCCAAGCTAATATTACCAGTTACTATACATCTTTAATGTCGTATGCTAAAGCCTAGTATCAACAGCTTAAAGAAGCTTTCCAGGATCCCAGTTCAAAGGATCCTCTTATTCATAGCTTGGAACCTGGTGATTGGGTACTCTGGAAACATTATCAGAGAAAAACAGCCTTTGAACACTGTTGGAAAGGACCTTACCAAGTGCTCCTTACCACTGACACTGCTGCAAAATTAAACGGCTTTAGCCATGGGTACACATCTCATAGTTGAAGAAAACTCCACCTGGCAGCTGGTCCTGTGGATGCTGGAAAACTCCAAATCAAACTGATGGAAAACAAATAGTTGACCTGGAGGTAGACTGCCTCTACCCAAGATGCCAGATCAAGACTTAATATCTTAAACATGAAACACTTTTTTCCCCCTCTCTTTTATTTACTCTGGGACTGGCCTAAAATGATCACATCTTCATCTGTATCTTTCAGACCATTCCTGAGGAGGTAAACTTTTAGGATGCTGGATTTCTCACTAAAGATTCTGATCTTCCATAATGCCAGAGAGCCCCTGATTCTGCCTGTGATCAATATCTCTTTTATTCCCAATGTCACTATAAACCACAGTTCACCCCTCCTCATAAGTTTCTTACTGACTTCAACTCATGGCCCGAGCATCCTATGCCTTGTTCTTAACCTTTCCCTAGTTCTATCTGTGTATGCCTAGTTAGACACTAATACCTGTGTAAATCTTAGTTCCTTTGTATTTCCTTGTTTCCATAATTATTTAGATCATATATGGCTCCAAAGTGCATTCTAAACATTGGAATATATCCTGCTTGTAGCTATAACATCATATAATATCATAATACAATGTACTCCCTGGTACATTGTATTCTCTCAAAAGTTTAAATGCATGTTCACTGTGTTAGCCCCCAAGCAAATGATCTCCCTAAGACTGAGATGTTGGGAGAGGAATGGAGAGGAGGACCAACTTAAAAATTGTGAATCTGAAGTCGTGGCCTGTGACTATCACAGAAATTAAAATGAAAAACTGTCATGACCTGTGAATACCACACAAAGGATCAACAAAATTTTGCAAAGACCATGGGAAATACAGAGTGGTTAGCTGAGAGGGGTACTAAGGTCTTAAATTTTGATCACATCTCTCAATTAAGCTGAAAGTCTAACCAAAAGATGGAGGGTTATTAAAAAGGAGATAGCAATCCCAGAATGGAGTCACTTGGGCTAAGCCCCACATCAGCAAACTAAGATTTAATACCTCACCTAAGTGTAGTCTTAGCTTCCCTGGAATGTGATCTTTAACCAGCCAACGTGGAATTTCCTGGTCAGCCCTAGGAAGTATCTGCTGATAGACCCCTTCTCTTCTCCTAGGAGGGTGACTTTGTCTGAGACAATATGTTCTTTGCTAATAATTTCCATTTCTGTGGCCCCTCTGCCTTTAAAAACCTTCCATTTTGTATATCTCCTTGGAGCTCCTTGCTAGATTGGATGCTGCCCGATTCATGAATTGTTAATAAAGCCAATTAGAACTTCAGATTTACTCAATGATATTTTTATTATTTAAAATATCTTACTAAATATAACTAGTCAATGCTCGTTGACTTCTGGTTTCTTTCCCCAACAGGAGTGAAAATCAAATATTTTATCAAAGTGACAGTGTGGTATTCATTTTTCATATTTCTACTTCTTGGAAGGGTGCCTTCAAAAGCCACAAAGTTCTTTAATTGTCCAGAGCACCTGCTTCAAAATACCTCAGTGTTAAACTATTTGTTTTTTCCCTTTAGAAGACCATAGTACAAGTTCTGTTAACACTCTGACACCATGCCAAAATATACAACATTCATTTAAGATTGAGTATTAAAGGCCCTATTCACCATTTTTTTAAGAGAAGGGAAAAAAGGAATAAAGGCCTTTCACACATTCCCTCTGTAATTATAAATGTAAAACTATTCTGGATTCATCTACCTAGCACATGGAAATACTGTGAGAGTTTACTGTATAGTTCACTCGTATTTTCCAGAAAAAAAAAAAATATATATATATATATATATATATTTCATTTATTTTGGATTTCTCTTGCCCTTTTTTTTCTTGGTACTCAAGGTGCAAAAATAAGAACTTTTTATATTGTTAAATCAGTCATGCATATAGGAAGGTGCCTCTATGCCCAGAATAAATGCCACTGGGCATCTAACCACAGCTCTGGCCAGCTGCACATAGCTGCTCTTGTTCTACCAGGCCCTACCCCTCTCCTCCTCAATGCTCCCACAGTCCCTGGATCCTGGACATCTTTGAAAGAAAGGTGTGCTTGCTTTGTGTGTTTGCTGACGGGTAATTCCTATGCCTCATAGGCTCAAAGTACCCTGCTACTCTTTCCCCTGGCTTTTTCAGTGGAAAGATATTGGTGAGTAGCTTTGGCAAGTAGTTAAAAGGTATTTCCAATGAGTTTTTTACTTGGTTAAATTAAGATAGATATACATGAATGTATCTGGAGAAATGGCATGTGATATAATCACACCCACACACTGTTAGAAGGTGGAAGAGGGACAGTAAAGTATGCTCCAGCCTGAGGAGGAATTTCGAGTCCAAAAAATGAAGCAGGCCACTTCATACTGTTTACACAGAGTTTTACTCAGGGTAACTTACAGACAGGAGATTGGGCAGACAAATGGTCCCACACTAAGCAACTATTCTCCACCTCTGTCCTGATGGTAACACAGCTTCTATAGAGCATGGGGCATTGTGGTGAGGCCAAGAAGTAGTTATCTAAAGTAGCACCATCTGTGAGCCAGAGGATCGCTACTAGTTAGCTAAAGTGGTGACTTCTGTGTGTCACTTTAGGGAAGATCAGAACAAGTCTTCCTGCTTTCTGGTAAGGCACATATTAACCTCTATGGGGGCTGGGACACATAGCCCCAAGGGAGGTCATTTTGCGGGCATGAACAAGATGGAGGGCCAAGGATGGAGTCAGTGTCATCAGCACTCCTACACACACACAATACTTATTGTATTCACCCCATGCACATGTTCCTTCTGAGAACCTTGCACATTTCTTCGTATTTTATTTTTTTCCCCAAAGATTTTATTTATTTATTTGACAGAGAGAGAGAGAAAGAGCACAATAGGGGGAGAAACATGCAGAGGAAGAGGGAAAAGCAGGCTTCCAGCTGAGTGGAGAGCAGGAGGCAGGCCTTGATTCCAGGACCCTGGGATCATCACCTGAGCTGAAGCAGATGCTTAACTGACTGAGCCACCCAGATACCCCTATATTTTCTATAATTTAAACTGGACAAACTAGGCAAGGGTTAACTCAAAGACCACCTCTGTAGACTAGCCAGAGACCTAAACCATGAAAGGCTCTGAGAATCCAAGAGAGAACCTCCAACTGGATGATAACTGACTGAATCAAACAGATTCTCTTTAAAAAAATCTAAACCCAGAGAATGTGTCAATAGTGGCAGAAGAACTAGAAGCAGAGATATAATCCCCATAGTAAAAGAGTAATCAAGTCCAATCTTTGACTTACATGATTGAAATGGCTCCTGTAATCCAGTAGGCCGGTAAACCCATGAACTTCCCATCTCCTTGAGTTCCTCTTCCACCATACTTTAGTTATCCCTTCATTTGATCCAAATCACTAATTTATGTCATAGCCTATAACTATTTTATCTCTCAAATCACTGAACAATCAGTTTTGGCCACCATCATCATTCTGTGACCTCAGTGAGACCCTCCAGTCTCATTAATTCCCCACCTTTTCTCAAGTCATAAATTCTCTCTTTATTCATGTATCTGTTATCCAGGTTAGATTCCCTTTTACATCATTAAGTAAGAATATTCCCCAAAACCTGAATTCCTTTGCCCCTCTGTCTTTTTGTCACACACATACAGAAAATCCTAAAAAAAGGATAGCATTCCTTTCTTCAGACCTGCACCTTGCTGTAGAATTTCACAGCATAGGATAGATTGGTCTCACTAGAAATTCATGATTACCAAGAAGAAAACCCCATTGCTTGGCAGCTTTGCAATATTTCTTTAGTCAATTTACACGTACTCCCTGAAATTATTTTTTGAAACATTTGCTGTTGTCTTCAAACTTACTTTCCATATTTCTTGCTAATCCTTGAATGTAGGAATTCCCTTGTCATTCTAAAATCAAACAAATATCCTACCCAAATATGTCCCAACATAAGAATTTTACCTTTTTTTTTTTCCTCCTGCATCCCATTCCTTTCTTGCATTTGAGAAAATCTATGTTTAGTTCTCACTTCTGTTGTTTCCACTCTTTCACCTGGGTTCTTTCCATTGACTTTTTTGTTTCTTTGTTTACTTAAAAAATGTAAATAACATTACAAATGCTTATTTAACCAATTTTCCAGAATTAATAAGTAGTTAATGCTTTCCAATGTATGGCTTAAACTCGCATTTATGGGACAAAATACACAGAAATTATGACAGGGCACCTGGGTGCTCAGTGGGTTAAGCTTCTGTCTTCAGCTCAGGTCGTGATCTCAGGGTCCTGGGATTGCAGCCCGCCCCCCCCCCCACATTGGGCTCTCTGCTCAGCAGGGAGCCTGCTTCCCACCCTCTCTCTGCCTGCCTCTCTGCCTGCTTGTGAACTCTTCTGTCAAATAAATAAATAAATTCTTTAAAAAAAGAAATTATAAAACAAATACATTTTTATTTCTTTCTCAATCTCAGTTCATCACTTTCTTTTTTTAACCAAAAGCATGAATTTAAAGAATAGTCTTTCTCTCCAATCTTTATATGTTTACAACAAATCTGGGTACACATCATATATATGACTACTTTTTCAGTTTAAAATATTTTTTTAGATAATATCATGCTATGTGTGTCATTCTGATATTTTATTCAATATTATGTAGTGAAATCTATTCATGTTGATAATATAGTTTTAGTCAATTCTAGTTTTCCTCTACATATTATTTTATCATATGAATGTACTTAAGTAACTCTATATATTTTTTTCTTTTTTTCTCTTTTTGTTCTTACATATGATTCTGCAGTGAGCTTCTTAACTGGCTTCTTAATATACTGAGTCTGGTCCTATTTCTCACCAGATATCATTTTATTTCTCTAACTACAGAACCAGTTTGTCAGTGTTAACTATACATGATGCCACTTTTTCTCATCCTCCCTTGTTCTTCAAATTGCTTCATTTTCTTATGGCCTTAGAATTCCACCAAATCGGCTCTTGCTTAATAAACAGGCAATGAGTAAGCTGAACATAATAAATGTGATGCAAGGCACATAAACTCTATCATTCCTATCTCGTATTCTAAATCACTAGATCCAATGTTCATTGGCACTTGAGGCCACAAAATCAAGTGCAAGGTGACAATGGACCTAATAGCAACGATGAGACATTTCTAGGGGTCTGTATTTAAAGTTTTAAAGCATTATGACCTCTCACAGATGAGGAGAGGATAAGTATTTTTCAGAAGGAGCCTAAACCAAAGAAGTGATTTAGTGAATTGTCCGAAGTTCAATGTAATATCCAATGTGTGGAAAACATAACCTGGTTCTCAGTCACATATTTACTTATTCCTCAAATAAAAAATAATATTAAACTATGTGCTCAGTAAAGTTTTACCAAGTTCAGTGAGTGACATGAAGAAGCAGCATCACTCTTGCATTCCCAGAACTCACAGATGAGAACAACAGATGTGAAAAGCTTTGGATTAGGAGTGGAGGGGAAGCCTGACTGCCTGTGGGCTTTTGGGAAACCTTTACAGAGGGGGACCTTTTCTGTGATATTTAAAGCTGAGGATGAATTCAGTTGAGAAAGAAGAATGTGGGAAAGATGCTTTTGGGCAGAGGGGGACAACAGAGCCTGACAGCACATGCATTTTGACACAGAGCAGGCACTCAATAAATATTTGGTAACTGTGTATTAAATGAATGAAAAGAGGGAAATGGACACTTGCTGCTGAGAGGGTGATAAGAAAGCTAAGGAATTTTTCTCTCATTTAGTTGCACTGTTCTGATCCACGCAGAAAGAAGAAAAAAAGAGGACCAAAGAGTGATTTCTGTCTTCCATGTCACTTCACATAACATGATCTAAAAGTAGTTACAATAGTTCATTTACTGTTAGAACTTGTCATAAACACTTTTAAGTGGGTGTGTTTGATAGTGATGGAGTACATGTCTAAATCATTGGTAATCCTGGGAATGGTCGTCAAAGTAATGTGATTGATACAAAAGGCACTGACAGACAAAGCAAGGGACGAACTTGTTTTAAAGTAGGTAAGGTGACCCAACTTTACACAGATGGCCACATAGTGCAAGGGACTCTCTAGAAGCACTCCAGGTTACATGCACAAGCTTCTATAGTCTTCATATTTCCCCAGAAGTGTTCACCTGTCAACGAAGCCACCTGATTCAAAGAAGAGACGGCTAGGCTTTTTGAGAAGCTTCTATTTTCTGCTCTCTCAAAAAATTAAAAATTTTCTGGGGCTCTGAAGAAGACTCTGGTTATATGCCTGTCTGATCACCAAGAAAAAGAAGAAAAAAAGAGTTCCAGTAGCTTCTTGGGTACTTTCTATAAATCAGAAGTGTACCCCCACACAGCGTGTGCAGATTCAAACCTTTAAAGTCTATTTCAGTTTTATCCTGGCATGCCCTAAAATAGATCCACTCTTCCAGACATAATGGTCTTATGACATGAATGCATCAACAAGTAGAACAAGTATCCTAAAAGTTTCTTTAATGCAACTCGCTGTTTTTATGTCCATTAGTATAAGCAGGACAAACGAAAAGGGGTGAGAACCTTTGTGACATAGTCATACAAAAACATACAAAAGGTGAGTGCTATTGTGATAATTTCAATTAACAAATACTTGGACCATAAGGAAAAATAAAAATTTGGGTTAGATTCTGATTTCTTGAATGTATGTCTAGTATGACACCCTCTGTGTTAATTTATTTTTTGTTATTCAGTGCTTTTTACCTGCAAATGTAATAACAGTATGTATTTTATGATTATTTTTATAATTTATTTCTACATCATTTGAAGAAAACTAAGAGGGGATAGAGAAGGAATGGGGAAAGTATACTGAATCGAACTGTTCCTGTAGTTTGAAGCCTAGAGATTCCCCTTGTTATTTATTATCTCTAATATTACAAAGGCCCTAGAACTCATTTGTGTCCACACTTTTGGTTTCTGCTAGGAGAAAGAGAATAAATAGGAAAATGGTTGTCCTCCATCTCAGCTTAACCAGAGTGAATCTTACAAATTTCATGACTTAATTAACGGAGAGAATGACATATTAAACTGGAGAGAATCTTTGAAACTATTACCTAACTCCTTCAAATAAAGGGTGTAAACTGAGAGTTGGAGCCATAACAGAACTATACATGATAATGTCTATGGACTAGTGGTTCGTTATTGGATAGATTCATAGGGAACTAATTAATATTTACAAGTTTCCCCCCTTCTCTTTGGTAATTCACATTTACTTTATCAGTGAAAAAAGACTTTTTATGTTAGTTAACTTACTTCTGTAAAACAACTTGCTTTCCTACATTAGGAGCTGAACTGAGGCTTAAATTTAAAAATTAAGTTTATGCAGTCACCTAGTACAAGCTCCCTAAAATGGTGGCTATCATCGTCTTCAGCAGCAGCGGCGGCATCAGTTATTCACATTAAACCTAGCATTTTAAGGTATTTGTAGTTTTCAGTAAAAGACTCAACTTCATTAAAGCTATTAAAATAGAAATGAGTTTTTAAAAAAGTATTAAATTTCATTCTGAGTTTTTTGGCAGCCTGGGCAAAAATTTATGCACAATCAATTTATAAGAATTATTAACTGATAAAAGGAAAAATGTCAGTATTTCAGAAAGATTTTTTTGGCATTAAAGTGTGAACGTCATTTCTTCTAAGATAATAGTTTATCAGTGATACTAAATCCTGCAGTCGACAATGTAACTCATCAATGGTTTTATAACAAATCCCAAAGCTAACTTTGTCAATTTAATAAAAATAAAGGGTATAGCATTATGCAATCACTTAGTGAAAATATTTACAAGTGAATTACTTAACTTCTAGTTATAGAATTAAAAATGAGGATGTAAGTTAGATTTTCTAGAAAAAGAAAAGGATCTCAAGTCAGTAGTTCCCAAAGATGACTGCATATCAAAATTACTCAGGAAACTTCTTAAAAAAATTTGGGGACCCTCCCCAGTTCTACTGAAACTGATTTTCCTGAGGTGGGATTCAGGCATATATTTTTTAAAAAGCAAACAACTCTTCAGATAATTCCAATGAGCAGCCAGATCTAAGAATCACCACCTTAAGCTGTTGTCTAGGCCACCTCTTGTTTTAAGTGAATAAAATAAATAGAAATTTTAAATCATGAATCATTTTAAATTTTTAAAAGATTTTGTTTATTTATTTACTTATTTGTTTGAGAGAGAGAGAGCACACAAGCAGGGAGAGGGGCAGAGAGTGAAGCCGAGGGAGAAGACGACTCCTCACCAAATGGGACACCTAACCTGTGGCTTGATCCCAGGACCTTGGGATCGTGACCCGAGACAAAGGCAGATGCTTAACCTACTGAGCCATCCAGGCACCCAAATCATGAGCTATTTTAAACAAAATATAACAGACAGCTGGTACCATGAAATTTAATAATAATGAATATTTTTGACATATTTGCTTAGAATATTTTTAAAATTTTCTCCTAAGATATACGTGGTTTTAAAAACAGCTTAACCCTCAGTCTGATTCTATCCCTTCCTGTTCAGAAATAACCAAGATTCTGAAGTTTGTATGTATGGTATCTTTCCATGCATATTTTTGTAATATTACTACATATGCAGGTACTATAAATAATACATCATTATTTAGTATTGACTTAGTACTGTGGTCTGTTTCATAAAGCTTTGTTAAGATGGGTGTAGATTATCATTTACTTCAGGACTACTTTAGTTCTACTGTTAAGACATGGCTTTTCTGTGATCTCTACTGAAAATCCCAAGTGTTTAATAAAGTCTCTTTGGCTAGATAATTTTTTTAAGATTTTATTTATTTATTTGACAGACAGAGATGACAAGTAGGCAGAGAGGCAGGCAGAGAGAGAGAGGGGGAAATGGGCTCCCTGCAGAGCAGAGAGCCCGATAAAAGGCTTGATCCCAGGACCCTGGGATCATGACCTGAGCTGAAGGCAGAGGCTTAACCCACTGAACCACTCAGGCGCCCCCGACTAGATAAATTTTTAAAAATATTTTATTTATTTATTTATGTGAGAGAAAATGTGACAGAGATAGAGAGAGCATGAACACGGAGGAGAGGAAGAAGGGAGCCTGACAGGGTATTCTATCCCAAGACCCTGGGATCATGAGCTGAGCCAGTAAAGGCAGACGCTTAACTGACTGAGTCACCCAGGTACCCCTGGCTAAATAAATCTTAAATACTTCCCCGTTGTGTGTGCACTCTAGGATTCTTTTGTTCATTTTCAAATAGATTCAATTTTTTTGATTTTGTGGACTTCATATATACAGTTATGGCTTAGTATTCAGAAACATTTCAACGCCAATCCCATGTAGACTTCTGAATTTTTTAAAAATTTTCTAATTTTAATTTTATTAAAAACTCCAGCCAGCTCAACCTCCTTGATCTTTAGTTGCTATCTGCCCAACTCAGCATGACTGCTAGACTCTGCTCAAGTTTCTCCTCCATGCATATGGTCCAGAGATTAATGTTAGCCAGAAAAATAGGCTAATCTTATTTGTTTCTCTTCTCTCATGGATCATAATACTACAATGTCTGTTATCTAATATAGGCAAGAAATGATTTTCTTTGCCAGGTGAACAAGTATGATACAAAGTACTCCACTATGGCCATGAGATCAAATCTCATTTTTGTCTGTTCCTGTAAATAGATTTTTAAAAAAGTGATCCATATTTTTCCTAGTTATAGGATTATCCAGTTTTTTATTCATTGTTGAGTTTAACTATTATAAATTATAATCTTCTATGAAATGATCAATTTCTTTAGTTTTAATACACATTCCTGAAGGATATTCATAGTATATTTATAGTGTTTTTAAAATGTATTAAAATTTTAGATCTTCAAAATAAATCCCCATTTCTTAGGATTCATATTTGTACCTTCCTTTTTATTCATCAATCTTGTAAGAAAGTTTTCTTCATTACGTTTTCCTCAAAAGCAGCTCTTAGATTTTATATTTTGTTGTAATTTTCTGTTATTTTACTTTTTTTGGTTTTTATTCATTTTTCACTTCTGTTTCATCTTCATAATTTCTTTGTTTTTACTGTTTTGGGGTTTGAGATGTTATTGATTTATTAATTTCTTTATTTAAATATTTAACTCATTAATCTTTACTTTTCAAAATATTTGCATTGAAGGCTATACGTTTTCTTATAAATGCAATTAAGCTGTTTTCCTCAAGTGAAAACCTGATCTCTTAATTCTAAGTATATTCAAATTTCCATGATTATCTTACTTTCATCCATAAGTTATTTCAAAATGTGTCTAAATTTCTCAATTATATAGTTTCTTCACTTACTTTCCTATTTTATTATTTTTTTTTTTTTTGACAGAGAGAACATGCAAGGGGATCATTGGGGGTGGGAGGAGAGGCAGAGAGAGAATCTTAAGCAGGCTCCATGCCCAGTGTGGAGGATGAGGTGAGACTCAATCCCATGACACTGAAATTAAGACCTTAGTCAAAATCAAGAGTCAGCTGCTTAACTGACTGAGCCACCCAGTTGCCCCAAACTTTTCTGATTTTTAAATCACAATGTGATGTATATACCACTAAATTCATTCTTTTAAAATATACAATTTAGTGATTTTTAATAAATTCACAAGGCTATGCAACTCACCAATATCTAATTTCAGAACATTTTCATCACCTCTAAAATAAGCCCTGTACCTGGTTCGTGTTAACTCCCCCTCTTCCCCTCCTTCTGGTCTTAGGCTACCACTACTCTACTTTCGGTCTCCATGGATTTGCCTGTTCTGGATATATCATATAAATGGGATCATAAACTATGTGACCTCTTGGTACCTACCTTCTTTTAGTTTGCATGTTTTCAAGATTTATCCATATTGTACCCTATATCAGTAGTTCATTCCTTTTATGGCTGGATAATATTACATTGTATGGATATACAGCATTTATTTATCTATTCGTCAGTTGATGGACATTAAGTTGTTTTCACTTTCTGGCTATTATATATAATGCTGCTATAAATATTTATTCACACATTTTTGTGTTAATATATGTCTTCAGTCTCTTGTGTATATAAGAGTGGCATTGTTGTCATATGATAATTCTGTGTTTGCCTTTTTGAGGAACTACCAAACTGTTGTCCAAAATGGCTTTAACATTATACATTTCACCAGCAACATATGAGGTTTTTGATTTTCCACATGTTTTTCAACACTTGTTATTGTCCTCTTTCAAAATTTATTATAGCTATCCTAGTGGGTATGAAGTGTTATCTAATTGTGGTTTTAATTTGCATTTCCTTAATGACTAATGATGTTGAATACCTTTTCATGTAGTTACTGGCCATTTGTATATCTTTTGTTTTGAGAAATATTTATTCATATCTTTTGCCTAGTTTTTCATTCAGATTTTGTTGTTTCCATTGTTGAGTTGTAAGAGTGCTTTATGTAATCTAGATATTAATCTCTTATCACATTATGGTTTGTAAATATTTTTTCCATTCTATGGTTGTCTCTCATTTCTTGATAGTATCCTTTGAAACACAAAGTTTACTTTTCATGAAATGTAATTCATCTCTGTGTGTGTTTTTTCTTGTGGTCCTTATGCTTCAGGTGTCATACCTAAGAAACTGTTGCATAACCAAACTGTTGCCTAACCTAAGGTCAAGAAAATTGGCAACTATGTTGTATTCTAAAAGTTTTTACAGTTTGAGCTCTTACACTGAAGTATCTGATTCATTTTGAATTAATTTTTATATGCGGTAAGTCAGGAATCCACTGTCATTCTTTTGCATGTGGATATTTGTTTGTCTTAGCACCATTTATTTGAAGACTACCCTCTCCCCACTGAGTAGTCTAGGCACCCTTGTCAGAAGTGGTTGATCATAAGTTTAAGAGTTTATCTCTGAACTCTTAATTCTTTTACCTTTGTCTATATGTTTATCCTAATACTAGTATAATAGTGTCTTGATTTGTGTAACCATTTAGTAAGTATTGAAATCAGAATATGTGAATTCTCTTTGTTCTTCCTTAGGATTACTTAGGTTATTTTGGCTTCCTTCTATGTTCATATGAATTTTAGGATCACCTTGTCAAATTCTGCAAAAAAAAAAAAAAAAAAAAAAAAAAAAGGCAGCTGGGATTCTAGTAGGGAAATTTGAACTGGAGTATTGCCATTTAACATTAAATCTTTAAGGCATTAAAATGAATTTTTTTTTCCATTTCCTTATGTCTTCTTTTATTTCTTTCAACGTTGTTAAAGTTTTCATTGTACAAGATTTGTACTTCTTTTGCTAAACTTATTCCTCGGCGTTTTATTCTTTTTGATATTAATGTAACAAAATTTTTAAAGTTTTATTTTTGTTTGCTCTTTGCCAATATAGAGAAATAAAATTGATAATGCGCATTGCTCTTCTATCTTGCAACCTTGCTCATTTTGCTTATTGCTTTTAATATTTTTATTGGATTCCTCATATTCCTTAATATTGTATATTTCCTATATATAAGATCATGTTATCTGCAAATAGAGGAAGTTTTACTTCTTCCTTTCCAATCAAGACACCTTACATTTATTTTTTTTTTTCTTTGCCCAATTGCACTGGCTTGATCCTTAAGCATAATATTAAATACAAGTGGCTAGTATGGATATCTTCATCTTGTTCCTGATTTTAGGGGTAAAGTATAGTTCTTTCACCATTAATTATGGTAAATTTTAGATTTTTTATAAATTCTCATTATATTTTAAAAGTTCTCATCCTGCTCCTAGATTTTTTAGTGTTTTTATCATGACAGGGTGTTGGATTTTGTCAAATGCTTTTTCTGAATCTATTGAGACAATTGAGGTTTTTTTTTTGTCTTTTATTCTCTTATTGGGATGTGTTACATAGATTGATTTTTATAAAGTATTTTTTTGTTTGTCGGAGAGAGAGAGAGAGAGGGGGAGGGAGCACAAACAGGGGAAACAACAAGCAGTGGGAGAAGCAGGCTTCCTGCTGAGCAAGGAGCCTGATGCAGGACTCAATTCTAGGACCCTGGGCTCATGACCTGAGCCAGAGGCAAACACTTGACTGACTGAGCCACCCAGGCATCCCTATATAGATGATTTCTGTATGTTGAACAAACCTTGCATTTCTGGGGTAAATTGCATTTGGTCATCGTATAATTCTTTTTATATGTTGCTGGGTTCAGTTTGATAGTATTTTTTTTTTTTTTTAGGATTTTTTCCTTCTATATTCATAAGGGATATTTATTTATAGTTTTCTTTTCTTGCAGTGTTTTTATCTACTTTTGGTATCTCGTTAATTCTCACTTCATAGAATGATTTGTAAAGCGGTCCCTCTTCTTTCATTATTTGGAAGAGTTTGTGAAGTATCAGTGTTAATTCTTCTTTAAATTTTAGGTAGAATTCACAAGTGAAGTCAGCTGGTCTTGGGTTAACTTTTTTTTTTTTTTAAAGATTTTATTTATTTATTTGACAGACAGAAATCACAAGTAGGCAGAGAGTCAGACAGAGAGAGAGGGGGAAGCAGGTTCCATGCTGAGCAGAGAGCCCGATGCAGGGCTCGATCCCAGGACCCTGAGATCATGACCTGAGCTGAAGGCAGAGGCTCCAACCCACTGAGCCACCCAGGCGCCCCCCGGTCTTGGGTTAACTTTTGTTGTTGTTGTTGTTGAAAGGTTGGCAGTAATGTACCCTCAAATTTATTATTTATAATACATGCTCACTTATTTTTAATTTCACTAAAAGAATAAGACCTACATTATAGTGATTTTTGACTTCATGAAATATTTACTTTTTGTACCTTTGTGTTCAATTTTCATAGAGCTCCATGTATATTTGAAAATATTAATAATATTTTAAGTTATATTCTCTAACTTTGTGGATACGATTCTCTATATGTCTTTTAGACCAAAATTGTTAATTCAGTTGTCTGTACATTTGGTATTCTTATTAACTTTTTTATTTTCTTGGTTTGTTAATGAGAAAGATGTGTTAAAATAAGCATAATGTAAGCTTATAACTTATTAATTTCCATATGATTTTTGAAATGATATATTTTGATGTTTATGTGTATGGAGTATATAGGCTCAGGATTACATAGTACTAGACAATTTCCCTGGGATAATTATAAAAGTTTCCTTTTTGTCACTCTTATTTCTTTCTCAAAATGTGTATTGTTTTTATTGATGTGACTATCCTAAGCTTTTTAGACATCATTTGTCTGGGAGTATTCATACTTCTTTTCTCTCAGCCTAGCTGTATTATTATTTATGTATGATTCTCAGTGAAAAGAATACAGTTAGACTTTTAAAACACTGCTTTTCTAGGAAACACCTTTTTTTTACTTGGCAAAATTAATGTATTAATAATTGCATTTATTATGATTTCTGATACATCTAAATACATTTTACAATCTTATTCAGTTTTCCTATTTTCTTTTGTTTTCTTTGCTTCTTTATTAAACTCTCTTCTTGCTTTTCATTGATTGATCAAGTTTTATTTTATTCTCTTTTCTTCTCTATTGATGTATATATGTTAAATATCTATTCTTTTTCTATTATCACAGCAGTTTCTGAATTTTGATTTATACACTTGACCCAGAAAGTCTAAGGTTAATCAATAGCTTTATCCTCTTCCCAATCAATACAAGAATCTTAGAATGGTTTAACTCCATCACAACCATCACAAGTAATACCCACCCTAACCCCACTTTTGGCATCTTAGACTATATTCTTTACCAGGAATTTAGCTCTGAGTGACATCAGCAAGATAGCTGAATAGGATGTCCCTCCCTCACCTCTTCCTCTCAACAACAACTTGGTGTCCGTGACACACATCAGTATCTTTGTGTGTAGTGTGGGATCCAACACCATATGCCTAGGGACCTGGGAAAAGACTTGCCCACCCATTCATCAGGTAACAGGCATACATATTTCAGACCCAGATGTGGACCCCTCAGTGCCCATGGATTGGCTTCAGCCCCTTTTGGCTGTAGTCTAGGAGCCCCTAGAGAACATTGTCTTAGGTAACTGTGCATGGATGAGAGAGTGTTTGTGGAAGTCCAGTAGTACAGCAAGAGAAGTTCTGGCATACCACTGGAACAACAGAAATAAGAGAAAGGGTAAGAGGAAATCAACCTTCCTTTCAGTTCATTGCATTCATAAGGGAGATTTTAAAAAAGATAGAAAGAAAGAAAGAAAGAGAGGGAGAAAGAAAGAATCAAAGACTGCTTTTATTAGTGCACAAATAGACTGACCTGTGATTTGAAAGGGATGGTAAATTAATATAGTAATCACCATCAAAGCAAATTAAAATACAAAGGTATGTGAAATACCTTTACAATAACATAGTAAGCTAAGGAAATGGATTGTTCATCAACTACTTTCTCATTTTATGTTCTTTATAGTATCTTTTCCTTTCTTGATTGAGGCTTTTTTGTTGTTGTTTAAGATTTTATTTATCTATTTGAGAGAGAGAGAGAGAGGAAAAAAAAAAAAAACTTAAGTGGGGTGGGGAGGGGCAGAGGGAAAGGGAGAAGGAGAAGCAGACACTTCACTGAGCAGGAGCCTGAAGTCAGCCTGATCCCAGGACCCCAAGATCATGACCTGAGCCAAAGGCAGACACTTAACCAACTGAGCCACCCAGACACACATTGATTGAGGCTTTTAGATCAGGAATGGTTTTAGTTATTATCTTCTCTTTGAAAGGGAAAATTTTGCATAAGCCTGGATTCCTCATGATGCCTCTTTTCCCCAGTGATAAAATGATATAGAGAAATAGGGTCAGTCCATTTCTTGGGACTTAACAAAGGAACATTTAACACCTCCTTCCTTTCCATTCATAGCATTTGCAAGGGAGATTATACTATTATTATTATCCAAATTGGAAAGGAAGAAGTAAAATAGTTTCTGTTTGCAGATTGTATAATCTTATATATGGAAAATCCTTAAGACTCCATCAAAAAACTGTTAGAACTAATCATCAAATCTGTAAAATTGCAGGGTGCAAAACCAAAATGCAGAAATTAGTTGTGTTTCTATACATTAACAACAAAATGTCTGAAAATGAAAACGTTTCCACTCTCAATAGCATAAAAAAGTAACTTGGAATAAATTTAACCAAGCTGGTGAAAGTTCTGAACACTGAGAACTATGACTTTGATTAATGCAACTAAAGATGACACAAGTAAATGGAGAGATTTCCTGTGTTTCTGGATCAGAAATATTAATATTATTAAATTACCCATACTATCCAAAGCCATCTATAGATCCAGTACAATCCTTATAAAAATTCTAATGGCATTTTTCATAGAAATAGAAAAACATATTAAAATTCATTTAAAACCACAGACCCAAATAGCTAAAGTAGTCCTGAGAAAGAACAAAAACAAAGAAACAAACAAACAAAAAAACTGGAGGCAATATTCTTCCTGATTTTAAACTGCATTATAAAGTTGTAATAATCCAAACATATGCTACTTGTGTAAAAAGAGACACATAGACCAATGAAACAGGATACACAGCCCAGAAATAAGCCCTTGCATATACAGTCAACTAACATTTGTAAAGGGAGGCAAAAATACTCAATGGGGAAAGATCAGTCTCTTTAATAAATGGTGCTAGGGAAACTGAATAATCACATGCAGAAGAATGAAATTGGACCCCTCTCTTACAACACTTATAAAATTAACTTGAAGTGGATTAATAGGTTAAGCATAAGACCCGAAACAATAAAATTCCTAGAAGAAAACATAGGGAAAAAGCTCCTTGCATTGATCTTGGCAATGATTGTTGGATATGACACTAAAAGCAAAAGCAACAAAAGTAAAAATAAATAAACAGGACTACATCAAATTGAAGAGCTTCTGAACAGCAAGAGAAACAGTCAATGAAAGAAAAGGCAATGTATGAAATGGGAGAGCATATTTGCAAATCCTCTATATGATAAAGGGTAATATCCAAAATATATAAGGAATTCATATAACTCAATAGCGAAAAAAGTCACTTAAAAATGGGCGAAGAACCTAAATGGACATTTTCTCAAAAAAGACATACAAGTGACCAATAGGTACATGAAAAGATGCTCAACATCACTAATCATCAGAGAAATGTGAATCAACACTGTAATGAGGTATCACCTAATATCTGTTAGGATGGTTATTATTAAAAAGACGAGATCAAAAGTATTTTAGAATGTGTAGTAAAGGGAACGCTTGCCAAAAAGATGCAGATGTTAGAGTTGGAAGTGAGGACACACCTGGAGCCAATATTGAAAAGAAGGGAGAAGGAAAAGATCCAGGGAGTATGAACAGAGCATCTATGGGGTCTTGTCCAGGAGGGAATGGCTGTTATAGTTCTTCTCTTTAGTCATCATGATTGTTAAATCTGAAGATATATGCCATTTGAGGAAGATCTCTATTAATTTGTTTTTTCTTTGTGAAAATTGTTTTGTTACCATTTTCTCTAATCTGTCCCAGTTTTCCTATTAGGTACCTTTTATTTTACCTTAACTTATTCTCCATATCTCTTAACATTTTGCAATTTCTACCTTTTTATATATCTGTGCATATTTTGCATAAGATTGTCAGATCTATTTTCTATTTTACTAATTACTTGATGTATCTAATCTGCTTTCTAATGTGTCCGTTGAGTTTTTAATTTCAATAACTGTATATATCATTTCTTGATGTTAGTTGTTCTTTTACAATTTTTGATAGTGTAATTCTTGCCTTATGGTTTCTATTCCTTTTGTTATTTTAAGCATATTTATTTATTATTTTTTACTTTCTTCAGATTTTAAAAATAATCTTAAACTTGGAGATCCTGGGTATTTAATCTTGCAAATGGAGGATTGTTTTTAAAAAATTTTATTGTGAAATCATCAGCACCAGGATTTTGTGTGTGTGCGTGAGAGAGAGAGAAAGAGAGAGCATGCTAAATGAGCTTTAGTTGTGGAAGTATTTCTCCAAAAGAGTTTTGAATTTGCATTTGCTTGTACAAAGTGCCTGGCATCAGCTTTCTTCCTGTGTACTTTTTGGTTGATAATTCTTGCATCCTTTGTCAAAATGTGCAAATCAAGCCCTATTTGCTCATGGCTCATGGTATCAATTTTCCATGGTGATTTTTTAAAATTTTAGAGCACAAAGGGGAAAGGCAGAGGGAAAGGGAGAGAGAATCTTAAGTTCCATGCTGAGCATGGAGCCTGATGAAGGGCTCAATCTCACGACCTTGAGATCATGACCTGAACCGATGACCTGAGTCTGATGCTTAACCAGCTAAGCCACCCAGGCTCCACAATGTGATTTTTTTTTTTTTTTTTTAAATTCTTGACCCAGATCTTCATGCAGAGGCAAGGTTTCCTGTTATTTTCCTGGCCCAATGTATGTGTGTGCATGTGTGTATCTGTGTGTATGTTTGTTTCTAGTATCTCTTTTCACTGAGGTAGAAGCCATTGATGGCTCTTGTTTATTGGGGTCTCACTTTTACCATCCTGAGCATGGATCCCACTTAAAATTCTCTCCCCCTCTCCCTCTGCCTTTCCCCCTCCTTCCCTTTGTCTCTCCTTCTCTAAAAAAAGGAAAAATAAATACTCTGGAATAACTTAGTGCATCATGCAGCTAGGATGGGCTCCTTTTGAAAGAAAATGGAAGTTGACAATCCAAAGTATTTTGTCTGAAAGGATGGGAGTGTTTTATTATGTTACTAGTTGAAAAATGTCCCTATGCTTAGTTAAGGAGGTAGGGTAAACATTTTATTGTTGTTTTTAACCTAATCTTCTTGGATTGAGTCACAGTCTCTTCATTTTTTCATAATGTTAAGCAAACACATACATATGTAGCACATGGTACTCTTTACTCCCAAGAAATACATATATATAAACATTCATTTGATTGGACTTTCCAAAACGTTGAGTATAGCCACTTAGAAATCTCAGAGGGTCTGGTTTCCTGCATAAAACTTGGTAGTGGTATCTACAAGTATTTGGTTAATTGAATCCAGATTGACAGAGGTATGTGCTTTTGAAGATATATACAATATTGTCCCAGAGTCATTTGTTTTCCTCATAAAATGTGATGTTGATTAGGTTAGTAGGAAATGCTATGACAGAAACTGAATGTTCAAATTTAAACACTGAAGAGGGTACCAACTTTTATCAAGTGCTTACATCAGTGTTCTAGGCTAACTTTTGTTATCTCATTTCATCCTTATCTTAACCATACATTTAAATGTTATTGCTCATTTTGTAAGATGAGGACACTGAGGCTTAGTCAAATGCATACATTTATCCGAGGTAGCATAACTAAAGATGATGTGCATGACTCTAAACTCATAGTTCTTTGCACTATGATGCTGACTGTAAAGCCAAAAATTTTTGAAACACTTGTAAAAAACAAATGATCAGCCAGATTGAGTTTGCAATTAAAAAATTACTCCTTTTAAATCAGAAAGTGTTTTGGTATAGGAAATAAGGAAGTATTAGAAGAGCAGGTTCTGGATCAGAACTCCAAGAGCGACTCTCAGAGAAATAACAGAACTGGCCCCGCAGGAGAAAACAGTTAGAAAGACAGGAAAAACCAGGAAGCTACCACTTATACTGAAAGGTCCTGGGGAACACTTTTCAGGTGCGATTCAGGTTAGAGACCCGCATCCACAACTGTTGACTTTGTGGTTATGCTGTGCCTATTAGCTCTCTCTACACCAAGCAATTAGTGTCCCTCACCTTGCCACTTGATACATGGACATCTGATAACACTACTACAGCAAACCCCAGTACTTCCAGGGCTGTGCTTGCCAACAGCCAATAGAGATGGTAAAATAGTAGCCTTTGCCTCACTTATACTTTCCAGATCTTTCACAGATATATCTGACAGGACTGATGCCTATCTGGAACCCTAGCTGCAAGGGAGTCTAGGAAATGTGCTTTTTAACTTTGTGGCCGCTTCAGCAGAGAAAGATACACTGTCAGAAGGATGGAATGAGTACCAGTTCACTATATTCACTTTTCTGGGAATAATAATGGAAAGCTTCATGAGGATATTCCTTCAGAGATCTGGATTTGGAAAAATTGGAAAAAAAATTGGAAAAATTGGAATCCATGTAAGACATCAAGGAAAACTTCCCAGGAAAAGAGCTGAAAAATTATTTTCCTGAGAAATATATCATAGAGACTTTCCATGGGGGTGCCTGTGTGGTTTATTTCCCAGAACAAAACCAGAAATATACATTTCAAACTAATTTTTTCTGCATGCTTTATGGCCCCTAAAATTTTTGTTATTTTTATCAGTTGAAGTCAAATTTACTAATAATATTTTTTCTAATTAAAAATTAAATGCACTAAGCTTCTGTAAATAAGTTGCAATATTATTGTTTATAATATGAGTTAATCTTTGTATTATACCTGAGAGAGAAAATACAAAATTTTTTAAGACCCCTAGTCAGAAAAAGGATTTCATTTCCTCTGTTTAATTGATAATAGCATTCATCGCAATAGCATTTAATATCTATATCTATATCTATATCTATATCTATATCTATATCTACATCTATATCTATATAGCTACTGGTTTTTTATTCTTTAGGATTTCTACATCATTTCACTATATCCCATATTATTAGCCTAAGGAAATAAATGCATATTCCTATAGGAGCAACTAAATTCCTTGCAAATATTTTCATGAAATCAAACCAAAATGGGAGGTGGGTTGTGAAGTTGTGTTAAGCCTGCTGCCTGATTCTCATTAGACTCATTCTATATTCTTTTAAGTCCTAGGCACATGGTCTTCAGTTATTTTCATGACTGCTGTAATGGAATTACCATTTCAAGTTTGTAGGATTTGCAGGAGAAACATGATAGGAATAGCAGGAAGGAATGGTTCTCTCATAAACAATCTACCAAAATTTTGAACTGATTAGGTTTGAATGGCTAAAAGAGAGAGTGGGGAAATGTACCCTAGTTTTCTTTTCCTTCAGTTTCCTGTTGCATTATGAGGCTTCTTGAATGTTGCATAATATAAATCATCTTACAACTAAAAGACGAGTTTGAGCTTGCAAACTCAGCAGATTTACTTAATTTCATTTTTCCAGTTGGATATCTGCACCAATTCTAGCCAAGAGAGTATTTCATGTCACCTAATGCAACAAATAGGTCCTGGAGCTTTTGCGGCAATATCCACAATGTTGGCAGACACATATTTTCTTTCCTCTGCCAAGCACCATCAACATTATTTTTGGGTGGATCTGAATCTGAACAGTCCAGAGTTTCCATTACATCGTTCTAATTGTTAAAAAGGGGACCTGCTATAATTCTTGAAAACTAGTCTGTTTAGTCATCGTCGTTGCCATAACATCAGATTGAAATATTGCTTCTCTCCGTTGGTTTGGCCACAGCATAGCAGCCAGCCTAGTAGCGTCAAGGCATTAGGAAGGCAAAGCAACCCACAGTCAACAGTATGAATGGAACAATTCACACTGTTGTACATAGATATAGAGGTTAAACCCAAACACATGAAAAAGTGATGCTGGAAGCACTTGGGAACAGCTGGGCCAGATGAATAACTCAATTGGATGCCATGAGGAACAAATTAAACAACTGACTGGAGACCAGGCTGCTCCTGTGACAGACACTTTAATCAGGAAGTCAAAAGCTGATTGACAAGATGAAAAGCTGGGTGACATGAAAAATGGAAACAGAAGGAACAACACAAGAAAAGGGCACCCCGGGTCAGCATGCTGACAAAAATAATCAAGTACGACAGGCCATAATCCAATCTTCGAATGTTTGGCATGGTGCTAGTTATGAGAATCTGCAGCCAAGAGGAAAGAAAACTATTATTAAGCAAAGAAATTATCTGGCTTTCTAGAACTCACTATTACATGTTCACTAGACGATTTTCTTTGCCCTTTAAAAAAAAAGAAACAAGCGTAATAGCTTTTGTTGCATGTCAAAAGATCAATTAAAAAGTGCTAATATATCTGGATATAAAGCCTTAAAAAGACAATGTATAATGGAGTTTTAAATTCATAGTTAAATAGGTAATATGCACATCAATTGCCTCAAATCACAAAGTATAGGACTTTCGCATGTTCTTCTATTCAAAGTGTAGAGGAAGAAGAGGTAGCAATTATTGAGAGGAGGTTTTTGTGGCCCACTTAATAACTCTTATACTGGATTCTTACTGCCGAATTACTGTTGGAATCCAAGGCCCAGCTTCATGCCAGATAAGACATTTATCTGTGCTAGTTGAATTATTTCTGATATGTCTCAGGATACCACCTGCATCGCCAAAGAGACATTGGGAGATACACTATCTAAAGAATGGAATAAGGATCAGGTTTTTAAAAAAGACAGACAACGTGAGAGTTTGTCATTATTGAGATAAAGGTATACTTGCATGTCATGTGGCTTCAGCTTGTATTTCAATAGCATGTAGTTTACCAGAAGAAGGTCCAGAAGTATAAGCACTTTGCAGAGTGTGGAGAGCAAAACTTCATGCCTTGTTGATAAACTCATCTGCCCTTCAGAAAAATGGAAAACTTGCTGTAAGCAGTTAAAGACCAGTTGGTCTTTATTTTCCTTTATTTTCCTACAGTGGAGCTAAACCTACATCTCAAGAGAAAAGAGGAGATGTTTTAATTCATTGTCTTAGTCCACTGGTTTTCAAACTGTGTTTCAAATCCCTAGGGATTTTTGAAAGAAAAGGATGGTCATGAAGGACATGTTTCATGTGTATCTACTCCATTACCTTCAGCTCCCACAGGTTTAGGAGTTCTGGGGCATTTAAAAAAACAAAACAAAACAAAAAAAAACCCAAAACACCAAACAGTGGAAAGGTTTCCGGGTTCAAAACTGTGTAAAAGAAGAAAATACCACTTTCAAGATACCACTGTCAGCTCAGATGGGGGGACCCAGCTGGCATATGTCACATGGATAATTCACCTCATAGAAAGTCAGACTGAATATCTTACCTACAGAACTCTACATGTGCCAGGGTCCTAACTGATGACTTTTCATTTTGCGGAAATTTCTTGAATGTGTCATTGCGAATCTAAAACCTTGACTCTGTCTTCTGCCATGTACGTAAATTCACCCGGGTCACAGATCTCCAAGAGGCTAAGTGGCTTCTTCTCATTGCCTTCATGACCATGTATCCAAGCTGTCAAATAAATACCTGAGAAGGTCTTTAATTTTGCTATGAGCTCAGGGCTGACCTTTGAATGTTACTGATGTAAAGGCATCTTAAAGGATGACACAGAAATTTTAGTTAAGTTCTCAAAGCTTAAAGTCACACAACATCAAGCATTGTAGGAGAAAAGTGTATCCAGTGAATTTCTATTCTGGTTCACTTTGATCTTTTTGAAGGTCTGACTTATGCTCCGCCTATCTGCTATAAAAGGGAGCTGCATATATTAATCTAAAACAACCCCGGGCTGACTTGGCTTCTTACACCTGCTTTTGTTTCCATCATACTCCCACCTGCCTGTAAACTTCTAACTCTGTGATCCCAGTGTTGCCTTACCGCAGATCTCAGGAACCAGCTGTTACATAGGCTCTCCCCAGACTTTGTGTATTTTCCCTGGATCTTCGGCTTTACTGTTCCCTGACTCTTACTACTGTCATCTCCACCCTCCAGGTCCTTTCTGATCCTGATCTTGTGGAACTGACTCCCTGACCCCAGCTAGTCAGTCTTTCCTGGCCTCATGGAGGGTTAGGGACAGAGTGTGACAGAGGTTAGTAATGAGGTGGAGAGCTTTGGTAGATTCAGATAATTGCATCACTAATGGCAATATTTATTATTATTATTATTATTTTAATTTTAGGCATTTTCTTCAAAGATCCCATGATAAAATGGGATGTAATGTTTAAAATCGATTTAGTGCTAAAAATACAAAGCATCCAAAGAAGAGAAAATTGATATGTAATATGTTGTAAGATAGAGTATGTACAAATAAGTTGAAGTATTTAATTTATTTGACCTAGCATAGGTGATTTGGGTGTTGTATATATTTATTGAATGGTGATTATAGTGAGGTCTTTGGCTTTTCCTTTGCCACGGATCTTTGCAGTTTACCAGCAACCAAGATTTATCAGTTCTTCTTAGGAAATGTGTTTCATATTTAGTCTCCATTTTATTTCTAGTAACACTATTCTAAGCCTCAGATTTTACATGGTATGAGAAGGAAAGGCTGGATCAGAAACATGAAATACTGAGAAGACTATAGTACCTTCTACACTATGAATTTTAAAATAAAAACAACACAGAAATTTGAAGAATATGGGTGTAAGAAAGTCTGATGAAGTTTGAGGTGTTTACTTGGGAACTATTTCATAGCCCCTTTTAAAATAATCAAATATTGGCTATCACAATTTTCTAATTTTATTCAATGCCTTAATTTTTGTGTCTTAAACATATCTTTGAGGATTAATTGGATAATCCATTGCTGGATGGGGATTATAGTAACATACTTCTTCACAAAATCTGAAGGAGATACACACACACACACACACACTCACACATATATATAATGCAAAATACTGTACAAAACAGTATAATATAGAAGTCATACGTAGCTGAGATTTTAATACTCTAACCCCTTATATTTTTGTAACTTCCTAGTTTACAAAATATCAACATCTAACTGTTCCCTATAAATCTCCAGCCCCAGTCTCGTATCTAGTGATATAAAGGAAGAAAACTGGCATTCAGTAACTTAGCACTATGTGCTAGGAAATTTAATTAATTCTGCCATTTAATCCACAAATCTGATGAGCAGACATTTTAAATAATTTAAATAACCTGCTCAAGGCCACACAATGAGTAAACGGTAAAGCCAAAATTCAAAACCAGACCTATCTGGTTTCTCCAGACCAGTCTAGAATATGACATAGAGACTAGCAGAGATAGGATATTTGAGGCCCTGCTGTTGACAAGGATTAAGGAATCAGGAAAATGAAGAATTAATTTGGGAAACTCATATCGAGTCTGATATCAGAGCCCAGCAGTAACATTGCCATGGAGTTGGAGCCAGCGTCAAAAAGTAGAGATCAGGGATGAAGGTCATATTCACACTCTAAAATGAAAATTAAGCATTCACTCATTCAGTAGATTGTAGTCTGGTGAACTGTTTATTGGCCACAGATTCCTCCAATTCCAGTCTGCATATCCTTTGCATTGAGACTACTATTCTTCTGATTGAGAGATTGGTCAGTTTCTTCACCTCCTTACATCTGGACCAACCCTGTGAGTCTCTAATCTACAGAATATGACAGAAGTGAAATTTCCTACCAAACGGCAGAACTATATAGGAAGTAAGAAATCACTGTTGTTTAAAACCACTAGGTTGTAGGTTGGTTACACAGGAATAATTAACTAAAACAGAAACTGGTATGTAGAGGTGAGGTGCTATCATAATGAAAATCTAAAACGTGTGGCATTGGCTCCAGTAATAGGAAAGATTGGTGTCTAGGAATGCACTGAGGAGATAGTTAGTAGATGCTGGATTAATAAGGAAATTGCTACTGGAGGCTGGGGAAAGGATCCTCCTGGTTACATATATGGTGACCAAACTATTGGCAAACTGTTACCTGCTACACTTGGAATATAGGCATAATGAACTCATGGATCTGACTAGGAGCGTTCCAGGCAGAATGTTACAAGTATGAATTGTTGTTGTTGTTGTTGTTTTGTAGCTATGTATAATAAAATGCAGGAAGAGGGAGATTAATTAAAGAAAGTACTGTTTAGGGGCACCTGGGCGGCTCAGTGGGTTAAGCCTCTGCCTTCGGCTCAGGTCGTGATCTCAGGGTCCTGGGATCAAGCCCCGCATCGGGCTCTCTGCTCAGCAGGGAGCCTGCTTCCCCCTCTGTCTCTCTGCCTGCCTCTCTGACTACTTGTGATCTCTCTCCCTGTCAAATAAATAAATAAAATCTTAAAAAAAAAAAAAGAAAGAAAGGACTGTTCAGTTTACAAGTAGAACTTAGAGAAAATGAAGACCCAGGATATGCTGGGTTGGAAAAGATTATCAAAGAATTAAATATGGGTGAAAAATTAATTCCAGGCACATTAATAAAATGAGGCCTCAGCGGCAAGGTCAAATGAAGGATGTGGCCGTAAGACCCTTTTATAAAACCTCAGAATAATATAAGGTGGTGCCTGATAGACTGCTTATGTAAACAATCCATCTTCTGTGAATCTAGGCACATCACCCAAGTATGACACATTTCTAAAATTAGAAGCCTGTCTTGACAAGAATAGTGAGCATGGATGCTGTCTAAGGCAATAGACTTTGAGCTGATACATAGAAATCCCGTAAAAAAGTTTAAAGGAGCTGTATCAAGTTGGAATAAGAGAGAAGGAGACAGTTTAAGAAGTCTCCTAGTCATCAGCTTCCGACAGGCACAGAGCAGACTGAAAGAGTTATTTAGATACAGGCATGGGTTATTTTTTATAAAAAGAGAAGGACCTCTTAAAGGGCGAAGTAAATGGTCCATGTTGAAACAAAACGGATTAGAGAACCACTCTAAAGGAGAAGAAATAGGCCCGAATCAGGGCATAATTCCTGTCCCTGGATATTTGTCTGTTTGGATCTCACAGTTGCTGTGGACCAGTGACCACTGTGTGCTTCCAGTTCTTTCTCTTTTTAAAAAAGGAATGTTTAGTATGGTTATCTCTTCATTGTTTCACCTTTGTATTATAGATGTTTGGGTGGAGAGGGCAGATACCTTATAGTTTTAGTTCACAGGTCTCTGGAAAGCTGAGGGCTCCACAGAAATCCTCATCTGTATTTGGACCAGAAGTGAATCACAAGCTGGAGAATTTCAAGCCTGTTACAATATTTGGGTGAGACTTTTGCAGGTAGTGGGATAGGAGTAATCATATTTTACATGTGAAAGCCCAGTGAGAAGTTTGTGGCCAGAAGGCAGAAGGTGGTAAATTGTTTTACAGACAAAAATTCCACCCATCCCAGTATGCATGCCCCTTTGCTGGCCCTTTCATCATGGGTGGGTTCTATTTCTCCATTCTTTTCAATCGAGACTTGCCTCGTGACTCACTTTGACCAACGAATGGAATGTGCTGGAAATGGTAAGGTGTGCATTCTAAAACCTGTGCCTCAAAAGGGCCTTGAAGCCTCTGTTGTCTCTCTGCTGAAAGCATGAGACCTCCATGCAAGGAAGCCAATCTAGTCAGCATCCAGCACCAACCACCAAATGTGTCAAATGTGTCAGTGTGACCATCTTGGACCTTCTAGTCCAGATGACCATGAGCTGAATAAGTGAGCTCAAGTGAAGCCCACAGAGGAGCTGCCTAACTCACAGGATTGTGAAAACTTCCTGGGAAGGGCATGGGATTGTGAAAATAATATTTTGTTTGCCTTCTTAAGCAATTACATTTGGGAATGGTGTATTACTAAGTAGCAATAATTAACTGAAACCTGTTATTATCCTGCAGAAACCATGGTGACTAAAACAGACGTCGTCTTTACCTCATGGGTGGTGGGATGTATAGTGGAGAGAACAGCATTAGACAAAGAAACAAAAATGTAATGACAAATGCTGTCAGTGCTTTGAGGGGAAAGGACAAGGTACTGTGAGGGGCTCAGAAATCCCACAGAGCTACATCAGACCTCCTATAGGTGCTATTGGAGTTATTTGACAATATTAGCGCCAAAGTCTTAAGAAGATTCACTGACAATGATCATCAGGAATCAAGAGGAATGCAAGCATGTGTCATTGGTATTTGTCATAAGGTGTCAGGGTTTAGGACCAGCTATATGTTACTAAGAGAAAACAAATCTAATTAAAGTTTTTAGCACAAGATCTAGCATATAATAAGCACTTGATGTTAGCTATCATTATTACCGTGGGGTTTTTTTGGGGAAGATATGGAAATGTGCAATTAAAAGCAAGTTTAAGAATAGAAACACAATTCTATTTTTGGAAAGGGTCAATAAAAATAATTATAATGAAATCCTTCTTCTAAATCCAAAATCAGACTTCAGGGGGAAAAGTAGAATATGTTTAGTTATATAATCCCTTATCTGAAGACTCTGAAGCCGGATAGGCTTCAGAATTCATGAAGTTGAGTGTTTTAGAAAGGTAATTTGGTACATGTACCATATTATATGCAATACCTCTAGCAGTGTCTGGGGTAGCACCTAGTCATCAAATTTCAGCAGCAGAATGTGTGAATATTCATAGTAAATGAGACAAAAGTTGAAAGCAGCATTATGCCTGTTCAAGTATCAGATTTATAAAAAAAAAATTAAAAATTTGGATCTCCAGAAGATTCTGAACTTCAGAATTGTGGATAGAATTGTGGACCTAGAGATACATGGCGCACATGATTGGTTATTGACATCTTAATGAGCTCAGTGGATCTCTGCTTGTCCAATGCAGCTGCAGAAATCTGTCTCAGCTTTACAAGTTGACAGAAATAAATCACACACTATATTTTCCATACTATGGTTCGTTTCACTGGCTCTGTGTTGGTACAGCTGGAGTATAGCAGATTCAGATCCTTGTGAACGCATGTGTAACCCTTGTTTCCCTGAACCATGCCAGCAGTTTCAGTGAATACCCATGAGTGTGAAGGATAATAATTTTCTCTGCGTCTTCACCCATTATTGCATTGTTATTCCTGGATTCCTCCCTTCTCCTTCCTCATCTCCATGTGTTCTCCCACCTTGGGGATGCCAGTGGCTCACAAGCTACCTTGAAAATTTGTTTTGTGACTTGACGGCTGCCCAAGGCTCTGCTGCTGCTCTGCCTCCTGGATTTCATCATTTGTGTCTGTCACTAAGTCACTCCTTAGCTGCTGTTTTCATTTCCAGCCGTTTCTTCAGGGGCAACCACTGCCATCAGTGCTGAGTAGGCTCTGAGTTGGAATGAGGTTCCACTGTTCACCTCGTTCCTTAGCTGTTGAGTCTAAATAAATCAAATCTCCCTCTCTCAATATGTATACCTATATATATTTATATATAGGTATGCATATATATGATATAATTGCCATACTTCTCTCTCTCTTTCTTTACACACACACACACACACACACACACACACACACACACACACACGTACACACACAGAGCCACACTTCTTTTAGATTGCTTTGTTTTGCGTTTATAATCCCTTTTGTAGAAAATGGAACATATTCC
The DNA here is from genome assembly GCF_902655055.1 of Lutra lutra. Lineage (NCBI taxonomy): Eukaryota > Metazoa > Chordata > Mammalia > Carnivora > Mustelidae > Lutra > Lutra lutra. Next base: position 73,141,831 of record NC_062285.1, read on the forward strand.
CCAGGAATTGAGCCAGAGGATATTTACCTGTCAACACCCAGTAGGATAGTGTCATCCTCTCATTTGGCAAATATTTAATGCCTGCAAGTGTCAGGCACTAGTTTAGGCAATGAGGACCAGTGGACCAGACAGACCAAATTTCTGATGTCATGGAGTTTACATTCTAGTCTCTGTCAAAACTGTTTCTGCTGTTGGACAGTCAGTTGGGTCACAGGCTGAGCCATATGCCCAGAGGGCTCTTAGTTCAGAGGGAGCTGACTTTTTGAAATGTGCCCCAACCCCAAAAGGTCAGGAAGAGCCTTGGTCTCACCCTCTTTGCTCAAAGTAGTAATTTTGTGAGCCAAAGCCTGGTTGTTCGACCTAAATATTCTCTTTTATCCCAACAGGAGATCTCTTTACAAAAATCAGTTCTGTGGTCCTGCTCTGATATCCCAGGGTCTCTGTGTCTCTAAGACAAATTCCTGCCACACAGAATATGAGTTCTGTTCAACAGAATGACAGGAAGAGACCTCAAGTGTGACCCAATTGAGAAATAACTGGTCTTTACCCTCTCTTCTCTTGGCCATTGTAATAGCCTCTGGGGTCAGCTTCTTACCTCTGATGAATCCTGCTGCCACCACTTTCCTGCCGAACATTTCCAGGGGCTCGCTGCTGCCTAGAATACCTGCTCTTTAGCTTGGTGATTCACACCCTTTTCCTCCCCATGACAGGTACAGAAGATGATCATATTTCCAGAGTGCATTTTGACAAATGGAAGAGGCCATTCTTGGCTAGATGTAATGGCCCCAGGATCTCTGACCACCCAGACTCTGTTGGCTGACCCAAGGAGGGCTTAAGAGACCAATATCTCTGCACATCTGTAAGCCATCTACTTCCCACACAAGGAGTAAAAAACTGGTATATAATAGTCTTTACGATGAAGCCCAAACCATATTTTGCTGTCATCTTTTAAACTGCTCTATCCCGACTGATTCCCAAAAAATTTAAGTGGCTCTTTTCTAATTCAGCGTCCTTTCCCTTTCACCTGAAATACCCTCAGCTAATTAGTTCTCCACATTCAATTATCATTCAGTCTTCCATGATTCTGCTGTTCTCGGTACTTGGAATGTCCTTTTTGCAACCTTGTTTTGTAAACTCCTGCTCATACTGCAGGTCCCATTTCAAATGCCACTGTCCGAGGACATTCCTGACTCCTCTAGGCCAATTTAGGTTGTTCTCTCCTCTGGCTGTCAAAGCACCAACATGAGTATTACTGTACTTACTCCATTATTACCTGCCTTAGCTGGGATCAGAGGCTGTGTTTTCTATTATATTGTACCCTTCACTAGGGCTCACCATAGTCCCTGCTAGCTCATAGCTCAATACACTTTTTGCTTAATGGATGAATGATTAAATCAATAAATGCAGAGCTGGAGAAATTGCTCCTGCATTGAATTTGCATGAGTCTTTGGATAAGATTTGGAATATTACTGCTTTTTATTCCCCGTATGCTGAGATGACAACATTTGTCTTTTCTTCTCTGAAATATAATGCCTTAAAACTCAAAACATCAAGCTATTGGAGCTTTGTTGTTATTATGTCCATGGTCACCCTGCCATTAAACCTTGGCTGCCCTGGAAATGTATATTGAATCTATAAATTTAGATCTAAAAATCTTATCAACAGAGTTTTGACACATATTATGTTGTCAGTTTAATAATCTAACCATGCTAGAACTAAGAACAAAATCATGGAAAGTGCTCATTTGGCAAGGCTGTGAATGACTTTCCTGAATTTGTGTTGGATAAAGAATCTTGTTAAGAAACCGGTGTCACTTAAGTTCTGACTTGGGGATGCTCTTGGGTCAAAAATTTTGAGGAAATGCGAGCTCAACATCATGTGATAGGCTGGTCCACCCACAATTTCATATTGTGTAATCCTTAAAATAGGCATAAGTACAGCAAACTATTAGAAGATCTTTTCATTGCATTTGTATTAGCCATCCCTCCCACCCCACCCCAGGTAGCTGATAGAATTCTCATTTCATCATAACTTCTGACTTTTCCTCTTTCAAATGTTTCAAGAATTTGCCATTGTAGAATTTACTGTAGCCTATAGCCTGTACTTTATGGATATATGAAAATATATGAATGTCAAGGAATGCTACCTGTGAATTAGACTGCCATGTTTGCATTTCTAAACAGGATGACTTTTAAAAAATCATTTAATCATACACGAAAAACTATCAGTAATGAGGGTCAATGTATTTGATCTCTCTTCTCTGGTATTCCTGGAGTGACACAAAAGGTTGAAATTTTTCTCTGACTTACATCATGGCATTCAAGTAATTTCAGAGGTCAGATGAATAAAAGAACACGAAAAATCTGCATCAGTTTTAATCTACAAGGAGATGTTTTAATTATGATTATGGGTGGTATTTTGGTCTGGTAAATGTGTTTCCTATAAGACTATGTACACTCAAGTATATTGCATATAGTTTATAGAATATGTTTTTCTATCTATCTGCCTATCTACCTAGTTATCTATCCATGTATCCATCTTTCCTTCCATCTGCCTATACACACACACACACACACACACACACACACACACATTTTGAATATATAACATATTCAAAATATTACTAAAAGTAACTTTATAGTCATTTAGGGTATTTATGCTTGGTTGTTCTTGATAGGTTTTTTTTTTTTTTAAAGGAGAGAGATGAATGTCTCTGTATCAAAGGGATATTTAAGAGATGGATAGTAAACATACAAAAACTTTACTTCATTGGGAGGTGCCATCTTTTAAAAGTATCATCACTTATCTATGTAGAAATGTGAACTTTTTATATAAAGATAATACAATACTTCCTTCCTAGCAGTATATTATTCCTTTTGCCTAGGCCTACCTATTCCATTTAAGATCCTATACATCTATAACTGATTACATGAATTAATTTATTTTGAAATTAAATAAAAATTCTTATTTTGGACATATAGGTCATGTGGATGCCAAATGGAAATTACACCAGTTAGTGATCTAACATGTGTTTTTAAATATTCTCTGGGAGCAACAGTTCAAATTCCATCAGGCCTTTTGAGAAATACAAATTGAATCATGTTTATTCTGCAAAGGTCTTTCAGATGAAGCCTTACAAACCGTGAAGTCTCCCTGAAATTTTCTCTGAGAGCATGTATGCATTAGCATTTCAATAATTCAAACTTCTGGTGGTTCCTTTGAAATTTCTTTAATCTCTGGCATTGAAACACCTAAGATGTATATCACGGGATTGTGAATCTTTGTTCAACAGTATTACTATAACACTGAGCAGATCTGAGGCAAGGCTGGGGACCTTTCCTAGCAATGATGATTACTAATTTGCTATAAAAATGATCAATTAAAGGCCACTTATAAGTAAGAAACAGCTTCATTTTTTTCCCACAGGGAAACATGAAATAGTTAATTACATACCTTTATTATAAACACACTTAAAAATTAGGTGAATAATTAGTGTTTATTCAAAAGTAAAAAATGCATAGATAAGTAAAGAGAGGAAAAACTTAGGTAGTAATGTTGTAGCCTAGCAATAGTGGCTATATTAGACTTTTTCCTATAATATAAGTAAGAAATATAAATAAATTTTCATTTGATTAAGAAGGAAGAATATGCTAATTTATCCTTATGTAACTTAAATGTCCCTTGGCCATCACCAGTTTGTACATCCTAAGAAGATCACCTGAAGAGTTTGTACTGCTATGGACACCTGATCAGTTGTCTGGTCTTCTAAATAGAAGAAACAAACCTTAAAACTCTTCAGGGGTCTCTGCTATTGGAGGTGGGAGATTAGGGGAGGGGCAGAGGAGGAAGCTCGGGCGTATAATCCCTGTGACTCTGAATCTCTCTGCCCTTGCTGTTGCTCTCTAGGTTTCTACAGCTGTGTCCTGTTTCATACTGATGTCCTCTGCAACACCCTGGGACACACTGTTGCTGGTGGTGGCCTGTCTTCATCCCTCCCATGAGCTACTCTGTCATCTCTTGCAACTTTGTCATCACCTGTCTTCTAGTGTCCTCAGGATATGTTTTCAGTATCTCCACTAGCAACCAGAAAGAAGTTTTATAACAGAGGTGTTCAAGTGACTAGAGACATATTATTATTTTATTTTAACTAATTTGGTAAAGTCGTCCTCAAGTATGGCTGCCAATTATTACTGCCATTCCTCTTCATGGATGCTGCTCCTAACATTAAGAGGTGACTTTATGTCCCCTTCTCTGGGTTGTGTATCTCAGTTGTGCTTGTGACTTGTTTTGACTGTGGAATGTTCATAGAATTTATATTCTAGGATTTTGAGAACAGGTTTAAGAGATCTAGCAGCATTTTTTGCTTCTTTTTGAGATGGAACTAGTATTCAGGAAGTCCAAGCAAAACTACTGTATGCCTAGAAGCCACATAGAGAGAGGTCCTGGAGACTGAAAGGCCATCTTGAATGTTCCCAACCTCACCAAGCTCTGAGATGAATGCTGAGAATGGTCCAGCTATATACTGCCCAAATTCTTGACCCACAGAATCATGAGAAATAATAAATTATCCTTGTCCACAGTAGATAACTGAGTCAAACATGCAACGGTGAATCAAGATTAGGTTTTGTTTTGTATTTTAGAAATTATCCTCCATGCAGCAAACAGAAGAGACCACAAAAAAAACAAAACATTACTTCCATAACATAAAAGTGTGTCTCTTACTCATATAACATTAATGTCAAGGTAAGCAGTTCAAGAACTAGTGTGGAAATTTTTTTTTAAAGATTTTATTTATTTATTTGACAGAGAGACATCACAAGTAGACGGAGAGGCAGGCAGAGAGAGAGAGAGAGAGAGGGAAGCAGGCTCCCTGCTGAGCAGAGAGCCCGATGCGGGACTCGATCCCAGGACCCTGAGATCATGACCTGAGCCAAAGGCAGCGGCTTAACCCACTGAGCCACCCAGGCGCCCGTGTGGAAATTTTTTTATCATCAGGCCCCAAAGTTGTTTCTTTCTGATTCACTTTCTTAACATATGCTTTTATTCTGCGATCATCTCCTGACCTAATAAAGCTGCTGGAGCTCCAGCTGTCAGCCACATCCCAGCTAGCAGGAGCAAAGATGAAGAAAGGGCAAAAGAGGCATACTTCCTGGCTGAGTCAGCTCCCTTTAAGGTGTCTCTCTGAAAGGCCTATACAACACTATCATGTGGCCAGAATTAGACACATGGTCACACCTCAGTGCAAAGGGGACTGAGATATTTAGTCATTTGTTGGGTACAACACCACTCCAAGAAGAATTGAGGTTTCATACTAAGGTAGAAGCAGACAATGGATATCGATTGGTGAGACAACAAGCTATCTCTGAAGACAGCCTTGTCCTCCCAGGGTGGAGCGGCATCACAGATATGTGATTTAGAGCAAGTTCTATACAGTCTCATACTTTATTTACATAAGCCACAATTTTCTCTAGCATTCAGGTTGTACATTGAGGTAATGGATTCATCCTTCTCTTTTGTTGGTTTCCTTGCAGAAGCTCCATTTTTCCTCTTTGCAGTATGGCTTCTATCAAAATGCTCTGTTTATCAGACCTGTCAGTAGATCCTGTGTTCATTAATGAGTGGGTTTATCTCTTTGCCCATGAGGTTCTGGAACTTAAAATCAGCAGATTACCTTTACCCACAGTGGTACCTAAAGGCCTACATCATACAGATACTTCAAGAAGTGTTGCCTAACTTCGAAATAGCACATACAGGTTGGAACTCTGTCACTTATTCCCTGAAACTTTTTGGTTTATGCAGAACTTAATTAATAGAGAAATAGTAGCAATGAAAATAATATGATAGAAAGTACAGTAATAAGGGAAAAATAGAAATAATGAAAGATAAGGAAAGAGAGGGAGAAGGAGAAAGGGAGAGGCAAAAGTGGGGAGAGACAAGAAGATCGAGGGAGAGAGGCTCTGTTTCTTAGTATCTTGTTCTTACCAGCGTCTCTTCCCCCCACTATCCCCAGGGCCTTTGCACCTCCTGTTTCCTCTGCTGATAATACCCTTTCCCATAAACCTCTTTACTCAACTAGTTCCTGTTAATACTTGAGGTTTTAGCTATAACATCACTTCTTCAAAGAGATTTTCCCCTGATCAATTTATCTCGAGTAGGTATACCCTGCAGAACTCTCTCTTAATCATCTCATTTCTTTTCTCTCATAGCACTTACCATAATTTCTAATTCTATATTCATTTGTTTATTCATTTGTTTAACCTCTGTATTTCTCTCTGGACTATTAGCCTCATAAGACCAGTACCTCACTGTCTTTGCATCCCAAACGCATGGTGTAATATAGGCATACCATAGATACCTGATGGCTATTTGCTGAACAAATGAGCAAGGGAGGGGAAGTCCGGGGGGGGGGGGGGGGGGGGCGGGGAATGTAACGTGAGAAAACGAGAGAGACTCATCTCATCCTGAGGTAAGCATTAGCTCAGAAGTCTCTCCACTGCCCAGCCTGTTTATTTTCCAGACAATTGATTCAAGTCCCTAGACAGGACATGCAGAGCTGGGCACAATAAAAAGTCTTAAGGCTGAGCTGCCAGGAGGACAAGAGTTTTCTCACCCTGACTTAAGACAGATCTGGCTCTGTGCCAGAGTATAAGTAAAAAAAGAGGGATTTTTAAAAAAAAGGTTTATTTATTTTATTTGGGAGGGCGGTAGGCGGGAGAAGAGAGAGACAGAGTAAAAGAATCTCCAGCAGACTTTCCACTGAGTGAGGAACCTGACACGGGGCTCGATCTCACCACCCTGAGATCATGACCTGAGCCGAAATCAAAAGTCGGATGCTTAACCAACTGAGCCACCCAAGTGCCCCAAACCAGGGAGTTTTAATCTGAGATCAGTTTCCAATTCTGGTGAATTTCCTGAGACAATATAATAACAATAAAATTATTATCCAATCCGGCTAGAAAAATATTTTAGATGAGAGTGATTTGTTAACAGTTTTGCATTGCCATGGTAGAAGTTGGCTGCTTTTATGTCTTGAGATGTGTGTTAATGGGTTGTTTGAGAAATTCCTCCCCTCCCACTCAGCATTAGATAGAACAGGCCCCTTCTCAGACTGTACCAGGGTATTAAGCACTCAAAACAGCCTGCATGTCTGTGCCTCTGCTGCAGAAAACATAAGAAAAGGGTTAATCCAAAAAGGAATGGAGCAGCTCAGGCAAACAACAGGAAGTCAGAGATAATTCCAGGACCCACAGAAAGGTCATCAGTGAAATTACACTTACCATGACTCACTGCTCCTCTGCTAGTCAATTCCTGCTACACCCGAGTGTTCCTCCCACTGTGTCATATCTTCCTTCTCAGGTTGCACTTCCTCTTCTCTTTCTCCCTGGACCTGCAAATACAGTCGGTAGGATTCTTTAGTCAGCAATGATCCAGAGTTTTGAAGCGATAGCTTGATAGTGATCAGAGCATTCAGGACAATGGCTCTGAATGTTGGTCTGGATTGATAGCTGTTGGACTTAGTTTGTTCTTCATATGCCAACGTGAGTTAATTCACTGTTTTCTGTCTGCACACCCATTTTCTTGTCACCACATGATGGAGAACATTCTACACACTGCTGCCAGATTAACCTTCCCCAAACACTTCTTTGATCATGTCACTCACTTTGTTCCAAAAACCTTAAATGGCCTTCTGTCTTCTGTTAGGGTTCAAATGCTTTAGTCCTGTCTTCAAGGCCTGCTGCTATCTGACCCTATTGTGAATTGCTCTTGCCGCTGAATCCTGTTCTGTAAATAGGAGAGATTAAGGAGACAGACTCCTCAAAAGTGATCAATTTTCTAATTGGGCCTTCAATGGTTTGGTGTAAAAATCATAATTCATGTCAATAAATGATCCTGTTAAACTTGCTATACATATTAAATGTTCCATGCATTTAGAGCATCAATAATGTTCAGCTATAGGAATTATGCAGAAATACCTTCTATCTTGGCAAGTACATGCAGTAGTAAATCCCCTGGGCAGTTGAGACTACTTGGAAAATTTAGACATAGCACTGTATCCAGAATAATATAGTGATCTCTCACTACGCTGAGTATGATCATCAGCAGCAATGATTTAGAAAATGAGAATGATTTATATTTTTATTTTTGAGCAGTAAATCTTTTTTTAAATTTATGGAGGGATTTAGATTTATATAGTGGGCTCTAGTTTCCATCATGTGGTAGTAATCTTAATGGCTACTTTCGAATTCCATTCATCTTTACACTGGCCACAAAGCATTCGGAGACTAAAATAAAGATTTAGATGGTGATTTGGTTAAAATGCTCAAAGTTTGAGTTTTAGCCTGAAAAATCAAACCCAGATGGTAGGCATTTTTGAAGTAGTGAAATTCACCTTTCGTGATGCATGGTCAATAATATTTCATTAATCAGTCTCATTAAGGCATCAATGCCCTATCATCCATCCTATTCTTTTAAATTTAAGACTATAGATAAATTTTATAAATCTGAAAATGTAATGACTACTTTAAAATATCTTGATTAGATCCACTCAAGTTTAGTACAGGCATACCTCATTTTATTGTGTTTTGTGGATTTGTAAAATATAAATTGAAGCTTCATAGCAACTCTGCATCAGCTAAGTCTACAGGTGCCATTTCCCCTCCCCCCCCAACATTTGCCTATTTACTGTTTCTGTCACATTTTGGCAATTCTAGCAATATTTAAAACTTTTTCACTATCCTTTTTGTTATTGTGATCTGTCATCAGTGATCTTTGATATTATTATTGTAATTGTTTTGGGGTGCCACAAACTAACAAACTCAATCACTTTTGTGTGTGTTCTGACTGATCCACCAACCGGCCATTCCCCTGTCTGTCTCCCTCTGCTCAGGCTTCCCTATTCCCTGCAACATAAAGGTGTTGAAATTAACTCTGTTAATAATCCTACAATGGTCTCTAAGTAAGTGTTCAAGTGAAAGAAAGAGTCAGTCAATGCAGCAAAGTTCACTGCTGTCTTCATTGCCACAGGCACCACACCCTTCAGTAACTACCACCCTGACCAGTCAGCAGCCATCTACATCCCGGCAAGGCCCTCCCACCAACAAAAAGATTATGACTCCTGGAAAGCTCACATGATGATTAGCATTTTTTACCAAGAAAGTATTTTAAATTAAGGTATGAACATTTTGGGTTTTTTAGACATGTGCTATTGCACACTTTAAGACTACGGTCTAGTATAAACATAACTTACTTCTGCAGCGGGACACCCAAAATTACATGTGATTCACATTTTGTGATATGCCCTTTATTGTGGTGGTCTGGAACAGAACCTGAAATATCTTTAAGGTATGCTTGAGTTACAGCCTTTTGTCTATCTCAGATTTCTTCTTCAGCAGAGTGGTTGAGATCAAGAGCTGTCTTGTCAAGATGCTTGGGTTCAAATTCCAGCTGTCATTCTTCACTATGTGTTAGAATGTGGGCAAATAACTTAACCTTTCAGTAGCTCAGTTTTCTCATCCCTAAAATGGGGATAACAAAAGGGGTGCTGTGAGTATTAAATGGATCAATGCATGTAAATTGCCTTGCACATAGAAGATCAACAATGTCAGCTGTTGTTATGGAGTAAAGTTCATCTCTTTAGGAAGTATATAAAGTTGTGGTAGGGGTGGGAGGTATGCAGAAACCCAGATGCCTTCACAGGCCAGACAGGTAATGAGCCATGTGAGTAACTTGGTGGTAGAGATTAGTGGAGTCTGCAGAGGACTGTAAAGTGTGTGCCCCACTTAATGTCTTAAAAACAAAGCGAAAGAAAGCACAACTGTGTGCGCTAGCCAACCAAGACATGTCTGTGGGCCAGGCTTGACCAAGCTGGTGGACTGCCCACCAATTTTGACCCCTGAGTAGCAAAAGAATGCCAAACCACAAGTCAGGAGGTACAGGCTGTGGACCTGCTCTGTCAAGCTCCAGCTTTGTAAGCCTGGACAGGCTCCTCACCCATCTTGGCCTCTGTTTCCCTATTTGAAAAATGAGAAAATAGACACTCTTTCTGTGTCAAACAGTCTATTTAAAGGGAGAAAGGAGAAATAATGATTTTTAAAACCCCACTGCATTTTTTAAAAGGTGTGTAAATAATAAAGACCCATTTACCATGCTTGAGAAATCTGTACAACATATAGCGGTTCCTGAGGGGAGCGTCTTCGTAAAAGCTGAAACTGTTGCCTGGAAGAGAATTGGGTCTCAAATTCTAAAGGCAGAAGGGGCACAGATTGAATGGGGGAAGGGAGGGCAACCCAGATCAGGGGAGCCAGGCAGAGGCTGAGAGGCTAGTTGTGCACAGGAAATAATGAAGCAGTGTGTTTCGCTGAAATGGGGAACAGGGTAATAGCAAATGATACTGTCCAGGGTGGGACTGTGAGAGGGCTTCAGAACATGGTGATTTTGTTGTTGTTGTTGTTTTAAAAGATTTTATTTATTTACTTGAGAGAGATAGAGGGAGCGAGAGAGAGCATGAGCAGGGGTGAGGGGCCAAGGGAGAAGGAGACTCCCCACTGAGCAAGGAGCCTGATGCAGGACTCAGTCCCAGGACCCTGGGAGCATGCCCAGAGCTGAAGGCACATGCTCAACCAACTGAGCCACACAGGTGCCTCATGAACTTGATGATGTTAACTGGTCTGGGCCTGCTGGAGTTAACCTTTGGGCTATGGTCAGGTGGAGAAAAACCAGGCCAACACATGTAAGCAGGTATTTCAGTCTCCAGACATTCCTTTCTATGTCCTCTTCTTATCAGGAAAATGGAATTCTTGTTTTTATAGCATTCAGATTTTCTGGGCTCCTGACCTTGTTTCTTATTTTTATTTATGGCAAATTATATTTTCCAAAGATAGATGCTACCCATCTAGAATTCTCATCCCTCTTGCTCTACTGCACAATGGTATTGATGCCCGTCCCACTGAGAGGCAGGGTCTATGTCTCCTTCCCTCAAATCTGGGTGGGGGTTTGTGACTGCTCCATCCCATAAAGTGAGTCAGCAATGAGGCTGTGGGTTATCTGAGGCTGTCTTAGAAAGGATATGACTGTCACCTGTCTTTTTCCCTTGAGTCACTTGACCTAGGAACCCTTACTGCCATGCTGGGGAGACCAGGTGGAACGACCTTATAGAAATAGATATCCATCCCCAAGAACTCCCACTATTCCATTTGAGAAAATCTCTCCAGGCAACAGACCCATGAGTGAAGAAGCCTTTGCCATGACCCCTTCCCTAGTTATTGTCTGACAGTAACTTCATGAGAAATCCAAGCCAGAACTGACGGGTCAAGCCACTTTTCATATTTCTGACCTACAGAAACTGTGAGAGATAAAAACTGGTTGTTGTTGATTCAAGTCATTAAGTGTTGGGGTAATTTGTTACCTAGCAATAGACTAATATATTAATGCATTGCTGCGTCTTCTTCCACTTAGATTCTGATCTTCATGTTTCCAGCCCCAATTAGTAAGCTAAACTAAATTTACCATGGCCTTTTCTCAAGAGTTCAATTTTTCACATTTCAGTCCTTGAATTTCATTCCTGATTCAAGTTAATTCATCCATTTCTGCTTGGTTTAAATACCTTTCAAACAAATATGCCTGCAAAGACCATGTAACACATGCAAACAAGGGAAGCAGACCCAGGCAGAGAGAAAAGAGAGCAAAAAGAATTGTAGTAAATTGGAGAGCTTATGTCACATTCAGTAGCCAACTCTGAGAGATGGAAAGAGTGGGACTGTGGCTTAGTGATCCTAGATTATAAGTCTTTTTTCATAAGAAGTCAGAAATGTAGATTCTTAAAGAGATCTCTTGATTAAAAAAATTAAAATGCTGCTCAACTTTGAACAACACCATGTTAATTAGAAAAGATATATCTACTGGCTGAACTCAGCCATGAGTTGCCAAATTGCAAACTCTAATTTAATAGTTTTTAGCCACTGTACATGCTGGGAAGACCTCAGACTCAGGAGGAAGAGATTCCAAATTCCTTAGCCATGATAACAGTTCTGAAGAAAAATGACAGAATCAAAACAACACTTGAGGGAAGATAATTGTTACTATCAGTTGAATACGATTCAGTCTTCAGTCCATTGAAGAATTTGGGTAAGGCCATGTGGTCATAGAGTGAGCTTTTGTGGCCCATATAAGGAAGGCAGATCCTTCCCTCTGGGCCAAGCACGGGCACCATGATCCTTTAGGGAGACTCAAAAGGGCATTGTCCTTAGAGTGAGGTCCCCTTGACAGCCACCTGCTGCCCCATTAGATGTTTGTTATTACCCATCTCAGTGCTTCTTGGGAGCCTGATACACACATGAAGACCCCAGGACCCATCCTCTTTCTGTGTCTCCTGGAAAATATCTACCAATTTTGATAGATTGTGGTTCTCCAGTCTCCGAACCTTTCTTTTCCTTCGGTCAGTTCAGCTCTTTTTGAAAACAAAGCCTGTCAGGTCTACCCTGAGGCACACAAATGTACAGGCTGAGCTACCCTCTGGGATAGGAGTGGGGGTCTGGGAGAGTGACAGCAACACTTAATATTATTGAGTTAAAATCTCAATAAATTATCTCAGTAAATTACGCAATCAGAAAGATGAGCTCCTTGTCAATAAATACACACAACACTCTGCCTACAGACAAATGCATCCAGAGTTCACTCATACAACCCAATACCCATAAACTACCTCCATAAAGCAATGGAAAAGAGGAGCTGAGATTAATGAAGTTCTTTCAGCCTAGCCCATACAGGCTGACATTAATCTGCATGTATATAACCCACAGCATTCATTGTACTCAAGTACACATTTTAGAAAAATGATTTTGCTTTTTTCTTATACCTGATAACCTGGAAAATATAGTCATCTGCACTCTGTCCTGCAGGCCTTAGTGCAAATCAGTAAAGAGGTTCCATTGACAGCTCTTTTTCGGACTCTAACCACAATTGAACTCTCTGCTTTCCATCACTCGCTCACCCCGTTGTGTACAAAGAAGCAGATATGCAATATAGCAGGAGCCCCAAGAAAAGGTCTGGCTGTTCTGTCAAAACTATTTAGTTCAATATTGTTCTCAATGTGGCACCATAGCCCTGGACATGACACCCAGCACGTCCAAACAGACATGATTATATATGAGACAGAAAGGCACTTACATCACTGCGGGTTGTTATGCTTTAAAGGGCTTTTTCCCCCCTCTTCAAATTAAAAGTTTTCAAAAATGAAATAAAAATAAACCTTTGAAGAAACCAGATTGAGACTGAATTTGGAAGGCCCTCCTGCCTAGTGTATACTAAAGAAACATTTTCTGGGTTTGTCCCTGATGATTTTCCTTGTAGTTGAGAAACACAATCCACTGGGAGCTTTTGTGGCAGAACAAGAATTTTATGAACACGAACTTTACAAAGACTTCCCTAGGAGATTTAAGGTCTGGAAATCAATAGATCAATCAGTAGCTTTTATCAATCTGTAATGGTTCTCTCTCTTTGGATGTTTGGATGAAAATGGGATCAACGTAAATTGAACACGGAATCACTTATTCTTACAAGTTAAATTTGTCAAACTGTAAGGCACATAAATGACATGAAATATAATCATTTTTGAATTTGGGACCCTTCAGGGTGCATGTTGATTGAAGAAAAAAGAACCAGATGTTTCTTCAGCAGGACTCAGAGAGGCAATCTAAATATTCTTCAATCCCTGACACTTCTGACCATTTCCCAAAGAAACCAATTCATTAGTTAATTATTGGGTATGCTTATTGTATAATATATAATTGGGCCAGGGCAAATAGCCTTCAAAGATGGCTGGCTGAGTCTGTAGAATCTGTTTTTGCCAAATTCTTCCCAAGAAAATAGGGGAGGATTAATGAACCCTACCTCATCTTACTTCTACTTTATTTTTAATGATAAAGGCTTGAGTGCCTAGAACCTCTCTTCTTTATAAAGTTAGCTTGGCAGGTAGTTCATGGGCAGAAGAATTAGGAGAAAACATGAAAATTATGTTGCAAAATAAGAGTTACTTACCCAGTTCCTCCTGAAAAAAAAAAAAAAAACCAACAACACAAACATGAATTTGGGTTTATATTTCCATTTTTGAGATATATAAAGGTAGGTTGAGCAGAACATTTTCCATTCCCATTCTAAGGTGTTTTTTTTTTTTAATAAAAAAAATCAAAAGAATCAGTGCTAAAAATTTCCTTATATTTTGTTAGTTTACCATCATCCCAGAATAGCAAAAACAACAATCCATACGTATCAAGCATTTCCTATGTGCTTAACACATATTAACTCATTTAATCTTTATAGCAAATATCAGTCATGGTCAATATCACTATCTCTCATTATCCCTGTTTTGTAGGTGAAAGAGTGGAGGCACTGAGAAGTTAAGTCCCATATAGGGTTGCCAGATAAACTACAAGTTGCCCAGTTAAATTTGAATTTCAGATAAACAATGGTTAGATTTTTTTTAAGTGTAAGTATGTCTCAGGAAATATACCAAATATACTACTATACTAAAAAATATATATCCATTGTTTATCTGAAATTCAAATTTAACTGAGCATCCAGAATTTTTATTTACTAAATTTGGCTAGTTGTTGGCAGAGCCAAGCAGATCTTTCTGATTCCCAAGCTAAAACTCTTAACCACTACACTAAACTGCCTCTTTCCATAAAAATAAAGTTTGAAAACTGCGAATTTAGAAAAGGCTATTACTAATTTAGACAAACTAGCAGTGAAAGTGGGACGAATTAAGCTAATTTATAAAAGCGGTGTGACAGGCATTTCTTTTGTCTGGGCAGTCCTGGAACAAGGTGTGGGGAAGCAGTAATCAGTGGAATAGTCGAAGAACAGGGTGGGGAGATGTTTGCCTCCCTGCTAAGAGGGATTGAGTGCTTGTCATTAAGTCAACTCAGTGACAGAACTATTATGTCTCTCAGCACTTCCAGAGGAGTATCAAATGCAGGTTTCCTTTGAATAGAATGGGGGAGTGCTGGGACTTCTTTCCTTACTTCTACCTGTCTCTACCTGGACCAGTCCCTTCCAGTTAACACCCTTGAATTTAGCTTCCAAAACACTACAGAGAGGAGTATGGTGATGTAGTTAAGAGTAAAGGCCCCTGTGTTTGACTGCTTGGTTTGATTTCCTAGCTCTACCATTTCTCAGAATCTCAATATCCTTCTGCAAAAAAAAAAAAAAAAAAAAAAAAAAGAAATGATAGTACCTATTTCTTTAGATTTTGTGAGTTTACATAAGTTAATATATGTGATAACAACAGTAATAGTAATCAACATTCAGCAAATATTTTCTACATGCCACTCATCTAAGTGAATTACTTAATCTTTAAACCCTTAAGTGGATTACTTAATCCTTAAAACCACCATAGGAGATTGATTTTATTATTATCAACCCCCCCACATTTTATGAATGAAGAAACTGAGGTATAAATTAAGTAACCAACCCAAGATCATTTTGGCGGTTAGCAAAAAAGGAAGGTTTTAAATTTGACAGTCTGGATTCTGAATTGGTACCCTCAGCCCTCATTCTATACATGTGGAACACACTAAGACCAGTGCCTGGCATAGAGCCAGCCTGCACTGCTTGTTAGCTACTACTATAAACTATCAAGAGAGGTTTGGGCATTGTTCTAATTATCCTCTTTGGCCATAACACAGATTAATACCCACAACAATTTGTCCCAAGCTCTTCTGCATGCAAGGCAACTCCCAAGCTTCTGGGAGGTACCCTAGATTTCTCTTTCTCAACCCCACATCTACCCAGTCACCAGCTCCTACAGAAATGACAGTACTTCTCCTCCCCAACCCCATTGCCTCAACCTAGATTCAATTCTAGACTGAATCACTTCTCTCTGGCACTCATACAATATACGCTTGAAGAAATCTCCATTTCTGGTTGACCTGTCCCAAACCTTCTTATACTTTGTCACCAAGGACAGCTTTCTAAATTAGCAATCTGACTATATGTTCTCCTGCCTAAAGTCCTTCTATGATTCTCCAGTGGCTTCAAGAAAACACCCAAGCTCAAGCTCCTTAGTCCCATAATACAAATTCCATGACCTGCCCACTCATCTCTAGCTATTTTCTGTATGGACCCCCTCTTTCATTTCCATACTACTCTTTCATTTCCCTTCATATGCCATGTTCCTTCATTCTTAAGTGCCTTTATGATGCTATTTCTTCCTCTTGGCGTGTCTTTCCCTTTTGTTCTGCCTGTTAAACCCCTCTTCATCCACCGAGACACTGGCTAAGGACCATGTAGTCTGAGAAGCCTTCTCTGACATCCTCCGTTTCACTTGGAGGATCTGAGTTTCCTTGCTTCTTTTCCCACCAGTCGTGAATTTCTTAAAGGCAAGGACTTTATTTATCTTGGGATCTCCAGCTCTGAGCAGACCAATTTGTTAAGGAAAGAGCGAATGTTTTATTGACACAGCCTCAATAGCTATCTGACCACAAGACAAAGCTAAATTTAACAACCCTTAATAGCAAGAAATGTAAGGGAATTGTAAGATCATAAGATTAAACTATTGTCTTTCAAGGAATAATACCCATGAAGGATAAGATTCTACATCTTTCCCTACGGTTAACGAATGATCAAACTACCTAAAAACATATACTTTTATATTGATAAAGTCCTAGTACCAAAATTGCAGGGCCTAAAACTGATATATCAAAGCGCATAAATATTTGTAAGAGTTCTACAAAAAACCAGAAACCAGCTGGTTAGTTCTAAGCCTTAAAAGGCACAACCATAAATGTTTTTCACAAAGGAACTAGATGCAAGGCAAAAAATTGAGCCAACACTTAAGGAAGAGTGAGGTCACTAACTAGCTTGGCTGCTCTCTTTTGAGAGACATTTTATTTTGGGGGGGGGGGGTGTGGTCAATAAAAGAGAACTTGACTACTATCAGAAAACTGGACAAGCACAGTTTCTTAAAGATGTTTCTTAAAGATGTTAACTTATAATTAGGTTATAATTGCTTATTTCCCTGTCTAAACAAGGCAGGTTGTACCTTAATATTGCATATTAATTCTAATTCCATTTATTGCCTTACAAGTAAAATTTGGCCCTAACATTAAAATGGCAGGTAAAAATTTAAAGTTGATTGCCAATTTTGAAAACATTATTGGCTTAATATTATTAAAAATTGAATTTCAGAGTTACATGAAGTTTTCATTCTTGAAATCCTAGCCTAGGTAGCTGAAGCAAGTTTATAAGGAAAGATGCATTAGAAAAGGAGCTAGGAGTTCAAAATATAATTTCAGTGTCTCACCTGGCTCTAAACACGATTCCGTCTTACCTTCTCTTTGTCCTACCTGTGGACCCTGTACACTTGTGGTTTTGAGGAATAGTTTCATTCTATGCAGAAATTCTACTATCAGTTCCTTTACTACTCTCCTGCTTGGATTCAACCTGTTTCTACCCTGATTACCCATATTTCAGTGAGGAAAGGAACCAAACCATAGATGAACTGGGAACACTTTGCTTAGGGTAAATAAAGGGTATCAGATATGAGGCCTTTATCACTCCTTAAACTTTCCAGAAGTGTTCATTTTTGTGATGACATTTGAAGAAAAGTTCACAAATAACCTTTCAAAATTGTGAAGAGACTTAGAAATGATGGGAAAACATAGCATCAGACAAGTTTGGGCTTGGGAGGTCATATTTTTAGGACGAGTGGAGAAAGCACTTACTGGAGCCTAGAACTTAGCTTGACCTTTCCTCACAGGTGGTGGTAGGGTAGGTAGATACGGAAGAGAGTGAGCCTTAGCAAGGCTGAGTCAAGGGGCTCAAAAACTGTTATTGGAGGAGTCAAATGGACTCAGGTCAGAAGATGGGTGACACACTTCTGCTGTTTCTTTGATCAGTGAGCCAAAGGCTAATCTGAACAGATAACTCACTATCCTGTAACATAGGTGGGTCATATGGTTCCTTGGAATGCTCTTTAGTTCTTTTAATGGATCCCAATTACACATTAATTGCTATATAAAGAAATAGGGCTTTCCTAACCATTTTCTCCCACCCCAATTCCTGTCCCTTTACTTTTCAGCACTTTTCCAAATTTGTAATTTATGTTGGTGTCAACCCACTTATTGTTTGTATTCTCTCATGAAACTGTAAGTTCCATAAACACAGAGATCCCTGAATATCTAAAGCATAGTCTCATCTAAAGGATATTGTAGTAAGCCAATAAATGTTTAATAATGAGATACCTAAATTAGTAATTTCATCAGAGGTGCTGAAGATGCCATAGTTCTATTCTAACAGAGCCTAGTTGCTGATACCTAGGACTGGGTGCTCCATAAATGTTGAATGGTAACTAGAACCTACTGGAGATGCCCGACGAGACACATTACAGATACAAGCCCTGGTGTTAGCATGCTCGTGATCTAAGAAGACCCAGGACAAACTAATTTCATGTGAATGTGTCCTTAGCGTAAATTAAAATCTGTTGTGCTTCTGGACTCTGAGCAAAGTGTGAGAGCTCCGTCTCATTGATCTCCATGATCTCTAAATCCCTTGTGACTGGGGCTACAGCCACAAAGTATTCTTTTCCCCAGAGTTTCTCATGTTTTTCAATATGAGTATATGAAAAGGTCTGAGCATCAAACAAAGCCCAACTTCACAATGTCCTGTAGATTTAAAAAAAAAAAATTAGGCCTATTCTATTACAACCAGGAATGGGAAATAGCTATTAAATCATTCCCTTAAGGTATTTTTATTTTGTTGACTCATGAGAGTTGGCTCTGGCTCCTCTAAAGCATTCTGAAGCCATATTTGGAGAACTTTGAGTTGGTGAATTTACTTATGTGCAGAAAATATTGAGATATTTTTTACATTCTTTGCTAAATCATTTTGGTTTTCTTAAACAATTGGTATTCCTCCTACTTTTTCTTGCATTTATTCATATAACTAAATAAAGACTTAGCTGCATTTGTCAGTGAACTGAAACCAACATCATGCTTGTCTTTTAAAAAATCATAACTTTCCATCCCAACTCTAATCTCCTAATGCGACATTTTGAGAGCAAATAATTGCCATATTCATGTTATTTAAAGATGTAGGAATTCCCACAAGAAAACTGTTACATAAATAAAAAATGATGTCATTTTTATTAATAATTAATAACACGACAACAATAAAGATGAATATTCATTTCTGGAACACAAAAGCCCTACAGGTTTTAAAATGTGGATATTCCCAAGTCATACTGACTAATACCTATGCAAACTTGTTAACATATTAAATTAGCCTGGAAATCTTGTAAGCAGAAAAGAAAATCTGCCCTTCTGAGCTTTCTGCTATTTCCTGCCTCTCGTCAGACTGGAAATGTTTGAGGACTGCCTTTCTCCTGGTATTTCAACGTGCTGGCTTCTGGTCCCAGATGGAACCAAGAAAAGCAGAGGAGTGTGAAAAATAAAAATATTTTCAGTGTTGTTAACCCAACCTTTTAAAGCCTTAAGAGATTTCCTTTGGATTGGTGAAAGAAATGATTAGAATTTAGGGGTGCTGCTTTCCTCCCCAGGCCAGATAACACATGTTCTCATGTTTCTAATGTCATAAAATATACTTTAAACTAACTAAAAGCCAGATTGTCTACAGGTTCAGCTGAGCAATTTGGCTTTTTAAAAAATTATTACTTTTTAAGCCAGGATTCTCCGGTGTACGTGGAAGTTTCTAAAAATGTCTAGTCCTGCTATGTTTTTAATGACTTCTCCATGAGGAGAGCTCATCCCAAGGATGAGCTCTCCTCATGGCCTGAGAAGACCCATGTTCATCTAACATCTTGCAGCAGGCTCATTTCAACAACAACAAAAAAAAGGTATGGAGACAATAGTTCTAGCTAAAATGTCAGAAAATTACAAGGCAACTTGAGCCAGTTCTTAACCACAAAATAGATTAAGGGTAAAACATTCATATTTCTTAAACACACACACACACACACACACACACAACATGATGGAATAGGGAAATACGATGATATCTTCAAGTACCAGAGGTTATGAAGGGTTTTTTGGTATATGAGGGATCTAAGCTTTATCAAGTTCTTACTGATTCCAGGCATTGTTGTAATCATATATATGTGTTATTTAATTTGGAATAACTTCTGATTTTACAAATATTACTGCTAACAACATGATAGGTTGAATTAATGTTCCCCAAGATGTCCACATCCTAATCCTCAGAATCAAAACTTGTGAATGTGTTGCCTTATATGACAAAAGGAACTTTGCAGGTGGGATTAAGTTGAGACACTTGAAATGGAGAAATTACCATGGATAATCTGGGTGAGCCTAACATAATAATAATGGTCCTTATAAGAGGGAGGCAGGAAAGTCAAAGTCAGAGAGAGAAGATGTTAGGACAGAAGCAGAGATCAGAGAAATGAGATATATGTTGATGGCTTTAAAGATGGAGGAAGGGACCACAAGCCAAGGAATGGAGGTGGCCCTGGAACCTGGACACCTCCAGAAGGAGTATGAACATTTTCACTTTAACCAGAGAGATGGATGCTGAATTTCTGATCTCAGAACTGTAAGATAATAAATTTATATTGTTTTAAGCCACTAAATTTGTTACCACAGATATAAGAAAGTGGTATAAACACTTATTAAACACTTTTTTTTCTGCATATATAGAAATCCATGCAGCTTTCCTCCACATATAATGACTCAGGTATCTACTCTTTGCCATCTTGTGGCTTCTCTGTCCTTCAGGATCTCACAGTCCTATGCAGTCAACAGTGGGCAAAAGAAAGTGCAGAAGCTCTGACTGACTTAAAGTCTTTAGCCTGACACAAATCACTTCCACTCACATTGCTTTGTCAATAATTAGCATGTGGCCATACCTCGAAACAAGTGGGGCTAAGAAATGTAGATACTGGCTGGACAGCTGTCTCCTCCTTGTGACAAAACTCCGTGCAACACACACAAGTTAATTACTTTATATTACGCCATTTAACTTTAATAGCCTTTATTTATTTATTTATTTATTTATTTATTTATTTATTTGACATGTGAGGAGGCAGACAGTGGAGGAAGCTCAAAATCCAAGGGCTAAAAATAGGTAATGGTACTGGGTTTGCCTAATATTTCCATTTCCTGTACTCTGAAATACCAAGCTCAGAACTTTATAAACATTATCTCCTTTTAGAAAACAACAACAAAAACTATGTGAGGGCAGCATTATTCCCATTTATAGATGGGAAAATTGCAGCTTAAAAGATGACATAACTCGCTGATGGTCATGGAATTAAAAGGTCAGAGCCGAGATTGGAATCAGGCTGTCCATCCTAGATTCATGCATGTAAACACTACAGGGGATTGAGAGCAAGGCAAACCTCAAAATAACATCACCTAACCTGTGTCCTGGGACAAGTTGTTTTTCACTTCAGAAAGCTCCTGGCTTTCTATCTGTGGAATAAAGATAATGACTCTTATTTCATAAGAATTTTGAGTGAAGGACATGTAAAACTTTCAGCTTTATGTCTGACACATAATAGGTGCTCAGTGAATGGCAGTTAGGTCATTGCATATTATACAACACAGGAGACCTTTTCCTTCTGCTACATCATCTACAAAAATTCATGCTCCACTTGCCACAAAGTTTTGTCATAAGGAGGAGACAGCTGTCCAGCCAGTATCTACATTGTTTTGAGATATGGACGTGTGCCCCACTTGTTTTGAGATATGGACGTGTGCTAATTATTGACAAAGCAATGTGAGCGGAAGTGATTTGTGTCAGGCTAAAGACTTTAAGTCATTCAGGGCTTCTGCACTTTCTTTTGCCCACTGTTGACTGCATAGGACTGTGAGACCCTGAAGGAGAGAGAAGCCACAAGATGGCAAGGAGTAGATACCTGAGTCATTATGTGGAGGAAAGCTGCATGGATTGTTACATATGCAAAAACCAAAACCAAAAATGAAAACAAAAACAAAAGAAAAACCTCTTCTTTGGTATGCTTGGGAAGTTTGAGATTTGTTTTCTGTCACAGCTGGTGTTAGACTGAGTAATAAGCACATCCACACACTTTGTTCTTTCTTTAGCACTTTGCCTCTCCTGAGAAGTGCTCTACTCAAACTTTCAAACTTGCCCCCTTTGGGTATCATCTGGGTATCATTTAATGTTGGTACAATTATGTTACAGAATCCTCAGTTCACATTGAAATTTCATCAGTGGTTCCCATGTTATTCCTTATAGTGATTTTCTTCTGCTCCAGAGTACGATCAAGGAGCATGCATTGCCTTTATGTCATGATTTCTTAGTCTCCTTAAATTAGGAATGACTCCTCAGCCTTCCTTATCTTTCTTGACCTAGTACTTTTGAAGAGTACAGTCCAGTTACTTTTTAGAATATGTCTCTCCATTTAGACTTGCTTATCGCTTTCTCATGGTTAGATTCACGTAATGTGTTTTAGTTAGGAAAACCACAATAGTGATGGGCTTGATGTGCTAGTCTCCTCCGTGTTAGGAGGCACATGATGTTGGATTGTTTCAATATTGACAATGTTAAGTTTGATCATCTCATTAAGCTAGGATCTGCTGGGGTTCTCAAGTGTCGAGTTAACATTTTTCCAGGTGATATCAGCTTATAAAATAAATATTTCAAATAAATCATTTTAAAACCATAAACAAAAGCATAGATACTTTAGCATTCCAAATGTGAATACCAAATGTAATAGGTACTA
Source organism: Lutra lutra (assembly GCF_902655055.1). Classification (NCBI taxonomy): domain Eukaryota; kingdom Metazoa; phylum Chordata; class Mammalia; order Carnivora; family Mustelidae; genus Lutra; species Lutra lutra. The sequence goes on from NC_062285.1 coordinate 73,164,545, forward strand.
AGTAATTTACATTAGGACACTCACATATCCACTGGAGAATTAAGTCAAACTTTGAAATTCATAAATATAAGATAAACGTGCCCTTGGAGATTCTAACACCACAAATAGTATTTCTTAGTAATTTTCATAGACTCTCAAATTGAAAAAGAAAAATAAGCCTATTGCTTTTATAGTGTTGTCTTTGCCTAGATTCCCTAGAAAGCAGAACTTGAGGCAAGAATTAAGTGCCAATACTTTATTTAGAGCTACAAACCCAGGGAGGTGAGAATAAGAAAGAGGAAAAGAGGCAAGCAATCACAGGAAGCAATGCAATGGGGTACAATACTGCTCAGCCTGGGCTTCCTGATGCGCTGCTGTGACCTAGACGATCACTTAGGGGATATGTCTGCTCAACAAGTCACATGATACTTCTCTGGACAAAACACATGACAAAATCTCGGAGCAGTTTATGGACTGGATAAAGGACAGGTAATACCTACCCAGCTTTCTACCTCCTGACCTATCACACGTTAGAGTTCACACGTGAGGTGTAAACATCTAGGTTTTAAGATCATCTGGCCCAAGTGACACAACCTCCATATAATCCAGATTTGATGGGCCAGACAGAAACTCTGTGCATGAGGCTAGTTGGCATGACTGAGGGACGCAGAAAAGAGGGAAACAGATGACAGATACTCTCAGCTCAAGTGACCAGCTAGACCGAGGTGGTAAAACCACATAGACAGAACATACTGGTCAGGCCTGATCAAAATCAGAAGGGATGCATATCTGTTTTTAAAATTATTTTGAGTATAGTTGACATACGATGTTACATGAGTCTCCAGTGTACAACATAGTGATTCAGTTTCTCTATATGTTATGCTGTGTTCACTTCAAGTGTAGCTACCGTCTGTACATACAACACCGTTAGGTATCATTGACTATGTTCCCTATGCTGTGCCTTTTATTCCCATGACTTATTCATTCCATAATGGGAAGCCTGTATCTCCCACTCCAGAAGGGACACATACCATATCTTGTCTGATACAGTTTGTTTCTTCTCTGAGTTTTCTTAATTTTTCGTCAATGCATGGCTGAGTATTTAAAGTGATAAAAGCATCTTTATTCTGAACTTCTAGAATAAACAACTGACCCAAGTGGGCCTATCGATGTTGTAGCAGTTCATGAAGATTTGGCCCTTTATTTCCTGATTCAGCAAAGATACAGAACAATTCATAAGCTGAGCATGTGATTTTTTTGCCTTTAAATACTTTAAAGGATGGTGTGGGGGAAGTGCCAAAAGATAGCTCTTCTTGTCCAATGGTAAAAGAGAATCATTGTGGAGAACTGTAATGACCTAATTAAAGTTCATAATAATTTGCACAAATACAAGAGTTCAAAGCAGAAAAAATAATAGAATGGGTCAGGAAAATGGTAATAGTTTAAAGAAATTTTCACTTTTAATAAAGTGGAAATGGCTGAATTAAATAAAGTAGTTCAAGATGAAAGACTTTGCTAGTTAGCTTGTTGTATGAAAAGTAAGCATGGGTATTTTAGAATACATTTCTCCAAGAATATTTCCATTGCAGAGAACTGAGTTAGATGAGATGCGAGGCCTCCACCATCAAGTGGAGTCTCAAGACTCCACTTGATGGTGGACATTTAGAGAACGGAAGAAACAATGCAGAGACACACTGCTTTGATCTAAGTGTCCAGAATGCAACTCATGTGTTTTGTGGCATTTCCAGGTCAGTGCTGGCTGCTTATGACATTATGTCGTGAGAGGGAGAGAGATGTGCGAGTGATGGAAAGACTCATATATGTACATATTAAATTCATTCTTCTTTCAGGGAACTGGTCTTCAAAACATTGATTTCATGTCCGCCATGAAGAGAATCAATCAATTAAACAGGCAGTAAAGAATGAATGAAGTGATCTTCTTCCCTGAGGAGAATAGTTTGATTAGACAGTTAAGTAAAAAAGAAGCATATGGAATACTTTGGCTTGCATTTTAGTAATTCCTGGAACAAAAGCAAAGGTCCACTTGTTAAGACCTCCAACAAAGTAATTCTAAATATGACATTTAAAAATAAACGCAATAAAAATTCAATCTTCAACCAAACATTCATAGAAGACAAACAACTAGAGTAATCCTTTTACTGCTGTTAGTATAACTATTAGTTACATTTCTTTCATGGTGAGTCTTGTTTAGCTACAGTGGGTTTTGTAAGAGGAAAAGCAGTGGATTCTTTTGGGTGGTAATGAAGAGGAAAGAATATGTAAAATTTTTAAAGTGTGGAATTACTTATTTTGAAAAATATTTCAGGATTATGAATTATCTGAAAGAAACATTTCTGTTACAAGAACCCAAATATTATGTAAGTGTATATCTATGAATATTATTTCAATAATCGCTTTGCTTATGTTGCCAATTACTTGTGCTGAAATCATAGCTCAGAAATAGAAAAGTCACTCAGTAAGAGTGACATCATGGGGCTTCCATATTCTCTCTCAATGACTTCCAGATCAAATTTTCTCAGTGTATAAGTGAAAAGATGATGTTTCTAGCCGTCAGCCCTGCAGACACAACCTAGGATCTGAAAATCCAGCTGTGTTCACTTTGCTTCTTACACCGTCCCTGTAATGAACATGTACATGGCTGACAACTGTGTTGATGGTGCGTGAGGTTGAATATAATCTAGCTTGTCTCTTCTGTGAAGGATTTTCTGGCTCTGCCAGCCTAAGAAGAATAAAGAAAAATTACTATTTGGGGTCATTGTTTTTATGTTTGTATATTTAGGGAGAGATTAGGAGAGTAAGGAGATAGGACTTGAAAACACAAAGCACAAAATTATTGAATAAGAAAATGGTACTTTTATAGCGACACTTTGAATTCTTCACATAATATATTCTCTATGAAGGGATGGTAATTGAGGCTCTATGTACCTCACCAAAGAACAGCCCACACACTTGTCACTGCTATGATAAAGAGATGATTTCTGTGGGCAGCAAAATATTTAAGAGTTTAATTCTCATCTGATGTCACAAAATGCAAGTAATTCAAAATCATCTTTGTGCTAGGAGAACAAGTTTTATATCATTTGAAATTCCTACTTTTTAGAACATTTTGCTTGTCAATGTTATAATCATATAACTCTCATCTGCCCCAAGCCTTCCATAATCAAGCCCACTGTCTATCCAGAATCTTTTTTTCAGATGTTCTTACCCCTTTTCCACCTCCTTTCTCTCACCACAAAAATCTGCCTGTTACTGTTTTCTTACTCACTCCACCATACCATGGCAGTCAAGAGAGGTATATATGTGAGGAATTTAGAAAATAGAGTTTTAAGGAGCCTACATGTAAGCACTTTGCAAAACATAAGAGACAGGGATGCATGAATCTCTGTAAGGATGTGCACTAATAGACCATAAATGCCCAGAGATCTGAGGATAGATGAGAAGGGAAGGAGATTAGAGGCATGATTGCAGTGACAGCCCATGGAAGTAAGTCTGAAAGGAACTCACACAGACTAATTGTAACTCTTCCCACTTCCCTACCCCTTTACTCTTTCAGGTCTCAGCTCAAATGCTCAGATATGCAGGTGTTCCTTAGCTATGTTATTCTCCATCCTTTGGCTTTTTACTTCCTTCCCTCTCACTTAGCATACTCTGTAATTGTCTTTGCTATTAATTTAGTTTTTATGTATCATTCTATTAGATTGCAAGATCCTTGAGGTTAGGGACTAAGAAAAAAGGATCTCAATAAATATTTTAAAGGAAGGAATAAAATGGAGTATTGCATAGACAAAAGATGAGAAATCTTGAATGGTGGCCAAAATCAACAAAGAGGGCATTTTAATGAAGGGAAAGAACATATCCTATAATCAGAAGCTGAGATTTGTGTTATAAAGTTACATGTAGCCCTGACCTGAGCACCAGTAGACACAGGAGCTAGTTTGAACTTCCCCATTGACTGGGGAGCAGATTTTCTTGAGAGATTTGCAATGTTAAGAAGAACTGGCAGTCAGTTATTGGGTGGTTATCGAGACAGTAAAAACATATTTTAAACTGGATAAATCATCCATCCTTAGAGAGTGAGAGGGTTTACTTTGGGTGTGGAAGCTGGTGCCGGTTATTTGGTTTATTGGTAGGTGAGATGTTTTGGCAGATGGAGCCCTCAGCACAGGAGAGCCACTAGGAAAGAAGAGATCTGGCAACTCTGTGCCATTTCTGCTCTGACAGTCACAGGCTCTTCTTCAAACACTAAATTCACTCAACCTCCAAGGGAACTGGGGCACTAACCATCTGAATAATGAAAATCTATTTTTTAAAACATAGGCTTATAAAACCTCTTTGTGACATTTTGTCTTTACCATACTTGAACTGTAGTGCAGTGGGTACAATATGGAGTTTGGTGACTAAAACCCAAGTCTGGATCCTGGCTCTGTCGATTGCTGGCAAGACCTTATGCAATTATTTCATTTCTTGTGAGAGAAAGTCTCTCCATCTGTAACACAAGGTTAATGGTAATCGGGTTGTAAAAATAAAACAAACATAAATGTACTTTTCCAACTCGAAGATTATAAACACATTTTAATAATTGTTATGTATATTAACACAGAAATGAATGCTTCTTCAGAGAGCTCAGCTGAGCTGACCATCTTTTCTTAGAGTGTGGTCTTTAAGGCTGTAGGTTCTGTCGTCGTGCTGGCGGGGTTAGAAACCTTAACTTTTCAGGGCCTCAAACTTTTCATCTATAGAATGGGTGTGAAGATAGGGCCTACTGCATATTGTTGCCTTGAAGAGAAAATGAGATAATGTACATAAAGCACTTAGCACAGTGCCTGGGACACAGAAGGATCTCGATACACGTTAGGAATTATATTTACTCTGTGTTCACCTTAGGATGGCCCTCGAGATTGCGTTCAAGTCCAGGTGCATTTATACAACATTACCACTAGATGGCAGATGCACCATTTTTATTGCTCAGAGTAGTTCCCAGCAGCACTTCGCCCTTTGCCTCCTCCTGGCCTTCAAGGATCTGGGGGAACCTCAGAAATTGCACGTGGAGTGAAGTAATAACAGCCTTTTCAAGGAAATAAGTCATTTATAAGTAATGTCCACCAGGAAGTTTTTCTGTTGTCATCATTCAGGATAACGATCAAAAGAAAAAAGAAATATATGTATGCATATATATATATAGCCCAATAGTTTATACTCCTCTACCAAGCTCCAAAAGGAAGGCAGGAAAAAGAGCATTTCTTGAGAGTTTACAACGTACATCAGACGTTACAACTCGTTTCTGGATCTGAGGAAAAGGGAAAGACACGGAGCTAGACAATATGGTGTTCCTGTCCTCATGCAGCTCACAGTCTAAGAGAAAAGAAATATTGATATGATATAATGTGACGTGAGATGAGATGAGATGAGATATGATATGATATATACATAATGGTATGACATATAATGATATAATGTGATATAATGATATCCGTGATAATACCTCATGGTTGATCTTAGTTCCCAGCTGTTAACCCATTGCTTGGGAGAGCTCAAGTAACTCAGAGACTCAGGGAAGAAGGCACAAGAAGGTAACACTGGAGTCAGGTCTTGAGAGTGATGAAGGGGATAGAAAATGAAAATGGCCTTCCAGCTTCCCTCTTCCCCAGATGGTGCATTTGGGGGACACAGAACATGCAGGGCCTTGAATGCTATGTAAGGACTAGTAGAGAGTCTTAGGAGGAAGGTCACAAGATCTAAATGAATTTTGAAAAGTGACTTTGGCAGAAAGGCTACATTGTATGGAACAGGAGACTTGTATAAATGCTCGTCTGTTTCATTGTGACCATGTCTTTTTATCTCCTCCCCTTCCCCCATCCGCAGTTTTGGCAATGAATGCTGCTAACACCAAATAGCTTTTTGCCCAATACTCTGTTTTTTTTTTTTTTCTGTTTGTTTGTTTGTTTGTTTGTTTAAGATTTTATTTATTTATTTGACAGACAGAGATCTCAAGTTGAGGGGAGAGGCAGACAGAGAGAGAGAGGAGGAAGCAGGCTCCCCACTGAGCAGAGAACCAGATGCAGGGCTCGATCCCAGGACCCTGGGATCATGACCCGAGCCGAAGGCTGAGGCTTTAACCCACTGAGCCACCCAGGTGCCCCCTAATACTCTGTTTTGAACCCTGGGATAAATCTCCACGAGCTGGTTAGGCCACAGACAAGTTGGCCCTAGGAGCCCTTTGGAGCCTCAGGGTAAGCTGGGTGGGATGACTTTCCATGCTTCTCGTCCCTGTCATCCATTCACATAGGGCCTTGGGAACCATAGTCAGTATTTTGGAATTTATTCTCAGAGCAATGAGAACCTATTGCAGATTTCTAATGGGGGAGGGGGTGATGAAAAGGACACAGGCTGAAATGAAGCCAGTGGATAAGAGGGTACCTAGAGTGAGTGCCACAGCCTGGTGGCTTCAGCTTAATGCCAGTAGTAGAATTGGAGAGAATGGACAAATGTGTGATATGTTTAGTAGGTGAAATACCAAATTTGGCAACTTTACTGCTGTGAGTTTTCCAAAAGGCTCTCTACTGCACATTTAATTTCAGCTTGTCTCTCTATTGCTAAATTCTTTACCTCAGAGCTGTAACAGAAAAGGACAAACCTCAAAGCTGCAAACACAGACATATTTTTATAGGCTCCTGATGTGGGTCTTCATTTCATAACTTAATTGCCTTAGACTATTGCCAAAGTTGGAGCTCTCCTACTGCATTAGTGAGTAAGGGCTAAGCTACGTGGGGTTCCTAGTGACCTCTCAGGGCTGAACCTCACATACATGTATGTGTATTAATGGGGCACATGGGAGATGAGCGAGTGAGAGGCTCAGCTCCACGTGGGCACTCAGAAAACCAGCCTGACAGAGGCTCAGCCATCTTCTAGCTGCTCCTCTGGAACACAAGCCTTCCTGAATTGCAGGAAGAGAACTGAGAATCCCACGTGGAGATTTCCATATGGCAGCTGACTGACATGCTATTTCCATATACATTTCATTGGATTAGTAGCCATGGCCCCACCTGACTGCAAGAGGCCAAATGGAATATTGGGGGGAGGGGTATTGCTGTTTCTGCCACACACACACACACACACACACACACACACACACACACAGTGACCAATTTTCACACACAGGCATTTCCAAAAAAAATATTCCTCTGAGATAAGGCACCTGGATGAGGAGGAGAGTGTAACTAACCTGTAGCAAGACGGGGAGCGCGGGCTTATCAGCTAGTCTCATTCACTGACTAAGGAACTTTTTCCTGCAGATACACACAATTTAAAATTGGGCTTCAACATTATAAACAGTTCAGTCAGGTGCCTTCAGGTTTGTAGGAATGAGCACATTAAAAAATGGGAAGGTGAAGATCTGCTGTGCCGTCCTGTCGTTCAGAGAGCACTGGGCTCGCCCATCAGGGTGTTATGAGGTCGGTGGCTTCCTTGCTCTATTCTTCCACCCCTGGATCTTCCCTGAAAGAGAAGCTTTTCTAATTGAGGTGTCAGCCGTCAGTCAGAGGAACAGCTCAAGCCCCTTCTCAAGGCTGGGCTGTTGAGTGGAAAAGGATTTCAACTGACATTAACACCAACCTGAGCTTTCTCGCGGCTCTGTGAGGTAAATTTCTCCATCCTGGCATCCCCTGGTCTCCTTCAGATTCCCTGACAGTGTCCTGCCTTCGACTCCTTGACTCATTCATTACCTGCGACATACTCAGACTAGCTAGAGAGACATTTTTCTCATCCTCCTTGGTTTAGCTCTAAATGAAAAGCAACACAAATGGAGTCAAATGGTCTTTCTTCCAGTATGAATGGTTTCTACCCCAGAAGAAAGTCTTAAGGCTGGCAGCGTACCATTCACAGTGGTCTCAGCTTGAGAGGCTCTTGTGCTGTTCTCTTTGCTTCTCCTTGACCTTAGGCAGAGAGTTTCCCTGTATTACTACCTCTGGAAGCTCTTAAGTTACAAAATATAGAAAAGGTGATTGTTTTTTAGATCAAATCTACATAACTAGGAATTAATAAGATAATTTGTGTAAGATCTGTGTGTATATACATATGGATAGACATTATCTTCCCCTTCACTTCAAAATGCTATTGCTCGTCATATAGTAAAATGCCAAAAACATATTCAGTAAGAATATTTCAGTCTGGGTGGTCACAGTTTAAGTGACTATGGCAAGTTACTTCTATGATTTATTTTTTCCCTTTGGAAAATGGAGTTTCTCCAAATGCAAATGACCGATACTCAGCACCGCCTGGATCATTGAGTAGTTTCATAATAAATGTATGTGAAGCCCTCTAAAAATCTTTAAACACCATACAAGCGTCGAGTGTTCTATCATTAATGCTTCCCTTTTATCTGTTGCAAGGATGACTGATATAATGGACTTCCAAAAATAATTTTCCCTCTCAGGAAGTAATGCCACCCATGGTCCACTGGAAATATTAGTGAGAAGACAATAAGCAATCACTATTGAGTGAGATTTTCCCATTGACGTGCGGAACTACAATCACCCCTGCCTCCTTTGAAACTTTTTTTGAATTAGTCCTGCATGCTCTTCACTTTTAAAGTCCTTTCAAAATAAAATATAACAAATCTTTTCAGTGCGGGACGAGGGGGGGGCACCCTGTTTTTATAATATGGTTATCGTATCACTGATGGAGCAGAAAGAGAGTCTCTTTCAATACAAGAAATGAACAGAGAGCTTTAGGGGGCCACTTGTTAGACTGGATCAGGAGACACTTTCTCTGCAAGTACAGTGCTCATCATCCTTGAAATATAAACTCTCTATTTATATCTCAAATAATGATGGGTTGAAGTGTTATTATGAAAGGAAAGACACAGATTTCCTATAAATGTGTTTTTCTTGTGATAATATGTGAAATTACATTCCATGCTAAATCGCTTGAGGCAAGCAAGGTTTAATATGTATCTAAATAATTAAGCTAATTGTGTAAAAATATATTTGCAGAATTCGCCAAATGTGTTAATACATTTCACATCATGTTTACCCATTTTACATGACTAAAGTTTGCTTTGTGAAATGTTCTCCAAAATACCGAAAGGCCTCAGAGTCTTCACAATTGTTATCAACATTCAGTGCTCTCTGGGGAGGAAAAAGAGATTCGAAGAGTCACATCTTGAGAAATGGTATGCTCTCCTTTCCTTTCCTCCATTCTGCATGTTTCTCTCCCTTCTTTTCTACTGAAGTTCAGATTCATACCCTTTAGGGCATGCTTTGGGATACTCGTATCATATTTCTAAAAAGCACTGTAGAAACAAAAAAACACATTCTCACAGGTCGGTGTTCCCGTCCCAGTTAATTTTGCAGGACCGAGAGCCTGCAGTTTGCCACCAGATCCCCATTCCAATGTGTGGGCTGAGCTGATGTCACATGACCTTTTCAATCTTTCCCACGTGTAAATTGCGCAGAATGCTGGGTGTGGAGCAAGAGTGCTGCCATGGAAAGAAGAAGAAAAATTTTACTGCTTCTCATCACTTCTTAGAATGAGTATATATTATATTTTGGTGTACAAAAGAGTGATGTGGGTCAGGCCATGTTTTGGCATGTGAACATCTTGTGAATGCCAAATGACTCAGTTTTTTGACTGGCTATGTGTTCCTGTTGCTCAGTTAAAAAGTGCTGGTGTGCTGTCAGCACAATTTATAAGATGAATAAGTAGGGCTGCATCTCCGGGATGCCGCTCCCACTTTCCCTCTGGGAGTACTCCTCAACCTCATTGAATTTCTGCTCAGTGTTAACTCTTGCCTTGCCTTCCCCCCAACTTCCTCCCTGACTTCCTCTTCTCTATTGCTTATGGGTCTTACATATTCTTCCATAGCATCGTCTAGAAACTTTGTGGCATAGATTTCATCTTCCCCACCCAAGGAGACTACTTGTGGTCTGTTTGTTTTGGGTAACCCTTATTTTTCTAGACCAGAACATCCAGGAGATGAGCACAGAGCAGGGTCTCTGGGAGCACACCTCCAGGGGTGTAAGACACCTCAAGGACTATGCAAGAAAATGGCCTTCCAGTGATCTGCACATGGGCTGTCACGGAATCTTTATATTCAAGACGAAGCGGGGAGGATTTCTCCAAATGGACCTTTCTCCTTCTTTGTATAAATTTGCTTTCAACACTTTTTATCCTCGGTTTCTCTCCCAGCTTAGCTTTTATGGCAGTAAGTTAGCTGTCTAGGGAATAGCATTCATTTTAGGGTGGCTCAGAGTCTATCAAGGATAGCAGAGCTGATGCAATGGACCTAGCACTCCACCTGACTCAGCACCAGGAGGGCATGAACATGCAGAGCCATTGACCTAGTAGGCTGAGCACAGACAGCCCATCGTTCACCTACCCCTATCTGCTGCTCCTTGCTCTCCTTGTTTCTTCCACAGTCTTTCAGTGTCCTATGGCTATGCTTCAGTCTTCTTACCAAATAATAAATAGTATTTACCTTTTAAAAATCTTTCGGGAATTGAGTAAATGCATTTAAAACATTTAAAATAGTCAAATGACAATGACAAGTAGACTGCTACTACCATCATCGCCATCATCGCCGCCGTCATCATCATCATCATCATCATTATCATTAGCTCAGCCCCTGATAGCTGTCTCTGGTGCTGGAGAATTACATTCACTTGGATATAATTCTCTCAGTACTCTCCTTAGAGCTGTGCTGTACGGTACAGTAGCCACAGGAACTACCAAGAACTTGAAAGGTAGCTAGTTCCAACTGAGGGGTGCCAGAGGAATAAAACACATGCTGAAAAAAGCGTGGGGGAATATCTCATTAATAATCTTTATACTGATTACATGGAAAAATGACAATATCCTTAATCTAGTGGATTGCATAAAATATATAAAACTAATTGCTCTCGATTCTTTCTACTTTCTAAAATGTAGCTACTAGAAAATTCAAAATTGTATGTGTGGCTTGCATTTGTGGTTCATAATACAGTTCCACGGGACAGAGATGCCCTAGGTTATAATTCCTCTGGCTTTTCCTTTAGGAAGCCCACATCTAGATGGTGAGCGAGAGACAGACGCTCCTGCTTACGATTATGGATTTGTGGGCCTGGGTTGCCCAGGGCAGTTAGGCCCAGCCTACCCTGCCAAGAGGGAGTAACAGGAAAAAACTGATGGGTGTACAAGTTACAAGTCAGTTACTAAGGGCCTAAGTGGAGCCCTCAGGAAAGAGTTATTGCCTCTTAAATAGCACCTTACTCTCTGGGAGTGAATGAAAGGAGGAGCTCTTTCTGTTAAAGTCATTTAAGATCCTTTGCTGAAAGGAACCATATGCTACACAATGAAATATATTCCAGGCAAGATGCACATGTTTTGCACAATAAACACGTATGCAAATCTTGCAAAGATTTTTAAGGAGAAAAATGTGCTGATATTATTCATATCAATATCATTTAACACATCCTTGTTCTTCTAATCTGAAGTCAGATCCAAATCATTGCCTGCCTCCTCTGCCTCAGCCCCTGACAGGGAGTACTTTATACAGAAGCAATTGAAGATTTTTGTTTTTGGTCAGGAGGAGTTTGTTTCTGGTGGCTGAAATTTCAGGCTTCCTAAATCGTAAGCTCCTAACACACTGGCAAATATCTCAGCGGCTGGCACCATCTGCAAATGCCTCCTTCCTTCCTGGGACAGTCTGGGTGGGAAGAGCCCTGAACCCAAATCCCCAGACCTGGAGCTTCGGCCTGCCCTTTTCAGGTCTCAGGTTCACAAAGCGTTTTCTCTTTAGGACTGTTCTCAGACTCAGAATATTTTGAACACAGAGCTGCAATCCGTAATTGGAACTGGTAGTGAAAGGAAATTAGAATGCTGCTTGAATCACAGCCATGCAAGGTTTCTCTCTGCCTAAATGAGTCTCCATTGCAGGTGATAGAGTACGAGAGGCCTTGTGGGGTCCCAATAAAGTTATGCTGGCTGGTCAATAAACACGAAAATGCAGAAATCAGCGCAGTCCTGGGAAACTCCAGTCAGGGAGTAAAAGGTCTCGTGGAGCATGGTGCTATCCCTTTAATTGTCCCCTGCTCCGTCTGTTGCTTCCCATCACACATTCTTCTGAAAAGCCATATTGCTACAAATACACATTTAGAATTTGATTACAGAGTCTCATCCATTTACATGTACAAGATAGAGCCTACTGTGACAGATTAATGCTCCTAAAGTTTGTACAGGAAGGTTAAATAAAGTGTTACTTTTACGACACTGAATATCTTTATGATGCTTTTGCTAAATCAGAGACCACTTGGTGATACCGCAGATGTGCCAGATACTTATCACGAGCTGGCAGAGCGCCACCGATGCTTTACCCATCTATCACACTCTTACCTTTCTGCACAGGCCATCCTCACTGCTGTGTGTAATGCAGTATTCTCCAGGCAGCTTTCTCTTCTACACATTTAGTCAAAGCAAAACAATTCAAGTCCTGTCATCCAGAGACATTGTAATGTTGCTAGAAAGAGTGAGACTCGAAAATTCACCTGCAGTTCGGCTCTTTCCGACATAGACACGACAGGTGTGTGCGTGTGCACACACGCACGCATGCGCACACACATGGGTTTAGGGTTTGTAAGGCCACGGTCAAAGCTGCTACCACATTTTATCTTTTTCTTCTGCCCTTCTTTTCTGGATATCCGTCCACTTTAGTTGCCTTGCTTCTCCTCCCACTAGGAAGTTCAGAACGTCCTGTGATGATCTTTGGCCACACTGAATTTTCTGCTTCCCTTTCAATTTCCTAATAAATATCTATGCAGAATTTCATCTTACCAGGGCAGACTGTTTTTCTTTTCTTTTCTTTCTTTCTTTCTTTTTTTTTTTTTAATAAAATGAAGTATCCTGAAAAACTATGTAAAAACATGGCTTGGCTAAGCCCTAATTTGGACAGAGTTATGTATTACTAATCCTTGCTGCTGCAATGGGAGAAAGTTAGAGGAGCTAAAAAGAACTGTTTCAGGTATCCTATGTATGTTTGAAAAGTATGATAAAAGCCTTTTAGGGTCTTGGATACTCTAATGGTGAAATGGTGTAAATTTCAAGCCATGTTGGGTGGTTTAAAATCAAAAAGGGCATTTAAGAGATGTTCTGATGGTATGGAGTTCGACAGCTCTTTACTTTGCAAATCTGAACTGTTGAAGGACCTTGGGTATCTCAAGGAAAGGTTAGAGCAATGCAAGGACCGTTCTTTTCTGCTGGAGATGTGTCTTCATAGTACAGAATAAAATTGCTGCTTTGCTCGCATAAAAAAAGAGTCAGGAACTTTGGGCATTCCACTGGAGCACTGAGTAGGAGAGCTGTTAACATAACATTGCCCTCCCCCAGATGGCTGAGGTCTAAAGTACACTTACTTTCTGCCAGCACTGAACTGGCTTTTCAACTCCTTCTCAGTTTCCAAGGAATTTCCTATGAATCAGGGAAAGTGTCACAACTCAGATGAAGTCTGAGGAGGGAAGTTTAGTCCTCCGGTCAGACCTTGCCTGTTGCAACATACCCCTCCCCACTGGTGCTCAGGAACTCACTGGGATCACAGCAGAAGTAGAAACACATCAAATCCCTTGGTCTCTCACTGATATATATAGTCACTCATCAAAATATTTTAAAATACCAGGGGCTCCTGGGTGGCTCAGTGGGTTAAGCCTTTGCTTTTGACCCAGGTCATGATCTCAGGATCCTGGGATCGAGCCCCACGTCGGGCTCTCTGCTCAGCAGGGAGCCTGCTTCTCCCCCTCTCTCTTTGCCTCCCTCTCTTCCTTCTTGTGATCTCGGTCAAATACATAAATAAAATATTTTAAAATACCAAGAAATTCAGATCATGGTAATTAGCTTCTTTTGTGTTATAGGTCACATTCCTAGATACTAGTAATGTGGAAAATAATTGTGATTGATTGAATATGAAAAATGTTGATTCCTTCTTTTTAATGAGAATAGCATAAATCTGTTTAACCAAAGCTTTTGGCCATGAGGTGATGAATATGATGGTGCTTTGCAAACTGTGACTTATGATACAAAAGTGAGAGATTGCATATAAAGCATCACATAGAATGGGATACCACACTGACCTTAGAAAGAACATATACTGAAAAAAACAGAAATCATATGTAATTAGGTGGGAAATCCACTTGTCAATATCATGTGGATAATATTCCATCTGGGGGGAAAAGTATTCTGTGTGTATGTGTGTGTGTGTGTGTGTGTGTGTGTGTGTGTGTATGTTGTATATTTCCATAAAAAATTTGAAAGCTGGAGACCATTTGTACACAGTAGCAGGGTGTGGGCCTTGGTGGGGGAAGTCCTTTAGTTATGAATTTCTATGTTGTTTGAATATTTTCTCAATTTAGAACGGATTACATTTGTTATTTAAAATACTTCAATTATTTATTTTTAAAGACTTATTTATTTATTTTAGAGCAAGAAAGCATGCACAGTGGGTGAGGGGGTAGAGGGAGAGAGTCTTCAGCAAAATCTGTGCTGAGCGAGAGCCTGCTGCAGGGCTTGATCTTAGAACCCTGAGATCAGGACCTGAGCAGAAAACAATAGTCAGACATTTAACCGACTGTGCCACCCAGGCATCCCTAAAATACTTTTAATGTAAAGAATTAAAATTAGATGTTCTCTGAAATCAACTGATACACAATTAATCTGCAAAAGTTTATGTCACTCATACACTGGTTTCATCAAAGTAGACTTTATACCACCTCTGTAGAGTGGCATGCTATTAGGTGTGAGAATAAAATACAATCATTCAATTCACTTTGGACTCTTGTTTTGTTCACTGTAAGAAACAAAACATTGTGGGTAAAAGATTGACTCATGAGACAGATTACTTGTGATGAAACCATAGTCCTTTCTTTCTTTTTTTTTTGAAGATTTTATTTATTTATTTGACAGAGAAAGAGATCACAAGTAGGCAGAGAGGCAGGTGGGTGGGTTTGCTGGAAGCAGGCTCCCTGCTGAGCAGAGAGCCCTACGTGGGGCTCCATCCCAGGATCCTAATACCATGACCTGGGCCAAAAGCAAAGGCGTAACCCACTGAGCCACCCAGGTGCCCCATCATAGTCCTTTCTTGTTGTATGACCTTGAGTGGGTTACTTAACATCTCCATACCTCAAATTTACCATCTTTTTTTTTTTTTTAAAGATTTTGTTTATTTGACAGAGAGACAGTGAGAGCAGGAACACAAGAAAGGGGAGTGGGAGAGGGAGAAGCAGGTTTCCCACTGAGCAGGGAGCCCGATGCAAGACTTGATCCCAGGACCCTGGGATCATGACGCTTAATGACTGAGATGCCCAGGCACCTCCAAATTTATTATCTTGACTATGGAGGTAATAATAGTACCTACCTCTTAGAGCTGTTACTAGAGTTAAATGAATGAACTTTTGCAAAGAATACTTGAAAAGCACTGTATTAGTGTTCACTAGACAAAACTAATATATGAAGGGAATTTGGTCTCAGGAAACTTATCTTCTCATAAGTAGAAAGATAGGACATATAACAAAATATAGATAAGGGCACGTTAATCACAAAAAAAGTGTGATAGATGCCTTAGATACGTACTCTTAATTTCTATGTTACCCTCCTTACATTTGTCAAGATAGAAAGTCTAAAATGCCTTACCAGACTCCTATGCAGCCAGAATTGTAGATTCAAATTAGCTTGTGCCAAATTGGGTGCATTCATGAAATTTGGATGCCAAAAATGGGAAAGAGGCTTTATTTCTCCTGCTCCCAAGCAAGCTTCAAGTTGGGAGTTCGGTGGTGACCGGACTTTACATTTGAATGCGTAGTCTTCAGCTTGGTGAATGTAAGAGGTTATTATAGTAGCAGCTTCCTCATTGCCAGATTGCAACTAAGACAGTGTTACAGTCTTGCAGTCAATAGAGGAGTAGCAACCCCCTGATGTCCCAGCTCTTCCCACTGTTTTCCTGGATTGAAATACCTGGGATAAATTTATTTCTGCTGGAAACCCTGGGGTAGTTTATTTCATGGGCTGAACTCTGACTGATGAAAGGAGAGAAAACAATGACTCTCCTTAATCCCTGGAGAGATCCAGGCATTCTAGTAGAACTGAGAGGGAGTACATTCCTTCAGGGGGCGTGGAATAACCAAAGTCCCGGAGTCAAAGATGTATGTGGTATGATTGGAGGACACCTGGCCAGAGCAGAAGAAATGGTAAAAATTAAAGTTGAAAAGGAAGGTTTGAACTAGGTTTTGGACAGCATTGACTATAAAGCCTTTGTACCATAGAGGGCATAAAAACGTTTTGCAGAGTTCAATAATTAGTGTGTGTAGAAGGGTGGGGAGATGTTTTTGTTTTCGTTTTGTTTTCAAAAATGTTACCCTGTACAAACTTTTCCATGAGAATTTTTAGTTCAATTTAAAAGGGATTTACTGAAAGAATACTGTGTGTGTGGCACTGAAAGGGGCCACAAAGGTAAGAATGAAGACAGGCAGATGTGAGCCAACTCCATGCCAATAGTGGGGCCCTGGGCAGCCTGATATCCTGATTTTAGGAACAACTCCAGATCTTGTGAGACACCATACATTCTGGACAATGAGCCCAAAGTTTTCACTGCTTACAAGTGAAGTTCAATATTATGAAAAATGGTGCATGACATAATAGAATAATAATAATTGTGCAATAGAGGCCTGGACCGTCTCTCTGTGTCCCTGGGTAGGAAAGTTAAACACTCAAAGCCTCACTTTCATTTTACTTCAAATGGAAATAATATTAACAACATTATTGTGTTGGGAAGATTAATTGAAATTAACATGTATAAAGCACTTTAAATTGAAAAATGTACAAAAATGTAAAGTACATAAATGTGTTTCCAAGTGGACAGACTTGCTATGTGCAAAGATTTTTCAAGAATCTCCTTTTCACAGGGTGTCAAAAGTATTTCAGCTAGCAGAAATAAATATGCTAATTGGAAGTAGATGAATCATAATCTGTGTCTTTTTTGTGAGAGGTTAGGTGTGATCTGAACTATGTGTAGCTCACTAAAGAGAAGCATAATTAAAACAATTAGTTGGTGGTCCATTCAGTGTGTCTCAAAAAGGTGCCCTGTTTGAAAATTCCCCACTTCTCCATTTGAACATCTAGGTTCAAATCAAATTTTTTTCACAGAGTCAATTCTGGAATATTATCCTTTTTTTCATTTTTAACCAATATTTCTTTACATTTTGTATTTATCTAGTCTCGTTATTCTGGGATTGATCTATAATATTTTTTAGAATTAAAAGTGGAACTATCCCATGTCTCCTTCACTGCCCCTTGCATCATCATCTAGAAATGTCTCTTCTCAGGTATTTATGTTCCTTCTTAGGACAATATAGAGTGAGAAGCAAGAACAACAGAAGGGCACAAGCCCAGAGTAAGTACCCCTACAGCAGGTGCCTAGAGGAAAGGGAAGAAAGAGAAGCCGGGGACTTACTCTCTTGGCTCCCTATCTGCAAGGTTGTCTTAGATTGCGTGTGCCTCTGTTGCAAAGGATACCACTTCTTTCAGAAAAACCTTCTTTACAGGACCTATTTTTTCTGGATTCAGATTATCTCTCATACCCTCGAGCCTAGAGTTGTAAAAGCTGGACGGCTACTAATGCTTGATGACTGCTTTCTTCTGTGCTGCTCCCCTTCCCCTGCTCCCATCTCTCAAGTGTCCCTTTGTAAGTAAATATCCCTTAAATGATCCTTATTTGAGTATGCCAACTGTTTCCTGGGGAGATCTTGACTGGCACCGGCCACCACCCTCCTCCCCGCTGCCCTCCCTCCACCAACACAATACACTTCTCTGTCCTTACTTCAGTTGTAACCATGGAGTTTGAAAGACAAGGAACAACTTTATGGAAGGTGGATCCAGAGACCACAAAAATACTGACATAGGAGTTCTTTCCAGAGAGTAGAGTGAGGGTCTAGTCCAAGAAACACCCTTACCCTTAGGTCAGGGACCTTCCAGTGTGTGCCCAGGAAAATTGAAAACTGCCTCCCATTTCTTTCATCCTCTGAATGAAAGTGTTTATTGTTGCTTTCACACCTCCCTTCCACCATTATAAGCTGAGTTTGGGTAGAGGAGAAGCTAGATTCTTGTCTTTTTTTCTTTTCTTTTTTTTTTTTTTTAGATTCTTGTCTTTTTAGCACACAAGTCTTCAGCCACACTGTTTGACTGAGGCTACTTGGCTTCCTTTTGCAAGTGGCGGGGGGAGGGGATGGGGGGAGTGGGTGGGATGGTGTCAGCATATGAGGAGAAGGGAGCATAAAGATAGTGACTAGAGGGTAGAACATGGTAAAGACTGTTAGTACCCACGGAAAGCTGTCTTTTTCTCCACTTCCTGTTACGCACCGAACTTTTCTAGACTTTCCTGCCATTTGGTGGGTATGAATCTGACCAATGGAACATGAAAGTGACATGAGGTCTGGCCCTTAGAGAGCCCCCCCGCACTCAAATCTTACTCTTTTTCTCTATCTACCACCTGAATGGAGAAGACTACAAGGACCTATATTTCCATAAGTATAAGAGACCAAAGTCCCTGAAGGATCACATGGAGCAGAGTTCTCCCACCAGTTGGCATTAGACTGAGATGTGACTGAGAAATAAACACTGACTGTAAAGCCAATGGATTTGGGAGGGTGTGTCTTTTAAAGCAGCTGGCATTATTTACCTTAACTAGTACATGTTAGAACATGTTCAGTTGTAAGTAACAGACAACCTAACCTAAACTGAATGAAGCCAAATGCCATTTGTGACCCGATATCATGGAAATTTCAGGGTCAGACACTACCTGAAGCAGAGCCTCAATATCACCTAGGCAGGATTCTCTCTATCTCAGCTTGGTTGGTTCCATTCTCCTTATAGTACCATTCTCTTTTTCAGCCAGGTTCTCCTTCATTTTATGATGGCATCAGCAGCTCCAGAATTCAGTCTCTCAGCTTCATTGTCATGCTAGTCATACTTTCAGAGGTCTAAACTGGCCCAACGTTGACTCAATCACTTTTGAAGGTCATAGGGAGGGAATAGATCGAAGTACTAGATGCCATCAGGCTCCCCAAAAGGCAAATGAGATGCCCTCTGCAACTGAGGGACATGGGATTAGAGTGAAAGAAAAGATGATTCCCAAAGAAAAGTCAGGATATTTCCTTTTTGGAAAAGGTAAATGGATGCTATGTGAGGAGAATGACCAATGCCCACTATTTTCTTTTTATGCCCATTGTTCTCTTTTGTCTACCATTATTGCTGAGCAACCAAAATTTTTTGTCTGTTGTCTCTCTTCTGATTTTGTTTACACAATCCTGTTTTATAATGATTATAGTTGATATGGGTTTGAAAAAACCACAAATTTTGCAGAGGCTAAGTTTAATGAAGAGAAGATGCTGTTGACTTATAGAAGTCTTGAAAGATACCAGAAAATTCCCATCAGAAGCTCCAAAAAGTATCATCTCTCCTACAGTTAAGTCTTCTTTCCCTCAGCACAAACATTTAAGGTACATTTTTTAAAAAGTACTTCTTATTCATTTTTCTCATATTTTTAATCTGTTTAGCTTAATTGCTAGTCTTGCAACAGTATTGTTTGTCACTATTTTCATTGCAAAATGAAGCTACTCTGTGGGTTAAATAGACTTTTGTGAAATGGTCTAGGAACCCTATAACTATTTATAACATTGTAACTAGGGGAAAATGTGTTCTGAGTTTTAAAAAGTCAGCTTGTAAGTATTCTTTTAAAATACAATTCATTTGTAAATGCTATGTATGGGGGGGAGTTCTCTTTCGTTTATTTTTTGCTGTGTCACAAACCACCCAAATACTTTGCAGCACTAAACGATTTACTGTATGTACTGTATGTATGTACATGGTTCTTTAAGCTGTCTGCTCAGTTCGATGGTTCTTTGGGCATCTCTCATGTGGTGCACCTGGGACTGCAGTCATCTGAGGGTAGGACACAAGTCTAAGATGGATCACTCTAGTGCCTGGTAGTTGACATTGGCTGTCATCTGGTGGCTGAGCCAGGGACATTGATAGGGCGCCTTCACATGGCCACTCTTTGAGGCTTGGGCTTTTCAGAGTGTGGCAGGTGGGTTCTGAGAGGGAGAATCCAAAGAGTGTAAACTCCCAGAGGCCCTGGGAGAAAGTTGCATGGTTTCCTATACCCAGCCTCAGGAGTCCCAGAATGTCATTTCTAACACATTCTACTGGTCAAGGAAGTCACTCACCTGGGTTCTAGAGGATGGGGATTAGACTACACATCTCAATTTCAAGAGCAGCTAAGACTTTGCAGCCTTTTTTTTTTTTTTCTATTATTTATTTATTTGAGAGAGAGGGAGTGTGTGCAGAGGGATGGGCAGAGAGGGAGACAAGCAGACTCCCAGCTGAACGGGGAGCCCAATGTGGGGCTTGATCCCCAGGCCCCAGATCATGACTTGAGCCGAAATCAAGAGGTGACACCCAACCGATTGAACCACCCAAGCACCCCGAGTTTGCAGTCATTTTTAATGTACCATAGAGCATATCAGCATCTCTCCAGAGGTAGTATAGAAGAAGTGGCTAGCAGCTGGGCTGCTTGGGTTCGTATCTAGACTTTTATTCCCTGCTGGTCTTGGGCAAATTTCCTAACCCTTCTGTGCCTTGGCATTGTACCTCTATAAAATGGTGATCATATAAACACTTAGCTTATAAGGTAGTTTGAGGATTATAAGTAATACATTAAAACGTGCTTGGGGGGCGCCTGGGTGGCTCAGTGGGTTAAGCCGCTGCCTTCGGCTCGGGTCATGATCTCAGGGTCCTGGGATCGAGTCCCGCATCGGGCTCTCTGCTCAGCAGGGAGCCTGCTTCCTCCTCTCTCTCTCTGCTTGCCTCTCTGTCTACTTGTGATCTCTCTCTGTCAAATAAATAAATAAAATCTTTAAAAAAAAAAAACATGCTTGGTTTAGTTCCTGCCAAATATTATCTACTTTTATTATTATCATTATCAGGGTCTAAGGACGATGTTGCAAGATAGGTACATTTGACAATGTCATCCCTTCCATAAGACTTACAGAAGCATGTAAAGGATTCATTGATTGACTGATTGATTACTTTAGACCATCAGCAGAGCATTACACAGTTTTCGACTGCTTTTTTCATTTTAGGTACTGGGCATCAGCTCCCTCACATCCCTCCATGATGGAGCTACTCTGATTGCTATAGGTTACATCTTAAGTTCATTACACAAATGCTGTCTTCACAGGCCAGGATGTTAGTACCCTGCTTTTGATTAGTTACTGGCATATATTTTTCTTTCCCATCTTCTTTCAGGGAGTCCAAATTGTGTTACCAAGTAGGCCGGTGGATCTCTTCTATTACTGAATTTGGTGATTGATATTAGAGAAGCTATTTTTCCAAAGGCAAAATCATTAACAGGCTCTATTATACACTATGTTCTAGAATAACTGCTCTGTAAGCTGAAATTAAAGATTTGTTTTCAAATGAGAAAGAAGAAAATAATGTTTATGGCTTGGTGAACTCTTTCAATATTTTTCTTCTAAATAGAAGGTGATCTACAGATTATTTTTCAATAATAAAGGAATAATTAGAGTTAACTTCTTTTTAACAAGACTTCTGGGTGACTTTTTATCTGTTCTTAAATGGGACATCCCATGAAAATTATCAGGCTATTAGAAATAAGCTAGATTTTCATTTTTGCCAAAAGAACTCTGAATAGCATTTATACAAACCAAAAAAAATTGGCAGAACAGATTGTAGAAATTATAACTAAGCTAGAGGACATTTTCTATTTCTAGAAGAAAATGTTACTTGTATCCAAGGAGCATTGTTGTTTCGGATTTGGGCTCCCTTTCCAAAGAAGTCTGGAAGTTTTTTCATCTCGGCCTACAGAACAGAGTACTTAGGTGCTGGGACAGCTTAAAAGACTGCCTTTTTGGATCAAGTGTAAAGGCATTGTGGGCCTTCTGGGACCTGAGCAGAGTACATTGCTCAGGTCATCTTGACCTCCAGGGATGACTAGTACTGCTTCTCCCATAAAAGCTGTTTTTCCCAGGCTCTCCAGTGAAAGAATGTCAGAGCATGTAGGGTCTACAGACCTCATAGATAATCTCTTTTATTTTACAATTGGGGAAACTGAAACTAAAAATGGGAAATTATTTATCTGTGGTCCATTTGTGGTGGTGTGTAGATATTCAGATTTCAATAGTATTCTCTTTTTAGTAGACCACTAAGTCCCTTGAGCAGTCTCCACTCCTGCCACAAGGGTGGCAGAGGGTGATTTTTTGGTTGGACATGTACTGTGACCCAGGGAATCAATAAAAGAGGGCTGGAAAGACAGAACTCAACTGCAATTTGTACATCAGTTCTAGGGACTAATCATTTGGGCCAGCTCTTAGATTGGTATTGCTCAAGTGTTAGAGTCACATTCATAGTTCTTGTTCCTGCTAATAACATTGAGTGAGCTTTCTCTTAGCCTCAGAGAAAACACATAGTGCATGAGAAGGTCATAATCTGTATACATTTAAGTAGGGCCATCCCTTCATTCATTCACTCGGGCATCCATGCATTCATTCACAGTATTCCTTCATCACTGACTCTATGCCAAGTACCATGTATAGCCCTGGGAAAGCAACACATACCACCCAGTCTTCAGTGTGCATAGAAAAAAAAAATGTTTAACCCTAATGAAATTTAAAAATATAAAATTCTCCTCCTACCCTCTAGCTTACTTTTTCACTCTCTTGACATTGTTGTTGGATGAAGGGCTCATAATTTTAATAGAAATATGTTATCAATCCTCTGTTTTATGCTTAGGGATTTAAAAAGTTTTGCCCATTTAAAAAACTGAGCAAAAGGCATTTACAGGGACTTGCAAAAGAAGTTGTCAAATAGCCAATATGCCGCTGAAAAGTGCTTATTGTTCAACATTATTAGCCACCAGAGGAATGCAAATTACAATTACAATATGATGCCACTACACTTCAACCAGAGGGCTAAAATTAAAATATTAAAAATGACAATATGAAGTAATGATGAGAATGAGAAGTAACTGGAACTCTGATATGGGTGCTGGATGTCAGAATGATGGGGTTATTGATTAGAAGAGGCATGTGGACACCTGCTAAGATGCTAGATATGTTCTGTATCTTGAATTGGTGGTGGATATAAACACATATGTAAAAAATTCATTGATTTATACAATTAAGATATATACACTTCATTGTATATAAGCTTTATGTTAATAAAAAAAGAAAAATAAGGGAAATGAACACCTCTATTTGCAGTTGCTGTTGGACCCTTTTATGGAGGCTTGCTGAGTTACTATACAGATCAGTACACTTATCAATTCATCCATGGACAGATTTCCATTGTCTTCCTTTCTGGTGCTGACACCTGACTCTTTCCTACTTTTCTATGAAACCACTTGTATACTCTTCCTAAACACATATAAATGTCTTCCCAGGGTCTTCTTCCTACTTCAGATTCATGCTGTTTGGAGTTTTACAATTTTATAATGAAAACCCAGGTCAGGGAAACACCCTATGGTAGAAAGGGTATGAGTAAACTACAGAAGGTGATGGCCAAACCAGTATCCACAGAGCTGAAGAGAAACTCTCTTGGGATTGAACCCCAGTAGCTGAACTTTCATCCCACCTCATTTAGTACATTTAGTACCACATTTAGTACAACTGGTGCTAATGCTTATTCCAAGGATTCTTCAATTTTGGAATTGTGAGAGCAAATCATAATTTAGTTTGCATATGATTCTTACAATTTTAAAAGTGCTATATTTATGTTTCATTTAAAATTAATTATAACTGAATCAGTCACATTTGAGGATTTCTGTGTCTCTTGAAATAATATCTACTACAAGGTGTTGCAAAACAAGGGCTTTTACTCACAGCCTTTTCTCACCTTTAGGCATGCTACAGATTCAAAGTACATATCTCGGCAGTAAAATTTAGATTTTGGCTCACTATCTAAAAAAAAAAAAATGTGTCCCATCCCACCAACTGACAGTGTTTCAAGCTATTAATAGCCTGATCCCTGTATACTTGGTTCTCTGATATTTTTAGAGTCTGCATTGGAGTGCATTAAATTGTTTTTCTCTCTTCCTAAAAAAGTAATTATTGAGACTAGATTCTGCCAACAACATCTTACAAAATAAAATAATAGCTTGGAATTGTTTTGAACTACAATATTACTACTTTCGCATTGTTACTGTAAGAAGTATTTTTAGTGGTTCATTTCATGAAAACAGAGCCTTCTCTGTAGCCCATCATTACATTAGTTTATGTTTACTGTACTTTCCTTAAAATTGCCCTTGTAGGGGGTACAGAATGCATATTTTCTTTCAACAAGGGAATATAACACACTGGAAAGTCAAATCAAGAGAAAACCACTTTGGGAAATGATTACAGTCAAAGGTATGAAATTACACCCACTTCACTAATTACTGCTAATCTAATTTTATTTTTAGCTCCTAAGACAACACCCTGAAAACTCACTTCTTCTAGATGACCTATATAAAGTTGTTTTACAATTCCAATGAAAGTAACCTAGTAATAGTGTCAAAGACAAGAAGAATCCACCTTTGGAATAAAAACCTTTAATCCGAGTTCCTAATTATAGCACATCACCCCTGCTGTGGTCCAGGGTGAAAATGTTCCCTATAAACCTATGCCAGGATGGGTGGTGTTCATAAGCCCATCTGCCAGTCCCAGACCTGGCTCCAGAGGGCAGCTGGGGCATGGAGAAAAAGAAGTGAGTGTTAGGAAGAGTGAAGTCTCTGCCCCCCATGAATCAGGACCCCTATCTGAGGTCTGACTGATTAGGTTACTTTTGAGTTAGGCTAGGATTCACACACTTCAACTTAGCATTCCCGAGCCATAGCATAAATGGTCTAGGTCTTCAAAAGATTCTTGTCTTAGAACATTTTTTCTCAGGGCATTTGACAATTAAATCAAGTTTTCTTGGCTCTCTTTTCTTCTTTGCATACCCATCTCTTCAAGTATGATCTGTAGCCCAGCCTCTTCTAAGTTCCAGATAAGTTATTTTGATAGCCTGTTGGACATCTCCATCTACAAGCTAAATAAAAACTATCAAAAAAATTAACAGATTATTTTGATTAATAGCACACTACAAAAAGTTAGCATTCTAGTACAATCAATATTTTATTTCCTTCCTACGTACTTTTATTGTTCTACTTCCCCATAAGTACCTTCCGATCTGGCTTAAAAAAGAGACAAACAATTTCCAGTTCTCCAAATCCTATGCTACTACCTTTCCTCGTGCCAAGAATATACTTTCTCCATCACTGTTCTGTTGTTTTTATTGTTTTTCTTCAGAATTCAGCTAAAATGCAAACAACTTGCAGATGTTCCTCCTCTCTCATCCTAATCTCAAAAGGATTAAGTACTTCCTCCTGGGTTCTGATAGCAATTTAGGAAGCCCTGCATTTAGGAACAGTAAATTTAATGCTAATTGGATGTATGTGTTTATCTATATTAGTATCCCCCTAGAACTGCACTGTCCGATGTGGTTACCACTAGCCATATTAGATTACTCAAACTTAAATTCTAATTGATTAAAATTAGGTAAAATTAAAAACATAGTTTCTCAGTTATGTTATGCACTTGTGGATAGTAGCCACTCTTACTACCATTGCAGAATGTTGGATAACACCGCCCTGCAGAATGGACAATGTGGGCAGATAATATTTCCATATATATATAAAACTGTGGTTGGTATCCAAGAGGTACTCAGTGAGTCATTGTTGATTGAATAAATGAATAAACACAGTTTTATTTCTATAGTACATACCAAGCAACCAATAAATATTTATTTGTACAAGTCAATGAATAATTATTTAAAATATTGCTGGTTCTGAACTCCTTGACTTTTAATCTTGTTCTGTTTTGATGTCCTAGATCATCACCTCTTTTCTTAAATAGTGGTATTTCTTTTTTTTTTTTTTAAGAATTTTTTATATATTTGACAGACAGAGATCACAAGTAGGTAGAGAGAGAGAGGAAGAGAAGCAGGCTTCCTGCTGAGCAGAGAGCCCGATGCGGGGCTTGATCCCAGGACCATGGGACCATGACCTGAGCTGAAGGCAGAGGCTTTAACCCACTGAGCCACCCAGGCACCCTGAATAATGGTATTTCTTAATTAATGTTTCTGCATTCAGTCTAACCCCTGTTTATTCTATACTCTAAATTTCTGTTATAATGATCTTCCTACTGTACTTAATCAAAATTTCCCCTTGCTTAAAGTCTTACAGTAAGACTTCTGCTTCAGACCACTTTGAAGTAACTAACACCAGAGTCCTTCTCATTAATTACAACTTGAACACTGAAAAATATTTTGAGCATACAGTTCAGAAAAAAAAATGAGCAGGTAGAAAAAAATTATGATCCTTGAAGTAGGCAAAAATGTGACCAACTTTTGCTTGGAAATACATTTCATGTCATGGTGAAAAGTGGGGGAATCAAAGCAGAGAATGGCAGCTTGAGTTCTGGCAGCTCAAAGTGGAGACTTTGCTAAAAATACAGGGTCCTCAGTGGAGACAGTAGGATGTCACTCCTTAGTGATGTGGCCAAATATCCTTATAGTAAAGACTCCATTAAGTTTACACACAAGTCTTAGTAATTAAGCTTATCCACAAGTGACTTAACTATTTGCTAAATACCTTTTAAAGAAAACAAACAAAAAATTTAGACACTTAAAAAAAATCTAAAATTTATTTTAGGAAGCAGGAAAATGTGTCCCTTACCTAGAAATGTAGAAAATCAACCAACTGATACAGAAATGTCAGAGATGGAACCAAAATAATGGGATTAAGTAAAAGGAATTTTAAAATGTAAGTATGCTTAAAATTGTAAAGAACAGTACAAATAAAATGAAGGTATAAATTATAGCAATAGAAACTACCAAATGGAAATTCTAGAGTTGAAATACACAACACTGAAAATTAAAGATTTACTGGATGGATTTAGCAGACTGGAAACTGTAGAGGAAAGAACAATGAACTTGAACACATACCACTAGAAACTACCCAACTGAAGCAAAGTGAGAGAAAAAAAAAAGTCATCCATGTGCACATGCACACACAGAAAATGAACAGAAATCAGTGACCCGTGGGACAATATTGAATACCCTAACATACATTATTTGGCTTCACTATATGGGATAATGAAAGGCTGTAAAATACTTGAAGAAATGATAGCTAAAAAGTTTTTAATTTTATAAAAAACTCTAAACCAATAGATGATAGACATTCAATAAGTAGCAAGCAGGAAAAACATGAAGAAAACTTCCAGAGGTGTGTCAGAATCAAATTGATATAAACCAATGATAATGAGAAAATTTTGACAGAAATCAGGGGGAAAAAAGATACATTACATACAGAGCAACAAAGGTAGGAATTGTCATTGATTTAACCTCAAAAACACTGCAAACCAGAAGACAATAGAACAATTTTAGTGTGTAAAAAAAGTAATTGTCAACCTAAAATTGTGTACCCAGTAAAAGTATCTTTCAAAAATGAGAGTTAAATACACAGATTTTTACTCAAAAGCAGTTGAGAGAATCAATTGCCAGCAGATTCATAGTAAAAGAGATATTAAAGGAGACTGTCAGGTTCAAAGATTATGAACCCTGAAGAAAATTTAAAAGATATGAAGAGGACTAGAATTCATAAATATATAGGTAGATGTGAAAGAGATTTTTCTCAGTTTAAATGTTTTTAAAAGATATTTGACTATAGAAAGTAATGTATTAATAATGTGTGCAAGGGTTTGTAATACTCAAAGATGTCAACTGTGTGATCACAATAGCACAAAGATAAGGAAGAAAATGAACATGAAAAGTTATCACATTATCTATGAATGGTATAAGTGTCTTTCAGGGTAGACTAAAATAAATTAATAATGTGTATTATAACCTAAGGAGAAACTACAAAAAAACAAATCAAAATTATATGGCAAAGTAAGCTAACAGAGCATAAAATGGAACACTAAAAATAATTAATTTTAAAAACAGGGGGCAGGAAAGTTGGGGAAAAAAACAACAAGAAACAGTCTGGAAAATAGAAAATAAATAGCAAGAAAACAAATTTAAGCCACCCAATTTGTTATCATGTTAAATATAAATAGTCTTAATTCTATCATTAAAAAGGAGACATCTTCTAATTGATAATAAAGCAAGACCAAATTACACAATGCCTACAAGAAACACACTTTGCATGTAAAGACATGGACATATTAAAAGGAAATACCATTTACCAAGAAAACACTACTCTAACGAATGCTTGATACCATTACAGATTTCACTTCTGGTTGAGAGCCATCCCCGAGCTCCAGATACATGTTTGTTATCCCTTTGGCTTGGCAGTTTAAAGCTTCCTTAGATTTTTCCCAATCTTCAAATTCTCTTTTTGCCTAAGTTATGTAGAGTTAGATTTTGTTCCATACAACCAAAATCCAAGTAATGTAAATCTTTAGGAATTTCTACCCATCCATGGTATGGCACTACAAGAAAGGTAGCTTCTGGTCTAATATTACAACTTCTACTGTGAAATAATATAAAAAACAACTTTTCTAGGTGACTGTTTTCTTCATTTTAATAGACAGCCTGGAGAAACTTTACAAATTAACGTGTAAGTGGTTCAACTTCATTTGCAGGCCTTTCTTCCTTTTGGTCTTAGAAAGGGTAAAGAGCAAGAAGATTTAATAGTTAGGAAATGGCCTAAAATGAGCTTTGACAAATGAAGGTTGGATCAGTAAACGTCTTATGAAGATGTCATTTTCTTAGAAAACTTTTAAAACTGAATGTAAGTGTGGCATTAAGGCCAGATCAATTCATTATTAACGTAAATAACAAAATTTGGACAATTTAGGGAAAATTTGGAAAATAAGTAAAAGGATAATATTATTAATTGCAGGTGGTTCTGAAAGTTGAAGGCAAGTTAGACGGAACAAAAATTCCCAGATAATGAGATACATTTCACGGGCAGTAGCAGAAATCCACTCAAATCCTTAAATTTTAGTTCACTTTTGTAAAGGAATTTATTGTTAAGAGATTAAGCAACATCTTAAAGTGATGATGTGATCACTTTATCATTTGTTGATTAACAAAGAATTTCATTCAAATATACAACAGCAATGCTCCAAGGCTGCCAGGAGTATACCTGGCTGTAGCTACTAAAGCCAGTATTTCAGAAAATGGGTACTCATGTCCTGTATGCTTATCAAAATAATACTGATTTTGTAGCAAATTGGAAAGGACATGGAAGTATAAAGAGGAAAAAGAAAAGGCCCCCAGCCTTATATTCATCTGTACCATGAGTATAATAATAGTACTTATTCTCAAAGGGTTGTTGTGAAAATTAAGATAATTCGTGTCAAAATCTGAAACAGAAGAGACATTCAATAAAGGTAACCTATGCTTATTATAGTGAGCCACCTCTGTTCAAATGTTAGCCTTTGGCTCCCATGATAGCAAATGGGGTCATCCAGAGGTAGCTCTGGCTTCATCTGCAGGAGAGGGATGTCTCTATTGGACCGTGGGCAATAAAGTACTTACAGCAGGCTTCCTTCGGTCATTGGCTAAGGGCTGCCCCTGGGGGCCTGTACATTCCGAGGCACTTCTGGCAAAGCCCGATCTACCTCCAGCCAGAGAGTGGCCTTTCAACAGAGACACAGGTGCTGGCTTCGGGAGGGAAAGCACACAGGAGATTCTGTGCACAAAAATGGTAAAGGGATCTGAATGGCAGGGATGGAGTGTCCACTACAGTTCCCTTCCATTTTCTTTTTTCTGCTTGCTTATTTTATTTCTTTGCTTGGTTGTTTGTTAACATGGTTGGGAGGACATTATAAGATATACCAGTATGTAATCTCCACGAGGGAACAGATTCTTTTTTTTATCCTAAGTAGTAACTCTACACTTAGACAAATGCTAGTTACATGGGCAGTACTTAATAAATATTTGTTGTATGAATGCAGCTTTGTGATCTGCTTTTATAGTTTAACTATAACTGTTCACAATCTTTTCCTGTTTAACATGATATCGTGAGAATATTATATTGTGAGAACATTATGATGTGAGACAGTTTTTTAAAATTTTCTCGGGTGTCTGGGTGGCTCAGATGGTTAACCGTCTGATTTTGGCTCAGGTCATGATTCAGGGTCCTGGGATTGAGCCCCACATGGAACCCCTCCCTCAGTGGGAAGTCTGTTTGTCCCTCTCCCTTTGCCCCACCCCACCCCCACTCTTGTGGCTCTTTCTCTCTCTCTCTGTCTCAAATAAATAAGTAAAGTCTTAAAAAAATATTTTTCTTATACTCCAAGGCACAAATGTGCCTAATTTAAAGAACCATTTATGTTTTATGTAATTTTTCAATGTTATAAATAATGTTTTCATAAACTTTTTATATCAAGTTCTGCTACATTATGAGTATTTCCTCACAGCAAATTCAGAGAAATAGAAATATTGAGCTAAATCACATCCATGATTTTATTTTTAAAAAAAAGGTCTTCTTTTTTCAGATATTTAGGCAAGCACAAACAGCAATACTGACCCTGAACTATAGGCCATCGGCAGCAGATATTAGGAGGCAGATACATATTCTTAAGTCAGTCAGTTCTCTGTAAACCAAAAAAAGTGTCAAACATCTGATCTGAAGAGAATCTTGAACCTTCAAAATATTTTTGGAACAAATATAACATACATTTTAATGACCACCAAATGTTGAGACCAAATGCCAGGGTTCTGTCCATGGAGGTCAAAGTCACATGGATCAGTGGCTCGGTGTCCCTGCACCTGGTTACATGAAGAGGTCGGCTGACCCCAGGATGCACAAGGGTTTCCTGCTTGATGAGCAAAGGTGATACCGCATATGTGAACATGTTGAAGACATGTGTCCCTGAAGACAGTGGTATGTGACTGGTGGTTTCAGGTCCCCCTGATTATACATGCACTCTGTCTTTGTAGTAGTGGCTGCCAGATCCCACTTGCAAGGCTCACATCCTGCTGTCTTCTCCACCAGGTCAACATGACATTTTTGTTCGAACAGAGTCACCTACTCTGATTGCTGTGCATCACGGGGCTCCAGGGGCTTCAACCCTTTTCCTGTCTATTGGAATCTCTGAGCTGTTCCATTTCTTCTCCAGTATATGGTCCCACTCATTCAACAATGTGGACACATTTCCGAGTTTCATATCAGATACTCAAACCACCAGCAAAATCAGGCATGCTGCGTTAAAAAGCAAAAACAAAAAAACTATGCTAAGAATGCCTTACAATTAAAATGGAAAGCTAGATTTTCTGGGCATGACTAGACAAATAAACTAGTTTAATTTTTGTTTTTCACCAGACATCTTACTTTTCAGAATCTAGCCGTTTATATTTTGATGTCTTTGAGAATAGGAACTGTCATACATTTTTAATGTATACAGGCAAACATACAAGATGTATATAGTGTTTGTATACGGGAAGTTCCTTATAAATACCTTTTGATTTACTTGAAAACAGGTTAATTATAGTTTTTTATGCATTAAAAGAAATTGGATTCCTTTGTGAAATGTGGGCAAAAGAGCCCGCGAGATGGCCGGTATTTTTCACTTCTTAGAGAACCCTGGCTTTGTGTGGAGAAGACTTTGGTCTCTTAGGTCTGATTCCATCTGCAGCCCTCTGAGTGCTGTATCAATTGCCTCTTTCAACCAGCCTAGAAAACTTCCATGAAGTTGAGGCCTGGCTAAGGCTTTAGATTGCTTTATGGCATTCTTTCCTTTCTTTGCACAGGTTGTCAGTATGTACTTTCTCTAAGCTTAAATAAACTACTTCTTCGCTTATAAGAAGTCATGTACAGTATATTGTGTTTCTCAAGGGTAATATTCATCCTTCTGGATATATTCCCCAAACGAGAGAACTGTCAACATCTGTTTCTGGCAAGCTAAGAAAGAGAAAGGATGTCAGAGCCAACAACTTGCTTCCTGTGGGAATAATTTTGGGTTTGTACACCTCCTTGACTGTTAATTTATAAACATGCTAACCATATTATTCTTCCCATCAAAAATTCATGCCAGTTTTGAGCAGTCTCAGGGAAAAAAAATGTCACAAATGTAGAATTAAATTCTCAAGCTTCCATTAAGTGGAGTGGAGGTCAAGGAAAACAGTGAACGTTTCATTGTCCGTTATGCATTTAAAACTACAAATTATGATACAAGTAGAAGAAATAAAGTTTTTAGGTTTTTTTTTTTTTTGCTTTCTCTTTTGAAATAAAGTCTTGTACCATAGAAGCAGTATAATTTAACTCACTTTCCATTCCTCCAGATGTAGTAAGAACACCCAATCAGAGGTAGGTAGCAGCTAGTAGGACTGCTTAGACAGGGGCCAGCAAGCTGAGGCTACAAGGCACAGTCTGAGTATTGAGGGCCAGATGACTGCTGAATTGTGAGAGAGCCAGGAACTTGAAGTCTAGGGCATTAGGCCATCAGCATGGAGTTTGCAGGTCTTGGAAGCCAAGGGAAAGCCTAAGGGGAGGAAGCCCAGGAATCAGTCAGGGATGATTGGACCAGGCAATTTTACTAGAGAGGAAGCAATTGAGAAGATGAGGAAGTTCGATGCCATGGATGTTTTTAGTTGAAGTAGCACAATCAGACTGATTCTAGCAAGGTGATTTTGTTTTTCTAATTGCTTCCATAGATCTCACTGGGCATGGATCATAGGAGTAAAAAGTGGGCAGTGCAGCCAGAGAGAAAGTGAAATGCTCTTTGGTACATGTCAGGAGCAGGAACTACATATAGTGGGAGAGGGCCAGACCTGGAGAATAAACGGTCTTTTGGAGGACAGCCCAGCAGCTGGGAAGTCCAAAAAGGTGCCGTCCAGGGACTTTGGCTACAGGTAGAAGATAGAAGTTCAGGTAGGCAGGTGGTCGGCATAAAAGAGGGCCAGAGGTGAACAGTAGGTGGCTCCCTGGCAGGTGGGCAGAGCACAAGACGAGGGCATGCTGGCAGTAGCAAATAGGGACCCAGCCATGAAGAATGGGGCTCAGATGGAGATTTTTATTTTTAAAACAAGTGGGGCTGGCAGGCAGGAAAATTGGAAGGAATCGATAGCCAGGGCACAAAGCTTGGCCCAGACCTCGGGAAATAAGAGAAAGAAGTATTTAAGATCAGGGAGAGACCAGAAAAGAAAGAAGACCTGATGTAAAACCTCAGCACTGGAGATGCTTCTATTTCTTATATCCAAGGACCAAGAGGATCACAGAGACTACAGCAAGATGTACATTTTGGTCATGAGAGTCCATGGTGGGAAGGACAGAAAAAAAAAATACTTAAGGGGCCCCAGATACCAAGTTGGAAGGTATAGAATGTAGGGAAGCTGGCAGTACTCACTGATCTAAACTGGAACTGAGATAGGAACTTGAGCCATGTGGAAGTCCTTCTAGTACCTTCTCCAGGATAATGTTGTCCTCAGTGCTTTCCGGACCCCAGGTTCGTTGCAGTAGGTGCAGTGGAATGCCTAGGAATTTTCAGGAGCATGTACTTAAGGTTTATATTCCCACTACTGTTTTCCAGTTGGTGCTGGTATAATTCATGCTGCTGGATGACAGTTTTTAAAAGGGTCCTCAAACTCATTCACATTCCTTCTAGCAAGATGTGGAGCATTGTTCTTCTGCCCTGGAACATGGGTGGTCTCAGAGACTTTCTTCTGAAAGCCGAATGAGAAGGGAGTGACGCTGTCTGATTTCTGAGGCTTCCTTCCAGCTCTCTCTCGTAACTATTGTCCATGGAACCTATCCCCTGTCCGTGAAAGCCAGGTCACAGGGGCAGGCCATGTACAGTTGTTTGATTTACAGTGCTCACTGCCCAACAACCAGATCATATTAGTGAGGAAGTCAGAGTGAGATGACTCCACACCCAGCGACCATCTGATTTCAGTGAGAGAAATCAACTGAAATCGACACGAGACCCTGGTTAAGACCTACCTAGTTGAGTTCAGTTAACCCCAAAGCCATGAAGTGATGATGATGATGATGATGAGTGATTTGTTTCACACACAGAGTTTAGGGGAGTTTGTTACACAGCAGTAGACAACTAAAAAGATTTTGGTTTCTGACACTGGGGTGCTACTGCCACAAGAACTGAAATGTGTGACATTGGCCTGGGGACTGAACTATGTGCAGATGCTAGAAGGGTTTTGAGGAGGTTGTTGGTGAGGGGTTCAAGAGTAGTGAGGAAAAAGTTTTTGGAATCTGAAGGAAATGAGACACTGTCATGTAGTGGAGAAGTTTTACCAATACTGTTGTTTGTAATAATCTGGTAAACTGGGTGAGTTAGCTAAAGAGATTTCCAGGCAGAATGGGGAAGGTGCCTCTTAACTTCTTCTAGCTTTCTTTTAGAAAATGAAGGAGGAGAGAATTGAGCTTAAAACATAAACTGTTAAATATAATTGTGCCAGGACTTAGTGGGTTCAAAAGTAAAGCTTTTTTCTCTTATGCACTCTCTCTAAATGGAAAATGATTTTTCTTCCCTTTTTTTCCCAACCTTAAAGAGATAATATTTAATCCTTCCTAATAAAGTAGGATGATAGCTGGTTTTCCTTAAATGCCCTTTATCAGGTCAAGGAAGTTCTCTTCTATTTCTAATATGCTGAACATTTCTAACATGAATGGATGCTGTATTTTGCCTAATGCATTTTCTGCATGTATTGAGATAATTACAGGGTCTTGTTTTTGATATACTTTTAATTTTAGTTTGCTAATAGGTGAGTTATTTCCACTGTTTCCAGATGTTAAATCAACCTTGCATTCTGAAGATAAACCCAACTTGATCATACCATATCATCCTTCAATACACTTTGCTACATTCGATTGTGTAAAATTGTGTTACAGATTTTTGTGTTTGTGTCAAAAAGGGCTATTGTTCCATAGTTTTATTCTGTTGTGACTTTTTTCCCTGGTTATTTTATAAGGGTAATTCTGGCATCATAAAATGTGCTGGGGAGTGATCCCTACTCCTTTTTTTTCTTGAAAGTGTTTACATATAATTTGCGTTACTGCTTCCTTAACCATTTAATAGAATTTACCGGTAAAGTCATCTGAACCTGTATTTTTTATGAGATTTATAATTGTAAATTCAATAGGTGTAGAACTATTCAAGTGATCTATTTCTTCTTGAGTGAGCTTTGATAGTTGTGGCTTTCAAGGTGTCTACCCTTAGTTGCCTAACTTAATGACATAATGTTATTCATAATGTTCTCTTATTATATTGTAGTTGCTGTAGGTCCTGTAGTGATGTCCCCCTTTCATTTTTGTTACTGGTAATTTATGTCTTTTTTTATATTTATTTATTTGACAGAGAGATCACAAGTAGGCAGAGAGACAGGCAGAGAGAGAGGGAAGCAGCCTCCCTGCTGAGCAGAGAATCCCATGCAGGGCTCAACCTCAGGATCCTGAGCTGAAGGTGCCCCTGGTGATTTATGACTTTACCCTTCTTTTTCTGAACATATGGCTAAAAGTTCATCAGTCTTATCGATCTTTTTTAAAAACTGGCTTATGTAAGTTTCTTTATTGTTTTTCTATTGTATATCTCTTTGTCTTCTATTATAATCCAATTATTTTCTTAATTCTGCTTAGTTTGTGTTTATTTCTTTCTTGTTTCCAGCTTATCTAATTAATTTTTAAATGTAAGCACTTACCATGAAATCTTCTCTATGCTGCATAAAGGGACTTTAATATGTTGTGCTTTTATTTCCATTTAGCACAATATTTTAAATATATTTTATTGTTATTTTATTATTTTGTTACATTTATTTTATATAAATATGTGAAATATAAAGGTAGTTTATATTTCACATATTTATATAAATATTTATTTTATATAAATATTTGTATTTTATATAAATTACATTTATATTTTATATATTTATATATCACATTAAATATATAAATAAATATATAAATAAATCATATAATATAATTATTAATAATAATTATTAAATTAATAATAATTATTGTGGTTAATGTTATATTTTAATGAGTTTATTATTTGTTGTTGTTGTTGTTTTCCCCAACCTGCATGAGTTCTGGCAGTTGTTTGGTTTATCATTTTCTAGTGATTCTTCTCTTAGTCTAAGACAGTTTCCCATCATCATGTAGAGACTAGCACAGTTCCAGAGATCTCAAGGACTATCTCTCTTTCAATCTATGGTGATTTCTCTTAGTATAGTCTCTTCTTTTTTGTATTCTTTGCAAAAAAAAAAAAAAAAAAAAATCCACCTATTTTTACCTCCCTAAACTCTAATTTCCATCTCTTTTGCTTGATAAAACTGATAGGATCTGTTTTAGTTTCCATGTCTTGCACTGGAAATGGCTTATAGGCAATAAGCTGGGAAAATCATGGGGCTCACTTTTTTCTCTCTCACTTTTTCAGGAAGTGTAGGCCTGTACTCCTATTAGCCAAGTTTGAAAACTATTGTTTCATTTATGTTGCCTGGTTACCTAGTTATTTAAAGTGAAAAAATACTTTTGATTCCTATCATTTCATCTGAAGCAGAAGTGTTGGCCATGTTGATTAAAATCCACACCCCTATCACAGCCAAAAAGGACCTATTGATACCTGCCTAGGTCTCCATAATCTCATACCACTCTCTCTTTAATTCACTATGTTGCTGATACACTGATGTCTTTCTAGTTTTTTAAAAAATACCCCATGCACTTTAGGGCCTCTGCTTAGAATGTTTGTCATCTAACAGAGTCCATTTATTACTTCTTGCCATTCTACATGACTCAGCTGAAGTGTTACATTCGCAAGTATGCTTTATATCAAAATAAGTGTTACCCACCATACCAGTTATTTCAGTCCTTAACATCTAGTAGCTACCTCTTTTTATTGGTTTGTTTATTAAAAAAATACCAATATTTTGGGATTTGGGGGGATCTGCTCTCTTCTCTTTTTTTGGTGTTTCTCCAGAAACACTTAGAGGTACTCAGATCTTAAGTATATAATTCATTTTCATGAATGTATATCAATTTACAAAACATTTCTATAACCCAAGGTGGCTCTCTTATGTCCCTTTGGATCAATTCTTACCCCTGTCCTGAAAAGTCTACTACTGTGTGATTTTATCACCACAAATTAGTTTGTCTACTCTAGAATTTCATATAAATGCAATAATGCAGGATACATTTTAATGTTTGCTTTATATCGCTGAGCATAATATTTCTGAGTTTTCTCCATGTTTTTATATATTCCAGGAGATCATTCCTTCTTATTACTAGTAGTATCCCAGTGTATAGACAAATCAGTTCATTTATCTATTTTTTCATTGATGTAAATCCAGATTGTTTCTTTGTGGTTTTGGACCATGATTAGGTATGAACTTTAATGTACATAATATGAACTTTTTTTGTACAAAACTTCTTGTGAACAAATGTTTTGTTTCACATGAATCAATACCTAGGTGTGAATTGCTGGATCATAGGGTAGATAAATGTTTAACTTTTTAAAAAACTGACAGTTTTCCAAAATGTTGGTATCATTTCAGTTCTACTACTAATGTATGAGAAGTGAGTTTTTACTCTTTTTGATTTGATAATTTGCCATTCTGGTAGGTGTATAAGGAGTATTTTATGGTGTATTTAATTTGCATTTTCCTGATGAGTAATGATTTTGAGTGTGTTTTTATGTGCTTATTAGTCATTTCATGTATTTTTTGGTCAGGTGTCTGTAAACCTAATGTTGTAGTTCGTTTACATTTACCGTAATTATTACTATATCCCTATTTAAGTCTGCCATTTTAACATTTATTTTTACTTATACTTTCTGTCCTTTGTTCCTCTTTTCCTCCTTATCTGTCTTTTTATATTAGGAGTGAATAAATATAATCTTTAGCATTCATGTTAGATCTTCTGAAGGATTTTGTTATGCTTCTTTGTTTTCTCTTAGTTGTCAATTTATACATAATAATACTTAACCATTTTTGATATTAGGATATGTATCTTTAACATCATATTCTACACTCAAAAAATATTATGTCACAAAAAATGAGAACTATACAAAAATGTATATACACAATTACTATGCTTCCATACTCCATTCTTCGCCTTCTTGTTGTCACATATTTTAATTCTGTGTTTACTATAAAATTCATCCTCACGTTATTTTTACTTTAACAACCAATAGTTTTTTTTTTTAAAGATTTTATTTATTCATTTGACAGAGAGAGATCACAAGCAGGCAGAGGCAGGTAGAGAGAGAGGAGGAAGCAGGCTCCCCGCTGAGCAGAGAGCCCGATGCGGGGCTCGATCCCAGGACCCTGAGATCATGACCTGAGCCGAAGGCAGCGGCTTAACCCACTGAGCCACCCAGGCGCCCCAAACAACCAATAGTTTTTAAAGAACATTTAATTATATATGTGTGTAAAAGCAGGGATAATTTTTTAAAAGATATTTTCTATTTTCTGGCTTATCAACTTTTTCTAAGTTTTTGGATTCCTTTCTTTAGAACCAAGTTTCTATCTGATATTATATTCCTTCCAGATAGAAAGCTTTTTATTCACTTACTATAATGTAGGTTTGCTGGAGATAAATTCAGTCAGCTTTTACCTGTCAGAAATGTAATTATTTCTTCTTTATTAAAGAATATTTTAAAGGATAGAATTCTAGGTGATGTGTTGTTTTTTGGTTTTATTTGTAGTATGTATGTGTGTGTGCCAGCCATTTAAGACACTCTTTCCATTGTTTTCTGACTTTATTGTCTCTGAAGACAATTCAGTTGCAATTTTATGCTTGTTTTCCTGTAAGTAACAATTTTATTCCTTTTGCTGACTTCAAGATTTTATCTTTAAATTTTAGTAATTTGATGTGGATGTTTATGTGTTTTCTTTGTATTTTTCCTTCTTTTGGTTCTCTGAGATTCTTGGATCTGTGATTTATTGTCTTTTATTAATTTTGGAAATTTGAGCAATTATTTCTTGACATATTTTTTCGGCCTCATTCATGCTGTCTTCTATATCTGATACTCCAATTAGATGCATGTTAAACTATATGACATTTTCCATGGATCATGGGTGCTCTGAACTATTTTTTCCCCACATCTTTTTCTCATTGTATTTCAGTTTAGATGATTTTTGTTAACCTTCCTTTTGGTTCACTGATTATTTGCTCTTTTTGTTTAGTCTGCTGATCTACCAACAGAGGGGATTTTTCATCTCTAACATTGTGTTTTCCTTCCTAGCATTTCCATTTGCCTCTTTTCTCACAGTTTCTCTCTCTCTGCTGAAATATCTCTCTATCATGTATGTTTTCCATCTTTTCTGCTATATACTTCCAACAAATCAAGTATAGGAAAAAATAAAAGGAAGAGTTGCTAAAGGAGAAAAAAAAATTTAAACTTAAGAGATCTGTAAATTTAAAAATAGAGAATACTCAGTTCTGAGACTCAAATAGGTACAAGATAAATCTCAAATACAAAGAAAATACAGAAAGAGTTAAAGATCATTAGACAAAGAAAAAAAAAGGTAAATAGAAGATAGATTCAGAAACATAACATGAAAATGGTTGAATCCCCGAAAAAGAAAAAAAAAAACAGAATCAGGAGTTAATAAAAATAATAAAATAAAATTATCTTCAAGAAGACGAAACGCATATTTGCAGATAAGGCTCGTTGCATTCCTGGAGGGTTTGAGAGAAAACATATCCAGCAGTAAAATTCTTAGAATCCAAATACTACAAAACAATTGTTACAAGCTTCTAGACAAAATTAATAAATTAGTTACAAAGGAAAAAAAAAGTCAGTCTGGCATTGTGCTTCTCATTGGAAATATTGGATATTATAAGGTGGTTGAATAACATCCACAAAATTATCGGGAGCAAGAGGAAGGAATGCAACTCAAGAATAATACACCAGCACCAACTGTATTCACTGTCAGAGTGGAAAAGTTATTCGCATGGATATAAACTTTTAGACTTAGACTATATGTTTTGATGCTATATTCCACTATGCAGTAGCCCAAAGAGATAGAAGTTTTTTTCTCTCATGTAACAGTGCAGAGGAGAGAGATTGCTTGAGGGTGTGCTATGAGCTAATTCAAGGATCTAAGTTCCTCCCAGCTTGCTTCTCTGCCATTCTGGAAGGCAGAGCTTCATAACCTTTGTCTGTGTCATTGAATGTGCTGGCACACTGGTGAAGCTTGTCTCAAAATAAATGTTGCAAATGCATAAATTATAAAGTCTTATAAGTAACAATTAAATTATAGCTATGAACACATTTATAAAAATTTGTGAAGAAAAAATATATATATTTTTTTAATTTTAAAGATTTTATTTATTTACTTATCTGTCAGAGAGATAGAGAGAACACAAGCAGGGGGCACAGCAGGCAGTGGGAAAAGCAGGTTCCCCACTGAGCAGGGAGCCCGATGCAGGACTCAATCCCAGGACCCTGGGATCATGACCTGAGCTAAAGGTAGATGCTTAACCGACTGAGCCACCCAAGTGCCCTGATATATTTCCTTTTTGTAATGATTTTAAATAACAAGTTCTGGTGGTGTGCCTAAGTTTGAAGTAGAGATAAGGGTGAACACCAACTGAATGAGGTTAAGTTTTTCACTATTCCCATTTTATAGGTTGAGGGAACTGAGATATGAGTTACAAATAACTAATCCAAGATTACAAGTCTAGTATTTAGTGGAGTCAGAGTTCTGGCCTGGGCAATCTGGCTACAAAGTCTGTGTTCTTAGCCACTAAATAATAAAAGAAAAGAAAAGAAAAAAAAGTAAATTGGAAAATAAAATTAATCAATATTAGAATTAATGAAATAGAAAAAACAGGATAAGTAAAAAGCAAAATCTATTGTTTGGAAAGACCAATATGAGAGATAAACAAGTAGCTGACCTAATTAAGGAAAAAATAGAGGGAAAAAAACAACAACTAGAAATGAGAAAGGAGACTGAGCTGCAGATATAAATGAAAATAAAAGTATGATTTCTTGTTATAACATGTTTCTTGGCTGCCCCTGGACCTCAGCAAAGTTACCAGGCAAAACCATCCTATCAGGTTCTGGTCCCTACACAGCCAGCTAACCACTAAGGCCAGTCACTTGTATCAATATGTTTGGCCTGTTCTTTCAAACGTGAACGCTAGAATAATAACATCTTTGGAGAAATCTGATAGAGTCAAGCAGGAGTTTAAGGCAGAGCCAGACAGGCTGCTGGTTAAACATCCTAGACCGGTCAGAGACCAAGGCCTGGAAACCTGGCTGTGTGCTGAGGGCTTTGCAGCTAGAGGTGAGTCAGGACAAGTTGAAGGTCTAGTAGCCAAGGAGCCACTCCAGGCAGGAATGAGCAAGTAGGTTCTCAAAGTCAAGTGAACCAAAGCCAGGAATCTAGACAGTGGGGCTGAGTCAGAGTCACCATGGAGCAGGAATACCAAATTGAATCTAATGGCTTGGTAAGAATTGTTTGCCCACTGATGGTTACAGCCAGGGAGAGAGTGAGAGGCTGATGAGCCAGGCCAGCTCCAGAAGAAGCTGCGAGAAGTGAATGAGATCTCGGAGAGGTTATTACGCTGAGACACATGGCAATTTCCTTTCCATGAATATATTTTCATAAGTAAAATTATTCCCCATCACCTGACAGTTTTATCTGGACTGGAATGTTTTACATTTCCACTCAAAATCTAACACGATGGTAACTTTATATGATGGAGAAACTGCGCACTACAGACATGACTCTCAACAACCGTACACCCACAAAAATGAGGAATTAAAATCAACTTAAATAATGTCCACAATTTTTCCAGAAGTACTTTCATTTATTATAATATCTTTCTCCTCTACCTTCATCCCTGTATATATTTTGGCCTTTTCCATTCGTTAAAATATAGTAAAGAAGTAAGTTTTTGAAGGTATTTACATTAAATCAAACTGGTCCCTATAAAGGGATGAAATGATCTGAGGAAAGCCTCACCCTCCAGATGTACTTGACTCTGTATTCTTTTGCCCCATATTGTTGCTTGGTATTTATTTTAATTATAAGTTATTTAAATATAAACATGTGCAATATAAATATATATTTAAATGTTACTTAAATATAAACATGTGCAACCTGAAGAAACCATTGCATAATTATGCCTTAGAATGTCTTGCCTTTAGTGAATGTAGATGAACTAAGGACAACGACATTCTAAATGTCATGTGCAAAAATCCAGGAGCCCTATGATGGGTGAAAATGAAGGAATGCACACACATAGACATGGACACAAAGATTT
The DNA here is from genome assembly GCF_902655055.1 of Lutra lutra. NCBI lineage: Eukaryota > Metazoa > Chordata > Mammalia > Carnivora > Mustelidae > Lutra > Lutra lutra. The sequence goes on from NC_062285.1 coordinate 73,206,822, forward strand.
ATATTGGGAAGGTGAAGAAAGATAAGGTGTGGGGGGGATTGTTCTAATAAGCAAATTTATTAATGGGGTAATGTTTCCCATTTCACACATGACTTAGGCAAGGAGTTAGATGAATCAGAAGTCATTGCACATCTCAGACAATGAAAAGCAGAATATCGAAGCCATGAAGCCCTCAGGCTAGGTAAGGTTGATGGAACCACAACGGTGGGGAATCTGACAGCTCCAGAGATTTATCTAACCTTGCTCTTCTTGGTCATCGTTGAGCAACATTTCATCATATTGATATCTTCATTGGAGATACTTCCAATTTGTAGACTAGGATATATGTGATACACACTTTAAATGCATTAAACAAAAAGAAAAAATAAATAAATGCATAAACTATTTAATGTACAGAACAATTTAATGAGATGGGTACCATTATTATTCCCATTTTATAGATGAGGAAACAGGCACAGAAAGGTAAATTAAATTACCTAGGCCTCCTGTGACTGCATTCTTTATTCTCCAAATTTTGAAGTAAGTTTATTTCATCAACATATTTTTAGGATCATTTTTTCGCTGCTCATTCTACTGAAGTAATATGAATCAAGCTACAACTTTATATCAGCATCTACATGGTTTTTGTTGTTGTTGTTGTTGTTTTTTGTTAAAGATTTTATTTATTTATTTGAGAGAGAGAGAGACAGAGTGAGAGAGCATGAGAGGGGAGGTCAGAGGGAGAAGCAGACTCTCCATGGAGCTGGGAACCCAATGTGGGACCCGATCCCAGGACTCCAGGATCACGGCCTGAGCTGAAGGCAGTCGATTAACCAACTGAGCCACCCAGGCACCCTCTACATGGGTTTTGATTCAAGACTTCATGAGCCTATCCTGAAAAGAGTAAACTACACTCAGAAAGTATAAGCTAACTATTAAGAATGACCATAAAGGAGAAAAGTTTTTACAATACATTTAGAATTGTGTGAAATCATTGCTCAGCTAACATTTACTTCTGTTAAATATAATCTGCAATGTCAAGTGAGAAAGAAAACTGGCTTATCTGTTTATAAATTTGATTACTAAGTGCTGGGTACAGTTTCCTAGCCCTCAGACCAGAAGCTACATTGTGGACAATTCACAGACAGCTGAACTTATAAATTCAGAAACTTGTGGAGTCATTTTGCAAAGCCCAGTACACATAGCCCCTCTTCCATGATCCAGGTTCCAGTAACATCATCTCCTCCTTTGTGTTCTCCAGCCTAGCAGTGGGTACTGATTTCTAGGTTACTTCATTTTCCATTTTTTCACTCTTCCAACTTTACAGTACTCATGTAACTGTAATTCATGTAATTTCCTTTATTAAATTTCCTCAATTGAAGCAGCATGATTTCTGTTTTTCCTCCTGGACCCACACTGATTCTATGTGTTCTTCTGATTCAGCTTTTTCCACAATGACACAGTTTCTGCTCTTTCTTATGATAACTTCTCCAGCCAATGAGTAGAGAAAAAAACACAGAAAGTAAATGCAGCATGGAGACCCAGAATGTCCTACTATGCCAAAAACAGTGCTATTTTGTAAGTTGGGTCTTCCTAATTTGAAAGACCCCCTTGATGCTTTCTTCAGGATGACTATATCTTCAATAACATGAACCAGGAGAGGAAGTTGAACCAACCCACTGGTTCATCCGAAAGAGTAAAACTTGATATTTGTGTTCTTCAGGTTAAAGCATGACACGCAGGGACAATGTGAAATACATAGACTGATCTGGAAATTAATGGCAGCCTAGAACTTGTATCTCAAGAGGGATACATCACAAAATTAGAATTAAGATATGGAAAAAAGACAACCTATTCCTCCACAAATAAGGATTTTTCATTTAGAGAACAACAGATTAGGGTTGAAAAGAAACCTAGATGTTATCAGTTCCAATAATTTTATAAAGGTGAAGAGGCCTGTCTGAGGCCTATGGAAAGGGAAAGATAGAAGCAAGAGTCATTGTACAATCACTGTCTTGATTGACTTCAATAGCAATAACTTCATAGTGACGAAGAAATCATATACACACATGATGGGGTGAATCCACCGAGATTTCCATCTTTAAAGGATACAAGAAGAACTTAGCACCATCATGATACACAGAGAGATCAGCACTAGTCTCCAATGGCAGGTGGAGGTGTAACATTAGATTTCTCCTAAATAAGACTCACCATGGACCACACTGCACATGATGAGTCTGTGTAAGTGGAAATTATATCAGATCTCTGGAACCTAAAATTGCCCCTTTCGAGCCCAGATTTATAATCATAGGACATTGATACCCCTGCACTTGGATCATCTAGAAATGTGCTAGGCATCCCCTCTAATCTAGTGATCTAATTTAGTACAGTACAGAATATTCAGGCATGGACACAGCCCTCATTTATCATCCTGTTCTCTCAGGCCCATAGAACCTAGTAAGCTCTTAGACCATCTAGCCTGCCATCTTACAGCCACAGAATTACTTTAAAGAATCTGGTCAAGGTTCCAATATTTTTAATGCCAAGTCAAATGTTTTCTCCACGAGGGCACAAAAAAAGTGACAATATTGTGCAAGTATACTAGAATTTTGTTGCCTTAGAATAAAGTAAGTTAAGTAAATTTAAAGTAAATAAATTTATAAACTTATTGAATATATTGAGACTACCGTATCACTGTTGTTCTTTGTTTCCCAGATGTGAATAAACAGCCCCTTCCCCAATTAATACAAAGGAATGTAAAACATTTTGTAAAGTTCTAAAGTGGGCTCTCTTCTGAACTAACATACAGTAGTACATATTCAATGATTGCTTGTGAAATTGAGCTGAAATAAATTATGATGCATTTTTAGAATATAAACTGACACTGGTTCCAATGTGTTCAAACTGTTGTTTTGTTTTGTTTTTTAAATTCTGGATTTCAGCAAAATCCAAATCTATTTTTAAGTGAAGTCTTTAGTCGTTTTTCAGATAATTCTTCAGAAAATCCTACTTGGATCACAAAAAAGATTTCAACTAAACACACATCTGAAATCTGAGAATTGCTGTTTCTCAACAGTATTTTTATTATTACTTCTGTTAATGTCTATTTCAAAAAGAATACATTAGCTATCCATCCTTAAGAGATTTTGTTTCCAAAAAGCAATCCATTTTTTTTTAGAAAGAGTACTTCCATTCAAAAGAATTAATATCTTCAATTGTAACAGGCTGCTACATTTAAAAATATATGGCCCTTTGTTCCATACAAAGTAGCATTCATTCATAAAAATATGAAAGGCTATTGATTCTAATTAAGACTTAATAGTTAGGGTTCTAATAAACAATTGGATATGAAATTTTAAAGGAATCCATGTTTGTTGAAGCTATTTTAGCTGAGTTTCTAATATTCAGTTGTTTTTTTTTTTAATTAATATTCAGTTTTTAAAAACCCAAGTAAGTATACTTAAATATAAAAATCTTGAAACTAAAAAGCTTATTTCATAGATTGGTAGAGTAAACATATTTCTCAGTCAAAATGCAATAATATATTGTTAACACCTAAGCAAATAATTAGATCTTTCAATTTGTCCATTCTTAGCTAACAGGAAAATTATTCTATCTAAAATGCCTCAGTGATAAAATATTCAATGAAATGTCACCTACTAGACATATAAAAGCAAATAGGAATTAAATGATAAACCTTAAATAAAGGTTAGACTTAAATGTCTGAGACTTTACAGATTTCTCCTTGTGTTTGTTGACTTTACTGATTTAGTTCACTTTCTCCCTAAGAATGTAATGGGCACACAAGTGCTTCTTAACAAACCATCATTGTCACAAAGAATAGTACAATTCTGGGGGTGGGGGCGGGGAACAGAGCATGACTTTTGTTTTGTTTTGTTTTTTGGCTAAGACTTACAGCATTTCCTCAAAGTCATTTTAGTTCTTATCATTTTTTGAGAGAGCACGCACATGTGCAGGGGTAGGAGGGACAAAGAGCGGGGGAGAGAGAGTCTTAAGCAGCCTCTGGGTTAAGCACAGAGCCTGATGGGGGTCTCATCTGATGACCTTGAGATCCCGTTCTGAGCTGAAACTAGGAGTTGGCTGCTTAATCTGCTGCACCACTCAGGCGCCCCTGCCCTCTGTCATTAGATTGTAAAACAATTTATCTTGCTTTCTGAATTTACTAGTCCCTCTTCCCAACCTTTGCACATAGCAGGCTCCAACAAGGACTTGCCAGTCTGTTGGCTGAAGGATAATGAGTCTTGCATGTGTGATGAGGCTGGTTGGGAGGCAGAGGCAGTTAGACACCACTGGAGTCTGTTTCTGCAAAAGTAACACCATTCAACTAACTTATCTGAAAGCACTAAAGACAGTTTTTAAGGTTTCTTTCTTTATGCTTTTGCAATGAAACTAAACTTGATACCATTTCAGAATAATTTTGACCTTAAAAACCTCACCTTCTAAACATGGAACCTAAGGGTTGTTCTCAACACTGTTGTTCAGTGAACTTTGGATAACATGTAAGGCTCTACCTGACAAACACCTCACCTTAAAAATCAATTAAATGATTACAAGTTTGCATTAGAGAATCATGGAAAATTTGGCATACTACTAATTTAGTAATTAATCTTAAACATAGACTAAAGAACGTTAATAAATGCTAGTTTTCAACATATTTTGCTATTTCTATCATTAAGCTAGGAGAGCATAAGACTTGCAATCCCAAATGCTACTGCATACAAATTCTCATAATATTAAAAAGAAATAAATAAACATAGAGAGAGGCTGTAAAGTAGATATAAATGTTAAAGTAATATCAAGGATGTTTTAGGCAGAAAAAAATGCATGGAAATTATATACATTCAGTAACATGACTTAAGTGACATTTTAGCATATGAACCTGGAACCTCCTACCGGGTAAAACTGGAATATAGACAATAGTATATCTTTAAACTTCTGCCCTGTCTTCTCTTCCTCCCTCCCCACCCTAAACATCCAGAACTCCCAAATAATAATTTTCACTGGACCAACCTAATCAAATACTTGATAGAGGAAGGGTAGCATAGGTTCTGAATCATAGATATTTTTCCTAAGTATACAGCCACTGTCTGTTAAGAGAAACTTCATAAATGCTTAATTATAACTCATGTGATTACTACTCTCCATTTCTTCCCTTTGGTACCATTCTTAGTCTAATCCCTTTCAGTTTGTTTAATTTGATGTTATCAACTACAATTCATGTGTGATTAAATGAAGTACCTACTTTCCCTTTTGGATTTTAAAAATTTAGGATTTGGAGGGAATGAAAATATGAGTTACAATTTTGTCATTTCTGCGTCTAAATTTATATGAAATACTTCAGCCAGTGCAGATTTTTTTTTTTTGCAAATAAGAATTTAGTAGAGATAAATGTAAAATTCATTCTAGAAACGTTAATTAGAATAGAAAGAATAAGAGAAATAAGGGAACTTGCACACTTTCATGATCCTCTAAAATATTTTTGAGTACGTACATTTCATATCTACATATACTTATGATTGTTTCCCCCTTTTCAGAAAAATTCAGAGCTAAACGTCAGGGTATACACATTTTCCTTCTACTACTATAACATCTCTCTGTAGAAAATGCATTTATCTATAAAATGGAATTAGCATGTGGCTCCTCCCAAGAGGTCATTTGAAGGGTAATGAATTTAACTGTTTAAAAGGATCTATGAGATAGTAATATACAGGGATTCCTTGTAAGTTATTATTACTAGTTTCAACTCAAAGTAGCATCCATACATGGCCTCTCCACAACCTCCTTCTCTTGGCTGAGGCTCAACAATTCCTACAGACAAGGATCACTGCAGACATCTGATTTCTAAATCGTTGAACTAGAGAGAGGCATATACTAGGGCCATGTTTCTCTGGGCACTTGTTTATCTTGGGTTCAGTTGGTGTGTTACAGAAATATATTAGACCCTCTCTCCCAGGAGGAAACCGAAACTGTGAGAAAGACAAAATCTGGCTGACCTTCTGCAAAAACAGCAAGCCAACCCTGCTGAGAGGCAGCAGCAGCAAAAGCAGAGGCCAGGACTATTGAGTTTTTGTCTTGGGGGATGATAATTTGTTAAAAATTATTTAACCAAGGAAGGAGTAACTCAGCTGCACCCTCCCAGCTCATCTGCATTAGGCAGATAACAAATCGCAACCTGTAATCTATGTGGGTAATAGTGTCAATGAAAGATCAAGATTATACATGATACTTGCTAAATTTGTTATGCCTCATTAGTGTTGTGGCTTATTACAGAGAACTCCACGGTTCCCAGGCATTCCCTCATGGGCTGTCCTGATGGATAATGCAAATAAAGAAAGGAAAGGCACCAATGACACTGTGCTCACACTGCATTTGTCAGGGGCATAGTTAGCTGGATTAGGTATGCTCTCCATTTTCTATCACCGTCACATATTGATCTGAATTTAGAGTCACGCTTACTTAGCAGTGCTGTATTTTTCACAAGGGTCTTTTCTCAAAGTACAAATGACACTCAAGCCAAACTTTCCAAAAGAATATCTAGATTTTCCAATACAAAAATATCATTTGGCTAAATAGTCCGTGATCCTTTAGGTCTTTAAAATTGTCTTAAAAGGAAAAACAAGCATTCTTATTCTAAAGGCAGTTCATGGCAAAGCATTAAAAGAGTATATACTTAAATTCTTTCTTAGGTTATTGAAAGGTAGGAAACAGACTGATTAACTTACTAGTCCTTGGGAGGCAACCTTAGCTGAGGATCTGGGTATCACTGTATTCCTCCTTACCAGATTCCCAACCAATGATGCTCCTAAGGAAAGTCATGTTTCCTACAACCACTTTGAATATGTCACCTTCATTTAGATTAGGTCCAGGATTGATGCATTGTACTTACTCCAAATGCCACCAAAGGTCTTGCTTTGCATTTAATAATATGACACAACCCATTTGTACCTTTGATTGGTTCTGCCTCATCCTTTAGTTATTCCAGCCAGTAAACATATTATTTCTATTTATCCTTGGAAAATTTTTGATAACCCCTTTCTCACATATTTATCACAGTTACTTTTTATGAGATTACACTATGGCTGAACTATTCTAAATCTCTGTTCTCCCCTTAGACATGTCTTTTAAACCTATGGCTTAAACTCTGTACTTTTAGCTAAAGCCATTAGAAAAACAATATATATGTAGGAAACAGTTGATAAGTAGTCCTGTGAGTTTCTAAGGAGATGAAAATATACTCACATCCTGGTCTCTCCTCTAGTTTTAAAGAATTGGTTTTTTTTTTTAATTATTTTTATTAACATGCATTATTTGCCCCAGGGGTACAGGTCTGTGAATCATCAGTCTTACACATTTCACAGCACTTACCACAACACATACCCTCCCCAATGTCCATAACCCAGCTACCCTATCCCTACCTCCCCCACCCCCCAGCAACCGTCAGTTTGTTTTGTGAGATTAAGAGTCTCTTATGGATTGTCTCCCTCCCGATCCCATCTTGTTCCATTTTTTCCTTCCCTACGCCCCACAATCCCCTGCCCTGCCTCTCAAATTCCTCATATTAGGGAAATCATATGAAAGTTGTCTTTCTCTGATTCACTTATTTTGCTCAGCATAATACCCTCTAGTTACATCCACATCATTGTAAATGGCAAGATTTCATTTCTTTTGATGGCTGCATAGTATTCTATCATATATACATATATGATGGAATATATACAGCACATCTTCTTTATCCATTTATCTATTGATGGATATCTAAGTTCTTTCCATAGTTTGACTATTGTGGACATTGCTGCTATAAACGTTCAGGTGTGCATGCCCCTTCAGATCACTACATTTGTATCTTTAGGGTAAATATCCAATAGTGTGATTGCTGAGTCATAGGGTAGCTCTATTTTCAAATTTTTGAGGAATCTTCATGCTGTTTTCCACAGTGGCTGCATCAGCTTGCATTCCTACCAACAGTGTAGGAGGGTTCCCCTTTCTCCACATCCTCGCCAGCATCTGTCATTTCCTGACTTGTTAATTTTAGTCATTCTGACTGGTGTGAGGTGGTATCTCATTGTGGTTTTGATTTGTATTTCCCTGATGCCGAGTGATATGGAGCACTTTTTCATGTGTCTGTTGGCTATTGGGATGTATTTTTTGCACATATGTCTGTTCATGTCTTCTGCCCATTTCTTGATTGGATTATTTGTTCTTTGGGTGTTGAGTTTGATAAGTTCCTTATAGATTTTGGATACTCGCCCTTTATCTGATATGTCATTTACAAATATCTTCTCCCATTCTGTCAGTTGTCTTTTGGTTTTGTTGACTGTTTCTTTTGCTGTGCAAAAGTTTTTATCTTGATGAAGTCCCAATAGTTCATTTTTGCCCTTGCTTCCCTTGCCTTTGGTGATATTTCTGGGAAGAAGTGGCTGAAGCTGAGGTCAAAGAGGTTGCTGCCTGTGTTCTCCTCAAGGATTTTGATGGATTCCTTTCTCACATTGAGGTCCTTCATCCATTTTGAGTCTATATTTGTGTGTGGTACAAGGAAAAAAGGTCCAGTTTCATTTTTCTGCATGTGGCTGTCCAATTTTCCCAATACCATTTGTTGAGGAGACTTTTTCCATTGGACATTCTTTCCTGCTTTATTGAAGATTAGTGTTGAGGGTCTATTTCTGGGCTCTCTATTCTGTTCCATTGATCTATGTGTCTATTTTTGTGCCAATACCATACTGTCTTGATGATGACAGCTTTGTATTAGAGCTTGAAGTCTGGAATTATGATGCCAACTTTGGCTTTCCTTTTCAACATTTTTCTGGCTGTTTGGGGTCTTTTCTGGTTCCATATAAATTTTAGGATTATTTGTTGAGGTATGTACCCTCTATCCCTACACTTTGAAGAGTTTTGATCAAGAAAGGATGCTGTACTTTGTCAAATGCTTTTTCAGCATCTATTGAGAGTATCATATGGTTCTTGTTCTTTCTTTTGCTAATGTATTGTATCACTTTGATTGATTTGCAGATGTTGAACCATCCTTGCAGCCCAGGAATAAATCCCACTTGGTCATGGTGAATAATCCTTTTAATGTACTGTTGGATCCTATTGGCTAGTATTTTGGTGAGAATTTTTGCATCTGTGTTCATCAAGGATATTAGTCTATAATTCTCCTCTTTGATGGGGTGTTTGTGTGGTTTTGGGATCAAGGTAATGCTGGCCTCATAAAATGAGTTTGGAAGTTTTCCTTCCATTTCTATTGTTTGGAACAGTTTCAGGAGAATAGGTATTTGTTCTTCTTTAAATGTTTGGTAGAATTCCCCTGGGAAGCCATCTGGCCCTGGGCTCTTATTTGTTGGGAGATTTTTGATGACTGCTTCAATCTCCTTACTGGTTATGGGTCTGTTCAGGTTTTCTATTTCTTCCTGGTTCAGTTGTGGTAGTTTATATGTCTCTCGGAATGCATCCATTTCTTCCAGATTGCGAAATTTGCTGGTGTATAGTTGCTCATAATATATTCTTATAATTGTTTGTATTTCTTTCGTGTTGGTTGTGATCTCTCCTCTTTCATTCATGATTTTATTTATTTGGGGCCTTTCTCTTTTCTTTTTGATAAGTCTGGCCAGGTGTTTATCAATCTTATTAATTCTTTCAAAAGGAATTGGTTTTGAATGAGGCCTCATCACCAATATATTAGAAAACTTCTCAGTCATTTCTAGGTGTGACCAAAATTGGTAACCATTGGCATGAACCAAATGCCAAACAAGAAAACAAATGCTTAAAAAGAATTTTATGCAAAAACAAAGATGAAAACATCATCAGATGAAGAAAAAACCAACATTATTGAAAATAAGAAACATATGAAGATATTCACTGCTAACAAACAGTCTATTTTTGCACATAGATAGGAAAAATTAAATTTAAGAAAGTTTTAGGGAAACAAAATAACAGTATGCTGTCAGGAAGTGTCCAGGGGGAGAAGTTTTTCACTAAAGATGAGAGCAAAAGCAGAAACTTGGAATTTTGGAGAAAGCAAGAATTTCAGAGAACTTCTTACCTGATTCACAGAACATCAGAACTTGAGTGAGAACCTGAGAATACATTCCATTCGAAGAACTACGGTAGAGGGAGAACCAGATATAATCAAGTTAATAAGCTAGTTAGAGAAAGAGCAGGCCCACATGTTCTAAATATGACACAGGGCTCTTTCTGTTTCATTACCTCACTCCATAAACCTGGGAATACAGGACCACCTATATACTATGGAAACATCTAAGGAAGAAATTTAGATAGATTAAAATTAACTTTCTAAGTAGGGCTAGAGCTAACCAGGATTATGTTACTTAAAACGGTATAGCAACAAAACGTTAGCAAGAACAGCACTGAATTGTACTTTGTGTGTATATGGGAGAGGTACAAAATCATTAATGCTAAGCTTAACTGTTAATAAAATATTTGGTTTCATTGTTATAAAAGAACCCTTGAACAGAAAAGTATATTAATTTTCTGAGTCCACCTGTCCTATGGTGGCCTGGCTGCTTGACCCAGAAATCTATAACCAAGGCATCACCTTCCTAAATATAGGAGAATTATATTGGAGAAAATAAAAAGCATCAAGAGATGAATTTGTAAACATTAATTATAAATATAATAATTACACCAATAACATATTGATATTGATTATAATGTAACAATAACTCCCCTTAAAAATACTAGCACTTATAAAATCAAGTATATCTCTTTTTTAAGATAATTAACTTGGGAGGTTTTATGGATACTTAGTCATTCAACAAGCATCTCATTGCCTACAACATGACAACGATGGTGCTAGGTACTGGGAAGACAAGATCAACAAGCACTTAAAACGTAGTGCTGTGGCTTTCAAACTTCTTTTTTAAAAGATTTTATTTATTTATTTGAGAGAGAGAGTGTATGTATGTATGTGAGACAGAGAGATCACAATTGAGGGGGGAATGCAGAGGGAGAAGCAGACTCCCTGCTGAGTAGGAGCCCCTATGCGGGACTCAGTCCCAGGACCCTGGGATCATTATCTGAGCTGAAGGCAGAATCTTAACTGACTGAGCCACCCAGGCACCCCAGCTTTCAAACATTTTTGACAGTGGCTCCCAAAAAGAAGTACATGTCACATAGTAAACTAATGTTTGTTTGTGTTTAATCAGAAGTTTCAAAAACTGTCCTTCTGCTAACTACTGGTAAGGCATTCTGATATTTTCTTGTCTAGTCTATGTTCCTCCTGTTCATTCAATTTCATCCTATCTTATCCTATTTCATTTTCTAATTTAGCAAATTGATCTTATATGTCCCCAAAATACATTATATCCAGCATTCTGAAAAACCCTTGGGGTCATGACTAATAGCCATGATTATCATAACAGTGAGTCAATGATTATGCTGTACAGTGAGGGAATTATACACCATAGGTAGAAGAGAAGTAGGTAATTCAGACTAGAGGGTGTGTTTGGTAAGATATAAGATAATGCTAGAAATGAGTCAAAGGAGAAATTGGTGTTAGGTGATTCAGTGTAGAAGATACTTCTGAGGGAGGAATCAAGAAGTGTAAATGCAAGGAAGCATAATATCTATGATATAATTAGAGAACTAAAAAAAAACAAAACAAAACAAAACAAAACAAAAAAAACCACTTTGGTTTATCTGAAGCTATTTAAATTATATGGGCAACAGAAGCAGTAAGAGGCAGTACCTAGATAAAGGATGTCTCAGTTGGTAAGCCAAGAAGTTTATCCAGAAAATTTTTGATGGATTTTTAGCATGATTGGTCTCTACTTTTAGAAGATCACTCTTTGCAATGATATTATTGTAACTCAATTCAGTTTTCAAACTTTCCTCTTGAATTGCCTTTAGAGTTTAATTAATGAGCACCAGAATAAATTAATCCCATCACTGTCTAGCCACACTTTGACTTTGTTCGATTTTGGCCAGTTCTTAAAGACAAGTCTATTCTCAAAGTTGCAAGATTTGTTATCTCTGAGGACAAGCAAAAGACTATGCCAAACACTTTTGGTTTAATAAAATATCTGGCTGGCAGCATCTGATACAGTTGCTCAAACAACACACTAAAAGAAGCAAAAAAAAAAGGATAAAAATCCAAATCAGCACCAAATGAATGATTGATTATGGAGGAGCCATATCTGGGACCATTTGGAAAATAAAACTGCATTGGGAAAATAATATCACCTCCACTTCACTTCATGGAGGTAAATTTATGAAACAGGACTTTATGAAACTTAGAGAAACCTGAAGGGGAATAGGACTACCAGTTTGTAGGTTCTCAGTTATTGTCCCCCAAACTCACAGCCCAAAGACAGGCCCTGACCATGGTCCCAGGAACTTGTCTGGAAACTATTTGTTACCAGTCTATGATAAACAGAGGAATTTAGAGTGCGTAGAAATTTTCATAGAAATGTGTCCTCGTGTTGGCCTTAGTTTGCTGGTTTCATTGTGCAGGACATAGACCAGGTTGCATATTGTTCAATTCAGGTGGTAAGTCACTTGTGGAATAAGAGGCATACTGGTCATGTGTACTAGCACCACATTCCAACACGAATGCATTAAAAGCAGTTTTACAATCATTACTTTTAAGTTCAAAAGTCTTTTTTTTTTTTAAAATAGGAGTTCTTTATTCTTTAACTTGCTCTCTTAGCAATCATTTTCATTTTTAGCTAAACCTGTTTTTCAATTTATGGTCTAGCATTATTTACTAAATGAAGAAAGTATAATTTATGTTATTTATTTTAACCCTAATTTGCATAGGGCATACCTCCCTGGAAATTTCTTATATGAGAAAAGACATAATTTCTTTACTGCAGTAAGTAGTGATAAACCAAATGATGATTATGAAAGTGATTTTGAGTACATGAAGAACAAAAAAGTTCATACTAGTTTTGCTTAGAAGTACAAATCTTTATATGTTGAGTTGTAGCCATATATAATGCTGAAGTGTGAAACCCTGTTGTGTTAAATGCAGAGATATACTAGCTACTGAAAAAATGGAACTATTGTAAGGTAAACAGTACATACATTTTTAAATGACATAAAGTGGTATCTCCCAAACTGAAAGAATTCTTCAAAGGAAAAAAATATTGATTTAAAATGCCAAAAAACATTTGTCACTTCTTGCAAAGAAGGACTTTAGGTTTCTACAAGTAAAAAATCATGTCATTTTCAAGACATTAGTGAAAGTCTGCATTAAATCTGTTTGCTTAGAATTGTTGGTCAGATCTGTGTAGAAGATAGCTCAAGTATCACACTCCCACGACACAATGTCTCAGCATATTCAGGAATTGGCTTGTGATGTGGAAAGTCAACACACAGAACAAATAATGCTAGGAAAGTATTTCTGTTGCAAGTTGATGAACACGTACAATTCTAACATGAAAATTCTTTAGTGTAAGTGCAATTTGAACATACTAATATGAAGGAAGAATTTTTTTTCAGCTTTATAGAGGATAAATAGCAATGTTTGAACTGTCCTACTACTAGGAAGGATTGCATGATCCACAAATGTGGTTTGGAGTTAAAGTTCTGTGTCAGGATATATTCTGTGACACAGATGAAATTATAGGCAAACATTCTGGAGTTATTAACCAGATGAATGAACCTGTGTCAGAAAGTGAATCAA